>NW_014013662.1:0-1258846 GCF_000170995.1 Trichoderma virens Gv29-8 | reverse complement strand
AAAAATAATTATAATATATATATTTTTTATATTTAAAAATACTATTTATTATTTTATATTAATTATTTATATTATATTTTTTATAAAAAAAATAAATTATAATTAAAAAATTTAATTTTTTAATAATATTTATTAAAATAAAATATTTATAAATTTTTTATAATATAAACTTAAAAATATAATTTAATATAATATTAATATAAAAATATAAAATAAATAAAAAAAAAATTATAAATTAAAAAAGATTAAATTAATAATTATATTATATAATTAACCTTAAGGATAAAGTTAATAAAAGGGAGTATTATATTATAATTTAATCTTTTTTAATATTAAAAAAGTATATATTTTAAAATAAATCTTAAATTAATTAATTAATTATAAAAAGATTATTTATATATAATATTTTTAATAAATTATTAATTATAATTTATTATAATTTAAAAATATTATAATTTATATATAATTTAAAAAAAATAATTAAATATATAACTTTATTTTACTATATTTATTTAAATAGTTTAAATAATTAATTATTAATAAAATATTAAAATTAAATATAAATTTAACCTTTTATTTTACTTTTATATATTTATAATTATAACTATTTAAAAATTATTTTTTATTTTTTTTATTAATATAAATTTATAATTTAGGTTTATTACTTTAGAAACTTTTACTTTATATTAAAAATAGGGATTAGGATATTATAACTAATTATTATTAAATATATAAAATAAAGTATATTAAATATAATATAATATTAATAGTTTATATATAATATATAAATTAATAAATTAACTATTATAAATATAACTTAAAATTATTATAAATAAATAAAAATAAAAATAAAAGTAAAAAAAATAGTTTATTAAATATATTATTAAAAAAAGTTTTAAATAAAAAAAAACTTTAATATTATTTAATTAAAAAATATAATTATTTATAACTTTAAAATTAAAGTTTAATTCCATTAAAGCCTTTACTAAATATATAAATTATTATTTTTTAAAGTAAATTTAAGTTTTATAACTTATATACTATTAATATTTTAAATAATTAAAAATATATTTATTTTAATAACTTATATTTATTTATTTAAATAATATAATATTATTAATATTAACTTTATAATTAATATAAAATTATACTTTTTTTAATTATTTATTTCTAAAACTTTTATAATATAATAAAATATATTTTTTAATATATTATTTAAATTATATATTCTTTTATTAATATTTATTTTTTAAAAAAAAAAAATAATTTTATAGTTAACTTTTTTATTTTTTAAATAAAAATAAATTACTTTATTAAATATTTATAAGTTTTATAGTACTATATTAGTAATTACTTTAAGGTAAAATTAAAAGCTATTAACTTAAACTTAATTTTTATATTAAGGCTTTAAAATAGTTTTAAAATTTTATTATTTCTTTTAATATAAATAAACTTTAGTTTAAAAATAAAAATTTTATTAAAGTAATAATATATAATATAATTTTAATTAACTTTAAAGTAAATTAATTTTACTATTTATAGCTAATATTACTAAAGTATTAAATTAAACTTTAATAACTAAAAGGTTTTTAAAAGAAATATAAGTAATTAATAATTTTATTTATATATTATAACTTTAATTACTATAGTAATATATAAATAGCATTAACTTTTATAGTTATTAAATTAACTTTTATTACTATTATATAAAAATAATATAGCAGTAGCTTTAATATTTTATATCCCAGTATTATTATAAATAGATATATTAGCCTGCGTAATAATATAGTAAAAGCTAAAGCTGCTTTATAAAAAATAGTTAAGTTTAAGTTATAACTTTAAGCTTTTATATATTATAGGGTACTATAACTCGGTAATAAAAGCCATTGGCAATTTAGGAGTACTGTATAAGTATAAGGTCGAGGCCTTTAACGTAAATTACTTTAAAAATGAGCAATTCTAGAGTAGAATACAGCGAGGAAATAAGAATACCAGCGGCTCTAAGGGCTTATAGAGTATCATCCAAGCTATTCCAATTTGCACCATTTACTTCATAAGGAGAAACACAAATGTCTACTTGGGCGAATAGTCTCACTAGAGAAGTCGTGTTCAAAGCTGCCAGTACCAAGACCCTTGTCCGGCATTATACTGGCAGATCACATGCGATTACACGGATCAGGAGACTTGGGATACGGATTGGGACCTTTGACGATCCTGGGATGTCGGTGCGTACACCTGTGGATAATACTGATATAAATGCAACGGTCACAGCCACTTTTGCCTGTTCGCTTATGACCCGAATATTTGTCCAAATTTCCGCCCGAATATTGTTCCGGGATGCTTTTGAGGTACAAAGTAAAATGACATGGTGAGCAGTGTTTAGAGCAGTGAATCAATTAAGCCTTACTTCACTGTACTGACATGTAGTAAATGATCGAGTACGTTATGCAATTCACTTGTACAAAGCCAAGATTAACAAGGGACGTATAGGTATCCACGAGGTCTCAATAAGTCCATGAGTAGTATGGTCTGATCAGTCATGTGATATCATCGGTTTCTTGTATGGAGGATTACGAGGTACTGGGCCACCAAGGGCAAATTGCAATCACAGTCTGGAAATCGTTAAGACTGCCCCTAGTAAAGCCTTCCCAAATCGATGCCCAATTCCATCTTACAAGCCCCTTTGTTTGGCTCAACCAGGTACTTCTTATCAATCCCCATAAGTTAACCCATAACCAATGCGTAGAACACTTGGCGAGTAGCCTGACGCAGATACTTTCCTGGAATCCCGCCCCACAAACTTGAAGCTCGAATAAACCTTGCCATGGCGCAGGCGGCTGCTGCCGCGGAAGGTCTTCTCCCACCGTCGCGGTAGACTCCACAAACTCAAATGGAAATAGACAAAGGGTTGTTTTGGTGTTCACAGCCGTTAGCTGATGCAAACTTAATCAGGGCATATTTCTTGCCTCATGGATCTTTACTTATCACCACCATGTTAAGGAATGAGGTATACTGGGATATATATATATATTTTTATTCGTTTGTTTGTGTATGTTTGAGAGACAGAGGCCTATTGAGCTTGCATGAATATCTCGCATATACAACAATCACGACCAATTGATGCGGCTCAATTCACTTTGAGTATTAGGTTCCGAGGGCTTGGGGCCGGCATCTATTCATCCATCGTTAAGTCGCCGATGAGGGCCTGTCTGGAATGTGACCCCACGAAGTTGTCCAGGCTCGTTACGATCCTTAAAGAATATGAGTGAATAAACGATCTACGTGCTAATGCACGAAGTCGGAGAAGCCCGGAGATAACGGGGCGACGGGGCGAAATTTAAAGGAAGAGCTGTATTGTCTTAAGAAGGTGATGAGTGTATTGCATGGAGTGTTCAAGTTTCATCGCGAATGGTATCAATGCGTCCAGCTAGGCAGCCATGCGAATATGCCTTGTTGAACAGGGGTAAACAGACGGACTTAATGCATTTCCTCACCCCTACCGCGCGCCCTACAGCATCCCATGGACAGAGGTTTTCTTTTTCTGCTATTAAAATCACACTCGTTTCTGCTAACAGATAAGTCTCAATTGGCTACAATGGATCGCAACAGATACCAATCCCGAAGTAGTGATTCTATTGGCATTCGTAAAGTAAGCAATACGGTTCTGGCAATCTTACAGGGGCATGCTCAACTACATGACGCTCTTTCATTGGATGCTTTTACGAGCTCGTAACCTCTTTCGTCGTTCAAAGGCTTCATAGCCACGTACAAGTCAAACATTCATGCATATCGGCTACCAATCGCTTCATGGGCAAATTCTGAGGATATAAGGTATTACCTCATGTTACTCCAAACAATGGACGGATGAAAGTTTGCCTATCGGAGTGGATTTGCCTCACCAACTGGCCACCAAAGGTGGGTTCCAGGCTATTGCGCCCTTCCATTTCCCCCCTTTATCACAAGAATAATTCTTGTGGACTGAGGCTAGAACGAACGAGGGAAATAAATTAGGAAATTGACGTAAACAATCTCAGTTACTGCCAGTATATCCTCTCTAGAATGGCGCAATTATCGGAATGATACCGCCTCTCTAGATGACTGATGTTCATACAGTCGCGTCTATGATAGAGCTTGCGATCCTTTTTTCTGACAAAAGATACACTCAAAATTTAAGGATATTTCTCTCAAATGAAGAAAAACTACTTCCAAATATAGCCAGGCCGCCAATATCGACTCAAATCCCGTCATAGGAAGGGTTGGAACTGAGAACAGCTCTGCTTTCGCGATTCATCCATGCACATAGTACCTGCATTCACTGGCTCACAATTTAATATTGATCTTTGTGTATCAGCCCTTTGCGTGAAGAGCATCATTATAGACCAAATTGGCCGCAGTTCATATGTTTTACATATATTTGTATGCACAGCCATGGTTTTCGCACAGGCATTCGCAAAGGTACCACATTAAGATATGAAAATGAAACTCTCAGTTTGATACATTATCAAATTCCACCTCTACTTTATGGGGTCAAGTAGCCAGAAACACAACTGCAGTGGCGACTATAATCTTAATATGGTGCTAGTAGGTTGAGTTGACATGATCGATTCATCTCGAATAGCATACCTAAGCACTAAAAAGTGCTCCGTTCCAACCATTTCTTACACGCATCATAGTGCTTCTGAATGCTGTCATCATATCCCAAGAACCTCTTAATCATATCCTTATCAAGCATCTCCATAAACACGTAGCTGCTAGCAAGTACCAAATCCCCATAACTGACACGGTCACCGTCAATATATGGCCCCGAGCTGTTTTCTGTCAAAAGTGCCTTCAGCGCCTGCAAACCAGGCTCGGCGGCAGCCCAGGCATTATCCCCTGCTTTGTCAGATTTGGAAAGATCTGTCAAGGACATACCAAATCGCTCGCTCCGCGTACGCTCAAAGTACTCGATACTTGCAGGGTTGAGAATATTTTTCGGCACCCTAGGTCTCGTCTCTGCGGCCAGGGCAGAGTCGATTTTGGAAAGGACAGCCACGGCTTTGTGGTAGGAATCGCTATCGAGACGCAGCGAGGGTTCGGGCCATAGCTCTTCCAACTTCTGTGCAATGGCGTATGACTGCATTAGGTAGTCGCCATTAGGAAATTTTACCACGGGAACGGTATAAGCAAAATCCTTTGTTGAGGCAGGGTTTGGAGGAATGCCATATGATGCAAATATTGGCGCAAGGTCTGGATACTCTATCCATCGGGTTCTATAGGGTATATTTTTATAGTTGAGAACTATGCGAGCTGCAACATTCTTGTCAGTCTCACGATATCATTTTTCTGTTCAATTTCCCATCCATATAAAGCCGCTTATCCTATTCTCATACGGGTTGAGTTTACCTTTCCAAGTGTTGCCAGACCAAGCCCTGTTGCCGGCTTCATCCTTGCTAGGGAGATCAAACAAAACCAATTCTTCTGCCATTGCGAGCCTCTTATCATAAAAATTGCCAGAATAAAGAGAAATAATATTTACACTCAATTGACAGGATTTGTCTAACACAATGTCCTTTATCGACTCTCATTGCGGGGAAACCCAATACCTAAGATTCCACAGCAATTATGGGACAGGGTTACATACATATTTGTCAGCTGAAAACTATTCCCGTTTAGAACGCAGATCTCCGGCAATAGCCTATTCATGGCCATCAACTATTACACATCGAAACATAAATGCAACATAAAGCTCGCGGGTGGTTTGACTAGATGTGGGGAGCAGCTGAATTTTTCGACGAAGGCTTAATCTACCAAGATGTTTCTCAGGAGACATGGCTTCGAAAGCATACGCAGTTATCTTCCTTTGGTTGACAAACTTACATTAATATAGGTTGTGAATGGCTGTTGCTGTAAAGCCGCGACTGTGCCACAATCCCGCAGTAATCTCCCATACTGCACAGATTAAGATCAGATTTAAGTTAGCGCACGTTATGAAAAGAAAAAGAAATCCCATATGATTAGATGTAAGATATCTAAATGGTTCATATTGGATGATATTGACCAAGATATCCAATATTCTATCCGACCAGGCGCCGCTATCAGCTATCAATATGACCCTTAAAACTAACTACCCACATAGCATCGCCTCCTAGTTCTTCATAGTAAATCTGCCTTTCCACAAGCAATGCCGAAGCGTTGTCATTTGCGTACTCCTATTGCCTGCACTATAGCCCTCGTCCAGATATTTACCTCATTCTGAGAGTCCCGAGCTTTTCTATCGGTTTACCATTGTTGATTGGGGTTCATCGCACTGCACGAGTTCCATCACGATACCCGCAATCAAGAGCTTAATTTCTGCCATGGTAAAGCCTTACTAGGAAGAAGCGTTCACCGCAGCCAAATGGTATGTAACACGATTGCATAGCACCTGGAGTTACCCCATCTGCTTCTAACCAGCGGTAGGTTTTGTCAGCGTGAAGAAAGAGGAACATCTCTAGTCTATGGTGCATCGCGAGAAACGACTTTGACACAATAGTGTGGATTTCACACTATTGTTAGCACACAAAACCAGGCGTCAGAGAGAGAAATTTGGGGATGATGGATGGCTTACTCCGGCCAGTGCCTAAAGCTGTTGTTGAAGACACTACTAGTATTTTTAATGTGGAATAAAAAATACATACTAGATGCGCCCGCCATCATACGCATGTTATATTTGACCATTTTGTATGGTTACATATCTACATTATTCAGATTAATCTCGCTTCTAAGCTTACGCTTTTGTATCATGAAGAGTGTAAATCGATTGATGGCCATGCTTACACGTCAAACTAACTGACAGAGCAATCTTCCGCGAATGCTTACACACCCTGCGCAAATATCTACCTCTTGGAGTATTTGTAGACTTAGCTTATGTATAGTCAAGCACAATGATGAGAAATATATCGCAAATTTCATGGGTTGTTGTGCGGGGATGCAATTTGTAATTCAGTATCCATGCGGAGAAGACATGGTTCCCCAGAATGAGAACTGTAAATTTATTCTTAAATACAAAATGAGGGGTATATGTATTTCCAGAGAAAATATGAGCTACGCAGAACCATTGAATAATAGTGCTATTGCTGGCTCATAGATGGATACAGGGGAAGTCTAGAATCCCCTCACAAAAGCAATAGACAAACTAAGTCGTGAATATTACCCAATTGGGGAACCCCTTTTATAATTTCCCAATGAAGCGCATCCAATATCCCCGAGAAGGAATAGGAGAAAAACAATATGAAGATATATAAAAGGGCGTTAATTGTAAGCGTCTAATGCATGCTCATCAGATATTCCCGTAACGTCACGAGGATTCTATTACTACCTTAACTATGAAACCATTTTTACTTTTCTTTGGGATTATCCCTCTCGCTTTTGCTAGCATCAATGACAGAAAAGATGAATGCAGGCTACCCAAAGTTGAGGGCCCTATTAGTGGTGGCCAAAAAGGTTATCCATTCGCCAGCTTCTATGGAAATATTAGCGAGATCGGCTATATCGAGGAGGAATTCTTCTTGACTGGAAACGCAAAGGAGTACGAGCAAATTGGCGATTTAGGTTTGGACGGCAAATGGGACTTAAAGCCTACCAAGAGCAGCTATTATAAGACTCGAATTCTTGTACGCAGGCCAAAAAACCATTCCCGATTCAGCGGTGTCGCCCTTTTAGAGTGGATTAACGTGTCGTTCGGCTACGAAGTAACTTTTGGCGGAGATGCTCCTGGAATTTACCAAAACGGATCTGTCTATGTCCTTGTATCTGCACAACGAGTTGGGGTCTCAGGACTTGATATCCCAAATCCGCAAGGCCTTCATCAGTGGGACCCAGATCGTTATGGTTCTTTAACCATACCCAATGACACCGTCAGCTATGATATATATACCCAAGTTGCAAGGATTATCAAATCACCCCAAGGGCAAGCAAAAGTGCTGGGAGGTTTATCTCCTGATATTGTCGTTGCAGTTGGTGGCTCACAGTCTGGTTCCCGTGTCCTTGCCTACACCAACGGCATACAACCTCTCACAAATGTCTTCGACGCCACTATGCCCTACTATCTGCCGGACAAGCAGCCACCTTCTCTACTGATCACACATCCGCTGCAGAGCAAGCCCCGACGGTTTCGGCCATGGTGCGAACGGACCTAAAGATTCCTGTTTTCATGATCAACAGTGAATTGGAAGCGTCATATACCATACTTTTTGGTACCCGCCAGCCTGATACCGCATATTTTCGCTATTGGGAAGTTGCTGGAGCTTCGCATGTCAACGTGCCCTTATACGAAACCCTTCTGTTGACGCTAAATCGAGATGGAGTTGTACCTCCAGAGCAGCTCTCTTTGAATTGGAGTCAGGTGAACTGGCTTCCAGTTGTGGATGCCGCATTCCGTTTACTTCCAGCTTGGATTAAACACCACAGCCCACCTTCGCCCATGCCATTGATCGAGGGATTTCTCAACGGTACTATACCAATACTGAACAGAGCAGCTGATGGAAATGTTATTGGTGGAGTTCGCCTCCCAGAGATTACTGTTCCAATTGCGCAGTATGTGGGCCTTGTTGGTATAGGCCTGAATGGAGCCACAAACGCATATAGCGAAGAGAAACTGAAGGACTTGTATCACACACACGAAGACTACGTAAAGCGGGTGGTGGGAGCATCCATTAAGGCATACGGGAAAGGAATCATTCTGGATTATCAAGTTGCAATTGAGGTGCAACGGGCTACAGCTGCTCATGTCCCACACTAGGCCATACTTTAGCTAGCTCAGTGCATTCGTATATTTCAATAACATGCAAATTCCGTTGATATACGATTGATTCACTGATGTTTCCAAAAATTTTGAAATAATTAAATGCCATCTTTTCTTGCTTTGACATAAGAAGGCACTTGCCGGCCTCTCCAAATACTCCGAGTGTTGTTAACTTTTTTTCAATATGTAATCATCATCGCCAAATTCTCCAAAGAGTAATCATCCCGATCATATTAGTGAACTTCCATTCCGCTATGACATTCTAGCATGGTTATATGACAAACATAACTTACGTCTTGGTTTGCGATTTGCTGGCGATAGCTTGAAAAAGCTAGGAGTGGCGAGAAGGAATCGTATTGGCAATCAATAGGTCCGTCGTTAGGAACACCCGGCGAACTAAACTAACTCTTATGCAGTCAAAGAACGATGAAGAACCGGAATGCTATAAAGAATTAACGAATTATACAGATGGCGAATATCATCGTGAAACTTTCCTCTCTGAGCAACGTGGAGTTTTAAGACACGATTTTTGAGTTATGCTAGAATATGTCTCCGAACTGTTCTGAAAGGCCGATTACCGCTTTAGGCAATATGTACGGACCGGCGCTCCACTACTGCGGATGTCGCGATAATTTCCTCTCCTGGTAAGACGCATATCTAAAAGACAGAGTGCCTGACACGAAATTCTGCGGAGTTTGTGAGGGCACGTATCTTTCGTTTTCCCCTTAACAATGATCCGAGCGTTAAGCTTCGCCACCGGTTGCCTCAGTAGCTACACGTACTGCACGGCCGTTGATGAAATCTGATCCAATCCGTATGCAACCAAGCATAATGTTCCCCAGCTGAGAATGGCTAATAACGTGGACCAGCCAGTGACATTGCTCCCAGGGCTCACAACGCAGCGGCCTTGTGCACCCTCCGGCCGGGAACATTCCCTTTACGACGTGTCCGTGCAAAGCCTTGACACTAGAGAAAGAACTGGCGAATACTCGATCATGTCACATCGTCAAAATATCCACTAGATCCAAATCTTCGAAGCTAGCGTAGACGCTTCCCCAGACTACCCCAACCGCAAACCACGCGATGTTTTATAGTCACAGTCTTATTGAGCTCGATATTGCTTTTACTATATCTTACCCCAGATTCTTCCCTTTTTGCTCTCCTCTTGTCACCCGTCCATCCTACTTCTACATCTATCTCTTGTGGTTACAATACTTCACAACATGGATACTGAAAAGGTGGAAACGGTGAATGATGTGGACTTGGTTGAGTACCAAGAGAAGGAGTTCTTGGCTGCCGAGCCAGACTTGACCGCAGAAGAGAAGAAGCTAGAGAAACGTCTGGTTCTCAAAGCTGACATCTTGATTGTGGGAATGACTGCCTTGGTATTCCTTGTCAATCAATGGGTAAGTACAGATGGTGATCTTCTACAACGTGTAGCAAAGAAAACATTTTCTAAATGTCTATTCATACAGGATCGAGGAAACATCGGAAACGCCCGTGTTATGGGATTACAAAAAGACCTCAATATCAGCAACGCCCAATTTTATGACGCCGTGTCTCTATACTGTAGGCCAAGACCGATGAGCATGCAAGGGGGTATATGCTAACAGCTTCGTCAAGATGTGGGCTATGTCTTGTGTATCATTCCAGCCAATTTGTCTATCCGTTTCTTCAAGGCCCATAGACAGATTGGCGGATGTGTCATTATATTTGCAACACTGTCATGCTGCATGGCAGCCGCGAAGAATGCCGCCGCGATTCTCGCACTTCGGATTCTGTTTGGCTTTGCATCTACTTTTCTTCAGGCTCTTACTCTGTATACGAGTTTGTGGTACAAGCGGAATGAGTTGGCCATTCGAAGTGGTATGTTCTATTTTCCCTGCATATCTTGGATACTCGGTACCACCTTTTGTCGATACTAATGAGCACGGCCAGGTGTTTTCTATTCCGCAGCCACGATTGCCGGTGGCTTTAGCGGCCTCATGGCCTATGCTATTCAGAAAAATCTAGACGGTGCTTTGGGCCATGCAGCATGGCAATGGTTGTTCATCATCCAGGGATGTGCTGGCATCTTTGTTGGAATTTCTTCCTGGCTCTTGCTTCCTCCCCCTCCCGATCAGATCAAGGACTTGAAGCACTGGATTTTCTCGAAAGCTGAACTTGAAGTAGCTATCAAGCGACTTAAGAGTACGTCCGCTTCATAAGACGCATTGAAACTAGCAGCTAACGACGTGATAATAGCCTACAACAAGGCCGGTGCTGGTTTCGACAAGCGTCAAATGCTCGTTGCATTCAAGGATCCCAAGCTATATTGCTGTTCGTTTATGAATGCTGGCGTCGCTCTAGGCTTAGCCTCTATCAGTGCCTTTCTGCCAAGTTTTATCCAACAGTTCGATTTTTCGCCTAGTAAGTGATTCGAATCCAGTTAGCTGAGGCCTCACTGACTCTCCCGGTTTACAAAGCCCGAACTCAGCTCTTCTCGATCATCCCATATGCGTGCGCCTTTGTTACTCTTCTCGTCGTCAATATTGCGTCCGATCGTACAAATATCAAGGGACCATTTATGATGCTCTGCTTTAGTTTTTCGATTGCTGGCTATATTATTCTGATGGTTGTAAACAACGTCAAAGTCAAGATCTTTGGGACCTGTCTAATAACCATGGGCATTTTCCCGTGCGTCACTCTTCTAGGCGCATGGACGAGCATCAATGTGGGTGGCTTCACCAAGCGTGCCATGACATGGGGAGTCGCAGAAGTTGTCGGCCAGTGTTTTGCCATTATGGCTTCTCACATCTACACTGACCCTCCGCGGTACTTGAAGGGTCATTCAATCTGCCTAGCTTTCCAGATCTTGGGATTTTTTTCTGCACTTTTCATGTGGTTCCACATGCGGCACCTCAACGGCAAAAAAGAAGAAGAGGCCGCCAACCACCAAGCAGCTGGCACCGTTCACCCAATGAGCCACCAGTCCCTTGAAGAGGCTTACGACTATCACCCTGATTTCCGATATATTTTGTAAGGAAAGGCCATTATCATTGATTTTAACTTTGACTTCCGTTGGATACCGATTGAACTCAACTCAATGATCAAGTCTGTTGAAAGGGGAGAGCCTTGCCATAGATAGATTAGCAGTAAATAGTATACTTAGTACGCAATTGGCAAGAAACCGTATTGTAAGACTCATTATTTTATTTAATTATTACTATTCTATAATTTTCATGCCCTACGACTCAGAGAAAATGCTCAATTTCCCCAAAGGTCTACCAGTAAATTATGGGCCATAGATCATTTTATTCCACATGATAATTTATATAATGAAGCTCAAGTATTCCTTAATTGCGCTTTTCTAATGCACTTGGAAATCCCGTTGAATATGCAAGTGTCGGGAAAAATACTCTACATGGTTTACGGCCGATTTTCGATGCCGATGCTAGAGTCCTCCATAGTTCAAATAGCCCAAATTCCTCAGACTATGAAGTCCGCCGCTACGGGGAAAATTGACTATTTTGGCAACGTGCCCCAATCCAAAGTGAACAGTTTCCCTCAGCTTCTCCGCTATGTATTATATAATGTGTACACGATACGCCTCAAGACGACATTCACCAACATTACTCAGAGCTTGGCGGAAACGGTATCGGGAAAGATTAAATATCCATCAAAGCCACCTTCTCAAATAATATTCATATGCAATTGGATAAGCTGCATCTCCATTGACTCTCTTCATCTGCACATCTCGAATCTCGCCTATGCAATGCAATCAAGCAATACTCAAACACAACCAGAAGCGAGTGTGTTTTATGTTGGTGGTGAATACATTCAAGATGCTCGGGGAACACATATGACTGGATCCATGTGCGTACGACGGTATGGGAACAAAGTACCTGGACAACCTGCCATTGTTTTCATACATGGCGCAGCGCAAACAGGGACGCACTGGGAGGCAACGCCGGATAATCGGCCTGGCTTAGCCTTGCTGCAAGCTGCGGACAACTGGGAATGTTATGTGGTTGATCAGCCAGGAGTCGGACGGTCCCGGTATCATGCTGGGGACCTCGGTGATCTCACACATTACACCGTTGAAGAGTTGGAGGCCGCCTTTACTGCGCCTCAGCCTGAGAATTCGCCATGGGCACATCTTCATACGCAATGGCCCGGATCCGGAAAGAAAGGTGACCCTGTATTCGATGCTTTTTATGCCAGCCAGGTGGGACACATCGGCAGTTACGCAAAAGTCGAATCCCTCTTCAGGCCGGCAATCAAGGCACTGCTCACCAAGATCGGCCCGGCATTTCTGATAACTCACTCTCAGTCAGGGCCACTCGGATGGCACGCTGCCGATGCCTGTCCAGAGTTGGTCTGTGGTATTGTGGCTCTGGAGCCTCATGGTCCACCATTCCTGTATCCGGACTGTCCGCCTTTCAACTCTCGACCCGAGATTGTCGGTAAATTGCTACATCCATTTGGAATCACCAGCACACCGCTACAGTATGATCCGCCATTGCCGGAAGGCGCTGGAAAGTTGTCGCACAGGATGTTGCCAACACAAGGCGAAGACATCATAGAGGAGACGGGAATATACGCGGGCCTAATCAAGGGTCCGCGGCAGGATAACCCTATACGACAGATAAAAAATCTTCGCCACATTCCAGTTGTACTGGTGACTGCTGAGGCATCGTACCATGCAGGATACGATCATCTCACGGCTGAGTTTCTCCGTGATGCAGGAGTTCCAATCGAGCATGTCTATCTAGCTGACCAGGGAATACGCGGCAACGGGCATATGATGGCAATCGAGAAGAATAACAAGGAAGTCCAAGAATACATCAGCAGGTGGTTGAGAAAGCAAGTTTCCGATACCTTACCATAATTGGGTGGGTGAAGTCTTTCGGTCCAACTTAGATAAACGTTTATAGCGAAAGAACAGTGATATGTATACTATCGAGTACAAAATGCCTAGAATATAATTACCGAATCTTTTCAATTAAATTCATCACTGCCTTAATGCATATCTATTTAAATACTCCTGCCAAAATTTCACCCAGCGTTCACCAATCGGCCGCGTTGCTTTACCATTCTCAATCATCACGACCTTCCTTCCACTGACAGTCCCCTGTAGAATATGCTTTGAATGAGAGGAGGCTTCGCTAAGGAGGAGTCGCCGTTCATCTACTACAATTTGCTCCTGGTAGTAGGCAGCACTAGCAGCCTCTCGCGACGGGTCGTTGGCAACCGCTGATACGATTGGGTCGATATCGTATTCAATCGCCCCATCCCACTCGTCAGCGGAAAATTTAGGATCATTGGAATGGATGTGGTGTATTTTAAGTATTGTCAACTCTACTATCCATAAAAAATCTCTCAGCTTATGTACCCGTCACATATCTGGCTCATAACCGCCAGAAGTAAATCTATCATATATGGACTCCATATATAGGGTATTCAAAGCCTATTTGAGCATAATATGTAACCCCTGTAGCTAGTGCCCAGGGCAAGGCTTGCTGACCATGTTCATTCTCCCAACTATCGTAAAAGTCTTTTGCATTGAAGACGGGATTTCGTTTTAAGAAGAATTTGGCCGTTTGACATGGTTTCGGTGGGAAAGATTCCCTAATCGTATATGGCTTTGTCCTGAACTTGGAAACAGCGCCCCATCTTATACCAGTCCAACGGACTGAACGGGCTGCTTTATAGCCGCACGAAGACGGCTTTCCCGCCAATTGGCGGACCAGTGTATACAAGTCGTTTTACATGAAGTACAGAGATGTAGAAATAGCTGCCCACCCACGTAAAGTCAGATATTCCTTCTACCCTATTAGTAAGGCATAGTATCCTCTCATTATTCCATTCGTTCGTTCGTAGAGTCCATTCCTTTCATGAGGAACACCTTGTGCCTTTGCTACTGACAGTTTGAAGCAGTAATAAAGACAGCAGGGATAAGAAACAACTATGGTCGCTTACTAATATTTGTACTAGGGTTGATTGGTGAAAATGTTCACTGGCAGCTCGATCAATTGGTCAACAATTTTGTCGATTCAGGGAATAACGAGTGCGTCTCTTCTTAGAGGCGAAACCCCTCAAACCACACCAGCCGGTACCAGTACTTCGTACATGTAGCCAGTTAATATATTCGCTTCATGTAGTATGAGGAGAGGCAACCCCGCTTCTTTTCCTCATTCTACAATTCACGCGGGAAGTAAACGGTAAACAGCCAGCAAGCCATATAACATGGAAACAACTACAGCGATGTTTGACGAAATTGACCAGGAAACTCTTAATTTAATCATCGAGATTCAGTTGCAGGATGCCAAAAATTTGATAAGAGGAAAGCACCGCGATGGCGAGCAACCCGATACCGAGCTCGCAATGCAGCTGTATTGTCGCGAGCTCGAGTCCTTGGCCACGATACGTTCTGACCACGCCATGGGCCGTAGTATGGCTCATGCTGTCTTGTTAGATGGCGATACGATCAGAAGCCATCTTGAGGAAGAACAGCAAGCTGCGCGTGACCGAGAGTATGCGATCAATGGAGAACCTTCAGCAGCAGTATCAGGCACAGCGACACCAGACACGGTCATCGAAGATGAGATGATCAAGAAGCTTGCAGCCCTATACATTGGCTTTGATGATGAAGAGTACCCGACAGCTGGCGAATCTTCGTCCGCACAGGCAAAGAGGACCAGCAAATCGGCCTCAGCCAGTCTACGGCGACGATGTCTCGCCTGCACGGCGGACGTTCCCTTCTTTGAAATGGTGCAATGTCCCTGCTCACACGAATACTGTCGCGGATGTATAGCGGAATTGTTCAAAGCGGCCATGAGTGATGAATCCCTCTTTCCTCCTCGCTGCTGTGGCCAATCGATACCTCTCGGCATTAATCAGATATTCTTGACTGCAGAGCTGGTTGGAGAATATCGGGCAAAGGAGTTGGAGTACAACACGCCGAATAGGACATACTGTCACCAGCCTACTTGTTCTGCTTTTATTCCTCTACAATTTATTCAAGGAGACACCGCAATATGTATAAAGTGTCGGAGCGAGACCTGCACTATTTGCAAGGGCCCATCGCATGACGATCACTGCCCTGAAGATATGGCGACATTGGATGTTCTCCGTATTGCGTCGGAGAACGGCTGGCAGAGATGTTACTCATGTCGTAGGGTGGTTGACTTGAGTACAGGATGCAACCATATAAGTATGTCTCAAAATCTCTTTATGTTTAACCATGCCCAACTAACAACCCGACAGCATGCCGATGTGGTGCCCAATTTTGTTACGTCTGCGGATTGCAGTGGAAAACCTGCACCTGTGATCAATGGGATGAAAATCGATTGATCGATCGAGCAAATGTTCTCGTTGATCGGGATGCAGAAGGGCATCAATTAGGGAGAGCACAGCGAGCTGCTCTTGTGGAACGCGCAAGACATGACTTGGTTCAAAATCATCAGTGCTTGCACCAGAGATGGAGATCTCGTCGCGGCGCGTTTCGATGCGACGAGTGTCACGACCGAATGCCGGATTACATATATGAATGCCGCGATTGTCGCATTCTAGGATGTCGAAGGTGCCGGTACAATCGCCTTTGAACACTTTTTAGCATCGGCAGTTGACTTAAAGGATTGACAAGCTCAATATTTCCAGAGCGCAATAGTGGAAGACACAGAACGTAGCAATCTAAAGCATCATTCTCCTTGATTCAGTATTTAGAAATTTGAGATAACTAAAGAGTTACTACCCTGGAAAGAACGCGATAGGCTACTATTGCGTTTGAGAACATAGATCAGCTCTTAAAGAAGAGTGTTATTCCTTTAAAGAACAAGCCAATCAGTAATCGGATGTCAAAATACAAAACGAGCGTTGATGATGGCGAGAGTAAGGCTCATAGCAGGCGGCAAGAAGCATCAATGGATGTTATCTATCAGTAATGTCTGGTGATACTGCTCATTTGCCTTTCAACCAATTAGCCAACAAAATCTCTTAGCTCAAGCATCATCGTTAAGCTTATCCTATCGGCTCCAATTCTCCCCACTCTCTCAGCCCGTCTTCCCCATTCTGTCAGTCGGTCAAGCAAACGCCTTCAAAAGTCCCGGAAACACCAATAATAAGCCGCCACCTTGAAAGTTGCCAAGCCAATAAGTCCTTGCTAACAGAGTCTCAGCTCCGAAGCTCACGGCCTATTTTCCTCCTGTCCTTACCCTTGTCATGTCAGTCGTGCCCTTTTGTTGGTACCTGCAGAATCAGGTATCGCTCCCGGAGCTTGATTCCGGGCGTCGGTGGCCGATTGATATTCGGGTAAAACGTGATGTAAATGAATGGACCTGGTGGTATCGATAATCTGAACGGGCAGGTCGAGAGGCGCTGTGCAACGCTGCCAAGAATACTATGCTCCAGACTTGAGAGGTCTAGTCCGCTATAGAATATGTTAAATAATATTTTAATAAACACATAGAAACTCAAGGGATGCCAATAAATACCTTGGCAGGGAAGGGAAAAAAAAAAAAATAGACCGTTAGTGGTCACCTCGATTCTCACCATTGAGGCAAAAGAAGCATCACTCGATAACAATGGCGGTCAGGTCGTGTGTCGCTCTCGCAGCCATCTTGGGCTCAGCTGCTGCCAGCTCCATTGCTGGGATCAATGGCGACCGCTACCTTTCGCCGTTCAAAGACAAGACCGTCACCGACATCAAGGGTCTTGTAACTGCAACTAACAGCAATGGAATTTTCCTTCGATCCACAGAGCCTGATGAGAATGCCGCCACCTCTGAGGGCCTCTATGTCTTCAACAGTGCCGCTGCGAAGACGGTAAAAGTCGGTGACATTATCACTCTAGACGGAGTTGTCACAGAGTATCGGTGAGTTTGAGAGCGTCTTACCGCTTTCATCGTGAAACTGACACATAATGAACAATTTAGATCAAACGCCAACTACATTTACCTCACTGAGCTCAACAAACCGACAAACATTAAAGTCGTCTCATCCGGAAACGAAGTGAAGCCGCTCGTCATCGGCGTCGACACTTCATTCCCGCCAACTGAGGAATTCTCCAGCCTAGACAAGGGCGGAATCTTTGGTGTTCCCAATGCCGTGGCCAACATCTCGAGCACAAATCCCAAGCTCCAGCCTGACTTGTATGGCCTCGATTTCTGGCAGAGCCTTTTAGGCGAGTACGTCACCATCAAGGATGCATACCAAATCAGCCGCCCGAATAACTATGGCGATGTCTACATTCGCGGCAACTGGCCTGTCACAGGCCTTAACGCTCACGGCGGTCTGACTATGCTGGAGGGCGACGCCAATCCCGAAGTCATCACCATTGGCACTCCCCTCGACGGATCCAAGAACCCGCTCGACACCCGAATGGGCGACTATCTCGGCGACATTACCGGCGTTGTCTACAATGACTTTGGATCCTACCGCCTTCTTCCTCTTACTCACCTCTCTCCCCTCAAGAACGCGACCACCGACTTCCCCGCTGTCTCTTTTAATAGCACAGGCGATTGCCTCGGCATTACCGTTGGCGACTACAACACTGAGAACCTCATGCCTGATTCTCCTCACCTGCCTCTCGTTGTCGACCACATCGTGAACAAGCTGCGCACTCCTGATCTCATCTTCCTCCAAGAAGTCCAGGACAACTCCGGTAACAAGAACGACGGCATCGTTGATGCCAACGTCACCCTCTCCACGCTTGCATCCAAGATTGAAGCAGCTTCTGGTATCGTCTACGACTTTGCGGAAATCAGCCCCATCAACAACAAAGACGGCGGAGAACCCGGTGGCAACATCCGCCAGGCTTATTTCTACCGATCAGACGTCCTCCAGCTGTACAAGCCCAATCTTGGTGGAAGCCTCGATGTCAATGAGGTGCTGGACGGCCCAGAGCTGAAGTACAACCCTGGCCGGATCGACCCTCTCAACACCGCCTGGGACAGCAGCCGTAAGCCACTAGCAGCCATGTGGAAGACCGTCAAAGGCACCAAGAAGATCTTCTTCACTATCAACGTTCATCTGGTCAGCAAGGGTGGTTCAACTTCTCTGTCCGGTGATGTACGTCCGCCGATCAACCAGGGAGTCGAGAAGCGGACTTTGCAGACCAACATCGTCGCGGTATGTCTTTAATTTTACTCAAGTACACTAGAATACGCTCAGGTGCTAACATAGGTATGGTAGGAATTCGTTGCTGAGATTCTCAGTCAGGATCCTACGGCCAATATCCTCGTCGCCGGTGACTTTAACGAGTACTCTCAAGTGGCCCCTCTCACCACCTTTTCTTCTATATCCGGCCTCACTGATCTGGACGAAGTTGTTGGAATTGACCCCGTTGAGCGATATACGTATTTGTTCGATATGAACACCGAGGAGCTGGATCACATGTATGTGAGCAAGGGACTTCACCGGGACGCTCTGTATGAGCATTTGCATTTAAATACCTGGCAGAATAACGATGGCCAGGTTAGCGACCACGACCCCAGTGTCGCTAGGCTCAATCTCTGCGGTTGTTCGCCTAAGAAGACGAAGAAGAGTATTTAGACTTGGGAGTGACCAAGTAAACGGGCACTTTATATGTTACAAATCCACTATATAGAGGCACATGTTGCCAAAATGAGTTATGCACCCAATGACGAAGGATTTCCAGCTTCATTTACAAGACGACTCCTATTCTGGGACCTTGATAATGCTTCTTCGCAAAAACAATCCAGTTCACAACCATGACAATTACAATCACTGCCAGAACTACCACGGCGTAATCTATAAGACAAAACGTCAGCATATTTCGCTTCCTCAGACTTTCTGATCAAGCTGTGGATGTGTGGCAATTTCCCCAACTTACTCATATTGCTACCAGTAACCGGCAAGACGCTTGGAAACGTGAAGAAAACAGTTTCGATCACTGCCGCAATAACTGTCCCAATGTTGCAAGCCCAACCCAGTATCTCAGGCACTCTAAATGCTCTCTTGCGAGGAAGAACCTTTTCACTTCTCCGGCGATATATCAGCAGCGCCGCTGGAAGCGCAAACGAGATCATCTGCATCAATGAAAACACCCCAACAAGAGCATTAAACGCCGCCGTGGAGCCCAGGCTTATGCACCCACACACGAATATCAGTCCTGCATCGAGAATAAGGGCGGCCACGGGGATATCGCCAAACTTGGGAGACAACTTGGCAAACTGTGAGGAAAAGACAAGTCCGCGGTCACGGGCCAGAGCCCAGATAAGGCGAGAGGTTGTTTGCTGGGTGGCGATGAGGATGAACGTGAAGATGACGATGCCAGTAACTAGAAAGACTGTAGCAGCGGTGTCGGATTTGCTAGCTATGCGCCATAGTTTATATATCGGTACTCTATCAATTTCCACTTAGTAACTTACTTATTTCTAGTTACTGAAGAAGAATGGTATGGCAGACTCACGGATCATTGGCAAAAATATCCAAGCTGGGGATGCAATACGTCATTGCCACAGAAAAGACAAAGCCAGAGAAGAAGCCAATTCCAATCGTAGACATAAGCGCCTTTGGTACCGTCCTGGAAGCATCTAGCGTCTCTTCTGCAAGATGGAGAGCAGAGTCGAGCCCTCCAAACATGTATGCATGAGTAGTGAGACCAGTGAAGAAGGATACTACGGGCGGCCATCCTGACGACGGTTCGAAGTTGGTCCAAACCCATGTTGACGACTGCTTGTCGCCTCGGGCGAGACAAACGATTGATATTGTGAGAAAGGTTGACAGGGTCAAGAAGACTGTTTCCCCATCATTAGCACTCCTTCCACCACCTCAAATATATCGTCTCCGGAGTAAAGAACACTTACAAGCTGCATCGTGAATCCATCGGGTCCGTTTCAACAAGAATAAATTATAGGCTAGTGAGAATAAGTTGAGTCCCTGGGATATGAGGAACAACTGCCAGGCGTTCGCCTTATAACCGCTGTAAAACTCGGCTATTTAAGCAATGCACAAACTCGTAATACTGGCCACGCTTGTGGAACATATGATCCACGAAACCGTCGCTATCATGCCACAGATATAAGAGATGGATCGATTGTAACTCTTAGGCGCCATGATGCTCGTGAAATGATACTGTCCACCTGCTGTCGGGTAAACACTCGCAAGCTCCGCGAGCGTGACGGCTGCAGACGCATACATGGCCGTGATGACAAAGTTGCCATAGATCAGCGAGACGGGGCCTCCGGCTGTTAGGGCGGCTGAGAACGCGGTGGCAACGCCCGCCCAGCTGTTCGGAATGTTGAAGCCGAGGGCGATTATCTGAAAGGCTCCGATATCACGGGGAACGGCTTGGGGGTTGAGTTGGATCAGCTCGACTGTCTGGCTGGTGCTTTCGGTGGCTGCTAATTCCAGTGCATTGTCATGCTCGGCTTTCTCAGGCAACTTATCTACCTGCTGATCCATTTTCGCCAAAATATGAAGCTTGTATCTGAGAGTGTGTGGCTGAGGATACCTCACGAGGAGGGTTGGGCAATAGTATATAGCCGTTGGCTTTTGGATGAGAATGAGACAAGGAATAGGTCAGTCTAAGGATGCAAAAGGGAGAGTCTCGGTTCATCTTTTATCATCGGCAAGAATAGCCCAACTATTTGGATCGCTCGCCGGATTATAGACACGCCTCCCTGTGCCATGTCTCAGTTGACGTTGGCAAGACATGGAGGGCAAAGTCTAGACTGAGATATGATGAGCGTGTAGCGCCACGGAATATTCTGTATGCATAGGAGATTTGTTGAATGAGCACGTTAACAAGATGGACAAGTTGCAAAATTGCCCATGGATAGATATTGCTTGTACAACTGGAAATCTCTGGGTAGGTTGCTTTGCTTGGGAGGTGACCACATATCAAGATGGATGTGGACATTTGGCTAATTAGACTGACAAGATCATGTCTGACTGCCTGTCAATATGCCCCGCCAGCATCATGCTGTGGTACATTGAATGGATGTAACGGGAGAAGCACTGCCAATGATTGATCATATACAGCAATTTTCACCGTATATGTAGCACGGCCCTTTCAAGCACAGGATTTGGAATTGTACATGGCCGAGACAGATGGCTTATTTCAACCAAGCTGCTTATCAGTTTGTATCACTCTGTGCTTGATCGCCCTGTGGCATGACATCGGCCGCTCTGGTGCAAATGCCATCATTTGCAACGCATTGCCAGGGGAAAGGAAGTCGATATAGCACACTATTTGTTCATTGTCAGTCTAAATTATCGTATTTCAAGGTGCTCGATTAATCAAAACGAACATCGTCACTTTCACCAATCTCAATATCATTCGATATTTTGAACATATGGTTGTTCCAATGCTGCAAGCGATCTGCAGGCAGTGAGAGCAGTGACACGACATAAATAGACCATGCATGTATCTTAGATGGGGGGAGTAGGGTAAAAAGCAAATTCCCTCGTCGCTTAAACCATGTATCTCCTCGACTGTAATGGTAACTCTCTGTAATCTACCCCTTAAGAGAAAAGAATGGCCATGTTATTTCCTTTCTAAAAGAAGGCTATCACGGTAGCAATCACTCGAGGCGCAGCTTGCAGGCGAATCCTTTCTCTCGCCCCTTGCATCCGGAAATCTTAGATTCCATCCCTCGTAATCAGCGGTTAGCCAATGATTCGATCTTCCTCGACCAGCCGGTAGCACGTCGGGTTGCGGTCGCTTGAACTCCCCGCCTGGATGATAAGCACCAGCAATCAACGCCTCATCTGCGATGCTGTTGGACGCCATGCAGCAAATCTTGGTGCTGCAAACTGCAACCCTCCCACCGGCGCCTGACCCGACTTTGGTGCCATCCCCGCCGCTTCTCCACACGCACGACCAGGACGCTACAGTTGATACGGCACCAGCATGTTCCAGCATTGTGGCTAGAAGGACACGCAGTTTCATCTGAGTGAAAACCTCCTGCAACAGGATCCTACGCGGCAGGAAACCGGCAAGAGATTGTGCCCTTGGCAGACGGGGCTGGGGCAACTATGATTGGCACTGGCGCTGACGAATCTGACGCTGAACAGCTGAGAATCACCGCGAGGATGGAAATTAGCCGTGACATATCCCTGCTCCGAGGTTCCGTATCGTATCGTCAACAGCTAGCGGCATTGGGGACTCGAGGCCAGAGCTGGACGGTCCGTGCCCAATTATGGATGCTACACGCAGTTAGCTTGTTGATGTCACAGATCTCTAACGGATGGACGGAAGACACAGGCTAGGAGTACTCCACGGTGGCAGCTTTGACAGGCTGGTGGCCGTTTTGAAGCAACGGAAATGCAAACGTCGCAAGTACGAGCAATGCCACTCAATCGATGAATGCCTCAACCCATCAAGGAGACATCACTTTGTAGCCGAAGGTAATCACTAACTAATCTGCAGCAATCAACAGACTCGGGATTCGGCTGGTCAGCAGCTTTCCGCCTCCGCGGTTCCCCAACATTCGCTTGCTCGCGTGCAGGGTTCGGCTGCCTTCGCAGACTCCTCTCGCAGGGCATCAGCCGAAGTGACATGTGAAGTGAGGAGTAATTCGATGCCAAAATAGGCTCGTACCGATCATGAAGCAACCGGTAGCAGGTACTCGCAACCCGCCTCCCCGTGACTATGGCACTCTGTGGCGCCTCCCGGAGAGAATCATGGCGAGAAGGCCGCAGGAAAAGGACGCCGCTTCGAAACTCGAGGTGTTGGGTTGGCTCAAGCGCCAGGCCCAAAACCAAAAGGTTCCCCAGCACTATGCAAGCCATGCCGTCGCCGCTAAGCCCCTCGCGGCATGTCCCCCAGCAGCCACTGGACCGCCTAAACCGCCCACCCAGGTGATTCGTGTGTTTCAATCTTAGCGACTGCAGCTACCTGTAAGGTGCAGCGTTTTGGGTGATCCGCCGCTCGTTGGCGTGGCCTAGGCGGTAGGCCCAGCTTTATTTCCCTCGTGCCCATATTCCGTCCTCGCATGTTTACATACTTGTAGTACAGGCCACCCCTCGAGTAGCCTTGCTTGGTGGCTGCAGCTCTCCGTCTCCGAGTACATACTGCACTGTCCTCGTACGCCCTTTGTCGGCTCATGTGCTGCTCGTATTCTCCTCGGCCATCGCCATTGTCATGGTAAATAGGCGTGCCGTTCGCATTGCGTAAACTGCGTGGCCTCTGGAACTGCTGGCTGGTCCCGCACGACGAGTCAACGTCCAACCGCCAACTGGATCCAACACTCAGGGTTTGGCAAGGGGAAACAAAGCTCAATTTGATGAGGACAATAAAAAAGACTGAATAATTCGAGGCGGTGGATGTCCAACTCCTCTTTGGGGTCCGACTACACGCAGTGGACCGGCACCTGCTTCGAAATATCTGGGCTGCACAACCAGCTGTCCGACACTTGCGCCAGATCGACAGCCCTCTGAAGGCGTTTGTTTCAGATAAAGGAGAAGAGGAAGCCCCGAGAAACTTACAAAACAAGCACAATGGCAAGCACAGCAAAAGAAACAGGCGAGGCCATCACAACCACAGATAACACAATGGCCAACCCCGTCGAAACCCCTCGAGGCGGCGTCTTCCACAAGCTCTCCAACTCGGCCAGCAGCACAGAAGCACTGCGCTTCTGGCGTTCCAAGAAGGACTCGTCGCAGGAGTTTAGCCTCCAGGAGCGCGATACTCTCAGCAGTGACGAGCGAAATGCCGATGTCGAGAACGGCACCTCGACCGAGTACCGCACGTATAAGCGGCGGTGGTTTGGCCTTATCCAGCTGACGCTCATGAACATTATGGTGTCTTGGGGAGTAAGTTGAGCAAAATATGGATGAACAGGCTGACTCCATGCCCATGATGATGCCTCCGTCTCATCACAGCAGCTAACTCCCTCTCTAGTGGCTCACCTACGCCCCCGTCGTCGACGACTCTGCCGCCTACTATAACGTCAGCTCCTCAGCAATCAACTGGCTCAGCACCGCCTTCTTCCTCTCCTTTGTTGTCATCTTCCCCCTGTCTATCTGGATCGTCAACCGGGGCTTCAGGTACGGCTTCATGTCTGCTGCCGTGCTGCTCATCGTTGGTAACTGGATCCGATACGCCGGCTCGACCAAGAAGTCGGGTGGCATTTACGCCTGTGCAATGGTCGGCGAGATCTTGATTGGCTTCGCCCAGCCGTTTGTCCTTGCCACGCCGGCCAAGTACTCAGACCTGTGGTTCACCCACCGTGGACGTGTGGCTGCGACTGCTTTGGCCAGTTTGGCAAATCCGCTGGGTGCGGCCTTGGGACAATTGATTAACCCCCTGTGGGTGAACTCGTCTCGCGACGTCTCCCAAATGGTGCTCTACGTTGCGATCATTGTAAGCTCTGACTCCAGCGCTGGCCCTGTTTAGGTTATCAAAAGAAACTTGAATTAACATTCTCTAGTCCACTGCGTGCTCAATTACCGCCTTCTTCATCCCCGCCAAACCACCTACCCCCGTTGGAGCCTCCTCGGAAACGCCCAAGATGCCTCTCTTCCCAGCTATTCGAACAGCCATCAGCTCTCTCGAACTGTGGCTTGTCTTTGGTACCTTTTCCGTCTATGTCGGCCTCTTCAACGCCGTTTCCAGTCTTCTCAACCAGATCCTCGTCCCATACGGCTTCACTGATGATCAAGCTGGCATTGGCGGCGCAGTGCTCATCGTTGTCGGCCTCGTTACCGCCGCCATCACGTCCCCTATTCTAGATCGCACGAAGCAACTCCTGCTCTCCATCAAGGTTATCATCCCCATCGTGGCCGCGTGCTTCATCGTCTTCATCTGGATGCCCGAGACTCGCGGTCTCGCCGGCCCCTACGTCATCCTCGCCATCATAGGTGCAGGATGTTTCGCCCTCGTGCCAATTGCCGTCGAGTTCCTGGCCGACCTGAGCCACCCCATCAGCCCGGAAGTCACGTCCACTGCGGCATGGGCCGGTGGCCAGTTCTTCGGTGCCATTTTCGTCATTGTCAGCGACCCGCTCGTGGCCGGACCCGAGGCCAACCCTCCCAAAAACATGAAGAAGTTTCTCATCTTCCAGGCCGTTCTTGCTGTGGCTGCGGCGCCCCTGGTTCTCGTCTTGGGTTGGTTTGGGCGCAGGGACAAGGTCGTTTTACGAAGACTGCACCCGAGCCAGGGGGAATCATGAGACGATGCCACCCTATCGTGTATTTCCTGTGAATGTTTCACCCATCCAAAAATTAAAAGAAAAAAAAAAGATATCACCCTACGAACGCCGCAACCTATAACGAATCCTCTCAACCCCACGAACCTCGTTTTTTCTTGTCTTTACATCCTGAAGTGTATATGAGCGACTACTAGGAAAAGGGGGGAAGGGTATATATGTCATCTTCCTATATCTCAAAAATCTTTCAAAGGCCATCAGAGCGGGAGGCTAAGAGCCAACGGGGTCGGTCCCTGGTTTAATGTGTATGGTGGCAGTAGTATTAGTGATTAAGCTCGCATCCTTGATACCAGATACGTATGAAAAAATTATACCCTTACTTTCCTTCTTTCTCTCTTTCTTTCCCTTCCTGTTCCCGTCTGTCCCAGTTTATCCCCTTGTGTGTGTGTATTAAATCCCTCAGTGTAAGAGAAAAAAAAAAGACATCCCCCAGCAATAACTGCTCAAAGCAGGCAACAAAAATAAGCGATCAAAATCATCTCTACTCTTTGTTCTCCTTTATAATCTTGGCCCACTTCAGCCTCATCTTCTCCATCTCCTGCCATGCCCTGGCTCCCTCTAGTTCAAACTCAATCAGTTCCTCCTGCGTGACATTCTTCGCCCCCAAACGTCTCCCTACCGACTTGTGCAGCACTCCCTTAGCCGTGTCGGCAGCAATCGTCTCGGCCGTCTCCGGCTTGCCTTCCCACCCCCAGCCCACGACCTCTGTCTTCTTGGCGTCCGACACCAAATGCCTATCACAGCTGCTGCCCCATTTGACGCGGTCGGCCTGCATCTCATCCAGCGCCGCCTGGTCCTGCAGCGTAAGCCAAGTCGTTGATGCGGAGCCCTTGTAGCCATCAACAGGGTGCCACGGCGACCCAATCCAACGTGCAATGACAAGAGCAAGCTCATACGCCCAGTAGAAGAACCAGGGCACGGGGAACAAGGTGCTGGCCACAATACCAGGGTGCATGAGGTACATCTTCGGTGGAATAGGCTTCTCCTCAGGATCTCCGCCTGATTCCTCATCAAGAGTCAAGAAAGCTCCCGAAAAGGGTTGGACCGAAGGCAGCGAATACGTCAGAGCGAGGATGTCGGTAAGACGCTTGACAGATTCGTACGCCTCGGGCTTGAGGAAGCACTGCATGTCGCTGGGATTGTAGGCGTGGCCGAGGGCCTCGATACTGGAGGACCAGACGATGCGGCCGCGGGATTCGCTGGTGGAGCGGCGAGACAGTAGTGGTAGCAGCTGGTGGGCGAGCATGTAGTGGCCAAAGACGCACGCGCAAAAGACTTCGCCGAGGAGAGGCTTCTGGGGCTGCATGTATATTAACATTAGCAAGAGTCCAAAGAGCCGTCGACAACAAGACGGTCAATGTGAATATCAAAACTTACGTATCCGTAGCTCTCCTGCTCGTTCAATATTCTCGTCGCCAACGAGTTCTTAAACGTCGGATATGTCACGGCCTCTACCAGCCCCTGCGACAAAATCTTCCATATAGCCAGCGGATAGTTGCACCCCGACCAGCCTCCGTACGCCGCATTGAACACCACCGTGTCCAGCCGTGGGATGCGGACATTGCGCAGATACTCGCCCTCAAGGCCCTCCGGGTTGCTCACCGTCCCGCCCACCAGCCGCGCTGCAAAGGCATACACGCCGGGCAGGTCGCACAGGTCCAGCGTCAGGCTCAGCACGTGGATGCGCCGCGCCGCGTCCTCCCAGCAGTAGTCGTCGCCCGCCCGTGATCGTAGTGCAGTTGAAGTCTTTGCTGCTTGTTCGGCGTGTGCGCGGAGGGTCTGGATGGCCACCAGAGACTTGGACGACGACCGCGTCGTGGGGATGAGGATCAGGTGTGCGGTGAGCGACCGCGTCGCCAGAAACTCGTCGATCAGGCGTTGTCCCGTACCGAGGCCGATGCCGCTGCGTGTCGCATAGAGGGATTAGCAAAACAAGTACATGTAGCTTTCCATGATGCATGATGGCTGTTGAAGGATGGATGGCAAAGGAATAAGCACTATGACATACCTATTGGCACCCGTAATCAGCACAAACAGCTGCTCTTCTGGCCTAACCAGCTCCCACGGCGCTACTGCCGCTCCTGCTGCTGCTGATGCCGTCACCATCTTTGCGTCTGGTACAATCTAAATAGCAGTTTTGTGCTTGCTCCCAGTCCGAAGCCCCAGCCTGCGTCGTCACCCCAAAAAAAATAAAAGAAGAAGAAGCTGCAGTGGCCCAATTTAAGGCCAGAGAACCCGTCCACGCTGGGTTTTAGGGGCTGAGCGCTAGGAGTCGCGTCTGTTGGCTTTAGTGCCCTTAAAATGGTCTGCTGGCCATGAAATTAATAGATCGTTATTCGTCCCTTGCATGCAGGTGGCTTTTTTCTTTTTTTTTTTTGACCCCTCAAGCGCAGCGCGTCCCCTATTTCTGTCTCACCCCACCATCGCAGGTGTTCAGTAGCGGGACGGATGAATTCAAAAAAGAAAACGTGTTTGATTCGGCGGAAGGCAAAAGTATATCCGTTACTAATTGGATTAAGTTTATCCGAGTGCCAAGCTACGAGTAGATATAATATTCTAAGACAGACTTTGCGGTCAATTGATACAGTCCTATGCAGGTGCAGAGTACTCGACGTCTATGATGTCTTTCATTTTCTGCCCAAGTGTCATTGCCAACTGCCACGTATTGACCAAATAATTTCAGTTCATGTAAGGGTATATCTACATTATGGCGGTCAATGTAGCGGTCAATATTTCAAGAGGGAGAAAGAAAAATGGCTTTCAGCTGCCTGTAAATGGAGATTCAATTTGGACACAGTCATTGTGGCATATTTCGCCAATCACTGTCATATATTCCCCCGCAAGATTCCATCAACATTGCAATTTCCCCCTCATCGCCCAAAATGATGGCTCAAAAAAAAAAAAAAAAAAAAAACACATGTGACCACCCCCGTCCACCCATTCCGACCCTAATGAGTCCTATGGCGTTCCCAGTTTATCCGCTTTATACGCTAAGAAATGTATGCCATCACCGTTTACTCCCTCGCTTTGCTCTGTCCCTCCCTCACAGCAGCCAGGATTAAATCCTTGGCCTTCTCTACGCCCTCACGGGTTCCCAGAATCTCAATGGCCTCGTCCTTTGCCTGGTCTCGCGGCACCTGGATCTGGCAGTTGCTCTGGTTTCGGATCGACTTGACCTTGCTTCCGTTGGGTCCAATGACGAAACGGTAGGTTCGGGGATCCGGGAGGATAAGGTATCCCGTAGAGTCGTTGGCCTTGGCCTGCTCCAAGTTCTTGAGGATCACGTCCTTGGCCTTGGCAACGTTTTCCGCAGTTCCGCGAAGAATCCATGGAATCTCGCCCTCCTCGCCAGCCTCAGCACTGACAACCTTCCAGGAGTGAATGTCAGTTGCCGCATCGGCATCATCCGTAATCAGGGGCAAAGCACCCTCAACAGCTCTGGCAGACGGTGTGGGCTTGGCGGGAATGCTCTGGCCGGCGTGGTCCACCGTCACCTGGAAGTTGTTGCGAAGCTGGCGGAAGATCTGCCCGCCGTTGGACACGACGTGGTGCACATTACGGGGGATCTGGAGCGTCTCGCCCTGCTGCTGCTTGATCAGGCCGGAGATGTGCTCCTTGGCCGAAGCCACATTCTCAGGTCGGCCAGTGACCTTGACACCAGTCTTGCCATCACCCTGGCGGGGGATGTCGATGGAGACGCTGAATTGCGACTCGAGCTGGCGCTTGGCATCGCCTCCACGGCCAATAAGCGATCGGTGCTGGTCGATCGGGACGTCCACAATCTCCGTCACCTGGTTCTCCCGCTCAGCAACAATCTCCTGGATCCGCTTAATAATATTGTGGACCACTTGAGTGCGGCCCTCGACCTTGATGGTGTTGCCATCGGCCTCTTGCTTGGGGAACTGGATGGTTCGGGCAAGGGCGCGGCGATCATCAGAACCGCCGGCTCCGACAACAATGTCGCGGAGGTTAGCACCTAGAGCATTTGTGTTAGCATAAACGGTTTCACCAATTGATAATCACAGCTGTGATATGAATGACTTACCACTTGCTCCAATCAGAGCCTTGTGATGCTTCTTGTCCACATCGATTGTTTGCACGATGGTATCATCAAATTCCGCCCTCTTCTCTTCAAGGATTTGCTGAGCCTTCTTAACTTGGGTTGCGGTTCCCCTGATAAGAATCTCGACAATGGGGGTGTCGCGGTCAGCCGGGACATCGATTCGAGCTCCGGTCAGCTGTCTAAGCTCATCCAGAGCAGCACCGCCCTGGCCAATCAATGAGCCGACTTGCTTCTGCTGCACTCCGATGGTGGCAGTGTGGGAGTGCTCCTCCAAGTACTTGTGCAGGGAGAAAATCTCATCACGAGCCTCATCAGCGCCCTTCTTGGGACCACGGATGATGACCTCGTCCGGAGCCTGCTGACGACGAGGCTTGCCAGCGTCGCTCGCCGCATCGGCGCCGGGTTGCTCGTCTCCGCCCTTGGCTGATCGAGGGAAGAAGATGAGAACCTTGTACCTGGTCTGCAGGCGGTTGATCTGGCTGCCCTGAGCACCAATCAGCTCTCTGTGGAACTTGGGGTCAATCTTCAGTGTGTGGGTTGTCTCGTCAGCCAAGGTTCGGCTGAGGTTCTGAATGTATGTGCGGGCCTTCTCAGCCTTGGCTTGAGGTCCCTTGAGCTCCACCTTGCCATCTTGAACTTGGATCTCGACGTCGAATCGATCGCGGAGCTCCTTGATGTTGCTGCCACCCTTGCCGATGAGGTGGTTTGCAAACTTCTGGGGGAAGTCAAAAGTCAAGACGTGTCCACGCTCCTTCTCGTCAATCTTTTCTTGCTCAATGAAGGCGGTGGCTTTGCTGGCAATCGATTCAACAGCCGACTTGGGTCCCCGCAGGGTTACGGTGGTGCCAATTCGGCCCACGCGAATGGGGATCTGAGACTCCTCGCGGCTCTCCTGCTCCTTCTTGATGAATCGGCGCAGCTTCTCGTGGAATTTGACGGGAACATCAAGAGCCACCTCGCTAAGCTCCTCCTGGTTGTTAATGAGGTCAAGGATGTGCTGTTGGGCAGCATCAAGCGCTTGCTTAAAGGCGCGGGCTTCGGCCTCTGTAGGCTTGACGCGGGGAGGCTGGTAGGCACCTTCAGCAGGGTCAGGGCCCTCAAACACGAGAAGCACGGGAACATTGGTTTCTGATGCTTCCGGCACCACGAGGTGGACACCAAACTCCTTCTTGACCTTTGGTGTAACATCGTTGCGCAAGTGCTGGTGGAAGAAGGGGTCGATGGAGACGGTCTGCATACGGGAGGGCGGGTGTCCATTGAGAATAGCAGTGATCTCCGACTGAGCACGGATCGCATTCTTACCCTCACGAGAGTACAGCTCCCAGGGCAGGGCGCCGTCTTGGGAGAATGGGGTGTTGATGTGAGTGTTGTAAAGCTTCTCCAGACGCTCAATCTCCCTACGTTGACGAAGGTACCTGGTGATGTTGGCAGCGTGAGCCAACGCTCCACCAGGAGCATTGCGGTGAGACCTTGAAATGTCAATGTTGGACATTTGCATACCCATAGCAAGATCCATGGCTCTTTCGAGACCAGCCTGCACCTGAGCGGGAGGTCCAACGACGGTGACCATATCATCTTCTTCTTCTGAGGGGAACAGGATGGCACAGCCAGTCTCCTTGAAGAAGTCTTCCATGGGGATACCTCGCTGTCCGATGATGAACTGGTGTCGGCCTCGCTGGATGGAAAGCTGCTCGGCTTCTAGCTGCTTCTGCAGCTCAGCGGCACGACGCTCAATTTCAGCTCGGGCCTTTTGCACGGCGACACGGTCACCGGCAAGCAGAATATGCTCGTCATCCGCACCGGCAGCAGCAAACACGGGTCGCTGACCGGGGGCCGGTGCAACGGGAAGCGGCGCGGATGAGTACAGCTGATGAGTGGGGACGCGGACCTGAACTCCATTGGCTTCCTCCATCGCTTGCGCCAGGGAGTTTCCAGGGCCGGCAATGAAGGGGTAGAACGCGGTAGGGATCCCCCGCACCTTGGTTTGGACGTTGGCAACCCGCTCACCCACAATCTTGAGAATCTCGTTCTGAGCAGAAGCGGCAGAAAGAGCATTGCCCTCCACGGTGACGTCGATGGAAGCCTCATCATCATCATCAATCACCTGGTTCTCGTCGGCCTTGGGCATCTGGATCTTGGCACCCGTCTTCTCTTGGAGAGACTTGATAGTGGCACCACCCTTGCCAATGATGAATGCCCGGGTAGCCTGAGGAATGGGAACCTTGATGGTGACCTTGAAAGCATTATTAGCCAAAGCCAAAAGCCAAGTACGCAAAATTGCACACATACCTTTGTTCCGATCTGGGCAACTAGATCCTTGAGTGCCTGCTGGGCAACTTCCTGAGGGCCAGTAGCATTGAACTTGAGGTGTCCATTGGGAGACTGAGTCATGGTGATGTTGGCACGAGACTTGCGGTTGATGTCCTTGAGGATATCCGGAATTGGCCGTCTAAGCTCGGAACGAGGGCGGATGAAATGGGGAGCCAGGGTGATTGTTTCGACTCTGCGTCCAGGAATGACCATGGCCGGAGTGGCCGCCTGGGACGTAGGAGTCTCAGTGCCAGATGCCGGAGTGGAGGAGCGAGAAACGCCATTGGAACCGCCATTGGCATTGCTCTTAGCGCCCCAGATGGGAGCAACGCTGGGGCCCTTGCCTTTGGGAGCTCCAAGCTCGGGGAACAGCTCGTGCGATTGGGTATCGAGAGCAGCCTGCTTGGGCTTGGCAGCCTTGACGGCGGGAGCAGATCCAGAAGCAGATGCATCATCAGCCGACGGTGCGGGGAGCTCATCATCCGGGACGTCCTCAACAGTCACATGGTGCTGTTGAAGGCGCTGGGCAACAGACTCCTCGCCAGCATTGGCGATGCTAGCGGAGGCAGAATCTTCGGAAGACATTGTAGAATTCGGCTCGGAAGGGTCACGGATGGAAGGATGCTAGATGAACACGAGGTGTACCAAGACTAGCTTGAGAAACAGCACAATGTCAGCTTAGGCACGGGGGCACAGGAATCAAGCACGCAGCCATTGCACTTCGGGCCGCCGGGAAATGACGGCACAAATAGACTCAATGGCTGCCGTGCTGGTCTTTCGTGCAAACTCACCACACTGGGAATAGGCAAACAAGTACAGGCAGCCCGTTAGGCTTTGCGGGTAGCAGCACAAGACAGTTGGGTGACGAGTGGCTTGATGCTGATGTTGAAAAGTCCGTGGTGTCTAGAACATGGTAAAGACAACCGCAGACGACGAATACCAGAGACCAGAGGGGAAAACCAAGAGACGGGGCGGCAGAGATGAGCCGGAGCAGAAGGTATTAGCACGACGAAGCCTTTAGAAGTTGGTGAGGGTGAGGTGGAAGTTCGACGAGCTTCTGGTAATGCCACGATCGACTTTCTAGCCAACAGGGTTCAGGCGGAGCCACTTTGGTGGCGGCTTGCCAATTGGCACCAATGGCACCACCGCCGGTACCCAGAGCTCCGTACTCGTACCCATGACAAAGGCCGCTAGAGGTACCGTTCCTCCAGGGTACCTCGGCGGTGGCTTGCCCGCCCGCGAAAAAAGCGTGGTAACCAGGTACTGGTACTCCGAAATGTTGGAGAAAAAGTCACGAGAGCGGTCATGTGACATGTCTGGAGACCCTTTGTTGGGGAGACATTGATATGGATCTGTCTGTATCTTATCGCCCTTATCAGGGAGCAAGCAAGTAAGTACCTAGGAAAAATGAAGTGCAATCAATAACAAAGCCGGAGGGTATTTGCTGTCTTAGCAATATGAACTGCATGTGCTCATGTTATTGCTACGGAAAATTCCATCGATTTTCTGCATGTAGCACCAGCTGGGTACGGGCATACTATATCGCGTAGGATCGTGCACAATCCCGTCCATCCCTGCGGCTGGAGAGTCCCAATGTGATCGTGAGCGCCTGCATGACGCTGGAAGACTGGGAGAAGCCAAGCCGGACAATTTGGCAGCCACTTGGTCAACCTACCTATTGACGGGTGTGCAGCTGCTTTTGCGCTTTTGCGGCTAGCCGAGGCGGTCATCTGAATAACTCTTACATGTGAGCTTACATTCGATTTGCCTCTGCTCAAGTGTTCTGGGCATAGCTGATAATTACTCGTTTTCCTTACACCACTCAAGAAATCAGAGTCGCCTATACCTTTCTGTAGGTAGTATTGAAATCTCATGCCTACTTTCCGTTGCTCCTGCAAATGAATAAGCCGAACAGAAGTGAAGAATTAAACGTCATCTTCTCCTTGTGAGGCCGTAAAGATACCTAATGTACTCGTATATGCTGTACTCATATCAGCCGTGTACCTATCTGATCTGTGCGCTTGAGTATTTCGTATTAATGCTGCCGCAGAGGCCTCACTTTTGCAAGCATTGTGACTTGACTACTCCGTAGATATCAAGCAAACAGCTCTCGCTAAGTACTTATGATAACACCGGTGGTGTGCATCTCATAGGTAGTAATCGGTCTCAAATTCTACATGCCGTAAATCGTTCGAGGCCATCCATGTATATCATGGTATTCGTAAGCACATACGAGTATACGAAGTGCAGCCTGTAAAATACTATGGTTGAGCCTGAGAAAAATTAAAAAAAAAGTAAATAAATAAAGCAAAAAAAAAAAAAATCCCTCGCCCAACTGCCCTGCCCAGTGAGATCCTATGAATTAACTTGATGGAGGGGCCGAATGCCCAGACCGTAATCAAAGCGTGTCTCAATGAGAGACAAGCCAGGCGCTCCGTGATGTCTGGCCATGGGCCGACCTGAGACCAAAACCCGGGCTAGCAGCTGCGGAAAAGTGCCCTTTGGCGCCTGTTTGTACGAGATCCGTCTTCTTGTGTACGGCCCGCCAGTTGCCGTTGAAATAGTCTCCGTTCAGGGCGCTAGGCTTCACGATCCCTCTCACTTGTCTGACAAGAGGGCACGGCGATTCCAGTCAACCCTGGCCAGCCAGAGGGATGCAGCTCGTTGGATCTGCTGCTTCTGGGCGCTTATTTAACTTTTCGTATAGGTGCCCGTATCTTATATTTAGAAAAGGTTAAAAGCAAAAAGCAAGCAATGATGGATTCAACTCTTACTGGCAAGGCTGGTGATGGAGAGAAATTGCATGGAATGGGAGCGGGGTGTCTTAAAACGGCCCCAGCATCATGAAACAATGCAGCTGCCCACCGTTCTGCAGCAAATTAATGAGCTTAGATGGAATTGTACGACTACTATTGTCGTATGGACCAGGTCCCCCCTCGCAGCATTTTCGTGACAAGTGATATCTTTCCCCTCCCTGCACCCTGAGCGATCGGTATTAATGCAAGGATCGTCGAGGACCCGGCAGCGGCTCGTCTCTGGCTCCAGCCTCGTGTCTTCAACAAGCCACGCCCAAAAGGCATTAGGCCAACTCAGTTGCGTTGTTGGTATGCAACTCCAAGGTTGTCCAACAGCAGATCCCAATAATAACAGCTCCGTATAGAGGTAGTCTGTTTGTTGCCCTGCTTGAGCACAGAGCAGCTTCGTACAGTCGGGAAATATCAATGCGTTAGGCTCAACAGCCACCACCCTCGGTTTAGGCGCCGGCGTAATTTTTTCTTTTTTCTTTTCTTTTATTTCCATTATTTTTTTCATATTTTCAAGTGCTCTTTTTACTGCGAAAGTACAACGCCGTCGAGCTGCTGCTCCACTCAAAACAAGATTCGGCATCAATTGGGCTTTTTTAGCATTGTCCCCATCTTCGAGATCAAGTGTCGAAGCCACCAACCGAACCGCTAGTGAAAGTAGTACTACTTGAAAGAGAAAAGCACAAGTTGGAACCAAGCCAAAGCCGGTACTTGTGCTTGTATGAGACTTTTTTTGTTTCTTGCTTTGTTTGGCTTTTCTTCTTTGAAATCGCAATGGCTTTGCTTTCTTTTTATCCAGTTTTCTTTTCGCTTCCATCTAGGTAAATGGAGCAGGTAACTAGACTAGGAAATAAGATTGTATCAACATGATGCTCGTACTGTCTCCGGCTAGCCAATAACATGATTTTGGCTCGCAATCGTAAGGAATAGCGCCTGATGGATATGAAGCAGCCAATACAATCAGAGGCGCAAGGCCCTGGTCGGCCATACTTGGCATCGATCTGCGCCAGTGACGATTCCAGCAGAATGGCAGCACGAGCTTCCCCGGCAATAACAGGGGCAGGCCGAGGACAATCCCAGCAAATACAGCACGATGCCGCTCTACTACTAGGTATGTACATACAAAACGCCTACTGTACAACATCTACTCCGTATTGTGCCTGCATTCAAATTCAAATGGACACCTAACATCCAAAAAAAAAAAAAAAAGCGTCCAGCTGGCTTGCATGCTGTGGTCGCGTCTATTTGTCACTCTCCCGTAAGGATTACAGGCCTCATCCCGGCTCCGCGTTGATGCGAGAGCGAACAAGACTCCCTCTCTTCTGTGCCACCAACGGGGCCCCTCCCCCTCCTTCATACAAAGATGGCCAAAAGTGGCCGGGCCTTATCCACCATGTGCCCGCGCCAGCTGCGCACTGTGAGTCTACAGTGTCTGGCGATGCAGCTTCAGGTTGGTGGGCAATGAATTTACAAGCATGGGGAGGCAGTTCAGAGCTTACTCAAGTTACTGTATCCATCACTGCGTAACGGAGGCATAGTTAGGAGGAACACGGGGCTCTGTTGGGACACGAGTGCAATCACCAATTATAGCATTGACAGCAGAAGGATGCATGCAATGACAGCGGGACTCGACGACTTTTCGCGCATTGTGGCGGCATCTTATTCACACTCGCGCACTCTTGGCCGCATTGTTCCTTGACTGTTGGATGAGTGCATGTACGAGTACGTACCTAGTAGGTACCTGTATGCACACCTCTCCAACGCAGACTCATTCGCACCAATGGCTCGGGATTTCCAAATTCCTTGATTCGCGTGCTACCTAGGTAATACTCGAAAACCGCTTCATTCTGAGCGCATTACTCCGTACAGGTATGGACATGTAAGACGGTACGGCGCATTGCACTGTATGTACGACCCGCATGGCCAGCACAGTGCATCTCTGCTGGGAGCCCGCACTCGCTCGCGCCCCTCTTGGACCTATTATCTCTTGAACAATCTGCCACTCTATGGGGCCTGGGACAAGTGCAGGCAGGGAATAGCAACGCAGCAAAATTGAAGGTGGACGGGATCTAGAGAATCCTGGAACGCCGTCAGTCTGTCTGGATTTTCTTTCTTTTCTCTCTGTCTTTTCAACCTTTTTTTGTTACAACAAAGAGTACCTTACCTTACCTATACCGGCACGTCCATAAACCGCCTGCCCGGCAGCTGGCTACAGTATACTGACTGTACTGCCCCAGACCCATCACCTAAATTCTAACCTCACTTTTTCCTTGCCTGGCCTGACTGACAGACTCCATACAACATCCCCCCCGGTTAATCCTATTGTCCATTTTTTTCCCCATTCGCCGTCTCTCTGGCAATTGGCCATTGTATTGTCCGCAACGGCTGGCCGCGCCGCCTCTTTCCCGTCAAGGTTCCTTTTTTTTTTTCTCGCACACCCCCAAAAGGTCGACCGGACGGGCCACAGACGGGGACCCTCTTGTGTGGGCTGAGACAGTCTTAGGTAAGGGTGCGTGCTGGACAAACCCATCATGGACCGCCAGAGCCCGCCGTTGAACGGCAATTCCCAGCGTCGCAAACTCATCAAGCGGCCCCCCTCGCACCAGCCCTACGGCCGCTCCTCGTCCGGCTACGACACGGAGTCGCTCGACGGCAAAAGCTCCAGCTCGCGCAACCTTCGACGAGCCCCCAGCGCTCCGCCAGTGCGGTCGACGGCTTCAAACGCGTCCAGCGGCTCCCCGCGGCCGCACCCCTCGAGCTTCCAGCAGCGAACGAATGCATCGCCAGATCTCAGCGCCCGATTTCGCCTGAGCGACCCCAACCAGAGCCGCGCCAACGACGACCTGATCGGCGCGCCCTTTGACGGCACCTCGATCCTCAACCATATCGAGGCCACCAAGTTCAACACCGTCCAGCCGCCGTCGCTCGTCAAGGCTGCGACCGACCCCCGCTTCGTCAGACCCTCGCCCACGTCGTCGCCCAGCTACACCATGGATCAAGCGCTGGAAAAGCCCCCGACCGGGCGCGTGCCCGACGGCCTCATGAGCCCCAAGCGCTTCTCCGACGAGGCCAAGGAGGGCAAGCCCACGACATCGCGCAAGAAGTCGGGCTTCTCCGGCTTTGTTAACAGCCTGGTCGGTTCCCAGAAGAAGCCTGTCATATCTGCGCCCGAGAACCCTGTTCATGTGACGCATGTGGGCTACGATAGCACAACCGGCCAGTTCACCGTTAGTCCAACCCTCGTGGTGGCATCTTCGTCTTCGTCTTCAATGTTCTGCAGCGGCTGCGTGAACCCCGCATGGCCACGCAGCCAGTCCTGGTGCCTCAAATGACGAGAATGAGGATGAGGATGCTAACCAATGTTTGCTGCCAATGCTAATGCTTGACCAGGGACTTCCTAAAGAATGGCAGCGGCTTATCAACGAAAGTGGCATCTCCGAGAAGGAGAGGAGAGAGAACCCTCAGACCATGGTTGATATCCTGCAGTTCTACAAGGAAACCACCGAGCGGCCGCCTGAAGATCAGTCCTTGGAAAAGTTTCACAATGCTGCAACGGCAGATAGTCGCCAATATGGCGTCGCCCCGACATCACCAAACACATATCCCAGCAATTATTTTGGTATGGCACTCTTTTTGTCCCACGGTTTTCTTTGTTCAAATGGTTCAAGTTTGTCCCGCAGTCAGCCCGCCTTTCTAACCACGAGTTTGTCATCACAGGAAGCTTTGAGAATCCCCGCGCGCCACCTCCTGTCCCTGCCAGTAGTAGAACCCATGGTTCCGGCCCGATCAAGGAGATCATGCCGAGTCGACCGGCGCCGAAACCTCCAATCAGCATGAACAATAGGCCGCTTCCGCCAAGTGCATATGCGGCCAAGGACTCTGGTATCGGTATGGCGCAGCCCATTGACGATGCCTCCTCCAGCAGTTATGGCCATTCTCAAGAAGGCACCCCAATGCTTCCAGAGGAGCACAGGTCACGATCCAACTCTCGCACCAACGGCCTATCACCTTACACTCCGCAGACCCCTTCCCTCAGCCCCGCCACCCAGGCCAATGTGTACCAGCAACAGTTGATGCAGCAGCAACAGGAGCAAGCCATGGCTCAGGCTCAGGCAGCCATGACTGGACAGCTTGGCCGAGCCCCCAGCAAGAGACAGCCGTCTCCGCATATGGCAGCTCCCTCGGCTGCCGCAGGATACGCTCGCGCCCCCGAAGCCAACGGTCACCACTCTGCGCAGCGCCAGCAGCCTAGTCCTGGTGCCCCGGCTGCTGCAGCCAACGCGCGTCCCCGGCAACGAGTCCGCCAGAGCAACGGCATGGATGTTGTGGCCTCTCTCCGACGGATATGTACCGAAGGTGATCCGCGCAACATTTACAGAGGCTTCACCAAGATTGGACAAGGTGCTTCTGGCGGGGTGTACACTGGTCATGAGAGGGGAACCAATCGATTGGTGGCTATCAAGCAGATGAACCTGGAGCAGCAACCGAAGAAGGACCTCATCATCAACGAAATCCTTGTCATGAAGGACAGCTCCCACCCCAACATTGTCAACTTCATCGACAGCTACCTCTGCGATGGCGAGCTTTGGGTCGTCATGGAGTACATGGAGGGTGGCAGTCTTACAGATGTTGTGACGTTCAACATCATGACAGAGGGCCAGATTGCTTCAGTCTGCAGAGAGACGTTGAGAGGACTACAACACTTGCACTCTAAGGGGGTCATTCACCGTGACATCAAGTCCGACAACATTCTCTTGTCAAGCGAGGGCAACATTAAGCTCAGTGAGTAACACTCTTTTCCCGTTCTCTTTCAAGAGTTTCGGAAACAGGATTCTCCCCTGTGAATTCCTATGCTAATCATCCGACACAGCCGACTTTGGATTCTGCGCGACCATCAACGAGGCCCAGAACAAGCGTACCACTATGGTTGGCACGCCGTACTGGATGGCCCCTGAAGTCGTCACGCGCAAGGAGTACGGCCGCAAAGTCGACATCTGGTCTCTTGGCATCATGGCCATTGAGATGATTGAGGGCGAGCCGCCGTATCTGACAGAGTCACCCCTTCGTGCTCTGTGGCTGATTGCTACGAACGGTACGCCGCAGATCAAGAACGAGGGCGACCTGTCAGCGGTGTTTAGAGATTTCTTGTACTTTGCATTGAAGGTGGACCCCGAGAAGCGGGCCAGCGCCCATGATTTACTAAGAGTGAGTTGTTTTTCTTCATCTGAACTTTCTTTCTTTAGTCCCATTGGAATCGTACCATGTGCTAACCTCTTTGCCACTGCAGCATGACTTCATGAAATTATGCGTCGATCTATCACAGTTGTCCCCCCTAGTCCGAGCTGCACGAGAACAGCGAGCCCAAGAAAAGGCTCGAAAAGGCGGTGCCTAAGCACAACAACTCGTTGTCAGCTATCGCCCTCTTTTCCTCATTTCCCCCCAAAAGAAAAACAACTGTAGAGGTTGCTCGCCGCCCCCCTCCCTTCTTTCTCCTTTTCAAAAAAAAACTTTGAATATTAGAGGCATACCATTTGTGTTCTTTCTGCCTTGGTCCCATTTTTCATTTTCAGTTTACGGGTTATTACTAAGGGCTGTGTATCTAGAGCTGCGGCTCCTCTTGTCATGTGCTGTCGTTTATTACTTTTTTTGGCATCTCTTCTTCACAGAAATCTTGATGGAGCACTTTTTATGAATCTAGTGCTATCTTTTTTTGTCCATCTACTCATTTTTTTTTTTCTTATTCTTCTTCTTGTCGTTTTTTTTTTCTTACAAAAAAGAAAAAACAAGAGTTAGTTAAGTTAATACCCAGGTGAAATAATAAATGCTTTTTTTCTCCCTTTACATTTTGCGTTAGGAGATCGGAAGTGTGGAGAGCTGGGTAAGTTGGTTTAAGCATATTTGGACGTCTACCAGGGGATATGGATATCATTTCTAAAAACAAGCTTGTCAACATACTTAAATACCAAATGATGCAGTCGATAGATAGGTATGAAGTGAACAATGGGAGCAGCCAAATAAGTTTAACATTGGAGCAATCACAGTGAACAGAAAAGTATTGGTAATAATGTAAAAAGCCTCAAAGGCTGTACTTCATTAATTTCATCCGCCAACTAGTCTTGGCTAAAGTATGGTTTTCATCTAAGTCTCTCTAGTCTTCGCATCATTGAACTCGACGTCTATTCCCTCTATGCATGTCTGGCTCCGTGTACCCCGACCGGCAGACAGCAAACCCATATAAACTCCAAACAAGAAAAAGCAGAAGTAGGCGATGCATTCTCGCAATAAAGCACCATAGTCGCATAGAAAACAAATCAACAATGGCCGAAGCCAACCATGTCCCCAGTTTTGTAGCTCCCTCAAAATCGACTGCAGGTTTCATGCATCGATATCTCCCAAAACTCCCATGCCCGAACCCTCAAGGCTGCAGACGGTATCGCTTCCGTGACAGATATTAATGTATTGTGAAATGCTGATGATATGCTATGCAGAAGGAGATGACTCGTCCTTTAGTAGCAAGAGTAACCACCATCAATGATGACGTTAGAGCCGGTCATGAAGCTGGAGGAGTCAGAGGCGAGGAAGACGCAAAGGCCGTTGAGCTCGTCAACAGCGCCCAGGCGGTCCTGAGGAGTCAGGGACTTCCAGATCTTCTTCTGGGCCTCAAGAGCGGGGACACGGTTGAGGGCGGTGTCCATGTAACCGGGAGAGATGCAGTTGACACGGATCTTGTACTTGGCCCACTCAGCAGCGATGGACTTGGCAAACTGGATGACACCAGCCTTGGAGGCGTTGTAGCAGCTCTGCTCCTGGGGGTAGTTGACGATGGAGCCGGACATGGAGGCAACCAGGATCAGGCTGCCAGACTTGCCAGCAGCCATCATGGAGCGGCCAACAGCCTGGGACATGAGGAAGGAACCAGTAAGGTTGATGTCGATCAGGCGGCGGAACATGGCGGGGTCATAGGTCTCAGCCTTGATGTTGGAGTCGGCAATACCGGCAGCGTTGACCAGGACGTCGGGAGCACCGTAGAGCTCGACAACGGAGTCAACAGCAGCGTTGATGGCAGCACCGTCACGGACATCGACCTTGAAGAAGGAGACGGGGAGACCAGACTTCTGGTGCAGCTCAGCGGCGGAGGCGTCGCCCAGCTCCTGGTTGGCATCGAAGATGATGATGGCCTTGGCACCAGCCTCGGCGCAGGCTCGGGCCATGTGGTTGCCCAGACCACGAGCACCGCCAGTGACGATGATGACCTTGCCCTGAACAGTCATGCTCTTGAGAGTGTGAGGCAGCTGGTCGTAGACCTTCTTGTTAAGGGGCTCAACCTCCTCGCGCTCAGCGGGGGCGGGGCTGTCGTAGGGCACCTTGGCGGCGCCATCAGGAACCTGCAGAGTCTGCTTGTCACCCTGGCCGGCACCATAGACGGTGACGGGAACCTCCTTCTCGCGGACAACGCTCTTCTTGTTGGCGGTGTCAGACACGCGGATGGCACGGGTGGCAGAGAAGAAGCGGACGGCGTTGCTGGGAGCAGCAACACGGGAGGCGGCGGAGAAGTTGGCGGCGCGAGAGACGCGCAGTACGCTTCGAGTAGAGAAAGACATTCTGTCTGTTGTGTGTGTTGTGTTGTGGAAGAAGATGGAAGATTGGAGGAGAGGAGGAAGAAGGAGTGCCTCGTAAAGCGGTGTAACGAAGGCTTGTGTGGTTGTTGGAGGAGGAAGATGAATTGGCAAAAACGATGGAAGAATCTATGCGTATAAAAAGCCCAGAGAGAGAGCGGAACGACTGTGTTTGCTTGCGGGGAGGGGAGGTGGTTTGGTATGCAGAGAGAAGAGAGAATGTCTGCTTTCGAACAGCCGTCGAGGAGTGTCTTGATATAGGATTTGGCCCAAGACCAGCTGGAGGAGTGGGGGCGCCGGACATGGGGCATGGCGGAAAAAAGAAAAAAGTCGAGGGGCTGTAGCGCAGTGGATTTAGTGGATGCGGCCAGGGGGGCTGCAGTGGGTGTGCATCTGGGTCTCAGCGATGGCGAGTGGGTTTTAGTGGGTGTGGCCGCTGCATTCAACTAAAAGCTTAGCGTGGCGGGAGGTCCGGCAGCGAAGAGGCCATTGTATCGAGGTCACCCGCATGTACCGCTGCCAGAGCGTCAGACGAGGGGGAAAATTCTGAACTGGCTGCTAAAATTAATCCAATTGATGGCTGCCCAATGGCCAGCCCGAGGTGAGTGAGCCACACCACTACGGCGACGGTACAAGGAGTCTGTACATACGGAACATGCCCATATCTTACGAGTCTTGTGTAGTGCTGAGGCGACAGATAGTGCTGGTATAATCATCTGGCGTCTGTACCCGTACCCAGCCCTCCGTATTCGCAGTTGCTGTCCCTGGGCCAAGTACCGCGCCTGTACCTCGACGACCTGGAGGGGCAAAACATGCAGGGCAGTACCGTGACTAAGCAGGAACCTGGCAAAAGATCAGCCAGTCCGTGCGTCGCGAGCCTCCTGAGCTGCGAATCCGTGCTCGTACATACACAGCCAAGACAGTATCCATCCATTACCTATCCATTATGGGCAACATGTGCAAGATCTTCGCTATCCACGCCGTCAAAGCTTTCATTCGAATCTCCCCGACAAGATTTTGACGGTGGCGGCCCAGAGGATGTACGCTTTACAGTGGGCTTTCAGTGGGCTTCAGCGGGCATGTGACGCAAAAGGCTGAAATGCCAACTCTTTCGCTGGATGATAGAACGGCATCTCGGGATTTGCCAGATACGAGTGCTCATCGCTGACAGCTGTTAGGGCACCGCAATCTTGCCCCGAGCCGTGCTGCCGATCAACTGAGATGTGCAAAGCCGGCCCTGTGCCGAGATAGTCAGCATTATTCGTGGCAATGCTGCGATTCCATGTCACGGGGCCAATCATGTATGATAGAGTTATGCTCTACAAGGCCGCAATGGGTCGATTGGGTCGATCCATGGATGAGCAGCAGAGTCCAGGCCATTGTCTGATTCTGATTTCAAATGCAGGCTGCGGGATACAGACAGACTGCTGCGTTCTCGGCTGCCCTCCAGCCTCTTTCGCCGACCCCGTCTCTAGCGTTCTACAGCGTCCAATTGGGCGGCGATTGGACAGGAAGATTTTTCCATGTACACACAACGTGGCGCGGCACGGTTGTGGTGTTGTGGCGAAAACAGACACTGGCCGGGCCTCGATCGGGGTTTACATACAGTAGCAGTCGATCTGCACCACTGCCATGGCCGTATCGGATCCGAGCGGTGCAGAGAGGCAAAAGCTGGGGTCGTACTTTGCCGCTGCCAAGTGCTGCAAATCTGCAAGCAGCCCGACCATGTAGGTTAAACAAAGCTCTCCAAGAAGAAACATCTCCCACAGTGTTGTCTTGCCCTGATCGCAGAAGAGACACTGTGAGACCTGGTGAGATGTCTTGGATCCGGAGAAGCCCAAAAAAAAACACGCCGCTTGCAAAGGGACGGAAGGGTGTGCGAAAGCTGTCTCGCACACCATGCCAGCTCCCGACAATCCGGCTTCAATCAATCGACGACCTCGGTAATCAATGGCCACACAGGCGTCGAGTGAATGTCGTTAAACTCGATTGATGTTTCAGAGTGTTTTGCAGAGTAGTACACGTGCATTACGAGTACGAGTATATTGCCTATTGGGATGCTGCGGTTCGACAACAACACAGGAACACGCTGAGTGCTTCCTCCTGTCCGATGTCGCTGCAATGGTGGGATGTTGCTACACTGTCCAACTACAACTGAGACATCCACGCAACGACAGTGCTTGGCTGCATTTGTCACTTTCAACCCTCTTCTCAACTGGCCTAGCCCAAACAAAATACCAGAGCCACAATCTGTGTCAATGTTTTTGAATCCGGTCCTTGTTCAGCGCCAGATCTGTCCCCTTCAGCTTTCTAGACCTCAATGGACTCCCCAGGCATCAACATTCTGTCCCGTGGGGGTTCCCACCTAAAAAAGACATCGTCGTTCCTAGGTGCAACAATAGATGTGGCGCTGCCCGGAAGCGTCTTGGCGCAATTCTCTGGTCCCGCTGGAGCATCGTGGCTATTTTGAGGTGAATCGAGAATGCGGGATGGAGGTGGTGGTACTTGTGCGATGCGAACGTACGGCGCCGACATGCAAGGAGCTGTCCAACTTTGCAGGCGCATGATGCTAAACAACAGTGCAGCAAACTCAGACGCGTCGAGTATCTATAGCTGGGACAACCAGAGAGTTTGAGGCTCTTGTCCAGCCTGTTTACGCCAGCTGATCTTCTCATGTAAAGAAAGGATCGCAGCTCATCCACCCGGAAGTTTCCCCATCAAGAGTGTCGTTACTCCAAAAAGTTCTGCAGACGGCTCCTTTCAATCCTCAACTCCTACGGGTTACGTATCTCGCAATGACTGTTGTCCAGATGGCAGCTTTGCCTCGGTTATGCCTGCCTGCCCATGATTTTGCTTCCAGTTTGTCAACCAGAGGTGCTCCTCCCGACCACTTTTTTGAGGCCCAAACAGCTCATTGCTGACCTCCATGTCCTTGTCGACATACATCTCGACGAGTCAGGCAAAGTGCTCAATGACGCAGGTTCAACAGTCCAAAGTCCCTCGTCTTGCTTCACGGCCAGCACGGCTCTGTGGCGTCAGCGGGCCTCGAGGGGACCCGTATTGCCGTCACGCCAGAATCTTGTGAGGACATCCTAGGCCACGAGGTGCGAAAACTCAGATCACTTGAAGCCACACCTTGTCACTTTCGCTTCACAGAATTCAATTACAAAAGTGGCTGCCCTTGTCATGTTCGGCATCCAGCTTTGCCAGCATCCCCCCACGCGCCAGTTCCTGTTCTGCACGCCACCTTGGTATTGCTGGAGCTTCTGCATCGGCTTCTGGAAGCACGGCACACCAACATCAAGCCCGCCCTAGCAGAGGCTAACAGATGGATGCGTTGTGGGGCCTCAGAGGGGCACTGTGGTCCGCTAAACAACTGGGAAGGGGGGAAGAGTTGACAGAGAAACATGGTTGTCGATCAGGCGACGGGTCCCGGACGCTGCCAGAAGCGGAGCCCGTATCCTCACAGCGAAGAAGGGCAAAAAAGGTACCCGCGCTTAGAGACTGCACTGCTCCGGGCTCCAGCCTCGTGGAGCTTGTATGGAGCTTCGAAATGTGTCTGCCTAGAGGTCAAATGGGGCTCTGGAGAAGGCCTGGTGTAAGCCATCTGGGGCACGGCGTGCCTTGGACTTCGATGTACACGGCAAAGAAAGAAGGCAACACAGGAGAGCAGTGAGAATGGATGGGAGGGGGAGAGCTCCAGGTACGGGGACACGAGAAATGCGGTGTGCCGAACATTTCGACCTGCTTGCGGCCAACAGGTACTTGGACTTGGTATGCATGCCCAAGTTGCTTCCACGACGGCGATTTCGGCCAAGCGTCTCCGTCTCCAGTCATTTGATTCGGCCAAGTTGGCAGCTCAACGCATGAAGCTCATTCACTACTTGCACGCTTTTCCCCATGAGTAGGATGATCACCCCTGAGCCATTGCGCTGTCACCCCACCACATAATATTCACAGGAATGGACATGCTCACAACCAGCTTTTCAGGGCCTTGCTCCGCGTCACGAGATCGAGGTCGTAAGCAAGTACGACCAGGAAGCATATTCCCTTGTCCTGTTTCGTGCGATGCATGCCAGCTTCTCCAGGTGGCCAGGGATTGCAATACGGCCAAAGCGTCACAAATCACGCTGTGGAAATGGCCACTCTACCGTTTGGTGGCTGTGATGCAGCGTGCGACTCTACCGTTTTCCCGCAACGGGACTCAAGCAAGTGCCTTCTCATCAATAAGGTTGTTTGGCGCCTCCCTGGCGAGGGAGGTCTTGCCAGACTTGCTAGGGTAGCTGCCCCTTGTTAGCGTTTCTCTGGGGTCTCCCAGGAGCGCGGAACAGATGCACACACCCTTGGCCTCCCCCCTTTTTCAAAGTGTTGAGAATAAATTACCGTACCTAACTGTACCTGTACGAGTACAGTATGCGGAGTACTTGTACATGTGTGCAGTATACATCCAGCCGCAAACGGTGTGCTGTGCGCTGTCTCAGAGGATCAAGAGCGTTGATTTGGGGTGCAGAAACAGACAACCCATTGTGTGTGCGTGCTCAGCTCTCTTTACACTGGACCGGACCGTCTTACTCAGTCCTCCTGCTGAATTCGGTATGAAGATTCCTTGCACCGGCAACGAAGGAAACTATCCGACAGGAGTCGCTTCGTTGTACTGTAAGCTCTCCAACAACTGGTCAAAGCTCCTATTCTGTCGACACCCCGGATTTCACGAACCGATGCGGAAAAAAACTAAACTGTCCGCACGACCACTGCGAGATTGAACCTGGGTAAACTTCCGGGGGCCGGAGCACGACACCGCGGCCGGCAACGCGGGCTCCCCACGTTTCCCAATGGTTGGCGACTGAACCGAACAAGGTTGCTGGCTGGTGGCGTGCCATAGCCCCTGAGCCACCACGCAATGTTGGCTCAGCTTTGTATGAATTTTATCCTCCTGACCTTGCTAACGTGGCCTTCATCTCGGGCTTTCGGCAAAAAGTCTTTTTTTCTTGTTCCTCGAAACCATTCGCCCAGCATCAGCTAAGAGTTAGTCTAACATGAGGCTCAGACCACCAACACAGATGCTAGTACTGTAGCAGTAGATTGCAAGGTTGGGTGCAGATGACAGGAAAATTTTTATTTAGCTGCCTAGACCCTCTTCTCCTCAGCAACACCAAGATGGCGTGGCCATGGCTGCTCTGCCGGCAGTCGAGGCGCGATCTATTGAATGGGCACCGCTGCAGGCATTATCCACATGAAGACACCACCCAGGGAAGCTCCCCCGACGACTTTGCGTGTCAGCTTTCAAGTTCTCTCAGATACGGGGGGTCGCTCTTGGGCGGATAACGGCCTTCCCCCACATCGGGCGAGATGTAGTGTAGTTGCATCGCGGCCGCAATACTACCCCACGCTTCCGAGGAGCTCAAGCTCACAGCGATACGAAGCAGTTAGTCTAGCTTCTTGGAGGAGCCATTCGCAATTTGCTTCGGAAAGCGAAGCACGCCCACTCAAGCGGAAACGGTGGCTTGGCCCCCTTTACACCACCTTTCTCTAGCCGTCAGTCCATTATCAGGTTGTCCGGACAGTTCTCGACCACTATCTTGTCTGCAGCGCGTCGCGTGGCATGACCAGTCACCTCGAGCCGTTCAATGGGATCGCTGCGTGAGGGCATATCCTGGATTTAGGTTTTCCGGCATCAACCTATCGAGACCCAACCATTTCGCGTTTTTGCCTCCTCGCCTCTATGCGGGAGGGCGAAGCTTCATGCAGATCGCGGCCCCGTTCGGAGCGCATCCTCCGAGTGCCTAGAGAAAACTCAAATGGTTGCCCTCTTTGACATGTCAGGTCATGCAAGTCTTCACATGTTAAGCGCCCAAAGGCTGTTTGTTTGCGCCTTGGATTGGTGCTCGACGTGCAGGATGTTATCGCTCTGGTCAGGTCCTGGTGCATTGGCACCTTGCCTGATGGATGCAGATGTATGCAGTAGCATCATGTACTCCGTGCTCGTGCATTGTTGGGCTATCAAGGTAATCAGTCCACTCGTTCCGTGCCGCTTCTGATTTCCCAATAGCTTCCTCCACGCCATTGAATCCTTCTACTGTAAGCGCCATTGTCTCTCGCAACAGCTGCATTCACATAATTGGGCGACTTCTAAGGTGGTGTAACCTGCACTGCATTTATTGTCTTCCGCCTCAAAGAAAAGAGGCTTGAAAAAGAGCTCGCTATAAACCAATCCTCCAAGGCCACGCAGGAGCAAACCAGAAGCAAGCACAGCCAACTTGAACCCCCCTCCCCTCTAAGAAAAAAAAAACACTGAATTTTCTTCACCCTCTTCCATCCTTCATTACCTAAAACGCCGGGGTATTGAAACCACGCGGGCTGAACCTCGTATCATCGTACTGTTTGCAATCGAATTATCACCACCCCCCATTACCAAAACAAGAAAATAAGGAAGAAAAGAAACCCAAACATGGAGCAGGTTTATGCGGTTGATTAGCTTCTACACCACGTAGTCATCGGGTCTCGTCTGAGTAGCCAGAACGTAGATTGACTTCGCGGCAACCACTGGTCATTTAATCACGGTCATCCGGCGCTGGGATGATTAGCTCCAGTAACGACGCGATATATGGGCTCTATAACGAATATGTTAGTTTCAATTAAGTTCCCTAAAGGCGTAGAGAGGGGAATCAACATACCATAGCAAGATTCTCCGCCAAGATGCCATGCAATTGCGTCAAATGAGGCCGGAAGAGCTTCTCATTCCATCCTCCCCTTTCAGAACTCCTCGATTGTTCCTTGAGGAGCTCTTCTTCAGCCTCCGTCTTGACCACGTTGCGAGCAATATTGCGCAGCACCAACACGGCACTCAACGGGATGCCACCAGCTTGGGGAGGCGCTTCGGGCATCCGCTCATCACGAAACGTGGGTGTCTCTTCCAGCACAATACTCATAGTCTTTGCCGGAATGACCCACGGGTGTCGCGGACGCCTGTTAAACGAACCGGGGCTCGGAATCATGGTTGAGATGTGCGTAGAAATGTGCTGGGCGAAAGTCTGCAGATGCATCTTTGTCGGGATCTCGTACTTTGCGCACTCGGCCCAGGTGCACCGGTACTCCTTCTCGATATTGGGGAACTGTCCATTTTCGCCTCTCTGCTCATTCAGATGCGACGTCAGGATATGATTCCACATCTCCTCTTGCTTGAGATAAAAGTGGCCGCACTTTTCGTTCCTCTTGTCCGGGTTCATGGCCCACAAGCAGCGGCCATATTCAGTGCCGTCAAAGGCGAGAGGCCGTGGCCGCGCGCGAATGCCATGGATGATGAACTTTTGCTGAGGATCACCAGGCTCTCGAAGCACTTGGGCATTAGAGTCCTTGTAGACAGAGGTACTGCTTCTAATAAAGTCTGCTGGTGTAATCATAGGCTGATTGATGGCCTTTAAGGGGGTGGCAAATGCCGACTGGTAGGCTTGCCATGCAGCAAGCTGGGTGATGAAGGATCGGTTGTCTTCCTCAAAGAAGCACTTGACCCATTGGTGAACTCGGTCGGGTTCTTCTAGCTTCAGCATTTCCTGGAGCAGGTCATTGGGCATTGGTGCGATTTCATCCTTTGCTGGCAATCTCTGTTCTGGTACAACTGTGTACTCCCTGGTGTATTTGCGAGCACCGTGTGCTAATAGGCGAACAAGCTGCTGGACCAAATTGTCAGGGACAATGGACCGTACCAAGTTATCAAGATTAGGCACAACAGCCGTGTACTGGTATAGAAAGTCGAGGCAAGCATCAATGAGCTCGTCATCGTTCAGCAGCAGCCAGTTTACAATCCGCTGAAGTGTTGTGCCTGGCACATGGCCCAGCTTGTTTGTCGCTTCCAGGTTCACGGAAATGCGACCTAGGGCACGAAGTGCTGTCAGGATAGTTCCTCTGTCTTCCGATGCCAACTGGGCCAAGAGTGTCTTGTATAGGGGGTCGTCGGATTCCAGAGCCATAAAAGGTGTCAGCTGCTCCGCAATATCTAGAGCAAGATGCTTCACCTCGGTAAGTGAGTCTCTTGCCGGTAGATGCAAAAGAATGCATATCAGGTCCTTGACAGGGTAGAAGTCGGACATGTTTTGTGCGTTTTCAGGCAGTGTCACCATGTTTCGAATGGTAAGAATGGCCTCGGTTGTCAGAACCATTTCGTCGGCAAACTTTTCGGTTTGGATGACGTCTGGTATCTCTCGCTCGATCAAATTTTGAATTCGTTCTAGGATATCTTGGGTGCCGTAGTTACCATCCAGGACACCAATATCGTTTGATTCCGTGAAAGAGTCCCAGGACACTGTCCAATTGACGTGATAGAAGAGATTGCCGATCTGCAATGCCTTCTCCACGAGGCCTTCGGCCAATCCTGGGAAAGAGTCGAATTTGTACTTGTCACCTCGCTCAAAGGAAATTTTTACCAAATGATTGAGTGCAAAAGCTTGTTCCGCAGGGACGCAAGAACGAAGGGCATTCAGGCAACGAGTATAAATGTTGGGGCCATCAAAACCAGCTACAAGTTCGGATTCATTAGCATGATTCTCTCAGGGGGGATATGGGCTCGTCTTAAACTTACTACCAGGCTGCATAGGCTGTCTATTGGCGGGATCAAGCGCAAAGCGATGCGGCAGTTTGGCTTTGAAGAACTCGCTCGGCGTGTTGCTTGGGGTTGCCACTGGACGCAGCTGGAGTGGCTTCATAGGCTTCGGTTGGTAAGAAGTGACCAGGTGTGATGTGTTTTCGGAGTTGGGGGGGTGGTGTAGGATCGACGGCCCACGTGAGTTGTTATGGATTGCCATCAGTGGCATCGGATGGGTGGCTTGGTGATGAGCTGCAGACTGCTGTCCGTGGTTTACCGCTGGCGAGGCCGAGTTGCCTGCCTGCTGGTTGGAGGCCTGCCTCGTGGCTCGGGCTGGGCCAGTATCGGGCTGGAAGATGACTCGTTGAGGGGGTGCCTCACGAAGGCCGCGGGAAGCTCGAGCGCTTGCGGCAGGGTCTGGTGCTGGTCGTTCCTGGGTTGGAGTGCCGTCATCGCCAGACGCAGCGCTATCTGTAGCTCCGACGTTGCTTTCTCGCTTGCCACGAAAGTTTTCCCTTGTTCGCGTCAACAGACTTGCGCCTTTGGCCGTGACGTCCTCCAAGATGTCTTTGGGCGGCGGCTCCTTGCCATGGATTGTGCTAATTTCGTATGCGGCAAGGTTCTTGTAGAACTTTTCCTTAAGAGCAAAGGCCGTCGATGCTTCGTTATTTGAATGAAGGCCAAGCTCAGCTGCCATGCGCCGCCACGCTAACTTCTCTTCCGACACCTTATCATATCCACCGCTGGCGACAATGTGGTTGAAGACCTTGAACAGATCCAAGTGGATCATGCCAACCTTGGGCTCCGGGTCCAGAGTTGTGCCTCGCTTTGCATGGTAGTCTCTCAGCTTGTTCATGAAGTCCTCATACTCGGGCGTCCTGTCGATGGCGTGCAGAGGCACCTCCTGGGGGGAAGACGTCATCTTGACGGATAGCGGCCGAGGCTCTGTTTCGTTGTGCTGTGCCTATCAAAGCCGATGCCGAAGCTGTGTATCGAATTGGGCGATGCCAGGCCAAGGGCTGCTGGCCAAGCGATGCAACGGCTTTGCCTTGCGCGTTTGTCAATGTCGGCGGGCTTGGATCAGATATGCCCCGTATCGTATGCGGAGGTGCAAAGGCCACGGCTCCGTCGAATCCCGAATCCGTCTCTTCAGCCTCTCGAGATTGTCTTCCGCAACTCTGGCGACTCAGGAGGGAAATCGTCGTCGGCAATTGTCGCCTCGCGTGGTCAAACAAGGCTTGAGCTATCGTGGTTGGCGCGGCGCGACGAAAATCGACTGGCGCAGGCAATCTTATCTGCACGTGAGGCGCACGCACCGCTCGTGGCCAATCGGAGTTTTGCCATGGTAGCTCCCTTCCGGCGGTGCCTGCATCTTAGATCAAGCAGCTAATGCCATTTGCAGAACGCACTTGCTTTCCGGATGAAGCGATGAATGAATGATTTCTTCCTTTCTTTACTCTTTTCTCTTTTCTTCTTTTCTTCTTTTCTTCTTCCTCTTGTTATTTATCCTCCTCCTATTAAATTTCATCATCGTCATCATCCTCCTCTCAAATCAACGAGCTTCCTTTCACGCCATGCCCCTCTCACCAACGCCGCTATCTGGATGCCCGCTGCGGATATTGGAGATCCATGGGTCCACTCCAACTGTTTATGATGCTGCCCAGTCAGAGCTCGCTTTAACCGCTACCCTGGAAGCTCGGCGTTCGATGACAGGAGACAAGAACGACTTGATGCTTCAAGCGCATTTGGGACTCAGACGCGTCGTTTGTTTTTCCACCATCCTCCATTTTTACGCTCACTGGTCTTGCGGGAATCTAACAGCATCAACAGCTATCGATCCGGCTTACAGACCTCGTCACTTCATCATGCGACACCACTGAGGTTGTTACAATCGACAAGCCCCGCCAACAGATGTGCATCCAGATTCATCAGCAGAGACAGAACGTTTTGTTTACCTTTAAGGAGACTCGGGATTTTAATATCGTCGTCTATACCTTGAAGAAATTCGGATTTCGGATGAAAGAGGGTGTTGCTCCCTTGCCTCACATTGACATTGCAAGTCTACCTCGTTCTCAATCATCTCCAACGATTTCATCTACCAATTTTGGGCCACGTTTAAGCAGCATTACCCCGCTGCAACTCCTAGGAAGTTCACAGGTCCAGTCACCGTTCTCTTTTACTTCCATGCTAAATTCAGGGGTTCCACTTGCAGAGATGCAGTCATTAGACATACAGCATCAACAAGTTCACCAGCTTTCACCGCAAGGCCAATCGCAGCAGCCAACTACGCCCATGGTTCCAGTAGCACCATACGCCCCTGATCGAAATGCTAATCAGCTGCATCTTGGCTACCCAGGAAATATGTATCAGCCACAAGTGGGGTCTCCACTGCGAAATGTCGTCGAGGTTAATAGCCAAGACACATCTCCTAGACCCCCTACACTAAATAATCAGCCTAGAGTCTTTCCCAATGCTACACCAACGGAGTTTCTTTCAAGTTGTCGATCTATATCGGAACCCAATGCATTATCGCAATCGTGGAAACCTCCAGAATGCGTGAATACAAATCGCTGCGGATCACCCAACTTCCAACAGAGTCTGCAGGGAAGCCAGGACACAATAATTTCTTCAGGGAGCGACTCTCAGGCCACAGACGAAACCGATATCTCCTTCTCATCACAGTCAACGCAAGATTTCCGTGAACTCATGCCCCAAACTCGCAATCTGCCTTTTGTGAAAGACAGCAAAAACAAGCCATCCAGAACAAAGGCCATGCAGAAACAGGCAAATATAAGGCAAGGCCAGTCCGGGAGCAATTTTGATATGCTAGTGGAGGAAACTGCGCCCTCAAGCTGTAATGATGATAACCCAAATATATCTCAAACCGATTTGCGACCGATATCGTCTCAACCGACAGATTCACAAGCCAAGGATGCCTTGGCATGCCATTCTCCCTTTGAAGGGGGTAAGCTGCCCGCTATGCTCATCATCGATAACAACTTACTAGAGAATATCAATCAAGTAACATCAAAACTTCTCGATCAATTCATTGAAGATATCGCCCGGGGGTGTGATTATACTGCTTGTGCCCGATACTACCTAGAGCGGATTGACACCGCGCGGAGAGAGTTTTGGTTGAACCAATTGAAGCAAATTAATTACATGTAAGAGCACAAGTAAAATATTGAATAAAGGAATTGATGGTGACGAGCGTTATACAAAATTGTGTATGATAAGATTTTGTGTATATTTGTGCATATTTGATCAAGAAGGTTCCTTTTTCCTTTGTCTACTTGGGTGAAGAATTTATCTACTTGTCCTACAGCCCATTTCTGAATAAACAATGCATTTACATGGAAACTAGTTCAATCCGCGTTCTGGATATACGTTCAACCTATATCAAAGGGATGTTTGGTGTGCTACGTGAACCCCGATTTCGACATGCTTTGTTCATATCCTTCGCCATGGTGATCAGTCCCAGAACTCTCTTTATATAATAGCTCTACACCCGCCGTCCCAAGGTAAGTCAATTTATTGCAAGCGCTTCTTCACCAAACAACCCATAACCTGCACACAGCGCAGATAAGAACATCTGTTTCCACCACGAGAGCAACAATGGAGCCTGCAATTGTCCAGGTCGATTCTCTGAAGTCGCTCGAAGTCCTTCCAGACTACATCAAAGACCATGACCTAACCAACGCGCAGTTTTTCAGATTCAATGTTGACAACGGTGAAGGTCCGTTCGCTATCATCACGGAAGTGGCCTGTCTTAAGGATTGCTATTTCTCGAGGAGGCTGATCATCGAAAAGACGAAGCAACCAAAGTGGCCCAAGGCCCGTGCTGGACCTCCTAGTCTATCTGATACGGACGTCGCTGAGATTTTTTATCTCGTCAATGATGAGCTGGCCAGATACCAGAGCGGTGATGTAGCCATCGGGAATGAACGGGTCACTACTTTTGAGCATTTTGAGAAGCCTCAGGAGAGAATGGCTTGGTGCTTGAAGAAGTGTGAGGGTATGCCATGGGTCGACATCAAGACAGAGGCCGAGGTAAATACAGAGAAGGATACCTGAGAACAATGGTTAAAAGGAAGTTTCCAGGACGTCTGCCGAGTACGTCTGAAAACCGTCATTATTTGCGTTTCTGATATACATGATAGCCATTAGCCTCTGGATCTATATTGGATAAAAACAAGACATTCTTTTAGCCCCTGGCTCTGCTACTTGAGATGAACCAACCACAATGGAGCTTGGATTGATGTAAAACCACATATGGCTACGGGCACCATAACAATACCAGATCCCAACTTGTTTGCCCCGTTGAGTAATTTGAAGCCCAAAGTCTCCTATTTGTCCAATATCTGCTGTTTACTCTTGACCAGCCTGTGCGAAATTAGGCAATAGCATAAGCTGCCTAGCGATTGGTCGATGGCGAGTGTGCTTGCCTAAATGGAATGATCGAATTTTTGCCTTGCAATTGACGATAGCGGCATGGATCTTTGTTGGTCTTTGGAACTGCATTTACCACATGTGAAAGAGTTGCTGGTGTTTGGTTCAATCGGTTGTACTTACTTGAATATCTATCGAGTTCATTTTTCAATTTTTCTATCTACAGTCTGAATCTATCCCTTTATTAAACAGGTTCTCATAACTTGCTGAACATATCATACTGTTCAAAATACAAATCTGTATCTTTTCGTTGAACCCAATTCTCGCAACTGATTGAACCACTCATATCAGTCTAGAACAAAACCTCAAGAATGATTTGTTTATTGTGTTGACTTTGAAGCTGTCTTCATTTTCATGAACATTGTTCATCTTCAATACCTATATAATCTGGCCATGTCAGCCCTCCGATATCTTACTCTCAATCCTAACTCAACAAGTCCGCACTACATCAACAGCACTCTACCATATCATACAGCAGCAAATCAGCGAAGATGCTTCCCTTCTGGGCTTCTGCACGTGTCGATAGCCTTCTGGCCCTTGCCTCTGCACCAGAGTACATGAAAGACTACGACATGACCAACTCAACCCTTGTCAGATTTATCGAAGATCAAAACGACAGCCCAGACATTAACATCTGGGAGATGGCTGGCAACGGTCAGGACCACTTCTTTGTATGGAGTTTCCGCCTACCAAAGGAAAATTTCCAGACCTCACCAGATGGCCGTGTTGCCTTGTCCGGAAAGTTTGTCGCAGGCGGCGACGAGTTCAACTGCACTCGGGAATTTGTATCTAAGCGAGTCGACATGCTGAAGGCACGCACTGAAGAGCAGTTTTACAACGGACGCGCTCATATCAAGGTTCTCGAAGATTCTCGGGAGATGAAGGCGTGGCATGTGACGGTGCATGAACGTTTCAACTTTGCCGTCGAGATGCAGGTGGATTTTACCCATTACCCCAATCCAATCTAACCCTCAGATGTGCCATCGGTTGAAAGGAAGCCGCTATTGCGTTTACTGGGGATCAACAAATGGTTGGACAATGATGCCTGGAGTTAATTATCATATCACAGTCGTTACCAATATATGTTAGATTTGTATGCCACTTTCTCAATGAGAAATTAACTTCTCCCGTTGTAACCGTGATACAAGGAATTGTCATAATATTACGAATCATCCAATGGGAAACTGTTCGCCAAGCTTGAGCGAAATGAGAGCCTTCTCTCATCCTTACTATACGCACTTGTATCAGGTCACAAGGATTGCCACACTGACGATGCTCACTATGCCAAAATAAAGAGAGCTTTGTTTTCTCCTCATTCTGCCGCCTGTTAGGTCACACGGTTGCAGCCTTAGTTTTTATTTCTTCAACAAGGTCATCTGTAATGTAGTAGCAGTAGTAGTCTTTGTCTGAGGTGGTTGGACCTGCTCACCTGACGTGTTGTTCGTTGCTTAGAGGCGATCTGGGACAATAAGAGCCTCTCAACCGGGATACTCAGAGGCAATGGCCAGATTTTAGACGCTCGCATGATCTTCAAGGGAACCTTTGTTTTCGTAATTCAGCAGTTTGGTCTCCCATGATGCGTTCGACGGATTCCATCCGTTCATAGACGTCTAGTTGTTCTCTACATATCTACATAGATTCTGCCCAACTCTACCATTACCGTACAATCTACAACTTTATCGATGAAGTTCCCATCAGATACGCCCGCGAATTTTAGAAAGTAAAGGTCCATGTCTTTGAAGTAGCCTACTCTTCACAGGGACAAAGGGCCACGGCAACACGAATGACTTGATGACGTGGCAAGGATAAACTAGGAGCCTTTGTCAACCCATATGCGCTTTCATGATCTTGAGGCTAACCTTTAGTCTCACAATAATTTCTTTCATTACGGTGCGTTTGAAGAGGCTCGAAGTAGCTCAAAGAGGTGCACAAGTTCACAGGTGCGCAGCCGTTCTACAAGCATCTATATAAAGCATGGCTGCTCTGCTGGATAAACTCGATAAATCTCTCCATCACTTAGCTGAAAAACATCAACACACACAAGAAAGAATCACCTACTCCCAGAAATACCAAAAAAAAAAAAAAAAAATGTCGTGGGGAGGCCACCCCCGTTTTGAGCAATGGATCGGCAAGACCAGATCCCCCGTGTTGTTCGACTGGATCAGCGAAACGCGCCTCGGCATTGAGGAAGAAGCCGGATTCTATCCCGAATTCTACGCGGCAGAGTATTGCCCAATCGATTCATATATCTACGAAATAGCCTATATGAAAAGTGACTTTTATATCTGGGCTTTTAAGCTTCCCCCTGGTAAACGGATGGAGGAGCTTTTGAGCGACAAGCAGATTCAGAAATTCGAGAATTTGAAAGGAGACGCCGTTACTCGGCGTCTCTGGCAGCTTTGGACCAATGTATGGCATCGTTTCCTATTCTGGGGACCAGGCGAATGGGAGACCGAGTTTCAGAAGTGTACAGACTTGGGGGACTTGGGTATGTGCCAAAGATCTATGCTTCGGAATGGCGTTGAAGTCACCAGGGCCCATATCTGGATAAAATAGCAGTGATGTGGCACGAACAAACTCATTTACAAGCTTCAACCGCAATGTAGCGAGATTTTGAAGATTCAAGCATTGTCAAGAAGAGAAATATACTGTTATTTTCATCAGTACTTTATTAGCTACCAAGTGACCTGCTAAGCAGAATACGTAAAACAGCATGCCCCATGAAAGATATAATTCTCCAAACTTTTCTCTTTTCCAAAGATTGCTTTTCAACATGACGTGTTAAAGGCCTCCAAAGACGTTTTACCAGTTCGTAGACATGTAGGTGTTCTTTGTTTGTTTGTTTCACACGGCTCCCAAGATAACTTTTTGCTTCAGAATACAGAAATTTCTTTCATCAAAGATGCTCAAAGAAGTACACCTATTCATAGTTGTGTAACTCTTCTTGGAGCATCTATATAATGCACAGCTGCTTTGTCTGATATGCTCAACAACCATCTTCCATGGTTTACACTCAACAACTTTTACACCATCCACGCATCTACACAAAATGGAAAAGAAGATTTCCTTCAAAATCACATACAAAATGTCGATTCGCGAGCTACTCGACCACTACACCCTGTTCGGCAAGTCCAAATCCCTCATCATCGACAGATTCTTCCAGGGTGTCGGCATCGCAGACTTCCGCATCCTACGCGGATTAAAAGTCAAACACAACATCTACAGATACTGCAGTATGTGGCACTACAATACTGTCCTTGTCATCGAAATGATCCCCATTCCTGGGGGCCAGATGCTCTGGATCTGGTTGCGCGATATTGAACGCTTCAAGGGCACTGAGTTTTCTGATCTCACAACTGTAACTGAAGTACCGGGATACTACGAATTCGTGATGGGGTGGAAGGATGTATGGTTAGGGCTCGTTAATGCGATATCGTACGAACTTCCGCATAAATTGGGTCGGCTAGAGAGCCATCCGTTTGCCAACGTGTTAGCCAAAGCGATCGATGCTAAGAAAGGGCTGAGTCTGACGGTGGTACATTTTTCGTTTTAATATATGACACTGACAAGTTGTTTGTGAGTCTCAACTACAAATTGAGGAGAGAAATATATGCCCGTTGTTATCACTAGTGCTTCATCAAATGTAGAGTGACCCATTTGCCAAGCATACGTGATCAATAACAAATTCCAATAGATTGATATAATCCTTTACAACCGTCAAACATGCAAACAAATAAATTGTTCAGCAACATTGCCTTGGTAGAAATGTAAACTTTGTAAATAGCATTCTTTCTCGGGAAATCTTTCTCTTGACCCCTACGCCTGTCAATCACCATAAAACTCTCCCCCTCTGCTAAGCAGCACCAAAAGCACGGCTATCCATCAAAAAGTAAAAAGAAAAGAATCTCTTCAAAAATCCCAAAGGAACAGTGCGAAGAGAAAGATGGAATGAAAACGATCAATTCAACCCAGGGAGATATAACGTGTTAAAACAAGTTGGTATCCTTCCAATTGGAGCCCTTTTCCAAGAAAAAAAAAATAGTATAACTTAGAAAGAAGAACGATGAAAAAGCAGCAGTCTTGGTGGTATCACAGGTATCGGGTTCATCTCATCACTCCCTCATCTTGACGTAGTTACTGGGGAAAATGCCATGCCTTGTTCCGATTTGACCGGTCCTAGGGATATCGTTAGACTTGTGTGCCATATGCAATGAGTTTTCTGGATACAGCCAGAAACAAAGACAAAAACTCACCACCAGTCGTTATCACTATCTGTCTTCTTTAATATCGTAATCACATCACCCTTCTTGAAGCCCAAATCGCCGGGCTGGTCCGCGTCAAAGTTGAACAAAGCCACGGCCTCGTTCGATTTCAATGCAGCCTGCTTGGCACCAAAGACAGGCTTAGGCGCGGTAGGACGGCCAGGGCCAACCTTTTTCTCGGGTGGCCTGTCCTGGAATCTATAGTCGTCGTCGAATCCCCTGGTCGCAAAAGTGTTTGAGCGTGAAGGCGGGTTGAAGTTCTGCCTATCGTAAACGTCGTCTTGCCAGGTGTTTGATCTTGAGCGGGGGTTCGGCTGGCCTTCGCCATACGCAGATCCCTGTCGGCCCTCCCACACAACGTCATCATGGCTGTCATCGTATATGGGCATGTCGTTGTACATGGTGTCGTCGGTAGTGCCGAGTCTCATGCCACTAAAAACCCTCGAGTTGAGGATGTTCATGAGAGGGGCGGCCTGCGGCGGAGGCGGTACAGTCCCAGTGAGCAGCTGCTGCGCCGTGTACCGCGTGCCGTACAGCTTCTCGTTGGCATCACGACGCTCAATGATGGCGGAGCCCTCGAGTGAGACACCAGCAAACAGACCCTTGGTCTTGGAGTAGCTGAAGATGCCGGACACACTCTTGAGCGAAGCTGCGCCGGCGGCCTCGGCATTGCGGCCAACGGGTCCCGCAGCCAATGAAACGTTGCCTCCCAGTGTGATGGAGCCAGCCTGCGCAAAAGTCTTGACGGCCGAGGTGTCGTTAAGAATGAAGACAAAGTCCGTCAGCTCGAAGCCGATCTGTCCGCCAAATCCGCCGCCGAGCGTTCCAATAGCGCTGGGAGCGCTCCAGGTTCCGTCAGGCAGTCGAGCGACCACGAGGCCACTGCCAAAGCGACCAGATCCGAGGAATCCGGCCTTGAAGACGGTGATGATGGCCAGGCCCTTTGCGTTGGACAGGATCGAGGGCGGAATCACCTTTTCGGGGCCAAAGGCCTGCCGCGGATTGATGAAGGACGAGAGGATCTTTCCGCATTTCTTGCATTCGGCTGTTTGGAGAGAGGAGAAGAGCAGAGTCAGCTTCCAAACTTGGCCAGGACTTCCATCTTCATCTTGATGACCAGGAACGTGGCGACCAGGGCGAGCCGCCACAAGCCAGACAGCAAGATATGACGTAGAGTCGGCGCGCGAATTAACTTACATGCCATGGAGGCCGGCAGAGGATTGTTGATGCCCATCTTGACCGAGTTTGCCTGCGCGAGGCCGTTCTGCCAGAGGCTGCTGTTGAAGGCGAGAGCCGGAGAAAAAGACAATGGAAGGGGAAAAAAAAAAAGAGTCCAGCAAAATCGCCAGAGGCAAGATCGGATCCTAGAGAGAAGGTGGTTGCGTCAGCAAATTCAGGCCATTGCGGTCACCAGGCATGGAAATATAGGCACTGCTAGCAGGGACTCGAGGGCGGGGTGGAGGGGGCGCAAGTCGGAGGTACCTGGTGGGCGCGTCAAATCGGCACGAGGCGCTGGTATGGGGTACTCGCGGAGCCGATAGCGCGTGCAGGCAGTTACAGCGCCTGGCTATTGCCGAATGGGCGCTAGAGGGCGCTGAAGGATTGAGCCTGTGCTGGAGCCTGTGCAGTAGCAGTGCAGTGCCGGCGTTGTCCCTTTGTGGAATCAATTGCACGATCAAATCCAAACCGTCAACCCAGCCACAGTTTGAGTGAGCATCCCGGGATACGGAACAAGAGAGAAAAGGGAGCACAACCAAGCAAGCAAGCAGCCCGCTGGCCTGTGGTCTTATTATACTGGTATACACGTAACGAACCGGACCATTACGAATCACTCACAGCCAGGAAAATCACACAACCCCCCGAACCGGTAAGCATTAAGCATCAATCCATCCTCCCAGCGCATCTCCAGACCGGAATCCCGGCCCCACCCGCCTTGAATGTTGCCCCGGCCGCGTGGCGCGTGGCGGTGCGAACATGCAGCGCTCAACTGTGCTTCAACTCCAGAGGCGCTGAAACGCACGGCGCACCACAGGGGGGACCGCCACTGAAACCAGCGCTAGTCTCCAGCACTCTGGTCCAATCCATCCCTCCGTCCGCCGTCAACCCATCATCACCACCACAATCTGAGCCTCGGAGCCATCGTCATCCATTTTCCCACTGACGTTGTTCAACTCGCTGCAATCTTTCCGCTTTCGCGCCGCGCCACGGCAGCCAGTAGCGCATCGACACTCCGGGACGACTCGCCGTTGGACGGCTTTCTTTGACGGGCGCATCAGCCGCAACCTCCCGCATCCCCAGACGAGGCTACCCGCCCTTTTCGACATATCCTCGTGATATCCAAGCCAAGCCCTCCAAGCAGACGAAGCGAGTCCAACGAGAGCCAACGTCTACATCCTTTTCAAACCGCCAAGCCATCCCCAACACAACCGCAGCCATGTCCGAAGCATACGAGCGCGAGCGCCAGAACAACGCCCGCCTGGAAGAGCTCTCCTCCAAAGTCACCGCCCTGCGCGGCGTCACCGTCGACATCTATGATAATGCCCGTGCCCAAGATGTCATCGACAACACTGTACGCTGAAAATCCGCTTCCTTCCCCTCCCCCCTGCCTTCCAAAAAACTCAGCCAAACAAAACTGACATGACCTCCCCTTTCCCTAGTCCGACACATTCACATCCATGGCCTCCCAGGTCAAAGGCTCTGCGACTAGATTAACGCGAATGGCCGCCTCGGGAAACAACGTCGCGATAATAAAGCTCGCGGCCATCATCATCGGGGCGTTTCTTCTTCTCTACTACGGCATCAAGTGGATCTTTTAAATGGCGGGCATATACAGTAGCATAGAACGGAGACTTGTTGGGGCGAGTCAGGCCGTGGAAAGGGTCTCTTTTTTACCTCTTGGTAATTGTCGTTTAGGATATACAAGGTGCAGTCGGACTTTAAAGACAATACCCTTGGCGTGTTATGGGGAGTTTTTATAAGCATTGGCTTCTTTTCTTTTTCTCTCTCAAAACAATAAATACATTATTGGGACAGACATTATCAATTATACCATATTTCAAGACGTAACAGGTCAGATAGATTCATCATCACAGGCACGCGGAATGCCATGACCACACAGCTCTATACCTCCTTTTTGCAATCTACAAGACTCCTAACATGCATAACAAACGCCCAGTAACATGCCCACCCTACCCAAGAGTGCAGCCCGGTAAATTAAAACCCTCTCCGTCCCCTCCCGGTCCTGCACCCAACTCGTCATTATAAAATATGTAGAGAGAAGCAATCTTACTGCCAAACATTAGAGAACAAATCCTCGTCACCCCCGAAGCCTCCCTTGGCCGCCGTGCCAGAGGTTGTTGGTCCGGTGCTGCTCGTCCAGCCGCCAAATTCTTCATCGGCGGCAACCTTGGGAGCCGGGTTGAAGCCCCCGCTAGATCCGGGGACAATTGGTGTGTTGGCAAAAGAAGCTCCCTCCCACCCAAGACTGGTCGACACCGGCTTTGGCAGCGAAGGGCTCTTCTGGGCAACCGGAGCGGCCGTCGTTGAGCTACTCCACTCATTCCCACCCCAGACATCAGCTCCCGACAGGTTGGCCCCACCAATCACGGTTGCGGTCGAGCTTGGTGCAGGGGCAGGCACGGGAGCAGCGGGTTTGTTCTGGGGAGATGAGAGATTGAAGACGGAGTTGGACACCGGGACGCTCGGTTGGGCGATTGGCGGCGACACCGGTTGGGTAGTGGCGGGCGTGGAGAAGTCGAACAGATCATCCATGGCAGATGATGCCTTGGGGGCAGCCGGGGCAGCGGCCACAGGCGTTGAGAAAGCTCCAAATCCGCCAAATCCAGAGCTGGAGTTGGAGGGCTTCGGTTGGTGAGATTGCGCAGGCTTCGAGTCAAAGAAGCTGCCTCCGCTCAGGCCGCCAAATGCATTGCTGTTGTTGGATTGAGACGCTGCCGCTCTGGTGCCCAGGCTGGCAAAGGGATCGACTGGTGGCGGCCTGGCAGCGGCCAAGTTCAAGTTGCCAAAGGCATCGTTGAAGCCGCCCATTGAGCCTTGTGGTGAGTGGTGGCTCATGGTAGGGGAGGCCGGGCCTCCAAATCCATGCTGCTGCTGCTGCTGATACTGCGGGGGCTGCGGCTTGGGGGCAGAGGCATATAGCGACAAGATGGACTGTTTCAGGTCAGGTCTTGACTGGCCTCCGGAGGCGCTGACCCCTGGAGTGCTTGCTGGCCGCGGTGGTGCGTTGGCTTCACCAAAGAAATCAAGGCCAAGCAGCGAGTCCTTGGTGCCAGTCGTCTTGGGAGGAGCGGGCTCGGCCTTGGGAGTGACCCTTCCAACGGGAGGTCCGCTATTCGCCCGCACTGGCACAGGGTCATCGCCACCGATGAGATCTCCTACGGCGGGAGCCGGGATAGGGGCCCTTCGCGGTGCCTGTGATTGTCCAATCGAGGCTTTTCTGATGGACTCGTTCCTCTCGACGACCTGCTTCTCCTTGACAAGACTTAGGGGAACGTCGTCGTCGGCCGCAGCATCCAGGGTAGAGGGGTCTGGAATTGGTCCTTCCATTGTCCATCGCTTCAACTCGTATTTGGTGCGGATGAAGTTCTCGATCTTAGATTCGGATGGCGTGTGGCCGGGCGCCAGCTTGGCTTCCCAGTATTTGTTGGCGCGCGCATTGCCCCAGTTCAGCACGCTTTGGAGCTGCTCGTCGGTCCATGAATCGAGATCGACCGACTTGACTCTGCTAATGTGGGTGCCCATGCCGCGGTGAATGCCAGAGCATCGAATGCAGATGAAGACACCCAGGTTCCAGCTGGCCCATCGGGGGTCTAGTGAACGACTCTGTGGTTAGTTTCTAGACGAAATTGATGGAGAGAGAGAGATTGGACAGTGGCGGGCTGGCATACGCTTGTTCCGCTTGCAATCGGCGCAGACCTTGTTGGGCTCGAGCTTCAGGAGACTCTTGATGGTCGCCTGGTTCTGCGCCGCCCGCTCGGCGCCGGGATTTGGGGCTCGTCTCGACATGGCGGATCAGATTTCGAAGGAGGATAATCGAATGTTGGATAGACGGGGTTTGCAGAAAGGCGGTTGCCTTGTATTTATGCTGTGCAGCGAAGAGCGAAATGCGGCAGCCTGGAGCAAAGTGTCGTGTGTGGCCTCTTCGGATATTTCCCAGTTGCAAGTTGACCGCACCCCACGAAAGCCGCCTCCTGTATCAGACATCAATAGCTAAGTAGCCACGCTGCAGGCCCCATTGTCGGCAGCACCTCGGAAAGCAATGGCATTGGACGAAGCCTACCCTGCAGCCGACAGATACTGGCTTGGCGGATTTCATAATACTACCGTCACTACGGAGTGCTGCGAGTTACGATGAGATTTTTGTTGGATGGAGGATTTGTAAACTATATAGATAGAACAGATGGATGATTCAACTGACGTTAAAGTAGGAGACTGATTGGACTCGGCGTGGTGCAGCTTCATGGTCTGCAATACTGCCCCAGTATTACAGTGTTAGACATGGATGTGGGCGCTGAAACGAGTCTCAGACACGCTTCATGCAGAACAGCTGTGGAATACAACTAGAACTGGCACTGTATTCCACAACAGGCGGCAGTGATGTTGCTATTCCAATTAATTAGGTAGCAGCTTGTAGTTCAATGGAAGCTAAACGCAAAGCCTTAGCGCTGATTCTTCAGTGCTCAATACGGCATAATACAGTGTGTGGGGGCCTCATTTGGATGATGCAATTGATTCCATTGCGGCTATACACAGATTTGTCAAAAACCTCGTTGCGGCTATACGCCATCTTCCAAATACTATCAGCCAATTAAACACTCAACGCATCTCCTATCAATACATATAAAGGAGATCAAATCGTCGCCTCTCTCGTCTATATCAGGAACATCATCAACACCGCCATTCATGCGCTTTGTGCCTGCATTCTCACGATTTATCTTTTCCCTGTCTACTTTCGCCCGTGTCAAATCCCCGCATCAGCTTCGACAACGCGCACTGCAACCGCTTCGCTTGCAATCCATGTCTAGCATTCCGTTCTTGAGCGCTCTATTTGGTTCATCATCCAAACCCTCATCCAACATGACGTACCCCGATCAGAGAACCGAGGACGAGTGGCGCGCCATTCTCAACCCAAGTGAGTTCATTTTCAGCTTTGCGACTACGACTTCATGTCACTAACACATTGCCATAGCTCAATTCCGAATTCTCAGAGAAAAGGGCACTGAAGCCCCCGGCACTGGAGAGTTTGACAAGCACTACCCCAAGGAGGGCGTCTACACCTGCGCTGCCTGCGATGCGCCGCTCTACAAGGCCACTCACAAGTTCAACTCGGGTTGCGGCTGGCCGGCGTATTTCGACAGCGTCCCTGGTGCAGTGACTCGACATGAGGACCGAAGCTTTGGTACGGTGCGGACTGAAATCGTCTGCTCCAACTGCGGCGGTCACTTGGGCCACGTTTTTAAGGGAGAGGGGTTCTCTACGCCAACGGATGAGCGCCATTGCGTGAACAGCATCAGTTTGAAGTTTTCACCAGAGGACAAGGTGGTTGAGGGCAGCAGCAAGGATACCAAGGCATAATGGCCGAGTGATGGAGTGGGCTGGCGATGTATATAATGAGCATTCGAAAATTGTATAGGCTATGCAAGCCGAATCTAATAGCAGCACGCGTGGTTTTGAATAAGTAATCGATTAAAATAAGGTATAATTGCACGTGGGCAAGGACATGCATGCATTGATATGACGTGTGATTTGGATCTGAGATTGAATCTAGCCTCGGCAGCGTATCGCGAAGCTGAGAATTTGGCAGATGAGCCCCAGATAATGAGAACGCCGCGCAATGGTGGCCCAATCCCACAGCACTACCAGATGGTAAATTTAGCTGCCACTAGGAAAAACCCATTTTCAGCTTTTTCACAAGCCAACCCAGCCAACCGCATGTACTCTCAGCTTCTCCGTCATGTGTAATGAGCTGACGGAGCGGTGCCGGAACCAGCCAGAGCAATGTTGCCGCATTACATGCACATGCACTCAGGCCCCATAATACTCGGCCGGCGTGCAATAATCGACTCCCTCAGCGAAGGCGAACAGACGCCCATCTGATTACTCAAACGGCTCGCCCCATGACCATGACAGCGGCGGCAGCAAGTTGGAGTAAAAAGCCAAAAGCTGGGGAACCCCAAAGGGCCATCGGCATGTGAAAGGCGCTAAGGCCAATGCGGGAGCGCACTAACAATTTTTGGGGGATTGGAGATGCCTCGGCCGAACTTGGAGTGTCAGCATTTGAGCCACCTGTTTGGGGATTTGGAAGGGTCAACACACCCGAGGTCAGCCGGATTGATTATAATACTCCGTGCACGTCTTCTCTTTCTTTTTCTCTTTTACATTTTTCACTTCATCTCTCTCTCTACACCTCTCCTTCACCTCTCTTTCTAGTCCTACATCCCCTTTTCTCCCACTATCTTTACACATTCTCACAAAATGGGCGGTAAGTGATTCCCGCCACAGGACGATCAACGCCCTTGATCATCTGCCTGCTTAGATTTTGACTTCTAACATTCTTATTTGCAACAGCCGCCGACAGAATTTCCCAGATTGGAGGCCAGATCTCCGGCAACCCTACCGCCGGTGGCCGCGACAAGATTCTCGAGAAGCGACCTGACGATGTATGCTCCAACCCTCACACACCCTCTCCTCCCTCGATGTAATATCTACAGCAGAGCAAATACTCATGTGAAACTCCCAACCCAGGTCGTCGTCACTGCCGCCTGCCGCAGCGCCTTCACCAAGGGCGGCAAGGGTGGCTTCAAGGACACCCCCGCCGCCGACATCCTGGCCGGCGTCCTCAAGGCCATCATCGACCGCTCCAAGATCAACCCTGCGCTCGTCGAGGACATCGCCGTCGGCAACGTGCTTGCGCCGGGTGCCGGTGCCACTGAGTTCCGCGCCGCCGCTTTTGTCGCCGGCTTCTCAGAGGAGACTGCCGTGCGGGCGCTCAACAGACAGTGCTCGTCTGGCCTGCAGGCCTGCGTCGACGTGGCGAACCAGATCAAGTCGGGCATGATTGACATTGGTATTGGTGCTGGTGTGGAGAGCATGAGCTTGAACTATGGGTGAGTTCAGAATAATTTTCTGGTGCCTGTGGGCTACCGAAAACTGACAATGAATGAATAGCCCCGGCGCCGTGTCCGAACTCTCCGACGACTTCGCAAAGGTCAAGAAGGCTGCCGACTGCAAGGTCCCCATGGGTGTTCTCTCCGAGGCCATGGCTGTGGATCTCGGCATCACCCGTGAGTCCCAGGATGCCTTCGCCGCCGCTTCATACCAGAAGGCCATCAAGGCCCAGAAGGAGGGCCTCTTCAACGACGAGATCGTTCCCCTCAAGGTCCGTGTCCAGGACCCCAAGACGGAGGAGTGGAAGGAGGTCGTCGTCGACCGCGATGACGGCGTCCGTGACGGCATCACCGCCGAGTCCCTGAGCAAGATCCGCCCTGCCTTTTCCAAGACCGGTTCCATTCACGCCGGAAACGCCAGCCAGGTCTCTGATGGCGCCGCCGCCGTGCTGCTCATGCGCCGCTCAACCGCCGAGAAGCTCGGCCAGACGATCATCGGCAAGTACGTCGCCGGCGCCGTCGTCGGTGTCGCTCCCCTGCTCATGGGCCAGGGCCCGTGGAAGGCCATTCCCAAGGCCCTGGAAAAGGCCGGCATCTCCAAGGACGATGTAGACATCTACGAGATCAACGAGGCATTTGCCAGCCAGTGCTTGTGGTGCGCCAACCAGCTGGGCATTCCCCACGAGAAGATCAACCCCAAGGGCGGTGCTATTGCCTTTGGCCACCCCCTGGGCTGCACTGGCGCTCGCCAGGTTTCTACACTGCTGTATGAGCTCAAGAGGACGGGTAAGAAGGTTGGCAACACATCCATGTGCATTGGCACTGGTATGGGCATGAGCGCCGTTTGGGTTGCCGAGTAAAATGGATGATAATCATGGGTGCGGGGTATATATGAGGATGAATTTGTACGAATAGAAAACGAGTCTCTTGTTTGTGTTCTCATAACATGCAGAGAACAATCTAGCATAGAAATATTGGATACCTGATATTAATTTGAAAACTGGCCCTCTGCGGAGAAATTGTGACTTTTGTAGTCTGTATCTCGTAAAAACCCGAGTTCTAACAACAGTACATGCTTTTTCATATTGCTGATGGCTGGAAATCTTGTCGCTGCTAATTACTGATACACCTACATCGCTTCGCATCATCTTATTCAAAAACCTTCGATCTGGGTGCCCATATTCTTCTGCTTGGCGACCTCAACCAACTTTGTCCCAACCACCAGGTCCATCAAGCCTACCCCCACGCTCTTATAGACGACGGTGCCGTCCCGCAACCAGCGCGACAGGGCGTCGTCCTTTTGCTTCTCCTTGTCCTTATCGGATAAGTTGCTCGAAGTTTTGCGGAAGTGCTTTGAAAAGGTCGATCTGTGGCCTGAAGAAGTTGTGCTTGAGGGACTTGGCGGCAGGTCGCTGTAGACTGTGTTCATGGATGAGGTTCTGTCTGAGATGTCCAGCTCTGAGAAAGAAGAGGTTTGTGACATGACTTCGGAGGCTTCGGACTCTGACTCGTCAACGGCCATTCGGTGAAGCATCACGAGTTCGCCAAGCCTTTAATAATCAACGTTAGCTTGGCGCGCGCCCAGACTGATATCGGGTTATCATGGGACAGTGAGGGGCACACTTACTCTACAAGTTGGGTGGGCGGGATTTTTGCATGGATAATCTCTCCGGCTTCTGTCAAGGCGCCATCCAATGTGTCCACTATGATGACGCCGCCCTCGTCGGCGTGCTTGTGGAAATGTCTGTGGCCCTTTTCACGTGGCTTTGTGACAAGCTGGAGAAGACCTTCGGGCAGCTCTCTCATCTCTGGCGTATAACTTCCCACCGCGACAATGAGCCGTCCCTTTTTTCTACCTTCATGGCTTGTGAGGATTGAGGCGTCGAAAAGATCTTCCTGAGATGGAGTGCAGCAGTAGATAATGTCGGCATTGCGGATATACTCCTTCTGCAGGCGGTTGAACTCATGGAAGGTGGGCGTCAGGATAGTAAACTTTGCCGCCTCCCAGCCCTCGCGCACCTTGACCTCGTGTGGAATAATGGTAAACTTCTTAAGAATGCGGCCAGCGCTGTCCGAGAAGCGGTGGTTGATGATGTTGACGTGCTTGATTGTGCTTCCCCTCATCATGAGGGCGAGACGCACATGCCAGTACGCCTGCATGCCACTGCCAAAGACGGTAATGGTCTTGACGTGGTTGCGGCGATAGACGAGACATAGCGAGGCCAATGCTGTGCGGAAAGCAGTGAGCGTGCTGGCGTGAACAAGGCCAATGGGCGTGCCATCTGGTGCGAACAGATTCACAACTCCTGTTGGGCTAATCTTCTGGACCGAGGGGTCTTTTGTTGCCTCGGCAGCAGTGAGGGACACCACTTTATACAAGGTCAGTATTCGTGATTAAACAATATGAAGATTGTCAATGTAAAAGTTTCTGTGTCACATACCTTTACAGCCCATGCCAGAGGGGCCGCATGATGGCATATACAGAGTCGTGGCCTGAGTATCCGGATGCAACGTCGAGACACGATGCGGCTGCTGGAAAACTCCTAAGCCGTCGGTACCCAGGTTCGTTGAAAAGGCATGTAGTGCATCAGCCAAGGTGCTTCTAAACTCCTCCAGCTCATCCAGACTCAGGGTTTCCAGGATATCCTTGACTTGGTCATCTGAGAGAACCGTCAAGGTCATCTTGGCAGTGAGGCTATTCTTGAAACCAGTTGGAGGGGAACTGTTGATTTGAGCTCAGGGCACTGATAAGCAACAGGTACCTGGCCGACAAGGATCCGCTAAAAGCCAATGGCTGAAGACGAGACAAAAGCAGAAAGGTACGGTATGATGGATGCCAGACGTCTATGAAAAGATTGACGTCTGCTTGTACCTGCTACCTATGCTATGACAGCAGTTGTAGCAGTTCTGTTCACGCAATGAGAGACGGCTGACATGATGTAACCGCGCCCTTGGCACCGGTCCGGCGTTGAGGAGTTTGTGGAGTCTGGACGGAGAGACTGTTTCCCCACACGTACATGGTAGAAGAAGCAGCCATCGTATTCGGCTTTTGTCTGTGGGAGGCGAACTTGGATATGGCTTGTTCAATGATTTGCGCTGGTAAGCTGGCGCCTCATGGAGTTTATATGCTCCAGGGTAGATGAATGGCTAGTTGACGATCCTGCATTGGACAAGCAACGCTCAGGCACCGGATCAGCGGCCCGTGTTTGCGTAGGTCAACCATCTTGTGGGAGAATGTGTGGTTGTCACGGCGCATTCGCTTAAATGCGTATACACCACTCTATAGAATACTTGCCCAGCCAAAGGGTTTAACGTTTGCCCATCATGTGCTAGGCGGTTCGCGTCCAGCGCCCAGTGACATTTCCTTCGTATTGCAATAGAGTGGACAAACTGCTTCGCCGCAGCCTCTTGCCACGTACTAGCCTACGTCACAAAGGTTGCCCATGATGCATCTGTATTGTAGCTGCCTGGGGAGAGTGTAGGCAAAGACTGTGAAGAATGAAATTCTGCTGCCTGAGGAGGATGATCTACTGTAAGAAGACTACTCGCAATAGACCGAGTGGTACTGAAACACGGCATTTGGTATCGTGGACGGTATTAGAATCATGGATATAAAGACATTTGATGTCTCGTTGATACATATCTCGGAACAATCCTCTCAGACTCGGGTCGCTAAAGGCCCTGTGCGAAAACCCCCCTGTAGCCTCAACTGTTCCAGCAGCTGCGCCCCAGCAGTCTGGACCCAATCGGCTGCCCGTTGCTGGCACGGAGGAAATTCAAAGGTACCCGGATACATTGCCCCAAGTTGCAAGTACAAAGGCCCCAAGACCACGCCGTCTCCTTTCCCGCATAGCCCTGCGTCTCACCTGCAGGGCCGCTCGTACTCTCTACTGGTGCCACCCGTACCGACTCGCTCGTTCCTCCATTCCTTCGGCCGCTATACCGCAACGGGTACTAAATCAACCTGGCCAGAAGAGGCTCGTCACCCTCGTCCCTTGGACAACGTCGACATTCCACCTTTGTCCTCCTTGCCATCGACAACCGCATTCACCAGAGCGCCCAGAATCTCGTCTCAGGCCACGTCGCGCAAGCTCTCACCGTCTCATCGCCATCTCTGAACCGCCGTCTCGCTTGCAGGGCCATTGCGCGCATCGCGAACAAATCGCTTCCCATTCCTATACACCGTTTTGCTGGCTGCTGGACAGCTTCGTCGATAATCCGCCAAAATGACGCTCAAGGAGGAGTTCCAGACCCGAAATTTCAGTACGTCGTCTTTGCGCATCCCGGAAACAAGTTGAGGCTTGGACCGCATCAATGCTGACCACAGTGACAGGTATCTACGGACAATGGTAAGTTCTCGAATGCGCCAGCTGCGAGACGGATACTTGAACGAGTCTCTCGATTCGAAGCGGCACAACATATGCTAGTTCTTTGGAGGAACGTTTTTCTAACCTGAATTCGACTTCACAGGCTCGGAATCCTGTCCATGATTCTCTGCTTCGCGACCGGGCTGTCCAACATCTTTACGCTCTTCTCTAAATATGCCCTCCTGATTATTTTCTGCGCCTTTGCTCTGTAAGTCATCAAGGCCTGTCGAGCCAATACAGTCGGCTAATCGCATTTTCAGGGCCTCATCCCTCATCATCTTGTTTATTGAGGTGCCACTGCTGCTCAGAATCTGCCCGACGTCCGCCAAGTTCGACGAACTCATCCGCAAGGTCAGCTCCAACTACATCCGAGCAGCCACCTATGGCACCATGGCCATTGTCCAATTTCTTAGCACCATTATTGTGAGCTCGAGCTTGATTGCTGCGGCAGTTTTCCTGCTGCTGACGGCCATCTGCTATGGTCTTGCTGGACTCAAGGGCCAGGCCTTTATTGGAAGCAAAACTCTTGGCGGTGCGGGCATTGCCCAAATGATTGTCTAAGATCCTTGCTGCGTGATATCTGCGGTGGGGAGGAAAAAGGGGTGAGAAGAAGGGGCACACGTTAACGACATGTTTTACTGCATCAAACGACGCATGATTCAGAATGAACTGGGCGTAGTGACGAGGCTTGGAACTTGGACAAAAATTTTGCAAGCGGCTAAACGAGATGATGTCTTTTTTTTTTGCATGTATTACTTCTGACCGCTTGCATGGGGTTGTTAGTGGGCCTTTGTACCCAAAGGGATTTCGGCGTCGGGAATGAGGCCTCATGGCCTATGGTTTGATTTCGACAGTTGCCGTTGCGCATTTCTTAACATGGTTGTGTTTAGTGGAATAGAGTTTCTAAATGCTGTTACTGCTGTTTGTTTTTGCCTCGTATACGATCCATTGGGCTCTGACTTTTGTGTATGAAGATGCTTTCCATTGGGAGCGTTGCTGAACTTTTGCGTTGCATGGGTTTGTGTCTTTGGCGTAGCATCCCATTTTGTTTCTACTTGTGTTACCCCGACTGACATGTATTGACATGTGAGAAATTAGAGTCAAGTGTCTGGTATTGTGCAGAGCCTCGATCTGGTGAATAGTAATCGTAATTGAAAAGAAAGGGGAATATATCTCTTTCTTTTCCTCAGCAACATCTCGTAACATCCTGATTAAGAGCGTTGACTCTTGAACTTGACGGCTTCATCCTAATCCAGGACATCTATCATCAAGGTGGTTTTACTAGGCACTTAAAGACGCGCTTCCACGCGCGAACCGACGACCAGTCCGGCGGTTAAAACTAGTATGGCACTGAAAACTTATTATTTGACCAAGCAAGACTAGACAGTCGATTGCATGTATTATAATTGGTGAGGGTATTGCAGAATTTTGCTTGCTCCACCAAAGTTTGGCGCATCTCGATCTCATCAGCCAATGCCAATTATGGCTCGTTGAGCGACTGTGGCGTCTGACTGTAGTACGAGCCCACAGAGTGAAGTTCCGAGGAAACAAACAGGTTTGGAATGCGGAAGAAAATAGGTACCTGTAATACTCCGGTATTATCCAAGCAGAAATACATACATGTATGGTGTGACGGCGCCACGTCGCATATTCTGCACAGGGGTATGATTTCATACTACAGCCAGCCGCTCAGCCATTTACAGCTCTACGGCACATGTAAGGGCATCGCATCATTGGAGCGCTGCAGGCTGAATCACCTGCAGCTCCAGGCTCAGATGTCGGCTCAATCCTTCAGTTTGGACGGTAGGATCTGTCTATTAGAGCGTGCTGTCGTTTAAGGGTGCATATATGCAGAGCAACGCACACGGCACACGGCCCGACCAATCGAGAGGCAGCCCAACAGAGTCGTCGATTGAGCACTTGGCGGCTTTACTGGCGGTGAGTTGGTGATTGATGCTGTTTGACGGAATCCAGACAGCTTTAGTCGTCTGTAGCGCATTAGCATTAGTTTTACAGGTCAGCCGATTTGATTTCTGGCCGAGCAAGTGATCTCGGTGGTGGGGTTGCTGAGCTACTAGTGACGCAATCAGGGATGAGAGACGATTGCAAGCGATGAGCTCTGGACGAAGCTGAGGAGTGAAAGGGCCAGTATACTGTACACAGATATTGCGTCGATTTAATGTACCCGACTAGATACAGCACCTACACACACCACTGCAGTACTTATCAAATCACGCAGTGTCTGTTGATAAACAAACCAGCCGAGCTGAACGAGTCACATCTGTCAACCAGCGCCCTGTCTCGTTTCTTGCTTTAACCGTGGCTCAAGTCGTGTGGTGGCGTAGAGGGGTTGTGGGATTACGGTGCGGCTGACGGCGACACCACACGGTGAGTCCGGCTGCTCGAGGCGGGGTGACTCACCAATTACGAGCTGGGAATACAGTGCGGACCCGGCACATGTGCGATGCGCTATCGGTTGCCAGAATTAGCGCACAGGCCTCCCCAATCGCGGCGCTGGTATAGATAAGCTGTTCAAGGCACCTTGCCCAGGGCAGCATCGCAGACTCTGATCAATCCCAACATATCGTATCGACATCTGTCTTTTTTCCTGTTGCTAGAATCCGATACACTGCTATAGTTACAGTATAGCATCCCGAGGAATTCTGTAGCGATTCCCCGAGACAACCGCAATTGGTAAGTTGGGCCCCTTGCCAGTGACACCTCTGTGGCCATGCAAGCCAGACCAGACAACACAGTCAGGATGACTGGCTCGACCGCGGCGGCTCGTTGCCCAGTAATTAATTGTCTGCATGCAATTAATTGGCATCGTGTGAGGGGCTGCTTGTTGCCACAGCCCAAAGACGGCCCTCAATGGGCTCGTTGGGTTTCGCTTCAGGCCCCTTTGTGTTGCAGCCTTAGTCCTGTGACATCCCACCTCTGCCTTCGCTCGTGCTGTGAAAAGGGTCAAAGCTGACGCCTTCGTGGCAACTCTCCAGAACAACTTTTGAATCGAAACCTCGCTTGAATATTTAAATCGCATAAAAAAAATAATACAACAATTGACATATCTTTCCCCCCTTCCGACTTCGTTCCGCATCTACATCTTTAAATGATCTGCACACTATGACGGCACCGACGATGCAGCAACCAGTCATCCCTCCTCGTCCGTCCAAGAGCCCGGCCAAGGACCTCTTGGCCGCCACCTCTACTCCTCTGGTGCCGCCGCGACCGACCAACAAGCGCATTGACCGCTCAAAGTCTCCCAACCCCGATCGATTCGCCCAGTCGCCTTTTGCCGATGGCCTCATAAGCCCTCTTGCGGCTCAGTTCAGCCCAAGTGACGGCAATGACGGGATTCTTGATCACCACGAGAGCGTGGCGATGCCCTCTGTTGGCGAAGAAGGCCTGGAATACAGCGTCATCACCTCTGAGCTTCAGGGAGAGGGCACTGAGGACGCAGAACAGACTCGCTCCGTCGCCCAGGACCTCAAGCTGCACGCCCCCAAGCCGTCCTTGCCAGCTTCGAGTGCTAAAGAGCGACTCATGACCGTCACTCGTACTGATTCGGACAAGGCAGCCTCCTTTGGCATTGGAAAGCCTGGACACCTTGAGGGACGATCGGTCTCCCGAAATGGCCTGAAGAAAAAGTCTAGCACAAGCTTCTCCACCACCAGCGAGCAAGATCACCAGCTAGATGACGAGCATGGTATCCCCGAAATTGGCCAGCGAGTTCCCATGAATCCCCATCTGGGAGACGTCCAAGCACCATCGCCTGCCCCGACCTCGGACGGAAACGGCAAGCATCATACTCGCAAGCACAGCTCCCGTGGCCTCCCCCCTGGAAGCTACGGAATGCACGGCCATGGTGTCGAGTCGCAAGACGAGCTTGACAAGGCCTACTACAAGAAGCATCCCGAATTGTTGCAGAGAGAGCATCACACTCCGCTGCACGATCGCCAGAATGACTTTGCCATGAGCAGCAATGATCTCAACAAGCTGGTTCGAGAAACAGCCAAGCGTAGATCTGGCATAGGTTGGTGTAGACTTGCTTTCTTTGTAGACTATCATGAGTTTTGGCTAATGTATAAGTGTAGATTTCAATGAATATGAGGGAACCCCCCATGACGAGGTTGCGTTCCAAGCTCATGAGGAGTATGCCAGCCGTATGGCCACTCCGCGCCCTGTCTCTATTGTGTTAGACGGAGGTGCTCCGCTGGAAGACCCCGGAGCGTCTGAAGATAAGCCCATCCATGTAGACGATCCTAAGCATCCAGAGCAATACTCTTATGGTGCCGAGAGCCCCGTTGAGACCCACGGGCATGATTTTGAAGCGCCAATCCTTGCTGCGGACGAGATCGAGAAGGATGTTCAGCGACCTGCACAGCATCCGGCCATTCGCCCACACCTTGACCGCAATAGCAGCTCGTATGATGGCACAAGCCGCCCGACTAGTCGCCCAAGCAGCCGCCCGACGAGTATCTACAACTCTCTCTCTCTCAACGACTTTGACCATACTCCACTGGAAGATGTGCGAGAGTACGAGCCTCTGTTCCCTGATGAGGCCGCAAAGAAGGAGGAAGAAGAGAAGCGTCAGAGCAAAGACGGATCCAAAGCACGCCATTACTTCCCCAGTAAAGACGTTTGGGAGGATGCGCCAACCAGCGTTCATTACACGGCCGAGGTATCAACCCCTGATAATGCGGAAGAGGAGACGGAGGAAGACCAGCAGCGAAGGAAGTCGTCGGCGCACCATGAAAACCGTCCTATGACTCCGGCGCAGATGTTCGCCTTGCAGCAAGAACAGCTCGCGGAGAAAGAGGCAAATGGGAAAAAGCACAACTTCTTGCCCATTCTGGAACACAAGCCCCCGTCTTGGGTGGATCACCAACCCCATCTGAAGACTGGTAAACCGAACCGGTTTCCAAGCAAGGATGTGTGGGAAGACGCTCCAGAGAGTCTAATGTATGAGGCCGAGGTTGAGGAAAAGCCAAAGGATGAGAAGAAGCCTGAAGTCCCCGCTCGACCCTCCAAGAAGTTGACTGAATTGCTATCACACAAGCCTGCCGTTCCTGAACGGCCAAAGTCAAGGCCACAAGTTGGGGCTGCCAGTGAAGATGCGGCCAAGCCGGTGATACCTATTAGGCCCGTAAAGAAGGCTTCGGGTGACTCAAAGGACGGGGACGCCCCCAAGCCGAAGCCTCCAGTTCCATCTCGCCCTGCCGGTGGCAAGATCGCCGCTTTGCAAGCTGGATTCATGAGCGACCTGAACAAGCGCCTGCAGCTTGGGCCTCAGCCTTCAAAGAAGGAAGAGGCGGAGAAGCCCGAACCTGCAGAGGAAAAGGAGAAGGTTCCGCTGTCCGATGCTAGAAAAAGTCGGGCTAGAGGACCGCAGCGCCGTGCCCCAACCCAGAGCTCGGCTCCAGCTCCCGCCGCGGCTGCGACGAAGGAAGCCACGCCTGCTTCACTCTCTATTTCCCTGCCACAGACAATTTGGAACATTGATCCTGAACATGGTGGTGTTCATGTTGCCTCTGATTCTCTTGAGCCCCCTTCAAAGGAAGCTTCTGAAACCGTAGTGGAATCAGAAAAGCTACTACCACAGCCAACAGAGAATGAGAAGCCCGCTGAATCAGAAAAGCCTAAAGCGGAAGAGGAGAAGGAACCAGAGCCTCCTGTGCAGCCGGTAGAATCGGAAGTCCCCAAGGAATCCGCAGAGCCTGCAGCATCTGAGACGGTGCTGGCGCCAGAGCCTGTGGTGCCGGAGCCTGTGGCTGAACCCGAAGAAACCAAGGTCCTCGAAAGCGCCAAAGAGCCTGAAAAGGTCGAGGAACCTGAGGAGACCAAGGAGACTGCAGAACCTGAGAAGCCAGAGGAAATCGCAAAGTCAGATGAGCCTGTGAAGGAAGAAACCATTGCGGCGAACACGGCTGGGGAGAGCATCTTGGAGGCGAAGGTAGAGCAGAAGGGCGATGAGATAGAGCCGGTGGAGGTGAAAGATGAGGTAAAGGCTTAGAGTAGTTGTCTTGATTGCGGCTGACACTGGGTGTTTGTGCATGACTGTACCGTTGGGGCTTGTTTCATTTGGTCTATCTGGTAATATATCTGGACCTTTTTCCGTTAGTCTCGAAGCATATATCTTGCACATTATACATCTTGCTATCAAGCTGTATATCTCCTCTGTTGGCTTTAATGCTACAATCATTTTCATCTGTCCCGATGGTGTAAATCAAGGAATTAAATACTCCATTGTTTGAGATGTGTACCTCTAATAAAACAGACATATAATACATGATGGATTTGGAAATAGGAACATGCCCAATTGACAGCTTCCTACTTCCTGCTCCATGAGCTTCTCTCCTGATCTGCGCCGCCACGCTCCCTCTCCAGAAGACGGTCAAACTCCCGCTGCGCCTGCTCCCTGGCCTGGCCCCTTTCCTCGTCAGCCTTGGAAAAAGAATAGCTGTCCCGGGAGACTTGGGCGCTTGAGTCGGCCTCTGAGCCCCAGCCGCCTCCGGATTGGGGCTTTTCCCACGTCTTTCGGTCTTGCTGGGCGGATGGCTGGTATTGCGCTTGCTGGCGGATCCGGTCCCATGCTGATCCGCTGCTGATGTTTGAAGTGTCTGAGCTATTTCTCGATGAGGGAGCGACGGGTGAAGCATCGTCAAAGTCATCTGATATATGAGAGTCCCATGAATCGGATCGCTGCGGGGGCTGTGGTGATGGAGTGGGATTGCGATACGAGGTCCAAGAGGACTGTGCTGGAGTGCTCTGGCTCTGTTGTTCAGGCTCTCTATATTGACTCACGTTCTCCTGCTGCGCCGCTGATTCCCACGTATCGTTGATCTGCTCGCGGTGGTCTGGGTTGCCTCCTAGCAAAGTTGCGCCTTGAGACTTTCCGTCATGCAAGAGCGATCGCAGCCTTGGATCGCGCTCCATCTCTGAACGCTGCCGCATAAAGTTTGCGCCCTGGAAGACTGGCTCTCCGAGAACCCACAGAGTTCCGTAGTAGGCGGCAAAGCGGGCGCTGTGCCACATGAACTTGAGGCCCGGGCTGCCTCCGATGGGGCTGAAGCGCTTGAACTCGGGAGTGAAGAAGGGGAACCGCCATATCCTGCGGCCTCGGTACGTCATGTACGCTGCAAACCCCGTCATGGCCCATTTCCACGCAAGCAAGTTGTGCACGCTAGACAGGAAGTGCTCCGTGAGAGCTTGGGTTTCCGAGTCCTCAAAGGGCCGGTTGTTCACGGCGGCCAGCGAGACCACGGTTGACTCTGCCAGCGCCAGCGTCTGGGCCTTTCCGAAGCCACGGAACTGCGCATAGAATGGGGCTTCATAGTTCTGGAAGAGGCGTTGAATCTGCTCGTGGATCTGAGGCTCGAATTGCTGGCGGTTCGTTATGGCTCGCTGGCGACGCTCCTCCATGGCTGCTCTGGCATTGCGGATGTACTCGGACCGGCTCATGTTCTTGAAGTCGGGATTCCGGTTGCCGCCGTCGCCGCCATTGCTGCTGTTGCCTCCTGAATCATCCATGATAGTCTCAATGTCTCTGTTTCTGTTTATTTAATCAACAAGGCAATGTGAAAATGGAATTCAATGTCTTGTAAGCTGCAACCCCGCGAATGCGAGCTATCGAGCCACATATGAAGCCGTTGAAGCACTGTGACGCAAGACATTGCAAGGGACCTACAGCTTTATCGATAAGCCCACCCACGTGACCGTGTCATTAAGCTTCATGTTTCTACAGTAATGGCGCCGCGACGCGTTTCATGGCGCGCTCAGACACTCTGCCCTTGTAATTGTGCAGCGGATTGTCACTCCCAAGCGTCTAAATTTTGCGAGAGACGGACAATGCACGACTAGACGCCTCTCAATGTAAGGCTCTAGTTACAGTCTCGCCAAACATGCCGCTCCAGAAGTCGTATTCTGAGCGGATTGGGCTACCGAGAGTATGTTTACTTTTGATGTTTTGTTATGATAGGTTGCTTACATGCGCTGCAGCAACGCTCACCTTGGCAGCGGTCTCACAGCCACCCAAACAATTTGCAGGCCCCCAACTCGAAGAATCTGATTCCCATCTCCGAAGTGACGAAGAAAAAGCTCAACAAATTTCTTTACCAGGACTCGAAGGATGGGTCTCCAGCAAACCAGGGCGTAGATGGGAGGGGCACTGGCTCAACCTCAGCGTCCAACACAGAAACGCCCTCCAACTTGAGGATGATTGGAAATAGTGCCACTCCGGTGACTCGGTTGAACTGGAGCGACCTCCTCGAGCCATGCAGCCAAGTCGAGGAGGATACCAACGCTTCTCCCAGCGAAAAGCTGCTGTGGAATAACAAGCAGGATCCGAATGCATTCGCCACCATTTCGCCGATGATGCCCCGCAAAGGCAGAAAGAGAGCCAGGAGCTCTTCGCCGATCTCTTCGCCCCCCACCGAGAGAATTACGACGCCGACGGTCAATGTCAAGAAACTCGCCAAAGCGTTGAAGGTGCCTCACCCAGACCCGACTCTGGAACTGTGGGATCGCTATTCGCTGAACGGGCCAGAGGGACAGTCTGCCGTCACTGGTGTGACGAATCCCATCCTGGCTCAGTTGATGGTATCATCATCTCCGAGACCGTACAAAAATCAGACTGCGCAGGTGGACCAGGGGGACCTGCGCCGGGCCGCTAGCTGTGGGTTCAGTTGGCCCAAGAGGAGGAGGGTTGAAAAGTCCAAGTCTGGCAGCCAGAGTAGCACTGGTCAGCGAGAGCTAGAGGCTGCGTCCAAGTCGTCTCTCGTCACAGCATTGCTGGACTCAGTCACGAGTAGTATTCACGACCAGAACCCGGATGAAGACACTGATATTGGCGCAATGGATTCACCATCTCTTAAGAAGAGACAAGCTGCACCCCAGAAGAACAACTCCCCGTCGAGAAACTCAAGACGCCGATTGCCAAGTCCAAATATCTCGGACTACGGCGATGATGATGATCTTGATGATGAGTTCTTGATGCTCGAAGAAACCTTGCAGGCATCCCAGGCGTCTCAGGCAATCCGGGCATCTCAAGTGGCAGAGTCTACTACAACGGTCAATGGAAGTACACAGAGACTAGAGAAAGAAGAGAAGCAGGGATTGGGGAAGAAGTCAGCCGTGGATGAATTTGACGATTTCGATGACGACATCTTCGACGGCGCAGATGATTTGCTGGAGCGGTTAGAGAACAAGACGCCAGTGCCAGTGAGGAGGATACAAAGGGCAGCGAAGCCATCCCCGAAAAGGAAAACCACCAAGAAGCAAGTTGATCTGGATGACGAGTTCGACGATGTCTTTGACGGGGATGTCGACTTTGAAGCAGTTGAATACGCTGCGACTCAAGCGGTCCAGCAGCGGAACTCTGCCTCAACAGCTGTATGTGAGGAAGCTATCCCGAAAGAAACCATGCTAAGTGTAGGCCAGAACAAGAAAATCAAGACTATTCAGCGATATTTAGTAACCAGTGTCTTAGACGGTGAATACGTCGATCAATACAACCGCACATGTCCGGAAAAGGTATGCTGGATCAACGATTACTCGGAGTTATAACACCTGCTGATTCGAATTAGATCTTATTGATTCAAGCAGACGGCTCCAAGACTTCGCGGACTGTACAGCTGCGAGGTTCTTGGTTCGACACACCGGCGCACCCTGGCTCCTACGTCCATGTTATTGGGGAATTTTCACTAAAAGGACAGTGCGTTGTGGACGATGCCCAGAATCTCTTGATCCTGCACCCTGACCAGCTGGTGTCCGCAACTGTTGTGGCCGATTCTTTTGGCTGTATGCGACGAGCAGTTCTCCAAGATCGAGTCAAGGCCACCAGCGAAGCCTCTCCCCCTCTAGTCTACGGAACGATGCTTCACGAAATCTTCCAGGAAGCATTACTCGCCAACAAGTTTGATCTCCCTTCCCTAGCCCAGTTGATTGATAAAAACATCGAGAAGCATATCGAGGATTTGTATACGATTAAAGTTGGGGTTGCGGCTGCGAAAGAACATCTCCAATCAAAAATGACGGAGCTCAGCTACTGGGCTAGGAGCTTTGTTGCTCCTCAACCACAAGTAAGATGAGAACAGTATGCTACTTTGTGTATTCTGGATGCTAATATCTATCAAGGCTGATGCCATCGTCGAAGGAAGAAATGGCGATAGAGCTACTATTGCCGTTAGAAAGCTCCTTGACGTAGAGGAGCATGTCTGGTCGCCTATGTATGGGCTGAAAGGAAATATCGACGCAACTGTCGAAGTCGCAATGACAGATGGCAAACAGAGCCAAGTGTTAACTGTACCGTTCGAGGTCAAGACTGGCAAACATGCCAACAGCAACCACATGGCGCAGACGGCCCTCTACACCCTACTATTGTCAGACCGCTACGATATTGATATTGCTTATGGCATCTTATACTATATGGAGACGTCCAAAACGATGCGAATTCCAGCTATTAGACATGAACTTCGACACATGGTTATGCAGCGAAATCAACTGGCATGTTATATCCGGGAGCGAAGCGTCCAGCTGCCTCCCATGTTGAAGAGCAAGCACATGTGTGGAAAGTGTTATGCAAAAACTTCCTGTTTCATCTATCATCGGCTAGCAGATGATGGTAACGGAGAATCCAGTGGCATGAATGAGAAGTTTGACGAGGTCATAAAGCATTTAACGCCGAAACATCAAGACTTTTTCATCAAGTGGGAGAATCTGCTGACAAAAGAAGAAAAAGAAGGGCAGAAGACTAAAAGAGAACTTTGGACGATGACAAGCACTGAGCGAGAGAAAAAATCACGTTGCTTTTCTGATGTCATCATTGAAGAAGGATCTGCGTCGGTCGACGAGGATAATCCACGGATTAATCGATACCACTACACCTTTATCAAGCGCGAGCCTCCGCCCAACTTTACGTTTATCGGATCAGAGTTGACGGTTGGCGAGCCGGTTGTCGTATCAGACGAAGAAGGCCATTATGCTTTGGCGATTGGCTACATCACTTCTGTTCGAAAGCAGAGGATAAGTGTTGCGGTGGACCGACGGTTACACAATGCCCGGATCCGACAGCCTGGATTTGATGAAGCCAACAATCAGGTTTTCGCCAGCATTATGGAAGTTGCGCCGGAGGGCGCATCCGTTGATCAAAGCCAAGGGAAAATCAAGGAGCCGCCCATTAGATACCGCCTTGATCAGGACGAGTTCAGCAATGGCATGGCCACTGTGAGAAACAACTTGATCCAGATGATGGCAAATGACGTGCCGGCCGCGGTGCAGATTCGCAACTTGATTGTCGACCTGATTCCTCCTAGATTCAAAACAGTAGCAACTCAGTACACTGTTACAGACGGGGAGAACTTGAACGTCGATCAGCAACGAGCAATCGAAAAGGTCATGAGCGCGCAAGATTATGCGCTTGTGCTGGGAATGCCTGGCACCGGAAAGACTACTACCATTGCTCACATCATCAAGGCTCTTGTTTCACAAAACAAGACAGTGTTACTGACATCACATACGCACACTGCTGTTGACAATATCCTCCTCAAGCTCAAGTCGGATAAAATCCCTATTCTCCGACTTGGTGCCCCTGCCAAGGTTCATCCCGAAGTTCAAGACTTTGTACACCTTGCGGGCCAGCCGAAGAAGACATTTGAGGAGATTAAGGAAGCTTGGCACGGTACCCCAATTGTCGCCACAACTTGCTTGGGAATTAATCACCAAGTCTTCTTGGAGCGCTCTTTTGACTACTGCATCGTAGATGAGGCATCACAGATTACCTTGCCCATCTGCGCCGGCCCAATTCGACTAGCAAGGACGTTTGTTTTGGTGGGAGACCATAACCAGCTACCTCCGGTCGTGAAGAATGAGGAAGCTCGGCAGGGCGGCTTAGATGTCAGCCTCTTCAAGCTGCTATCTGATACGCACCCGCAGTCCGTCGTCAATCTAGAACACCAGTACCGTATGTGCGAAGACATTATGACTCTCAGCAACACCCTTATCTACAACGGCAGGCTTCGCTGTGGGACGGAGTCTTTACGCAAGAAGAAGCTTCATATTCCCAGCATGGAGTCTCTTAGACAGCGCCATCATGACTCAACAACGATACATCGTTCTGGGGCGACTGGTTCGTTTTGTACCGGGCCCGCCCCTTCGCGATGCTGGCTTTACGATCTCTTGGATGCTGAAGCTCGCGTTCGATTTGTTGACACTGACACAATTCGTCCCTCCGTCCGAGAAGAGGCTCAAGGCAAGCGTATCATCAACTCAGCTGAAGGACAAGTCGTCTCGCAGCTAGTCGAAAGCTTGCTCACTGTGGGCGTTCCAGCCACTGAGATTGGTGTCATGACACACTACCGCGCACAGTTACACCTCCTGAAAGATAAACTGAAGCATTTTCCTGGCGTGGAAATGCACACAACAGATCGCTTTCAGGGGCGAGACAAGGAAGTCATTGTGTTGAGCCTGGTGCGGAGCAACGAGGCGTGTAATATTGGAGATTTGCTCAAGGATTGGCGACGTATCAACGTGGCGTTTACACGTGCAAAGACGAAGCTTCTCGTTGTCGGAAGCATGAACACCCTCAAGGGAAGCGGAGATGAAAATATGCTGAGCAAATTCATCTCGCTGATGGATGATCGTGACTGGATATATCACTTGCCGGATAATGCGCTTCAGAGCCACTGCTTTGAAGATTTGAGCACACAACTTACTGGCGCAACGCAGCGGACACCCCGAAGGTCACCAAAGCGGCCGACGAAGTCGAGTCCCACTTCGTTTAAGGACAAGGAGAACAAGAAGCCGTCGCCGAGAAGAGCAAGGATGGGGGAGGCGATGCTACTCAAGGGGAAGCTGATTACGCGGGATATACTGAATGAAATGACCAATGGCGCATATTGAAATTGAGATGGGGGTTTTTTTTCTTGCATGTTTGTCTGCCGGGTGGCGGGATTGATTATGGATTTTTATATTTGTTGGAGGCGCGTGATTATGAAGTCATAGGATATTTGTAAAGCAAGGATAACGGGGCATTGCATTCAGGGTATTATTCTGTCTAGGATTCAGATAACGAAGTATTATGTTTGTTTATTCCGTCCATCTTGACTGTCATGATCGTCGTCTTCCTGGTCGTGTTCGTGGTCTTCACCTTCTTCGTCTTCGTCTTCATTCTCTTCGCTGTCATCTTCGGACGGCTCCCCTAATTTCCATTCATCATCAAACCTATCAAACATTAAAATCACAACCACATCAGAAAAAAGGGGGGATGGAGGAGGGGGAAATTACCCTTGCTCGCCTACAATGAGCTTGGTGAACTTCTCCAGCTCTTCTAGCTGGGCCACGCAGCCCGTAAGACTCTCGTTGTACGAGTAGCTGTATATGTCGCTCCACTTCTTGTGCCATCGGACGTCGCTCTCGTGGCTGGTTTGGGCCATTTCATCCTCCACGGCGGCGGTTTCTAGGAGGAGCTTTCTTCTTGCTGCGGCGGCGCTGGGGAGGTATCGCTGTTTGTTTTCGATCGAGATTGTTAGTATTGGGATTCTGGGGTGAAAATCTAAGGGGGTTTGGGAGAGGTGCGTACTGGGACTTTTCTGTTGGCACGGAGAGCCCCGGCGAAGATGTATAAGTTTGCTAGGATGGATGCCACAGCATCTCTTCTGAAGCCAAGGAGGCGCTGTGCGGCAACGGGGTCGTCGCGGATATAGTCTGGGTTATAGAAGACGGCAGATTGGCGCACGGCGATGAGATAGTCGAAGAAGCGTTCGCAGGAATCTGCCAGGCCGGAGTATGGAAGGGGGTTGAAAGGGCTGCGAAGGCGGACTTCATGACGGGTCATGACCTATCGAGCTGGTGTTAGTTATTCTCATCTTTGAAAAGCTGGGAAAAGTTACGGTGCTTACGAGGAGCTGTCTGATGCGTACGAAGCCTTCTCTGATGCGGCCCTCGAGGATTTCGGATTTGACTATGTCTTCTGGTGTGGGCTCTTTGCCTTCCTCGAAGTAAATGTATTTTGCCACGACGTCTGTGAGGTTAGTATGACGATATAAATTAAATATACGGCAACAAACTTGAGATAGCAGTATACTTACTTCGGTAAATGATGCTTAGGAAGAATAGCATTGAAGACAGCGATTTCCTGAGTTCGTGTCTTGCGACAAATGGCCACAAACACCAGTTCACCACGATGGGCGCGGTCGTACCAACGAGGAATATGACGCCTCTATAGACGGCGGTTAGGGCTGGCGAAGAAGGCAAGTTGCCGGCCTGGAGCTGGAGCGAAATGACTGTGAAAGACAAGCAGCCAACGAGACCAGATCTCTACAAACAAACATTAGTCTAATCCCGCCAGTGATTGTAGACAGAGATCCTACCGGATGTGAGCTCAGCGTAAATCGATATAGCATGGGCACCATGAAAATGGTTGCAAAAACTGCGACTACGTAAGGGTTTCCATCTCCCGCGGCATGTGATATCCCAGCCCATACGGCACCTAGTATAGCCAGGACAGCTCTGGCAATCAAGTCCTGAACATTGCCGCCTACACGAGCGTGGATGAGGAGCCAGCTCATGGTAACAGCCCACCATGCCTCGTACTCGTCCCACCAGACTTTGTCCCAGCTTAGATAGGAGGGGATTGAAAGGAGGGACGTGACTAAAACGGCTTTAAAGGCGTATCGGCTCTCGTAGCCTTGGAGAAGGTGCATAACTTGCCAGATTTTGTAGCCTAGACTGTTCTTCTTGGTGTCCATGTCAGGCGGCGCACCAGGATCCGTGAGATGCGTCAATTCGGCGTGTAATTCCGTCTCGGAGATGTCATCTTTGTATTTCTCCAATGGTTTGTATTCTCGGGACTTGATTGTCTCTAGAGCACGAGCAATTTCAAGGAACGTGACGTGGTATGATCCGGCTGTGGCTCCGCCTCGGTCATGGGTGACCTGAGGATTGACGCAGTGTACGGCTTTGTGGAGTGGATATGAAGGTAGGTGAGGCCGTGGCCAGTTGGAACATTGCTGCATGGTGTATACTTTACCCATGAGGCTCTCGATTGTGGTTGCAGTTTCGCGAAGATGTCTTGCAAAGATGAATAGCTGGACAACGGCTGAGTCGTTCATCGATGATGAGGGTAGCTGGCCCGATTCGAGGAGTTCCGACTCGACGCCGTCGAAGATGGCTTTGGCAGTCCTCATTCGGACTTGAACTGGGGCAATGTCATTTGAAACGGCCATTGGAGGGCCAAGATATTGTCGGTAGCCCGACAGGTCCATCAGTGCGGCTTGGCTTGTCTGCAAGCCAAGGTTCATGCATGCGAGAATCTCCTTGGTAGGCTTTGCCAGTTTTCGAATCACAGTGCGTGTTACATCCGACTCTTTCATTACGCCGGGAGTCTTCTGGTTGGTCATGTTATTAAGGTCGTTGCTGCTGGAAGATGAGGAAGACATCTGAGTGGCTTCGACCACTATAGGGACTTGGCCATCATCGGTCTCGCTGAAGAGCGCACTCTCCGTTTCCATGGCCAACAGAGCACGGATGACGGCTTGCATGATATTTCTCAAGTCTTTCACATCGTTCGGCTTGAATCGTGTAATGGTGAGACTGGTATGCATCTCACGGTTGGCGGCAGATAGGTCCACAAACGCACGCACTAAACTTCGCCTGAATCTGGTATCTCGTGGACGTGGGATCACGATAGCCTCCTAGACAATTGAGAAGTCAGATACGATGATATGTTGTAAACATGAGAGACGATAAGGTTGTACAGACCAGCATGAGGGAAAATGAATTGTGGAAAACAAGAGCAAGCGGTCTCGCGCCAGCATCAGGGAATATGGTACAGTTCACCAGCAGCGCAATGGCTTGTCCCAAAAGCCAGGGAACAGCATAGTTTCTCAGTTTCTCCCACACAATGATGTTGCCTTGAGTCTGGGCCAAGACAGTGAAGATGATTGCTACGCCTGCGCACACGACCATCTGGTAGAATCTCGCATAAAACGAACGCGTCCATGCCACCACAGCCATGAACAGAGCGAGGAAAAGTGCCAGAATGCCACCGTAACCATTACTGGCGGCAGTGGTCGATGTAGATAGTAAAAGACCGGTAACTCCCCACCCAATCCCAGCTGCAGTCCCAATAGTGGTGAAGATAGCACCTTCAACCTGGGCACCCAAACTCCTGGCTGGGTGGTTCAGGATGACTGAGACGGCGATTATGTAGTGAGTCGGACCAAGCCACCTTCGGACAGCTGGTATCAAGCATAGGATGTAGGCTGCGAAATAGGCGGTAAAGGATCTGAGCAGACGAATGCCGGTTCGAGTTGTGGCGATACGTCTGAGCACCGATTTGATCCCACGAATCTGTCTTGGTATAAACCGACTAGCTGCCAGAGGTGAATCCTTATCGAAAGCAGCGGGCAGCGATGCTCTTGATCGTTCTATAAAGCCTTGCGGCATCAACGGCGTGTGTTTGAGAAACAAGGCGTCAAAGAAGCCATCTCGCTCCTCGACCACGCCAAACGTGTCCGGATCGATGTGGTCTTCCGGGAGAATCTGGTCTATTGGGGTTATATAAGAGCTGCGTCTGCTGCCGTATTCAGACTGTGCTGCCGAGGTGGTTGTAGTCTTGAGTGGTGGAGCTTGAGCGAGGAAGCGAAGCTTGGTGGATGCGGGACGAGACAGCGGCTGAGGCTCATTCTCGACATCGGTATTGCTCTGGAGATGAACCGGTGGAGTGCAGCCTGCAATGTTTGGTGGACTTCCGGCGGCCATCTTGATGCCGAGATCTAGGTATCAATGTTGAGATCCTGGTATCTTTTGGATCTCGTGGCTGGGATTTGATTCGGCTGAGAATGTCATGACAAAGACTGCTTAAGATATGAACTTGGTATACATGCTAAAAGAATTGATACAATCTGATCTTCACCAAGTGAAACGGGAGAAGAGCATCAGATTCGGTATCGCATGTTCGGCAGGCCCGAGAAAATCGTCGGCGTTCGGCATCTACGTCAGAGGGAGATTAGAGTGCGATTCCCCTTGCTCAAAGCAGAAGATTTAGCACGAGCAATAAGCCTATCAATTGGCACTAGAATCGCTCATCCAGCATCTGTTAATTGAACAAAAGACATTTAACTGTTCTGTAGGCGTTGCATGGCAGAATGGCTGACGCAATTAGGAGTTGCTCTGAATGTGCTGGTGGATGAAAGGCGCTGAGAGCTTTTCCTTTTTGGGGCAACGGTTGGAAAACAAGATTCAGCATCTCTTGGAATCATGTGTCCACGAGGACACTCTTAATGGCCAACATTTTACACTTATAATTAATATATGTATATTTTTCACTTTGATTGAACGCTGATTTTCTCTTAATTCCCCATTTGTGACTGTTCTCATGCTGGATGCTGGTAATGCCGCCTTATATGAGGAGAGCCCAAAACGTTGAGATTTTACTTAGCACATAAGATATCAAGAAAAGCCGATGCTGTGTTGGCCACTGTATGCCTATTTTATCGATTCTCCAATTGAATAAAGCACTTCAGACTAAATTTAATAGTTTCGACACCTTTTACCAACCAAAATGACTGCCGTATCGTGAGAAGCAACAGCTGCCTTGTACGAACTGAGACAGCCAAGATTCTTGTCAGTCCACACATCGCGAACCTCATAGTGTCCAGCCGACAAGCCCGGAATCTCCGACCAATTGGCCTCTTTTGTAACGGTATGGTCTAATGTATTCATCATCAGCACAAGATGCCCCTTTGCTGATGGACCGGCCCAAAACTCGGCGGGATTCGTATAGTTAAAGGTCCAGTCAGGGTTGACTCCCCACTTATACGGAGTAGCAGGGCTGCCATAGACGCTGTCTTGGTTGAATGCCAGCAAGTGCTTGTTCTTCAGCAGATTGATGTTATCCTGAGACAACTGAGCAAGATCCGTTCCGATGAGAAGAGGCGACTTCATCGCTGCCCATAGAGCAAAGTGCGTGCGCGTCTCAGCGGGCGTCAGATTGCCATTGCCGACCTCGAGCATGTCAGCGTCATTGTGGCCCCAGAAACCAACTGAGTTCAGCTTGAAAGAGTTCAAGTTGATGATGTGGGCAACAGAGCTCCATTCGGGAGAAATGTCATTGCTCATGCGCCAGCTTATGCCGGTGGAATTGCCCCAGGAGAAGACATCGGCTTGGCCCCAGATGCACATGCTCAACACAATCTCGTGGCTCTGCTTGGCCAGAGCATCGCGCATGGCACCGAAGCGCTCGGCTGATTTGGATGTGCTCCAATCGTATCCTGGAGGAGCAAGAGTTGGCTCAAGGGCGGTGCTGCAGGTACCATTTGCGCCAGTTTTGACAAAGTCTGGGTTGCAGGCCAGGTATTGATCTTGCCAGTCTGTAGGAACGTTGCAGTTATCACTTGGACATGGTTAGCCACGATAATCTTGTTTCTTTATGAATGGGGTTAGGAATCCCAGACTCACTATTTCAGATCTAGCATAATATAATCTGTCAGCTTGAGGTAGCTCCTGCTCTGGGGATACACGTATGCACTTACAATCAACCCCCCAGTTTGCAAAGTCGGTAGCATCGACATCTTCGTATCCAAGACTGGCCGGGTATCCAGCGCAAGTCGCAGTTCCGGCAGCTTATGCAATGTTAGCATCAATGTTGTTCTCGCTTTGTTAGCAAAAGCTCCACTAGAGGCCACTTACTGCTGTAAATACCCAACTTCAAGCCCATGCCGTGCACTTTTTGGGCCAACCCATCTATACCATCAGGGAAGCGAGTCGTATTAGGAGCAATATGACCGTCAACACGCCCATCCTTCAATGACCAGCAATCATCGACTAGAAATGCATTAACAGCCGTTTTGCCGGTGACTTGAAATACCGACTTACTGTTGACATATTGGTATCCTGCGTCAAGAAGGCCAGAGCTCACAATCAATTCGGCGGCCGACAGAAATTTGCTCTCGTCGATGTCGCAATGATAGGCATTCCACGAGTTCCATCCCAAGCTTGGGACTTTTCCCTAGAGGCGTATTTGTATTAGCATTATGAATGAGGGCGGAAACGCATACTTACAGTGCTTCCACGAGGCATCACAATTGCGTTGGCGCCGGAGAGAATAAGTGCAAGGCCAGCCCAGATGGATGGCTTTACGCCACTGCCAACTGAGAGAGATCCCATTTTATTGTGATTTCTTCACGAGAGTTGGCGCTGATACCGAAATTTCAGATGAAGGGACTCGTCGTCCTCTTCTAATGGAATTGGATTGCCACTTCTCTAGGGTCTGGGATCAGCAATGTTATCCCACTCCTCTGACTCGAATTGCCATAGCTCAAATAGAGATAGAGACACAGAGGGGTGTTTGCTCACATTTATATTCGTTTCATAATGTCCGACTTGATAACTTCTGGTAGAATTTCCCTACGGAATAGTGAAGAGGGGCTGTGTTACAACTCCATCTCTCCCCGAGACATGCATACATGTAGATAGCTCGCCGAGGGACACTCAAGAGATAGTCTAGAACAAAAGTGCCTCCTTACAAATTACAGTTTGTAAAGACATATTCCGCCGATGTCTATTTTCAGAATACGCGAGGATGAAGAGCTAGAGAATCCCACGTTAAAGCGCACCAACCGGAATGCGCAGGGCAGCATCATGGCCCGTTGTAATGGCAGCGTAACACTGGGCAAAGACTAGGATTTCTCAACACAATGCAATGCATACGCAACCTGGCGATGTTTCGTCATGTTGTTATTGGAGAGTGACGATCCACCCCCGCAATTTGAACCAAGCATGGACGGCAAATGGTTCCGCGACTATGTCGAATGCGGGAGGCATCTGGCGATCTGTATGCCGGGTGACAAAGATCAGGTTATTTCCAGATTTCCTATTCGTGGGTTGGGACAGGGCCGTTCGGGGTTTGGTAATAGGAATGCGCATTTCTCTTGATCGGATTATAATTTGGAGCATCTTGGTTCCCCAGACTCTGTATCCTTGCATCGCATACACAATCCGAAGAGTCTGGTGCGATGTTAAGTAGCATTATTAGACAAATTAAACGCAGCATTATTCAAAACATGCTACGGCTGAATCTACAATTGGTGCAGATCACATATGTGCGCTTTTATCCAATGCAATGATGAAGCCAATTCGAACAAAAGTGAAGCTTTTCGGATCACATCAAAAAGCTCGCCGTCATATATGCATTATCCGCATGTGAATGCTTCCAAGCCTATACAGCCGAGAGGGGCGATGAGCCGATGCCGAACGTCTGCGGCCAGGCCATGGGAAATTCTCCGAACCACAATTGGCGTTGCATGTGGAATTTAGGCTGCGGATCTAGATTTTGTTTGTTTCCCATCCAATCCTTCATCAATGAACCCGACGGGATTTTCTTTTCGACCCTCGATATGGTTATGACTACATGTACCATTTTATCCTAGACTCGATTCTGCTCGGTTCCTCTAGGGATACGTTGCCAGTACATTTGGCATGCGGTAAGCTCCTCCTGTCTGCCTAATCCGAGCCTTATCGTGACGGTTGATCGCACATCATCGACGAACGAGCATCATGATCTTCTACAGCGTAGCGTAAAAGTAGAACTGTGATGCTGCCGGTATCCGACATGGCCAGTGAGTCGATATTAAAATTTCCTTCATATTCCTTTCTCATAGTAATGACGCCAATGGGGTATAAATAAAAAGCATTCTCTCATGCTCCCGACTCAGTATCTGTGTCTCGTGCTGTAATCCTTGGGGCTGACCACCAAACCTCTACCTTTCTTTGCTCCGCGGTAAATCGTTTCAATAATGTCAATGAGCTCTTGCTTATCCTCCAGCACCCAGTTAAGCTTGTTGTTGTTACCGGTACCAAAATCGCACATCATATGCTTGTTGCGAAAGAAGAACAGAATAGAGCAAGGGTCGTACAGTTCGTACATGGCGTTGAAATCAGGAACCTACTTCCAGTTAAAAGCGGCCTTTACTCCATGGATGAGATGAAAAACCTACCTCGTCAATGTCGCAGAGGTAAATGACGGCAAAGTTTTTGACGCGATCGGCTATCTTGTAGAGCACTTCATCTTGCAGCATGCAGTCCTAATGGCAGTTAGTAAGGGAAAATATCCAGGAGTAAAAGTGACTCCTCTTACCCGATCGTGGTCACGTCCGAACCGGATGACGACGAGACGATCCTCTTCTATGCAACAGGTCAGCACACACTGAATCACATGTCACGATAAACATAAGCAACGGCAAGGAGAGTGACGAACCCGATAAAATGGCCTGGTCGACGTGCCAGCCTGAGTTTAGATGCGGGAGAACGACGGATCCCATTGTGAGAGGAGAAGCTGCCTATTGGTGCTGTGGTGGAGATGGTTTGTCTACAGCAGTTGAGTTGAGCCTTGAGCCTTGCGCCTTGCTCTGTGGAGATTTTGGCGCTGAGCATCGTCGGGCATCAGGTATTGCCGCGCCGTGTGGCTTGTTTCTCTGTGGCGCATTTGCACATTGTTGCCTAACCTGGAGGCAAATATTGAAGTTGCGTGAAGACGTAATAAAGAAGCATATGTGCAATTATCAAACCGGGAAAATTAATTGCGAATAAAATATCTATTTAAATATTAAATATACTATCAATTGGAATACAACACCTCAGGATCAAAGTGCCTTTAAGCCGGCAGCTGGGCAATACACTGAGGTGCGACGCTGTTCAATGTCGCAAGAGGATTCAACAGGCCCAGCGGATTGACAAAGACATCATTATCAGCTGCTTGCCAAAACAGATCAACCAAACCATCCTTGTTAAATCTCATAAACCGCATTCCTCTTCCACGATACTGAGCCCCATTGGGTGCAATCTCCGTTCCATTAACCATAGTGAAAGTGCCATTGCGTGTTCCCTGGAATATATACTCGGTGGCAGCCCAGTTGCCTTGTGCGATAACAAACTCGTCATGAAGCAGGAGATCTGGCACCGAAGTGTTGTAGCGTGTAAACAAATTAACCAGTGAGGCACGACCTGTGGAATTTCGGCCATCAGAAACAACGGTGACGTTTTCCGTGGCGAGTAGCCCGTTGGCTGAAGCGTTTTTGCTGTTGAAGTTGATGTTGAATTGCGCAGCCTTCTCCTTGATTTTGAAGGTAAAGCCGGAAGATGTGTTGGCAATAGGATTCCGCACAATCGGCTCGAGAGGCGGCGGTGCTATCTGACCAGCTGATTGAGCTGCTACAAGTCCACCCTCGCTGATGCTAACGATGCGACTCAGAAGTGCATCTTTGTCGAAAATCATGGTTTCTGCTAATGTTGTCTCAATGTGAAGATCTGAGCTGTTCGAAGTGATTCGACTGGCACTCAGTGTTGCAGCGATGTTGCCCTCAACGATGATAAGTCTGTCAAGAAACTGAGCCCGAAGTCCTCCGGAGGGATCAAACGCCAATGCTTGGACAAACGCGGCTCTTCCAAGGCCCGCAGATGTACCAAAAAATAGGTCGACATCGGGTGTAACGAGGCGGCCATTGGCTTGGATTCCTTCGGGAGTATTCTTGCTGAAATTTGGATGGAATGACGCAGAATGGTTGGCAACCTTGTCCGTGTATTCTTCTGTGAGGATTAGTCCTGGCACGCCGACTGGTTTCTCGAGAGTAGTGCTGGTGCCCAGCATGGCCAGAACATAGGCGAGAACGGAACGCATATTGACAATGATTCAGAGATCAGTTGTTTTTGTAGTTGAGGAGATATACTATGTAGAGTTGTCCATTGAACTGCGCATGATAAACAGGCTGGAAAATAGAAACAATAAGTACATGTGAGACTTGGGTAACTGAACTTGATTAAGCACTATGCATCCAAACAAAATAGTCCTATTCGACGCCAAAGGGGTCCTATTAGACGCCAAAGGGGTCGATCTGACGGGAATTCCAACACAATCGTCACTGTTCCTTATTTGATGTGGAATCAACACTATTAGGCATAATCACTAAGACCACATGGTGCGCCAAGCCTCTCCTGGAATGGATCTTGGTGAGACCAAATATCTATAAACAAATCCTGAAAAAACTATTTCCGAGGATAATTTCCAGTCATTGGCTGCTGTAGGTTGGAATCACCTAATCAGAACGGGGAAGATGTGGTGATCAAGTGTAAGATTCAGCCCACTGCAGCATGGGTTCGCGCTAATACAGCTGATACAGGAAATTTCACACAATAAGGCTGAACAGCCGATGCCAAGATATTGGTAATTTATTATTCATCGACTCTGGCGGCCGTCTCAGCACTTGATACTTAATAGTTGTCTATCCCCATTCCATTTACGCCTCCAATAGTATAGCAGATGCTGAGCCCAGGCAGTGGCATCTCTGAGGATCTATCCATCATTGAACTTACAGTCATACTATCTTGATTGAAAATCCTAATCATTCAAGATCTTTCTGCATTTTTTACCGCTCGAAATTCTGCGGCCGTGGTGAGAGTTAAGCTTGTGCCAATAATGACAGCATCAAGAACTCAATACGTATCGCGAGATATCACAGATCGATTTTCCAAACAGAAAATATTGATATCATTCCTAGTGTAGAGGGTAATGTTGCAAGTTCTTGTTAAGAGGACGATAGCATATGATAATGACAATGCTGTTGACAGCTATTCACTCTTTTATTTCGGGGAAACCCGGAGTTGCTCGGAAGCCGGGCTCAACTATACCCAACCGCTTAAATTGACTCCCACTACGAATTTTAAGCTCCTTACTGTGAACAATGATGAAGAACACTAGATTCGGTATGTCCAGATTGCCTGTCTGGGAAGCGTGTTGTTAGGGCAGCATCTGGGCCACAGCCCAACCGGGCGTTCATCTTTCGCCACCATGCCGAATATGTAAGTGTTGCTTTATATATTGATGCGAAATTGACGCCGCAACGCCCCGTGCTTTGTAGGCAAACGTAATAATGGCAATGACTATTGGATACTATTCAAAGAGGAAAATTGGTGGATGCATCAAGAGAAACTTTAACTCGACATCCCAAAGTCGCTACTCCATACATTGGGTAAAATTTCACAGCAACAAGAGAAGATGATGCAATTGACCCATATTAGATGCCGAATAGCGTTATTGGCATCGCAACTCCATTGCTATCGAATTGCGCGTGTAATTCTAAGATGAAGCAGCTATAAAGGTCGGCATTGCTCCAATGCTCTATTCAAAAATATCATCAACAGAATCTCATAAACACTACCATCTCATACAATCACAGATATCGCAACCCACAAGTATCTACTCTTTACTCTTCAACAAGCGCCTTCAAACTACACTACAAAATGGCTACTCTCGAGCAACGAAACAAGGCTGTTGTTGCCAAGTATTTCGAGGAATACTGGGTTAAGGGAAATGTGAGCGTGGTAGACGAGCTCTGCTCTGATGACTTTATCCAAAGCTATCCCAACCACGGACCTCGTCACGGTAAAGAGGGAGCAAAGAAGATGTTGTCAGAGTTTATGGAGGTATTTAATCGCCAACAATTATTAATGACTTGGATCTGGAGCTGACAAAAATACCACTAAAGGCCTTCCCCGACTTGACATTTCGATCCTACCAGACCCCATTGATTGCCGAGGGCGATTATGTGGCGGCTCAATGGATTGGCGGTGGCACTCACACTGGCCGTGCTTTTGACGATCTTGTTGTAGGCAAGCTCGACAAGGCCAACACTGGCAAGAAGATTCACTTCTCTGGCATGACCGTCTTTACACTTAAGGATGGAAAGATTGTTCGCGAGATTGCCGAGGAAGGCGGATTGACTGTTTTGCAACAACTTGGACTCGTTCCCCAGCCAAACCCTGGCAAGAAGATTGTTTACGATGAGGAGGGCAACCAGGTGTACTGATATATGTATGCAATCCATTGTATCTGTGCATTCAGTTTATACTAGATCGACAGGCTTCATTCGTTATATAAGATGGTTCATGCGCAAACAATTGTGTCTATAAGTGCTTTCAGACGTGCAAACGCTTTCTATCAGGCTTCAAAGAGAAAGCGACCGGCTTTCACCTCAGAGTCCAAGGTAGTAGCTATCTCGGCGGACCTAGGAGCTCTTGGTTTTTGGCTCGAACACATTTAATTAATTTGGCCATAGATGTACTCTCATTCGACAAGAGGAAGTAAATGTATGTATTGAAGCTTAACAATGAAGCCCAAAACCCGGCCTTGATCTATTAGATGACCTTAATCAACCTATGCGACCTTGATTAGACTATAGCCTCGCAGCTTTGAATACCCCTGTGAACATGTAAGCTGAAGATCCTGTTGATCTTTGCCGATTAAACGTCATATATATACATTGAATTCATGCTGATCCATTGGCGGTATTTGCGTTCGCTATTTGACTAGGTACTTTAAGCCTTAAAAAAAGATGACATCATACATCCCACTAATGCGACTTGACCACGTTAGTATGGGGCAGGCCGCGACTTACAAGTACATGGACTTTGTCGCGTCTTCAGATGTAAATACATCTTTCACCTACACCGGCATTTCAATTCCACGATAAACCAAATACCACCAATCATGGCGAAATCGTCTGAACCCCCAAACTATCCTCAACCACCAATTCTCAAGCGCAATGGCTTCCAATTCCGCAAGGGAGTGTTGAGTGTTGACAGCATTGATCGGGTTGATGGCTCGCGTTTAAACGAGCTGTTCAACCCCACGACTCTGAGACTTAAGCGCGATCAAAAGGACGCGGCAGAAAAAGCCTGTCAGCTTTTCAAAAAGCCATTTTTCGCTGCTCAGTTGAGGTACTACGACATCCCTTTTAAGTCGTCGGCCAGTAAGACAGAACTGCAGCTCCTACTTCAAGATGCCGTTCGCCAAGGCAAAGTAAAACTCCCTACCGCGTCATAATTTCTGTCATCCGATCTCGCCTATCTCATAAGGTCATCATCATTTCTAATTCGTTGATGATTATAGTGTAACCATGTTCCAAACTCAGTGACGGAACTAGAGGCTTCAATGAGAGCCGACTATGAGCCTCTGCAACAGGAGTAGGAGGCCGAATGCGCTGTATGGGATGCAGCGAAGAAAAAAAAGGACGATGAGGCCTTTGGTCGCTGCAAGACACCCAGTGAAAGGGCGGCCTTTGATCTCCATCGCTTCGTGGATATGTACTTTTTGACGAATGGAGAGCCGGATAAAACTAAAACCACAGAAGTGCTGGCTCTGCAGAGGTCCCCTTACAGCGAATGGGAGGTGCATGACATGGCCAGGAAAATCCCCGGGTTGCATACCCGTAACGGTGGTTTTTCATCAAATAGCCATGTCTGCATCGGATGGGATGATGGTGAAGTTTCCAAATTGGCAAAGAGTATAACGGATCGTGAAAACGAAGCCATGGAAGCCAAGAAGGAGGCAATATGGGAAGAACAGCTGGAAAGGCACCGGAAATACGTTGCTAAGGTGCAACCAGAGGGGACAAGCAAAGGGGCTAACAAAGACTCTGAGGTGTTCAATCTTGATCGCTGCCTAGGCTCTTACGTTATCCGGTGTGACGCTATTTCAGACGGCTGGTTAAACATTCTCGATGGACGCACGCTCACCATGGATATATCCAGAGGCAATGGAAACATGCTGCGTGCAGCTTACGATTTTGGCATACTTGAGGGAACTATGCTCCTCAGTCTGTCCGAGGATCCGCTCAAAGCCATCGTTGGCGAAGACAGCACGGGGTCTGAGGCCAGCGACGAAGAAGAAGACGAAGATGAAGAGGAGGACGAAGAAGATGACGCCGATCCAAAAGACTCTACCAACGGAAGGAAGCGCAAAGCGGGTGAAGCTTCACTGGAGCAAGATGCAGGATCGGCCGTTGATGCAAAGAGACAGAAGACCAACCCTCCTCCATCTGGATCTCACCGTGTATACTTCCTGCTCCATGGCCGTGAGACCGGCGAGGGCGAGGTCCTTCACTTTCCCGACTCAGGGCATATTGATTTCCTGAGCAACGGCTGCATAAGCTTCGCGGGATTGGTGTATGATCTCTCGCATGTTGGTCCAAACGTCGAATTTCGGGGCTACAAGGTGTCAGACAGGCCGCGCGTGGAGCCAGAACCGTGGTCAACATTTTTATATGGGAGATATGGTTTAGAATGGAATTGATGAAGACGATATCTTGGCTTATCGGCTGCTGCTTTTGCTTCCTCGGCATTTTATGCGCTTATAACCATAGCTGAACGTGAGCTGCAAGTCAGCCGGCAGTTTTTAGTCCGATACCTTCTCCGCAAAGTCAATGGGTTGACAGGAGGCTTTAATTCCCCTCTGTAGATGCCAGAGATTGTATCGCCGAATCTCCGCAAGTCTCCTGCTACAACCCTCAAATACAGTATGCTATTCGTAACTCTCCTCCTTCCTTTCCTGGCAATCCCCGTTACTAAATTATACCGTAAAATCCCCGGTCTTGAATAAACACATTTGTATCAAGCACTATCCCCTTCATGGTATGAGCAGGTAGTTTTCTTGGCTCGTCGATCATAAATCACAGCTCCAACCCATCCCCCTTCGCTTATCTGCCGAGAACTGGCTAGAATCGTATGCTAAAATCGTATCCGCTTATATGGGGTTTATCCGTTTGATGACAGAGGCTATTTAAATACGATCGGCTGAATGCCGACCATGTCGGACCTGTGTAAGTCGCTCAGCCGAGCGGCCGAAAGATCTCTCCTAGACCCCTGGCTCTTTTACCGTGGAAAGAGTTTCTTGCTCTGATCTTCGTTTCCACTTACCATCATTAATGCTAATGAACTTTTGTTGAGTAGGTGTATTGCGTCTTGTCTTCGAGGACGATTCATCATCTAAGCTCTCGTCCCGCCTAGTATCATATTTTTTGTAGGTATCATTGGATGTATGCCAGCCTAAACTACTCATTTGTGCTTTACTTTTTAAATGCCGATGGATATTTGATCAGTTTAGTATTAAAATGTACCGCTAGCCGAGACATGTTCTTGTCAATGCCGATCGTATACAGCGCCCTCCTCATTCAACCCACTCTGCTCCGTGAGTTCGGCGATCTGTCATGCTTACCAAGCTCTGATGTCTCATAGAACTTGCACTACGACTACCTTTTCGTGGAAGAATCCGTAGGACTTATCGAACCATGTTTAGTAGCTTGTTTCGCCGATGCCAACAAGCGATTGCCAGTGCGACCCTATTACTACTCGATTCTTACACATTGCAGACGGAATAGGCAGCCGCAGGCTTTATACGAATTGTCGCTGGCAGTATTATGCATATATGTTCCAGTGCAACGTTACATTTAATATGTCTAAATAAAAGGGATAAAATGAAAACAGTGACAGCTTTGTCGGATCTCGCCCCCGACAGGCCCGATGGACCAGTTTGACAGTTGGACATGATTCCTCTAAATATGACCTGACCCAACCTCCCAATTTTAGTATGATATAAGATCTTTGAAGTGACTTACAAAAGACATTGTCATTGAAACTACCGGTTTCTTCAATTTGTTCCAATTGCTTCACAATTAAACGACAATGCGTTTCACCGTGGTTCTCGCAACACTGGTTGGGCTGGCGGTTGCCATGCCTAAGTCTCCTCTTTACAAGAGACAGTGCCCGACCCAGCCTCAGGGCTGCTGTCTCCAAACCGGAACTTGCGAGACTTGTTACTTTGGAGATGAGCCCTATCCATGCAACTGCGAATGCTTGGAAGTTGGAGGGTGCCCTTGCACTGAAATCGACAATGATTTGCACCCCCCGCAGTGTATTGGCTGGATGGCTTCCCCTGGAGGGCACGTGAGTTGATGCCATTTCAGATGCATGATTTTTGAAGGTTCTTTGGTAATAACTAACTGGACACATAGTGTTAAACTCAGCGACGATTCATCGAACAGCAAAGTGTTGGAGAGGCGGATGATATCAATGGAAGCGCATAACCTCAAAGGCTTAGCATTGGTGCCAACATACTTGGCGGGACAAGAATAGTCCTGCTAGGCATTACCGAGATAACGTGTTCCAAATGGAAATATGCTGTGAGAATTTCATGTTGTTGGTCAATCAAATGTTAATAAACACATGCTGTTGGCAGGACCTTGTTCCTTGGCATGAACCACGTGATGTAGGTATCCTCCAGCTCTTAAATTGGCCGCCCTCATCCCGATAATCTTCTCCATCCAATTCTCCCAAGGTAATCAATATCTCCACACTCGCCATGAGCTGGCTTCGTCACTACTTCGAGACTAAAGACGAGGTACTGCATGCAAGCATCCGTGATGGCGACCTCCAACGGCTTCAGCAGCTGCTGCGTGCTTCGCCTGCCCCGGACATACATTATAACCATTTCGGGTTCGGTCCGCCGGTTCATTTTGCTTCTTGGTGCGGCAACCTGGAGGCCGTCGAACTGCTTCTGGCCGCTGGTGCCGATCCTCTGCTTGTGAGCATAGGTGAGGAGAGGCTCACGGCCATCGGATTTGCCGCTAAAAAGGGCCACCGAGACATCGTAAGGCGCCTCTGGAGGTTTTGCCCGCCAGAAGTCCATGCGAATGGGGGGAGGCGTTATAAGTCATGCCTCGTTGTCGCTGCCACCCACGGACACACTGCTATTGTTGAAGACTTGCTGGATTGGTGGGATGGATGGCCACATGAGTTGAGATCTAGAGCGCTTCTTGTCGTTGCGCGACGATGGCACGTTGCAGTGGCCAATTTGCTCTTAAGCAGAACATCATTCGACCAAGAGGAACTTCAACTGGCGCTTCAGACTGCCACAGATCCTAGATTTCTGATGTCTGATGACGACAATGGAAAATGCGAGGCCATTGACTACCTGAACCAGCAACTTCTGGTTGAACTCTTGATTGATGCCGGGGCAGATCCAAATTATTGTTTTCCAAACTGCGCGCCGCTTATTTACACTGTCGTTCAGGACGCAAATCTCACTGGTGTACTCAAGACGCTGCTTGAGAAAGGCGCAGATCCCAACAAGACGAGTGAGTCTGGTAAGTCTGCTCTACATATTCTTGCCAAGCCAGTCGTATTAGGTCGCCCACTGCATATAATGGGCCAAGCGGACCCTAAGATTACGAATGAGACTGCGATCCGCCTACTGTTGCAGCACAATGCCTCCGTATCTCAGCCAGACAACGCAGGTGAGTGTCCCTTACACTGGGCTGCTTATGGACTAGACTTGCGTCTCTTCCGCCTCTATCTGTCATCATGTCCAGATCAAAGTCAAGCGGCCTTGCTCCAGTTAACAAACCACCATGGGGAGACGTTAATGCATTATGCCGCCGCCGGATGTCACATTGAAGTGATGGAATTTTTGATATCTCAAGGTTTGAATGTCAATGCAAGGAATTCCAACGGCTGGACGCCTTTGATGTGCGCTCTAGTTCCTATCAACTATTCATACGAGAGTGTCAAGTTGCCTAATGAAGCAATGCAAGCGGCACAGTTTCTTCTCTCCCGCGGAGCTGACGCTAGTGTTGTGACGGATGAGGGCTTGACGCCGCTGCATGGCCTCTCTCTGCATCGTGATGACGACGTAAGTGGAAAGATGGCAGACTTCACAAAGCACTTGATATCCTGCGGTGTCAATCCAGAAGCCCGTGCTCGTCTGGTGGGACCAGTTAAGACTATCATACCCTTTCGCGGCTTGCCCTGGGGCTACCGTTTAAGAGACGCCATGGCAGATCCGTCAACTCACAAAATGGTCATACAGCCGGCCATGGAGCCGTTGTACTGGGCAGCTGAGCGTGGTGCTGTCGGCGTCATCAAGGCGCTACTAGCTCATGGTGTTGATGTTTCGTCAATGGACGACGATGGCATCTCTCCCACCAGAATGGCAGCCGAGTCAATATTCCTGAAGAGACAGCCAGAGGTTGTTGACAACATCATTAAGCTTCTGCTAGCAGCCGGAGCTGGATTTTGAGGTATCTGTATTTATTTCTGCACGGAATCACGCATGACCACCAGGTGAGAGAAGGTATTGTACTCCAGCACAGTGGTAGAGTACCAGGAGATGCAGTCATTATGGACCCCCCGGGCTGTATTTTGGATTGACGCTTGCGGAAGAGACGGAGCAGACAGGTGTAAGTATCTTTTGTGGAGGCTTCTTGTATAGTGATTGATGGTATCCTATGATTGTTCTCAGCACCGTCATTTACATGTAAGTCAAGTCATGAGACCGGTAGATAAAAGTAGCGCATTCCGTGATGCCTCAACAAGTAAACGCCCAGACGCAGAGATAATTATATTCCCGTTTATTGCCTAGGTTTGTAGAAGCTTAATTATTGATCCCTTGGCTACTCGGCCTGTCGGAATTGCCAGCTCTTAGTGTGGAGCAGTTGTTGATATCAGCTAACGTACCATGTAAGCAAAGAGCTTCAACTTTTCTGGATGAGCAAATTTAGAAGAGCTAAATGTCGAGTTAACGCAGTTTAACAGAAAAATTTAGTACAATGTGCGTGATTCGAATGCAAAGGGGTTGCTAATATGTACATGTATCTTGAGCGTCCATGCTATCAATTGCAGTGAGTCCGTGTAGCGAGCTGAGATACATGAACTCAGCCAAGTAGAATCACATCCATCCAACCTAAAAAGTCAGACATGCCATCAATGGCGTCATGTGTCATGTTAACTAAGCTCCTCTTGAATCTATTTAAAACAGCATGGCATGACATAAGTTCAATGCCAGGGTACAGTGTAAGTGTCATAGACGACTTATAAAAGGTCGTGATTAGTCTCGCCCTCATGCCACATAGCTTGAAACTCAATAGGCGAAAATAAAGACAGCCACGAATAAATAATTATTTCGTCTTTATCTCCTTTTTATCTTCTTCCATTTCTCCTATCATGCCAACGCGAGGACGAAGGGAACAAATGCCTTGAAAGTTCCATGGACGAAGGGATCGCCGTGTGGGGCCCGCCAATCTGGCAGTCACGTTTTCCGTCATGTGACTTTACGCAATCCGCTCTCCGGAGTCAACTAGTGAATCGCCGCCGCACTTTGAACAACCGGCTTCCCCAAACAACTCCAGCCATTGCGGCCTCAACCACAGCACAACAACCCGCAGAAGACAAGGGAGCGCCTCTCCAGCAGCACCAATGGCCCTCCTCCGACACACCGTCGCTCCGCTGCGCGCGGTGCGATGCGCCCGCCAGCCGCTCATGACAGCGCGAAGCCTCTCCATGACGTCTCGACGACACGGCGGCCACGGCAACGAGTCACAGTTCGACCCCCCCGGAGGCTGGCTCTGGGGCATCAAGCCCGGCGAGAAGCCCGAGCCCGAGGGCTGGGAGTGGCCCATGTACCTGTTCGGCGCCAGCCTTTTGGTTACCGGCGTGGCTCTGGCCTTTAAGCCCGATACCTCGTGAGTTGCAGCTTTGTTTCGCTGCGTCGACGGCCGAAACCACGACATCTCTACTTTCATGGACCTACCTTCGTCCTTGTTTCCTCGGTGGTTCTCTAGAATGTGAAATTGGGGGCGTGGAAGTGGAGATATTGCTGGCTTCGCTGCTGCGCTATTTTGACCGTGGAACATACACTGACTTTTGGATTCATAGCGTCTCTACCTGGGCACTTGAGGAGGCACGAAGGAGGTTAGAGGCCGAGGGTGTTCTGCCGGACCCTTCAAATCAGGAGAAGAAGAACTAAGGGGTGTGGCTAGTTTGACGATGTGGGGGTTGACAAGTCGGGTCATGTTCACATAGAGGAGGGGAGGGGGGAAAGGGTATATCAAGCTCGGGAAAGGAGGGAGTGGAGCATCGTTGGAGGTTGCCAACATGTACATGTTTACGGCATTTTATTTTCCTGGTTTTCTATCGTTACAAAGACATGGTCCCTCAAACGGCACGAATATTAGACTGGGTTGTTGGACAAAATGATTCATGATTGCACTGCCAATGCTCAATATGTGACGGCAAACTTACAATACGCTAATCAAATGGTTTCCCGTATCTATTCTTTTGTTTTACCCTACGCCTTACACCTTGACGCTCCACTCGTGCTCAATGTCGCCGTACTGGATGGCCTCCATCCACTCCTTGACCTTGAGCGCAATCTCACCAGATTCTTCAGTCTCCTTCAAGCCACAGTCAATGATCTGGTCTCTCCATGAAATCTTCCTGACGGGGCTGACAATAGCTGCAGTGCCAGCACCAAAGGCCTCCAGCAAGCGGCCCTCCTTGGAGGCCTCAGCCAACTCTGACATGGTGTACTTGCGCTCGCTAATCTTCCAGCCCTCGGGGGCAAGTCGCTCCCGGGCAAGCTGGAGAACAGAGTCTCGAGTGACACCCTCGAGAATGGTGCCGTCAAGAGGGGCAGTGACAAGCTCCTTCTGGCCGGTGACCTTATCCTTGATGGCAGCGAACATGTTCATGGTGCCGACCTCGGTGACGTACTCCTCCTCGCCAAAGAGCCACAGGTTCTGCTGGTAGCCACGGCTGGCAGCCTCCTGCTGGGGGACAATGCAAGGAGCATAGTTGGCACCAAGCTTCTTATCACCAACACCACCGGGCCAAGCACGGACAGCGTAGTTGGTGGCCTCAAGAGAGACGGCCTTGAAGCCAGTGGGGTAGTAAGGGCCAACGGGAGAAGCAATCACGTAGAGCAGGGCCGAGCCGGGGGCGCCAACACCGAGAGTGCTCTGAGTGCCGATGAGGGTAGGTCGCAGGTAGAGGGAGTAGCCTCGGTGGGCAGGGATGAAGCGAGCGTCGAGCTTGGCGAGCTTGGAGATGAGCTCAATGAGAGCAGTGGGCTCAAAGGTGGGCAAAGCAATTCGAGCAGCCGACTTGTTGAGGCGGGCCATGTTCTTATCAGGACGGAAGAGCCGGATGTCGCCGTTCTTGTCCCTGTAAGCCTTCATGCCCTCGAAGCACTCAAAGGCATAGTGGAAAACACAGGTGGCCGGATCCAGAGACAGGTTCTGGTAGGGAGTGATGCGAGGCTCAAGCCATCCGTCCTCCTTTGTCCACTCAATGGCAAGCATGTGGTCTGCAGTGAATTGTTAGCATTTCATATCTCTTTACACTTTTACACGAAAAAGGACAGAGACTCACCAGTAAACTCCTTGCCAAAGACCAGGTCCTCAGGCTTGCTCAAGCCCTTGGGAGTCTTGGTCTGCTCCACGGAAAGTCTTGAGGCATCCAGAGGGCGCTGTTTTGAGTGAGAAGCAGCCTCGGCCTTGATGCTGTAGAAGCGGGCAGGGCGATACGCAGGAAGGAATCGCGAAGCCCTGGTTGCGCTCAAGAGCGCCGTTCTGGGGAAGGCTGATCGCATATTGGGTAAGGCTGTTGGGTTTTTGCTGGTCCAGCGGGATTCCAAATTCCGGTGCAGCGGCAGCTATCCAAAAGTATAAACAGCCGGTTCCTCGCTCGAACAAAACGTGGCTGATCTCCTGCCCAGGCACCTCGCCAATTGGGATTCTGGATAAGTATATATGCGATTTGTCAAAGGAAGAGAAGTTCGCGAAGACGGAGGGAGTGGGTAAGGCGAACAATAAACTAACAGCCCGGAGCGGTACCGGACTTCGGGCTTAGTCGTGCCTGATGGAGTACCTCGCAGGTACAAGCATCACACGCAGTTGTGCGCCCTGCCGTGAGGTACTTGCAAGTTAGCGCCGGACATGCTGCTGAACCGCGAGTTTTGTTGCTCTAGTACATGAATTACTGCAATTAGAAGTTGGAGATGCATGCAAAGCCCGAGGGTACCCGCGAAAGCCGCATCAGGCCGCTGGTATTAGTGCTACAGGGCGTTACGGGATGCATTCTCACTTGCTGGTCCAGCAGTAGGCAGGGAGGACAACGTCAAAGAGTCACCGATATAGGAGAAGCACGGGTTGGTAATCGCTTGATTGTTGTCATCTACGGGTTGGTGATTGGCGAGTTTAGCTAGTTGGAATCAATTGGTGAATCATATTGGATTTTATAAACATTCGGCCGCCAAGAAGTTGCCCAGAAGAGAAGAGACTGGAGAGGAGGAGCCGTACAGGTATAGAATTGCTGTGCATGTAGTCTATGTTAGTACTTGTACTCCCTGTCCTGTCACCTTAGGAATTACATGCAGCTTCAATCTTCTTAGTCAGACGCCGACTAAGGTGCTTGTGGCTTGAAGCAGTGGCGCAGTGCTGCCAAGCCAGTTGATAGCATCATGTTATCAGTGGCGTGGCCAATAGCAGACAGCTACGAATAGCATCAACCTGGCTCCATACAATTTGGAACATCTCCAAAACGCGTGGCATTCGCTCAGCCTCGTCCTCGAATTTGGCGAAGCGCAATACGCAAGCCCTCGATTTCTCTCTCTACTATTCGAATTGCGCTGGCGCATTAATACGTGCCCTCTGGCTGTTTTGGCGCATTCAAGATCCTGTCTCTCGTCCGTCTGTTTGCTCGAGATGAAATGAACTCCTAATTAGACAACATCACCAAAAGCCGCTCTCTTCTACACGACGCACCATGTTTTCCTCTGCGCTCAAGTCCTTCTCCAGCACCAACATCTCCTCCAACTATACGATATCCCCGAATCCAACCTCAACGGCCGGGCCATGGAAGATTTACGATGCGAAAAAGAAATCCACCGGCAAGACGTACAGCGTCTTCGTCTTTGACAAAAAGTCTCTAGATGCTCACGGCAGTTCGGTGGGCAAGAGCAATGCCGCTTCCTATAAGCGCAGCGTTGAGGAGGTGGTTGAACGCCTGAAAAAAGAAGCGTCCAGTTTGGCCAAACTGCGTCACCCCAGCGTCCTCGAACTTGTCGAGCCAGTGGAAGAAACAAGAGGCGGTGGCCTACAATTCGTTACGGAGGCTGTGACTGCGTCACTTTCGAGTTTGCTGCAAGAAAAGGATGAGCAAGAACGGTCTGGTCCCGGCGGACGATCTAGCCGATACGTTACGGAGGATGCCGACGGCGTACGCAGGAGAAGAGAGATTGAAATTGACGAGCTGGAAATCCAAAAGGGCTTATTACAAATCAGCAAAGCATTGGAGTTTCTACATGACAACGCAGGCCTTGTCCACGGGAATCTGACCCCCGACGCAGTTCTCATCAATGCCAAGGCATGTCCAACGCTCCAATATGAGCATCATCGTCCGCAGGCTTCGACAACTAACCGTGCAATAGTCTGATTGGAAAATTAGCGGGCTGTCTTTCTGTAGTCCCGCAGACAACTCGACCAAGCCTACCTCGATCCATGGCATTAGCCTGCATGAAGTCCTCAACTTGGACCCCAGGTTACCCAAGTTTGTTCAGCTAAATCTGGACTACACCTCTCCGGATTTCGTCATGGATAACAACCTGACCCCTTCTGCCGACATGTTCTCTCTTGGACTACTGTGTGTTGCTCTATACAATTCACCCCACCAGTCACCAATAGAGTGCCATGGAAGTTTGTCTTCGTATAAAAGGACCTTTTCCTCGTCTTCCACCGTCCCCACGACTACCAATAACTACCTCTCGTCTAGACCACTACCCAGGGACTTATCCAATCATGTGCTTCCCAAGCTCATCACTAGGAGACCTGCGCAGAGAATGACGGCCAGAGAGTTTCAGCAGAGTGAGTATTTCGACAATGTCCTTGTCTCTACCATTCGGTTTCTCGACACTTTCCCGGCAAAAACTCCTAATGAAAAGTCTCAATTCTTGCGAGGTCTCAACAAAGTTCTGCCGTCTTTCCCCAAATCAGTCTTGGAAAAGAAGCTTTTGCCGGCGCTGTTAGATGAGATGAAGGATAAGGATCTTCTGTCTCTGATCCTGCAGAATGTCTTCAAGATACTCACCTTGCTACCGGCGGCGCGGAGAGCGTTCAGTGAAAGAGTACGGCCCGCCTTGAAGGCTGTGTTTGTAGAAAACGCAAAGCAGAGCCAGGAGAAAGATCCTGCCCGGGACGCTGGTTTGATGGTCTTCTTGGAGAACATCTCGGTAATAGCAGACAACAGCAATGGCGGAGAGTTTAAAGATGGTGAGCCGATCCCGTTTACCCCAATCCTGATTCGATTTCATTCATGACTAACACGAACACCCCCAGACGTACTGCCCGTTATTATAGCAGCCATCGAGTGTCCCACCCCTGCAATCGTCGACGCAGCTCTGAGAAGCTTTTCCGTTGTGCTGCCTGTGCTAGACTTTAGCACAATCAAGAACGAGCTGTTCCCCGTTGTTGCTGCGGTGTTTAGTAGAACAAACAGTCTCGCCATCAAGGTCCGCGGCCTTCAGGCTTTCGTCGTCCTCTGCGGTGGCTCCAACGAATCTAGCGCCGACGATGGAGGCCTCAGTGGCCTAGAAGGAACCAAGAAAACTGCTTCATCCAGTGCTCTGGATAAATATACCATGCAGGAAAAGATTGTGCCTCTGGTCAAGGGTATCAAAACAAAGGAGCCCGCTGTCATGATGGCCGCACGAGACTTGATGTACGTGGTTGGGCAGACAGCCGACGCCGATTTCGTGGCCATGGATATCCTGCCAATTCTGTGGAGTATGAGCTTAGGTCCGCTTCTCAACCTCAAGCAATTCCAGTCGTTTATGGACCTCATCAAGACCCTGTCTCGCAAAGTCGAAGACGAACAGACGAGGAAATTACAGGAACTCTCTGGCTCCAACGGATCGACGGCCGCTGTCAACGAAGACTTCATGGCATTCGGTGGAGTGACTGGAACCGCGTTCGACGCTACGAACGGCAACGAGGACGACTTTGAAGCGCTGGTCAAGGGAAGAACTGGAGGCGGCTCGTCCAGTGCCGCAAGGACCCCCAGCTGGGAAGATTCACCGCATGTCGCAGTCGCCAGTGTCAGCCGATCATCAACAGCAACTCCCCAGACGCCGTCCTTTTCCTGGTCAACTCAACCTCCCATGAGTCCTCCCGTAAAGCAACCAAGCACGCTCCAAAGCCAGCAGCCTTCTTTCCGCACAGTCACCCCTGACCTTAACCGCTTCGAGGTCATGACGCCCAGCTCGACGCAGTTCAGCCAGCCCCTGCAACCGACGCAGTCAGGCTTCCAGCAAACGCCAGCACAACAACCTGCAGCAGCTGCACCAAGCTTCGGCTGGTCGTCTACCGCTGCAACCACAACCAAGAGCTTCACACCACCGCCGTTGTCATCAAACTATTCGTCCACAATGTCTAACACGAGCTCCGGCTCTGCGTTCGGCCAAGGCATGGCGAATTCCATGTCGAACCTATCCCTCAACTCGCTCAACGCCCAAAGGCCCACGCTGGGCGACTCCCGCGGCTCATCGTTTTCTCTCGCTCCACCACCAGGCGCCAACACCATGACGACTCCCTCTTCCTCAGGGCTATCGGGATTCAGCCTCGCACCTCCGCCGACAGGATCGCAAAATGTATGGAGCTCGAGCAGTCCCTCTCAACAACAGAAACCGATGGCCTTTGGTGGATTGAGTAATAATAGCTCAATGGGCGCCATGGGCAGCAGCAGCAGTTCGTTCTCAAGTAGCATACCTCAACAACCCCAGCAACAGCAGCAAAAGTCCGGTCTAGATAAGTACGAAAGTCTGATTTAGCGTAGGCTCATAATTCCTTTACAACCTAATAATCAATTCGCCATTTGGAATCCGTTTGCTTGAAATGAAAGAGGGGGGGTGTAATTCATACACAAAAATGGGAGGGTTCATGGAACTGCCTTGCCTACTATCTGCACGGCAAGAAGTCAGAGGTATTACAAAGGGATTTACACAAGGCTCTATAGTAAGCATATAGTATAAGGTTGCTATCTGCCTACAATGTCTGGAAACAAGGGGATTTGCAATAAAAAAAATTAGATACCATCGAATAATAAACAAAAACGCCTCTGAAAATACCCCAATGCAAACATCTTGAGCCCGTGAGTGACAAGTACTAAGCGACACACCCAGCTTCACATCCTTGGTGTGCTACATAGAGTTTTCGAGACAAGGTTCAATTCCATATCTCGTCCTCAATACGAAAACAATTAGGAACCTGGGCCCAATTACTCATCGCCTCCGGGCAAAGACTAATCACAAAACCCGACCATCTCCACCGCCAAAGTCCCTCCTCCTTCACCTCCGGCTTACGCCCCCCATATTAACAGACGCACTGCGCCATCTAATTCCAGTAAGGCTGCTTAACAGAGTTCACCATAGCCCACTAGCATGCCACAACGGAAAAAGGCAAATATAGGTAGCAAGAAGAGGGGAAAGCAAAAGAGATTTAGTCGGAACCAGTCACATCATTGTATTCTCATCATAGTCTCAAAATCTCTATGCGGAAGTACATGACAATTCTAGCGAGGTCTTTCTCGTCATGCCCTCCATATTAGCGAGGCCACCCATCTAAGTCCACTACCGTTTCCTCCCGCCTCCCATTTCCCGTATATGTGTATCCCTAGTGAAAACGACAGAAAAGTCTTTGGGAAAGAAAACTTGATGCCAAAGCTCGCTTGACATGCTCACAAATTAAAACAATTGTAGACTCAAGGGGGGGTAAAAAGAAGTTCATAGAAAACAAACTCAGAAACAGAAACAGAAGCCAGAGCTCAGCGCGCATTGCAAAAACGCAAACAGGGTAAAACAAAGGTCCGGAACGCCAAAAGTCTTTGAAGCAGACGAGGCTCGAAATATGTCGACTGAAAAGGAAAATGGCTGAGAGGGGAGCCAGAGAGAGAGAGAGAGAGATAAAAGAAAGAAATAGGAAAAGAAAAGAAATAGGGCGATAAGGCCAGTGTCTTTAGTGAAACATGCCTTGATTCGATAGTTGAACCCGCTTAAGCGCTCTTGGCTGCCTTGGTCTGCTTCCCGTCTTTGCCGTTTTGAACAGGCTTGCCATTTTTCACGTCGCTATCTGGAGTCTCTTTGCCATTTTCAACGCCATTGGTGTCTTTGCCGTTCTCCATCTCCTTGGCATCTTCTTCAACAGTAGGCTGATTTGTTGTAAAGACATGGCGGCTGGCATAGCCTTCTTCTGTCCGCACATGAATCTCCTGGTCGGCTGGCACCATCTCGTGAACCAATGGCCAGTCGAGCCGTTTGCACAGCTCAGCAACCACGACATCACAATCGCCCAGCAAGTCGATATCAAAGTTGATATGGGTAACGGCCTGACGCGAAATATAGATTTGCGGGATGTGCGGCGGGAGAAAGCTGACAATCTCAGACACAGGCGTGACCTTGAGCGACGTGCCAATGACAATCACCAGATCGACCTTGTCTCGGTCGTTTTCTGTCAGGCGCCGTGAGAATTCATCAGGAAGAGCTTCGCCAAAGAAAGTAATGTCGGGCTTCATGACGCCAGCACTAGGGACATCGTACTCGGAATTCTCGTCGGAGCTGTCATTGTCAGCCCAGCGCCGCCTCTTTTTCTCGGCTCCCGCAGATCGCTTTCGCTTCGGAGCACCGCCGGAGGCCTTGAGCGACGAGAGGCATCTGGTGCACTTGGGAATCTTGCCGGCCCTGATGTCCGGGAAGATCTTTTCGCCCTGAATCTGGTAGTGGCATTGAACGCAGCTGGCCGTGCCAAACGAGCCGTGGCACTGGATGAGCTTCTCCTTGGGCAAGCCCGCTTTGACCTCGAGATTGTCGATATTCTGCGAATAGTTGGTGAGCAGCTTGCCACGCTCATGGAGCATGGCCAGGAACTTGTGAGTAGGTGTGTAGCGCTCAGTCGACGGAATGATGTCCTTGGCGACGGAATAGAAGATGGTCGGGTCTTGCTTGAACACCTCAATGTCGAAAACCTCCTGCGGGTCGTTGAGCCCCAAATGCTCCAGCTTAGAATACAAACCCGTGCCCTGGGATCGGAAGTCCGGGATGCCCAGAGAGGTGGAGATGCCGGCGCCCGTGATGACGATGATGTTTTCGCTCTTGTCGATGAGACTGACAGCATCGCCAAGGCTGTTGTAGCGCATCAACTTGGCCCGCTTGGACAGCTCTCGCGTGATGGCCAGCGACAAGAGGCTGAAATAGGCCTCATCCGGCTCGCCCTCGAGAAAGCCAGGCGGCCGGATGCCAAAGGCACTGAGCAGCTTCTTTGCACTGTATCGACCAGCATCGACGGTGCGCTGACAAAACACAGCAGGGCCCTGTTCACGCAGTTCACGACGCAGCCTGCAAGCCTCTTCTGGGGTGCAAGTATCTGGTTCTGCAAGTTGGACGGTCAGCGCTGGTGTCTCCATCACGAGAGATCAGGTCATGTGTAGTCTCGAATCCCCAATAGGAACACAAGAGCCAATTATCGGCTGCCACCAAAGACTAGTCGCGCCCATTCCTGGCCTTGGCCCCGTGTAGTGTCGAGGTCTGAAGCCACCACAACAAAAAATAAAAAAATAAAAAATAAAAAACACGCATGTCTCCCCAACATCTCCAAATACAAAAATGAGGCACTATGAGTCAAACTCAAGGCCATTCTCTCCGATGAGAAGCATGGCTAACAACAAAGCCGGATATGGCAAAAAATGCACAGAATCATGCTGAGTAAAAAACAGGTATGGGTGGCAACTTACTACCAGAATACACTCCACTCTCATCCGTCAGATCCTCGAGCGCATCTTCAAACAACGAGTCCGTCTCCCATGAGTCGCGCACGTCTGCAACTCTCTCTTCGAGTTCGGCCAGCGAGACGTTGACCGTGGCCTCCTTGATCTCCTCGAGTGTTGGGTTCGCGGGCAGCCGATCAAGAGCATCAGCCTGCGCCTGGCTGCGCTTCGCAAGGGCCACGCCCTTTATGCCTGCAGGCGCCCGTTTCATTTGGAAGATGAGAAGTTGGTCTTGTTTTGTTTGGTATCCTGCGCGATGGTGGCGATGTGGTTGTCTGTCGAATCTCTTGAGATGAGGTCCAGGACAGCACACGTAAGAGGAAAAAGAAAAGCAAACAAAGGAACTAGATAGGCTCCGGATGAGGCAAAGAGAAACAAAGAAGAGAAGAGAGGATTATGTAAAGGAAGAAAAGAAGGAAAGGGAAATAAAACAAATAAAGAGGATAAAAAGTCTGCGAAAGGTGAAAGTGTGTGTGAAGCAGGCAGACAAAGAAGCAAGAGATGGCGAGGTGTGAATCAGAGCGAGTTGTGGAACCGATCCGAAAAGTTGCCGCGACAATTCGCCAAAAGGCACCGAGTTGCCACGCGTTGAAACGGCGATGATGAAAGTTGCTGTGGGAGGTGGGCAGGGATGCTTTGCTTTTGTCCTTCTTTTTTTTCCTGGGATGAGGATGGGCTGAGATGAGGTGAGGGCCTGTATCGATTTCCGAAAAGTGACAGACAGACAGACAGACGGTCTTACGCACTGCGCCTAAAAAAAGGAACCTTACAAAAAGGCAGAGCGGGAAAACGGGGCAACTGGACCGGGGAAATAAGATCCAGAGGGTGAAAGAGGAAGGAAAAGGGAAGAAGAAAGAAGAAGGATGGAAAAAGGGACGAGTTGGTTGCAACAAGATGCGAAATGGTCTAGATTGAGTCTTAAAAAAAAAGGAATTAGAAAAGGCTGAGATTTGGCTTGTTCGTGCTAAAAGGAAAAGGGAAAAGGGCCAGAAAATGGAAAGTCAAGGGGGGCGGAGGGAGGAGGTACATATATGTGTGTACTCTAGTCGTGGTTCGTAGTCGTAGTAATTAATCAATAGACTGGACAGAACTTGCTCGAAAGAAGGACCGACCAAGGAATCCATCAGAGGTGATGAATGGCAGGAATCGGCTTCTTATTTTTATTTTACAGGTACCTATTTTGCTGCCTTGCTGCCTTGGCCCTCAACATCCGACTATCACATCACTGCATCTACCTAGTAGACATTACAAGAATTAGACGACTAACTTTTTTTGCCTCTCTTCCCTTGCGTTGCTGGCTTCTCACAGCCGTCCACGTATCTCGCCTGGGCTCTAGTCCATCAGACCAAATCTCCTTGAGCCAACTAGTGTGATACATTTCGAGACATACATATAAGACGCACCGCAAAAAAGCCCACCCGCGAAGTGCATACATGGCATGGCACGCACTGTCCAGATACTTGATGCTCACACACTCGAGTGGATTCATCATTATTATGGCTGTCTCCGTCTTCGTCTTCGTCTTGGCCATCGTGATCCTGTGAAACCTCCCGTCCATTCAATCATTCACTCACTCATTCATTCATTCAATCATTGGAAAGCCCCAGCCCTGTGCATCTCATCTCATCAAGTCCAAAAACCAAGCAGAGCACCCTTTGTATCCAAATACAAGAGCCCCCCCTCATCTGTCTCTTTTCGAAGCTGATCTATCACCTCATCATGCTTGCGTTTGCGTTTTGCCTTTTACATAGAAACCTCACCCACCCGGCAAGCCACATAAACTCATTTTAATTCCCAACTCTTTGTCCCCCCCTAAACTAAACCCAGCCATGAAAAAAAAAAAACATCCGCAAACAAACAATGCCAAAACAAACAACACAAGACCACACGCAACACACTCACCCGCAAAAGTAAGAGAGAAAAGACCCCATGAACAAGTGAGTCCTTCTCGAGTCCCAGATTCCCCCAACCCACGACAATAAACCCATCTCCGACACGACAATGCCCAACACAATAGGAATGCACACCAAAAAACTTGTAACCACAAAAAAAAAGAGGGCACACGTGTTTCGACCCGAGATGTTGCTCCTCCCTATCTGCTAATACCCGACCAGGTTCAGACCCATGCCCACCCCCGAAAAAAAAAAGTGGCTTTTATTTTATCATCATTGCCGTATCCAGCAATAACCTATTACCTGGTGCTAGCACCCCCCATTTTCTTACTGCCCGTATTTCCTCCACCTCCACTTTCTTTCTCTCCCCCGTACCCAAAGAGAGAGAGAAAGAAGAGAAAAGAGCCAAGCTAAATAATCTCGCACTTTTTATTCCCGTTATCAATTTTGAGGGGAGGATTCATGCCAGTGATTTCTCGTCCTATCAAAACGTGGGCTCTGTATGACTATGACCGCTACGGTAATAATACTAGGTAATATACTAGACTGCTCGTGTACGAAGTAGTCATGTAATAGTATGTAGTACTCCGTACGTTGAACTAAATAATCCCCAAGAATACCTAGCAAATGCCAATACTACTTGATGTTACAAATTATGACCCAGCAGGCACGAAAATACCTACAACAGCATCACTTGGTACTCCCACACATATACTTCTACTTCTTCTTCTTCTTCCTCTTCTTTCTTCTTCGTCCACCATAGCCTACAACTCATCCCATCCTTTAGGCTCCCATCCCCATCCCTCCCAACCCCTCCATCCCATCCTCCCTTGCGCCATTAGCTGCAGCTCTTGTTCCCGTCTGTCTGACACATGCCAACTCTCGAAACTCAACAAGGTGTGCGTTGGGTCTTTGACTACGTGTAATATCCCCCAATGTCTATTTGTGTAATATGTAGTGTATATTGGCTACCTAATGTTATGCACCCCCATCCATCTTCATCGTCCATTTATGCTTTTACCGTCGAACCGAGTTGAGGCCAATAAGGCACACACTCACACGCATATAATACACGAGTCGGGATAATGCCGCAAAATCGCCATCAATAATTAGCACCAACACGCCAATTTTCCAGCAACCGCTCGGCGACTCCGATTCACTCATTAACCCGGCTATTCAGCTCCGTGACTAACCAAAGGGCCACAAGCACTGAACCGACACACACACACACACACACACACACAGACGCTTCACATCGTTCTCGCAGTTGCGTAGAAAATAGGAGAAAAAAGGGTTCTGTTCATACAGCATAATAATAATAGTAGTAATAAAAGAGTTGTATCAAAGAGCCATTACAGTCAATTTTAATTCTCGTCGCATTACCAAGTGAATTTCCGTCTATCAATAATTGCAAGCGAACCCTCTATGCAATGTTTTACCCAGGAAAGAAAAAGAAAAAGCAAAGGGGGTAGAGAAAAAATGACAAGAGGGGTGGGGGGAATAAAAGATATAAACAAATCATCATTACCCTGGGGGAATCGTATTTATGCAAAGCCTTCAACTCCCTTTACGCCTAATTCTGCGCCTCGCTGCTGCTGTGCCCTGGTGCGGGCTTTTGTCCCTGCTCTGGGGTTCCTTCTGTTCTTGGTTCCTGTTGTTGCTGCTGGTAGAGCTGTATCATGGTGTCTCTATCTTCTGCCGATGGCCGGCCGATTGGTGACCACCCTCCTGCTCCTATTCCGCCAATCACGATTCCGGCCATGACGGTCGTTGCTCCGACGGCCGAGTTGGAGCGCGACCGGTTCGATCGGGAACGCTGTCGCGATACCGGCGTGGCAATGCGCGAGGGGAAGCTGTCTTCACGGCCCTGCGTGTCCGACGACGCATTGATAGAGTTGGATCGCGAGTGAGACTGGCTTCTAGACCGTGCAATCATCTCCTTGGGGTGTCGAATCGCAAACTTTAGGTTGTTCAAGCGCCCTCCCTTCATGCGCCTGAGGAAGTTAAGTTCGTCGCGTACCTCAACCAACGGCTCCGGGTACATGTTCATCTCCTCGTCAGAAATCGTGAAGCCAGGGACCTGATTAGCGCGTTTCTTCAGGAACTCGGGCACCAGCGCGACGACAAAGCTGTCGGGGATGAGGCGAATGAGGATACCAACGGGGATGGAGAGGAATCCAAGCACAAGGGCAATACCCCACATTCCGCCGGACTGATCCTTCTTTGCAATCTGGAAAGCAGCGCCACCCACAAAGACAATCAGGACCTGGCCGCCCATCATGAGTGAGCTGATGGCAATGAAGAACCAGTTGCGCGTCAAGCCTTCAAAGATGTTGAATTTGTTATCCAGGCGTCGGTTGCTGGGGCTCTCTGTTAGCACACATACACTTCTTCGGACTGGTGGGGTTGAGCCGCGAGAATACTTACTTCCATTGGTTAAAGATTTGCATCCACACAAATGTGTTGAAGACCAGAGTTTCAATGTCCTCGTGAACAAGATCGCCTCCAACAATGGGTTGAACCACATTGACGCCTCCATAGTACAGCAGGAACGTGATCGCGAGCTGGTATAGAGCCTGTCCGATAATCATTTTCCACATGGTTGGCGAGATGATGGAAGAACCCTTGGGCTCGGGCTTCCTGTCCAAGACGCTGTCTTGTGGGGGGTCTGTTGCAAGAGCGAGAGCCGCCAGCGTGTCCATGATCAAGTTGACCCAGAGCAGCTGGACAGCCGTAAGGACTGACTTCTCAGACTCGCTAGAAACGGCGGTGACAAATGTGAGGATGACGGCAGTGATGTTGACAGTGAGCTGGAACTGCAGGAAGCGCTTGACAGCGTCGTTGACGGCACGACCCCATTTCAGGGCCTTGACAATGCTGGCAAAGTTGTCATCCATGAGGATGATTGCCGACGCCTCCTTGGCAACTTCAGTACCCGCGATACCCATGGAAAATCCGACATCGGCCATTTTGAGAGCGGGAGCGTCGTTGGTACCATCACCAGTCACGGCCACGGTTTCTCCCATCTCCTTGAGTCGCTTGACCAGAATGCGCTTGTCCTCAGGGCTGGATCTCGCAAGCACGTGAAGCCTGGGGATGATCTCATTCTGCTTGAGCTTACTCAAATTGCGGAATTCAGGGCCTTCCATAACCAGACTATCCTCCTGCAGGATTCCGCACTCCTTGGCAATAGCCTCTGCGGTAATCTTGTTGTCACCAGTAACCATGCGAACGACAACGCCGGCCATCTGGCACAGCTCAACGGCCTCGGCGACACCTTCTCGGAGAGGATCCTGGATACCCACCACGCCGGCAAATGTCATCTGTTGGAACAAGTCTTCAAACAGGACTTCGCCCTTGCTCTCGCCATTACGAAGACCACGCGGAGGCCAAGACTCGAAGTCTCGGTAGCACAGACCAATCGTTCGCAAAGAGCGCTTTGCGTAAGTAACAATAAGCTGGCTGATAGCTTCTGCGTCTTCAGGCGCCAAGGGCTTTACTGAGGCACCCGCGAATGGATCTTGTAGAGTCTGGCTGCACTGGGCAAGCAAGATCTCCGAGGCACCCTTGATGAACAGCCTGGCCGTTCCGTCGGCAAGCCGAACAACAATTCCCATACACTTGCGACCCGAGTCAAAGGGGATCAGCTGTAGAGTAGTCGAGTTTTCGCGTAGTTGGCTAACAGGCCCCATGCCCAAATGGTCCCTGGCAAAGAGAAGAAGAGCTGTCTCGGTCTTGGAGCCAATAAATGTATTTTCGCCGTCAACCTCGCCTTCAAACGCAGTCGAATTCAAGGCAATGGAGTCTAGAAGCAGTTCCTTTACATGGCCGCTCAACTTGGTGACAAATTCTGATGCGGGTGTCTTGGCATCGCCGTCCTCGGACTCTTGCATACGAGAGTTGCTAAACTCGTTGTTTACTCCCACTGTTCCGGCCACAACTTGCATTTTGTTCTGAGTGAGCGTTCCCGTTTTGTCAGAGCAGATTGTCGTCGCGTTACCCATGACTTCACAAGCCTTCAGGTGCCGAACCAGGTTGGCATCTCTCAGCATGCGAGTAGTAGCAAAAGCAAGGGCCAGCGTGACAGCGAGCGGGAGACCTTCAGGAACGGCAACCACAATGATTGTCACAACCACGATGAAGATGTTGAGGAAATCCTGTCCTTTCTCAGCCGGGGTACCGTTATCATGGGGCAGGCGAACGAGGAACTCGATGAACAAGACGATGAACAACAAGAGACCAGCAGCACCACCCAGCTTAGCAATATACGTGGCGATGACGTTGAGCTTCGCCTGGAGGGGCGTCATTTCGGGGTCCTCATTGAGAGCCATGAGAGTTTTGCCGTAAGAAGAGTAAATACCAGTTGATGTAGCCATGTAGGTGCCCACACCCTCCATGATGCGGGCGCCAGACTGGATGAAGGGATCCATCTTCTTGAGGCTTTCGTGATTCTCGATGGCTTCATAGACTTCGTCGGAGCCCCGTTTACGGATGATGTCCGATTCGCCCGTCGTCTGAGATTCATCACACTTGACGTCGAAGCCTTCGATCAAAACTCCATCAACGGGAACCAAGTCGCCCGGCTCAAGGTGGATCACATCACCCACCATGAGATCATATACAGATAATTCCATTGTTGTTCCAGAGCGGATAACCTTGACATTTCGATCCTGTTTCTTCTTGTTGAGTTTGGCAAACTGGCGTTCTTTTTGGTAATCATTCAACGATCCAACGATGACGACAATGGCAATGGCGACGATAATGGCAACACCTTCGACCCACTCAACCTTGGGCTCGTCTGCATCGTGTTTCTGACCAAATGTTTGGTAGAGACCGACAGCGAGACTGACGGCGGCGGCAATCGACAAAAGAATCAGCACTTTATCGTTGTAAGTGATCCACATGAGTTCTAGCAAGCTCTTGCCCTTCTTCTCTGGTAACCGGTTATCCCTAAAGACTCGATATCGATCCTGGAATCCCTGAAGCTCCCGGCTCGTCTGAGATGTTACGCGGGCAGCCTGTGCCGGAGGTGCCAGGGAGTTGTCATTGTGCTTATCGTTCTTCTTAGAAGTAGCTTCACCAAAAGTCACGCCGCCTTCTAGCAGATTCTCCTCCGTACTCAAGCCAGCTTTGCGGTCCGTTCGTAGGCCTCGCTCCAAGCCGCGCAAACCGCCTAGTTTGTAGAAAGCTGCAAGGCTCTTGGGATTGAACATTTTGTTGAGCTGGCCTGGCGTAAACGCAAAGGGGTTGTTTGCCACCTCAAAGTCGTCTTCGGTTCCGGCATCGGGCTTCAATGCGTTCTCGTCCTTCATGATATTGTCGTTTGTTGGTGCTGTCTTGTACTTGTCGGTCTGTGTCGAGTTGGATGCAACAACCGTTGTGTCGCCTCCCGAGATAAAAGAGCGGCTGGCATCATCCGAGTCTACTGAGTTCTGCCGTGATCTATGATTGTTTGTCGGCACATTCAAAAATCCGTCCCCCAGAGTAGCAATGGGGCTCGAGACGTTGTGAGGACTTGTCGGCCGGCTACTGTCTCTGATGGTATCAAATGATGTATCGGCTCGCAAATCGGGACGCCCCCCCTGGGAGAGGCCGGAGGGCGGTTCTACCATGGTAGAGGGGCTGACCGCGTCGTCTGGAGGGGAGATTGGGGAGACGCTGTAGGTAGGAGGTTGCTGCTGGCCGTTGTAACTGTCCGTGATCTCTACAATGTTGGTATTTGAACTATTGTTGACGGCAGTTGTGTCGAGTGTGATGGTGGGCCTGCACATGCAGTTGGTCAGCCAAAAGTTCTTATATAGTTCTTCAGATGCAGATGGAGATGGCAGCCTCGCAAGGTCGATCGGCCACGCGCCACACATACGCTCTTTGTCTCCCGGTTGGTGTAGCAGTTGGAGGCCCAGAGGGCTCAGTCTTGTTGGGGTCGGCCATGGTCAGCGCACAGCCGCCGCTTGGAGGCTGCAGACAAGCTGAAAGAGGAGGCCTTTGTTGTAGAGAGAGGTGAAAGGAATGGCAAACTCGTCCAAGCTCAAGCAGCGGCCCAGGGGGCGTGTTCGAGGGAACAAAGACGGGTTAATATCAAGATTTGTTTTGGCATCAAGTAGCGTCGACAGGGGGTGCTCGGGGTTGCTGGAGAGGCGCCGTGGCGGCGGATTGAAGACGGATCAACACCAGCACATGGTCCAAAACGTCGAGCGTTCGTTGAGGATCGAGCAAGCCTCGTGCCCGTGAGAATGGCTATGCAAAAAAAGGAATGCGGATGGAGAGACGCTGCTGTGAAAGATGCTGCTCTGCCAATGCCCGGTACCATGTACTTTGTGGTGTGAGGCAGTGCAAAATGAAGGGGTGGTTGATTGGCAGGCGGGTGCCAATCCGATCCACTGCAGCCAACCATTTCTAGTGGAGTCGCTAAAGGCTACAGTGCTAGACGGTGGTGCTAGTACCTGTTTCGACTGCTCGGCTGGTCCACGCGGGTATCCAGTACCGGCGGTGCTGACCCGGTCCCCGGCCAGCGCAGAGGTACACGCTACCTCAGCCGGCGTCTTCCAAGGCACGACAGGGGGCGGGCATTCACTGGACTGGGTAGCACTAAACGCCAGTGGCCAAGAACGCCCGGGCGCTGAAAGCCCACACCGGTTCTCAGCCAATCCCCCCTTCTCCAGCCGCCGAAGCAAAAAGTAGCGGTGCTCTGTGCCTCGTCGAAGAAACCTCCGGAGCGTGAAACTTTAAGCATAAGGTGCATACTTGCCACGCGAGTAATGGCTCGAGGTACAGTATGAGTACGGATTTGAGCGTTGAGTCGAACTTTTGCTTTCGGGGAGCAGCTACGAATGATGGAGCATCAGAAAACGGCCTCCCTGTTTGAGCTGGGAGCGGCATTTCACAGCAGACGCAAACCGCTTGGCCGTGCATGGATGAGAGCGGACAACTGCAGCCATGCAATTTCGTGGTCCCGACACAAAGTACTGGGAACCTGCGTCTGTACGACACTCAGCCACCGTGCACGGTACACAGTACTTTATGCTTGTACCTCGTGTCTGTGGCCAGAGTACGGAGTAGTCGTACTCGTACGGGCATGTACAAGTATGAGCCCACAATCCTTAGGGTCTTCAGGCGCCAACCGGGAAGCCCAACAAGACAGATTCGAGCAAGTGTACGAGCACCAACGAAGCACCAACGAAGCACGACGTGCAGAATGAATGACCAACCGGTGACTTCACTGGTGAGCCGATGGCAATTCGATGCTCCCGACATGCCGTACCGGGACAAAGGCCGAAGCAATTGGACGTCGAACATTGACGGCGAAAAGCCATCGGTCGTGTTAGCTTTGGCGAAACGGAGCACAGGGTTTAGCACGGAGTAGCGGCATCAGTCTGTGATCCATTGATCCAAAGTCCTTGCTCCCTTGGCCACGGCCGTGCGGGACCTTGGTGCTCGACAAGCCCCTAGCTGGGTACCTAGAGTCACTCTCTATTTGCTAGGGTAACAAAGTACCCATCGGGCATAAGCCCAAATCTGGAGGTACTGCTCGCGTGTCCACGTAATCACGGATACTTCCAGGTACTAGACCATACTGCTCCATTGAAGTCCCAGCAGGCTTCCGGTGACGATGAGTCGTCCCCCATCATGAGACGGCCGCAGCCTTGCCTCACACGCGGTTTGCCGCATCAAAGACTCTTGCAAATGTGCCTCTTCCGTGCACCATCATGCCTTATCAGATCATCATGTGATGGGCGGCCGTCGGTGGCGACGCCTAGTCCCAGGGGCTGTGCCAACAAGCTTTTCGCGCTGCTTCTCTATAACCCGAGAGATTGAGTGCGGGCGGCAAAGATTTGCTCGGCACGGGCAATTTCCAAACCACCATGAATATACCATCACGCCCTCTCCACCGACCACAAGAGCTCATTGTTGCTGTCCAGAGCTCACCATCGCCAGTCTAATTGCCTCCGTACCGAGCTTCCAAAACCGCCACGTGAGGCCGCCAACGCTGCGGCTTGCTGGCGCGACAGCCACGTCACGGAACATCAAAGCCAAGTCAGAGCCAAGGACCTCATATTCGCGTGCCAAGGCATCAGCGCTCCCCTATAATATCATCAATGGAATCATCATCGTCATAGCAGCATTCTTTGTCCGTCGAAGCACAGCCTTGGTGAATACGCGTCCATTGCCTTTGGCAAAGACGGCGTGAAATAATGCCGACGATGGCCAGACAATTTCGCTCGCTCGCCTTTGTCGCCCGGCCCGTCACCGCAAGTCTTTGATATCGCCGTGCCCGGGTTTGAGACACAGGGAAATGCACCTGTCTCTCGCTACTCCGTATTTTGGCTGCTTAATTTCTGACTCTGGCGCTAAACAATAACAAAAGCGATGCTCTTCCATACCCCATAGACCCGCTAGTCCCATCTGACCTTACTCGACGATCAGCACATGTCGGCCATACTATCCACGCAGTTGGGCTGCTAAGAGGTAGGTGAGATTAAATGTCGAGTGGTTTAACCAACGCCATTTGTGGCCAACGTGGAGTATGGCTTGGCCTCATCATCATCAATGCTCCCGCGAGAAATCGTCATTACGGCACAATACTACACCTCATCAAACTTGACTGTCTACTCCAAGCCAAGGCCATGTCAGGGCGTCGGACCTTTGGGATTTTCCATGCGGATCATATGCTAAGGGGTGGAAACTCGCAATTACAATAACAATGGCATGGAAATCTGGAAATGAGCCAAGCTCATTGCCAAGCTCGCCAACACGATGAAGCCTCCGGGATCAATGACAAAACATCGTCAAACTCTTGCCTGAGCAAGACGCCAAGCTTCATTCTCACAGCTCCCTAGCGGGCTGTAATAGGCTAGCCAGCAACCCCCGGCACACCTTATTCTTGTTAAGGTGTGTTTCCATGATGCGAAACGGCATAGCGTCCTCATCCCCTCCACAGCTGGACGCACGTTGTCTGGCTCAAAACCATATCCAGTGGCTCTCCTTCACACTGTACGGAGTCGAAACCAAGGGGGGCCCTTGCTGATTTTTTACCTCGGATTGCTCTCACGATCTTGGAGTGGTTTTGTTGGTGAGTGTGGATGTGGCTAGCTCCCACAAGTTTCCGCCATGCTCAACCTTGTTTTTTGGTTGTTCAGATAATCATTCCAGTGTCGAATGATTCGCCTCCAAGAGATTTTGCCGCCGGCAGGGGATCTACGCAGGAAAGGGAGGGGAAATAACCAGATCGATTCACCCACTCCATGATAAATCGCAAAACAAGCCGTTACCCGTCCAACTTGGGCCGAAAGTGGTGCGTTCCACAAGACTGGTTAGGTGCGCTGCTGGTTAATATGGAGTTCCCTATCTCGGCAAAAAGCGTTGAGAGACAGCGACAGTAGATTGAGGCTGAGCAGCTCCCTGATATCACCAGGAGCGAATAATTTTCCTGCCCGCTTCTATCGGGCCACTAAAATATGCCATGTTGTTGCGCCAGGCGGTCACTACCGCCTCTGAGATATCACAACTAAGGCGTCATGCAATCGAATTGTGGCAGCGGCTCCAGAACTCAATGGCGCTCCGGTGATCCATGTTCCTGGCAACCTCCGACGAGGGGGCAGGAAAAAAAGTTCCTTTGCAGGGGAAACTGAGCAATTTTTCTTCTTCTTGGCAAATTATTTGAGCTTGGAAAAATGATTCAGGCTCGACGGCTGCGAGAGGAGAATGTCATCGACCAACCTTGTTCAATATTTTTGCACAGCCTCATCGCCGGAATAAGTCCCATCTGTCGGCGTCGATAACATGCCTACGCGAGCCTAGGCGGATGGTGTTATCGACTATGTGCACGGGTTGAGATATGGAATGGTTCACCGATGATTCTAGACTGTCCATGCATTAGAAATGCGCTCATAGTGATGGCATTCACCGGCCGACGGAATCCTTGGATAACATCAGGTGCGTAGAAACAGACGTCGAAATACTACCTATCAGAGTGCCTGGGCGCTTTTCCTGTCATCTGGCTGCCAAGCGGTTGTGATTGGTTGCCTGCATCTGCGAGGCTGTCTGCATGCCTTGGATGCCGGAGCTATCACAAGCGGTTAGAGAAGGCCTTGGGATCTCGGGCTGCTATGCCCCGATCACTGCCTTGCACGAGCGGTTTTACTCTTTTTTGGTTTCAGGATTGCGGGACGTCGGATGGGCGTTTCACACTTCTGGCCATGCACATCTGGGCAAATTCTCTAATTCAAGGTGAAAGGTGCCAACCTTCATAGCCAAGGAACACTGCCTCTGGATCAGCAGACTATGATGCATGCGATGTAGCCTGATGAAGCTACCCGATATCATCGCGAGGGGGTGGTCAATGAACCCTCGATTCAGTACATGGTTCTAAACCCGCCATATCAATTTGATGTTCCAAAGTAACCTTCGTTCGCAGTTACTTTTCTTATCATTTTACACTCAGAGGATGCTCTCTACTCGACCGTCAACAAATTCCTGCCTTGCACTTATACAATAACATGTATGGACAATAACTCTAGCAATGGTGATTCCGCCGCTCAACCATGATGTAGAGAATCTGGCAAAGCATGGCACGCCGTAGTATCCAGGAGAAGCACAGATTTTGCGACAACAGAAACCTCCCTATTTAGTAAGTATTGTACATTTTCATTCCTTATGCCTATTTGGCAACCGATCATATCCAGCCTTGTGTATCTGTAAAATAAACTTGCCTCGCACTATCTTCTCTACTCCAAAAAAAACTAAAAAGCCCTAGTCGATTTTCTCCTGAATCATAAATGTCAGAGCAAGTGATCACGCAAGATTGAAGCTGTCTATTCCTAAAGGCTCTCGTAATGTTGACTACAAGCTATTGGGCTCTACATATCACACTTGCAAACTTGCCCAAACAGCAAGATGATGATACCGATCAAGATGTACACGGGAAGTGGCAACTGCGCTTTTCGACAGGCTTGCAGTTATTGCTACGCTACTGTAGAACAGAGCGCGGATCTACCTCAGGGATCCGTCGTAGAGGTGAGAAAGACGAAAGCTAGTCATCTAAACTCTGTGTTTGTGATGCAAGATTGCTACACGGGGAGCGGTCAGATTTCTAAATGCAATTAGATCTACCATCTACGTGATGCTGCTTCTACCGCATACAGACAATCAGCCAAGATCAATAGATCATATCAATTCGTATTTTCCCCCAGCAAGCATCACACCTCATCTCTGTGCAACAAGCGAAGCGATACGCCCAATCTCATGATACCCTCTAAGCCACCATGGCGACGTACGCCTTTGCACTTCAGACGCCACTCCCATCCAAACACGACGCTACACGACTCTCCAAAGCATTTGGCGTTGGAGAAAACACCCAAATAGCGTGTATATACCTGGATAGTAAGCCTTGGGCTCTGCCTAGACGCCCGCCGTTTCTCCAGGATGCTGCTGCCACGGGCATCTCAACCACTTACCTCGCTTTGTCAGATGGCGGAAAAAACCCACATATCATTGAGGCTGTGCCCTTGTATACACCACGATTTGAATGACGCCGCACAAAGTATTACCGCTGTCGGACGCAGGGGATGGCTGTAGGTGTGATGATGGCCTTGCATGTGTCCTCGGCAACAAGGCAAAAGAATGGCCCTACAACTTCCGGCAAAATTATACAGCCTCGATTTGGGAAGGTAACAGAATAAGCTGCAGCAGGATGAAAGTTTAAATGTTCACCGCTTCTGAGTAACCCAAGCAAGCATCGCATTATACAAGTTGGCTTGATCTAACGTCGTTTACTCGTATAACGAATGTGCCCTGAGGCCCAGTCGAGCCCGGGGAGCTTGGTCGGAGAGGGGACAACGCTCTAGTACGGTATGGATATGAACTGGAGCAATATTTTGCCAAAGAGGGAATGGTTTTGATTTCATACGCGTATTGGAAGGATTCTCATTGGATATGTTGTGTCTTTGAAGAATATCCAATTTTGTTACGATGACCCAATATCCATCTGACGGGAGTTGCTGCATGGATATCCATCACTGCGGGTAAGCAATCGGAAAAGCAAGAGGCATTCTATGAAGCTAGATTTCCCAATCAAACCAAAGAACACTGGCAAGTGATAGTAATCGTAGAGCTATGGCCCCTGGTTGGGAAATATTCAGATAACTCAACTGTATAGGGTAGGCAAACGACCAACAAATTTGCAGATGGAAGCTTTTCATTGATATACATGTATCTACAAACCAACCCTTTTCTATAGATTCCCCTTGTCCTTCTATGTAAAACAAAGAAATCTGTATACACAGCCATGAACCAACCGATACAATAAGGCTACAAATCACCTCCTTCCCAAATCAATCTTCCTCACAGACACCATATCCCCCTCCTCCTCGCCCTTCAACACCCCCTCAACCCCGAAAAACGGCCCAACAGCAACCTTGACCACGCCTCTCCAGAATCCCTCCACAATCTCCCTCAAATCCCCTCCCGTCTGCTTAAAGTCCGGAAACGCGTTAATCTCCAACAACCACGCCTCGCCCTTGTCGTCCACTAAAAAGTCCAGCCCAAACACCTCAAACGCATTCGGCAGCGTCTGGAAGTGAATCGGCATCGCCCTCGCCGCCGCCTCAAACACCTCGCCCGTCGTCTCGCATATCTGCCCAAACACCCGCTCCAGCACCGCCCCCTCCAGGGGCAGGCCCCAGAACCGCTGCACCGTGTTCTCGTTGGGCGAGTCCTGCAGGCATGTGTTTGTCAGGAAGGCCTCGATGTCGTCAGGGGCTTCCCACGGGGCTGTGTATGGCTTGCCGGCGAAGAGCGCTAGCATGTGCTTGTACACATAGACGTCAAGGCTTCCCGTGCAGAGAACGTAGGTTCGGATGTGGAACTTGTGGCCGGCGGGGGAGAGGAGGAGAGGAGGGTGGATATACGGCTGAGCCACAAAGTGACGAAGATGAGACGCCGTGATGTAGTCGCCGTCGGCATCTTCATCTGCCGCTCCGCCTTGCTGGCCTTCGCCGTCTTCCTCGTCATCGCTGTCCGGCCGGTCCTCCTCCCAGCCGTCGAAAATATCCTGCAACTCCTCCATGGTGCTGAATAGCCGGATACCCTGACCTCGATCACTCATTCCTGGCTTGAGAATCCACCATTCCCGTTCACTTGCCTCCTTTTCCTCGTTGCGGTCCATGCTCTCCCGAAGATCAAACGCTTCGACAAGAGCATCATCGAGAAACTCGGCATAGTCTACTTCAAAGGCCTCGCTGCGTCTCAGATGCTTCTTGAGGACCGAATCGGGATTCTTGGCTGCCCAGTGATCGAGTGTTGCGGATAGATAGTGCTTCCTGATGAGGGCTTTTCGGATCATGTAACTGTTGATGAGAGAGGTCTTGGTGTGTGAAGATGCGAATTCGAAGTCGATGGCTTCATAGGGGATGATCTGCAGAACGCTGCTGTCTGATGATGGGAGCGTGCTCGACAAGCTGAAACCCTCTGATGATATGTCGGTGATGAGATTAAACGCATCCTTGGGCAGCACGGTGTTGAGTGCAGATACGATAAGCGGCTGAACATAAGGGTCGTCGTAGGACACGATGGCCTGAATCTTGCTCTTCGCCTCTTCTTTAGGATTCTCCCGTATGGCCAATTTTGCCATAGGAGAGACTGATGATGTGGAATCAGGACTGAAAAGAAAACTGTGTGTAAGAATATCTTCTATTTTGGTCTTTCAATAATGCATAAGTTTACACGCAAGTCACATCATCATCAATCATAACACATCTTCCATCTTGACTCGCAAACAAAAATTCCAAAACGCCAACGCCGCAAACACAATGGAGGTACTCACAGCTTAATCTCCCTCGTAGCCATGTCTCCCGCACAACTAGCAAAGTTTGCCTTGAGAGGGGTAACACTGAGACAGGAATCATTGCGTCAGTAGCCCGTTTCTTTCTGTTATAGAAGCTTTCCAAAGGATAACAGCACTCACCTTGTCTGCCCTTCTTTAACAGCCCACCCATCTGATCCAGGCCCAGCATCCTCTACAGACTTGTACACGTCTGCGAATTTGGGTGCCCACTTGAAGTGCTTATGCGTGTGCCCCTTTGAAGCCGTAGCCGCCTTGTTCTTATCATCAACCTCGCCGCCGGGTCCTTCTCGTATCCTCTCTTCCTCGAGATCTTCATCATCAGCCCCATCGATAGCGTCAAAGCAGCCCCCCTTGGTCCAGTAGTTCTGCAGAATGTCCGTCCACACCGTTGAATGAGACTCTACGCCTTCGACGAGAGGAACGTTGACGCTGTACAGATCCGCGCTGCCATCGGTTGGCCACTGCTTGTACAGGAACTCAATGACCTTGACGCTGTGCCGGCATGCGGCGTCGATGATGACGGGGTCGTGGTTGCGCGAGAAAAAGGCAAAGCTGAGGGCAATGGCCTTGTATCTAGAAGCGGCGGCCTCCAGTGCTGCTCCCAGAGTCCCAGAGCTCAGGGCAAATATCGCCGTGCTGTTCCTTCCAAAGTTGGGTCCGCTCACAACCAAGTCAATGGGTCCCTTGTCTTGGAAGAAGTGGTTCAGCCCAATCTGGACGCAAGAAGCCGGCGTGCCGTCGATGAGAACCCATTCTTCCACATCTCCCGAGGGAGACGGCCGGGCGTGTGTTGTTCCTTCGGAATCGTCGCCATGGCTATTAGCCGAGGGTCGGTAATAGACGGGCTTCAGCGTCTGGCCGATCAGATGGGCCTTGCCAATCCATGAGCGCTGCGTGTGAGGGACGCAGACAGAGACAGTGTGCCCTGCTCGCTGCAAGTGCCGCACAAAGGAGTGGACGTAGGGAGAGGAGTGAGGCGAGGGCGGCCCGTCGTCGTTGGATACGAGGATATGCATTGTTGGAGTTGAGAAATCTTTGCGACTACCCGGGAGCTGCTGGGGGCTTTGCAAAGGGAGAGGTCGGAGCGAGCAAGCAGAGCAGCTGGCGAGCTCTGGAGACGACGGACCAAGGCAGACGATGATGTGCTCAGACCATTGAGAGCCTGTGGCTGGCGATCGGTCTGTTTTGAAGCGAGCACGCAATAGCTTCGATAATCAAAAGACGATGTTGGTAGTGGAAAAGCAGCTGAGAGTGAGGGGCAGCCGACGTGGGGCAACACTAGGGGGAGATGCCGGGCATTCGCGGCAAAGACACCAGCAATAGATTGCACTGATTGCTGCTAGCCGTAGTGCTAACGATTGGAAGTGCATTGATATTAACGAAGGATCAAATGGAAAACACAGTGAAAGATGCGGCAGTTACAGCAGGAACTACAGAGCGTCTCAAGATACAGCTGGGGCTGCAAGGGTAGGTAATACCCAAGGGAAACATCACCATCTGTATTTACGTCAAATCAATTCCGCAATCACTAGGTACATTCAATACACAACATGAAGCTAAAAAAAAAAAAAACCCGTACAGCCATGACCATGATTTATTGGAGAGCAGACCATCGTGACATAACCTGTAATCTCTTTTCAAGTCGTGCATCTGCTATTCGGATGACACATATCCACATTGCCTGCTAAACGCCAAACTGACTGTCCGATTCCATCCATATCCACGTACCAATTTGTCATGGATAAGAATATTCAACATTGCCAAGTGCAAAATTAAGTCACAACCAAGATTGCGCAAAGCCGCACTGGTTTGCTCCTCTTCTGCGACCTCCAAAGGAAAAAAACAAGAAAAAGGAAATGGAAATGAAAGAAGCTATTATGGTATAGTCGAAAAAAAAAGACAAGGGACTGAAGCAGAAAACACCATCCTTTGGCATCTAGGATCGTGTTCTCTTGGCGGGGGCTGCGGCCAACGGCTCTGCAGCAGCTCGCTTCGTGCCCGATCGGTTTGTGTGCTCCTTGGTTCGGATCCAGGAGTCGAAAGGACTCTTCTTGCCGGTGCGCTTGATCGGGGCCGAGTCTGCGGATAGCTTGTTGGTAGATCGAGTGGTTCGCCTGGTTTCTGGTGGAGATGCAGGTGCAAACTTGGGGGCATCTGGCGTCTGCGCCCTCTCTTCCTTTGCTTTGGCCGGCGTTTCAACATTGGCCGACTGCTTCTCTGGTTCGACGGCCTCTTCAACATCGGTGGTGGCTTCCTCTTCTTCAAGCATATCCTTGGTCTTTGGAGCAGGAGCCTTGGCCGGGAACAGAAGCCTGGGCTTGATGGATGATCGTGTGAGCGGTTTGGAGAAGTGAGCCTCAACATCTGAATCCAATTCTTCGTCTTCCTCATCATCATCAAATTCTGAAAACTTGCGGAAGAACTTCTTGCCACGGCTGCAATTATGAATTAGAGCCTCACTCATTGTGAACAAGGGCAGCGGGGGAACTCACAATACGTAAATCATGCCGTCTTCGCGGCGAGATGCTTCATTAACCGACTGGGCACCTTCGCCGGGAACATGGACCTTGCGCTTAGTGCGGCGTTTGGAGGGTTCTGCAGTGGTGGCATTGCCCACAAAGGGATTTGACTTGCTCTCATCCTTTTTGGGGATGCGATCTTGGGAATCGGTAAAAATCTCAATGTCCTCCTCAGCAACTTCGGCCCGGAAGCTCTCGAGCGTCATGCCTGAATACTTCTTGGATCGCCTTTTACGCGGGCTTGACAACTCAGTTTCTTCAGCAGCGGGAAACAAATTGCGGGCAAAGGACTGAATGTGGGCGGCAGCCTTTGAAGTCGGGGGCTTCTGGGGTGTCTTGGAAGGCGTAGGAAGCATGAGAGAAGAAGCCGCGCCAGATCGAGCGGCAACGGATTTGTCCTTGGATCCTGAGGCGACAGCGGCCTCGGCTGCGAGAGAAGCCGTTACGCGACGAACCGAGTCGGCAGCATGTTGGCGCTTCTTGCGCGGAGATGCAACTGGTGAAGCCATGGCTGCTGAGCTTTGAGCACTGGACTTTGCTGCGGTGCGCGGCGAGGCGATTGCTTGACGTGTAGCAGGCGGAGGCGAAGGCGTTCTAGCAGATGCACGCTGTGCAGATATTCTTGCTGATTTGCGCGGTGAATAAGGCTCCCAGCTGTCGTGGTAGCCCAGGCGTGGTGCGGGTGGTGTGCGGATGGAAGAGGGAGGAGAAGGCGTCGAGGGTGCAGCTTCGACGACGGCCATTTTGAAATCCAAAACAAAACCGGAAAAACAAAGATACAGATATTCGAACCTCAATCGCCTCAGTGAAAGCTAGATTGTAAGAGGTGGTGGTAGAGTTGTGGTGTGTCCCCAGTCTTCTCCCGGCGTTGTCGTGGCAGCGGAAAATTTAACTCGGCAGATGCCAGCAATCACCAAGCCACAAGTAAATAAAAACGCAGTGAATCCGACGGCGAGCAACGGTCTACGGCGACGGTGAGGGAATTAAAATCCTAGGGCGAGACGGCCATGAGCGATTCTGTGAGCGACAGCGACGACGGCAGGACGAGCAAAGCGGAGTGAGCAGCGGCGAGGGCAAAAAACGATATGGCGGTTCTGCTGACGATGTTTGGTGATGGATGGCAGAGGAGGAGAGCAGGATTCGGCGAACTAGACTGGAATATGAGAGGCTGGGGCAACTGCTGGAATGCTTCTAGGAGGTGGGCCAGCCTCCCTTGGCCAGAGCCTAGCAGGGACGCGTTGAGGGCTCCGCTCCAGGGTGGCTCGCTGGGCAGCGCGTCTGTTTCGCGCCACCTGGCACCAATCAGCGGCTGCCAATGCGCTGGAGCTTGATGGGCCGTTAGCGGCTGCGATTGGTGCTCCAGGGCCTGCGGTCCACTGCCGGGCCCTATCCTGGCAGAGGGGCATCACCACGGCAGCAGTGCAGAGCATTGGGTGCACAACTCGGCTTGCATGCATCAGTGTGCAGCTTATGTACTGACTCTCCACGGATTGGATAATTGCACGGGCAACGAACGATTTGCAGACTTCCCCCACTACAGACAACAGACAACAGACTGCAGACTGCAGACGGCGCAAACGTCACTGTGAAGCACACGGCACGCACTTGGGTCGGGATTTTGTTGGTTTGATCTAACTACAGCTGTCTCTTTCTTGGCATCCACCACCTTCTTCAAGAATCAACCCAAACGAGCACCAATGGCCGACCACATGGAAATCGACGATGATTCAGACCTCTGGACATCGCCGGTGAAAAACGTCCCGCCAGAGCGTCCGAAAACTCCAAAAACCCCCAGAACACCTCGAACCCCAAAGACCCCCACGGGAAACGACCGCCAGTCCGAGCCGCTCGATCGAGAAGCAATGCTAAGAAGAGAGCTGGAGGGGGTGCGAAGCATCAACCGAGTCATCGAGGGCGTCATTGGCACTCTGCAGCGGACAGGCAGCAACATGGACGTAAGTCTCCAGCTCCTGAAGAATTCAGTGGTGGTAGTGGCACTTTAGTATTAACATCTGTTGCCTTGCAGTCCGTCTCCAAAACCGTCTCGAATGCCTCCACGCTGCTCAACACCTGGACTCGCATCTTGTCACAGACAGAACATAATCAACGCCTGATTCTTGATCCAACATGGAAAGGCGCAACAAACGACTTGGCCGAGATAGAGGCAGAGGCATTGCGGAAACAACAGGCAGAGGCGCGCAAAGCTGCAGAGGAAGAGGAGCGGAGAGAAGAGCTCCGGCGGCGGCGGGAGGAGGAGGAACAAAGAAGAAAATTGCCTGCAACGGCTTCAGCCCGGGGAGCACGCGGAACTGCTGCCGGCCTTCGCAGAGCTCGCGGCCGAACCAGGGTGGCTTCAGTGGGGTCAAGGATCGCTACCAGATCAAGCTATTCGTCAAGTAATACCACTTCGATCCCCTCAAGTAGCCGTGGCGCCTCCGGCACGGGGAGAGGAATTGGAACGACCAGGAGTCGTTACAGCAGAGCGAAGTAGCTGTGTGTGGGCTGGAATCCGCACATCCCCCTTTCGCGCCATGCATTCGATGCTTGATATTACTCCGTAGATACCCAAAAGTGTTAAAAGGCTGTAGACATTATTTTTTCTGGAAAAAGTGACTTAGTTTCTTCATCCCGCTGGTGTTGACCTTTTTGAGCTCCCGAACTGCACGACTCTCGCTTGCCTTCTTCTTTTTCTCTTCTTCAAGCTTCCTCTTCTTCTCCATTCGAGCTTCATCCTCTTCCTCATCCAGGTTTCGTTTGCGAGAATAGTCTTGCGCCCTCACCGCCAGCGTTTCCGATCGCAGCTTTTCTAGGCTCGCGAGATAGTCGTTCAAGAGGGAGAAATCGACCAGTCCGCTTGCCCCTGTCAAGCTCCGCTGGAGATTATCTGCCAGTCCCGGGGTCACGTAGCTTGCGCAGATGAACCCAAAGGCTGTCTTTAGCCTTTGTTGCTTGACAATTTCTGGCGAGGCTTCTAGAGCGCTGACAATGCTCTCTTCTGCTTGCTCTCCAGCAACGGATGTCGCAGCCGTGCTTGTTTGAGACACTGACGAAGCGTCAGTCTCTGCGGTCGATGCTGTAGACTGAGATGTTGCAGAATCGGGCTTCGGCGTGGATGTTCCAGAATCGGCGCTGCTGGTGACTTGACCGTCCGCGGCTCGCACCACCCTATGCATGAGCGGTGCCTCGAGAACCTTCTTCACAAACTTGTCTTCCATACTTGGCGGAAGGCCGCCGTCGCTCATTCTCTTGGCCTTTTGCAGAATTACTTCCAAGAGCTTTTTCTCATTCAGCCGGAACATGCGCTCATCTCCTGCCTCGACCGTATCGCACACCGCGCCCATCCGGCTTTCTATCAATTGCCGCGTTGTGTCCCAGCGCAAGATCTCGGACAGATGCGAGCTCTCCTGCGGTAGCTTGTCCAGGTGATCCTCACTGGACAAGAACAGTCGCTTCGGTTCGTCTGATCCTTTCGATGCCTTTGCGTCGGCCAATGCAGGCAGAACCAAAAAAAGGGGATCCATGGCGGTTGCCACAAATAGGTCTGACCCCATTGTCACCTGGGTATCAACTTTGGCTGCATTAGAGGCGGGGGCTGCTTCGATAAGCCAGCTTCGCGGTTCATTCTTCGGCGCTGCTACTTTTGCGAATTCGTAGATGCCGGTTTCGGGACATACGAGATACCGTGAGGGCTGGGAGCTTCGGGGGTTGGGGAGTGTGACAATTCGAGCCTCGGGAGTTGCCTTGGAGGGGAGAATAAAGACTTTGGGCGGCTCGCCAGTGTGGGGGACGAGGGTTATTGTTGACTTTGATTTCGACGATCCGGAATCTTCAGCCGCCGCCGCCGTTGAGGGCTTCGTTGATCGTGTCCGTGCCATGGCGGGAATCTGATATCGAAATGTACTCGTATGTGCTGGAGAGGGCCCAATTGATTCACCGAGTTCGGTGCAGATTGAAGCCAAGGTTTGCGCGATTCCCAGAAGAGGCGAGCAAAACAAAAGCAAAGCACGGCTGCATCAAACTTCTTTAGCCTCACAGTAGTCGTCGAAACTGCTTAGGAATGGCCACTCAGTCGCATTTGATTTCGCACGAGACCACAGCCAAAAACCCCTGCCAAAGTCAAAAGCGACGCGCCTCACGCGTTTCGGCGCCAGTCCCGCGTTTTAGCAGCGGCTCCACCTCAGCCAGTCAAGCAGCCACTACCGGATCTCCACCGATTTGTGCGTGTCCAAGCCTTATCGGCTGCCCAACCAGCGCATCATTTTTTAGGATCCATAACTCTAAGCCTGAACTTGGAGCTGTGACAAGACAGCGACTCGACTCGACACGCCAGCGACAGCCAGTACCTTTGCTTGTGCTGACTTGTGCTGACTTGCACTTGTATCTTCCATCTCAGCTCTGTACAATATCTCGTTCTTCTCGTTGGAACCAATCCCCTGTCTCGCCTCGTCCGCCTGCTGCTCGTCTCCCCGCCCCGTTTGCCGTTTGCCGTGTCGCAGGCCTGAGCAACGCAAACCTCACCTGCGGCCGCATCAGCCCGCCGCCTCCGTATGGCCCCAGGCGCTGACGGATCATAGCCAGGGCCAGCTGCCGGTGCCCTGCCTTGTCGTGCGTGAGAGAATCCCCGGGGGTGGTTGGGCAGAGGCACAGCACAGCACCGCACCGCACCGCACAGCACACTACAACAGTCTACTGCAAACAATCCACAACCATCATGGCCCACGGTAAGTGGCTCTCGCCTCGACGGCTGCCAATCGCGCGACTGACCGCCTGCCAGGACCGCAAGAACCAGAGGCCTCTTGGCCGCCTCGATCGCCCCACGAAGCCCTCATGAGCACCCCTAAAGGTCGCCAGCGCTACCGAGAAATGATGAATCAGACCTCGCCCTCGCCTTCTCCATCCAAAAGCGGCAGGGCTCTGGCCTCGGTCATGGCGCGGTCCGGGGCGCTCCAGGAACAGATGGATGACGACGACGACGATGACGAGGAGACGCTCCAGCTGAAGCTGCAAGAGATTCAGGCTCGCCTCAAGTTGAAGAGGCTGCAAAAGGCCAAGGAGTCTGCCGCCCAGGGCAGAGCCACAAGGCATTCCCGCTCAAACTCCGCTGCGTCAATAATGCAACCCCAACGCGCAATTCGCGCAACAACACCAATGTCGGACAATACCAAGCCCTCATCGCAGAGCATGGTGCAAGTGCCTGCATCCCCGGTCAGAAAAGTACAGCCTCCGTCGGATCCCAAATCACCGAGTAGAGTCTTGTTAGGGATTGACAAGGGCTTGCGGGCAAAGGATATATCGCTGAAACGTGCCCCGAGCTTTCGGAAATCAGCGAGTGGCGATGGAGCGGCGGCCCAGAGAGGCTATCTTCAGAGATCCAAGGCCACCAGCCCATCAGGAACGAGGTCACCCGAGGGATTCCGGCCGCTCAGTTTTAATGAGCGGCTGGCGGCGGCGAGGTTGGAGGAGGAATCTCGCGCTGAGAGGCAAGAGAGGATATCAAAATTGAGATCCAGTGCATTTGACATTGGCAAGGAGGAAATGGAAGAGTACAAGAAGAACGCCGTCGACATCCCTGACGAGCCTTTGCAGGCCCCATCTTTTAGCAGAGACGAGGTCTTGGGCAAGCAGAAACCTGCCGCCGCAGCGTTACAGCGGACCAGCACAGTGCCTGATCTGCGTAATGCCGGGGAAGGGGAGGCATTTCCCACATTTACATCGTCGTTTCCACCGTCAATTCGCGAACGCCAAAACAGCGTGGCCACGAGTGACGTTTCCACCGAGGAACAGGGCGCCTTTGAGCCTTACTCTAGCATGCATCTGTCCAAACGGATACTACCTCATCGAGTGGTTGCTAGGCATGTATCTGGCAAGAAGGTCTTCAACGTCAAGGATCTTTTGCGAGAAGTCAAAGCTCCAGACTTTGCCCTGCCAGAGGTTGAGGAAGACATTGTCGTCTTTGCGATTGTGGCCAAGAAGTCGGAGCCTCGAGCACACAAGCCTGCCGCGGGAAAGAATGGGCAGAAGGCGGAGGACCGTGGCAAGTACATGGTACTGACTCTGGTTGATTTGGAATACGAACTAGATCTATTTCTATTCAACTCTGGGTTTACCAGGTACTGGAAGCTTACCGAAGGCACTGTTGTTGCCATCCTCAACCCCAACGTGATGCCGCCGCCACCCGGAAGACAAGACACGGGACGCTTCAGCTTGGTCATAAACTCCGACGAAGATACAATCCTTGAAATTGGATCGGCCCGCGACTTGGGTTTCTGCCAGTCAATCAAGAAGGATGGAGACATGTGTAGGTCTTGGGTGAATAAGAAGCGGACTCAATACTGCGAGTTCCACTCTAACGAAGCCATTCGAAAACAACGAGGAACCCGCATGGAAGTCAATTCTAGCGGATTCGGCGGTGGTATTCGTTTCAAGGGGAAAAACTCGGCAGAGGGATTTGTGCCGGACAAGAAGAAGCCCAACAACTATGACTGGGAAACAAAAACGCACTGGTATGTGGCAAAAGGACATACAGCCGCAGATCTGATTGACGGCAAAGACCGAGATCCTTCGGATCGAAAGGACAAGGCTGACTTTCTACGACGAACCATGGAAGCCAAAGAAAAGGAGCGCGAGATGATGAAGAAGCTTGGCCAAGTCGGTAATGCCGCTGGGAAAGAGTACATGCAACGTTCAGGATCCCGAATCGACGCAGGCGGTCCAACCCCCCCTAGCAGCATGAGCTCGAGCCAACAAATATTCAACACAGCCGATCCCTTTGCTGAGTCTGCAAGGCCAGACCCGGTCACTCTCGGCCTCCTGGACAGGGCCCGAGACATTCACCTCAGTCCAGTAAAGAGGAAACGGACCGGGAGCGCTCAGCCTGGATCCCTTACGCGGAGCAACAGCGTCAATAGCAGTAGCACGACTTACAGCAGGCCGTCTGGCCTTGGATGGGGCGGCGCGTTAAAGGACAAGCTGTCGAGCATGAAGGATGGAGAGAAGCTCAAGCCAGAACAGCCACCACTCAGGAAGAAGACACGGTTCGTGACGGAAAAGGGCATCCGGGAGGCTGGTCGAGAGAGCTTTGGCAACCTGGCCGAGAAGAATCTAGCCGACCGGCAAGTTCTTCTTCAAGACGACGACGACGATGACGAGCTGGTCATTGTGAGGTAGCTCGGAAACGGTTTATTTGAATCAACCCGCGGAATCAGTCACCATTGGGAGCATTGGGGCGGCATCAACGACGTTATGACTACTATATACAATAAAGGCATGGACAAGGGTTTTGTTTTTGTGGCATCAATAGCATTGTGTAGTTTTAGGCACATATTTCTACCGGGCACTACAGCTGCCCTGAGGTATTTTCCCTTTGTTTTACTTGTTTGTTTTTGAATGGACAGCTGGAAATGGAAGAGGGGCTTTGGGGGCGAAGATCTGGGTGAGCTGAACCTCACACGGGCTGTACAAGATATGGGGAGTATGGACAGGTCTGTACTTTTTTTTAGGCTTTAGGATGGTCATGTATTTTCCAGAATACGACCTGTTGTGCATATTCGACGCTGTGTTTTTGTCACTGGGCCGGCCAAGTGGTCACGATGGTATCACGGGCGTACTTGGCGCTTGCTCGTGTTGTTGTGTGACTGTGAGAGGAGTGGGTTAAGGTTAAGAGGGAGAAACTTGGCATTCCTTCCAGCACGACGTGCGTGTTTCTCTCCGACAGGCCAAGTTGATCCCCAAGAGTGGACAGGAGGGCAGCAATTGGGCAGCGGCTCTTGGTCCGACCTGTGCCGTGCCCCCAACTAAGGCAGTGTATCTTTGGCTAACGAGCCTTTGTTGACATCACCACGTGCGGCACATGGCTATTGTTAGATCCGTCACACCGAAACTTGCCGCTCTTTTAATACGAGTCTGCTAGCAAGCCACCTCGAAGGGCGAAGGGATAGAGTCTCTTGGTGGTTTTTCTTTCTCCCTGCCGTACGGTTTTTTTTAGCGCACGGGTTGTGTATGACGGACGATCATATCCCGATGGAAACAAGTTCCGCTAGAGTTGAATCAAAGTCTTTGACGTCAACTCTAAAAACTAGCAAGGTTGGGATTGGGGAAAAAGCATATTGGCTGTGGCATGATCGTGTCAGGCTAGTTCACGTGGAGTTGCCAGCTCAGCCGGTCCAAACAATGGGCTTTGGTATGTATTAGAGCACCAGTGTGTCTTGCTTGTAGACGCCACAAGAACGGTGAGGCACCAGAGAAAAAGAGAAGCAGGGCGAACTACCGGCGCCACGAAGCGGAGGGGATGGAGGTAATACGATGTAAGCTTAAAGGGATTGAGTATGGCCTGAGCTGAGGAAGGGAAAAAAACAGGTGCCGCGGGAGGAGGCTTTGCCACCGTGAGGGGTAGCGAGCGGAAGGGAGCTGCAGTTGTGAATTTTTTTGGGCCATTGATGTAGTTGTGCATAAGGTCAGATTTAGATTTGGGGATAGTTGGACCTGGGCGAAGCTACAATTGGGATGGGTTGTATGCATGTGTTCAGCTGAAAGGTGTTTGGATCATGGTGATAGAGTTTTTCAGCTGTGAGGATTATCGGTGGTGTCATGCGATGATTGATGCCAGATTCGGAACTGCCCGCCCAATACAATACGAAGGGGGGAAAACAGCAGCGAGATGACTGAAAGAAGGATGTGCGAATTGGTAATGGAATGAGTTTCCCCCGATGAAGCTGGGATTTCGGATTCTCATTGCCGTTGGAGCTAGCTTGGCAACTTGGGGGGGAACATCTGTTACACGCAATTTCGTCAGTTCGTATTTGTGCCCAAGCGGGTGGGGGAGAGGCATTGAGAGAGCCGTTTCGTTTATGCAGTGGTGCTGATTACCTGCTATACATGGATTGGGCTCGTGATGGGTGCTGGTATTTGGCCTTGAGCTGCTTCTTGATGATGAATCGTCTAGACCGGTGCTCACTTCGTAGGCAGCGCGCTCTCTCATGTGTATGTGTCACCACTACCTTGGGCACTTTAGGCGCTTTATTGGATTTGTATGGGGTAAAAGTGGTAATGGCCAAGAGTAAGCGAAGAGGCCCAGGAGATTTTTCCAGCGGGCTTCTAGATGATTGCGATTGACGGGCCTCTTCATGGGCAGCTGACAGGGCCCCCCGATCTGGAATATTACTCGTACGAGCAATGCCTGCTTCGTATATACTCGTACGGGTGCATGTGCTTGTACATGCTGTCTGGCCAGATTCCCGTTTCATGCCATGGGCGAAATTGCAGCCAATTGGCAGCCATTCATGCAGGCGGTGGTTGGAAGCAGCCAATCAATGGCGCTGCAGAGCTGCACTGTTCCCCTGAGAGGCGACGACCCATAGCCTAGGCTGATTTATACTGAACTGACTAGCTGTGCTGTTCATGAGTCTGCTACGGTTCAGCAGAAGAAGATGTAGTTAGAGTTAGTAAACAAGAGACATGGAAGCATTCCAACTGACATAATCTGTCCAAGAGCTACCTAAGCCGTTGAGTCTCAGATGAGCACAGGCTGCTCCAAGTTCCCGCTCACCTGACCGTCTTGCCGTCCATGAAAGAAAGACTTGCCACAAAACACTGTGGGCTTCCCGATGACAGCTTGGGTTCAGATCGTTCAGCCACTGGACCCATTGGTGTTCAGTTGATGTGGGTTCGTGTCTCAGACAAGGGCGGCAGGGGGTAAACTACACTCGATGGAGGTTGGCTGTAAGATAAAAAAGAAGAAAGTGTTTTGAATTGCTAGCGTGGCGGTGACGGATCTCAGTTGATGCGAACTGTGATGTTGACGGTAACAATGCATGATTCAGTTGAAGGTTTGGCCCCTTTGAAAAGACGAGTCTAGTGCTAGTGCTGCTACTACAGTATATTCTCGGGCGAGAACTCCTAAGTAAGTGAGTAAGGTACTCTGCCAGTGCTCGTGTAAGATAATTTACACTTACACTTAGATTCGATAAATGTTGCATTCCTCTTCCTTCGTATTGCTTTTAGCCAGGCGAGGCTTAATAAATTAAAATCGGCCTCTAGTGTCTTCCATTGGAGCTTCGATTCCGTGACTATTGCTTGATAGTCTGTGCAAAACCGGTCCCTCCGAGGGTGCCGGTTCCGAGACCAGACCAGGCACGTAGCGCCACCACCGCTGGCCCGTCTGCGTAATTTTAACTCTCAACTGTGCTTCTAAAATTATCACGCGCACGGCCAATATGCAGTGCAATCGAATTGACGATGTGCGAGTTGAAGCACTACTGTAGTACGCTATAACTACTGCTGGTGTACTATGTACAGTACTCGTCCATGCTGCAATCGCACTAATTGCAACTATCGGAGCTTCAGCCCAGAGGCCAATGCGTGCGCGGGTGCGGAAAGACGAGGGCCGAGGAGCTGGAGCTGGAGCTACAACTGGAGCTGGGCTTTCCCTGCGCTCGCCCTACCGCTTGACATCTAATATCACATGTTTGCATAGCGACAAAGCATAGCGACACAAAACAAACATATCGGATCGACAGACGGTGAGGCGGAGACGGAGACGTTGCTACTGTATCGCTTGCATTGCCGTGGCCAAGGTTCAAGGGCAGGCCTGGTTCCATCCTGCTGTCCGACACGCGGTGGCTGCTACTCTGCTGTACCGCTAGTTGGATGGCGCGCATCGAGTACGGGTACAGCACAGTACCGTTACAGTTTCGAGGGATCCATTGATCCATTGATGTGTTGTGTGTTGGTGTTGAGGGAAGAGCTCGTGAACAAGGCCTCGAGATGCTTCTGCTGCTGCTGCTGCTGCTGCTGACTTGGCACGGTGCTGCACACACACGCTCACTCGCGCTGAAGCCAAGCATAATTCAAGCTTTGGCTCCGAGATAGACTAAAAAAAAAACTTAACAGCACAGCAATTGTTCTCCCTGGGAGGCTTCTTGGCTTTTGCATCCCTGGCCTGTCATCAACTCTCGGCTCTCGGCGCTATGCCCAAGGGAGCACCCAAAACCCCCTTCGTCGACGTGAGCCGTATTCCCGAACGAGGACACCAAGAGCTGAAAAGGGAGCATCATCATCGTACTATGTAATATGTACGGCTCTCTGGCGCCTATGGATGTATGGAGGTATGGACGGGTACGAGGACTCTTTCATCTGCACAAAAGTACATACGCCGTAAGCCGCAGCAGAAAAGCTGGTCGGCGCTTCGCCGGCGACCGTGTCTCAGGCCAGCGCATCGCCCATCGCGCCCATCCCCCTCCATCCGTCACGACCGTCCGATCTTCGCGCGAAACGAACGAATCCCGACTTGGGCCCTGAGGAAACAAACAATGGAGCCTCCCCGCACACCACCTGTGCCCTGAAATCTCCTCGAGGCCTGCCAATTCCCACTTCTGGACTGGCACGTTTCGACGGCGCCTGTCCCGGACCCTGGCACTAAGCCCGAATCCAGGCTGGAGCCGACTGGCCTCGCCGCACAGCTGCGGGATTGGATCATGGGCCTCGTATCGTGTCCAGCCCTGGCCTGATGCTACCGTTCGAGGACTTTGCATTGGATTGGTTTGCATTGGGTCCCCAAGCCCGGCGTGGCGCTGCTCCCAGAGTGTCTCCACGAAGGAGGCCCCATCCCTTTCGCTTTCCCTCCCTTGACAAGGTACGTCGGACTGGCCTGGTACTTTGCCGCGTGGGAAGCGGACACGACGAGAGGGAAAAAGGACCAAAAAAAGAAAGACTATTCAAGGATGGAGGCCGGCCAGCCTCAACAACAGGGAGCCAAGGCAGAGAGATCCATGGATGGCTTGGCCAACGGCGTGGAGCACGAGGACAAGCCATCGACCTCCCTCACACACTCTCTCTCCGTTTGCCTGCTTGCTACCGAGTTCCCGGCGCCTTGTATGCTGTACCAGTCATGTAGCTGTAGTAGGATTCGACCCTGTGTGCTCGTGTGAGTGGGGTGGACGATCCGGCAACTAATCCCAAGAAGCCCAAAGCAAATAAAATAATACAAAAATGTCAAGCCTGCTGCTTTTCCCACCCCTGACCATCCTGACCATCCTGGCGAATCCCTCCCGCTCTATCCCTATTACATGGTATAACTCGCTCCGTTGGTTAGTTATATATATCAACCTCCGGTCGTTTGCACTCCTCCGTAACAGGAAGAACCGACCTGCTTTAGGGAAGGGAACTCGCTTTCATTCCGTTCAAGGGGCGCGCCTCTTTTTCTTGTCTCTCGCTTCAGATTTTCCCACCTTCTTTCCTCGCGGATTCTCCCCCTTTCACTCGTTTTACGCTCCCTAAGCCTCACGCTCGTTTTTTTCTAATTCCCAAACGCAATCATGTTATTGCAAGTTTCCGTTTCGGCGCTGGCCTTTGCCGCCGTTTCACTCGCACAGGGCACAACACACATCCCCGTCACTGGTGTTCCCGTTGCTTCTGGTGCTGCCGTACCGCTGAGACAAAATATTAATGACCTCGTCAAATCGGGACCGCAATGGTAAGAGAGCCCCTCTGCCGAAAAAAAAAAAAAAGAGCCATTGGATGTTCCAGTCGCATAGAGACGTGGGAAATGACGAATCCCGGGGGCTCACATGTGCGTGTAATAGGGATCTCTACGTTCAGGCCATGTATAACATGTCCAAGCTGGATTCCCACGACCCATACAGCTTCTTCCAGATTGCCGGTAAGTCGTCTTCCTCCTGCGAGGTGACATGACTCTCGGAGCTTTTAGTGACACGAGTTAGGCATCCACGGCGCACCGTACATTGAGTACAACAAGGCCGGAGGCAAGACTGGCGATGGCTGGTTGGGATACTGCCCTCACGGTGTATGTTCTTTTGCCTGTTGACTATACATGGCCATTGTTGTCTTCTAACACATCCTTTAGGAGGACATCTTCATCAGCTGGCACCGCCCCTACGTCCTGCTCTTCGAGGTATGGTGATCCTGTGCTTTGTACATGTGGTCGCAAAGGGTAAAAGGCTGACCTCTTCCTACAGCAAGCTTTGGTCTCCATCGCCAAGGGCATCGCCAATGGATATCCCGCTGCAGTTCGCGCCCAGTACCAGGCGGCTGCGGCCAGCCTGCGAGCCCCCTACTGGGATTGGGCTGCCGACAGCACCGTCCCTGCGTGCACCGTCCCCAACACGCTCAAGATCAACGTTCCCAACGGCAGCGGCCTCAAGTCCGTCGACTACACCAACCCTCTTCGCACTTTCTACTACCCTCACATTGCCATGAGCGGCTCTTACGGCGAGTTCAATGGCGGTGGCCAAGACCACACCATTCGCTGCCCTTCGCCCCAGCAGAACTACCCCAACACCGCCAACGCCAACCTGGCTGCTCGTCCTTACAAGTCCTGGATTGTATGTGTCTTTGATCGGATTCCATTCAGCCCATCTCTGTCTCTCTCTCTCTCTGCGAGCACTTTCTAACACGATGCGTAGTACGACGTTCTGACCAACTCTCAAAACTTTGCCGATTTCGCTTCCACCAGCGGCCCCGGCATCAACGTTGAGCAGATCCACAACGCCATCCACTGGGACGGTGCTTGCGGCAACCAGTTCCTTGCTCCTGACTACTCTGGTTTCGACCCTCTGTTGTAAGTTGGAAAGCACTCAAATCGAGGATAGTTTAAAAAGCTGACAATGCAATAAAGCTTCATGCACCACTCCAACGTTGACCGCATGTGGGCTTTCTGGGAGGCCATCATGCCCAACTCGCCCATCTTCACTGCCTCCTACAAGGGTCAATCTCGATTCAACAGCAAGACCGGTGCCACCATCACCCCCAACTCTCCTCTGCAGCCTTTCTACCAAGCCAACGGCCAGTTCCACACCTCCAACACCGTCAAGAGCATCCAGGGCATGGGTTACTCTTACAAGGGCATCGAGTACTGGTCCAAGACTCAGGCTCAGATCAAGTCCGGCGTCACCACCATCATCAACCAGCTGTACGGACCCAACTCCTCCGGAAAGCGCGAGATCCGCGCCTCGGATCTCGTCAAGACTCGTTACTTCGCCAAGATCTCCGTCAACGTCACCGAGATCCCGACTCGCCCCGCCGAAATCAACGTCTATGTTGCTGGCCAGAAGGCTGGTAGCTTGATCGTCATGATGCTCCCTGCTGAGGGCTTGGTCAACGGTGGTTTCACTGTCGACACCCCCATGGAGAGCCTCCTGCACGGTGGCGGCCGCAACGCCGTCCAGGCCTTTTCCAGCGATATCGAAGTTGAGATTCTCACTGTAAGCTCCCCCCAATTGCTTAATCTGGCTCTAGATATAGGAGTATATACTGACCCGATGTTTAGCGCTCTGGACAATCCATCCCCATCGAGAGCGTTCCCAGCCTTTCCATCGACCTCGAGACCGCCAACGTCACCCTGCCCAGCGCCGTCGACCAGCTCCCCAAGTACGGCCAGCGCTCAAGGCACCGTGCCCAGGCCGCCCAGCGCGGACGCCGCTTCCCTATCCCCCACGGCCTCCCCGGCCAGTAAATGAATAGGCGTGGCGATCACGCTCCCTGGATTTATACTGCAACGAATATTTTTTGGCTATTTAAGTGTTTTGGCGTGTGTGTGTGTGGAGGAAGTTAAAGAACAAATGGAAGCTTGAATATATACATACGACATTTTTGCCCCGAGAACTTTATTTATTTTTATTTACCAGCTGCATTCTTCCCATTTTCGCATCTGTGGACGTGGCACACCGTTTTTATACTCGATCCAGAGAGGGCTGTTAATTTTGGCTGATATGAGGTTTCTGTATATAATGCTTCCCTCTCTTCCTCTCTCTCTCTCTCTCTCATTACAGTTGTCGCGCGCATATACGCATATACGGCATGGCTTGCGCGCGCCGCTTGGTTCTGTCTGGCATGCCCTGGCCCTGCGGGGGAAATCTAGTGGCGGTTTGGATAAGGATTAGGATAACGATAATTGAGTATTGATAATTATTTCTATACATAACGGGGCATTTAGTCTAAGCTTTTGTGAGTGAGGTGAATTGATGTTGAGTTAAGATTGAGACGTGAGAACGCCACCACGTGTTGACTTGGTAAGAATGCGTGGCGCCTTTGAAGGTTTGTCGTTGTGGAAATAAACTTGAATACATGCATGATTGTGAAGATCTAAATGAGTCATAATGAGATGTAATTCGAAGAGCGATGGTTGATGTAAAAAGGCACAAAAAAGGATGATAATCGAACTCGTCAACAGAAAAAAGAAACGAGCAAAAAAAAAAGACAAAAAAAACCATGCGACCTGTGTGGATCGAACACACGACCTTCAGATATCAATTGAATGACTGAGTTGGAAACTTCAGTCTGACGCTCTCCCAGCTGAGCTAAGGTCGCAAGTTGAAATGTGCGTTCTTTTTAGTGCCTATACGTGGCGGTTGTGCGCTGAACGAGTGTGGAATTGGGGGGTGTTTAATTTGATGGATTGGCTTGGTTTACGGAATTGGATGTACTTATTGAGTGGTGAGATGGAAGACTTTTTATTTTTTTAGAACGAATTTTTTTCTTTGAGTGGATACGGTGTGTGATGGTGTTGGGATTGGATTGTTTGAGTATTTTGTGAGTTTGGAGGGTTCATAGATAAGATGCTTTGGATGGTCGATGTTGTGACCGATGTGTATTTAGATGTAACAATTATTTGGCCTCTAGATCTTGGGGCTGAGATCACTGAGAGATTATAAATGAACTTGTATTATGTGAATAAATATGAATATTGAATCACTGTTTCTATAATGCGAGTGTCTACGATGGCTAGGGGATGATTGAGCATATGCTTCGATGAAGCAATCCAGTACGCTCTCTTCTAAAGAGAATTCTTGTGCCTACAGGTTCCTCTCGTCCACATCACTCTCTCTATGCTTCATGTATGTTCTAGCTATTTAGTGGCTCTCTTCACGAGGATTGTCCCTACCCATGCTTTCAAAGTGTTGTTATTATTGAGATTGATTTCTATGCGGAGGGGCATAGATAGACCAAATCAAGTAGAGCTAATAAATCAGAAAATGAGAACTTGAACAGTATTGGCTTTATGAATGTGCGAACGAATAGGTGGCAGTTCCTCTGACGTGCCGTCGGTTCTAGACGGCTGCGTCAATACGCCAGTCGATCATGCTACATACGTATAGTAAGTCCTTTCTTGGCATGGTAGTTTACACTGTCTCTTAGACGAAGACTTACTGCATACTGTCATGATGGTTCGGCTAAGACGGAATCTTGGTACTCATCTAAGAAAGCACGAACTTGTTCCGACATCCCCCGTCATCATCACAACAGATTGCCGAAAAGGCTGCGTTTCTTACCGATCTACATACATCTTCGCGCGGGATGAAATCGAATGTATCAGGAGCCCCAGAGATTGTATCTCCATCTCGTAAGATGTTGATTAGATATTACATAATTCACCACGCACTGCGCATGTGGCCAGCCGTGATGATGCTCAACCCCCCTGAACATGGACACCAGCCAACAAGGCGCGCCCTTCAAGGTGTTTTGATGCGTTTTTAAAATACTCAACTAGTCAGACTACAATGCTGGACGCATTATGCTAGGATTTCTAGTGTCAGTGAATGCCTAGTGAGATAGATTGTTGAGTAATTTAATTATCTCTCTGCCTTGTATCCTCGCGAGATATTCTCACTGGCAACAAGGTGGCACTTCTGCCAAGAACAACCGTACTGTCCTGCTGTACCCACGTGAAGTAATCATCTTAAACCCTTGCAATTATCACAAGGAAGCGTCTTATTTTCTTCTTCTTATTGGCCTGGCTGTGTTGTGAAATGTCCACAGCATTGGCCATAACAGAAATCTCCGCTGATGGAGCGTCTATGCGTTTAATGTTGTGTAATATGAGACGCTTACATGCTTGATGTATGGATTGAGACACCGCCGCAAAATAGGTTATAAGGATTCTGGCTTTGTGCTCTGTTCTCCCTCTATTGTAATCACGCGCAGGCCCCAAAACGCGACCGACCGAAGCTCAACTCGGGATAGACGGCATGTTGAGTTACGACATTGTATTGAGTGGCTTTCAGCTTTCAGGGATGTCGTATACAGCTATTGTCTCTAAGGGTGTCTATTGGTGGACTGACCAAGTCATGCTGGAATTTGCATGTTGCTGTACTACGCTGGGTAAAAAGGGGCGAAGAACAAACTAACTCTTTCACAGCAAAAGAAGATGGACCTAGCCCCCCTCGGCTATTCTACAAACAGCTGGATAGAATTACTAAAATGTTCAGCTCGAGTCCGCGGATGAAGTGAAATGTCTAGCAGTTGATAGCAGAGCAAAAAAGATCCGTGCAACCGGAGAAGCAGCCTTGGACAAGACGGTGCGACGGTCACGGCTCTGGCGGGCCTACACGCTTGTACTCCGGGCACCACTAGTTTAGCATCATATATCATGTTGTCTTGGCACAATTAGTATCCAATCTGTGGAACAGGTATGATGTAGATTCTGTTGTCGAGCCCACTGGATTCTTGTTGGGAGCCAATGGAAGATTTGGGGAGAAGGAGAGGTAGCGTCAGCATCTCTCTGCACATGGTTAATCACGACGAGGCCTGACTCTTTGAGGTAGACGGCACACTGATACTTGCGTGATGGGGTGTTGCAGGACAAGGAAAAGGATTCAATAGTCGATGGGTTCCACGTGGCTGTATTGGATTTTTAGCGACTGCCTTTCCCAATGCCAGGAGACGCCTCGAGCAAACCTGCCAGATCCGTCCACTCGGCAAACATAGCAGGGATGGTGTATTGTTTGTCAAGGCGATATCCTGCAAGGAGGACGTGTACAGTCTTTGCGAATTTGGCCGAATTTAGACGAACAGCCGTCGATATGCGGCATCGCCGAGATGGCAGGGGAGACGAGATGGCGCTGTGTCCGCTGTGTCCGCTGTGGTTTTTGTTCTATTTTGGCGCCTTTTTTGCTTGCATGTGCGCTCCCGTAGTGGTGGCTGAACTAAAGGCCAAACGCCGTCTGATTTATCCGGATGGCGTTGCTGCTGAACTACGTGGTTACGATTAATATGGCAATATATGTCACTTTTGTCCATTCATTGGTATTTTTTAGTTGTTTTTGGTGTTGATGCTGAAAAGAGCGTAGAGACGGGCTCCAGATTTGATCCGCGTACTGGCTGCTTGGCTGCTTGGCATGAGTTGAACCGGAGAGGGCGGGCTGATTATTGCTGCGATTTGGCGACTCGGGCGAGCAGAGGCCGAGGCGTTCGAAGGGAACTTGGCGCCGGCAGATGAAGATCTCCCCCGCTTCTTGGCTGGGTGGCTAGCGGAGGAATGGATGGGAATAATGGCGACAGACATGTGGCGGGTGGAAATTCGAGAAACAAGCTTGAAGTCAGCCACCACGCGCTACTATCGATTTGCAGTTCGGAGTAAGCAAGTATCGCCGCTGGTGGGAAACTTTCTTCCGTATCTTGAACATTAGTAATCTCCGTTACTGACTGACGCACGGGCTTAGCGACCAACAGCGGAGCTTCTGTTTTGCTTCTTTTCTTTGCTTTTTTCTTCTCTCTAACTGCTTTGCTGCACCAGCCAATCATGCCCCTCCTCAGTCAGATCAAATCAAATTGAATCAGAACGCCCAACTGCTGTCAATCTCTCGAGCAGATTACAGTAGGGCATAACCAGACAATGACAGTGCTCCAACTTGCCCAACCGGCGTTCGGACATATTCCATCCTTGTGCTCCCCGGCTTCCGTCCCATGAGATTTAGCTGCAGCCATCCAACAGACAGAACGTGGCATTGAAATGGTTGCACACAAACCACAGGCCCAGCCAAGAACTCTGACGCCAGCTTCAAGAGCTGGAAGCATGGCCTCGACTTACTCGCAAGCGCAAATTAGCAATGCGCTTAAAGCCATCGCTTATCTTAGTGGCGACAGCCGCGGGCGTGGGGTAGCTCCAGCTGCTCCAGCTGCTCCAGCTCTGCCTCGAAGTCGTTGCGTGTTGCATACATATGTAGGTACTGTAGATTGTCTGTCGGTCTTGGATGCGGACAGGACAAGCATCGGCATGCATCTTCCGCGGCTCTTCTCATCTTGGTGCAACTGTGACATCAGCCAGATTCCCGTTCCCGATCGCCATTCGGGTGCTTCGGAAACGGCCTGCTGAAAGGAGCAAAGGATGAGCGTTCCATCGAGACAGCAGCAGCATGAATCGCGCAGAGGTGCCTTGCAATGGTCCAACAAACGTTGTTCGCACGCTCGCTTCGCTGATTGGGCTTGGTAGTGATCCAAGTGACTCTAGTCTGGGCTGCCTAGAGGGCCAGGGCCGAGGCTTGTCTAGAGCAGATGGAACGAAGATTCTACGGCTTCTGAACTACGGCACATTGGGCCAAACCGCGGATAACCCCTGCCTGGCTTCTCATCACAGGCCACTCTGCCTGGCGCTAGTCGAGCACTGCTGGACGATGCTATGTTGTGTGCGTGCATCAGCAATAGTACAGTGCGGTGAAAAGCACACGGGTTACATCGCGGCCTATGCTTGGGCCCATGAGCATTCCAGGTCGACACGGTTGGATGCTGGCAGCCAGGGAGCTCGGGGCCTCACACAGGACGCGACAAGAGATGGGCCCTGTTGGCTCCCTGCCAACGAAATATCGTCCCTACTCTTCGCCTCCCGTATGAGTGTGTATATACAGTGTTGGGACAGCCCAATTTCAACGCGACTCGAAGCAACTCCCCTTCCTCTCGTCCGTCGCCATCGGGGCTTTTTTGGGGGAAGAGAGTGGAGAGTTGACATCGGTTATAAGCCCCACAGACAAACTTCTCCAAGGTCACTAAAGCATTAGTCGCAAAACAAGGATGCACATCAGTTTGGGGTCAAGGCGGAGCTGATGGAGAACAGCCGGCATCAACAGCCACTTATGACGGAGGGCCATGCCTGGGTGAGGGGCGGCCGTACTCCAATCCTCCATTGCCGTCGATTGATTCGGTTGTCAGCAGCATAGGCACGCAAAGGGAGACGAATTGGGAAAGACTCATTACTCGGACTCGCTCAATCACAGAGTGTCACTATCCAGGTGGCGTTCTTACCGCCGCCCATCCTCCCGCGTGGTCAAGCTTTGTCCACTTGAGAAGCACCAACGCCAACACGATATCCCAGACGTTCGGTGACAAACCGAAGTTTGTAATTACAGCCAAGAGACCGTACCTGTACAGTGATTGTTGCTTACGCTTGGCTGCAGATACAGTACGTATGAAGCAGCGAAATGTGTACCGAATACCGTTGACCCTTATCAACCACAAGCCAGGCGAGAGTAAAAACTCCAACCGCCGGCTCTGCGTATTTCGTATCAGTTCCCTATCCTCAAGTCCACCACTGGCACAGTAGAAAGCGACGGCCTTCCGTGACGAGCCAAGCTCCCTTATCATGGCCACGACGGACCCAACTTCTCCGCATGGCCTATCATCCTGGCATTCTTCTTACTCGTACATCCTTGAGCTAAACTTCTGGGCCTCTCCCCGCATGCGATCCCTGCCTAGCTCTTCATTTTTGGATTCAATCGTCGTCGTGACACCCACCCCCCAGCCTTCCATTGCACCTCTGATCACACAGCCTTGCCTCAATTGGCTTACATACTGCATCTCATATTCATTTCGACCCTTGATTCAGGCTTTGGCTCCTGAAATTGCGGATCCCCCGTCGTGTACATCCAAGTATACGCATACCAATGCTACGAAGACGGAGTATATATGGACACATGCGACGCCATGCTAGCATATAGTACAGTAGCATACATTAACTCCCGCCCCATCCTCCGAAATTCTCCTCGTCCCTCCTCCCTTTCCCCGGGATCGGTTTACGGTATCCGCGAGGGCGCCCAGTTCCTGTCTGCCTCCCATTTTGTATAAATCGCTTAACACGCCCAGAGACCCGGTGGTTGCCGCCCGTCTGTCTAAGACTCGGATCAGCAGCACAGGACCAGAGTGTTTTCCCTCCTCCAAGGCCACCACCCCTCCCCCAATTCTACTCTTCCTTTTATTTTTTTTCTCGCTTAAAGCCTGTGAGAGGTTGCGGCTCCTTATTGTTTGTCTTTTTTGTAAATCATAATTTATTTTTCTTTTTTTTATTTCTTTCTTATTGTGGAGGCTTTCTGTTTTGTTCAAAAAAGATCTGCCCATCATGAGCGACACGGAAAAGGTGCCGGTCGCAGACACCATCTCCAATTCGGAGGGCGACCAGGTTGTAATTGACCAGGGCCAGATTGTAGACCCGGATGCGGGCTTGTCTGATGAAGAGAGGGCGGCGAATGTGAGTTGTTTTTGCTATTGAGCTTTATGACTGGCACTGTAAGGGGGACATCAACTGACTGATGCTTTACAGGAACGGCGATTACTACGGAAGCTGGACTTGACTCTCATCCCATGGGTACGTCTTTTGTGCTGTGCCCTGAAACGCAACCGATTCCCGAGATGCTAGCAATCGCTGCTACTCGATACAAGGCCAGACTGCTAACAATTGGTCCCAGCTCACGCTTCTGTATCTCATGTGCTTCCTCGATCGCACAAACATCGGCAACGCCAAGGTGGCCAACCTCACCAAGGACATTCCCATGACGACATCTCAATACAATGCGTCCCTCACAATCTTCTTCATCTCCTATGCCATCTTTGAAGCTCTGGCCAATTTCTTGCTCAAGAGATCCCGCCCCTCCATCTTCATTCCCGTCATCATGTAAGTCACTACCCCGTCGGTCACGTATCCGCCAAGTACCGTGTTCCCTTGTATTTATTCGGTATTCTAACAAAGACAAATAGCATTCTTTGGGGCGCATGCATGCTTGGAATGGGCTTTATCAAGAACTGGTCTGGCCTCATGGCTGCACGATGGTTCCTCGGTGCTGCCGAGGCCGGTCTGTTTCCCGGTGTCAACTACTACCTCTCGTGCTGGTACAAGCGTAACGAATTCGGTGTCCGGGCGTCCATCTTCTTCTCCGCCGCCGCCCTGGCCGGCTCCTTTGGAGGTCTCCTTGCGGCTGCCATTGAGAAGCTGGACGGCAAGAGAGGCATCGCTGGATGGGCCTGGATCTTCATCATCGAGGGTGCATTGACCATTCTCGTTGGCGTCATCTCCTTCTTCATGGTGCACGACTTCCCCGATGAGGCCAAATTCCTGTCCAAGGACGACCGCATGCGTGTGCTGTACCGTCTCAAGCAGGACAAGCAGAGCTCCGCTGAGCACGAATCCTTCAAGATGGAATACTTCTGGGCGGCCATCAAGGACTGGAAGACGTACGTTGGCATGCTCATCTACATGGGTCCTCTGATGCCTCTGTACTCATTCAGTCTGTTTTTGCCTTCCATCATCCAGAACATGAAGTTCACCACCAAGACTGCAGTCATCAGGAATCAGCTGCTCAGTGTGCCGCCCTATGCCGTGGCCGCCGTTGCTACCGTCGCAGCAGGACTCTGGTCCGACAAGATCCAAAGAAGAGCCATCTTCAACATTACCATCCCGCTCGTTGGCATTGCGGGCTTCATCATGCTGATGGCGTCGACCAACCCAGCCGTGCAGTATGCTGGCACATTCCTGGGAGCTGTGGGCATCTACCCATGCATCCCCATCACCATTGCCTGGGTCGCCAACAACGTCGAGGGCGTCTACAAGCGCGGTATCGTGCTGGGCTTTGTCATTGGATGGGGCAACATTAATGGTGTTGTGAGCAGCAATATCTATTTCAACGCACCGCGCTACCTGGAGGGCCACGGCACCATTATTGGCTACCTGTTTATTGGTGTGGTTGGCGGCAGCATCTTGATGGCCACGCTGCTCAGCCGAGAGAACAAGAGACGACTGAACGGAGAGCGAAACCACTGGACCGAGGGCAAAACGCAGAAGGAGATTGAGGCTATGGGCGACATGCGCCCCGACTTTATGTACACCATCTGAGAAAGTGTTGAGCAAACGAGATGCACGACTTGCTTGCACGACTTGCTTGTTGTCCTTCCATTTTAGGGAGCTTGGACATTTGGACGAGTTCGTCGCCACGCGTTGGCACGGACATTGGTTTGGTTAGGGCATTGGGACTTGGGAAATCACGTCTTTGGATACCACTACATTTTTTGGACTTGCTGTCGGATTGAATGTACGGAGTAGGCCCTAGAGCCCTGTTTTTGTCCTTTGACGACGATGTGTATACTGTATATTGCGGATGAAAGAAGGGGGGCATCATGCGTCAAAAGCTTTCTACGCGGTTGGCGGCGGCAATGACAAGCACTTTATGACAGAATGATAATATCGCTAACTACCCTGATGAACTCATATTGTGACAAGGTTCTCCCATGTTCGGGATAGATGGTAATGAGAAGAAGAAATAAAGCATGACTTGCATTACGCAAATTGAGCTGGGTCACGAGAGCAAAGGTGGATGTCCTTGGGGTATCCGTGCTCTAGTTCGGAACGTGTATGGAATGTTGGTGCCTGCAGGATTTGTTGCCAAGCAGAGCTGCGATTGGATATGCTTGAGGCTTTGAAGAGGAAGGGAATGGGATGGGATGCGTGTTGTTTAATATAATAAAATTTGCTGTTGGTTATACCGAGTATATTGTCGTGCGAGGGCAGAAGCACCGTTTTATCCAGGTGGCGTACGTCCCCTTGCATATGTAGATATTTGGGTAACCTGAGGTGAGAGGGATCAAGATTTGCAATCGAAATTCTCACGCTTTTCGGTTTGTTATTTTTGGATATTGCTTTTTCCTGTAGCCCGAAATGTCGGATCAAGATACGGGGGAGGGTGGGGTTGGCTCTGGTGTGAGCCTTGTGGAAGGTTGAGGCTGTTGTTGATGTTAGTTGAGCTAGATCCTGTGAGTCGAGAAAGCGGTGTTTTAAGCCGGAAATTTGGTAACCCAGCAGAACACAAGACCGTTGGTTCAAGGAAAAATGAACAAAGGATACCAGCAGCATGCAGTAGCTTTGTGCGTTCTTGGCAAGCAGCGAGAACCTACAGGGCAATTCTTCTTGTTCGCTTTTACGAGTTACGGAGTAGCATATATCCGGCAATTGGAGGTTTAAAGTCTCACATCTCCGAAGACTGCCACGAGCTTGCACGAGTAAGTGGTTTTCGGGAAGTTTAAATCGATTCTAGACTCCATCATAACTCCACTGAAAAAGAGTGGCGGTGGCAAAAAAGAGCGGACTCGCGTTTCTTTTATTGTAACGGCGCATCCCCACTTGCCGCATCTCTGGGGGTTTTTGGGAGGAGTGGGCGGGCGTGGCATTGAAGAATCCCGATCGATGCTTTGGGATATTTCTCGTCTTGGCTTTCGTCTTGGCTTTTGTCTTGGCTTTTGCTGTGCGATAGGGGTCTTTTTGTTCTTGGCAATGGATGAGAAATGGATGAGAAGAGAAATATGAAAAACTCAAGAAAGGATGGGGGACTCTCGTCTGCACCCGACTGGAGGACAAGGTGCGACGCTGAAAGCCGCTTCGTGGGAGAAAAAAAGGCCCTTGTACGTTGTCTTGCCTCGGCATGCAGGCTGCCTCGACCTTTGGCCCGTGTCTCTCGCTCTGGCTGTCGAGTTATCATCTCGAGAGTTACTGTTTGGAGACGAGGCTGTGTTGTGTTGTGCTGTGCTGTGTTATTTCATTGAATGGATGCCCATTGTCAGTTCGCTCTTTGTTTATGCACGTCGTCTATGGCCGCCTTGATGTTTGCGGTATCAATCAATGGCTGGTGTGAGCATCTGAATGCGGCTGATGGATAGTCACGAGAATCACCGTGGATGCATGATTCGATGCAAGATAGGTCGCTCTGTGCTTCTGATAGGTACGAAGATCAAAAATAGACCCGGGCGAAGGTTGGGCAGAAATAATAATCGAATGCGCGTTGGCGGGTTGAGGCAGGCGGCGTGGCGCTAAGAACATGGACGAGTCTGTGCTGCTATCGCGAGATGCGGAGAGGGCGGTTCTTTGAGTTGGAGATGCGTCGCTTCCTTTGTGTGTGTGTATGTGTGTGTGGCGATTTTAGTCTAGTTGGTTCGTCTGCTCGATGTTTGGGCATCAATGTGTTGGTTCTCGTGGTACCTGCGTCTGTTCTGTCTTGTAAGTGCGATGGAGGACATCGTGCCACCTTGATAGGTATCTCGATATCAGCAGCAAGGGAGAGGAAGAAAGACAGAGAGAGAGAGAGAGAAGAGAGCTAGAAAGAGAGTGGAAAAGGGTTGGTTCGTGATGTGTGTTTGCCCTCTTTGTCTCGCTTCTGTGCGATGACGCAGCCGCTTCTGGGTGAGGGGCTTCCGGCTTCTAAGCGTCTGCACACAATCAATCTCGCGCCCTCCATCCAATCCAGAGCTGACCGGCTATCTGGAGTTTAACTAACGGGCGACCTTAGTCTGACATGATGACAACCGTATTTACTAATGGACTAATTAAGTTCGTCTTGTATCCGGACATTCAGCCGTACACTGTGTTATGCTTTTACCTCGGGCGTTAAGCAATCTATTGGATGCAGGTCCGGCCGGTGATGCCATCGTCAAACTCGCATCGTCGTGGTCGAGAAGCAGAGAAAATCCCGCCACGATTCCATCTCCATTCCACCAGCACCAGCAGCGCCCAGACGAGAGAATCGCCGAGCTTCTCCAACCGCCTCGGCCGCGTGCGTCTACCGTGACACAACGCAGGTTCTCGGGCGGCCACCTGCGGCTGCTGGGCTGCTCTTCAACTCATCTGGCCCTCGAGTTAATGCCTTTTTGAACGACGAGCGCCAGCAGAGCCTGCGTCTAACTTTCGGTCTCGGGTTCGGTCTTGGGCTCAGCCTCAGGCGCTGCGAGAGACGAGATCTTCGGTGTCTCTTGTTTTGCGCCTCTCTCTTAAATTAATCTCAATTCGATTCCCCCAAATCCTTTTATTTTTAGGGCAGAATGTGACGAAACCTCCCCTTCCAAAAGCAGCCCTTTCGCCTCGTTTTCCTTCTTCTTTGTGTCTGTCTCACCGCATAGCTCTGGCCGCTGTCTGGCAGCCACCACCAGCTGGCGGCATCCGTTGATTCTCTCTGCACAGCCGTTTTCCCTCTTGGCTGGGGAACTTGGCTTCTGTTTTCCTCTTTTCTGTTCTTCTTTCAGAATCTCGTTGCATCCTTCACCTTCTTCCGTCTCTTTGCCTTTTATTTCTCTCCTCCCCCTCTTCTTCTCTTCCTCTGCAACCTCTCCCAACTTCTCTGGTGTGGTGCAACAAATCTTCCTCTTCCCTTTCAGCCACTTTTTTTACATATGCCACCGTTCCTCTCAGATCCTTTGGCATATTCAGCTTGAGTCACCATGGATTCCAATACATTCGTGGTGGATGATGAGCAGTTGAGCCGCCACCAAATCCACACGATCGCTCTCGTCGAGCGAATCGGCGGCATCATCAGCCTGGTTTCAGTCATGCTCATATTCCTCGCCTACTGGCTGGTGCGGCGAGTGCGCAACGTGCAGAACACCTTTATCGTCTTTGCCAGCGTATCAAACATCGGAGCCAGCATCGCAAGTATCATTGCCTACGATGGCATGAATGCTGGCCAAAAGTCTGCCCTGTGTCAGGCCCAGGCTTTCATGTTTCAAATGTAAGCAAACCAAGTTGAGCATGGGATAAGAAATTGCATCGAATGATGGGACTATCGACTAACCACGGCATTTCTGGAACAGGTTCATGCAGTCTGATCCCTGGTGGTCTTTGGCCATGGCTGTCAACGTCTTTCTCGTCTTCTACTTCCACACAAATCCCGACTCGTTCCGCAAGCGCTGGTGGATTTACTGCTTGATCTGTTACGGAGGGCCGTTCACCATCGCCCTGACTCTCCTCCTCCTTAGGAGCCCGCGTGGCCTTGTGTACGGCGGAGCCACAGTGAGCAGCCACGCTTTTAGTTGTACTGGGCATTCTTTGACTAATCATCGCCATTGCATAGATCTGGTGTTGGGTCGACAGGGAGTGGGACTTTATTCGAATTTATACATACTACATGCTAATTTGGATATGTATCGTTGGCTCCATTCTCTGTTACTTCTTGGTTGGATGGCATGTTTTCCGCATGAGAAATCGTCTTCGCAGCTTTTCCACATCAAAGAACAGAGAAAAAGAAAAGGATATGGATCCAGTACGTTTGTTTCATTTCTTCTCTAGGACTATTTCAAGTTGATGCTGACTGTGAATCGTAGGGAAGAGCAGAGACGGGACAGAATGGCTGCTATGGCACCGTCACCACCGAAGTTCAAGTCACGCATACTCCTGCCAACGCTCTTCCCAACCCCAACGAGCCCCAGCCCGCTTACATCCAACAAAACCCCAGGCATGTTTCTTTCGATAACTCGACTCCCGAAATCCAACCCTCTGGCGACAACCAGTATTACTCCTCTGTCACAACCTCCCCACCCCAAGAGGCTCCTCCTCGGCCTCCCCTACTACAGCGCTTCATGACCTCCATCAGAACCATTAGTGGCAAATTCCACATCAGCGATCCTATCAAGAGAGCGTATTTGAGAACGAGCTTCTTATTTGCACTAAGTGTGTTGGTTACCTGGATTCCCAGCAGCCTAAATCGCATTCACGGCTGGCTTGACGGAGGATCACCCTACGATTTCCACGTCGCAACAGCCGCAGTCTTGCCCTTGCAAGGATTGTGGAACGCAATCATCTTCTTTGTGACGAGCTGGCGGCCCATAAAGGCATGGGCTCACGAGACGCTCAAGAGCGGCGCTCCCAAAGTCGAGCGCCGCAAGACGGACGACCTTGCCATGAATGAGCGGATTACTGCTCCGTTAGGACGATGCGAATCCTTTATAGATGACGGAGATTCGGCAACCATCGGAAGCGACGTGGAACTGAGACGTGTGCCCAACTCTGGAATCAAGCCGTCGAATACCATATAAGGCGATTTTGAGATGATGCAAAACGCTGAAGTTGGCAGCGCCTTGAAACTCCCCGTCTTTTCGTTCCAACTTCTTTTTCTTTTCCCTTTCATTGCAGATAAGGTAAAAACTTGATTTAAGCGATAATGAGCAGGCAAGGCGACTAAGAGTTATTTTTTTATCACATCCATGTTTGCCATTTACACCGGAGATACAACTATCCTAGAGAGTATCGACTGGGAAGATGGTGTGGATATGTAGGTTATGTGTTCAGGAATGATGGCGGAGGTTATATCTCCATGATGCAGGCACATGGAACTGCAAGGCTTTACACGTATATACTATATATACATTATACGTACGACATTGTTATATAGCTAGTAACGCCATGTCGGCGGACTGAGTTATGATTGACTAATTGACGATGATGCTGTTCAATTCTACTTGTCTCTCATGCAGTGATATTTCACGTCAAAATGATGCATATTACAGGGCACATGGTCATCTAAGCACCGACATGGCTAAGCCAGTAATTGGAATTTGAAGACAAACATCTAGCAGCCGTCTATACACCTTATATAGCAAGAAGATCGTGAAGACATTTATAGCTTCATCAGTCAAGTCAGCCGTGATTCATTTCTTCATTCCCGTTCCCATTCCCAGCCAGGTGTCCCATATCGTATATCATATCTCCGGATATCATAATGATCCATAAAACAAAAGAGAAGAAAGACCCCATAAGAGAAGACCATAGAAAATGGCCCAAGAATGAAAAAGGAGCGTCGTAGCTCGTGCCTGTGTTAGCGTAGGTACTCTGCAATGAGCCTGCCTTTGATATTTATGGAGGCGAAGATGAATAATGGTTGAAATTATTGTTTCTTTGAACCCAATGATGTGAGTTCCTAGTTTGTATCTGAAGTTTGCGTGTTATCTGTCTCGTTCACCCTTTTTTTGTTGGCAGGAGCTGCCAGTGTCTGTTGTACATATTTCTCATATTATAATGGTTTTTTTGTAGGTTTTTGCCTTTTATTCGTGTGTGCGTTCAGCGTACCGGTCGGATATGTATTGGTCAAGAGGATCAACGTGAGTGGCGGCATTCCTACCTTGCACCAACTCTTTGAGCATCTTCAAATACCATCAATCGGTATCGAAAAAGCTCTCCTCGGGATGCGGCATTCGCAAGTTGACAAGCCCCATGACTTTGCCATCCATCCTCCAGACACTCTTTTCCCAGAAGTGCCATAATAAGAGGACAAATATTGTAATTCCAACCTGTACTGTTCCCAGGCCTATGACGAGAGCCTTGAGCCCTCCAGCTTTGGGAATAACATGAGGCACGGTGAGGACGAATGCACCGGCCAAAAGGTTTCGCAAGATGACCACCCATGAGTGCATATCGCCGATACTCCGCTGCGCTGTGGCCATACTAGACGCAGTGAAGGACGCTGATCGAGCGAGAAGGGGACGTGCAGTAGCCTCTAGTGTAGAAGCACCAGCTGCGAGCAGCCCAAGCTGCAATGACAAAAGGGGAAGATTAAGCTCTCGAGATGCTTCGGGTGTCAAAAGGGGTGCTTGGCTCTCGTTGGACGATGAAGAAGGCCAAGACATGAAACTGCCGACATTCAATCCAAAAGAAATGAGCCCCATAAGAGCCAGGAGCGCACCGGCGGCTATCATGAGGCTACTGACGCATCGGGTGAAACTCTGGCGTGCTGAGCGATAGTAGCAGATACCAGCAACAAGCAGAATTGCGAGTATCCAAGGGCCTGTCAGGAGGGTTCCGATAATGCTAGGTTGGAGGCTAAAGGGCGGTGGTGAGAGCAAAAGAGACAGAGAAGCAACTAAGCCCCATAGGAAACAATGAGGTAGTGCCGTGACAATGAAGACAAGTGTGGTGGTGGGAGCCGCAAGAGCTCGTGGCGCTTGGATCGAGGTTGAAAACGTATTCTCTCCAGTGAACGACCAAGGCTTCATCTCCTTGACGTAGTCGATAGCAGAGTCTCTGCTAAGCTCGATATGAGCCTGCTGTGGCTCCCAGGGAAATGCGAAACTGAGTACCGGAGTGGTTGCAATGGCAGCTTTAGAGCGATTAAATGCAGTTTCGGGCGCTGTCAGGGCCAGCATAGGAAGGGCAACAGCGAAAAGTGCGCTGAGTATGCGGTACTGGGCAACAAACGATCCAACGCGATAGGATATGACGCCTCCAAGAAGCGGCGATGCCCAGGTGGTTGTAATGGTAAGGATTGTGTACAGAGACACTCGAATGTTCCTTTCGTGTTCCTATCCCACGCCAGGGTCAGTATGTATCCTCACCGAACAAGGACAAGGGCGTGATGTTGCTAACATAGAATGTATCCTGAATAGTCTCCATGAGCAAGGTGTCAAAAGCACCCCAGCCAAGTCCCTGCATTACTCGAGCACCCATACATGACCCGTAGCTAGAATCTGCAGTCATGTTCCATATGCAGCCGGCGAAGATGAAGGCCGACGAGACTAGATACACTGGTCGTTTTCCTACCAATTTCGCTGCTACCGAACTGAGAAAGCCAGTAATGGCCGACACCATCAATGGCGCAGCGGTCAAGGCGGCAACCCAAGTATAGGAAACGTTATACCGAGTGGCAATAACCTGATTGACAGAAACAAGCGCCGTCTTCATTGCTCCAATCAAGCTTGCCATGAACAGTAAGGAGGCCAGATTAAATTCCTTCTTCCACTGAGGCCAGTTCTAGCATTCAGTGTGCCGTCAGCCTCTGACTCTTACTATAAGCTGAGGCGTCATAACTTACCAGAGGATCCTGTGGATCATCGCTTGGTTGCGGTACCAATTCCACATGAGAAAACTTCCCAGTCCCGTATTTGATCGGCTTATGTGGACGGAATGACATCGAGGTAAATGACGCCTTTTTGGTCGAACCTGTGGTGAGTCTGGGAGATCCTCCTGTAAATGTTGCCGTCCGTGATTTAATAGATGAAGGAGATGTCGGAAGAGGCGGTAAGGGCACAGTAGGAGGCATGGAAGGCAGCTCGAGCGTTTTGAGAGCGGATCTGAGAGAGTGGACAGATGGTGGGCGTGTTGAACTGCTCACGATCCTGATGCTGGTGGGATCCATGTCGAACGATTTCCTTTGCTTGGCGGTGTCGCTGTGATTTGTTGGTATACTGATATATATGCCTCGTCGGTTACTTTATTTGTAAGTGAGCGTGGGTGTTGAACGAGAGGCCAGCTCAGTCATTCAATGACGAATCAATGTGAGCGTAGAGGGATTGATCCCATTGGGTAATGAGCGAGCGTATATCTATTTGTGTGTGTACGACGAAGGGACTTGACGCGACGACGAGTCTTCTGACAGCTCCGAGAAGGTGGCTCGGGTGTTATACAAGATGTACATTTGAGCCAAGAGCCAGCACGACGCGGGTGGCCAGTCGGAAGCGTAGGCAGGGGGGGCAGGGCAAGAGGGGAGAGGATTGTACCAAGCCACCACCCGGTGAGGCTGCCTTGCATGGGTAGATTTTGATGGTCTGTGGACCTGGGCTTACACACATAAACAGGCGCGGCGTGGAGTTGGAAGGGCGGTATAAGACAAGAGGAGAAAACACAAGGAGAGACGAGACAGACGGTTGAAAGTGGGAGAAATTCAGACAAGGGATGGAACCCTTGAGATGCTCAGAGACAGAGCAAAGATTGGAAGCAGGAGGCTACAGAGCCATCTCGAGCAAGAAGATGGCTCAGCACCGCCAGAAACTCCGTGGATGACGGTATCTGAAAAGCTGAATATGCACCAAGACGGGGCACGGCCAAAGACCCTGGTCAGAACGGCCGCAGGAGAGGTCCGTGGACTTGTGGCCGGCCATTGAGAGGGCGCAGACGCAGATCTCATTGTGCGAGCTTTGGCTACGATTGCGACGCTCCAAGACGAGTATTTCGACGCCGATCCGAGAGAAATTGACGGCTGGAGTTGGACTGCAGTAGTAGAATCTATCACGAGCAGCGGGACAAGATTGAGTCAAGAGATGCCGTGTTTCTGCTCGTCTTCTCCTCGTGTCTCAGAGGCTATATGACGAGATGAGGACAAGACAGTCCCCCTTTTTTTCCCATACTAAGCAGTCTGCGAAGAAGATGACAGCTAGTTGGTCGTCAACAAGGCTAGCACTTGTACACGTACTTTCACAGATTGAGGGATATAGATTCGGGTACTTGCTGGAGGGATGAGAGAGGCTGAACGATGGCCAGGATTGAGCTCAAGCTTTGAGTTTAAGGCCCCTGTCGATTCCACTCATGTCCCCCTGGCTAGGGCAACCCAAGTACCGCTACCTAGACGGCTAGTGCCTGACACTACTGCCAATGCGTATTAGCTACCTGCTCTTGCTGCGTGCTCGGACGCGGGCTGAACAGTGGAGTCTCGAGTGCCGGCAGCGTCTTCCGGAGGATCTTGTAGGGGGTTTGTCATGTTTTTAGGGGAGCAATTGTTCCTGAGAGGCTGGCAGGTACTGTAGAGGGACGTAGCAGTGACTTGCTTCATGTTGGCAGATTATCTTGTTCTTGTTGTACTACCAAGTCACTGTCCGTCTTACAGCAGGTTCATATCTCCTCGTCCTTGCAGACAGTCTACAGGTACATGTTAGATATAGGTACAAACGGGCATAGCAGCATGTACAGTATTGATTGACATGGATAGCTGCATCATTTGTTTCTGATCCTTCAGCTACAACTGCAAATTCATCAAGAGAGCTGAATTGAACAGCCAGTCAACATCCACCTCAAGCCGTGATAAGCCTTAGCATGCAATACTAATCTATCCTAAACCATCACAATCCTTTAAACAAACAAACTGATGCAAGCCCTGCCTAAAAGTCGGGTACCTTCGGAGCTGCATCTCCTTTCTCTCCCCTGTGGCTCCTCCTCCGACTCGTCATGATGCATACAGGTATATGCGTGGACATGAGCTAAGCAGCGCTGCCGAAAATCCGGTTCGCTCTTCGCAGATACTGTCCTTCTCTCTCACCGGTTGCATGGTTGCGTTTGCTCTCGTTTTGTGGCTTGCATATGGTCCTGGGCTGGTGGGCAGACCCTGTTTGGACACCAATCACTTTTTCAGTCTTATTGCTGCAAGCCGATGAGTTTTGACAGCGAGAACCTTTTCCTAGGATTCTAAATATGTCATATATTTGCTGCCATTTGTTGCATTATATATGCATAGGTGCGTATGCAGTATTGTAGTTTGTCTGTATCTGAGAGACACTTTATGTTGTGAATAGCCTCAGATTGGCCTTGTGACCCTCTTGGTGACATTACCCTACAGTAGTTCTCAGCCCTGTCAAGCGGTGGCGATGATGCATGCACTTGCTTGTGAGATGTGATATCACATAACACCATTCAGGTATGCACTACGGAGTACACATTGGGAAATTTGGAATTCGCCGGCGCCTAATATTGTTACACCAGGAAAATTTGCAACCTGTGACATCACAATACAACTGTAAGCTTGCACGGATTGCTATAGTAACAGCGTAGAGAGATACTCTCAACACGCAGAACCCACCGTCTCTAATCTACAGCACGAAATTAACAAGGGAAATGTAATTATGAGCCCACACAATTCCAAGACATGGAAGAAAGCAGAGAAGCGAAAAGAACCAACAGGTACACGTCCTTCGCCTGCAGCCCGTGTCTCATGCTAATGCATCCCGACTTACACTATCACCAGGTCATCTCCAATATCACATCTCGGTCAATATGCAGTGTCACCTACAGGGGAGCAATTCCAAAAAAGAAAAGAAAGAAAATTTTCATCCATTTGCAGCCAGTTAATGACAGCCTTCAGCATCTGCTCCACTCCATCCTGCTTCCAATACCTCTCATTTGTCAAGTGGTCGCCGTATTAGAGGCTCAGCTCCGTCACCGCCAGAACGGATTTCCGTCACCCAGGATCCTACTCGTATGCGTCTATCCGTCTATCTGTCTGCTGATCATCTTTCCCTCCCCCTCTCTATTGTGGCTTTTTTTTTTATCTTGTCAGAGGCCTATTGCAGGGTAAGGATGTGTATTTCGTTTCACCTTGTGCCCAGTACCTTGCAGATAGCAGAGACAGAAATCACCCTTCCCGCTCATGTCTGGTTTCTGCTTGCCCTACCGCTGATCAATAGTCCCATGCTATGTCCAGTTTTTATTTTGTTATTGTCTTAGCTAAGAGGCGTATTCTTCAGCAATCTAGGCCTAAGATACTGCCTCGTTATTGCTTCGCGTTTTGTGAATAGCTGCTAAGCGTTCTGCAAACACAGGTGCTCATGCGTGGTTTCCTGGATGATAATGCAGTGTCAGCTCCGGTGACATATAAATGAATTGTCATTTCGTAAAGGTAATCAAGGTAGCATTGGAAATGCGCATCATCATTGTAACGATTGTATAAACGGCTAGAGTAGCGCGACGATGTCTAGGATCTGAGACTGCGAACCCCCCTTAGACACTCAGCTGTATACATCTGAGACGTCTAATAAGAAACACCCTGACGCTACTACCGTTCGAGGTTTGTTTACTTTGGTCACTATGTACCCTTTATCTTTCTTTCACCGTGTTATTTTGTCTCGCCAACAGCCTGTTGGTAAACATGCACGCGTTGGCCACCCTGAACAGGACATAATCCAGCCACACAAGTTCAAACAATTCCAACCAACACTATAACGACGCAGCATCATACACTCACCTGCTCTCAGAGTTTCAGAAGACGCGTTCAGATACTCGCGATAATGATGTCTTTTCCTGAGTGTGACACATGCTTGACAGCGGCTTCTTCAACAGCCAACAACAGTGTGCTGGTGCGTATAATCAGCTCTATTACACTCTTCAAGTTAGCACAGAGTACACGTAGCTATGGCAGAGGGTGGGAAGAGGTTGGCAAGGCGACACCGACCTTCATAAATTAGATTGTAAAACACGGGAGGCTCATCTTCAAAGATGGTCCCCCTTGTCTCTTGCCCGGGAGTCACCTTGAAACGCAAGCCAATGTCCTTTGTTCTATCTACCCACAAGATGCGGTTATCGTCTGATGAAAATGTGGTGGAGCCTGCGATTGTGGCTCCTGTCGTAGAAGAATGTGGTGATGAGGAAGCCTCAGACTGAAGAGTTGATTGCCTGGACAGCATGCTGGCTAGCCAGTCTCTAAACACACGAATGACGCCTTCGCTGATATTGACATGCCGGGTAAAAAGGCCTGGCCGAGAGCCATGGGTAACGACATTTGTCACCGTGCAAAGCTGAGAGAAGCGCTCCCCTTCATCCAGGTATACTTCTTGATGTGCCGTCTCATCAATAATATCCTCGGCTGTTATCTGGAGCTGCGTGCTGCCAGCCAAGGTTTGTACAGACCACCCATAGCGGAACCTTCTGCGTCTGTTCTCTTCCATTATCACTGGTCGGAAGCATGAATACATCTTGCGTAAATGTACAAAGCTTGGGTTCTGCTCATTGATCGAAGGCCCGTCGCATGATGCCGTGCCGAGATATCGACAAGCCAGATACGGCGTGGATATCTTTGCGCTTGGATGGTAGCATTCGAGAATGACTTCGTTGCCTGGCCTTGAGGCTGTAGAAACGAGGCGGCGATGTAGGATACGGGTTGCTAAAGAGCAGAAGCGGTGACTGACGGTGACGACTGGGAGGAGCTCTTTCGTAGTCAGTTCCGCCAGCACGCTAGAGAGAAGCTGTGGATTTGATGTAATTGTTAGAGATTGTAGAATAAACATGTCAGACGATTCATCATTTACTTACCTCGTTGGGAAGATTCTTGATGGGGGAATTTGTGGTCTCCATGCTGCTCGTTGCGTTGATAATAAGGGCACTTGGCCAATTGCATGTAATACTACCAAGCTAATACAGGTATCACAGCTTCCAATAGATGCCTGCTTGGTGATAGTAGACCAAGATATGCCGGTAATCACGAGTCAGTGTAGCTCTCGACGTAGACAGCGTACGATGCTGGCACATTGACAGTTTGACGTTATCGGCAGCTCGAGGTCCGGATAGACCGACATATCGATGGCGATATCGCTATAGCTATCTGATCGCATCATTGGTGAGATATGGGCTCTCCATAGTATGTAATCGGCGACCCGCTTCCCCAGGATGGCGCTTTTAGCCAGGCGGATCTCATTCGTTGGCATCAGTGAAGTGATCCGGTTTAGCCAATCAAGTGCAACGCCGTCTGGAGATAAGGTGATTCCTCAATCTGGGTGTCTTCTGGGCAGCGAAAGAGCAGATCAAATTAAACAGTTGAAACGATCAGTTGAAGAAACGCTCAGACAAGCAATCTACATGAGCTTAAGTACCACTCTTTTAGCGTGCGGGGAAGCAGTCCAGAAGCATGAGGCTATTCCGCGTCTCTCATCCCCCCCCACCGAATTCACTCTGCATGTTGATGCCTCAGAGGGTTAGTGACGCCAGTCGTGATTGAGTGCTTGCTTTTGGAAATATTGCAGAGACTCTAGAAGAATCTCTAAAAGATAAGCTCTGGCAAATGGGCTGTACATGCCGACATTGAGCTTGGGCAAAAACCTGATACATAATGTACCTACATATCCGCTGAGTCACCAAATCTTGTCAGTCGGGTTTATGACGTAACAAATCGGGATACTCAGCAGTTGATGTTGAGGTGCCCAGTTAAGCTTATTACATGTAATTTTCTGGACCTAGAGCGCTAATACTTGATCATTGATCCTGCCATTTACTATTGCCCCTCCCATTAGGAACCCTGTTTACTACATGTAGCTCAACCTTGACCAATTGATTGTCGAACTTGTTGTATGACATCTGCTGCTGCTGTCTTTACTGCTTTATCTGTTCCATCACCGTCTTCTCTGTATCAATGGTATGCTCTCTGGCAGTGCGAATACATGTATTGATATATAATCCCTACTGTTATGTATGAGTATGTATATGGATATGTGAGCAGAATAGAAGTAACCAGGGTACGTGTAACCAAATAGAGCTAGCTATTGCCACTCCTATCAATCCGGGCACACAATCTTTTCTTCAATATCCCAAATTTGAAATACGCTAACATACAAAAGTTACTGATGGATTTTAGTCCGCTTTGGTCCGGCCTTGCCCTCAAGCTAGTCCGCACATGCATCCACCATATTCAGTATGAACAAGTCATGCTCGATGCATATTTGTAAATGATAATGCAACCGATTAATTCGATTAGTCTTGATTCGAGCCTTGATTCGAGAAAGTGATGTCACAAACCCAAAATCACTATATCAGTCAAGTGTATAATGCTTCTGAGTTATTATTAAGCTGGGGAATCGGACGGTGCAAGTTCAGTAATCATGAAATCCTACGCGACGCCATTCACGCCACGCCTCGGACATGTTCTGCATATAAAGAGCTGTGCTTGTTACGTTCAACTCAATCGCTTTGGCATTAAAGAAAAACAAACAAATAAACAATCACCACAACTACAGCTTAAGAATAACAATTTTCTCTTTCTTTCCAACACATCAGCAAAATAATACCACAATGGCTTCAAAAGTTCTCAAGGAGCTACTCAATCGCAATGCGTAAGTATTCCCGTCGAGAGGCAAAAAATGATCACTTCTCTACACCCTCAAGAGTCATTACTCACCAATCAAAGTAAAATTGTCGAAAATTACAAGGCGCCACCTTCCCTGGTGCCAATGGTCCAGGCGACTCGCGAAAGCGGAGCAGGCACAATCATCTTGAGCTGCTCTGATCCGCGTCTCAACCCCTATCAGATATTCGGTGTCGATTCCACTATCAAAGGCGTCACCATGGTACGAAATGCTGGAGGTCGTGCCATGGATGCCATCAGGTCAATCTCTATTCTTCAAACCATCGGCAACGCGAAAACAGTTGTTGTCCTCCATCACACAGGTTAGTGGAACAAGCAGTCGGAGCACCACTGAATGACAAATTGCAATTAACACATAATTTAATCTAGACTGTGGAATGACCCATTACCATGACGCAACAATCAAGGAGGCTCTGATCGAAATTGCACCTCAGGAGAAAGACACTATCAATGCTTCCAAATACGGCGAAATCGCAGGACTGTAAGAATAGAAATCTCGCTCCTTTATCGAACATGTGACTAACCTAACTTTACAGAATCGAGGATAGTGTGAAAGAAGACGTGGATCTTCTAAGCTCTTCACCCTTCATCCTGCCTGGAACCTCAATTGTGGGACTGAAGTTGGATATTTTCACTGGCGCTATTACGAAGGTTACTGAGGCCAAGACTGAAGAGCATTGACTTGGATTTAAACTATGAGATAATACTTATATGATTGGGCAATACAATAGACATCTAATTGATTTTCTGAGATTTTTCGAGTGCTTCATTCCTCGAGTTGGAGGTTCAATAAGGGGTGGCAAACATAATCCGGAGATCCGTTGCCCCCGCCCGGCATGAAAACAGGGCTAAAATGAGCTTAATGAGAACGCACATGAATGACTAATTACATATCCGACGTTACTTATATCTGACACTTTTTTGTTCGTATTTTGATGCCACGTGTGTCCCTTCCCATGATATTCAAGATAGGAAGCCATGCAGGCCGTCAATTCTTGCGGACCATGCGGAAGGGGTAAACGGCGTTGTGACCGTGGATGGCCAAGCTGCTCTACCTGCTCTCGGTAAGTTTGCGATTTCATTGGCTGAACACCAAGGTTTCATGCTGAAAGCATATAATTCTAGGCTTGGACGGCCGTGTGTGTATGATAAAGATACCTTACGGCCGTTGGAGAGCGAAGCCGGACACAAAGTACTAGATGTTCCGACGAGGACAGACGCCAGTTCGTCGTATTCGCCACAATCATCCCGGTCTGTCACAGATATCTGGGCCAGTCCGAGCTTTACCGATGTCACGGCTGGTGTCGAGCCCTTCCTCCACGACTCTCTACGACGGCCTACAGTCGATGTCATTGTCCAGAAACAACTCTTCAAGATTATCGGGTCTCGCAGCGAGATGCACCGGATAGCAGACTCGTACTTTGCCACCATCGCCAGAAGAATATCGATTGTGTCGGCGCAGAGATTCTACGCAAGACTACCCAAGATTGAGTCTCCCAGCTGCCCTGCCGATTTTGCCGCCCTCTGTCTATCCTTGCATCTGGTATTGCAACTCCCACAGCCTCATGATAGTAGCATGCAGTCATCGCTCTATGTGACACTAAAGGGCATCATCAGTCTGCTAGAAGCCACGTCTTATCACTCCCTCGAAGTCATACAATGCCGTATCATCATGACTTTCTATGAAATGGGCCACGGCATCTATCCCGCAGCAGCCACGTCCATGGGCGGTTGTGCCAAGATGGCTCGCTTCGCCGGGTTCCATCGACATTCTATTCTGTCGAGTTATGACGATGAAAGGGAAATTGTAGCAGAAGAAAAGAAGCGAACATTCTGGATGCTGCATAATCTAGACCGGTACAGTCAACTGAATCTATTATTTTGGTGCTATCTGACACAGTGAATTTTAAGCTATTTGAATCTCTCCATGGGAGAAAGCATCTTTACCACGCCATTCGCTCAGGAAACTGATCCGCTTCCAATTGAAGAAGACCTATGGTCCAAAAATGTAAGTCTGTGTCCGTTTACATCTCAAACTGTGAATAGCGCTCTAAGCATAACCAAAAGATTGCCCCAAGCTTGGTAACGCACAATCTCAATACACCAGCTGATGTCAGCATCGGTTCATTTGCCCGTGAGTGCCAAATTTCTCACCTGGTAGGGCGAGTATTGCGAAACGTATACGAGCCCGTTTCAGACGCAGCTTTCCAGGCCAAAGAAGCCGCCCAGCTCGAGACGACCATGGCAACGTTTATCCCATTGCTGCAGAACGACGAGGAAGACTTTGGGAAATATTGCATCTCTTTTGCCATCTGCAGCAGGTACTGCAATAAACAGATGTATCTTGTGTGTCCAGTTGCTAATCGCTGGCAGCGCTTTATTTACTCTTTATGGCTGCACTATTGACAAGGGAAGATATGGTGCAAAGATCGATAACTGTCCTGCTGCGCTAGCGGAACATACAGCACTCGAAATCACCCGTTACTGTCGCAAGCTATTTGGAGATGAGGAAGCCATAAATTACGGCAGCCTCTCTCCGTTTGTGCCATATGCGCTCTATCAGTCTATTGTCATTCAGCTCCAATTACATGAACGCAATCCGCAAGCCAAATACGAAGAAAACATTGAGTTTCTAAAGCAGGTCCTGAGGAATTTCAGTAAAAGATGGTTGCTGGCAGGTAATGTTCTACCAAGGATGCGCAGGCAAAGAGAATACTAACGATTCAAAGGCAAATATTTGATCAAATTAAACGACAACTCTCCACCACTGCTATATAGCGTGGATTAAGTATTGTAACTTCAGGGGTTGCTTGCTGCATTCAACTCCGGTGAGTACTTGGCGAACATGCCTTCAACAACTCGAATGTTTTCCCGCCAATAGCCATCTCTCTCCTCATCGGGCAAGTGTTTTGGTCGCCATTCCGCTTTCATGAACATGCCAAACTTGAACCATTCTAAGAATATTTGCGTAGCCTCACTCTCATTCCACCGTTTCCACTTGGGAATGGCGTTCCAAAAGGCCTCGCGGAGTTCATCGGCGCGGTCATACTCGGGGCCAAACTGGTTGGATGCCGGCTTACGGAAAAGCATCTCAATGATCCGATATAGTGAAGCGTATGGGGCGCTTGATAGAAATTCCCAGTCGATAATCGCTTGGATGTCTGCGGGTGTCTCGTTTGACACAATGACGTTATGAGGGCCCATGTCTGCATGAATGGCGACAATGGGGATCTCTTCGACGATGGCTGGTATATCATTCAAACGAGTATCGACAAAGTCTTTTATGCGATGAAGATACTGATCCTTATACTCATCGATGCCCTGTTGTTTTTCGAGGGCGACGAGAGAGGATTTGATATACGCACGGAGATACTCGCGAACTGAACGAAATGGGCCACCAAGGCCATAGTGTCGATCAGGTCCAATTTCCAACATAATTTCACCATTGGCTTCAGATGCGATTAACTCGCCAATCGAGTGTTTCTCTGGGAGTCGGATTTCCCAACAAGCTGAGAATGCGTGGGCCATCTTTCGTACGAAAACGAGTCTTTCTTCATGCGATAGCTTAGAGTAAATTGATGAAGCCATGACGCCTGGCATAAATTGAGCTATTTGCCTGCCCACCCCAGTTGTATTCTGATGAATCATTTCTCCCGGGATTGGATATACTGGCGGTATGGGTAAGACACTCGAATCAATCGTTCTTGAAATCAGCGTCATGAATGAGTCCATAGATGCAACAGAACCGTGGTGGCGAAGCTGAACCACGTATGCTAGGTTGTCGTCTTCTTTGACTGTGATCTTGTAAGAGACACTCAGCGAGCCATCGGTGAATCTGGCCCAAGAAGACAGATGCTGGCCTGTCGCAGAAAGCACTGCATCCGCAAGCTCCTGTTCGGAGAGCACGATGGGTTTTGGAGTGCTGAATTCTTTGGTTTGCCTATCAATTTTGATCAAGTAGCGGTCCACAGGCGCGTCAGATTCATCCATATCATCTAATGCCGCCGACCAGGAGAATGAGGATGGTGTTGTTTCGAGGAGCGCGTAGCAAACGCCTTTGCCATCCGATGGCCCAATTGCGCCGGAAAACACATGGGCCACAAGGGCCGTTACGGCGTCATCTTCTGTGAGGAGATTTTCAGGCATTTTGGAAAATGGTGACAAGAGAAATTGAAATCAAGGCAGCGTAAACAACGGTTAAGGAAGAATATTGGTGCAGCCAGTTTAGGTTTGGGCGGAAAATGGAAAAAGAAAGTATGTGTACATATGTTGGTAGGTGTGAGGTAAGACCCTAATATGTATATCATCACATGTCTGTTAGAATAAGAGCAAGTATTATAAGTCAGTTAGGTATTGACTGCATGTGTTTTCTTAACTAGCGGAGACTGTGGATGGCAAACAAAGATCCGTGCATAATATCCCCTCAGTATCAAGGGTCGCCCTCGTGCCTTTATGACATTTGTGTTACTACTAGCAAAGGATTTCAATGGCTCGTTTTCTTCCTTCATTTAGTTTCTCTTATTAAACTTACACTTGGCTGTAACGACAATCATTATATTTGAGCTACTGTGCGTTTGTATGTTCACGGAAGCTAGGAACATAGCGAGGCTGTTGGGCTTTTTAGCCACAAGTGGTGGTCCGCGTCTAAATACTGTACGATGTCCACAGCAGCATTCATAGGAGCAAACAAAGTTGCTGCGCTCATTAACCTGTGATGGGATTCACCTAGGTGCCATATGTACATGCACTTGGTCAAACCTACTGAGAGCCCTGCCAGGAGCTTGCTGCGGCACAGAACTATATGTAGCTTTCTTCGCTTCCAACAACGCACAATCCACCTATCGTAGCCTGCTTAGGTCAAAATTTTTAGAAACTGGGTATGGTCCTCTTCCACCGGGATTTTCTCAACCATTATTACTGATATCGAGAGAGAATGGGTGTAACACAAAGCTGAAGTTGAACCATTTCCATGTGGGTTTTAGTAAAACTGCCACATAATTAGGCGATACTAGTGGGTTGTTGGAATATGGTAATTGAGAAGCCTAGATATCCCTTCAATTTGTGCTATCACGGATCAAATGTCAAATTGTTTTGGGCTGAGTGAAATATAGCAATTAATAACATGAAATAAATCCATGTAAACGCCTCTTGTACTCGTCCCAATTCATCAAAATGCGATTGTGGATATTATGCGAGAGAGTAGACAACCCCCCCCCCCCCCCCCCCCCTTTCCCCCGAACCTTGCTCTTTCGGAGGTCATCAATCCCTTCATTTAATGCTTCTAAGCCGCCTGTCCGTAGCTCTCTTAGATGCGGCTTTAGCATGCCCTGAGCGATAAGTTGCTCCGATAAAGCAGAGAAAACCTCAGTAAATTCACGATCTTGAGGCCTGGCCGGTCGACCATAGGCCTCATCCAGGCGTACGGGTAACCCCGAGAGTGTGCGGCCAATAACCCAGTCTGCACGAACTATTCGACGAGTGTATTGGATGTTTGTTGCCAGCGGCTTAAGACCGACATATCGACCACCCGCAGAACCGATGGCGTCGTAACGCATCTTCACGGTTCCTGCTTTGTAAATTCTGGTGCACTTGAGGATTCCACTTGCGCTTTGGCGAGTTGACCAGTTGCAGTCGCCCCGCCTGTTATCAACACATATACTAGCTTCTTCTGTTCCTTGGTTGTCATTTTGCTCTCGCTGTCCGCTGCTTGGGGCGGTAAAGCGAGTGTTTGGTATAGGGCCAATGTTGCTGTTCCAATTCCGACACCAGATGTAGCTGCTTCATGGTACTCGCAGTCGCATTTGGGTCTATGATGCCAACACTTTGCTGGCTAAGTTCATTGCAGACGCGGCTGCTGCTCAAGAAACTGATGTATTTTTCAGCACATCTTCGGAAGAAGACAGCAAGTTTGAGCCCTCTCAGGTCTTCATTCACCCATATGCCAATGAGAGAGATGTTCTTTCTCTCATTCCTGAAAATATTGAGGCCTTCGTGAACCTAGGGAAGGAAACCGGCGTTCTTAAGCATATTGTTGAGGGCTTTGAGGACCATAACACGCACTTAATAGAGTGTGCGAAGCCAATACCATACTGCTAAGTTATGGTCAGGATGATCTGCTGAAGATCGTAGCTCGCTATGCTTCGACTCGACCACCAAGGGACAACATCGATCAAGTATCTACCTCTGAGGCCGAGATCAAGAAGCTGGACGACCAAACTTCTTCAACAGTCATACTAAACTAGAAGGATGCTGAATCAGTAGATTGTAAAATTAGCCGCCTTGAACCGTCCGATCTTTTTGCGGCAGATAAGACACATCTTCTCGTTTGCTTAGCTTCTCAGCTTGGCATGTCAATCCGCGATTGGATGGTCAAGCATGGAGCGCGGAATTTGGCAGTCACCAGCCGAAACCCAGGTAGAGTTGATGCAGTGGTACTCGAAGATCTGAAGAGCCGAGGCGCCAATGTCAAGGTTCTTCACAAACTTTTTACCAACATGTCTTTGGAAGACTTCAAGGTAGCACCTAGGCCCAAAGTCCAGGGAACACAAAAGCTGGATGAGCTGTTCCACTCCACACCTTTGGATTCCTTTGGATTCCTTTATCTGCTTCTCATTGCTGACCTACGTAATGGGCAATCCGGGCCAACCCAACTTGCCGCAGCGAACATGTACATGCACTCTCATGTGCGCCAGCGAAAGTAGAGGGGTGTCGCAGCGTCAATCAGCGATATCGCTTTCCTCATCGGCGTAGGCTTTGTCGATCGTAATCTATAACAGGACGAAGAGCGTTTGAAGAAGTTTGGATACCTGAGAATGTCTGAGCCAGAGTTCCACGGTGTCTTCGCTGAAGCCATTGTTGCGGGGCAGCCTATTTCCAAGGAAGACCCAGAGACCATCACCAGCATAGGAGATGAACCCAATGCGCCGTAGTAGTATAGTAATTCATAAATTTGCAACCGACGTGTGCCATGAGGGCATTACGGAAGACTCAGATAATCAACAGGCGCAGCCATCGCAGAGCGTCAAGGGCAGAATGGTCGCGGCTAAGAATAGCGAAAATGCCCTGGCCATCTTGCAGGGTGCCTGTGCAGCAAAGCTCACTATGATTCTCCAAGTTCACGCAGATGGCATCGATCACACTACTCCATTGTTGATACCGGGAATTCATTCGCTGGTAGCTATTGAGATCAGATCATAGTTCTTGAAAGAGGTGAATGCCGACATGCCCGGTTTTTAAGATTTTGAGCGGTGCATCTTTCGCAGATATTTGTCAAGACGCTCTGGTGTTGCTTCTACCGACACTGACTTTCTCAGCTGAAACGAGCACGCCAGTAGCCGATACATCTCCCACGGTTAACAATGGCCTTTTGAGCTCAGCCAATATGCAGCAGCTGAGGGTCCCGTCCTCAGCACCTACTGAAGCATCCAGATTGAAGCTGGAAGACAATGCTAGTGCGCTTATGTCTATGGCTTGCACAGGGCCATCATCTGTACCAGAGGGGACACCACAGGAGGAATCCTCATACGAACGAGCTAGCGAGATGGCCCCAGATCAGAGCCGCCTGTCCTTCCTGAAGGTCTATCTGGAGGATAAGGCCACGTACTTTGTACAACGTCACATGTCCGGTAACCTACAGAGTCCGAGAGATAGTATCACAAAATCCGGACTCCATCGCGGTCAAAGACGGCTATGGCCAGCAACTTAGCTATTCTCAAATGATGCAGCGCGCCGGTCAGATCGCCGGCCGGCTTCCGTTCTTCCTGCTGGGTCAGATCGCCAGCCGGCCGGCTTCCGATCTTCCTGCTGGGTCAGATCTGTGCTTTCATGGCCATCTTATTCCACTTTTTGTGACTAACCGTTCGGCGATAATCCGTATCTTAAAAAGCACAGCGCTACCCGGTCGGCCTAATCAGAGAATGCCGATGCATCTCCGCACTAATAAATGTACACCCTACAAGCATCTAAAATATTATTTCGGTACATAACGCCACTTGTACAGTACCTAATTAATCACTATTTTTAATAAGATAAATAAGTTCCTATACTTCAATACATGATGTTCAACTTGTATCTCGCAAATATAGTAAAAAATACCTGATTGCACCTTTTCAACAGCAACAAAGCCCATTTTTAGTCACTACACATTCGAATAGTCTAGTATTTGGTTTTCATGACCTTTCGAATAGTATTTTCTTTTTGACTCTGAAGTAGCTTGTATGTTAAAATTGATAGAAAAGGTACTTTTGCTGATCTTTACCGGTTATGTTGCTTGTACCCAGTGAACTGCAGAACTAACAAAATAGATGCTTGTCGGGTGTACTAAGTATTCGGTACGGCACAGGACAGGCCCGGAGTTTACAAAACAGATCCAGCGATTCGCCGTTAGTGCTCACGCCGGCAATCCCTATCCATTAACGTAGGGTGTATAGGGTGTATCCATGCCAAGGACGGCATACGGCGGTGAGGGATGGATCTGATATAAGCACTGCAGAATCCAATTGCAGCATGCTACTCTATATTTGGCCTAGTCGCTCGCTCCTATGTGTCTCATATCGTACTCGTACTTCGTATATCTCTTCTTCTGAAACTGGACCAATCAAAGAGTGAGAAAGTTCACGGCACATCGGCCATAGGCGAAGACCCGTGTAAGAATAAGAATAAGTCTTGGGCATCCCTGCCTACGCATTATGCAGGGACTCCATACTTCATGCAAAGTAATACCCTGTCATTATAATCAGATTTAAGTGCTAAGCCTTTTATATGTGTTGAAGTAAGTACCGCAATGCTGACGAAGAAAATACGTTTCACAGAGAAGGGGTGGGATATCGTTTGAGTTGTTTGTGATTCCAACTCAATAAGAAGCAGTTCACACGAAGAACTCTTTCAATGCTCCTAGCTCCTGCATAATCCAGTTTCTACTGTGACAACCAACAATGTCACTCGCAGCAACTCCCGGAGAGGCTCATCTGCCCTTCCGCCGGTCGTGCGATAGATGTCACGGCCAAAAAGTCCGTTGCATTAGGACGCAAGAGTCTAGTCATCCTGACTCTGAGCCGTGTGTACGGTGCAAGAGATCTGGCTCCATATGCATCTTCAGCCCTCAACAGAAGCCTGGCCGGCCACCTCTCGGAAGTGATGCCCGCGAGACAACGTCGTCTGCCATGTATTCACGGAAGAGACGGAGACAATCACCCAGCTCTGTAGATCTGCCTCAATCTCCTCCTCCGACCTGCCCTGTGACCTCGTTGCCCGATTCGGCGTCAGTAGTGGGCTCGTTATCCTTAGATCCAACGTTATTTTCACCTTTTACGACCGGTGACGAATTGGGCGATGGCAGCTTCTCTGATCCCGACTTTTTGATGTCGATTCCAACAATGCCATCAATCGATTCCCTGTCATCATCACCAAGGCAAAAGAGGTCCGTCTCTGAAGGAAACGCTGTGCACTCCGTCGTGGATAACATCGAGAGAGATACAGAGGAGCTGGGCAACCTTACCCTCCAAGTCTATCGCGCAGCCAGGGCGCTCTCGTCGTCTTATCCTACATCGCTAGCGGTATCCTCACCATCTTTAAACGAGATATTTGCTTCCACAGAGGCCCTAATCAGCATCATTCGTCGAAATACCAGCGGCAGCTCTAATGACAATAAATATGATCCCTTTTCGACTGCCGATCCTGCTGGCTTCAGTCCTCAGGCAGACTGGGAAGAGTTTAATTGGCTTCAGAGCCCACCACACCATGAATGGGTGTTACCCCAAATGTCCTCAACAGTCAACAAGGCCCCAGATACAAGCATCGTATTGATGATCCTAGCCTGCCATCAGCGCCTTCTTACTACTCTGGGAGGTATTTTGTTCTATATTTCACGCCATCTCCGGCAGCAGCAGCAGCCCCAGAATTTGCCAATCGGGGCCTCTCATTTCATAGAATTGCCAACGACACAGGCTCTTATCATTGTGAACCTGGTCAGTCACCAACTCCAACGACTAGATCGAGCCGTTGGGCTTCTAGCCGAAGATGGTGGAACAAAGGGACAGCTGGGTTCTGCAGCACGAACGATTGCGACGCGGACTCTCTCACCTCTATCCCCAGAGCAATCTAAGTCTCCTCAGTCCGTCTCGGATACTGAAGATCAATCATCGCAAAGCAAGCTGAAAACTGCAACCAACAGTGATAGTGACGAGCTCGGCATTGCTACAAGCATCGACAGCTCGTCCAGCGGGTCTCACAAGGCCATTACTTTAGCCATAGATATGATGACGCACCGTCAAGAACAACTGCAAAAGCAAATCAAGACGGTGAAGCAGCAAATTAGCAACTTTGACTCAATCTGATTCATTAGGGTCAGCTTCAACAGCAAGGTAGAAGGAGGAGGGAGCATCACGAACTTATATCACTCTGCTTCGGGTCATATGATGAAAATCCTTACATGTTTTGCTTACTCTTGGCCACAAGAGGTTGATAAAACAAAGACCCACATCATACCGAGACATACGATGCTTTATTCAGCGGAAGAAACCACCGAAGAGGCCACAAGTGCGACTGGGGAGGAGCAAGCCGATGAGTCACGCACAGCTTTGCCCCTAATCGCCGAACAGATGCACATACCATCACATCAATGCGTTCAAGGCCGCATATTGGTGACGTTTACTTCCGGCGAAGGCCCGCGTCGGTGGGTTGGATCGGTGGGTTTGCCCCTCAGATGCGCGGAGTGCGCCACGGTAGTAAGCTCTCTATAATACCTATTCAACAAAATTGGTATTTTGAAGTTTATAGATTATCGTAGTAGTATTACATAGGTCTGATTTAGCTCCGATAGCGTATACGAAATCAAAAGCATAGTGTATGATTACAATAAGGTAGATACAAGTGCCCGAGATACGAAAGTAGTTATGCAAACAGCTGATCAGTATACATGTCGTCTCTTGATACAAAACGCTATAACGTCATGTTCCAAAAACAGACACTCTATAATGGATAGTTTATTGGTCTTCTAGTGAACAGTGTATAAAGCTCATGTTGATTCACTCTTTCTGTCAACCCTAGTCAGCTTGGCACTCACTTCTCAAAGCTTATATTCAACAGCAGTATCACGAACCCATGTTGCCACAGTTTCCAATGGGGTGGGTTCCACTCCTGGCTTTCTGATACTGCAATAGATGAGATACTCACCTCCCTTCTCCGTCATCGCCTTTCCAATCGCAGCCTTTAGGGCGTAGGTCAAGTTAGAAATGTAAAAGTGGATCCCAGAAATCTTTAATTCTTGTTTATTTGCCAATTTCAACTACCATTAGTTACCTAGTAATTAGTGTGGTTGATACTTTGTAACGGTTGACGAAAGAGTATGAGGTCGGAGAGTAGAACAAAGATCTTATATTTAATAAAGTAACAACTCAAGCAGAAACCTTGAATAAGGGATACTTCTCATGAAAGTGGTGCACTATCCATTTTCTTTATCGCCTCTTTCATCTCCCTTGCCAAAGCTTTCGTTACCTCCTGAACCCGACTTCAACTAGAATCAAACAGTAAAATACCAGATTTGTATAGCTCCGGTGGCCTCCTCTTGGACGGTTAGGCCTACCGTCTCAACGCTTGTACCCCAATTCGCCACACCACGTGCAAGGTCCTGTACTATTCCATATGCCAAGTCCGGCTCAAAGTTGAATACTCCATCCACCGGGTTGGTCCACCGTACCAACAGTTCTGGTAGCTCGAGACCCCATATTCCAAAGCCATCCGAATAAGCACCACCTGCCAGCTTGTCGCGTACCGTTGAGAACATTGCTCTAGTTAACCCTGCTCCGGTAGTTTCCAAAAAGGTACACCCTAACACAACGTATTTATAATTTTTGACCGTGTATTTCCACCCGTTAAAGTTTTCTGGAGACAGCCCGATAAGGTAACTCATCCCACGTTTCTCCAATCGGCCACTAGCAACAGCTGTATCGTTTACCGGCGCATCTACCGGCGTACTGCGCTCACCAGGCCCTGAATTAACTATTGAATAATAGTAGTAGGGATCAAGATTGACAGCGTTGTGACATGTCTGGTATTCTTCGCTACCCGGGTAGAATTCTGAGCACCAACCCTTCCCGCATCCGTCGGTGCAGTATTGGATACCATATGAACCCCACGGTGTGTCCTTAAACAACGGCTGAAACGACATAACATGTTGTGCAATCTGGAAGCACCCAGCATCCGTAGTTGCCATTACCTGTAGCGACCGATATTTGGATGAAGTATCGCAGTTGGGATTGCTGTACAATTCGATTTCGGTGGTCCCAGCAACGGCATTGATGGTTTCTATAGCCCCTAGCAGACCCAGAACCAGCAAGATATTGAACAAAATCATCCTGATAAAAGCCTGATCGCCTTCTAGGGCGTTATTGATAAAGCCGTTTAGTGTGAAGGGTGTTTGTTTGCAGGGTCAGGGTTAAGTAGTATTTATTTTCTGAATAAGGAGAAAACAGAAAGATAATTATTGGATGGGATATAGATTTATATAGTTTTAGATGCTTTGGATAAACCCCTTCAAAACCTGGACGATGGTTAAACTCCAGGGAACGAAGCTGTCCGCGGCATTGTCTCAGTCAATACCTGCGAAAGTGCTACTAGTCGTGGTCTGTAGGAGGAGTGCTAAGTACCCTGCAACTTCTTTATGCAGGATAATAAATAGGCATTATTGAGTCATTCTGTGCACCCGTTGGGCTGCCCACGAATTCTTACAGGGCCTTAAGCGACGGCGTAGGACAAATTCATAACGTTATCATGAGTCCTCCGCATGTTTACCAGTTTATGGTCCCGGATTGTACTCAGAAGCCCATCCCATGTCTAAAGACGCCTCGTACTAGAGTATCGGGCCGCGGAGAATGTAAATACGCCTGCAGCGCTGACGGGTATGTAAGAGTGGACAGTTTATCGATTACTGAATTTCCTCTAGAATAAAAGCAGATAGTCTAATAGTTGATAAACAAGCTCGCAATTCCTTCTGGGATAAGAGTGGAGAGTTTAAAATGCAATGAATAAGCCCGCAAGTAACTCTGTGATAGGAGTGGAGAGGTTTACTGGTAACACTAACTTGGGCTGCTAAAAAAAAAAAGCGTTAATATTCTTACCTCAAACCAGATGTAGGAAGAGTGAAAAGCAAGGTAGGATTTTATTAAAGAATTTTTATCAAGTAATTGATTTTGCTCACCGCTAGCTTTACTAAGCTATTGATAATAATACTTCGACTATAACAAATTTCACCTTCCTCTTGTAGGGGTTACCTACTAATAGGTATTTCAAGTAAAAAAAGGTCAGTTATAAGATAAATCTTTCAGTAAGCTAGAGCCTCAGGCTAGTCCCGCAAGAATAACTTTAGCAACTCCAGCAGTAGATACATTTTGGCTACATAGTGATCAATCTTCCAGACGTTACAGCATGTGATACCGAGGGCGCTTTCTCATGGCCGCCGCTTTCAGCCAGTAGCTTATATTTCAAGGAGAAAGGCATCCTTCTCACTCTGCCCTAAGTTGTTGCATTTCCGCCGTGATGCCTCCATCCTTAAAGCCCTTCAAAACTTGTCGCGCAGTACCATCCCACTTAGTCTCGCGGATCCAATCCTCGAGACTTTGGAGATTGGGATTGATCCGCTTCATCTCGCCCAAGTCTCGCGTGCCCTCATTCTTCAAAATGCTATTCGCGAAGCCAGGCCACCACATGCTAAAGTTCTGTCCCACCGTGATTCCATCGGGATACATGCTCGACACAGGCGCATTTGCATAGGGCAAAGTATCAACCCACTCCTTGACGGTGATGGGTTCGTAGCGCGCTTTGACCCCGGCTACACGGGACAGAGTCTCGGCGATTTCTTTGCCGTTGGAGAAGTGGCTCGTCGCGAGGAGGGTCTTGCCAGACCATTCCTCACGGTTCTGGAACATGTGGAGGGCAAAGGCACCACAATCTTGGAGAGTCATGAAGGGGATATATCCCTCGCCCAAGGGAAGTCGGAAGACGCGAGTGCCATCTGCGGCAATGTGTGGCACATAAGGTCCGCCAATGAGATCCTCATTATAAGGACCGGTAATGAGAACCGACCAAACAAGCTTAGAGTCGGGGTGCGCCGGCGAGGTCATACCATCAAGATAAGTGTGAACACGACCTTTGCCATTGGTGTGATGAGCTGCGTATTTGTGATCGAAGTTGGTCAGACGGAGATAGTAGTCGATGCTGCTATACACAAAATGGCGAAGCGTTGGGATAGTGTTTGCAATCTCAAAGATGCGAATGCCAGACCAAAGCTCGTCCGCCTCGTTGACGGTGAAGCCTTGAATATGTTAGCAATTGGCACATGACTTATATAGAGAGGATACTGATAACTCACCATCAGTGTTGACAAAGACGCCGTAGCAGTCTTGAAGGGCTCTCTCCACGGAATCAAAATCCATGAAGGAGCCTTTGACGAGCTCCACTTGGGGATAGTCCTTGAAAGTCTCCTTAACGGTCTCGGAGTCCGGGTTGCGGGACAACACGCGAACGGTGAAGGGATCCTTTGCTTCGACAAGGGCCTTGACGACTGCGAAACCCTGTGCTCCGGTTCCACCAATAACGAGGATTCGCTTCTGAGCCATGCTGAACTTTGGGAAAGTTGAAGTTTGAAAGTTTAAGAGTGAAATTTAGTATCGAAATACTGAGTGTACTGTTGTTTGAATGTGATCTTGTAATGATTTGAAGTTCTGTTGGGAACTGTAGAATGCGTATGCTTGAAATACTATGTTCTGATTTGAGTGATCCAGCATTATTTGAGGGCAGAGTTTCTGACATTTATATGCTGCATCCATACACAATCCAAGATGTTTGGTTTGTAATTGTTGAGCAGATTGGAAATCATCTTGACAGTCAAATACGTGCGTAGAAAGTCGAATTACAAAGAAAGAAGCATTTTGATAACCTTATGTATAGTTATTAAGAAGATTCTTACATCAACAACAATCAAGTCACTAAAAGGTGTTTCGGTTTAGATCCCTAAGTAGCCTTTCGCGACGGAGTAGTGGGAGAGAAGTTGACCAGATCTGGGCTAAGCGGCGGTCTAGTGTGCGGATTAGCGTGCGGAAAGTCTCCATGTCGCGGAGTAGCCAGCATATGAATCATCAAGTATGTACGAAGCCTGTGTAAGAGCCATTCCTAAGCAGCCATGAATCGTCTGCGGAGTAGACATAGATGGATATGACGATATCGAAGGCAACACCGGAGAAGGGTCTGAACAATTCATGAGTATGGGGCCATGATTTATAAGAGAATTGTGACAAATGTGATTAAGTCTTTGAGACTCAAGTCAATGGACCGGGTCAATATGGGGTAGCTACCAGTAATTACACTGAACCCGAGTTTTTGGATGCTGGCAAGTGTATGAGAATATTCTTCGAAATTTCAGTTTCTCTCGTTCGAAAAGGTAGATTTCAGAGGTAGATGCCCAAGAATTTTTGATAAGCAATTGAATCTGAGCTTGGAATGGAAATTGACAGAGGCATAGATGTTAACTAACGCCGCCTGTCGCTACCCTAGACCACATTAGCAAAAGCATGTTCCGGGCCCAACGAAAGCCAAGGCTTTCTGAATAAAGATACAGTTTAACGCTGTTTTGAGAGAATCAAGATGACCTTAGACAATAACTGCGTTATACCTGCCTCTTAGTCACTGAACCAATTCCGGTTTGTGCGGCAATACCCTCATGCCAGCTACTCCTCCTCACCGGTCGTATTGCTAAACAGTCTGTATAGTAAAATTTACGCTACCGATCACTCAAGAGATGATCTGCTAGTATTACTGTCTGTTAACTCTTGTGAAACTTATACGGAACTATGCGCTTATATGGGGGCTACAAACTACCAATGCTTTTCGGAGATATCCACCTCGTTCACATCAACGCCGTCCTTAAACCACCGCTCATCATCAGAAATCTTGACGTCGTTGCCGCTCATCTGCCGCTTTCTCATCAATCCATTTTCTGCAAACGTCCAGTCTTCAAGACCATATGTCCGCCACCATTGACCCGCCTCATCATACCACTCATACCAAAACTGCACAGCGATCTTGTTGTCCGTAAAAGCGAAAAGCTCCTTACGTAGTCGGTAGCCGTTTTCTTTCTCCCATTTTTTGGTCAGAAAATCCTTGATTGCATCTCTGCCCTGTAGGAACTGATCACGGTTGCGCCAGATTGAGTCCGGGGTGTAAGCCATCTTTACACCATCAGGATTCCTATGATTTGTCAGCTAGAACACGCCTACTTGGCCCAAATTATTTTGGCTACCTTGTATTCCATGCATCTTGAGCTGCCTTGACCTTTTTCTGTGCTGTTTCAGCCGTAAACGGGGGGTAAGGTGGTCTTCCTTCTTGAACCGACATGGTCGTGTCTTGGGGACGACTGTGACTGTGAGAGCAAATTTACTGAGGTGGAGATACAGTGATGTTGAAAGCTAAACAACCGAAGAACCATTATTGCGTTCTATAGTGTTATATATGTAAATACCCCTCAATTTATCCTAAAGTTGATACTTATTATGTCCTATAACTGCCGTCCCCACTCACCCGATGTGCAGTAAGACCTAAAGCAATCTATTGAGTTTGGACTATGTCAATTCGATTGTTCATATGCAACCAATATGCGCATTGATAAGATCAATCCCAGTAGCTTCCTTACCAACATGAAATTTATTCCTGTTGTATTAAAAAATTAGGGGATGGCTTGTCCCTCCGCTGCAGCTCGACCTGCTAAACTATGCAGTTCGTTTCGAAGAAAAGTGCCGTTGAATTCAATCATCTCACTCTTCCCCTGGGATCCGAAAGAGAAATATTAGCTTCTAACGAATGAACCCTTGGGAGAGATAAAAAATAATAAAATGAAATCTATACTTACACTCGTCGTTCGCACAACGCTTTCTCTCGTCTCCAGTGCAGCCGCCCAGTCGCTCCATCCTTGAACATCTTCACGAACAAATCGCCTGAAATCTCTGACTATGAAGTCTCGCACGGCCCAGGGAGCTAAAGCAGCATCAACGAGACTGAATTGATCGCCAAAGAAATATAGGCCTTTGGCCTTTTTAGAGATAGTTGAGAGAAGGTTTTTGAACTCTATTAGAGCGGACGATTGCTTTTCTGGCTCGTTTGGCTGAGCTTGCAATAGTCGAAAGAATGCCGGAACAACTTCTTTGTTGATGTAGTCAATCCATAGCCTAGCGATAGTTCGTTGGTATGGATCCTCTGGCAGTAGTTTACTTGATCCATATTCCTCGTTTAGGAACTCATTGATGATGATAGAGTCATGGAGCGGCTTGCCATCTACCTGAAGTCCAGGTGTTAATCCCTTGGGAGAAATTTCTGTTCAAAGAGTTAGTTCCATTAATAGATAATAAGAAGACGTGCGTAGTTTGAATCCATGTAAAATACCGAGAAATGAAGCCTCTTTGAGATATGGATTGACTTCTTTATACTGGTAAGGGATACCAAGCTCTTCGAGGACAACCCATGAGCGCTGTGTGAATGGGCAAAACCACCCTGCCCAAAGTACAGTATTGGCTGGCTTTTCGTGTTTTTTAATCGTTTCAGCTGCCGCTGATGTAGCGACGGGGTGGTATTTTGGGACTGCCTTTTGCATGATTGCTTTCTTTGCCAGTCGTGAGATGCTTGTGGCTGGCTTTGACATTCTCTCTGATTGAGCTACAAATGCAAATTCAACTCATTTGATCGAACAAATTAAGCTCTGCGCCATTTATATATGTTTGCCAAGTCTGAGATGATTCCATACCTACAGTATGGGAACAAGTTCACTGCATCCCGTTATTCCGAGTTGCGTTATCGCAGCAAGCTCATAATTCATGGCGTCACTCTACACGGTGATCTATTTATCCTCAGTTTGCGAAAAGACTATCCCTCTTGGTATAGAATCGGAATACTTGTATGCTTATTTTTGCCACTTTTGCACCGATTCATAATATCATCAGCTGTTGAAAGGTGCAATTCCACATGGGGCGGATCTGTGATAGAAAGCCATAAGGTAAATGCTGGTATGGCTTCAAAGCTTCAGCCAATCAAGAGAAAATATCCACAAATAACCCCGAATTGAATGCGGCCCTAACGCGTTATTAGTATGGGATGCACAGCTAGTGTTAATGTAAGCTCGAGATGGAATCAGCGTTCTTGATTAGTGATTGTGTTCAACGTGGCCGACAGCAGGATTATTAGCTTTTTAGCACATTACCATGTACGTCAGTCGGGAAGTTCCAATCTTTGTGCAAATGAGCTGTTTCTAAATTCCGAATTGAGTGCGGAACAGAGTGCCGGGAGGCGAAATTGCTTAGTATAAAATTATGCAGTAAATTGTTGATTAGATGAGTCCCTTGAGGTGGGAACGGACGTAATCGCCTTGGCAACTAGGTCGCTATGTATATGAAGCAGAACTGTCACCAACTATAATATGAAGCGGCTGGGCTCGTAAAGCAATTGATGCAATTACTGCTACCACTGCTACTTCTTTCCAGAGTACGGAATATATGCTATTTATAAAGTAGCTTGCGTATCTCTCAATAGGTTCCCAAGAAGTTTTTTAGCCAGTCGTTTCCTTATCAATATGCCGTTCAAGAAGTCACATACACACGGCCGCCATGAAGGCGAGGTGGCTGTATACAAAATGCTCAAACTCCCCATCAGCGGTGATCCCACGAGCTCTGGTCTTCCCATGAATCATGCCGTTCGTGCAATGGAATCACCTCTTGTGGCTCTGGGAACCCTCGACAACAAAGGTCAACCATGGACGACTGTCTGGGGCGGAGAAATCGGCTGCACAAGGCCGGTGGCAGAAGACGTGCTGAGATTTGATAGCAAAGTGGACACCCTCCACGACCCAGTCTTCAAAGCCTTATTCGGAAGTGATCAAACCAAGGCCGGTCATGCAGTGCCTCCAAATGGCGAGAAAAGAAAAATGATGGCAGCATTAACCATAGATTTAGAAGGACAGGATCGCGTCAAGCTTATGGGCAACATGCTTGCAGGCATAGAAGGCAAAGACGGGAGAGTCAGGCTCGCCATGGACATAGAAGAGAGTCTTGGAAACTGTCCCAAATACCTCAACAGAAAGGAGATTGTACCGAACGATGCCCATCCTGTATTGATGCCACAGGGATTACCGTTACCTCAAGAAGCTGTGGACTTGATCGGCAAAGCAGACACATTATTCCTGTCAAGCACTAACGGAAAGTCGATGGATACGAATAACAGAGGTGGCCCACCTGGCTTTGTGAGAATTATTCAGAATGACGAAGAGGGAGTGGTACTGATATATCCGGAATGCGAGTGTTTATCCCCTCTTTAATTTCGGTTTAGACATAGACTGACCATGTTTACAATCATAGTCTCCGGCAACAGATTGTATCAAAGCTTGGGAAATCTCAAAGTAAACCCAATGATTGGCATCGTCATTCCTGACTTTATAACCTCCGACGTCCTATACCTTACAGGCTCTGCAACCATCTTGGTAGGCAAGGACGCCTCCGATTTGCTGATTAGAACACAACTGGCCGTTAAAATTAACGTCGCGGATGTTATATTCGTGCGATCTGGTCTTCCGTTTCGCGGAATCCCGATAGAGTACTCGCCGTATAACCCTCCCCAGCGATATCTTGTCACCGAACAAAACGAGAGCGCTGCAAAAGCATCGCACAGCAACATCGACATCTCTGCTAATTTTTTGTCTCGAGAGACTATCACACCAACAATCAGCCGCTTCACATTCAAGCTCTCCTCACAGAAGCCAATTCCGAGCTGGCATGCTGGGCAGTATATAGCATTGGACTTTGCGCCACAGCTGTATCAAGGATGGTCTCACATGAGAGATCATGATCCACAGAGCTTGAACGATGACTTTATTCGAACTTTTACTGTTTCCAATACCCCGCAAGATACTGAGCTTCAAATTACCGTCAAGAAGCACGGGCCTGCTACGAGGTTTCTTTGGAGGCATAAAGCCGGCACTTCCTTGAAGCTGTCTGTATTGGGGTTCGGCGGGCAAGAGTCTTTTCGTATACCCATTCAAGGGGCCTCGAAGAAATCACCGCACTCTATCTTTATTGCAGCCGGGGTGGGCATAACACCACTGCTTGCGCAAGCCCCAGCACTCCTCAGCGCGGAATCGGATGTCGACGTGCTCTGGAGTCTTCGTGGGGAAGACCTGAACTTGGCAGTAGATTCGTTTAAAAGAATTGACGGACTGGCAGCTATCACAAAGCTTTTCATCACAGGTGATTACTTTGACAGTAAGCTGGCTCACGAGGTTCAAAGTTTAGGGTCAGATATCGCATTTTGGCGAATGGGTGAAGATGATCTCAAGGCGTTGAAGGGAGAGCAACGTAAATTCTTCCTATGTACCGGGCCAACGATGCTGCAAGGGGTGAAAGAGTGGTTAACAGGAGAACAGGTTGTTTGGGAAGATTTCGGGTATTGAGAAGTCCATAGCTGCCAGGCATCGCTAGTTGATGTTGTAACCACCGATTGAGCGCTGTAGTATTGATCACAAGGACCCATGATTTGGACATGTTGACAAAAGAGCCATGGGATTTTGCCCAAATGCGGCGTAGTTATGTATTATCGTCTTATATACACCAAGCTCCGCTTGAAGAATGAAAAGAGAGGAGTCTGTTACTGCAGCTTTGCAGCATCAATGAATAACCTGTCATTCTGTTCCACGCCAATTAGCAAACCAACAAAAATGATTACCACTATGGGCCGAATGTGCTCAGCTTACACTTTGATCTTCTCTATCTTACAAAACTCTGTTATCCGATAAAAGTCGCGTATATGTTTACACGAACTATCGACCGATGTCCTCGCTCTGGGGAACCGGTTGTATTCGTCTAATAGCGGTAGAACAGTTCACCAAAGCGTACCTCTTTCCTTCCTCCTCTTTTCCGTCTATTTAGCTCGTTAGCGCATCGTATTTTCGTATCAAAACTGATACCAGCGATTGGTCCCGACATACCCAAGCCTGTTTGCAATCGCGATACGCCCTAAACCACATCATCAGCTTCCTCCCTACACTATCGAATCAAGCTGCCATTGACACAGCTCAGGCGTTCAAAACATACTGGAAATACTCTCCGCACATCGATTTGTCGCCGTTATTCCGATACAAGCATTTGTAACTGCGCTGCGCCGCTTCCTGACAAGGATCGTAGAATTCGCTTTTGGATTTGCTGCGAAGTGGCCGATTAGCATGGCGCAGGCCTGGAGAGACGTAGATCGTGCGGCCGAGTTACCTCTCAAACTTTTGCTTTGTCTCATCGGTCCAGGGACCTTCTTTGGAGTCCTGTGACGGCGTGGCCATTTTCCCTCTTGCTTTTGGCTGCGATTTTGTATATGATGTCGCTGGGAGAGGGCGATGTTGAAGTCGGATGAACGTCGGCAGCGCTCGATATTTTAGTGATGGGTTTGGGTCTGGCCACCATCACTTTACGTCATATTCGGGTGAAACTTCGCATCTGTAGAGTTGCTATTCTTCAAGGAGCTGGACATCTCTCAGGATTTCCATTTTTGGGTAATGAATTATTTGGAACTTCAATGGAAAGCAGAACCTGAAAAAGATTTCAAATTTTGTCTCGTGGTGATGTGTGATCAACCGCTCATCTGTCTTGACCCCCATAGCGCATCCCTTTCAGCATATTGAAGCTCCAGTTTAAGCCTCGCCGTACCCAGGACAAACTGCAAATGCTATGTAGGAATACTAAATACTCTTATTCTATCTCACCAACAAATCGCGTACAAGTTGATAGTATCAGTGGAAATGAATGATTTACAGTTGATCTACATTACGCTGCAGTCACCTGACCCCAGTCGCAGACTCGCCAGCTCCGATAAGCTCCCTTATCGCACTAGCTCCCGCGAAAAGAGGCCAGCTTGGACATGACGCTGATTCGTCTCTCCGTCAGTCGCGAGACAGCTTCAACCACAAACCAACTACCAATTTCACGTCTTCTCTCCCACTCTCTCCCCCGGATTTAATACAACTAAAGGGAGAAGAATTACACACCCCAACACAGAGAAAGACAAGGAAGGGAAACACCATCCAAAATGCTCTTCCTAGGCAATCTCGTCTACGTCCTCTGCCTCCTCACAAACGCCCTCGCCATCCTCTCCGACGACCGCTTCCTCGCACGCATCGGCCTCTCCACCAGCACATTCGACCCTGCCTTTGGCGCCGGCGCAGATGCCAACAGCGTAAAGGCTAAACTTGTCGCGCTCATTGCCAGTGTCCGCATGGTTATGCGACGTACGTCTTCCCCCTTCTCCCTGCCACTCGACTTGGAGCCCCCGGCTGTTATGCGTACACCTATAATCCAGGAGCTATTGGGAGGGTAATGGAACAGTCATGCTGACACGATAAATAGCGCCCTTGATTATAGTCAACACATTGATCATCCTATACGAGCTGGTGCTTGGCTAGACGATAGGCTGAAACCCTGTACGATATTTCGATTCCGAGCACCGCATGCGCTCACAGTGGGCGGTTTCATGGTAATAGCGACATTCCTCGAATCTCGAGAGCATAAGCAGGCTTCTATGCGGGACAGCAAAACGGCGCAGCATGCAAACGAATGATATGATTATTGCGCGGGCGATCTCTTGGATTTAATAGATTTTGCATGGGTTATTCGCCAAGGGTGGTAGCTTTCAAGATTTCATAGAGCCCAACGCCATGTCTTTATGGATACCTATTGGGTATCTTTGAAAAGAAAGACTTCACGAGAAGTGGTGTGGCTACAGCTATATGATATGAGCAACTGCGGCACTACGTCCTGTCTGGGGAAACACGGGGTGATGCCTAATGCTGGGGCTCGAGCACTTTGCAATCTTGCGGCATACATTCTCTGCGTAACTCATCTCATACATTAGTTATTCTAATTATACTCCTCATACCACAATGAATGTTGAATCTGCATCAACCTGTCTAGTGTGAGAAACCAGCCAAACCAGTACCAAATGGAGAAATACAATGGCTATGAATGAACTAAATAGGTCGATAGCTCTTTTGGACTAGACATCTGTCCATGGGAAGATTGCATATTCGAAAGAATACGGCGGGGGGAAATAGAAACGTGGGTAACATGATTAATCATAAGGGGGTGGGCGGGTTGAGGAATAGACAGACACAGTAGAGCTTAACGGTTGAGCATGATCCCTGTTGATCATTTTTTCCCCTAAAAATTTAGCCTGCCTTGACTTGCCAAAGAAACCGCGTTGTATTTGGGAAGACGAGCTTCATCAGCCCATCATCATCTGGCCGGGAGACATCCACATGCTGGCGGATCTCTTCTTGCGCTGGAGAAGGCAATGTCGTCCCCACTTACGCCTGTACTTTTCGGGGACGGCGTCGATTTCAGGAATCCACAACGTCCGTGCCAAGAGGTGCGTGTTGGCGGCGTCGAGAAACTCAACGCACTTGACGACCTCCCAGTGGTTCTTGTCTGCAATGTAATCCGGTTCCCTGCGCGAAACCGACTTCTTTCTGAGGGGATATTGGGTGTCCACCAAAAACGAGCACATTCGAGGCTCGATGTACTTGCCCAAATCTTCTTGGTTACGGTCATTCAGACCCTTTGTTGGCAGCCAGGTGCCGCTCCAGAAGCCAAAGCCAGTCCCGGCTTCAGAAAACTCGCCAGGCAACAGGCCACGGAAATCGGAACGCAGGAACTTGGCATGCATATTACGCGGCAGGAAGTAGGATGTTGGGAAGCGGTACCATTCCTTTCCGAAACAGACATTGTCCTCTTCGGCTCCAAATGTATTTCCTGATCCATCTCCCCAAAGCGGAGAATAGATTTTGAGAGGGGCCGAATACGCATTGTAGATGCCGTATATGCGTGAAACGCCGATGTTGATAGAGAGGAGGAAGACGAGGCCGACAACGAGCAGCTTGAGACGGCCCGAGATCTTTCCGATCAATGTCGCAGCGTTTGAGGATCCAAGAGTATATAAGATGATGTGCACCGATATGGCGGCATTGAGGGCTAGGAAAGGGTAGGCCGGGTACATGAACCTCTCTTCCTTGTGTGGCTGTGCGGTGAAGATTCCTAGCCACATGTAAAAGGGCATGACGAAAACAACAGTACGCATCCCGCTGGAGAAATTTTGCGAAGACCTGGAGAAGATTTTCTGCAGGATGAAGAGTGGTAATACCAAAAGGGCGAGAACGAACCAAACGTTGAAATTCAACGCGAGATTCTTGAAATAGAAAGTCCATGGCTCAGTTCCATAGAGATCAGGGCCGCCGGTTTTGGAAAAGATGTTGTATTTGACAATATTCCATGAGACAACCACCGATTTCTTGTAAAAGAACAGGTTGATAGCATAGTCGAGGAACTGGTGGCGATAAGCAATTACTCAGTACATAGGCAAGGGAAATGAGACAACTCACCAAAACCAGAAGACTAGCAATGACGCCACGGCCAAATCGAATCACCGCATCGATAAGAGAGGTTCTGTCACTGAACGTGACCAGAATGAGCTCTTCAAGGATGTACGGCGCACAGAGGGCGGCGGCAAAGGGCCAGCCAAGAATACCAGCGACGGCGAACCAAGTTATGCCTTGCCAGGTCTTCAGACCACCCCGCCAGTTCATGAACGATGCAGCGCCAAGCATCCCCATGTACATGGCAAAGCTGGAGGGCAAGAAAGCCGCACTCGCGTGAAAGTTTCCTGGGCTGAGAATGGTGGCGACAAGGAAGAGGACGCCGACCCTAGCATTGACAGCCAGACTGATTCCCTGAAACAGGACAGTCTGGCAAATGGCACAAAGGAGCGCCAGGCCGTAGCGAATGAAGTAAAATTCGGACACCTGAGTAGTTAAGCCGGCAGCTCATCCAAACAGACAGGACGAAGACTCACCTTGGTGGATTGGGGCAGTATTCTGCGCACATTGCCCACAATGGCATGAAGGGCTATGTAAAGCCAGCTTCGGATAGCATAGTCTGGTGAATACTCCCAGGTCTGCAGGCCGTAGCCATGTGAGAGATAATGCGCCGGCTCCCAGTAATTGAACGTCTCGTCACAATCCTGGATGGGCGCAAACAGGGCCGCAATCATGCTGGCGCTGAAAAAGAGGTAAAAGGCCGATATGGGCTTAATGCCATATGCGCTCGGCCGCCTGTTGATTCACGGACACGAATTAGCCGCGGCGCTCTGCTCTAGGGCGTCTGTGTGAAACATACTTCTTCTTTGCATGGCTGGCATCGGGATGCTCGTAAGGCGCGGGAGTGGCCTTCTTGCGCTCGGGCTTTGAAGCCACCTTGGAAGTGGTTTTGGGCGCCATAGTCGCTGAAGCAACAGTTGGATGGCTCTGGCGAGATGTTTTGTGTTGTTGGGGTCAAGATCCACCCGCAGCGAAAGAGGATGGCGGTGAGTTGTTGAGCCTCGGTGGCTTTCGGTGAGGTGAGCCCACCTGTTCCTCTTGCTCTTTCACCTGATAATTCTGCTGTTCGCGCTGGAGGCTGGTAGAGGCTGGTGGTGGGCTGAAATGCAGCGAACCATTCCGACACCAGCCTGGCTCGCCCCACATACCGTGCCGAGACGCCATGCTATGGCCTGTGCTATTCATTTTTTTTTTCTTATCTGATAATGATCCAAGCATTTCTTCGTCTTTGCATTGCCGCAGCACTCAATCAACCACGTCGAATTCGTATACTCGACTCTCTACGATCGACTTGGGTCAGTATCTTTTTTTTTTAATATTATTTTTATATCACGAGTCTATTTTGTTTAGAGCGGCGACTCTATCATATCGTTACGTCACCTTCAGACTCTCGAGAAATCGCAGAGCCGTTCTCTCTGCTCGGCGCAAAACTCCATCTTCATTCCACACACATTCTCGCCGTCACCATGTCGGGCTTTCAGATTCCCGGACTGGGCCAAGCAAAGGCAAATGAAGTGCTGCCGCCTCTTCCAGCCGATCTCGCAATTGCCGCCGCAAGCGCTGCAGAAGAAGACAGCGAGATGCTTGGCGCAAACCCATCCACACTCGAACCAGCATCGTCAGCTACAGAACACCACAGCGAAGCTACCAAAGCCACCAGCTCTGACCCAGATGCCATGACAATTGACAAACCCGAAAGCCCGCCTTCCTTGACACACGCCCTCGAAGCAGCCCTTGGCGGCCTAGACAGTGCCGACGCACATCGACCGGCGCCCGCACCTGAAGAAGAGCCTGTTCCTTTGCAACCCGACCAAAGCGAACACCCCGAATGGGAGATCGATTCCTCTCCCTACGAGTCGTCAGACTCCAGCAGTTCTGACTCGTCGTCCGATGATGACGACTCTGACAATGAGGGCTATGAACCTCTGGGCATTGAAGAAACAGCACGGCTTCTGATGGAGACAGAGGGAGGCTCTGATGATGAGGGAGACAGAGGCAAGGCTTCTGGGTCCGGATACGTGCGTACAAAAAATGAGCTTCCCGACGAAATCATTCCCAAGCCGGACGTTACAATCACTCCCGAGATGGCAATCGAAGAGCTCGGTGTCATAGAGCACATCGTCGAGAATATCATGCTGATTAAAGCATTTACCCCCGGAGAATACCAAGTCTTGGACAGCGGATCTGTCTTGTGCAATGCAGAGAGGGTTGTCATCGGGGCTATCGCGGAGACCATCGGCAAGGTGTTGCAGCCGATGTACACGGTAATGTTCAACTCAGCAGAAGAGGTGAAAGAGTTTGGACTGGAGGTTGGAACCAAAATATACTATCCTGTCGATCATGCATCATACGTTTTCACAGAGCCTCTGAAAAATCTCAAGGGCTCAGACGCCAGCAACCTTCACGATGAGGAGATTGCCGATGAAGAAGTCGAGTTTTCGGACGATGAGAAAGAGGCAGAATACAAGCGATCACTGAAGCAGAAGAAGAAGGACAAGTGGAAGAGCTCTGGCGGGAAGGAAGGCAAACAGCCTCACCCGTTGCGCCAGGAGATGTCGGCAGATGGCAGCTTGAACTACGATGACGAGGATGATGGTCCGTATAAGCCGCTGGCCCGGCCTGTTGGATATGGCGCGGGTCCCTCGTCGATTGAGAACCATGACCCTTCTGCAAGATCAGGTTTCCCTAGAGGAGGCCGGAGAGGAGATTCACGGGGTAGAGGTGGTCGCGGAAGAGGATCCGGTCGTGGTGGGAGAGGAGGTTTCAGCCATCCTAGGGATGGATACTCACTCCCTCCTCAAGGCAGTCAGAACCCTCAATCAGCTGCACCTGCGGGCAGCTCATGGAACTTCAACCCAGTTCTTCCCACCAACTCCGCGCCAGTTCCATCTCTTCCTCAATTTGGCTTCCCCCTTCCTGGCTGGCAACCACCAGCACATGGTCAGCCAGCACCTTCTGCGGTACCGCCACCACCACCAGGCTGGCCAGGGTCAGCCCAAGGACAGGGCCAGGCGCCTAATGGCGGAGCATTCGTCAATCCCGCATTCTTTGCGGCCTTGATGAGCCAGATTCAGGCGCAAACTGGGCAGGCGGGGTGGAACGGCCAGGTCCCACCGCCTCCTCCGCCACCTCAGCAATAGCGGATGCAGAAGGCGGCACATAGCATATAAGATTGGGAGTTCTTCGTGTGAGATAGAATTTGGGTTGGGAGATTTAGGCGTTTAGGTATGGCTTCATGAAGTGTGGGCTTGCTGCTCACCCAATTGGATTGACGTTTAGACTTTTTCCATCGCGATGTCGCATAGGAAGGTGCTTGTACTTGTAGATGTGTTAGCTAGACCAGACACACTGTGAAATATGCAGCATGCCTGGTAATATAACATGGAAGTCAGTACCAGGTCTTGTACCATTATGTGTTTGCTCGTATTTTATGGGAAGGGCTATCCAGCACACCAGCGATTAAGAAGAGTCCTAAATGTCGTAGCAGGACACACAGGAAGATATTTTATAAACGGTTCCTTAAGTATCTGCTACTATCGCTACTTTCTGATACTATCGCTGTTTTCTGATACTATCGCTGTTTTCTGATACTATCGCTGTTTTCTGATACTATCGCTGTTTTCTGATACTATCGCTGTTTTCTGATACTATCGCTGTTTTCTGATACTATCGCTGTTTTCTGATACTATCGCTGTTTTCTGCTACTATCCATACACTCCTCTAATACATGTCATCATTGCTATCCAGACAGCTTGAAATTTAAGAAACGGAATGCTGAATATCCAACTTTGGGCAGTAAATAGCCACTCCGTATTTTATACTGGTCGAAGCTCTCCTCCGATAGCATCACGACGCATTACCGATTACGGCAAGGGGGGGCCCTACCCCAATAGTCCCCTTGCAACTAGCCCAGCCCCCCTGTAAGACGGTGGGGATCTGTGACCTACTTCGTGCCTAGGCAGGAACCTTTGATCGCATCACCTCGCGCTCTCTTCCCGTCTCCCCGTTCTGGTTATCTCCATCTCTCCCTCTTCCTCCATCTCGAGAGCCTGCGCAGTCTTCGAGAAATACCGCTATTAATCACCATCATCACCATCATCGTATTATTACACCATATCAAATCACAATGAAGTTCTTACAGACCTCTCTTATCGCGGCCTTGCCAGCCGCCCTCGTCAGCGGTCGCTTCGTAGTGGAGAACGAAGGTGACAATGTTGTGCTCGATGAGCCGGCCAAGTATCTCATCGAACTGAGCCCTGGAAAGACGCAGTGGGTGACTGAAGAGGACAAGTGGGATCTTAGACGTGTATGTCCATCTGTCCGAGCTTGTCTGCAGTATTGACATCCTCAACTAACTGCTTAATTCGGGGTAGAACGGCCAAAACTTCATGGATATCACCGAGACACAAGAGCTGGGCACTCTCCGAGCCAAGGCCCAGGCTTCCGTCGAATTTCCCCAGAAGTGTGTGAAGCAGAAGGAGGTTGGCAAGCTGGCTAGTCATCTGACCAAGGACGAGATGCGCAAGAATCTCGAGAAGCTGACGAGCTTCCACACCCGATACTACAAGTCCGATTACGGCCGACAGTCATCTGAATGGGTCTTGGAGAGGGTCAACCAGATCATCAAGGATGCTGGCGCTGATGATACTGTTACTGCCAAGCACTTCGCCCACTCATGGCCGCAGAGTTCGGTCATTGCGAGAATCCCTGGCAAGACCAACACCACTGTCGTCATTGGTGCACACCAGGATTCCATCAACCTGTGGCTGCCCTCAATTCTGGGTGCTCCTGGTGCCGACGATGATGGCAGCGGCACGGTTACCATCATGGAAGTCTTCCGTACGTTGCTTGGAGCCAAGGACGTTGTCGGTGGCTCTGCACAAAACACTGTGGAATTCCACTGGTACAGTGCTGAGGAGGGCGGTCTGCTGGGCAGCCAAGCCATTTTCCAGTCGTACGAGAAGGAGGGCCGCGACGTCAAGGCCATGCTCCAGCAGGATATGACTGGCTTCGTCCAGGGAACTGAGGATGCTGGCAAGCCGGAGAGCGTTGGTGTCATCACCGATTTTGTTCACCCAGGCCTCACTGCCTTCATCAAGAAGGTTATCGAGGAGGTAAGCTAATTATCATGCTTGGAATTTCTGTACATTGCATTGCTAACGTTCGTCTACAGTACTGCAGCATTCCCTGGGTGGAGACCAAGTGCGGCTATGCTTGCTCTGACCACGCCTCTGCGTCAAAGGCTGGTTACCCTTCGGCCTTTGTTATCGAGTCAGCATTTGAGAACTCGGACCAGCACATCCACAGCACCGATGATCTCATCAAGTATCTGTCATTCGACCACATGCTTGAGCACGCCAAGATGACTCTGGGCTTGGTATACGAGCTCGCATACCACGACTTTTCTTCAACAGCGGCTGAGGAGCCTTCAGAATTGTAAATAGTGTGATACTACATAACCAATTGTCGATGCCAGAATGGTGGAGATTACTGCCTACTGAGCATTGCTAAGAATAATAATTATTATACAAAACAATTCGCCTTGTACTTATAGCTTGATGAGTCACGCGCCGAACCTTTTGAGTTGAGCCTAGAGGTTGAGTCTAGAGATTTCCTTTGATGTTGTAACGGCATTTCTCTTGTATCAAGAATCTTGCTTTCATCTGAATATTCATTTGCATTGCTCTGCGGCACATGCCATCGCATGGCTTGCCTCTCTTAGAATGGATTCTAATTATCCACATCACCAAATGTTAGGTACCCATATCAAAGCCTAGGTATTGAGCCGCCGTTTGATTGGGAAATAACAACTTCCAAGCCACCAACAACCCGCCATGTAATTGTAAAAGGATCATGAAGAAGAAAGTGCTTTTAGTCCCCATAGAGGATGAGACTGAAAGGAAAAGATGGGACAAAGATGGGAGACAAAACTCATTAAAGAAAGTGGCGAAGAAGAGAGTATGCAACATTCCCATAACAAAGAGCACGTGAGAAAAATAGACTAAGGATTATGTCTTTAAGAAAATGGAATCGATTCCTTTGGTCGACAAATGGCAAACGAACGCTGCAGCTGACGAGCCCCGTTGGCAGTGGCACTTGCAGCCGGCTGTTTGAAAGTAAAAGGCAAGGTTATAGCCTCGCACATGGAAGCTTCCGAAGAAAAAATAACTTTTTCCAACAAAGAAAGAGCAAGTCCTTTCTAGATAAATTCCGGCTCTGGTTGAGAACCCAAGGTAACACAAGTTAAATATTTCTCTTCGTCCAGCAGTTACTCTAAACAGAGCACTTTTAATTTACCCCGAGCTGATATCGAAGCCTGCAGTTTAGCAATATGCGTCCACAGAGTATTCACAACGCCACCGAAGCCGCTGCGCCAAGTTCCTGCAGGAAGAGAGCTCTTCGGGTAGAGGACGAGATGCTCGATAATGACGACTCCAAGAGGCGCCGGTATGAGCACCACAACGAGCCTGTAGCTGGACCCTGCGGCAGCAGCATGCATTTCACAACCACTCAGCCTGCCTTGGAGGTATCGGATCACCGTGGATGCCCCCATTTTTCGGAACAGCTAGTGCGAGGTCGCACACGGTGGCGAGAAGGGAGCGAGCCGCCGAACTGGGACTGTCGGGAGTTCCACACGCGTCGTACCATGATGGCGAGCTATGATGATAGCGTTGGAACAGAGAGGAACCCTCATCATAACTCTGCTGAGACGGATGCGTCTTCATGAGAGGAGCCCGAATGGGCACGACTGGGAAGGCGGAGGTAATATCTTCGGAGGAACGAGTTTGATATGCGTATCTCAGAGCAAGATCGGAGGCTGCTTTTGTTTTTTTATGTGCGTTGAATTACCACGAGCAATGATTACTGTCGTCGCGCAGACGGGGGACAGCTGAGAAAGAAATCGATGGGAACGGGAGGAACGCCTCATACAGCACCATCAATCTTGCGAGCAATTAGCATCCAGGAGCCAACCACCTTGGTGCACTACAGTTGAGAGATTTCGGAGACACTGTAATGGGGGATGTTGATCGGTATGCGGCCTGCATAGCATGTGATCTCGGCGTCGATACAGGGCTCGGTGGGGGGTTCATCGCTTTGGTTTGAGTTTCGCTATTGGCGTTTAGGATAGAGGACGAGCCGCGCATCAAAGCCTGATAGAAATTCACACAATTTTCGATTTCGATTTGCATTGGGCTCCGGGTTCATCGCAGCTTTGACGTGAGAGAAGATATTCGGCCTCGCCTATGTAGGCCTCTTCTTCTTGCTTGTCGGTGATTGCTGTTGTCGAGTAGGTTATTCGTCTTAAAGACCCATGTCATCATCGCTGAGATCGTCATCCATGTCTTGACCATGTTCTTCCTCCTCTTCACGCCGCATGGTTTCAGCACTTGCACCAATCTTGCGAATGCCTTCAGCTACACTGGCAACGAAGCCTCTGCTCTCAGCAAGCTCCATGGCCCCGACGCCTCGAAGGCTCGTGACGCCTTCGCCGTGGCTTTCAGGCTGTGTGATTTTGGCTCTCATCTTGGCGGATCGGGCTTCTTGCAGGTCTCTCAAGAGGGAGCGCACTTCCGAGGCAGACGGGACATCATCGCTGGCGTGTGCGAGGATCATCTCGGCGAATTCGAACCAATGGTACGGCAGGGCTCCTGCTGGCGCTGCAGACGTGCAGGACGGCAGAAACGGAGGCGACAGAACGATATCGGTATCTGCAGTATTGATTCTTCTCGAATTGCCTCTACTGTCGGCTCTGACGGGCGGCGGAGGGGGGGGCGCCCAATCCTTGACATCGATGGCGGTTTCGTAGGTGACGATTTCGCGAAGGGAGTCGGGATGGAGCCATGCCGGGGGCACAATGTTGGCGCGTCGCTGCTTCTTGAGGAGGATGGCGAGCCAAAGAGGCAGATCGGCTCGGTGTGGCGGGCGAAGCTTGGGAGTCGAGCCCTGTTGTTCATGAGGTCAGAAGACGGAACGAAGCTCTCTATCCGGAATGGCTGACCGAGAGAAGCTCAATGCTCTCGAGGCGCTGGCGGGGAACTACAGTGACGAGCTCCATTTCGCACAGAAAGGCCGCCTCTGAAGGCACCAGGCCTAGGGGGAGAGGCAAAGCCATGGCTTGTGTCGTGTCGAGGTGGATGTTAATGGCAATGGCACAGGGTGATGCTGTGCTCCTAAGCTTCGTGTCAGTGGTGTTGAAAATGTCGTGCCCCTCCATACAGGAATGCGTGCGACCCACCCGCCACATTTGGTACCTGGATTATTAGTTTGATGGGTAGATCTCCCAAGATCTCGCCACCTACCCGAACTGACCTTCATAATCCCACCTCTATTTGTTCAATTGCCACTTCTATAGATGTCTTACTTTACATCGAGCTCTCACTAATTACCATCGTGAGTATGACATATTTTACAGCTTGGAAATATTCATCTGTAAACTTGAGCTCAAGACTGAAGCAGGAATTGCCATCATCATTTAGATGACTTATTAGTCCGCTGTCACATCCTGATACCGACCAAGAATCTGGTTTCAACTGGTGACCTTGATAAGTAAAATTAAGAAGCCCCGGAGCCAATCTCAAGAGGACTAGCCATAGTAATATAGTGGTAGTATATCAGTTTGTGGACTAAGCGAAGCACTGACGGCCGAGGTTCGATTCCTCGCTATGGCATTCTTTTTGCTGTTTTTGCCATTGTTCATGGCGACGACAATGCGTGGGTAGAGGGTATATGATAGAAATTTAACAAATCGAAAATATGATACTAAATCGAAGCACTTCCGCACCCCTCTAGTACGATTCGTGACTCCATAGAAAGATGTGAAATGTATCTTTGTTGGCTGATGTGGAGTTTTCAACAAGCTTCTTTAAAAATCGGGCATGCTAACGATTGCCAAATATTCTGTACTTCAGCTTACCTGCTATAATTAAAATCCGATGCATACTTTGGGTAATTGTAAAAAGTTGGTCACCATTGTGCGTATGTCGTCAGTTTGAAACTGGTGACGAGTTGCAATAGTGTGCTGAGTGTTGAGTGCTGAGTGTTGAGGGCTGTATTAATCTTATAGAGAAGTATCGTCAAGGCCTGCAGGCATTGTAGCAAGCTCTCGCAATTAGTAGTTGAAACTTTGACATTATTTGAAATAAATCTCTGCTATAATTAGATCTCTTCCGCCTTAATCTAGCTTCGCTAGCTTGTGTTGCTGCTCAACTAAGCTTACCTATCCCTGGATAACAAGAGCTCGATGCTACCACGCATGCAGTAGGTAGGTATTTAATGGAGCGGAACTGGACACTCAAAACATAATGCAAATGACCACTACTTCACCTCTTACGCCATATTTGAGATTTCACTTAATATTGTATCCTCATCAAGACTCTTCATCATGCCGTCCTCCATCCCTCGCGCCACAATCCTGGCCTTTGGCATAACCTCGTTTGCGTCGGGAATGGCTTCACTCATCTCGCCGAGTTTGATGATTGAATCCCTCAACTTGCCTGCAGGCGCTATACCAGCCGTCAAGGGCAACGCTCTGGCGGCCATTGCCATGGGCATTTATTACACGCTGGCCTCGTACCAAAACAACACTGCCTTCTTTATGGCTACCGTTCCGATGAGGCTGCTTACAGCGACGGTGTTCTGGGCGCAAGATTGGAAGGCCGCGTCGATTTGGGAGGGCGCAGGTGCTGTTTTAACTGCAGCTGCGTTGTTCTTGTCATAGGATGATGCTTGAGGAGCTGAAATCGAGATTGTCACATCTCAAGCCCACATTCGCCTAATGGAGCAATGATTCTATACTACTATTTTTGCTTTACAATGCCCGAGATCATCCGGTCTGACTGCATTTGATTTTGTCTTTTTATTTTCTCTTCCCTCATGGAAATGAGTCCTTCAACGTGAGTCATAAGAGACTATTCTGGATAAGGAGGACGGAAATTCCCAGGTGGAGTTGGATACATCCAATTGGAAGGTGGAACAGTGCGGTTATGATGCAGAAATACGAATGTTCAACTCATCTCATGGTAAATGGCAGTGAGATGATAGGAGAGTCGTGAGGCCATGTGATGGACAGCTTCGCGCAAGAAGACAAAGCCAAAAAAACAAGTAATATGTTCATCAAACAGAGCATGTGAGGCCCTAACCACCTGCTAGCAACAAAGAAAGAAACGGGCTTCAGCCTCACACAGTGCCAAAACATGGCTCCTCCGTCACAAGACGGCCACTTTACGCGCGAATTGTGTGCGCGAAGCCCTCGGCACAGGCCAGTAAATCTCTCCTCATGGCTTGCGCCCGAGTCGTGATTGGCTGGAGATAGCTGAATGAATCACACTGTGTCAGGAGGGTCGCGAATGGGCACCTTGGCGATGCAGATATAGGGAGCAACGTCAGCCAGATAGGCAAGCAATCCATGCTGCTGCCCCATCGCCGCATCTGGCCTTCCCCTGATCAAGCCGTCGACCGATATAGGATTGATATCCCGTCGCAAAGGCCCGTCCAAATAGAACAACTCGACGTTCCATCGACTTCACTTCTCGATTCGTCTCTGTGAATCACAAAGGCATCGTCACCATGGCCATGTACAGCGCTGTCCCGCCCCCTTCGGAGACCCCCCCTCCCAGCCAGCTCACGGCAAGCATCATCTTCCCAGCTGCTCCGGCATCCGGCACCGCCATCGACATCGAGGCCTGGACCATCTCGGCGCTTCAATCGCTGAGCGTTTCGCCCATTGCCCGCGGCACCGGAACCCCTCTATCGATCCCTCTCGATGCCCTCCCAACGCCCTCCAAGCGTTCCGCCAGCCGACAGCAGGTCAAGATCACAGGCGCTTCGGAGGAAATTCAGGTAACTGTCGTTACTCCTCCCCGCAGACCGCCGTCTGCTCGGGATAGCCAGAAGCACAGAGAGGCCCTCCTCAAGGGAAAGGAAGGTAGCCGGCAGCGTCGGCGATGGGAGAATGGTATTGAATACTGCCTTATCAGACAAGTTATGAGCACCTTAGACACAGGTCGCTGATGATGAGGGGTTCCCCCCCTACAGATCGTCTTATGCATGTCCCCAACGTCCAGCCGCCCGAGCCCGTCGACTGGGAAGTCCACCCGACACATCCCATCCATCGAGTCCCTTATCAGCTCGCCCAGTTCTGGGACCACGGCGTGCGCCAGCGCATTCAAGACAAGACGGCCAAGCTCCAGGCCGCACGCAAGAAGCAGCAGCTCAAGGCCGGCAGCGCAACAGGTCTCGGCGTGGGCGAAGTGCCGCGCGACCTGCGAGAAGCGACCAAGCGCAGCCCGGTGATCCGTACCTGGGTCAAGGCCCTCGAGGAACCTGTGAGGCAGTACATGGTCGACGAGCGTCGGAGGCGAAAGGCTGAGGACCAAGCCAACGATGACAATGATGACGATAGGGACAGCGCCGCGGAGGAGATGGACTCTGATGATGAGGAGATTGTCTTCGTCGGCCGCAACGGCAGAATGAGGGACTTGCAACAGAAGAGAGCTGCTGCAGCTGCGGCTGCAGCGAGATACAGGACCGCCCACCGAGAAGTGTCACAGGAGACGGTTGATTCAGGGCTGGTGTTTGATTCCTTTGGCGATGATGAGAGCGCTGCGTTCAAGTGCGTTGCCCCCTTTTCTTATGGTACACTGTATGTGTTGAAAGCTAACCTGATATCCATCTCCAGGCGGTGGCTTACGCATGCCATCTCGGACTACTACGGCCTGACATCAAGGTCGGTCACCTTGGCCAATGCGCAGAGGGTAGTGTATATTGGGTTGAAGCAAATGCCACAGCTGAAGAAGTCTGCTCCCCCCATTAACCAGCTACCACGACCGTTGTGGGAGATCTGCTGAGTCTAACCAAAGATCGACGATGATTGTCTTTACAGAGTAAAGATTGTGGAGACTTGGGTTACACAGGACCTCATACCTTCACATGCGGGTAACTTCTTAAGTATATTGTTTTACTTGACATATAGTTCCGTTCATTTAATACATCTAGACGAATAGACGTGGTGTTGGGAGACAATATGCGTACATTTTACTTCCTCGTAGAAGCCACATATTCTTTCGCCAAAGATCCTCAGGTCATCGTCTCTATCCCCCAGGACTGATATCCGAAAGATATGTTGAAGAGATTAATTTCCCCATCTTCGATCTAATGCTTTTGCTGTCAGGAGCAACAACTTTTCTCCACCTAGCAATGGTCCAAATCTAACAAGCCGTTCTGACACTTGCATGTTGAGAAACAGGGCCAGTCCCGATACTCCAGCCTGTTCGAAAAGCGTCTTGGAAAGTACCTTGGCAGCAGTAACATTCATACCCGCTTGTCTGAGGAACATTTCCCACGGAGTGTCTTCAGAAGATAGAAATCTCGATATTGCTCGAGATTTAGCAGAATGTTGGCACATAAAAGTCAGAACCCACGAAGCCATTGTGTCTGTAGCTCCGGGGATAAAATGTACATTAATATCCCCATCTAGCGCAACCGCGAAACTCAAGAAATCGGCATAAGCTGCTAGATCTGATGGAGCCAGTGTCCCCATATATTCTCCCCTGGATTGCGACTCCGACACCAGGACGATCAGATTTTCATACCTCTGGCTCACATTCTTCACGCGTTCTCGTAATTGGGCTTGAGACTGCGAGCCTGGAAGAGGCCGCTGCCTGACCTTGAGAATATTCGTGATGATGATTCCCGTACCAGGTGAGAGGGATATATCAGCTTCAAAACTCAAAGGCGAGGGAGACCCTTTGGGCTGAGCAGCCCCTGGTAGCCAGACTGCTGTGCCGTGACGCGAAAAGTCCATATCAATCAATTTCTCGGGAGTCCACATATTCTCCAATCGTCTCAATATAGGCCTAGCAAGATCAACCGAAATGATAAAAGACGCCTTCTCGGATGGTATCTCAAAGTTAGGAATCGGCGCCAGAGGCATCTCTTCAGCCATCGATGGAGGTGCCGCTCCGGAATTGCTGGTTGCTGATGCTTCGTTCCCAGTTATAGTTGGTGAAGTACCTGTGCGTTGACGCATTAAAGAAGTATCTGTATTGAGACGCGGTCTTTTGATGCCTCTGAGCTCCATAAAGTTATGGAGAAGGATGCTCGTCGCACTCGTGTCGTGGGAATTCGGTAAGAGCCTTGCGGCCTCATCGTCGAATTTCCTACGAATTGGATGACTCGGATCTGTGAAATCCTTGTTTTCTGAGATATTCGTTTGGTTTGGTTGCTCTGAGTTGATCCTATCTAGGCTCCCAAACTGCTGAATGCTAGCCGGGGGCGATGCGTCCGCTTCACAGTCTAATAAGAAAGATGATTCGATTTCTTCGTCGTCTCGAAGGCATAGGACATCCAAGTCTGGATTTATCAAAACGAAGTCAATGCTACTTAAAAGAGAGGTAGGTTCATAGGAAAGATATTTTGTAATTATGTCATCCGGTACTGCAACTTCATCCACCATTATGGGCTGCCGTTTCTCCAGCGGAAAAACTGCCCATCTTAGAGAAGTTTCTGATATTGGATCCCGTGGGACTGGCAGGAGATCAAAACAACGAGACTTGATTTTCCTCAAAAATGTAAAATGTGTCTTCGCAGTGAAATGGTGAATAGCCCATTCGGGGGGCCGGATTTCGAAATCAAGCAGAGGGACGGAAATACGAGATATGGAATCATCTTGATGGACACGTTCTTGGTTCACCAATTGGTCAGCATAATAACGTCGGTCCTCAAGCAGTGTCATGAAAGCATCATCAAAATGTCCCATTTGCTCGAGTGAGTTGGAAACTTCCTCGCCATTATCACCAATCAGAGGCAGGCAGATATCCGTGAAAACATTGCCTTCATTTGAGGCATCAGAGCTCATATGGACGACAGGAGCTTCAACTTTGGCCTCTTGGATCACAGTGTGGCACGTTTGAATGAGTTGAGGTAACTCTCCACCGGATGGTGATGTCATGAAAGTGGACGAAATAATAGGATCTGAGTCCATGCCGTGTTGAATAGCTTCGATGGTAGCTCGGCCAGGGCTACTTGGTTCAGACACAAGATCAATAACTGCCACGTCTCCATCAGGAATGAACGGTGCGTCGTCGTCGGATACTGGAGACAAGGGGGGCGAGAGAGGATCCAGGCAGCTGTATTGATACTAAAAGTCCGTCAGCTACAGTAGACAACGGCGATCCGAGTAGCAAAGTTGACTCACAGGCTTGATTTTTGCTTGTTCCAGAAGTAAATCCTTATATTCTGAAGCTGTCAGGGATTTGCTCTGTTCTCGCACAAGATTGGTGGCGGTATCTGATAAAATCGGTTCATCTATGTCCAGTTCTCGACGTAGAAGCTCCCATAACTGGCTGAGCGAGGGAGGGAAGCTTAAACCTTCATCCATATCTGTTCTTATGCTAGCCAGTGGAAGCCATTGCTTGCAAGGATTGCCGTATCTCTTGGTATGAACCTGGTGTAGGTACTCTTGGAGATCGCTCTCAGAACATGGTCCCAGGTCGAGTTCGCTTACAGGGATAAAAAGTTCTTTTATAAACGTGTTGGTAGCTGATAGGAAAATTTTTGATGGTGAATCGTGTAGAAGCTTCTCGAGACTCTCCCGGTATCGCTGATGCTCGTCAAATACATCTCCCGTCAGCTGCGGTTTTGGGAGAGGCACCATCTTCAATCCCAGCTGGGTTATAAATCCATCGTTTCCGGTAGTCTCTTTCGTGCCCTGGATATCTGTCACATGAGATTGAAAGGTAAACGGGTGCCGTCTATGGTTTCTGAAGCAACCCTCGCGTCGGCCATATTCGTCTGCGGTTTCCGTCCTCTCTATAGGCTCACCTGGTGCTGGTGTCATGCTGGTATAGATGTTTATTTATGCCGTAGTACCTATGTCTGTGGGGCATAAAAGAGGCTTTTGTTGGTATAAGAATTGTGATGTTAAAGCGAGGCTGGATGATTATTTTGAATGCTGCAAAGTTATTGTAGCCGTAAAAATATTTGCGTATCTGATAGAAGAAAGAGCGAATGTGAGGTTAATGGAAAGCAATGGATATCGATAACGCCTCTCCGGTATGCCTGATACCTAACGACAAGATAATTTTAATAATTCGATAGAGCACGGAATATCTAAGCTAGAGAGCTCTTAATGAAATATATACAGAAACATGTATGCCTCTATTATTGAAGAGTTGGATGTCATCAGCATAGACCAGCATACCCTGCAGAATGACAAACGAGGCTCGCTGCATGGATATTATAGGCAGCGCTGGTTACGGGATACAGGGGACCACCCCGCTAAAAGTGGCTTTGTGCCCCGCCAAATCAACGCCAATACAAGGTGCTAGAAGCCGCTTACATATGACGGACTACCTATCTCCGATAACTGATAGCCATCCCGCCCATCGCGATCCTTGCTTGACGCAATAGCTCTCCAGCTTCATCCTTGGGCTATTCGGACCGTCAGAGGTTTTCCATGTAGCCTGTGCAATAACGCTTGAAATATCGTTCTCTCTGGCAATTGATCCGCTCCTCCGCCATGGCGTATGTCGCACCAGTCCACAAGCCGACCAGCATCAGGCACGCCCTGCGCATCCGGTTTCTGTCGCCAGATATCGAGGATCTGGTTGTTGCGTAAGTGCTTCCTACGATTTCCGACTGCCTGCGTGCCATTTGCTCACTCATATCATCGCATAGGAAGGCGAACCGACTGGAGATATGGCGAGTCACCGAGGAGGGCATGACATGCCTTCACACCAAAGTTATCCATGGCACCATAGACATGCTCCAGCGGCTACAGCCTAAGGATTCCGCTACAGACCTTTTGTTCATCGGCACGGATAGGCTGCAGTACTTCAACATAGCTTGGAACCCCGAAACAAACCAGCTGGATGCTGTCGAGCAGACAATACATGATTCAGCGGAACCTTATATGCGGCAATCGCAGAGCCAAAACAGATGTCTGGTGGACCCCACAGGCAAGTTTATGGCCATGCACCTTTGGGAGGGAGTGCTGAACGTCTTTCGCTTGCGGATACGCAAGGGCTTGACTACGAGACTTGAAGTACTGGACCAGGTCCGGTTGACAGAGCTGTGGATGAAGTCGAGCGTATTCTTGCATAGTCGAACCGGCCATCCGAGAATCGCGTTTCTTTACAAGAACCAGCTAGACCGCGAGGAAGCTAGGGTTGCTGTTTATCGACTGACGGAAGACGATAAGGGCGGCGTTTCGTCCAAGTTTGACCCTCTAAAGGACAGAGAGCTGGACCAAGTCATTCCCGATCCTTATGCATCTATGCTCATACCTGTCCCAGTGTATGAGGAGAAGCGATATCATGTGCGCAACAACGAGGGAGCCAGGGCACACTTGGGAGGCCTTCTTGTGGTTGGCGAGACGCTTCTCACATATTTCGACAGCCTCACATATTCCAGCGTGTGCTCTAGTATTGAGGACCCTAAAATATACGTTGCTTGGGCCGAGTATGACGGGACGCATTATTTCTTGGCTGATGACTACGGTCGTCTTGATCTGCTGGAAATCAAGACTACCAATGAATCAACTGGTGTAGTAGTCACAGGCATGGAAGTCCATCCGATAACTTTTCAAGACTCGAGCCGATATACATCAAGAGCATCTAGCTTGGTTTATATGGGGAACAATCTCCTATTCATTGGTTCACATCATGGCGACTCTCAACTTTTACACATCGATATTGAAACCCAGCAAATGAGTCTTGTCAAAGTTTTATCCAACAACGCGCCCATCATGGACTTCACAATCATGGATCTGGGAAATAGAGAAGGAGACGCACAGTCTGGAAACACCTTTTCATCAGGTCAGGCGAGAATTGTGGCTGGCTGTGGTGCTTACCAGGATGGAAGCCTACGAAGCATTCGTAGCGGTGTTGGCCTTGAAGACCGTGGTCTCTTGGACGAATTTCAAGGCACTAGAGGGCTGTTTACCTTACGATCCGTGGAGTCGGAAAAGGTCGATACCGTCATCATCTCCACACTTACTGGAACTCGAGTTCTTCGATTTGAGCCTGATAACATCGAGGAGCTTTACTCATTTCAGGGAATAGATCTCGAATCGGAAACGCTCTTGGCTGCAAACCTGCCAAACGGCCAGCTGTTGCAAATTACACCTCGAGTCGTCAATGTCCTGGACCCCGATAGTGGGACCTCCTTGTGCTCATGGCAATCACCCGAAGGCAAAGTGATTACAGCAGCGTCTGCCAATACAAAATGGGCTTTGCTGTCCATAGATGGATCAATATTGGTCTCCTTAAACCTCCTCGACGGCTTAAAGGCAGTTGTCAAAAATGCTTCACAAGATTCGGTATCTGGGCAACCAGATCAAATATCCTGCTTACATGCGGCGCGCGACCCTCAAGACTTTGGTGTGATCGGCTGGTGGACATCGGGAACGATTTCAGTCGTGGATCTGGCCACTTTGACACCAATCCATGGCGAGCCACTGAGGCAGACAGATGACAGTTCTTCAGTCCCACGAGATGTAGCGCTCGTTCAGCTGCACCCACCTGACATCTCGGGCCCAACGATGCTGGTGGCCTTGGAGGACGGAAATGTTATTAGCTTTAATGTTTCTGTCAAAGGCTTCTCGATATCTGGTAGGAAGACGGTCACACTGGGAAGCGGTCCGGCACGACTTCACGTTCTACCCCAAGCGGATGGAATCTGCAACGTGTTTGCGACTACAGAGCATGCCAGTTTAATCTACAGTTCAGAGGGGCGTGTCGTCTACTCAGCGACTACTGCTGATGATGCCACATTCGTGGCCCCGTTCGACTCAGAGGCATTCCCAGACTCCATTGTATTATCGACAGAAGAACATATCAGGATCTGTCATGTTGATAACGAGAGGCTTACCCACGTTAAAGCACTTCCTATGAGCGAGACCGTCCGCCGCGTGGCTTATTCACCGGGGTTGAAGGCCTTTGGACTGGGCTGTATAAGGAAAGAGTTGATTGAAAATGAAGAGGTCATTACGAGCACCATCAGATTAGTTGACGAGATCATCTTCCAGGAGCTGGGAAAGCCGTTTGAGCTCAATGGCTCTGCGTCATTAGAACTAGTCGAGTGCATAATTCGGGCCGAGTTACCTGACAGTAACGGTGTCCCGGCCGAGAGATTCTTGGTCGGCACGAGTTTTGTCGCTGACCCTGGCACAGAGGAGGCAGGAGAGACGAGAGGCAGAATACTGGTCCTTGGTGTCGACGAGTCGCGGCAACTGTACCAAATCGCCTCCCATAACTTGAAAGGAGTATGCCGTTGTCTGGCCATCATGGATGATTACATCGTCGCCGGGTTGACTAAAACGGTGGTTGTTTACGGCTATACCCAAGAGACATCGACTGCAGCCAGTTTGAACAAGCTGGCATCGTTCCGCCCGGCGTCATTCCCTATCGACCTGGATGTTTCTGGGAACATCATAGGCATTGGTGATCTCATGCAGTCCCTTACTCTTGTTGAATTCACACCGGGCCAAGATGGTAAGAAGCCAACGCTGGAGGAGAAGGCAAGACATTATCAACAAGCCTGGACTACATCGGTTAGCGCCCTAGATGAATCTAGGTGGCTAGAGGCAGATGCTCAGGGCAACATTATTGTGCTCAGGCAAAACCAGGAAGCGCCCACAGAACAAGATCGCAGTCAGCTGGAGATTACAAGCGAACTCAATATTGGGGAGCAGATCAACCGGATTCGGAAGATTCAAGTTGCACCTGCTGAAAATGCCATTGTGATACCAAAAGCATTTTTGGGCTCGGTAAGCTTTATATGTAACCCCCAACGAAATGGCGAGTGGAAACTGACCAACTGGACAAATAGATTGAGGGCACTCTTTACCTCTACGGCGACATTGCCCCCAAGTACCAGGATCTGCTGATGACGTTCCAATCAAGGCTACAGGAGTACATCCAAACACCCGGAAACCTGTCGTTTGACACTTGGCGGGCGTTCAGAAACCAGGCCAGAGACGGCGAGGCTCCTTTCCGATTTGTAGACGGTGAGATGATAGAAAGGTTCCTGGACCTGGACGAGAAGCAGCAGGAGCTGGTTTGCGAAGGGCTGGGACCAAGCGTGGAGGACATGCGGAACATGATAGAAGAGCTCAGGAGGATGCATTAAAGCGGCTGGATTGATTTGTGTATAAATGAGCCTGGAAGATGGCGATGGCTGTGTGTTTGCGGTTTATCACTGGCATTGAGTTTCATAGACATGGAGTCGGTTCACTTATGAGTCGCGCTCCGATACCATCCTTTGAGTTACTTGAGTTACTGCTGTAAGTACATGCATGATGGAATCTCAAAAATAAAATATAATCGATTAGACTTATTTTTCTCTGATTGTTTCATTTTTCATATATCATTTTTATATCATTTTTATACAAGTGCCCTGCCAGATTAGCTCAGGTCCCTGTCGCATCAGTCGATTCCATGCCAAAGGCGGAACAGACCGGGACGCCGAAGCTCCCGGCGAATCAGCGCGCCGCAATTTCCACCGCAGCTGACCATGGCAGCCTCAGGCCACGACCAAAAAAACCGGATCCCAAAACTTTCGGCAATCATCACCTGTTAGCCCGAGAGAGCCAAAGCAACGGCGAAAAGACCTCAACTCACCACTTCGACCTTCGCCCTCGCCCTCGACCTCTACCATGGCGCCTCTCGCAACTGCTTCCCGCCTGTGCCTGCGCTCGGCCGTGGCCAAGCCTGCCGTGCGCGCGCTGAGCTCGTCGGCCGTGCGCCAGGCTGATGCTCCCGGTGCGGCTTCTTACACCAGCCCCTTCAAGGGCGAGTCCAAGGGCAGCAAGATCCCCGACTTCAGCAAATACATGTCCAAGGGCGGCGAGACCTCCAACAAGCTCTTCTCGTACTTCGCCGTCGGCACCATGGGCGCCATTACCGCTGCCGGAGCCAAGAGCACTGTTCAAGGTGGGTTGGCAGCAGGGCTTTGCTTGTTTTGTGTGGGGGAGGGGGGAAACGGGTTGAAAATGGGAATTGGTGCTTTGGATGAGCTGGAATTGGCTGATGCGAGGCCATTGGAGCTTGGGGGAGTTGGAATTGAGCAATTGGGTCGTTTCCATGCACGAAGCTAACACGTGGGGTGCTGCAGAATTCCTCGTCAACATGTCCGCCTCCGCCGACGTTTTGGCCATGGCCAAGGTCGAGGTTGATCTCAACACCATCCCCGAGGGCAAGAATGTGAGCACGCCCGACGACTTTTGAGCACAAAGAGAGCTTCATTTGACTAACTCCCTGCCCCCAGGTCATCATCAAGTGGCGAGGCAAGCCCGTCTTCATCCGCCACCGAACCCAGGACGAGATCGACCAGGCCAACAAAGTCAACATCGCCTCTCTCCGAGACCCTCAGTCCGATGAGGACCGTGTCAAGCGCCCCGAGTGGCTGGTCATGCTGGGTGTCTGCACCCACTTGGGTTGTGTCCCCATTGGCGAGGCCGGTGACTTTGGTGGCTGGTTCTGCCCTTGCCACGGCTCCCACTACGATATCTCTGGCCGGATACGAAAGGGCCCCGCACCGCTCAACCTGGAGATTCCCGAGTACGACTTCCCCGAGGATGACAAGCTCATCATTGGTTAAAACGCGAATGCATGTATAAAGAATCGGGAAAAAAGAGAGGGGGGAGACTGTCCTGTCACAAACGATGTAACAGTATCGGGGGGAGTCTTGGGGAACCAAAATGGGCGAAGATGAGACAGCTCTCGAACCAAAAATACATAATTCGTCTCGGAATTACAAAAAAAACATAGATTCTCTCTGGGCGGTCAAGTCTATTGGTGGGATGGGAGGTGGAATGAAGAAATGGAAGATGGTGTCTCATGATGCTGGGAATGGGACACACAAACTCCTGGTTTCTTAGACGTGAGCCATGTGCAGCATTGTATAAATAAAACGTTTTACGAAAAAAATCATGAAAAGTCTCTCGGATATTAGTGAAGACATCTCCACGATTCCGTCATAGAATGAGACGGGACAAAACAGAGAAGTGAACAAAAAAAGAAGAGAATTCGGCTTGTAGCCAAAAAATATTATAGACTGAGTATTTTAAATTTCTTTTGTCTATTCTTCATACCCGTTTTTCTCTCCCACCCGAGATTAGTGTCCGTGGCCATCATCCTCCGCGCTCATCTCCGGATCCAGCTTGATCAGCGTGTCAATCCGCATGATGCTGATACAAGCCTCGACCGCACTCTTCAGCTGCCGAACCTTGCTTATGCTGGGCTCCAGCACGCCGAGCTTAATCTCATCCACGACCTTGCCCTTGGTGAGGTCCAGGCCGTAGTTCTTGTAGCTCTTCTTCTTGGCAATAGACTTCTCATCCTCGTTGGCATCGCCCTCCTGGACGCGTTGTGACAGGGCGTGTCTGGAACGCAGCTGGGCGACAAGTTCTGCGGCGTCCTTGGCAGCGTTGACGGCGAGCGTCTTAGGGATGACGAGCAGGGACTGAGCAAACTCGCCAATGGCCAGCTGCTCGCGGGATCCGACAGTGCCGGCGAACTCCTCGAGGTAGATGTGCAGGGCAGTCTCAACGGCACCGCCACCGGGGACGATGCTACCGCTTTCTAGCGTCCTCTTGACGGCGCAAAGAGAGTCGTGGACTGATCGCTCAATCTCGTCGAGAGAGTATTCGTTGGGTCCTCGCAGAATGACGGAGGCGGAGGAGTGGGCCTTGGTGCCCTTGATCAGGATGCACTCGTCGTCCGAGATGCGCTCCTGGAAAACCTCCTCGGCGTGTCCCAGGTATGAAGGATCGAACTTCTCGTCACCGTTCAGGTCAGAGAGTGTGCTCAGGAGAGTACCGCCGGTGGCCTTGGCGATTCGTCTAAGATCCTCCTTCTTGCATCTTCTAACACCCATGGCGCCCTTCTCAACCATCATCTTCAAAACCATGTCATCGATACCCTTGGTGGTAAGGATGACGTTGGCACCAGCCTTGAGGATCATTTCTACCCTCTCGATGATCATGCCGGATTCCCGAGCACGGATAGCCTCCAGCTGCTGAGGGTCATCAACCGTGATCTGGACGCCGAGCTTCATCCTCTCCTTTTGCAGGTTCATGTCCAGGATGGCAATCTTGGCATCCTGAATACGGGTAGGCATAGCCTGAGAAGCAACTGTGCAGTTCAAGGCGTAGCCCTTGACCAGGACCGACTCGAGAGCGCTCTTGCCGTGGGCCTTGAGCAGGTTAACGGCCTTGACGGGATATTTGGACTCGTTCTTGTTGTTGGTTGTCTTGACCGCCTGGATGGCGTCGACGACTAGGTCGGCGAAGAAGTCGGAATCAGCACTAATGATCTTGCTGGACATGGATGTCTTGGCAATGTTGAGGAGAGATTCCCGGCCGAGGTTGTCGACCTTGATGCTGACGTTCTCGTTTAGGTACTTAATGGCCTCTCGCAGGGCAAGTCTGTAGCCGGTGATGATGGTGGTGGGGTGGATGCGGTTCTTCATCAACTCGTTGCCTCGTCGGAGCAGCTCGGCGGCGATCAGAACAACTGATGTCGTGCCATCGCCAACCTCCTTATCCTGCTGCTGGGCCAGGTCCACCAGGATCTTTCCGGCGGGATCTTCGACGTCGAGGAGGGTAAGGATTGTGGCACCGTCGTTTGTCACTGTAACATCCTGTTTGAAGCAGATATAATAGTAAGCAAGCTGTCGTGGTTTATGTTCGAGTTGCTTCGCTGGGTAGAATAGGGGCAAAAGGGTGGAGGAGTCTCAATCGAGGGGCAGTCGGTGTATGTACTCACGCCAATGTCGTCAACCATCATCTTGTCAAGACCACTGGGGCCAAAAGAGCTCTTCACCACATTGGCGATGGCCTGTGTTGCCAGAACTGCGCTCGTCAGTCAACAGCCTCGTCCAAGTCATGGGCAGCAGCCCAACGCACCATTTTGGTCTCGAATATCAGATCCTGAAATCTTCTGGCCACCGAGGAAAAGGGTCCCGTTCCGGGGCTGCTCGAATAGTGCTGCCATGGCTGAAAAGCAGTGGTGCAAGTACAAGCCGCCTAACAGTGAATGGAAGTAGAAGACAAGGGAAAGGAGTGGAGGCTCGAGGTTTCGACAAGTTTCTGCCTTGAGGACCGTCTACCCTGGCTTACCTAGCCAAAGCTGCGAAGCTCAGTAATGGCGGCACTTGTCCCGCTGCCCCTCGACTTTTTTGTCGGAAGCACAGATTGTTCCAGCTCCGGCGCCGCCAAATACTAGCCTATGCACTGATAGGTAGTGCATGGCGACGCCTCCAACAGCGCTGGCAGCCCCTCCAAGCCCCCGAATTCCCAGCGCGGCACGCCCTGATTGGGTGGCGCTCAGGGGACGTGAAATTTACCCTGCGCTGCCCCTCCTTTGTGAAGAGGGACAACTGATAGCGGGGCAGAGCAAAGGCCTGGCATTGAACCTCTCGTGACTCTTTTTTCGGCCGACTGACTCCCTCTCGTCTCGTTGCGCATTCAATTTCAGCACAGTGACTCAGGATTGCTACGTGTCGTTGTATCAAAGGCAAGCTCTGTGTATTTCGAGAAAAGGTATGTATATATTGGCATCTTCAATTTCCAACAGACTGAAGTGTCACAACAATCTATCTATTCCATTTCAACCGCTCCTGATATTAACATTTATCAGAAACAACAGCTACACCATGGAGAACGCCGCCGACCAGCCCAAGGAGCCCTCCAAGAGCGCCCTCAAGAAGGCCGAGAAGCAGGCCAAGATGGCTGCCGACAAGGCTGCAAAGGCCGCCAAGCAGGCTGCTCTCCCCGTCGTGGGCGGAAAGAAGACCGACGATATCATTGGTATCACCGTCACCAAGGCAGAGAACTTCCCAGCATGGTACCAGGAGGTCGTGCTCAAGGGCGAGATGGTTGAATACTACCAGGAAATTTCCGGCTTCTTTGTTCTGCGCCCTCTGTCAATGCACATCTGGGCCACCATCCGAAAGTGGTTCCAGGACCGCATTGAGCTGATGGGTGTCGAGGAGACCAGCTTCCCCATGTTCCTTTCCTCCAAGTCCCTGGAGAAGGAGAAGGACCACGTCGAGGGCTTTGCTCCTGAATTGGCTTGGGTGACCAAGGCGTACGTATTTTGTCATCTATACATTCGTTCCTGAGGAAACATCATGAACTAACCCCTATCTAGCGGTGACAAGGATCTCGAAGTTCCCGTCGCGATTCGTCCCACGTCTGAGGCCGTCATGTACCCTTACTACGCCAAGTGGATTCGAAGCCACCGAGATCTCCCCCTCCGACTGAACCAGTGGAACTCCGTCGTTCGATGGGAGGCTAAGCAGACCACTCCTTTCCTCCGAACAAGAGAATTCCTCTGGCAGGAGGGCCACACTGCTCACCTGACCGAGGAGCTTGCTGGAAAGGAGGTTTTGGAGATTCTGGAGCTGTATGCTGGTGTTTATGAGCAGCTTCTGGCTGTTCCCGTTGTCCGAGGACGCAAGACCGAGAACGAGAAGTTCGCCGGTGGTTACTACACAACTACCGTCGAAGGCTACATTCCTTCCAACGGCCGTGGTATTCAGGGTGCCACATCCCACTGCCTGGGACAGAACTTTAGCAAAATGTTCGACATTACTGTTGAAGATCCTGCCAACAAGGGCTCCCACATTCACGTCTGGCAGAACTCCTGGGGTCTGTCCACCCGTGTCATTGGTGTCATGATTATGGTGCACGGTGATGACAAGGGTCTTGTCCTTCCTCCCCGAATTGCCAAGACTCAGACCATCTTGATTCCCGTCGGCATCAACAAGAGCACTACCCCCGAGGACAGGAAGAAGCACGAGGAGCAGCTGGATGGCATCCGGGATACCCTGAAGAAGGCTGGTGTCCGTGCTGAGTCTGACTGGAGAGAGGGCTACACTCCTGCCTGGAAGTTCAACGACTGGGAGCTCAAGGGTGTTCCTCTGCGAATTGAGTTTGGCCCCAAGGATGCTGCCAAGGAGGTTGTCAGCTGGGCGAGACGTGACACTGGTGAGAAGGGCACCATCCCCATTGCCGAGGTCGCCACCAAGGTTCCCGAGCTCCTGGAGACTATCCAGGCGGATATGTACGCCAAGGCCGAGAAGTCGTTCCGTGAGCACCGCCTGCAGATTACCAAGTGGGAGGATGTGCTCCCCGCTCTGGATGACAAGAACGTTGTCCTGATTCCCTTCTGTGGTGATGGCAAGTGCGAGGACCGCATCAAGGAGCTGACCACTCGCGAAGACACCCAGCCCGACGTCCCCGAGAGCCAGAAGCTCCCCTCCATGGGCATGAAGAGTTTGTGTATTCCTTTCGAACAGCCTGAGGGCGTGGTTGCCGGCGAGACGGACTGTCTTAGCCCCGAATGCCAGCGCAAGGCACAGTTCTGGACCATGTTTGGTAGAAGCTACTAAATCGTGGGAAAAGATGGTGCATAGAAGGAGTTATTTGTGTAAAAAGTGGTTTATTGTATCCCACTTGTGATTTGCTATACGGTTTGATACTCACAAGGGGAATGCAGAGGGATAAATTTATTAAATGACGTTAATGATCTCGATTTCTTGTTCGCTTGTTCTTTTTCTGTGACGGTATATCTACATCTATGTTTAGTTCTATCGTACTAGCACCACTCGAATCTCTCGTTGACGACCCAGTCTACGTCTTCGGTAGCTCCCTCGCCGAACCAATTCAGACTGGCCAAGTTCTTATCTTGCCTAACGACGAACGTAGTCTCAAACTCGGTAGCAGCCTCAGCAGCCTTCCTTACTCTCTCGAGGGGATTCCAGATCTCGACCTTTGAGCAGCTCCAGTCCTTGGCCTCCTTCTCAGCAGCGCGGAAGATGCCCACGACAGCTGTGGATAGCTCATCATCGGAGATGCTTTCGTCTTCAACGACGAATCTGAGGAAGCTTATAAGGTTCTTCTCTGGTTGCTCTGGTCCGCCATAGTGGTTACGCTCGAAGAGGCCCCATACTCGGGAGCCGGTTGAGGGGGACGTGTAGAGGGCGCCGTGGACAGTGGGCTTGCGGCCAAATGCGGCGTTGCAGATGAATGCCTCGCGGTAAAAGTGCCACTGAAGGGCGTCGAGGTCAGGGATGACGGCAACGCGGGTCTTGGACGCATCGACAGCGTTGGGCTTGGCCATCTCCTTGCGCACGAGAAGCTCGTCTCGCTCCGCCAGTTCGGCCAGATGTTCCTCGTGAATAAGCGTAACAGAGGACGTATCCAGCTCAGCATCTGATCTGACGCGGAACTCGATCTGGGTGTTTTCCAGGGGCAGCCATCCGTGCTTAGCATAGAAGAGTCTCCCGATATCAGAGAAGAGCACGGAAAACGCCGGCTCGCCAGTCTCCCGCTGCTGGGCCGCCATGTATCCACGCAGCAGCTCCATCATCTTGCCGGCATAGCCTCGTCCCCGGAACTCCTTGAGAGTGAAGACACTGGCGACGCCATAGGCCCAAACGTCGTGGACGCTGCCATCCTGATTCCTCACGAGGGCACGCTTGCGCAGGGTTTCACAGGCGGCCAGGACGGGACGCTCACCGTTTTGCGGGGTGGCGGCGTCGTCTGTGAGGATCCAGTTGGTGATGCCGCCGTTGCGGGCGAGGGGGATGGACAGGAGATACTCTTCACGCTCGAGATAGTCCGCGACGGTGAGGCTGTTGCCCCATTCGGTCTGGTTGTATAGCCAGGTGCGGGTGCGTTCTAGAGGCGTGGGATTGGTGAGGATGATGGAGGGGGAGGAGGACGAGGGGAGGGATGAGGCTGAGGCTGAGGCTGACATGATGGCTGCTGAGTCTCTATGAATACTAAGGCTTGTCTTGCTTGTGTAATCCTGCAATGCAATACTGTAAGATTGGCTGTAAGATTGCAAGTAATATCGACAGAGGATAGTTTCGTTGCCGTATGCAGCAAAGTGTCTAGAGTCTTCGAAGAGCTACTATACTAGTCTCTCTTTGCCCCATCTCGTCTGGGTTCATGTAAGCAGCACCTCCTCTTCACCACCAAGTATTAGTCCTACTGAACACAGTTCAAAAGAGTGAAAGAAGAAGATTAATAAGATGCTATGATATTCATAAATAAACGTCTAGTAGAGTGTCATTGCCCTCAATTTATATCTATTTTGAGATGCCAAAGCGCCTACTAAAACTGCTGAAGATACCCCGCCTTCCTAGGTCCGAACCGGCGAGACGAAATCGGCAACAGAGCGGAAGAGGATTTGAGTCACAGGCATCGACTCATGTGATTTTTACGTACGACATTTTCAATGGAGAGTAGAATGTATTGAGGTAGGTTTTCGTTTTCTCTTTCCTTTCTTTCTTTTCCTTTTTTGTTCTCTTTTGTTCTCTCTTGAGAAACTGCGGTGAGCTGTGTAACGCAGGTCTCACACGGCAAACGGCGGCTTCCGCTCTGATGAATTGAATTAGAAGACTACAGCACAAATATGCATTCCCGTGTCTTATAGCTCTCAAATATATGCTTGCAATTTAGTTCGATTTATTTACTCAACCGCTTCTTTTGTGTAGTCTTTTTTAACCTTTCAAAGGCGCTGACATCTTTGCAAAGATTTTCTCTGAGATGATAGTCAAAATCGCAACTAGTTGCCTATGCTCGTCTACATGATTCATACATAACATGCCACCACCTGAACTCAGACAAGCACAGACAGTAACATATAAAGCTCACATATTGCTTTCGTTTCCTCCCCTATGCAACTTACAGTTCCTCTCAGAAATCGCCACCCAGAGGCTATCCGAAACATGTACTTACCTCATACGTGTGCCCCCACGCTTGTATTACCCCAGAACAGTCATAAATTTGTGTATTAGTAGCTGCCATTTGACTGTGCCGTAGTAATAGAGGCACCAAGATCATCCATATTTTGGGCCATGAAGAAACTTGCAAGGTTTAAAAGAACGTTTAATGATAGAAATATGATGTAGGATTCGCTAGCATGCATACTAAAGGTGTGTGGTCAATTCGCAGTTCAAGAGGATCACATGCGCTCGCCATACTAATATGGTGGGCAGCCGTCAACACGTAACATGCAGGAAATTACTACATAGCACAGCTCTGACGATGCATCAGCAGCAGCCCTATTCAGACCTCGGCAGTGGCGTTAGGCTATTTTCTTAAGATTAACTCTGCCTTGGAGAGTAACATTTGAAACGCCAAGTTTGAGACATTCCACGTGCAGATCAATCACCGCTTATCTCGGATCTGCTCTTCTTCTTTCTTGTCTTCTTCTTCCTCTTTTCCTTCCCAGCGCCGATTGACCGGAGTAGACATGACGCAAGACTACGCATAGTTTGAATCAAGAAAGCTGATATACATTCATTACGCTGTATAGTGGGCATTGATGACGATTCCCCTTCTATTAAGAGCTCGCCTTCTTCTTCAACACCGAAACCTCCATTGCAATACGCGTTGTATCAAAAAGCCATTGAATACGACGAGAGAAGCCAATAAGATGGAAGGAAATTCATCTTCCCATCCTACCATGAATGCAAACGATCTGAATCGCCCATCACATCCAGGGTTGGGAATCATCTTTTCCGACGCCAGCCGCCCAGAGAGAGATGAAGATCAACACACAAATCTCAGCCAACCTAAGCTGTATCCATGCCTCCCAGACAGCACAGTTTTTGATGCACGATTTTGGCAAGAACACGTTCCAATGCTAGTACAAAGCAACGTCGCCGTCCAATCCGCCAACCTAGCTGTTCTCATCCTCATGTTCGCCCAGTCAGCAGTCGGCGTTGGAAGCAATCACTACGGAAAGGCCCTTTGGCATTACGGCCGAGCTCTTCGGCTCGTTAGAGAGACAAGCACCTCCAGAGAGGGCCTTCGACCAGCCATTCTGTGTTCCATGTTCTTCGTCATATTTGAGATTATGAACGGGGATACAAGAGCCGCGGAATCGCACTTGTGGAACGGAGAAAAGATGCTTTTAGAGCTTCAGCGACTAGAATCGAGACCCGGAGGCATTGAAGTGGACGGGGAAGGGAGTTTACGGCGGGAATTGCCGTACGCGCTCCAGTTTCTGATGTTGCAGAGCGATGCCCCGAACCTCAACTTTGAGAAAGCAGGCTATTTGGAAGCGTTTATTCGGATGGCTACAAGTCCGGATCGGATACCAAACATGGTTCCAAGAGCGTATCCGGATCAAATGACGGAGCGGGTTGAAGGTTTACTATAGGTGACTTCATTACGACAGACAGTACATGTATCTATTACCATCAATTTTGGTTCGAGGCGTTGAATGCTTTATCCTCGCAGACCAGATCTTTTCAGCATACATTTCTCCATTTCTCTCATTTCCCACTCAACGCATCTGGATTCATTCTTGTAACTTGATTTTCTTCTAAATATCCATTCCAATCCTTCAGTGCCATGACTCGACGTGAACCTTTTGAGCCGGTCATATATACCTAAACAGCCTTTCTAAATCTGACCGACATAATAGCTGGCAGCTGCGGAAAGTTGGATGTCGCCTCCACCCTCCCCGGAATAGCATCCTCTTCAGTAAAGCTTGGCTCTTCAAGCGCATCCAAGATCAAGTTCCTCTTGAAAAAGATGGTGAGGAGTTCATGGAGAGGACGATGGAAGTAATACTGCCGCTTTCTGTCAGACGCTTACTCTCCCTGTCAAGATATTCGATGCCATGTAGTTATTTAGCACAAGCTCCAACTTACCTGGGCCGTCTCTTGTCCAACGATGAAAACACCTTTAAATGGCTTGACATGGAGGTATTCCTTGATATTTTTGCTACGGATGATTTGCTGTTCGCCGGTTAAGGGATCGAACGTGACTTCGATCTGGCGGGAATAGGTTGAGGTGAAGAAGACTGGATGGAGGGTAGTGGCTATGAAGCTGAATTGTAGAGGAAATTTTCAGCATAATTTTTTGTTGTGTCAAGGTGGATTGAGTCTGGGTAAAAGATGTGAGCATAGCATCACTTACACGCCGTCCTTCTTGAGCAGCTTCGGAAGCGCGTCCGCAAGGGGATCAAGAGTGGCCACGTCCATGATTGCCATGTTCATGAGGACAATGTCGAAGCCGCCAATCTTGAACCATAATTATGGCGGTTAGCCAATGCAACAATTTTGCCAGAACGAGAAACAAGACAAATGACTTCAGAGTATCACCTCGGCAGCTTTTTCCACGAGGGGCTCAAAGTCGTTCGCATCGGTCACGTCCAGCTTTCTAAAAGATATCTTGCCGCCTCTATCGGCATTGGGGTACTTTTTGACCTGCTCCAGCATGCCAAAAGTGCCGTCTGTGGCGATGATGCTGGCAGCGCCGTTGTCTGCGAGCCAACGAGCACAGAGGCCATTGCCCGTGGCCAGTTCCAGAGCTGAACAGCCTGGTTTACTGAGGCTCGGTCCTAAGAGGCGCTCGAGAGATGGCATTTGAAGCTGCTTCCAGTATTTGTTGCCATGCTCGCCGACGCCAGAGTTCCAGATTTCGGCGTTGGTTTCCCAAGTGGCGAGGGCCTCTTTACTGAGATGGAGCGCCGACATTGTTACTCGAAAATTTTTATATACTTTGCTAAATTGTGAAGATCCCCAAGTGAACAATGAATCGAAATAAATCAAGCAAGGAGGCGAAAACAGCACAAAATTTCATCGTTCCATCGTTAGCTTAAGATCTCATATTTAGACGTTATAGTAGTTAGCTCTGACTCTGAAGCATTTGCATTTCGCCGGATGAGTCAGTCGGCGATGCTTAGATTTAGGCTTCACGCATGTACGCCAATGAAACGAAAGTCGACGCCTGGATTGGGATTGGATTGCAGCGCTAATACCGTGATTCATAGAATCTGATTAACCATGATTTCTATTTAGACAGTGACTTGTTGATACTAGTAAAATAGGTGAAGGCTCTTGTACCGATTTAATCCTGGTCAGAACGCTACCAAGACGCGTTACCGCCTTCTAGCCGCATATTCAGCTTCATCTGGCGTTTCCATGAGTTTTCCATGTCAACACAAAAACTAAGCGCCTGAAAAGATGTCACAGAGCAGCTCACTAGCGTCGGCGATAACTTCAAATCGGTGGTCGGCCGATGAAACGTTATTTTTTATAGGCCTTTTGTTTGAGTTACGGGTTGAAAAGGGGCCGAATTCAGATAACTCGATATACACACGGGAAGCTTTCCAGGACATCCTCGTCAAGCTGAATGCGCAGTATCCTGAATTCACCTATGAACTCGAAACCCTTGAAAGAAAGTATCAATATTTCAGAAAGTTATGGGCGGTGTTTACAGATGCAAAAAAACTGAAAGGGACGACCTGGGATAGTTGTACCGGGAGGGTGGCGATGAATCGTGAAAATGAGGCCAAGATAATTGAACGGCATGGGCAGTACGGTCGCAGAGTTGTCATCTGCGGCCTCATCGTCGGTCATGGAGTGACGATTGAGACTTGGAAAGAGATATTCCAGCCTTCTGGTGTTCCTCTTGGTCGGTATATCAGAGAAGCAGGTGACGCTGTAGGCTTTGCCCAGGCTCGTGTGGAGGCACGGGCGACGAGGGCGGCGGCGAGGAAGAGGAAGAGGACGCCGGAAAACAACGAAGCAACGGATAGCTTACCTGCTTTTTCTGGTCTTGTGGGTAAGGGGGAAAGAGAGCAGCCGCCTTCACAATCACGAAGGTCATCAAGAATGTCGGGCAGCTCATCTAGCGGCACTGCTGCAAAAAGGCCAAGAAACGAGGAAGAACCAACGCCATTGCAAAGAGTAATTTGTGAAATCACGACTAAATTATTATCCAACGACAAACCCAGGACCTACGTGCATATTATTCCGTCACGAATTGAAGGCCCAGTAGATACCGAAAAGGCATTACATAGTTGTTTCGCTCTTACGGAAGAACGGGGAACGGCCTTTGTGAACAAATTAGCCGATTGGATTCGTCAGGATCCGATGAACGTTTTGACGTGGAACGCCTTGCCATCAAAAGAGGCGCGGGATGCGTGGCTTGCACACATTATCAAGGAGGATTTGTGATCTCTTTGGACTTTTGGAGTTGAAGTTGGCTTGAGAAAGGGGGGCCACTGGCATGCATTTTACATATATTTTCCAGGTAGTTTCATTTAAGTATTAGGTGAACGTTCATGTATTTGCCTTAAGTACTATAATTAGCCACCCGTTAGCCCACCTATCTACACCAGTAATATTATACCGCTGAGTCCGGAGTAGACACCAAGTTTCGCTGCCCCGGTGCCGGTCTGCATTTTAATCTCCGTGTTCCGGTTGTTCTCCCTCAATACGCCCGGAGCCGTAAAGCTTGGCAGCTCGACGTAATAGACATAAAATAAAGCCATTTCAGGTAATAACCATGATCCGATCAATATTAATTCTTCATCAAAACGGCTCATATCTTGTGGGATTGTTTTTGAAAGGACTTCAACTTTTGTCTATTTCACATACAAAGTGCGAAGCATTGAGTTCCAGCTGAAATGGCAATGGAGAAATCTAAAGAGTAAGAAAGGCATCTATGCTTTATCTAATACTAGCTTACATAGCTCTCCTGGATATTCGACATTTACGACTAACTATACCGTCCACAGAGATCCCGAAATTGACTCCTCTCAAGCAAGCCCACAAATCGACAGCGAGCCAAAACGCACTCCTATCCAAGATGTCGAAAAGCCCCCTGATACCACTCCAAAGCCTCCTGCCATTGACTATCCTAGTGGCATTAACCTGATCATTCTCTTTGTGGGCCTCTTTCTTGCTGCTCTCTGCGTTGGCCTCGTACGTCTCCCCCAACCTCTATGATGCCAATTCGCCGCGGTTCATTACCTGAATCGTGTATTTTACTTATAACAACTTATCTCTCCAGGATCGCACCATTGTTGCCACTGCCATTCCAAAAATTACCAGCCACTTTAACTCCCTTGATGATGTGGGATGGTACGGCTCCGCATACCTCCTGACCAATTGCTGCTTCCAACTCCTCTTCGGTAAACTCTACGCCGAGTTCCATGTCAAATGGGTCTTTCTCACTTCACTGCTCATATTCGAGGTCGGGTCGATTGTGTGCGCAACGGCACCAAGCTCAGTCGCTTTGATCGTTGGAAGAGCTGTGGCGGGAATAGGAGGTGCTGGAATCGTTTCTGGAACGCTTATTGTGAGTCGCAAGTAGCATTCATGCGTTTCATTTTAGCAGTTCTTTGACAAATAGCCATGCTTGTAGATTCTCTCGAGATGTCTACCACTCCACAAACGTCCCAAATACACCGGCGCCATGGGAGGTTCTGTAGGCATCGCGCAAATCACTTCGCCCACTCTCGGAGGTGTATTCACTGACAAAGTCACTTGGAGTATGTCGTATCATCATTTCATATCCATTGAGCCTCAATCTGACTTCTCATCACTTAGGATGGTGCTTTTGGATTAACCTCCCGCTGGGCGCCGTCACTCTTCTCACGGTACTCTTCCTCGTCAAGATCCCCGCTGATCCCAACCGGAAGACGAAAGGCACTTTCAAGGGGTTTCTCGACCGTTTCGACCTCATTGGCACGTTGGTGCTTATTCCCTGGGTCATATGTCTTCTTTTGGCCTTGCAGTGGGGTGGTAGCCAATATGCTTGGAATTCCTGGAGAATCATCCTTCTTCTCGTCCTGTTTGCCATTCTCTTCACCTCGTGGGTATTTATCCAGTACAAGGAAGGCAACAAGGCCACGCTTCCACTGCGCATCATCAAACAACGATCTATGGCTTCGGGGATGATGTTCATGTTCTGCTTGTTCTCGACCTTTTTCGTCATCAACTATTACGTCCCCATCTGGTTCCAATCCGTAAAGGGTGTGTCGGCGTATAAGTCGGGCATCTACTTTCTCACAATGAGTGCCGGTCTATCCTTGGCAGTTATAGCATCAGGTTTCCTGGTAAGCAGAATAATAGATGTCTTCCGAGTGGTATCACACTAACATGGGAATAGACAACCCGGATCAGCTATTTTGTCCCCAACATGATCATGTCAACGATACTCTCCGCCGTGGGAGCTGGCCTCATCTACTCGTTTGACCCCCATACAAGTACAGGTCTTTGGTTAATCACTCCGCATCAACTTTTTACGCTCATCTTGCTAACCATCATCCCAGGGTTCCATCGCTCATCATTATGGGTGTCGGCATCGGCATCGGCGCTCAACAGCCTCTCATGGTCGCCCAAACCGTCTTCAAAGGCCCTGACATTGCTCTATCTACCTCTGCCCTCATTTTCACTCAGACTCTTGCAGGTACAATCTTTCTTTCTGTCGCCGAGAACATCTTCCAGAATCAGCTCATCTCTCAACTACACAAGCTGGTCCCAAAAATCGACCCACGGGACATCATTGAGACCGGCGCCTCAAGTCTCCGACAATTTCTCGAGGCCAAGTTTCCTCAATATTTAACTGCTGTCTTGACGGCTTACAACAACGCCATTCGTCATGTTTTTCTCTTGTCGGTTATATTTGCATGTCTCAACGCCATTCCCGACGCATTTATGGAGTGGGTTAGTCCAGTGAAGAGAGGGAAGCTAGCAGCAAAGACGGATGCAACAAATGCGAAGACGGCAGGAAAGGTTAAAGACGCTTCCCAGAACGCGGAAGACAAAGTAGATAAACATTCTTCTTAGTGTTTTGTCTTATAGAGACTTTCCTGCTGTACGAAGGCGACTAAGAGGATCAGCATCAAGCGCAATGCGAAGCAACGGATCAAAAGTTAATTAAATGCTAATTTGTGACTATACGTCAATATATGTAGGTACTCTTTACAAAGTGTACATGTATGTAGCTCGCTTGTGATGTTTTCGGGACTTATCATAGCCACGAAATGCCAGTCAATTCTATTGGTCGGCGTAGTCCTAGCCATTGGTATTTTTGAAACAAATGCATCCATCGTTGGAATACTAAATGTATGATCGAGCCGTGTTAATAAAAACACCGAGAACATTATTTCCTGATTCCAAAATCGTAGTGGTGACCTGGATCGTTGGGCACCAGCTTTATGATGCCAAGTCAATCTACAAACATACTAGAGAGACTGTATCAGAGTAATTTTCTATTTATTTTTTTTATTTTTTATTTTTTTATTTTTCAGAAAATAGATGTAATTTCCACCGTATATGCAAACCCAATCATAGATTCGGAGCACCCAGTGGTCTTCTACACTGAATCTATTTCTTTTTTTTTTTACGATAAATCGAGACATCACTGAGCTTTGTGCCAGTGATGTCAAGCGACCTCGTGATGCAAGCACAGCTACTATTGTTCATCTTAGAAGTCACTTCTCATTGCTTTTAGGCCTGTTAATATACTCGTAGTTTAAAATGTAAAGTAGATATAGTAAAGACAGTAGAGACAGTAGAGACAGTAGAGACAGTAGAGACAGTAGAGACAGTAGAGACAGTAGAGACAGTAGAGACAGTAGAGACAGTAGAGACAGTAGAGACAGTAGAGACAGTAGAGACAGTAGAGAGCTCTAAATTCCTAAGACCGCCCTTGAGCATTTCTATACCATTCACTAAATTCCGTAGTTGTGATGGGATACACCTTGATTTCCGCTTTCTCCAACAACTCCTCCCCTTCTTCGTTGCGGAACACATATTGGACTGCATTTTGTCCGAATCCTTCGTTCTCTCCTGTATTCTTGAAGAGAAATTCCTCAGTTATGTCGACGTGACTGCTCATGTTCACATAGCACGTATTCGGCTTTCCTGCAATCGTACCAATGATTAGAGCCGCTCGCTTGAACTTTCGGAGATCGGTAGGGAGCCTTTGAGCCTTTCGGGATAAAAATATCAGACTTTGCCATTCCTCGCTTGGCCAATATACTCGCTGTATCTCGACTTCTGAAAGACATTCAATTGCCGAATTTTGAAATGCAGCATGAACTACAACAGGCGAACTTGCATCGCTGCGGCGTTTCGCGAAGAAGGCATATTGTATCGCAATATCGCGATCAGCTACAAAGTAATAAGCTGCCTCTCTGCCACAAAAGTCGGTTGGTGGCTGTGATATCAGCCTCTGAATATTATCCAAGTTGCCATTTCGGTCGAATAGCTTCTTCAAGCGACTTTTATCCATGCCCCGATATAGAGTAAATGTGCCTGGTGCATTGGTAGAGCACAAGGCGACTTCTGACATTGCTGTGTCTTGAGAAACTTCTAAAGCCGAACGGTAACCAGCCTCTCCCCCTGACATGTCATGAGATGTCGACGCTCTCTCGATATCCTGATCTTTTTCTCGTACTTCTTTGAGTGCTTCGTATCTTAGTTCAATTGTATCTCGGATCCAATATTGGCATGTCTCGGTCAACCGAACCTGTCTGAATGCAGGATCCATGAGTGCGCGTTGGGTGTCTTCATTGATTCCATACCGGTCCATGACTTCATGCCATTTCGTATCGTCGCCGCTATCAGCATCCAAGTCGTCATGACATGAATGGGAGTAATCGATAATAAAATCAACAAATTTGAGTTCAAAGGGGGGGACAGAAACCAACTCCGGGACTGGATCACCGGGTGCTTGGGCAGTCCATTTGTTCCAGATTTCTGAAGCTTTGTCATCATCATATCCGAGATATATTATGGTGTTCAGAGAAACCAACTGGTCAGGAAGAGTAGAACTCATGCTTGACTCTGATTGTGATATTGTAAAATAAGTCAGTTCGAATAATATGTGTAGACTGCTAGAGATAAAAGGAGGATAATGCAAAAGGGTGTTACGGTGCTTCATAAATACACCTATAATTCCACATACAAAAAGTGAAGAGGATTAAGCTTTCTGACTCACCCATGATCGTGCTGGCATTTGCCGCCATGCAAACCTTAGTACCCAGATAAGGAGTAACGTAAATCTGCAGAGAACAAGGTAAACTCAGTCCAAACTACTATACTAGAGCTGATAGTAACACAACAATATTGACACGAACGATACAGCATACTTTCTATCTAGACGACACTTTTCGGGGCTGAGCTGCGGAAAGTAACGCTTCCTAAGATTTATTAGTAGGCATTGACGCTATTCGGAATTATATGCAGTCTCCTTTCGGAATCACTAGAGTTTTAAAGATGGGTAGAGTAGACAAAGTAGACAGAGTAGATAGAGTGGATAGAATATATTCCTATATGGCATATGTAGACAGAAAGGCAGCAGATATCTTCTAGTGAGGCCTAAGCTCCTTAGACTCTTCTCTGTACTACTCGCTATACTCTATATTGGTGAAGAAAATTATGGGCCTTTAATTCAACTTTATTCAGTAGAGTCTTTACCTTTTAGCCACAGAAAACATGTGGGACAGCATTTCTCCCTTCTTTGGTCTTGAGTACCATCTCATCCGTAAACAGGTGATGATTTGACACTTGGATGTAGAAGCTGTCTAGCTTGATGCCAAAGTTCCAATGATCAATGGATTTATTCTCATGTTGCGTATACGAGAGGCAGAAATCCAACTTATTGAACAACAGGAGGTAAGTCGTTCCCATTCTCTACTGGGCCAGTATGCCTGTAGCTGCAGAGCATTGACATGCAGTAATAGGGCAAACATGGCTTTTCGCGGTTAGAGTCTATTATTCTTGGTCACTTGCTTGGAATTCCTTTGGCAATCTCAAAGAGAAGAGAACACTCGTATTAGCGACCTGTAAGATTAACTGGCCAATTTGATAAGGCTACATAGGTAGGTACCCATTTGTCATGTTCACTAGGGAGACCCTTTCACAAAATTGGACGTATCTCCAATCATCGATACATGAAATTAGAACAAAGTATCCCAATATACGCCCATGTCTTTTTTTGACATTCAGACGAAGGTAAAATTACGGACAAAGCCAGGGGAAATGCGTATTCACGAGGGTGTGGGTGTTTGGCTTACGTTATGTACCTCACGATTAACAATAGCCCGCAGAAGTGATTCACTGCACTGAGCATCGTTGATGTACGTGTTTGTTTGTCCCGTCTTGAATATGCATGGTTGCCTTGCAGCCTTAAGCCATCCAGAGACGCCTGGAGAAAGGCAGGAGAACGAGCTTCTGGCCGGTACATGAGAAGTGGTGGCCAATGCCATATCATGGAGTGTAACGATGAGAACACGAATCTCTTGAAACACTCCCTCATAGAATAACAGCTTCGGAAAGCCCCATTTATTTTATCGCTTTAGGGATTAAGCACAAAGCTTCTTTCTTTCTTCACAATTTCTCTTCTGTTACCTCTCGTCTCCTACATTCCGTTCCCAAAGCCGCAACATTCATCTTCTTCCTCCATTTGGACTTGTTCACATCCCTTCAAAACTCCTTCTTCTCTTTTATTCCCAAGAGGGCTTCTTTATCCTTATGATGGCCTCTCGTACTGTTTCTGTGAAAGAAGACTCGCCCGATTCTTCGGAGACACCCTCTTCGGCGACCTCTTCGGAGACCCGATCTTTGGGACAACCTGAGGAGTCCTCATTTATCCATCATGAATCCCATACCAACATTCCGGAACAAACCAACATCTGGTCTCCTCTCGACAACTTCAAGACTTCATTCTTGAATCAGCTGGGATATCGCTTCCTTCAACTCCTTGAAAAAGGAACCCTTAAACTCGATCCTAATGCCATAATATGGATCGATGACAACGGACTCCCAACAACGGAGGGATTGCCGACTTTAGGCCCCGAAGACATGAAGAGACCAAGACCATTTTATTTCGCAGGCCAAGACGCCGATTTGACGGTCTACGATGACGGGATTAGCTTGGAACGTACCAGTTGGCGCCAACCTGCTATGGAAGAAAAGACACCTACGCCAACTTCTCTCTTCGATTTGGTCTTTACTGAGTTGAAATCGATGCGTCAAATAACTCATTTGGTCTGGAGAAATCTACTTCGTCGCTTCGAGTTACCTGCAGCATCAGGCGAGCCTTGGACAGACCTCATGACGGCCAATCGAGTGAAAGAAGCTATTATTCAAGAGAGAAAAGACTTCAGGAATCTCGAACGCTTGCAGAATGCATTTACAAATGCAGAATGTATGAGGGGGATGCTCCTATGGATATCTTACGATGCCATTCACTCCCTCGCGGGGGTAGATCCCAAGAGCTCAGACAGGGACGCTGCCCTGGAATGCCTTGACAGCGAGCTAGGAGGCAACGTTTCCGAGGTCATGAGGCTGGCTGATATGCTTCAACTGGGCCAAGTGCCTTCTGATAGATTCGTTACCGGGGCTGAGAAACTGGCCAAAGTCGCAAGTGTGCTCCGCGCTGGAGAGATGGGGCCGTCGATGGGTGAGCATCTCGCTGCGAGGGGCCACTTCCTCGACAATGGCCATGAGCTACGGCCGTTTCGTGGGCGTAAGCGTCGTCGTCTGGAATAAACCTATTTGGGAGGGGCCAAAAGCTTTTCTCTTCGTTTTCTTTTTCGCAGGTTTCGAGTTTCACCAAGCTCTGTGATGAGGACTTGGGGGTTTTCTTCTTTTCAGTTGCCTCGGAGGCAGCAGGGCATCTTTTTGTCGAGTCATGGTTTCGGCAACGGGGGTTTTATGTATACCAAGAGTGACCATGCTTCAATAGGAGGCATACTGTGTTCTCGAAGGAACTGGGCCATTCTGCATAAGACACTAGGTGATTTAGTAAAATAAAGGCGCTGGTATAATATCAAGACACCCTAGTAGATAACAAACTCCATTCGTCTTCATATTTTCCTCTTATAAACGGCTTCAATATGATCATATCATCCACCCTAGATGGAATTTGGTCAAGAGAGGCTAAAATCGCATCGTTCTTTTTTTCCAAAGTCATATCGGAATCCGGGGGGGGGGGGGGGGGGGGGGGGGGGTTTCACTTTATTCTTCTTACTCTTACTTTCACAGTTGCTATCTACATTCAACAAATTAGTATTTTCTTTATTCCGTGAGATTATTCTAAAGGAATGGCTATTTAGCACTTTATGCTAGCTATTAAACACCCCCAGAGACTAAAAAGAAGCTTTAAATAAAATAATAATATAATAAAAATCTTTTATTACTATTACTTAATAAAATATTATATAGTTTTTAAATTATCTACTACTATTATTAATTCCCGCTATTATTATTATTATCTGCTACTATTTGCTATTATTTACTACTATCTGCTACTATTGCTACATGGAAATATTATATACTTGGCCTTTCTTCTCTGATTTATAAATATGAGAACGACAGCACGGGAAAGAAAGCTAAGGTATTTACTCTCTTCGACGTTATCTATGCGGAGTTAAATTCATTGCCTCCCGTTACCCATGTGGCGTGGAAAACGTTTACTTCTTGAGTTCGAAGATGCTGAAGGAGTAACCCCACCACCAGCAGATAAGCGGGTCATCCAAGTTGTGGAAGAAGCGATACGCCAAGAGCAACAAGATTTCAAGGGTCTACAAACATTTGAGAGATGCTACCGAAGCATAGACCTTTTGATGAAGCTCAACTTAGATGTCTTCTATACCAGTATTTGCTCGCTTGCGGGGGCAAAACATGTCAACGACAATGAAGACTGTTCTACATACCTGGAATGCATCGATGACAGCTTCGGAACAAACTTGACCATTGCCCTTTGGTTAGCCAAAAGGAGTTATAGATAAAATAATAATATATAATAAAAATCTTTTATTACTATTACTCAATTAAATATTCAATAGTTTTTAAAGTATCTACTACTATCGCTAGTTTCTGCTACTATCGCTACTCCTTGCTACTCTCTGCCACCATCTCTACTCTGCTATTATCTATACTTCCTCCAATATCTACTACCATTACCACGTAGGCTGCGTTAAATTTAAAAATTGGATGCTGAATAGCGAACGTGGGGTTGGGTTCAGTTACTATTGGGATTTGGGAATCATGGGTTATCTTTTCTTACCAGGCCATGCATGATTCAGACGAGAGGTTTTTTTTTACCAGAAGTGATAATGCTTGCGTGGGCAACATAACGCTACCAGTTTTTTTCCTCTTTGTCTGATCATGGGTCTTATTTCGGTACTAGGTCATTACTATAAAATTTCAAAATTTCTTTGTCGAGGGATGTTTCACTTACGAAATCGTTATACTTCTTGACCAAGTTAAAACCTTTTAGTTTCTCAAGCCTTACTTTTGATGGGATCTCTCTTTGACCATATAACGTCGCCCTGCTGATCGAATCAGCCTATACGGAGACGTCACAACCTTGACCCTTCTTCTCCCATTTGTAAATGGCTTCAATATGATAATATCATCCACTCTATATACACACCAAGTGAAAGCCTACTTCACCTTAACCACCTCCGCAGCCTTCCCCCAGAACTCATCAGCCTCCCATCCCCCCCGCTGTTCGCTCTGCTTCTTCAAAGACTCCAGCAGCCCATCTCTAGCCACTTCAATCTTACGAGCCCCTTCTTTACTGCAGCAGAACCCTGCGTCAACCTCCTTGAGATCAGATCCACCCAACAAAGCCACGGTAGTCAGTCCAAGGTAAGAATGGTAGATATCCGGAGGGTCGCCGACGGACTTGCCAAACCCGCCGATTCGGTGCTGAGTAATGCCTAGTAGATAATTGCAAGATGGCTCTGGGTTGTAAAAGCTGTCGCAATCGAGGAGCTAGAAATGGGACATTCATCCCTTCTCGTCAGCATAGCTCTCATAAAACAAAACCACGACATCAAGACGCCATAAGACTCACCCTCAAAGTGCCACAAGCCCACCAAGTATAGCAGGTATCGGCCTTCTTGTTCCATCTGCCGTTAAATCCAGTGTACGGAAATCCTCCATCAAGGTCCAGTTCTCCCAGCTTAGCCTCGAGATAGTTTACTACTGTTTCGTCTTCCTTCTGCTCCTTCGCCGCCAAGTACGGAAACTGCCTGGCTGCGAGAAATCTCAACAGACTTGGGCGATCTGCGATGCCGCGGTCCAGGGCCCGCTTCGTTTCTCCCGGCGTGAATGCTTCAGAATGACGATCAAGTAAAGCCAGGGCTGCGATCGCGCAGTAGGCATATCCAGCTAAACAGGATTAGTAAATTGGTCAAGTCAGTCGAGATAAGAGCATGCTCACAGTGAGATTCCTCCGTTGAGGACTCGGCAATGCCGCCATCATAAGTCTGTTTGCCTCAGAGTCAATACCATCATCATCACCTAATGGGGAGCAAAATTACCTGAACGCTCTTGATATATTCAATCATCCTCTCAGTATCAATATCCTCCACCCAATTCTCATCCCCTTCCTGGACCGGCCCTCGCAGCATAAATCGTATACTGCTCGCCAGATAGCTATGCCGCATGTCTCTCCCCCCCATCGGCTCCCCATCCCACAGCACCTGTCCAAAGCTCCCGTCGCTTCTCTGCAACTTCCTTAGCCAGAGCAACAGCGCCTTGCGATCCACCCCCGCAAAGGCCGAGCGCTGCTCCTCTTCCGACTCCGCCACTAGGCCCAACAGTATCAGGGCGAAGAAGGTCGCCGCTATGTTTGCTGATCCCTTGGACGCGTTGTCGCCTTCAATGGCGTGGGTTGGGCTTCCGCAGAAACCGCCATCGGGATGTTGGAGACTCAAGACCCAAGCTCGCGCCGCAGCTCGTTCTTGAGCTGTGAGGGGCACGGACAGGAGATCAAGGGCGGAGATGATGAAGAAGGCAAAGATGAGTCTGGTGGAATCATTGGATGTGTAGGGAGTCGGGAGGAAGGTGTTGTGGCATCGCTGCCAGTACTTGACGTGGCGAGCCTTGTCCAGCTTGGGCTCCTCAGCGTCTGGATTGCTCATGTTGATTGACTGACGATGCTGCTGTTTCTTGAGATGAGATGAGATGATTAACGATTCAGTCAGCTGATGCAGCCACCAATCCTCTATCCTGATATCTCAGAAATCAGTGAAGCTGTAACCAAGTTAGAATCAGCACGGCCCCATACTTCAGCTGGCGGCTCTACTCCAGAATAGCTCGCTCTCCAGCTTCCCTCCTGTCCATGAAACGACATACAACTTAAAACCCCACATCATCGCCCAATGCGCCACACCCGCAGCGCCACAGCCACCCAATCCCCAATCCAAGCTCCAATCGATAAGCACTTCAAAGCTTCCCTTACGAGTACCTTCACCCTTAAAGGCACTCGAGCATGTGACGCCCAACACAAACCACATGGTCTCCTTTGCTTCGATTCAACAAAAGCGTTTCCCTCCATTCCCCCCGCTCCGATATCTCTGCCTGCTCTCTATGAAGAAGAGCATGCTTTTCCCTAGCATTCTCCCGCTATAAGCCGAAACCTCCGCGAAATAGCAACCGCAGCAAAGACAAAACTTGTGCCACGTATACGGAGTACGGAGTCTCGGAAACAAAAACTCCCCCCAAAAGCTTCGACGTCTCGCATGCTCAACAACAGGCTCTTATAACAAACAAGCACCAAAGCGCATCTTCTCAATCTTTCGCAGCAGACCCCATAGGTCGCATAAATCGCCCACAATGGCTCTCATATCCTCCACCACAATCATCACCTCCATCTCCCTCTTCCACCTCACCCTGGCTTATTTCTTCCTCTTCCGGCCCAAGACGATAGAGGACCAGGCACTCGTCTTTGTTCTGGGAGAAAGCATGGACATTGTAAATTCCTCCCTTATCATTCCTACCCCAGCTCTCGTCAGTCCATGTATCTAACATTGCAACTTGTACCAGCCCGCCGTTCGTGGCTTCGATGTCCCCAGCCCAGCGCTGGCTCTCCTGGCCGTCATCCTCGCCTTCTCCGGAATCAGCGACCTCGTCTCATTATCCATGCCGGAGGAATTCAGCTCTCTATACTACTGGGGCACTCAAGGTCCGCCCATTCCCCTATCCCCCTTTCCCTTAACAATTTACTAACAGTATCAATCACTTAGCTCCCCTCCGCTTCTTCCTCTCCATGCTCCTCGTCGCCTACTCCTACGCTTTCGGTCCCTCGTCACCGCTCTTCTCCTCCTCTTCTTCATCCTCATCAACGAGACGCCCAACCCACTCCTACAAAGCCTCTGGGTCAGGCGCCGACCACCTGCACAACAGACTCCTCTTCTCGTTCATGTTTGTCGAAATGATGGCCTGGTTCTGGACATGGATCACCCTGAGAGAAGAGCGATCGGCCATCGTCGAAAAGATGAGAAAGCAGCACGAGCGAGAAGCACACAGCCATTAAATCAGCCAGTGAAAAAAAAAAAAAAAAAAAGGCTTAAACAATTTTTTTCCTACCACCCACTATTTGAGTATTAAGTATCACTATTAGAGCGACCTGTCTTGGAGCAATCATCATATAATTAAATGGAACCACAAAAAAAAAAAATACATTTTGTAAGAAAAAAGAGGCAAGGAAATTTGTCTATCGACTTTCGAAATTCTAGCTTTGCTCAGTCTAAGTCGTAAGAGAATACAACGTAGATATCCATGACCACGGTGGGTATAGTACATATAAAAGGAGCTTTTTTGTTACAAACTGACAATCGATCCGCAGCAGCAAACACAAGAGAAATTTTTTGCAATATACAGTAGCGATTTGATCCATCCTCGCCAACGTGGCTCACTAAAACAATAATAGAAGAAGAAAAATTAAAAATAAAGATAAATCAGGGGTTAGGGGGGGATCTCGTTGGATCTCGTTGGGAGCACATGTGTGTTGGATGTGTTCCATGTTTAATGCTGTATTACATATCTGCCGTCCGTCTCAAGCAGTCCATTTCGATTCCAAGTTGTAAACGGAGCTCATTCGTCTCTGTTTCGTTCGACAAGCGACATTACGCGAGTATTGAAGTGTTTCTGGGAGAAATTCTCGAAGAAGGGCTGTGTACGTCCGCCGTCGGAGTCGTCGCTTCATCTTCGAAGATCTGTTCCTCAATAATCTCCCCCGGGCCTCCAATCACTGGGCCAAACGCATCCACCTCCTCAATTTCTTCTTCCTCGTCAACACCGCCCATGTGGTCTTCATCCTCTTCCTGAATTGTAATCTCTCCAGAACGGCGTCCCAATCCCGAGGCGCTACCACTACGAGAATGAGAATGGGGACCGGTTGCCGCATTTCGTACTGGTCCATGAGAAGCTCCGAAATTGAGATTTGGACCCTTGAAGAGATTCTTCTTTCGCTTCGCAAACATGACACCCGACGCAAAAGGATTGGGTGACCCAGGAGCCTGGCCCGGCATGCCTTCATTGTATGAGCTCACCGGTGGGGCAGGCGGCATGCGAACAAGACGAATGTTGGAAGGGAAAGATGTGCCTGTGGGCGTCGCAGGGAGAACTTTGACCGAGTGATGAGGCGAGTGTCCACGGCCTAGCGGTGTTTTAGACGTTGACACGGAGCCCGTGGAGCTGGTGGAAGACGCCTTGGAGTGGGTATGATGGTGGTGGTGCATCGACCGGACGGAGGATACGGAAGATGATGTCGATTTTCTCCCTCGCAAGCCTGCCGATGAACGACGGGCAGCAGTGCCTCGGGGTGTCAGCGGTGATGGCGATAGTGACTGACGCTTATAAGCCTGGGAGGTGGCGATCCGAGGTCTCAAAGGATGCTGGGAGGGTGTCGTTACAGGCCCGCTTACACTTCCTCGAAGAGAGCCATAGCTAGATGATCCGTTTGCCTTAGCCAGGTGTCCATTTGCCACGACGCCCTTGGGAAGAGGAGCGGTAGCATTTGCCCCTAAGGAATTCGTGTTTGGGTATTTGCTAGTTTGTGGTCGAGGGCTGGCATCATTGCTGCTTTTGGTGCTGCCTTCTTTCTTATGCAAGTCTGGCACACTTCGACTCGCGCGCCTTTCATGCCCACGTCGCCTTCTTGTCGTGTTCTCAATGAACCAGTGAGTCCAGTTTTTCCAATGAGCGATGATGGCCTGGCTAGGCCTCTTCTTCGCCTTCTGTAAGCTATTGTCATCCTGCTGTTGGGAGCTTGTTGGAGCGCTGTGATCGCCCAAGCCCAGCGATTCGGTTGTGGTGACGAGATGCAGAGTCGATCCCCGAGATCTAGCGCTGCGCAAAATGCCTTCTTTGGGCGGCGGGATCGGCCGGTAGTTGCGTGTCGTCGAGACTGAGCGGATCGAGTGACTGTCGATAGAGCGATGACGGCCATTTTCGTCCGGAGTTTGCGGACCATTTGAACGGCTACCCTCGGTAAAGTAGGACATATCAGCAATGGCCAGGTCATAGTAGTGAGCGCTTCTCCGATCTGGTCTTCCCCGAGCTCTGGGCATTGCTGGTTCTCCTAATTTGATAAACTGCTTTGTTAGACCGCCGTCCTCGTCAACATCCTGTAGCATCTTTTCGAAACGACTTGACGCCACTGATATCCTATGGAGGCTCTTATCGTTCTCTCTTTCTTTCCTCTTTCTTTCCCTCCGGCGCATCTTTCGTTCCTCTTTTTCGAGCAGCAACGTCCACCATCCGGCCAAGGCATCGCATTTTTGCGCAAGGACGCTTTCAATAACTGAGTCAGTGTCCACGCCAGCGCTACGCATGCGGTGTAGACAATCTTTCTCCAAGAGAGTAGAAAAGGGGGGCAGGGCCTTTTGTTCGAGAATAGCCTGCTGCGCCGGTGCGTGCTCTGCGAGGAAAGGGTGAGCTAGGATTTCTGGAAGTGATGGTCGGAGAAGAGGCCGCTTCGAAAGGAGAGATTTGATAAGAGGAATTGCCTCGGTAGGAAAGTGGTCCGGGTAGTTTGGCTCTTCCGTGAGAATCTTGCTTCGGGTTACGTTGTCGTCGTCGTCGTCAAAAGGGAGCTCTCCGCAGAGCAAGGCGTATAGAATAATGCCCAAGCTCCAGACATCCACCTTTTCGCCAGCATACTTTTCCCCCTTTAGCATTTCCGGCGCCGAGTAGCATATTGTTCCGCAAAAGGTCTGCAAATGGTTCGTCCGGCCTTCGTATTCTCTGGTAAAGCCAAAGTCGACAAGTTTCACGTTTTCATGTGTATCGAAGAGGATGTTTTCGAGTTTGAGATCGCGGTGAACACAAGACTGCATGTGGACGTAGCTAACGGCGCCGACTAGTTGGGCAAAAATCTTTTGCACCTTTGGCACAGGGAGCGGGCCATGATCGAGGAGGTAGTTGTACAGCTCATCGCCTACAGAGTGCGCATGTTAGTTCACTCCTTCGAGAGGACCGAGTAGGAGGAGTGAATGGAGAATGTAGATGTCGTAGTTCATCGGAGACTTTACCTGCACAGTACTCGAGGACCATCCACACCAAGTTCTCCGTCACAATCACCTCATACAATCTTGCAATATGGGGGTGGACGAATTGCCTGTGATGGTGGATCTCGCGGGCCAGGTTCGAGTCGGTTCGATTCGCCGACTTCAAGACGACCTAAACAAGCAGCGCCGTTAGCCAAAGTCAACTCTATGGGGGTCCGCCAACGCAAAGAAGCACTGACCTTGGAGCCATTTGTGAGTTTGTGGGAGGCTAGGTAGACCTTGCCAAAGGAGCCTTTGCCAATCAGGCGGCCCAGGGTATAGTTGCCGACGGACTTGAGGTCGCTGCTCGAGAATTCGCTGCAGAAAGTGGCATGTCAGCTGGGAGAACGCTGAGAGATGCAAGTTCTGGAGATGTGGAAAACTTACTCCAAGAGCTCCTGGTAGGAAGTGGCAAGCTACACGAGAAAACACCAGCTTCTGTTAGCCCCCCATGTCTCGATCTCTCTCATCCGCCTCTTTGTTGCAGTGCAGTCGAATCACCCACCTTGGCCTTCCGTCCCTGCGCCTCGGCCTTCCCCTTTGCCGTCTGCATGCCTCGTCGTCGTGCGCAAGCAGCGCGAGCTCTGTCGACGCCAGGAATGGAGATGCACAAGGCCCTTAGAATCCGGCTTCGGTGTCCGTCAACGTCAACGTCAACCCCTTTGCGTGTCTGCAGCGTCGGGCTCGGGGTCAGGCTCCGGCTCAGCCTCTGGCGGCGTCAATGCATTCGACGATGGCTCCGAGGGCGAGATCGCGGTGGCAAGAGGCCGAATTGGCGCGTCGGATGGCGAGATGGAGGGCAAGACGCTTCCCCGCTGGGCATCGGTCGCATTAATCTGAAGCGAAATTGTCTGCAAAGGCGAAGATGGATTGGGAAATTTCGACATGGGGTCCGTGACGGTGACTTGACCTGGGCCTGGGGGGGCTGACTGATGGCCGTTTCTGCAGCAGCAGCAGCAGTGCAGCGTCTCTAGTGCTGGTAGCGCAGAGCAGAGCAGAGCGTGTTCTGGCCCTAAGCCAAAGAGCCTGTAGCGCCCCATAAGCTCCCGCTGAACAAAGGCCTCGGACTGCCTTACGCGTGGCGCCACTGATGTCCATCCTTGAAGGTGGCGGTACTGGGCCATCCATGTACTTGTACCTCCACTGCTAGGCACTGCCTGTACAATACAGGTAGGTGCTGTACCCTGCCAACTGCACTCCGTGTTCCGTACCTTGCAGTGCATTCCCCCTGCTATTCTCAGCATCTCCGATGTACATGTACCAAACTCGTATTCCCCCGTGCAAGTGAGAAATCATGCTGAACAGTTCCAATATACGTATACAATCCCCTAAAAACGAGCATCTCGTCAACCCCGTGCTTCCATCCAACAGTCTGCAAAACTCCAGTCTCCAGCAGGTACCGGTACTTGCACCTCTCCGTCCACTCAAAGCAGAGCTCGTTCTGCTGGCCAGATATACGAAGTGGGGCTCAGATGCGCTGTGACATCTTCTGCAGCAGCAGCATGTGCGCGTGTCATTGTACTCTCCTAGCTTTTGCACTAAGACGCCAGGGATGCGAATGAGCCTCGGTGAAGACATCAGGCAAATACGAGCACCAAGCATTCGATACTTGATTTCGAGAAGGGCCATCTACCGTAAATAACAAAGCCATGTGTGGTTAAGATCAAACATGTTGAGCTTCCATTCTTTGGTACATTTCAGTCTGGGATCAAGGTGCTGGCTGTTTCAAATAGAGTAGAGTACAGGATGTTGATAACATCCTCCTGCTGATCACGATTAACGAGTCAACAACCAGGACAATCCTGAACACAACCAACCACGACATCAGCCGAACCAAGCCCAGAAGAGACAAGCCTACAATATGTACAATCATACTATAAATCCCAAAATAGAAAGCCAGCAAGTGCTCTTCAGCTTTCCACTCAAGCTCCATCCTTATATAGGGTAGCAGTGCTCCAGACAAGCAAGTTACAGAAGAGAAGATAGACTCAGGGGAGATTATTCGATTTATGCGCATTTCCAATGGCAGTGCCCATGCCCTCCAGATCTAAACGAACCTAGTAATCAACCTGCTATCGCCTTTTGAAAGTCCCAAACTCCCCTCATCATGATATGACCCTTTTTTTAAACGCACACAATCAAGTCTCCCTCAAACACTATAGTAACTTACAGCAAAAACCATAGTACCGTACTATACACAATCATGAGATTACACCCAATGGTAGAGAGTCCTACCGCAAAACTCGCTGGGAACAAAAGCCGGATTGCGCCCGCCATCATCGTTTTCTCGTGTCTTTGCCCTTCTTCTTGCCCTTCTTCTTATCCTTTGGCAACTCCAGTTTCGTATGCTTCAGCTCCTCCGTCATTATAGAAAGCATGTAGTCATCAACATTGCCCATTCTTCCGCCCCAAGCGTTGTACTCCTCAATAACGTCGATGCCGGGTTCGTCCGGTCCGTCTAGGATTCCGATGCCCCCGTCAAAGATGGACTTGCCTGCCGGCGTCCCTTGACGAGCTGTCGAAGTACCCGAGGCAGCTCCGCCGGCCTTTTCCGTAAAATCAGCATCGTCGGCCAGAATCTCTTTCTCTGCCACGCGTGCGGCGGCCACATCCTCCTTGTCCTCAGCCTGTTCAAAGACGCGACCGACACGGCGCTGATCATTACTGCTTTCTGATCCGCCAAGGACTAGATCAAGGGCGGCATCTGCCGCAGCAACGCCCTCGCTCATGAAATCCACCTTTTCGCCGAGGATGTCTCTGACCGAGGGGCGATTGAAAGAATCCGTGTTGAACTCGCCTTCCTGAATAACTACGTCGTCAAGCATCTGCTTTTGTGATGCTTTGCGGAGAATGTTCGCCTCGATAGTGTGCTCGCTCACGAGGCGGTAGATGTGCACATCACGCGTTTGGCCGATACGATGGCATCGGTCCTGGCACTGTTTGTCCATGGCCGGGTTCCAGTCCTGGTCGTAAAAGATGACTGTGTCTGCGCCCGTAAGATTGATGCCCAGACCTCCTGATCGAGTGGATAGGATGAAACAGAGAATGCGTGAATCATGGTTGAACCGATCCGTCAAGATTTGACGCTGCTCAACTTTTGTGGCGCCATCCAGTCGAAGGTACTTGTGCCCGTGAATGTTCAAAAACTGCTCTAGGATGTCGAGGACTTTTGTCATCTGGGTAAAGATGAGCGCACGGTGGCCGCCAGCTTGTAGTTTGCGCAGCAGCTTGTCTAGTGCTTGAAGTTTGCCGCAGTCGTACTGAAGAAGACGCTTGTCGGGAAACTGGATGGTGAGACGCATTCGGGCCTCATGCCAAGGGTCTGCAGGGGGCTGCTTGGGCATGAAAGGGGCCCATCGCACCGGTGCTGATAGCTTCAGATCTTCGTCAGTAAACGCCTCGACACCCTTTCGACCCAGAATGAACTGGTCAAGGTCCCGAGTCACCACCGCCGGCGTGACGCAGGAGAACTTTTCAATGGCAGTCTTGAGGCTATCCGCCCTCTGTTCGAGGGACGGAGTTAGCGCCTGGACAAAGGCCGAATCGGAGTCGAACCATTCCATGATTTTTCGAGGAACTCGAGGCCGAGGCTTGCGCAGACGGTCATGGGCGTTGATGTTTAACATGCTTATGACGTTGCTCCCATATATCGGCCTTTGCTGCCGACGAAGCGCATTGAGATAAACACAGTGTTGCAGTTCTTCGAAGCGGCCCCACCTGGCAGCACTCTCGACGTAGGCAATATTTGATTCCACCGTGGCAGGGTCAAGGTTTGTGTAGGCGTTCTGAGCTCGGCACTTCTGGGCTTCTCGGAGATCCATGAGGATGCGATGCGAGCTCAGTTGGGCAACACTATCTGCCTTCATAGTAGATAGATGCTCATGCTGAGTTGGCACTAGGTTCAGAAAGCCCAAGTTGACAGTGCTCATGGGACTCTCTGCAACCAAAGACCGCTGCACAACTCTCACCGTATCCTGATACTCTGCCGCTACAGATTTTCTCATGCGAAACGATGTCATGATGGGGCGGTCGATGAACAGGTCGGGATGGTTGCAGACTTTGCGCAGCTGCATCAAACAATTGATGATGGAGAGATAATTACCGGATGCCAGCGTATCTCTTGTATCGCTGCGTGCTAGGAAGCCATCATACAGTTCACGCTGGCGCTTCGAAAGTCGGCAGAATTCGACATGTTCGTACTTGGCTGGCATCTGCTTCTCCACGTCGGCTTTGAGACGTCTGAGAAGGTACGGCCGTAGAACCTTATGAAGCTTTGCAATGATTGCCTTGGCTTCGTCATCCATTTGGTCCCTCCCGTTTTCCAAGATTTGTGACTCTGGTTTGCGAAACCAATCGTGAAACTCTTGTAAATCTGCAAATCCCCCGACGCCGTTCTCCGCAGGCATAAGGAAAAACAATAGTGACCAGAGCTCTGTCAGGTTATTTTGAAGCGGGGTTCCTGTAAGGAGAAGACGCGAGTGTGTGTTAAACCCTAGCAGCGTTTGCCATCTCTGTGATTTGAAGTTCTTGATATTATGCGCTTCATCAAGAATCATATAGTGCCATCGGCGTCGCCTAAACACCTGTTGATCTTGAAGCACCAATTGATATGAAGTCACGCAGACGTTCCAAACGTCGTCATTGTTCCAGCCTTGACGTTTCCTCTTCCGCTCCTCTTGAGAGCCGTAGTAGGCGAGTATCTTGAAGCCAGGACACCACTTTTTGAATTCCATTTCCCAGTTCAGCATTACACTGGTGGGCACGATGACCAGATGTGGACCCCAGACTTCGTGACGACAGGCAAGATGTGCTAACAGCGCAATGGTCTGGATCGTTTTGCCCAGACCCATCTCATCTGCCAGGATACCATTGGTGTTGTTTGCATAAAGGCCTGCCAGCCAGTCGAGGCCTTGTCTTTGGTACTCGCGCAGTGTCCCCCGGAGGAGGAATGGAACTTCTATTTTATGGGCCGCAGATTGAGGTGTTGAGACTCGAGCAACGGCGGTGGATGGTTCTGCCGGCAGAGACTCTTTTGGCGGCGATATCTCGCCATCAGGTTGCTGCGATTCCAATTTGGTGTCCGTGGTTGTTGGCAATGATGTGCCTGGTGAGGTATCAGAATGGGCATTCGTTGCTGCTATCTTAGGATGAGCACATTTCTCTGAAGCTGCCGTGCTTGCAAGCTCTTCGGATTTTGACATGTCGCTGGCCGCAGTCTCCGGAGCATCTGCCATCAATACGTCTTGATCAATGTTTCCTGAATCAACGTCGACATGGTCTGCAGAGATTGTAGGTATTTCAGTTTCATCCTCGTGCTGGTTTCCGCTCTCCAGGCCATTCGGCTTGGTTTCTAAAGCAGATGCCACATCGTTAGCACCATCTCCATTATCATCTGCGTCGTCACCGTAGATGGAATCAGGGTGGCGGATGAGCGACATTTCATCATCGTCATCGTCTTCCATCTCCAAATCTGGCTGTGCGATTTCCGGCTCGGACGCATCGACCTGAGCGCTCGCCTCGTCGTTTTCGGGATTTTCAGCTTTGGCCTCTATTTTCTTCATTTCTTTCAGCTCTGATTTTCCAAAAAAGAGTCCCAGCAGACCACTGGCCTCCTCCTCAGACCCCGATTCATCCGTTGATGCCTCGTCTCCAGACTCGTCGCTCCCATCAAAATCACTTGATCCTAGGTCGTCATCCATATCCACTGATTCATCGCTAGTCTCGGCGTCTGACTCTCCTGCATTCCCAGGGCTCTGGCTCGTGTTCTCAACAACTGACTCTGTTTTCTCGGGAGCTTCTAGATTGGGTATATTGGCGTATTTCGCTCGTAGCTGTTCCTGTGTGAGGCCCTCGTCTGCCACATCTTTCTGATCTTCGTCATCTTCATCTTCGGACGAAGACATCATGTCGCTATCATCGCCGTCACCGCTGCTTCCATCAGTCTCTGCTGAAGAGAGACGAGACTCGTCTTCGTCTCCATTATCGTCGCTAGCGCTGTCGCTCAGATCATCAAAGCCATCGTCCTCATCAAACAGAGATTCTGAATCCATGCCTCCGGCGCGACGAGCCTGCAATTTCTGTTCTGATAGACTGACGGCCTGGTTAAGCGCAGCTTTGACTCTTTTTTGCTCTTCTGCCTCCCATTGCGCCAATCGCCGCCTGTTGACCTCTGTGCGAACATTTTCCCAAGTGCCAGAGAGGGATTTGAGAACAATCCGATAGCGTACCAACCAGAACGCCCTTGCTTCTGATTCTATCTCTTCGGCAGATTTGGGCTGGCGTCGTAACCATTCTTCGCGACAGGCTTCAGCAAGCTTTTTGGCTGTTGATCGATGCCGCTGTTGTTCCACTACCATCAGTTTTCGAAAGTTGGCTGCGGCTCTTGTCATATGATCTTGTCGAGCCCATTGCCTTGGCGGCTCTTCTTCTCCCTCAGGCACGAATAGGGAGCAGTGTTGCATCGAAAGTATTCCTCCTGGCTCGACCTCCTCCTCTATACGGAGAATTATGCGTGCATCATGTTGCGCCATTTCATCTGTATATGGTGGCCCATCCTCAGAAGCCATGAGGCCGCCATCTTCTACCGGAATGCTTCCAGCCCGACTCCAAAAATCGTCAAAGTCAGTCCCGATGCGTGGTCGTTTGCGTACCTGGTCCGGATGGACCAACGGAATCACACCGAGCCGAGATCCAACCCTCAACTTGACTCGAGGCGACTTGCCTGAGCTTTCAAACGTATTATGTTTGGTGAAGCTGCCCACAGCATCTTGTTCGGCTGCAGCAGACACATCGCTGAGTCGTGTTCTTCGCGTGCGCGTGGAATGTCTGAGGGACTGTGCCGGGGGCGAGGGAGTTCGTCGACGTGTGATTCGTGAGGATGACCTAGGCTCTGGAGCAGCACCTCGTCTGGAACCATATCTCGAGTTCGATTCGGACGCTGTGGTGCTGGCTGGCGTAGCCTTGCCCGAGGGCTTCTGCTTGGATGCGTTGCCTCCTGCCATCTTGCTTGATTTGCCATTAGTCATCGAGCTCTCCTTGGGCGTGCTCCCAGTCGATCCATTCATGGAATGTCGAGTATTGCGCTTCGGATTCGGATTGGGCGGATCGGCTGGGATGGGCAATGAATTGATACGACCGGATTTGCGCCGCCCGTTCTCAGTGTATGATGTTGGGCCATCCGCCTCGATCTTCTTCCACGGTGGCGAGATGGGCTTCAGCTTGCGAGCAGCCAGCGGCGGCGGCGGCGGCGTCGCATTTCGAGTCCTCTGTCTCTTCGCAGGCCGCTCGTTGTCGTCGAGACGAACGTCGTCCATGGCTTCCGCTGGCTGCAGCACGTGGCCATTTGCCTGAGCCGGCGTCGCGTCCTGCAGGACATGGCCATTCGCATGGGATTCGACGGCGGCTTCCTGATCTTCGGATTCGACGGGCGGCGCGTCACTGGCGTGCGGGTTTAGGGTTCCGTCTGCTGGTGAGGCAGCCAGAGAGTCCGCGTCGGGAAGAACATGGTCTGGCGACGCGGTCTCGGGCATAATAGCAACGTGGAGCTAGGGGACGTCGCAGGCGTAATCTCTGTGAGGCTATCATTTGGCGGGGAGAAATTGACATCTACGGATTCGTGGCGATTTACCGAACATTCGGACAAAGTTTGCACATGATCAGAGGCCTGGGCGGAGCGCTGCGGCGGGTTTTGCGAGCAATTCCAGTCTCCTCAGCAAAAACTTTTGAGCAGGAAGAATCTCGACGGCGCCATGGTACCTAAGGTGGTGCGGAAATGGGAGCAAAGGGCACTGGAGGGGCTGCAGTACATGGCCGATACTTGCTGTGCCCATGGTGCGGCAGCTAGTTTGGCGGGCTGACTGCGCATTTTTGCGTTGGTGGGGCGACTAGCTCTTGTATCCCCAAGTACCACAGTTCTGTTAGGCGGTCCGACACAAATCCCGTGTCGTAATTCCCTCCAGCTGCTATGGGCTGCACAGAATCTTGGGTTGGATGCCTGAGGCAGCAACCGTGCAGGTCGATTGTCGTTACAACCTCAAATCTAACCAATCTGGTAGACTGTTGAGGTCATTATACGGAGAGCAATCCCGTTACGCAGCAATTGGGCGCTGAAACAACAGTCAATCCGCCCAAGGTGAGCGCTGAGCCGATTCTACAATCGCAGGACAATTGATTTAAAGCGAACCACCCGACCGACTGACCTCTCCGCTCTCTGCAGATGCTCCCGCAACGACTTGTGCGAGCTTCGGCTCTGCGCAACACCATGGCCGCCAGTCGAAGGCTCCCTACGATTCAGCGACGAGGCTTTTTGCCATCTCAATTTTCCGACAAGAAAGTGATTGACGAAAAGTACCCCGATTTCCCGCGACTCAGCGAAGCTCAGGATCCTGGAATGGTTCGTAATGCTCCGGCGTTGATTGGACAGGGCGCTTTGGAATCTAACTGCTGGCTGTAGAACGGAGGCTACATCAACCCGCCTAGAATCAAGCGACAGTTTCGCGACCCATATGCCACTTGGTGGGATCCCCAGGAGCGACGAAACTTTGGTGAGCCAGTTCACGAGGATAACGACATGATGGGTATCTTCTCTCCTTGGGAGTATACGTGGACTACTACGGGACCTGGTCTGATTATGGTTGGAACATTCATTGCCGTTTTCCTCGGAGTTTCAGGAGTTGTCTATCTCAACTATCCCGACAGGGTTGCCTACCCCCGGGAGTTTGAGAATGGCCTGGAGCGGGAATTGGGTGGCCCTGGAGCCGTAAGAGTAAGTAATATGTCAATGTAACGAACAGATTTGGAACGCGAATTATGCTGATCCATCAATCACAGGCGCGGATGGCTGGCGACGAGGACCCCTGAGGCAAATTGTTAGTTTGTACATAATCAAGAATAAAAATCTTTTCCTATCTGATGCTTCTTTCTCGGGACAAACACTGGTACGGCATACTTGTTTGGACGGTCAATTCCTGCATATTGAGTACTCCAACTCCGTTCAGCATATGCATTACTGCTCTTGGGCCTGCGCTACGGACTTGTCCATGGAACCACGGGCTCGCTCGTGAATATCTAGGTATTGCTCGTATTAGCTCTGATTGCACCGAACCATGCACTCAAGGAGATGGAAAGGGTTCTCTGCATAATGCCTTGTTTTACTCTGACAGCATATGCTGATCAAGATTATACGTCAAGTGCCTTGTTTTAGTACGTGACCTGGGGTACCCTATGTTTAGGCTGATATCCGATCCGATGAACCCTTGGAAGACTTGCCAACCTGATTATGAGACAATTTATGACATCTTCATCAAAGCAAGGCCATTTACTCTGAAGAGCATCACCAGCTTCTCCATCAAGGGCTGGATTGTCCTATAAATGCCGTTGCCGTAGGTGCATGCTCTACCCGATCCTTTTACTGACACGCCATATTAGGGAGGCGGTCTCCTTATCACGAGGTCTCCCTATAACTACGGCGCTCTTTTCTGCTTAAATTTGCTATTCCTCTACACTTTGTCTTTCTGACTATACTCTGCTCTCTTCTGGCTCCCCTGGCAACCAGGACAGCGCAGGAAACAGCGAAGAAGCGAGTTTTCAGGAGAATAAGCGAGCCCAAAGGCTATTAATTCAGAATATCGCATGTGCTGTTGCCTATTCTGAAGTCGCTCGCTTTTTGTCGAAAAAAAAAAAGACGGACCTACGAATGGACCGATAGCGTTGCCCCGTCACTCGATATTCGCCTATCTCCAGGCATGATTGTGGTTGCAACTCCAACTCTCCCCAGCCCCAAGCCAACCTTGGAATAGCAAAGGGCATATTTGGACTCCCCGTGACGGTTCTTTGAAGCGTCTTGTTTGCATTCGATTGCGTTTTTTCTATACTTCTTCTTGACCTTCTAGTTGTGCGTTCCTGAAACCGTAATCACAATGCGGTTCGAAGATTGGGATATTTTGCTCTTCCCTCGGGACTGCAAGGTTCCCGTCAAAGAGTTCAAGGTAGCCTGCCATGTTATTCACGATACAGGTATGCATCGTTTTTTTGGTGCTTGTGTGCGCTTGGGCTTGGCAAATTGACGAGTCCATACTATTTGAGTCTCGTGGCTAACGATCGTAGAATTCACCAGCCCTCACGGCTCTCTCGGGCTGCCCACGGTCTGTTGCTTCATACCGAGTTTGGCTTCCGGAACCCCATTCCAAGTTTCGATCCATTCATGGTCCTCTCCGACTGTCAGCCAGTTTACCAGATGCTACAGCAAATATGGCGACAGTGCCAACTTTGAGGCACGCGTATTCATCGACGGGCAGTTGGTTGCGTATGTCTTGATTCCGCTCCTGATACCACTCTTGAACAAGCATGTTGCTACCGAAAATTGCTTTGGCTGGTTAACGCTATCTTTTACAGGTCTGCAACTCTGGATAGGGAGAGTGATTGGCCGCATGTTGTCATCCACAGTTTCGGTAAGAAGCGCAACCGTGGCAATTGTGGCCTCGATGCATTTACTAACCCGCAACCACCACAGGGGTTTCAAAGAACGGAGAGCTCGAGCCTCTGAGGTTTCCAAGCTTCCGTGAGGAGCTTCTTCGGCAAAATCACTGGAATCCCGCCGATAACTTCGGCCGTATCAAAATCGTCATCAGCGAAGGTTTCCCACGCGATTCTCTTTCGATGCCCATTGAGCGGGTCAAGAATGTCGTCGCATTCTCCTTCCAACATGCGCCTCTTGGTATATTGACTGGCCTTTTCCATAACTAAGTGTGTATTACAAAACTAACAGACTTGATTTTTCCAGAAATACTCGAGGCTTCCTGCATCGCCTGGCCAAATCCTTCCATGTGGCGACGAGTTCCAGTCGCTACATCAATGGCGGTTCAAGCATATCCTTCCGACGATACCGACTCGCATGCCCATTCGCCTAGACGAAAGTATAACCGCATTAATGCAAATCTGCCGTCATCATCGACTGGAAACCTTCAAAGTATCATGGCCAATCGACCTGTACGGCTCGGGCGTAGGAAATCTGGTTACCAGAGCGGCAGCAGCCGCTCTACCTCCGGAAGTACCAGTACAGGGACTCTGGAGAGCATCAGTGATTCAAATGCGTATTTTGAGTGGCTTAATGGCATGGGAACTGGAATGACTGATATTTATCGATTTGGCGAGCAGCAGCTGTTCCCACCTATGGGTCAGAATGGGAAAAAGCCTACCAATGTTGATTTGCAGCCTATTATGCCAATGGGCAACGGCATGGGACCCTACTTGGACCAAACATTTGGGTTGCAGAATTTTCGACATGAAGCTGACCGTGACCATTTTGGGTATTTGAAACCGCCTGCTGAAGTTTCAGATGTCGAAACTAGCTGTTGTCAGGAACCACAAGGTATGGACGGAGAGGAGGCAGTTATTTGTTCTCTTATTAGCAATGACTCTAACCATCGAGATTTAGATCTGTTTTTGCCTCGATTTGCAGAAGATAACGTGTTCTCGATCGATGTGCCAAATTCATTGGCCCACTCGTTGCTTAATCAACCAACGCCTGCCCACCTCCTAGCAAACAATCTTCATGCTACCACCCCTAACCCTGAATTGAAGCCAAACAGAGAAGATTGCCATCAAGGACCAGGCTCATCTCCTTCAAGTGCATCCTCGACATCCAATTCTCTCAAGGACCACGGTGAAGTGGGAAAGCCTGCTCGCCGGCCGTACAAAGCACGCGGCATTAACTTACAAGCTGAATCAAGCCGCTCCAGAGGATATAGATCGACTCGCCCAGATATCAACCAGCAATTATCATCTGTCGAGGACTATTTATCTGCTTTGGAGGGCAGTTCGATGGGGGAAGCGGCAATGGCAAACGCAACGGCACAATCGGTCGAGAAGGGAACTAAGAGAAATCGTGACTCTGCTTCTGCTCCTGTCAGTGCCGTTAAGAGTGACGATAACCAAAGGCGACCAAGTCCTAGAGCTCACCTTACAGCTCTGCTCTCGCATAGCCCAGTTCTCAGCGATCATTGAGCTGCCTTTAGCAGTTGGTGGTCTTGCCTTTATTTCCACGACTACCTTGTGGAACGGCCTTGAAGTGTAGGAGAAAGCATGTCTATCAACAAGGTACTTGCCGGAGAGGGTATGACAATTTCTGGGCATTCAAATGGTATAAGTTCAGGGGCGTTTCTTTTTGCTCTGTATTTGGCGTGTGCGTAATGCTTATCAAAAGAATAATGAAAATGTGCTACGAAAACCATTTGATTTGCCACCCGGGTCTCTCAGTCTTGAATCGACAATACCTACGTTTTACTATATTGCATTGAATGAGGCAAATAGCATGCCTCTTTGATCCAAACAAACTGAGTTATGAATTCAACGGCTGGGATTATAAATCAGGTTCGTTGCCCACCTCGACCATTCTAATCATAGCTTGATATGTATGCCCCTGACCGCCGATTCTTCATGAGAGAACGAAGCACCCAATAACGTCTTGGGTAACGCAGCTTATAGGTCTTTGCTCAAAATAGGATGGATACTACCATCTACGTCCAAACAACCAGGGCACGCGTATATTATTAGGCGACAAGCGTCTATATGACGGTAGCATTTGACATTGATCGCTAACCCATTAGTAGTAACGCCTCTTCCGAGGTTGGGTATACTAGTAGGCTATGATGGATCCTTGCAGCTTCCATTTCCAAAAAGATTTGAGTTGTTGTACATGCTCGTATGCTACTAGCTCCCAGAGGCCATAGTAAGCAATTCCGGATTGGTGAGCGTTTCTTAGTAAGACAATCCGAACGCCATCGGGGCTTTATTAGACTAGATGCTAGCATCGCTTCTTACACCCTAGCAAACTGACTAGGTTTGCCGTGCACACGACCCGATGGGCGGTCCGAGACCTCATAGTTGTTTGCATTTATACAGAGTTTGTCATCAGGGGAATGTTCCATTTGCATGGCTTGCCCCATCACCATTGTCGGAGGAGCTAGAAGGAACAAAGGGGGAAAACACCGAGGCAGCGGTTTTGAATGCTGGCGGCACATGGGGACGGCAGTTTCCTGGTGTTTTTGGTGAAGCGGACGATGCACTGCTGGTTGGGGCCGGAGATGGCTGAGCCTGGTGGCGCAGGATCAGGGATTTCCGGAGGTGAGCTGGGGTTAGTCGGTCCGGAGCCGAGATGGTATGTGTACGGCGTTTTAAGCGCCTGGTGGAAAGTATATAGGAAGAGGACATGCGTTTGGGTGTGAGAGGATTACGAAGCCATCAGCACTCTTATTACACCTTAACTGCACAATCTTGACTAGATATATAAGACGAGGAACTTGACACTATTGGGTTATCGAACCGATCAAAGCGGGCCATCAGCCTGAACAACACCTCTCATAATTTTATCATCACAATGGGTTCTCACTCAAGGCCGGGTCGCTCTGTTGACCTATCCAAATATGACAAGCTCAATGCCACTCAAGCCGGACACTTGCGTCACTTTCATAATCTTGCCAGCCAGATAGACGGCGAATGGCATCACATGGGGACTCAGGAACCGATGCAAGAGTTCCTTGATGCCTATCGCTATCAGCTCGCCACCATGGCATATGGTGCTGGAGTCACGCATTATCATCGCATGCCTGCTCTGAGAAGTCCACTCAAGACTCTCATGCGTCGTCTAATCCACAAGATGCTGCGGCGAGAGGTGTGGGCTTACTGGTTCAACACGAGCCTCTCGGGAAACCGAACCGACCCTGATCGAACGGAGTTGAGGAAGCCGTGGGCGGACCCAGTGGTCAAGGAGAATATCATGTACAGCGGCCATCTTTTGCTGATGACGAGTCTCTACGGCATGCTCTTTGACGATGATGAGTTTGAGAAGCCGGAGTCCTTGACGTTCACCTGGGATCCCCTGTTCTTCGGATTTGGAACGGAGGTTTTCCATTATGATAACCGTAGCTTGCAGGAGGCTATTATTCGCGAGATGGAGAGGAATGGTTGGGTTGGCGTCTGTTGTGAGCCTAATCTGGTCTTTGTCGTCTGCAATCAGTTTCCCGTATGTCCCACCCTCCATAGAAACCTGATGAGAGTCAGATCTGACAGAAATTATGAACACAGATGATTGCGATGAAATACAACGATGCCAGAGATGGCACCAACGTGGCTGGCGAGGTCTTGGACAAGTACAAGGCGGCCTGGGATAAGAAGGGCATGGTATCCGACAGCGGCCTATACGTCGACTGGTATTTTGTGCGACAAGACAAGACGTTGCCGCCGAAATCTGTTGGCTGGACTGCGTGGTAAGTCCTGGATGATGAAGCATGACAAATTCTCCACTGACATGTCCATAGGGCAAATGCTTATATGAATACCTGGAACTCGGACAAGGTGAAGTCGCTGTACGACCAACAAGCATACGGCTTCATCACGAATATCGATGGCGAGGTGCAGCTCCACGAGGATCGCATCGCCGAAGAATACCGAAAGCTTGTTGAAACCGAAAATGCAGACAAGAATGACGCTGCCGTTCTTGCCCGCGCCCGAGAGAGTGCCGCTGCCCTCCCGCCATCAACGTTCCTCTACTCCAGGCCGACCTTTGGCTATGTTATTCAGTGGTTGTCGGAGCTAGGCAAGAAGGAAGAGTTGGACGGTCTGCTCAAGTACGCTGACGAGCGTCTGCAGCCGACATGGGAGAATGGCGGATTATTTTACCCCAGGCACGATGCCAAGACGAATGAGGCTGGAGAATGGACGCACATGGATCCGTTTTCTGGGAATGCGTCGATTGGATATGCGCGACTGAATGTGCCTGATGGACAGAAGCAGATGTGGGAGAAGCCTCGACGACGGGGCCATGCAGCAACGCAGCCGTGGATTGACGGCATTGATCTTGACCAGGGCATTGATTGTCTCCGTGGGGTTTGGGATGGCGAAGAGAGTGTCTTGGTGCTGACGATGAAGACGTGGGATGGACGACGGGTTGATGCAGTTCCAGTGGCGAGCAACTTGCCGGCGGGAACTTGGGCTGTTTTTGTCAATGAGGAGCTGGTCCAGCAGGCTGCTGTGGAGGAGGGCGGAGACTTGAGTGTCAAGGTGGATGTTGGTGGTGAAGAGGTGAATGTTGTGTTTCAGAGAGTCGAGTAAGCCAGCAATGTTAGGGATACCATCTTAGATTGTAGCAAGTAATGTCGTAATTTGTCATCCATGTTCAGTGCTCTCTAATATCACGTTAGCGATTTTGTACTGCTGTGCTTGTAGCTACCTGGTAATATAGCGGCCCAGCACTAGAATCAGCAGAAAATGCATACAAGTATGCGGCTGATGTGATATTTGACATCTACAGTAATAAACCCAATGCATTTTGGTAGGGTGTCATCACAGCTCTGCCGGGTACGTCATTCTCACACACCCAGAGCTACCACTAAGGTAGGTCCCTCATTAGCTCTGGTGCATTGCATAGCTTCTCGGTTGCTCCTCCGTAACGAGCCGCGGCAGAGCTCCAATATGCCGCTATGAAGGGGTAAAAAAAATTAAAAGTTTGGCCATTGATGCATCTAAGATGTCGCATAAAGCATAAAGCATCTCAAATACGAAAATCCCAACTCTGGGTCACGTGGATCTGAAGCCTGTCAAGCGGCAGCTCCTATAAGCCGCTTGAAGCCTAGTTCGGCTTCCATTGTTTACATCACCGCCCAGCACCGCTGAACTGACCGCAGCAGATTCAATCAAGCATTGAACATTCTCAAGATGCATTGGGCTTCAGCTTCCGCCGTCGTGTTTCCGGCACTGTTGGCGCTCTGTGCAGGCCAGCAGCAGCAACCGCTATCCGAGGTCGGCCACTCAGGCTCATCGGCTTCGACGTCGCAGCATGCCGGTGCAGTGGACGCTCCATCTTACCGGGACAAGCTGCTTGAGCTGCTTGAGGCACTGGTTTCCACCCCGTCGTCCAACGGTGAGGAAAACGAAGTTGGCCAGTATCTCGTCGACTATTTGGAGCAAGAGGGATACCAAGTGGACATCCAATTCGTCCCTCCACCCAAGGACCATCCAAACGTGAAGGACAGATTCAACGTCTTGGCCTGGAACGGAGCGAGAAAGTCCAACTACAAGACGTTGGTAACGAGCCACATTGACGTGGTCCCTCCTCACATCCCATGGGAGATTGAAGGCGGCGAAATTTCAAAGCACACAATCATCAGGGGCCGTGGCACAACAGACGCCAAAGGCAGTGTTGCCACTCAGATCTTGGCGGTGAACCAGTTGCTCTCCACAAACAAGCATGTCAACCCTGAGGACATCATCCTGCTCTTCGTTGTTGGAGAGGAAACAACCGGTGATGGAATGAAGTCCTTTAGCGACTCGCTCAAGAACATGAGCCCGCCTCTTACTTTCGAATCTGCCATCTTCGGCGAGCCTACTGAGAACAAGCTGGCATGTGGCCACAAGGGCGCTCTCTTCTGCTCTGTCGTGGCCAAGGGCAAGGATGCTCACAGTGGCTATCCCGAGCTGGGCAAGTCCGCCAACGAGCTGATGATTCGAGCTATGAACAAGATCTATGATGCAGATCTAGGCTCCAGCCCTCTCTTTGGCAACACGACGTTCAACGTTGGCCGATTTGATGGCGGCGTTGCTGCCAATGTGATTCCTGCTAGGGCTTTTGTGGACGTGGCAGCCCGTGTGGCCGTTGGCTCCGAGAAAGACGGCCAAAAGGTTGTGCAGAAAAAGATTTCAGACATTTTGAACGAAGTCGACGACAAGGCCTTTACTCTTGACTGTACCCACGGATACGGACCTTACGAATGCAACTGCGATGTCCCAGGTAAGTCTATAGCAGCCACACCCTGTTGGATACGGGTTTGATCTGACTTGCAACGCAGGGTTTGAGCCGATTGTTGTCAATTACGGCACTGACATTCCTAACTTGGACGCTGACTACGTGCGATATTTGTATGGGCCTGGCAGTATTCTTGTTGCTCACGGTGATCACGAGTACATCACCGTTGGCGACTTGGAGAAGGCAGTTGAAGACTACCAGAAGCTAATTCTCTATGCTCTGAACCAATGAGGAGGTTGTGAAAATTTAATTGACTTGGATAATAGATGATGTATGTTAAAAGATAATCTAATGACGCTGTGCACTAACGCTGGTCTTTTTTTAACCCTGTGCTATCCCTTCCGAGGGCATGTGGAATGCCTGCTCTTGTTTCTTTCTTCTTTTGTTCTAACATTAACCAACAACCTTTGCCCATCGCTCAGGCAAAATCTTGCTAAAGTCAAAGGTGCCATCAGGTCCCTTCTCGACGGCACCCTTCTCCGTCACCACGACGTCGATAAATTCTGCGGGAGTGACATCAAAGGCGGGATTCCAGACAGCGATCCGCTGGTCAGCCGTCGCAACGCGAACCTTGTTGTTTCCATCTACACGACCGTCTGAACCAACAACTGCACCAGAGATTTGTGTCAACTCCTCCCTCTTACGCTCCTCAATCTTGATACCGTCACCAGTCTTGGTCTCCAGATCGATGCTCGTGGTTGGGGCAGCAACGATAAACTTGATGCCGTGGTGCTTGGCTAGTACAGCTAATTGGTAGGTGCCAATCTTGTTTGCAGTGTCGCCGTTGCGGACGACACGATCAGCGCCAACAATGACGGCTGCGATGTTGTTTTCCGCCTTCTTGGTTCGGAAAAGAGCAGCCGCCATGGAGTCGGTGATGAGCGTGCTAGGGATGCCCTCATGGACCAGCTCGAATGCTGTCAGTCGGCTGCCCTGGTTATAAGGTCGAGTTTCGGTGCAGAAGGCGTGCTTTAGGTATCCCTTAGACTGGAGCGTGCGGATGATGCCAAGTGCTGTTCCATGGCCTGAGGTGGCGAGAGCGCCAGTGTTGCAGTGCGTCAACACGGAAATCTTCTGGTCAGGCGAGGCGCCGACCTGAGACTGGAGCCATTGTGCGCCAAAGTCTCCGATAGAGAGGTTACTCTGAAGGTCCTTTTCGAATATTCTTTCTGCCTCTTCGATGAATGCCTGCACAATGGCCTCCTTGCCCTTTCCATCAGCGGTTCGGATTATCGTCTTGAGCTGGGTGATGGCGTTGGTCAGATCGACGGCTGTTGGCCTGCTCTCCTTGAGGTAATCCAATGCCTCGTCAATCTGGGCAATGACTTCTCCGTCTGAAGAAGCTGAAATAGAGTTGTTGTGGAGTTCAACAGCGAGCCCCAAGCTGGCTACGATGGCAATAGCAGGGGCGCCTCGCACTCGCATCGTAGCGATGCTGTCAAACGCCTCTTGTCGCGTTGAAACGGTGTCATAGTGGAACTCGTGAGGCAAAAGAAGCTGGTCGAGGACCTCCAGCTTTCCTCGCTGGTACTTGACAGCTTGTAGGAGCGACATTGTAATATCAAGTCTGGATGATTGGGGTATTCGTGAGGGAGAATGGGCGTCTTGGACCTTTTTTTTTCACATGAAAGTCTTGGTCCAGATGCGTCATGCCCCTCCTTTAGAATTCTGCCGCACCCCTCCTCTGCCAATAACGTGCTTTGGAGCCACCACGATGGTACCTGGAATGCGCTTATATGATTGACTTTCTCTAACAGAATGGCCAATATCTGGATTTTATAAGGGTGAAATATGGAAATTAGGCATTTTATAGAAATCTACACAACCCAAATAATATACCATCTCACATAAAGATAGAGAAACAACATATACTCGCTCCTCACAGTGGCTGCAATTGCATCACTGCGCTGCAGAATAGCTGTCTCACCGCCCAAATCCCGGAGTAACGTAAATCCCGGCCAGATGAAGCTGCGAAGCTGCTATTGGCAGCAGACAGACCTCAAGTCAGGGGTCACCCTTGTCGGCGATGCACCTCGACTATTGCGGCCAGCTCTTCTGTCGCATCGACATCCCACACGTCTCAGGCGGTCGACAATGCGAAAGACCGAGACGACCTGGTTGCCATGGAACAGCAAACGTCGACGTCAACGGTAACAGGTAAGAACTCACACGCCGCGGCTCTGAGGCTTTGCTCGGTCAGCTAATTCGAATCGCAATGCGACTGCGCAGTCGAGTATTTCGATCCCCACGATGTTTACAAGCTCCTGGCCCCAGGGCTAGTCCCCCGGCTTCCTCTCCACAACCTCAACTGGCAGTCTCACTCCGGGCCGCTTCGATCAATCGATACGCTGCATGTCGAGCTGATTCGGGGGAGTCTTGAGATCCCAGAGTCCACCTTGTCACCGACATCTCGGCGTTCGGGCAGTGTCTCGCGAGCGGACGACGGCTTGCGGTCACGCAGTGTGAGCGTCTCTACGGATTCGGGGAGAGCTCCGCCATCGCTTCGCTCGAAAGCTAGTGGGAACCTACGGCGACATCAGATCCCAGGGCTCCGCCGAACGCCGTACCTCAAGCTGCTGCTTGTTCGATGCGATGACAACGACTCATACAAGAACTCGGTGCGAGCCGAGGTTCGCGAGTGGGTCAAGAACCATACGTCGCCCGTGAGCACCTCGAAGAAGGGGACTGGTCAAGAGAACCATGATGCATTTGAGTGGCTGATTGTTCATGTTGTCATCCCCAACACTGCCGCTTCAACTCAGCCGAGAAGCAGCGGCAAGTCGGACTCGGCGGAGAAGAGTACGGCGTCGCGATGGCGCCCAGGGACAACCCCTTTACTGGAGAAGCTTCGATCGGACTTTAATGCCACAGCCAAAGGATCTCAAGACCATGTCTCTCAGATCAGGATTGGTATCAACGACGTACCATACGACCTTTTGCCCAGAGTTGTCCCAGCAGTGCCGTCGGGCTACACAGAAACGGAAACAGATGCTGAAAATGCTTGGAATGATTTAATAGCCAAAATTAAGAGCCTCATACTCGCCTCATTTGATATGCGAGTTACTCAATACGAAGAAGATATTCGGGAAAAAGATGCGCAGCGAACTCTGCCCGGATGGAACTTTTGCACCTTCTTCATTCTGAAGGAAGGGTTGGCGAGGGGATTCGAGAGCGTTGGCCTTGTGGAGGATGCGTTAGTTGGGTACGACGAGCTCAGTGTCGGACTGGATACGGTTCTTCACGAGCAGCTTGAAACGGGATCGCCGGAGAGACATGGTGGTGAAATGCTGGCTTTTACCGAGGAGCTCAGAGACATTGCTGAGAAAGCACTGGACATTGCTGCCGGAGATAGTAGCGACGATGGCAGTGACACCGACTCGAAAGCAACAGGGGAGGTCAAGGGCCCAAACTTTGACGAGATTGCCATCAGCTCGACAACAAAGGCATACCGGGACATGATTCTAGCAAACAAGGTGTCCGTATTCGACTTTAGATGTTACATCTTCTCCCGTCAAATTGCCCTGTTGCTAAGGCTAGGCAATGCGCTTTCTTCCAAAGAAGAGCTCATTGCAATGCTTAAAAGCCAACAGGAGTCTATCCTTTACGGCGAGGCTCCTATGGCGCTGCCGCCGCCCAACAACAAGGACGAGCCGGAAAATCTCATCACTTTTGCAGAGATATGCCAGCGGACGCTGCAGTTTATCCCCTCGGTCTCGCAGATATTGCGACGAGACGTCATCCTTGGGTTAACAGCGAGCAAAACACCGAGCCGCAAGGCACCCAAACTGAGCCCTTTGGCAGAAGAAACGGTAGACAACATGGTGTCTTCATTTGCTTTTTCTGTTGCCCAGCAAATTCTTGCCCAGACCTCAACAAAAGCGCTTCCAATCCCGCCGTCTTCGCTATCGTATGGAGATGGGCTTGAACCAAAATCTTCTATCCCTGAACCCAAGACCATGATACACCCAGCCCGAAACTCATCGCTACTTCCAAGATCAGGGGGAGGAAGCATTCCACCACCTCCACTCAGCCCGGGTTTCTTCCCTGGTCCCGGCAGACAGTTTCCAAACATCGGTGATGCGCAAGGCACGAATAACTTCCTTAAAAATGGCTTAGAGGATTTGGCAGCTCGCCGAGCTGAACTTTATATGCTTTCCAGAAGTATCCTCTCAAGCCTTGGAAAGAAGCGCAGTTGGAGCAACGGCTGGGACGAGGCCCCCTTGGTGAGGGGAATCGACGTTGATGAAATGGAAGACGTCGATTTAAACGATGAAAATGACAAGGAAAATGAATCTGACACTCCTTCCTCGCCCAAAAAGGCATACTCTCCGTTGATGGCCGGTATTGTCAACCCCGTCCTACGGACTGCAATCGACAACAAGGACGATTTCTACCGCCTATTTGAGATTCTCACGGATAAAGCCATGCGGCATTACACGGTGGCCAATCATGATCATGCGGTTCACTCCAGCATGGCAGATTTGGCCGTGCTGAAAGTTCACTTGAAGGACTACAAGGCTGCTTCATCCTACTTTTCTCTCACCACACCCTTTTTCGGAGAGAGCGGCTGGAGCTTGCTCGAGCTATCCATGCTCATCATGTATTGCCAATGTTTGGATGAGATGAACCCAAAAGGCGAGCACGTTGGGGTTGCGTTGAAGCTATTGACCAAATACTGTGCCGCGGAAAAAGAACGTCTGCAAAAGAAATCGGGTTTTACCCGTTTCTCACAGGGCAAGACTTATCCGGATGCCTGGCCAGTGACTGGCATAGTCGAAAAGCTCACGCGACTAGCCAAGTCATTGTCAAAGGAAGTCAAGATACCTCTGGAAAATTTCTTCACAGGTGTGGAACTGGACGGGTTTCCAGAGTACGAGGAGAATCAAGACGGCTGCACTCTCAACATAAGCATCAGGAGCCTGCTGCCTGAAGACATCTCGTTTGATGCTGCAAAAGTACGAATCACATCTGTTGACGAAGGGGCTAGCAGAGAACGAATGTTTGAGGCGGTAGCAGGTGTACCCATCACTTTGGTACCTGGTAAGAATAAGATACGAGTGAGCTGTAAAGTAAGTGATTCCTTCAAATCGCCCATTGATTATACTTTTTGAAAAGGACTAACAATATTTTCCTACAGTCTGTGGCCTCGGGACGTTACAAAATAGACCGACTTGTCCTTTCAGCGGAAAATCTCGTTTTACACTTTGAGCGGGATGTCAGCGTTGCTACATCCAGCACAACGGACATATTCAAGCATGCCGATGTTATGCTTTTTCAGCGCACTGGCACATTCGACGTTACCTTGACTGCTACGAAGCAAACGTCTTTGGATAAGAACAATTCGCTTGACCTCGTAATACGTACCGGATGGAATTCTATCAAGAAGTGCGAGGTCCGGGTGAAGCCAGCTACTGGAGGTCTGCGTTTTCTTACTACGGAAGCAGCATTTGTGGGCTCCTCAATGGAGTTTGCGAAACCGCCTGAGGCTGGCGTGTTTTATTTCGATGTCATTGCCGCCGAAACGGTGGTAACGATACGATTCCCATACTCTGTGGAGCAAGACGTTGCAGATGTCTTTGCGAAGATTGAAGCTACATATGTCACGGAGGCGGACGAGACTTTTCACCTGGCCAAATCTCTGGCAGTCCATATAGCTTTGGCACTCGGTGTTAATGTGCAGGACGTGTTTAAGCACGAAGCACTCTTCTCTCGGTTCAATGTGTCAACAGCATCAAACAGCCCGCTACGGCTCCACAAGAGCGAGCTTCTACGTTCGGATCTCTTTGATTCGGTATTTGGAGTTCCCCCGGCCAATCCTGTCTTTATCTTTCCGAAGCAGCCAGCGAGTTTGATGTTCAAGGTGAAGAGGATACCGGGGGCAAAGCCGATGCCCAATGGCGGCAGGACCTTGTATCTGAAGCTTGACTACACCTTACTGGAAGTTGAGATGGAAGAACTGATAAAGCGGTCTCTAATAGAAGCTTTGGAGACGACGCCCCTGAAGCAATACTCCAAGTATGTTGTGGCAACGGCTTGGCGTGAATTCAAGGCCAAGATGCAGCCGCGAGACCTCGAGCAAGCTACTCTACTAGGAGAGATGGCAATCACTAGTTTGAAGGATGTAGCGTGGGAGAAGCATTTTGCAGGAATTGGAGGAGCACCCGGAGTTGGCGAGCAAGCGGCCGAAGGGCTGTCGGCGTTCCTTCGAACTTGGCAAAAAGCCAACAGCCGTCTCGCCATACCAAGAGACGGCACAATCGACCCGTCGTCGATCCTCATCCCCGTGGAAATACCCGCGCTACCAGTCCTCCACACGGCGGATATCCGCCTGCAGAGCCTCATCCCAAGTCCCGTTGTGGGCAGCACAAGTGGAGGTCTCCCAACCGTCTGCACGAACCAGATGCTCCCGGCGACGCTGCACCTCAAGTGGACGCGGATCTGGGACACGGACTCGTCAGTGCGCAGCGATCAAGAGTTTAGCTATGAGGTCACGGCACCCGCAGATACGTGGCTTCTGGGTGGGCGTCGAAAGGGCCACTTTGTTATCCCGGGGCCATCGGCTTCGTCGCCAGCGCAGACCATGACGTCGACGCCAGAGACCGAGGCTGAGATTCCGCTCATCCTGATTCCTCTGCGGGAAGGCTGGCTGCCGTATCCGCTGGTCGAGATCAGAGAGGTTGTCAATGCCGAGGGGGATGGTGGTCAGGCCTCGGCGCAGGGGTGCGAGGTGGACTTGAGGAACCTGGGGGAGACGGTGCGGGTTGTGGGAGACAGGAGCGGCATGACGGTGAGCCTGGACGCGAGCGGCCCTGGAGGAGGGCCGTTGGTGTTTGAGAGCGAGCGGCTGGCTGGGTTCAAGGGCAAGATCGTTGAGTGATGGCATCATTCGGCGCGTTGATCTTGCAGGTTGCAGGGGCATTGGCATGTTTTTTGGCCACTGGATGACTTTACGTATGTAATGCATAGCATAGATGATGTACTGTATGGCGGTATTTTTTTGATCAGCTTGTCTGTGTGTGTTTTTTGTTTTTGTTTTTGTCCTTTGCTATCCACAACAGACCCAGTCCGGTCTATTCGTTTCCGTTAATGATCTTCACAGCAAGGTTTTCTCTCTGCAGTAACTCGAAACTTGACGCAACACGAACAAGGGTGTTGGAAGGACAGAGTTTCCAATTAGCATCTCTGAGCGGATAGAGAAAAAAGCTAAAGACCAACAAAACCCAGTTCGCAAACAAGGACTGGGATTTGCTTCCTAGACCGAAACGCTCACCATGGGATGATCGGCGCTCCCTGCGTTTTATTACAGAATAACGCCATGCACACGCCCCCCCTTCCTCTCTCTCTCTCTCTCTCCTTTTTCTTGCCGGCTGGCTGTTGAAAGGCAAAAGGGGATTTTGATGTGTGGGGAAAAAAAGGACTGATCAGAAATGCAGAAATGACAGATTCCTGTATGGATTTTTGATCTCATCCTTGTAGACTTGCATATGTAAGGAGTGTCTGTGTTGCATGAAAAACTCGGGAGGGATTGCAGCAGCAGCATCTTGCTCTCTTTTCGCTTTGCAAGCACAGGCTATTTCTGCCTGGAGCGATGCTGCATATGCGTGGCGTACATGCGTCATGTGCGCAAGAGGACATGCATCGTCCCCGAAATCATTGGTCGTCGGTGTATCGATGGGTGTAAATGCGATCAATTCTATTCTCGGAAGGGTAGGGGGAGGGATCCCTTGTTGCGATACCAAGTTACAGCACGCAACTCCGTAATACTGTACAAGATACAGGCTGTATATCCCGGAAGCCCTTCTTGTGTTTTTTGCCTCAACGGATCAGATCATTGCTGGAACAGGAAATCATGTCTGCATGGCTTACATAGGCCCGAGTTCCGGCGCAGGTGCAATGGCTTGCGTCAAGATCATCGGGCCAGACGGAAAATGGACTGGACGGGGGAACCCACAGCTTCCACAGCCCCCTAACAAGACCCCCGAATTTAACATGGAGCACCTACGGAGTACAGTACATTTCAGCTTCAGTGCGTTACTGTACGCACATGCTGTCATATTTTGCAGCGAACTTGTTCTCAAAGTACCCAACACAGTGCAATTGTTTCTCGATACAACCCTCTTTTTTGTTTCTGCCCTTTCTGGCGTACTCCGTGCTCAGACACTGTGCATTACGTCGTTGGCAGGGATTTGGCCCAACTCTCAGACATGCAGGTTGGTTTGTCTCTCTTGTTCTCTCTCTCTGCGCTCGGTTTGTTCATTTGCCGTGCAGGTCGAGTGCAGCATCGGGACACACGCGAGAAGTGCTGGAGCTGCAAAAAAAGGGAGCTAGAAATCCGATGGGCGGGGCCATCCCGTTTTCTTTTGCTGTGAAGAAATGCAGTAGCATCTTGGAGAGGATACAGTGAGTGGTACATGCAATGCAATGCAACGTGCAATGGGGATGAAATGCCCTCAGTTTCACCAAGAATGCAACACACCAAAGCACAAAAGAAACTCCAATTACTTCATCCCTCCCATAGGAACAAGCCTTTTCAATACTACAATCCTACAGCAGCCTTGTATAACCCAAGATTAGAAAACAACAACAAAAAATCACCGTGCATATTCTCTTCTTAGCTGCACCCCCCCCTCGTCACAGCCCGGCAAAGCACAGTGAGGTACATACTTACAGTAGCTCAAAACGTGCAGCAAAGGGCCCCAACTTACTCCTTACAGCACAGCTCTCTTCCCGGGCCCGCGTGGCGTTTTTCTTGCCTGCTTTGCGTTTTTGCCTTGTTCCAATTGCCGACCCAACAGTGTGTTTCGAAAAGACGAAAAGAGCAAGGCGAGAAAAAAAAAAAAGACGTCATATGTCTCTGCGCCTCTGCCGCTCGTCATGTGAGTGAATAACATCCATTTGCCTTCTTTTTTCTTCCATGATTGGCAAACAGGATGGCGGAAATGGGAAATGGGAATAAAACGCCACTGTGTACATGTCCTACGACCGCGGAATTGTCAATCACGACTGCTATTTCAAATAAGCAACATCCAAGCAAATTACAGCATAATGCCTCTTAAAAAGAACAAATTTAACAAAAACACAAATCATCTTCCCACTCTCTCGGAAACTGGTTCGATAGGTAGCTTGCATATCATGACTAATGCCAACAACTGCAACACCATCTTGGCTGTGATAAATCAAATCAAATCAACAAATCAAACAAACTCCCCCCCTCTCGTCCTCTCTCAGCCCTGCCCTGCCCCCTTCCGGCTCGAGCCCCCCAAATGCCGGCAGTCTGGTCTGCCCTCACTCCATCGAGCTATGCGTTCTTGGCAACAAGAGAAAACTGACAGGTCACGCAAACAGCCGGTGGAACCGTGCCAACCCTGGCCAGGGCTCTCCCCCCTTCTCGTATATGATACGGCATTGCTACTATCCAACGCTGAGCTCGACGCAATGGCGAAACCACAAGACCCAACCCCCCTGCTTCGTCTATTTTGGAGTTTTGGCCTCCTCGGTGGCAACATGACATCAGTTTCCCAGGCTTTGCCGCTTCATCGTATCATCTTGTGTACTGGTATTGTACGGTTACTCACTCACTCACTGGCTCACTCCCCGGAAACCCTACAGTAGATGCGCAAAACATGCAATGTGAAAAAACTCCCTGTTCTTGACTCTCGACATATGGTCGCGTTAAAGCCTAAAAACACTATTGCTTTGTAGCTTTGTACATCTGTTCCGCATTTGTTTTCATTTTGGTTTTTGTTTTTTGTTCCCCCTCCCTTCCCTGATCCTGCCATACCCGTCTACGCTGCTTCATGCAAAATAAAATCCCAGACCCCTGAGCAGAACCTGCCCCTTTGAACGCCTGATAGATATGCTCACTATGGTCCCCGATCCAGGTACGGTGAGCGCCTGTAAATTGTAAAAAAAAAAATTGCAAAAAAAGAAAAAAGAAAAACAAAATAGGAGGCCAAGAATTGTAAAAACAATGAAAGAATTTGCAAACAAGACGCCCCATGCAATGACGATGCTGCCACGAAGCTGTTGGCGCTCATAAACGTTGCTCGAAATCCCAAGGGTTGAAGGATAATGTACAGAGAATGTCGCACTTGCACGAACGTCGTCTGTTCGTAACAAGGAAAAATAAGAGTAAAAGGGAAAAAAAAATTGCATGTGGATCGTGGCGGAAAGTGCAAAATGTGTTCCAAAGTTTGGGTATCATGAGCCCCCCTTCCCATCTCCTCAAGGGGGACTCGGAGCGGCGCCGATAAAAGTCCAATGCTCCTTTTGTAAAAGTAAAAGAAAAAAATATGGCCGAATCGCAGCCATCCTTGTGGCGCGATGAATTGAACCGGCCCGCGTGTTGTAGGATAGAGCGTTGAAATCTAATTTGTCGATATAAGAGGATGCTGCTTGCATCGAGAATGTGGTTCAAGCAGTGATTAATCCAAGTTCATCATGGGTCAACTGGACCCGCATGGAAGAGGATGTTTTGTTGAAAAAGAAAGTCGAAAAAAGAGGAGAGGGAGCGTTCGTCCGCCCGCCTCCCTCCCATCAAAGCCGGTTTATTTCTTGCCTCGGCTTCCTGTCGCTGTGATCTTGCTGGTGCTCATCAAGTCGCCAATGTATTTCTGAAGGAACTTGTTGTTGTTGTCGAGTTTGTCGTGCTCCTCCCGCACAGCCTCGATGCGGTTGAAGATGGTGAGGAGAGACTCCTGCAAAGCCTTGGCATGCCTATATGCCGGCGGTTAGCGTCGTATTCTTCAAGGTGAAGGAAGCTCTTCAAGCTCTTCAAGGCGTCGTGCACTCACTTTCTCAGCTCCTCGCGCGCCTCCTTGCCCAGGTTCTCAATGTCTTCGTTTGTCCTCCGAGGGCTCATGGCCCGAACATCGTCCGGTCCAAAGTGCGAATCTACGGGGCCGACGGCGGAGCTGTCGCGAGGGACAACCAAGGGGCCACTGCTCTGTCGACTCGGCAGACGGGGGCGGGTGGGAATGGGCTGGTGGATAATAGGCTCATTCTGGTCAGAGGGGGTTGTGGAAACGGACGAGTCGGACCGCTCGATGGGGTGAACATGGCTGGCAGAGCCAATCGAATGACTATCGTGGTCGTCGGACATGGTGTTTGATTTGAAAAGAAACGGAATATTAAGGATGCCTTGACGAGTGTCGCCAATGGGGAATTTGGCTGCAAGAGTCGGTCGGCAACTGGCCAAGTCTGCTCAGGTGAAGACGAGTGTGTCGTGCGCTGCGGACGTCGTTTATCGTCTGGTTTAGTCTAGTGTGTTTTGTAGTCTGGCGGCAGTCTGGTCTGTCGTCTAAAAATCTGTCGCTACCCAGGAATGAGTCTTTTTTTGCCCTCTGGGGTCAACCTCGCAATGCCCAACACGCAACTGCAAACAGGAACAAGAACGTGGCCAAGATGAATAGCAGCAACCGCTACAGCCTTTGCGACAAGACAAGAAGAAAAGCAAAGCAACCGCAGACGGTGAAAAGAAGGTGGGATAATAAAAGGTTGAAGAAGCAAAGCGGGCGAAACAAAGTTGGAAAACAATGAAGAAGTAATCGGCCAAGTGACGACCAAACTCTGGTAAGAGGGTTTTAAAAAGAAGAAGGAGAAAGGGCAGACTGGGTTGTCGAGATGGTCTGGGGTGGTGGTGATTTGTGCGAACTCCTCGTGACAAGTGGAATGGGCCCTCGTTTACTCGGCGGCTCAGTCAGCGTGGAGTTGCGTCGATGCGCTGGCGAGATTGTGCGAAATGTGAAAAGTGAAATGCGAAATGCGAAATGCGAAATGCAAAATGCAGAAGCGTCGGTTTGTATTGGCGGTGGTGGAGAGAGGACGGTGGATAAAAGGGTCTTGAGGGTACAGATAGAGGTACAGGTACAGGTATAGGTATGGAGGAGTGAAGGCGAGGCAGAACGGAGGAGTCGACGGCGAGAAAAATCGGGTTGGTGGGCAAAAGGGCGAATGAATCAGGAAAGCCGCGGCCCTTTTAGCGGTCAGCCCCCGAAGACAAGGTGATGATGATCTGCTATAGCGTCGGCGGTGGTACCAGTAGTGCTCAAGTATACCGGCGTGGGTGTCTGTTTAGGCCTGGGCGTCTTTTCTGCGTGTCAGGCAGATCTCCTGGGATGACAGCTAAAGGCAGTAGTCCGGTTTAGTTGGTTGACGATCTGTCAAAGTGTCTTTTCCAGCTCGCGAATCGAGGGAGCAGAGAGGGCGGCGAGGCTAGAAGCAGAAGAACAAAGTCCAGGTTGGCGCTAGCAAGCCAAGGGGGCGTTTTTTGAGTCTCTCTTTTTCTTTTTGAGGGTTTTGTGGTTAATGTTCTTGGGTGGATTGTCTTCTTCTTCCTCTTCTTCTTCTTCTTCTTCTTCTTCTTCTTCCTTTTTTGTTAAACCGTCTTGTCCTGCTTGGGGGTGGGATGGGAGACGGATGGGAGAGGGACGCAAGAGATTGTCGACGTTTGATTGGGGATGCCGCGCTCTCGACAAAAGAAGTATTCGATGTACGTGAGTTGTCTGGGAGCACAGAAGGCAGCAGAGGGAAAAGATTCTCGCAGGCCCGCTCTTAGTGGCCAGGAGCTGACAGGGACGTCCTTGGGAGCGCTACACACACTGTCTGGCAGCGAGACGAATCCAATATCAATATCAGGACGGAGTATATGTAGCAAGCAGAAAGGGGGAGTGTGTCTGTCTGTCTGTCAGATACCTAGGACAAGAGCGGGTACCAGCAGCGCTACGGAGCGAAGCCGCAGTCCTCCGTATTACTGCTACTGTCTGGCTGGCCAGCACAGTTCGCAGAGCAATTCAGGCGGTGAATTGGCAATTGGATTGATTGGGGGTGGGCGACCAGGGTTGACAGCAGAGTTGAGTTGGGACCCAACTTGTGACTCCCATGTCGAGAGGACCCTTTGTGCGAAATGGGTTACGCAAGACGGAGAGTGGTTGTTCTGCCAGTCCCCACGAGTGGGAGAGGTACATGCTGGCGGCGCAGAGACAGGTAGCGGGTACATTCATGTCTACTTCCGCCTAGGTACTGCATGCTAGGTACCATCATTCAAGGCCCTTGAGGACTTGTTTCAAGCAGTAATTAACACTTTCAACAGTACATGTACCACCACCGCTCTCTCTTCTTGGCCCTCATGGGTACAATATCTACGTTGACAGCCAAAGGGTTGCTACAGGTACCGAGCACACACCAAGCATTTCCATGCATGCACGCACTGACACGTACTGACGTCCACAGATACAGTCGATTCTGTCTGGTATGTGCAGATATGCGTCTGCAGCTGCAGTACTGATACGGGCAGCGCGAGTACCGGGTACCTCCTCGCAAGTACACCCCTGCGCACTCCGCCCCCTGTTCGGTTGGTCTGTTCGCAATTCCCGCCAAGACGCCCGTGCGAGAACCTGTCGACAGGTACTGGGTACCGCAACACGTACACACACAGGCCCAAGGACGAGCACAAGGACAAGCACCCACACACATGGAGCTCTGCTTCTTCATACGCCCCCGGAGCTGGCAACCCTCGTGCTGGTTGGGGGCTAGGCAAACGCAGAGCAGCAATAAAAAATAAAAACAAAAATAAGATAAAATCAGAAGGAGAGCAATAAGGGTAAAAACGGGCAGCGAGGGGTGGAGGGAGTGCCAGATCGGTCATGTCCCCTTTCGCTCTCGCAACAGCTTACAGTAGCATGGCTATCCTGGTCCCCTGCTGCCGGGCCCTTTTCTTCTGCCCTCTTCCCCTCCCCACGATAACCCGGCGATGGACGGACGATTCTCAGAAGCACTCCATGCTTGCTGTGCTACTAGACCTGCAGTGCCTTTGTTTACAGAGGCCAGTGTTACCGCGGTGCCGTGCATGTCCCAGGCCGAACAGAGCACACGACGGTGCGACTACCAAGGACTAAGCAATTCCGAGTACAGTAGCGCTGTAGATGTTTAATCCCAGCGTCAGCCACGATAGCGCCATGCAGCCCGAAACTGGCTGAGTGGGCTGCGAGCATTCTGCATGTCCGAGGGAAAGATGGAGAAGTACGAGTAAAGCAGGCCGGAAAAACAAAAAAAAGGGAAAAAGAAAAAAAAGGATATCAGCGCAAGGGCCAGAAGGCAAAGTGGAAACGACACAGGGCTCGTTCGGGTTGCCTCTGTCAACATCTCGGAAGGCTGCATGTCGGCTGCGAAACCTGGCGACTGATTACACGGACAAAAATGGAATATGGGCTACGAATTGATTATGGCATCCATGGATGGCTTATGGGTACCGCGAGATGGAGATGCAGACGGAGCAGCCGCTGGCCAGTCCTGTCCTGACAGCTACTCGTACAGCATTGCTCCAGTATTGGCCATTGTCGACACCACTGTAAGACGGTAGCATCTCCTCTGTTCGGCCGTATACGCCGTGCCATCTGGCGCGTACGGAGTCGCCAAACGAAGCTGTCTAGCTCTGGAGCTCTCACGCGCTCCGCCGGTTGTGTACAATGCGAGGTCGGGTGTCATCAACAACGCTTTTGGCTGAGGCGCCACGCCAGAGCCGCGGCGGCGGGGACTCGCAATTTGGAAAAGACGATCAATGCCAGTGACGCCATAGCAGAGACCCCTTATGAGGTGCCAGCAAAGACACCCGGGCTGTACCTAGTACCAGGTAGCGCTGCTGGGGCGGCCGGCCTGGCACGTGCTACCCCCGGAAAGATAGCTGTCCACACTGTACTTTGCCGCGATATTGTGCACATATACAGTGTGCAACAAAATGTGACAGCACGGTATTGCGGATACCTGCCAGCGGCGACCAGTAGCAGGTACCAGCCAGGCGCTCCTAATCCCTGGACCCCTCCTAAAGCACAATCCATGCCTCTCCGTCACCCGTCGCCAAGGTACCAAGGTACATACTAGAGGCACTTGGCGACCTCTCCCCACTTGCTGCGTGCAGTGCAGTCCGATTTTTTTTCTCTCTTCTCATCCATCCCCCTCTCGGCAGATTAGCTCGCCAGCCTGAGCGAGGGTCATGTCAGAAGATGGTTGGACAGATATGCTGCCACCCATTACGAGCTTCCCAGCGATCAGCGGTGTTTCTGCACCAGCCAAAGTATGCAGCAGCATGACAAGGGCGGCCTCGGCGGTGCTCACTCACCCCAGGAGACCTTGGACCTTGGCAGCCCTGCCCTGATACTGTACTATCTATCTACAGCAGGCTTTGCTGCTCTTCTTTGCCATCACGACAGTTGACTCGACTTCGATTTCCCCGACGTCATGCCCTGACTCATTACTAATCTGCTGCCCAAGGGTCAAGGGTCGATAGCGGATAGCCGCACCAGCTACGCGACTGCTAGCTCCCACGGACTGCTCCGTAGTCTGGCAAATTTTCTCTTCCTCCACTCTGCACGACGCGATAAAAGACACCGGTCAACCGCGGCGTCGCAGCCGGCGATGCTGGTCCATCCCGCGCTGCGTCCGTGAAAGGAAGGGGGTGGGCGGACTGGCATTGAGGCCTCGAGGGAAACGATATGATGGACCGCGAGGCGTCTCTTTCGCTCCTCAACCCCTGCCAGTATCGAGTTGGTGCCTCACCCAACGCTCTCGGAAACGAGCCTTGCCCGGACAGGCAATCTCCCAGAAAATGAGCTTGACGTCGGCCCCGCCTGATGTCATGGATCGGCCGCCTTTGTCCAACAGAAATGCTGGAAGCCACCGCTCCACCACTCCCGCCCCAACCGCTTCATGGAGCGCCAGAGCCTGCGTGACTCGCAAACCCCTCGCTGCCACGAAACTCCCCTGCTTGGTATACAGTGCGCCGTCTGGCCTTTGCACTTGTTTCTGGCGTCACAGGTCTTCTCAGCCACGGAGTTGCGTCCGGAATCGTGAATGCCTTGCCTTGTTGATGCCAGAGATTCAGCTGTTCGCCCCGTCTCAATCGTGTTCGCCTCACTTCAAGGGCTAACATGACTGATGATGGCATGGCAAACGAGATTCGCCACGACCCTCATCATGCGGTTCGTCAGGATTCATGGGTGATGCCGTCTAAGCTGCTGGATGCCTCACACAGCTATGGGTGCGACTCGCACATCAGATGCCCTACCCCCGAGACACCTTCCCAAACCATAACTCAAACTTCTTACCTTACGGGGGGTGTTCTTTTTTTTCTTACTCTTTTATTTTTATCCTTTTTATTTTTCTTTCCTTCTTTTCTTTTTTAAGAAACGATGGGGGCATAAAATGCGCACCTGTTTGATGCCTGACGCTGCGCTTGATTATGCCTCACTCTTCGCCGGCTGCCTGCTTGCCTAGCCGCCAAGCATACAGTAAAGCCGCTGTTACCATTCTCTCCACTGCGTTGCCGTCATGATGAGTGCTGCGGATCTTTTGCTTCGTCTGCCTGTTCGTTCGTGATGCTCAGTTTCGCCTTCTGTTGCCAGCCCTGGTGCCGGTATTTCTCTTTCGTACTAGCCGAGGGCTCTCTCCTGAGCCATGCCGCCGTCACGCTACAGTCCTACCTTTAATCGCGGCTCGCCAAACAGCTGTTCATGGATCGACAAGTTTGTGTGAAGTGCTACTCCTTTGTATCCAATCACACAATCCCGTACGACCAACAACACCCTTTTTTTCCCTCATGGCCTTCTCTGATCGGCCACCTCCACCCACCTCTTTTCACTTTGACAAACTCTCAAACAACAAGCTGCGTGCCATGGTTCGGCTTGCTATTGATCCTCACCGAAAGCACAGCCCTAGTTGTCGTTCCGCCTATCAAACCCTGGACTTCCCCATCATCATACAAACCTAGAGTCGTGCAAGCACAGTATCCTTTCTGCCGGTCCTCGTGACAATGGCCGGTCTATGCGGTGGAACCACACGAGAAAAAGCATTGTTTCAGCGACCTCTCGGCAGCGGCTTTGCCGTCGTCTGGCTTTGCTAATGGCTTACTAAGTCGTCTTGGTGCTTCCATCGTGGACTGGTATTGGCTTCACTGAACTCGTAGGTTCGATCAATTAGACGTACAGCTGTCTGGATAAATCGTTGAACTCGTGGTGCGAATGCCAAGGCTCCTTCGACGCCGGGTTTCCTTGGTCATCTAGTCAAGTAGCAGCACTAGCTGCCGCAAGTTGATGTCCGACTCATTGCCCGTGCGAATGGTGTCCGGGGGCCCGGCTCTCATCTGCCCTGGAGGAGAGCAGAAAAGAGCGGCAAGCTGAAAATCTTATTTGACTGACTGTGTCCAGACTATGGTCCCCGTCTCAGCCACGTCTTTGAGCCATCCCGCCCGCCCTTGCTGGTGATTAGTGTCGCCTGGGATAGGTTAGGTTTAACGTTGTACTACGGGCCGTTTAAATCCATCGTGTAACGCAAAAGCTGTCGTCGGTTCGCAATGAGAGGCCGCCCTCTTAGCTGCTGGAGCACTTTACCAGAGGCTGCCTGCATACGCCCACAGCTCTGCTATCCGCGATTGGCTTACGAGGTTGTGATGGAGGCAGGAAGCATGCACGACGATAACAGTCACACTGTCCAGTCATCATCAAGGGGTCACCAGCAGCAAACCAAGGGGTTCGTAGGTGGGAGGGTTGTCAGCGCATGACAATCGTTGTGGTTCACAGCCGCATGCCGCGGGCCTATCTGAAACGAGAATGTGAAGAGAGAGAGAGGCAGAGAGAGAGAGAGAGATTAGGAGGGTGTTGTGCCGTCCATCACTCCGTCCAGCCATCGCCAGCACCCTTCATCCAGTTTAGACCGACCAGCTGTAGCTGATGCTTCTCGACAAACGTAACTGGATCGAATGAGCGTCGTTGTACAAATTCCTCGCCTCCAACGTCATCTTTCGTAAGAGCCAATCCATGGGGCTCGCGGAAGAGCAAGAACAGGTAACGGTGTGGTTGAGATCTTTGCACGACATCTCTCGCTTAGTAATTTGTACGACAATTCCATACTTGAGAAAAAAAATGTGCAGAGAAGAGAAGAGAAGAGGATATGAATGGAGCCGCACCATTAGTTTTCGGCTAAGGGGAGGGCCGGATACCACATGATAGGGGCAGCAAACAAGAGACAATCCACTCTCCTACATAACCACCCCCTCACGGATACGGACCACGGAGTAGATAGTACATAGGCAGAGAAGCAAGGAGGGGTGGGCTGCAGCATGACATGACGAAGAGCAGACGTGATCTGGAAAGGCAAGAGGAGAAGCGACTTACTCATCCTTGGGGCCCGGGGCGAGATACTCTGTGAGAGCCGCCTTCGTCTGGGCGACAACACCGTCGGCCCCGGCCAATGGTTTCAGTCCTGGCAGAACCCAATGGCGCCAAAAGGCAAACTTGGGGTCATCTGGCGTTGGTGCATCGGGATCGACAAGGAGAAGCATATAAGATGCATCTTCCAACGAATCCCCAACCTATATATGTGATAAAGTCGTCAGGATTCCGGCTCAACTCGATAGGCCAACTCAAACAATTGGAGTAGACGCGAAGACGCCCATCGCCTCGTACGAAGAACTACTGACCTCGGCTTCAAAGGAGACAAAGGGTGCCAGCTTGACCTCGTTGACTCGAAACAGATTACCCAATTCAACCTCCCGTCCGCCGAATGAGATAGCCAGTCGAGTGGCCGGCTTAAAGTCCCGGGGGATGAGTGCTTCTGCAGAGCCAGGCACAAGCTTTGCCTCGGCCAGGGAACTTGATAGCGCTTGCGCAAAGTCGTCGAGGGGTGCTGCTGCCGCCATGGCTAAAGAGGTCTGGCTGGGCTGTAAGCGAGAGAATCCGAAGTCCCCGGAGGGGGCTGGGTTGCACAAGGACAGACAAATAGACCGGGAGGGCACTCAAGGCTCTGGAACGCCGGCCGAACCTAGTAGGATGAGGGGGAAGCAGAGACGATTAGAAAGATATGCGGACGTTGGACGATCCGGAGGAAACGGAAGGGGGGGAGGGTGAAGATGAGAATGTGTTTTTTGCGACTGTTTTGCGCCCCCCGCGATATTAAGTCGACGGAAGGACAATGGGTTTTAGTCTTGATGATCGGCCTTGGCGATATCTGACTGGTGGAATAATTGGCTCTCTTTTTTTATCACACTGCCCGGAGACGCGAATACTAATATTCGAACTGAGCTTCTTTCACAGCGCATTAAAAAAAAAGCCAACGGAAATTTACTACGAGTAGTGAAGAGCTACTGTTATTGGCTATACTGGAACTGACGAGTGCATATTGGGCTGCACATAAGAAACCCCGTGTCAGAGGGGAGGGGTCACCGTTCTTCGAAGGCTCGGGATTTTCATATCACGACTACTTTTTCGAGATGCTCCTCTGGCTTGACGATTTGATAAATCTTAGGATTTTTTTCTTTTATCTGAGTTAGATTAATAGTGTCACCTACCTGTCCCGGGAGATTCTTGGATTCTGTTGACGTTTTACACTCGGGGCACCAGGGGGGGGGGGTTAAAGTTGACAGGTGTCGACTGGGGTGGTCCGGCCTATTAATAGAGCCTATCCCTCGGCGGCAAAGCCTCTTTTTCACATTGGAGGGGGATATAATATACATGTACAGATGATACGAGTAGCACTGCACTCGTCCTCTCCGGATGGCGTCTACCGACACACCCTGAAAGCGGCAAGTCAACAGCATGGGAAAAAAGGGCAGGGGGCAAGCCGAGACCGGGCATGGCTGATTACCGTTGTGTTTTGTCTCAAGTTTGGAGAAAGGAAATCTTACGAAATAGAATGTACATACTACATTGTCCGGGATTTCGTACGGACGTTCCGGCTGGGCTACGAATATGCACGGCGATGTCGTGCACTGGGCACACACAATGGTGCACGCAGGGGCAACGTGGTTGGCTACTGTACGCTTGCTTCTATCTTTTTTTCATCCCGGCCCTTTTAGCCAAACTCGAAGGTGTGTGTTTGGGGTTTTGGTGGTCTGGGGAATCCCGGTCCCCCGGGGTGGGGCCCTTATCTCAAGGAGGGACGGTTGGGGATTTGATCGAGACTCTTTTTGACGATAACGGCATGCATGGGTGGCGTTTTTTCTTCTTGTGATTTAGAATAGTAGTGGCGGGCCGTTGGACTAACGAGGTTTGCTCCACAGAGTTGTCTTGGGGGGAATATGAACAAGACATACCGAGACGGTTGATTCGTTATTGCCCGGGTATACCCCATTTCTGCTACGGACCAAGTATATGTACTGCTATCCGTGTGCGGGTATTTATACATACACTTCCTGTCTTGCCACACAGAGGTAGACATTGTCATCATTATCATGATATTCGTCGTCATCAGTCAACCAGTCATGCAGGCTGGTCCAAGGGCACTGGCCAGCAGCGTCCTCACAAATCCTCAAACTCAAACTTGACAAGCAGCGTGCAGTCCGTCTCCTTGCCCTTTAGGTCCATCATCCTGATAAAGGTCCACCCGGGGAGGGCATACGACAGGCGAACGGCCACGGCGGCGAACTTTGGGTTCCTAGCAAAGCTGTCGTCGCTCTTGATGAGCATTCGCAGAAAGACTAGCTCGTTGTCCTCGTACTCCCACTCCAGCGTCTCGTCCCAGACCGGGTCCGTCGCGTGCGGGTTCTCGCCGCGATGGAGGAACCCCAGCTTGTGGTGCTTGTAGGGCGCCGTCTTTCTCTTGGGGGGCTCCTGGTCGGCGTCGAGTGGGCTGTAGAGCGTACACGTCAGGTACGGCTTGATGGAGTCTCGTTCCCTGTCCTCGTGGAGAGGCACGTCGGTGGCTCCAGCGACGTGGACGCGCAGCCTTGTCATCCGGCCCGTGCCAAGACGGCCGCTGCCGCCGGCGCGCAGAGCGGCGGGCTTGAGGACGTAGCCGGCGGTGCCGTTGAACAGGGCGTCGTTGAGCTGGTTGCTGGTGCTAAACGTCTGCCAGTTGAGGGCGCAGATCTGGGCGCCAATGCCCCAGAACTTGACGGGATGGAGGTTGGACGAGGCGATGCGGGTGCCCTTGGGGAAGACACGCATGAGGTGGTGGGCGTTGTGGTTGGCGATCGGGACCGCGTGATGGGGGAGATGCGACGACAGGCCCGTCTCGGACACGTTGATGAGATGGTGATGCGGGCCGTTGACCAGCTGTCCAGGATCATACCAAGAGTTGTCCTTGGGTTTCACCGACTGAGCGTAGACTCCCAGCTCGGCTAGCTCTGGCACGATGCGAGTGGAGGAGGATGACGCTGCCTGCTTCCTCTCCTTGTACGCCTGGCGGGCCATCCTCTCCTCCTCGTCATCGGACTGGTCGTTGCTGGAGTCGCCGCTGTCTGAGGCCTCATCGGGCAGATGGAACTCGACAATGACAGAAATTTTGGGACCCAGATCCTCCAGCGTCACATGTTCACCGCTTCCCTGCTGCTCGCGGGTGCCTTTGCGTCGAACCGGCTCGCTTATGAGGCGGTGACCAAAGACTTCTCTCATGATCTGGACGAGACGGAGTTGTCCGCGAGGCCCGCAGTGGTTTTCCAGAGACAGCAGGATGGGGGACGCGGGATCGCCAGCCTGGCCCGCGGTGAATGTGCTGGCCGCCTGCTCGCGGTCGTAGACGTCGCGGATCGTCTCGCACACGGCGCGGAACGGGATGTGCGACACGAGCGTGTAGCCATGCGTCACCTTGGGCTCGTCCTCGTTCTCGGCGTCGTCCCACGCGTCGATTTCGATGCACCGCGAGCCCGTCGTCAGCGCTGTCTCGTACGCCGACACGGACGACTTGCCATACAGCTGGTTGGCCAGCAGATACGTGTTGTGGCTGGAGCTGACAAAGTACTCGGGCAGAGGGAACCGCGGGTCGACGAGCTGCGGCGGCGCCTCGAAGTTGCGGCGGCCGAGCAGCTCGCGCAGGGCCGGCGGCGAGTCGCTGCAGTCGAGGCCGGCATCGCGCTCCGAGAGGACGTCGTTGTCGACGAGAAAGGACCGGAGGGCGTGGCTGACTCTCAGCTGGGCCTTGTAGTGGTCCGATTTGCGCGAGAGGTGGCCGGGCTCTGGAGCGATGAAGTCGCCCTTGTCGTCGTCATCATCGAAGTTTTGTTTGAAGGGATTGAGGCCTGCTAGGCGGGCTGCAATGTCGGCCATTTTCTCTTTTATTTACTTGTCGATTCCGTTTCACTGAGTGAGGTCGGGTTGTGAGAGATAAGGTGAGTGAGTATAAGCTGTCGCGTGATTATGAGCTGGGATCCGGCCTGATGCTCGATACAACACTGTATCACCGGTTCAAGAAGACGGCTTTGAGATATTATGCTCCAGACACGTGAAATGTTGTAGATGACTGTAAATCCGAGGATTGTAGCTGTATAAATAAGACTGATGCTGTATCATGAAGGTGTTATGTTGATGTTTGAGCTTTATTGTTGTTTGGCGGGGTAATGGCATTAGCATAGCCACTCTCATCATCAGACCAGCAGATTCAATGCGCCGCCTAGTCATGGAATTTTGACGCTTTGACCGGGTATTCGTCCAGGCAGAATTCCAGAGGGAAGATGTAGCGGACGGAGCACATGAGTATATGAAACTTTGAAAGTAGGTATGCAGGCACAAGATCTTAGATCGGGAATCTGTGGCGTAGGGTAACTCAACATATGGGTGGCCTCGAGAGGTCACATCTCTTATAGCTGACGCAGTATACATGCACATATCATTTCAAAAAAAAAAAAACTGAAATTATTTAAATGAACTGTTAAAAATAAACAGTTCCTGTAGTTCTTTTACAAAATTGAGAGTAAATTGGGCGAAAAAGAAGCAAAAAGATATTTTAGGCCCGGGATTCGAACCCGGATCTTCTGGCCCTTTCGGGCACGGGTCGCCTATACTACTCAGCTATCCCGCGCGTCGCCTCAGATGTGCTACCTTTGCACCAGCCTGGCAGGAATAGAGAGAGTTTACCCTATATCCCCTCGCTCCAAATGAGTTGAAAAAAGTACCTAGGTAGTGGTCATAATGACGATTGCTATAAGTTATATTAAAATAAAAAGCTCTCGTAACGTAATATGTCAAGAGGGATGACGCTTCAGCAGTGGGAGGCGTCACTTCATCTGCCCCTCTGCGCGAGCAAACACCTTTTCAGCTGTGCAACGATTCTACGAGTACAACATCGTTGGCGATGCGATAAAATTAAACGTAGCGATATAAAGGAGTGACTGAAAATATAAAATTTGAAAGTATACAAGCGCAGCATCTAACATCGGGAATCTTTGGTGCTGGGTAACTCAAAACATGGCTCTAATAATAGCTTACACCTCTCTCCTTCGACGGAACAAATACGCGTATAAATCAAATGGTATAACCAACTCAGCAAAACTCTTCAAATCTAAAAGCTGTAAAACACCCAGTTGTCCTCTCCTATAATCCTATGATAGCCGCCTTCTCCCATCGTGCAGATTATCGGCATGGTCAAGTCCTTATTCCCCAGCCAGACCCAGTACCCTACACTCTCGCCAGCGCCCTTGAGTGGCCTCCAGTGTCGCTCAGGCTGACCGCGGTAATCCTGCTCTACCGGGTCATTGTTCTTGAGGGCCCTGTCTCTTTGACTCCTATAGAGCGAGCTTGGGATGCCGAGTGAAAAGTCCCGTCGTACGTCAGGCTTGAGCTTCAAGACGAAGTCGTCCACTGGGTGTAATATTTCGTCGACCCTATCGATGTTGTTATCCCAGCTGGTGGAGCCGTTGACGGTTTTCGTCGGGTATATGCGTCCTTGCAGCGAGATGTGCAGCCTTCTTACGGCGGGAAACGTGGATGGGATGGCGTTGAGGAATGCGTGGAAGCTTGCCATGTCTGAGAGCGGCGGCTTGACGACTTCCGGGTGGATGCTGGGAAACGGCGCAAAGTCCCACAGGAGCTCCACTGATGTGATGCTTGAGAGGCGTTGTGGGAGGAGGATGGAGGTGAGGCTGAGAATCATTTCCTTGCTGGCTGTGTGGATTGTGTTGGTAGAGTATAAGACATCAATGCCCTCGACGTATCTGACGCATGAACACAGTTAATAAGAGGGAAGCATGATATATAAATAATGAGACAAAACTTACGCTTGGCGACAGCTGCAGAGCCATCCCATCGCTCCTATCTGGCACTTCGTTGGAAACTCGCCAGGCCAGCCAAGACACCTTATATGCCATGGTGACTGGCCGAATCGACAGTAGTCTTCCCCAGGTTGGACGCCTTGACCGGGATGACAATGGGCTGGTGAATTTCGATGGCAGACGGAGCTTCGCCAAGCCCATTCCTTTGGTTGCGAGTCGTCCAGCCTGAGGTTCTTCCTATCGCATGTGATCCCATGGTGAAAGTTGACGTTGAAGTTTCCGTGTGGCCGCTGACCCCCATTTTTCCTCAGCGTCTCTTCCGTCTGCTCTTCTGCAGGTTGCGGCGGGTGGTCATAGATGAGATCCATGTGAACCGTCTGGCCGCCAAAGGCTTCTATCAGGATCTTGCGCCGGATCTCGATGGGCAGCTTGGTGAAGAAGGAGCTGTTTGCGGTGGCGGCATTGGAGGCGGCGATGAGGCTCTCGTGAGAGGCAGTGGGAGTGAGACGCCCTCTGCGCTGAGTGGGCAGCTTTGGGTGAGGCGGGATTGGGGGAGCTTCTATTAGCAGCCTCGTTGTGACAGCTCGTTGCTTTCTATTGCTTCTTGCGACGCGTCGGCGCCTGAACCAGCTGATGATGGCGTTTGGCATCGTCGACGATGTTTGTTTTGGTTTGGTTTAATCCAGAGCACTCGCACAGCCTATGATGAAGCATCGGACGTTTAAGTTCGCAGGAAGCACCACCACGGGCTTGCCATGAGGAAATTAGGCATTAGGCTCCCCTGCATCATGCGCAGTTCATGCGATTCGCTTCCGATTAGTCGTCACATGTTTGGTGATTTTGCCGTTCAGCTCGGGTGGCAGGGATTGATTGGGTATTGCGCCGGATTGGCTAGGCGCCTTGGCAATTGCGCGGCTTTAGGGACTGAGATGGCTGTTTTACTATTACTGTTATTATTATTTTCCTCTCTCTTGTTGTTGTTCTTTTTATTTTCATCAACCATTTCTTTTGATACGATACTTCTCTTGACTGGGGCTCTTCGCTCTTGTTTGGGTACCAACACCGACTGACTTACAGCCCAAACCAAACCAAGCAAAACCCACTGGCTGAAATTCTGCCTCGAAACTAAGGCGCCGACGCGACCCACTCTGGACGACCCGCTACCTATTTTAGAAAATTTTTGATGATTGAATCTTTTTTCTCTTTTCTCTTCTTTCTTCTCCATGAACAACGCAAATAACAACGTTCGGGTTCTTCCATCACTTTAAAAGTACCTAGTACGAGGTGCGCTTTCGAGCGTCTGCTCACGACTGCTGGGGACCTGAGGAACGAAAACGGAGAAGAAAGCGAGCAATCTTGGGTGCGGTGCTCCCCTACCAAAATGGAGAGGACCGCAATGATTGAGCGTACATGCATATGTCGTGTTACTACCAGTGATTGATGCTGTAGATGTAGGCTGATGCTTTGTGTAGAACGACGGGAGTTGAACCTGTTGATTCGCATGGAGTTTGCTGTCGAAGCTCGAGTTGTCTATGGCTGAGTGCCGAGTCTCTGCCTATGCGGTCTTGATATTGCATCTTTGCTGGGATTCTACGGAGTACCTCTTATGCATATCGTTGACAGAGTTGATCGACGAGCAAACATAATGCTGCTCTCCCTCTTGCAAGTTGCATATTCTGTTTGCACAACTATCACCGTTCATGCCTGCAGCAAACTTCTCCAAGTGGACGAGTGTCTCAAAAGCTAATTGTACGATTCGTTTTACGACGTATACTAGACTATATTACAACAAGAGAATTCATAACCATCGTATCATACTATGCCGCACTGGCCCATGACCCAGGCCTGAGGTGTTTATACCCAATAATAACGGAATGCGCTTCTTAAAAGAAACGGGTCCCGCCGTTGTTATACCAATTCGTTCCGAGAGAAGTGAAGTAATGCTTCCATGTTTTATGTGTTTTCTTTCTTTCTTTCTTTTTTTGACTGACGATGTAATCGCCGAGTTTCTGGAGACGGCATATTAGCAACTTTTGGGTCAGGATATCGAGTGAGGAGGGAAACCAACATATAGGATCTGGACATTTAGTACATGCCCTCGATAACGCTGCGAGCCCCGTTTTGGATAGCCTCGAGGTTGCGCTTGGCCTTCCAGCAAGGCTGGCCGGTTTGGTAGCACCATGACTTCTCAGAAATCTCCTCGACGCTTCGCTTCTCATCGCCTTCAATGGTGGCACTGAGAACGCCCTTGGCGACATGCTTGGCCTTCCAGCAGGGCTGACCGGGTTTGTAGCACCATCTCTTGTCCTCCTGGATCTCATCGGTTGGCTTGGCCTTCCAGCAGGGCTCACCGGCGCGGTAGCACCATTGCTTCTCCTCCTCGAGATCCTCATATCGCTTGTTCTTCCAGCCGCAAGTCATACCGACGCGGTAGCACCATCGCTTCTCCTCCTGGACTTCGGCATCGCGCTTCTCCTCCTGGACTTCGACATCGCGCTTCTCCTCTTGGATCTCCTCATCTCTCTTCTTCTTCCAGCCGCAAGTCATACCAACGCGGTAGCACCATCGCTTCTCCTCCGGGATCTTCGCAGCTCGCTTCTTCTTCCAGCCGCAAGTCATACCGACGCGGTAGCACCATCGCTTCTCCTCCTGTACCTCGACATCGCGCTTGGCGGTCGAAGTGTCGGTTACGTTCTGGAGAAAGGCAGACGGGTCCTCGGAGGCGTAGAGAAGCAGGCTGGAGAGCTGGTCAAGACCTTGGAGGGCGGACAGAGCAACCTCGTTGGGGATGCCCTGGTGCTCGGTCTCGACGGTGCCGATGGATCGAACTGCGCTAGAGAAAACCTCAGTCGCACGCTTGACCTTCCAACAAGGCTGGCCGATTTGGTTGCACTCAGGCTCGGGGTTGGGGGCAGCCAGAGCTGCAGTGGCGAGGACGGTGACAGTGGCGAGGAACTTCATCTCGAGCAAAAGATGATCAACTTCAGTAAAGGGTAAAGAGAAGAATAAAATCGTGAACTGAAGACAAGTGACTGGCCTGCAGATGGAGAAGAAAAGCGAGTCGAACAAGACGAGAAAATGCGAAGGATATATAGGTTCAAGTTCTCATCTGGAGAAGGCGGTTTTACTCTCTGCATATTTCTGACGAAAGCTCAGATCACCAGAGTTGCAGGTGAAGGAGTCCACTTTCGTTATTGATTCGGGGTTATTGATGGTGTTGTCAATAAGCCTCTCCGCGCCTTGCCTGGTGGACACTTTCTTCAATGCCCACGGGCTTTCCGCGTCCGGTATTCAGCTGGATTTTGGGATGTTGGTGGAAGAGATGCTGTTAGTCTTCAACCACGGTCAATTACGAACTACATATACTGAAGAAAAGTTTGTTATACAGAGGCTTCGCTGTTATAGATGACCAGATCGTGGTTGGGACGTGGCGCGATGGATTATGAGGACAGGGGCCATTACGGTTGGCCATTTCAACAGATCCTTTTTATGGAAATTTGCCAAGAAAATGCCATGAAATCTTCAATTATTCTTCATAGAGGAGATGTGCAATGTGCATTAGATCAGGGACCATCAACAGGTACCGGCGCAGCCTCAGGGGCCCCATTGAGTCCGCAAAGACGGCCGTGCCTGAAGCCCACAAAAATATGAGACGAAGCAAAGTAATTCCATACTAATCCATTCCATACTAATTATCCGAATACGCCCCTAGCGATACAGTCAATACCTTTACTTCAAGGTGAGGCGCGCTTATTTGCGCAGAGACAATCTGGTATTGAGGGCCGGCTTATTGACACCCAAATCCGGTAATTGACTCTGTTGTGACAACACGCCACAATTGACGGAGGCCGCTCTACGCCGCTTGTACACGCAGAAATGACTGGCATCTGAAAAATGAAGATGAAAGATGGGAATAAAGTTATTTACGTATTTAATACAGTGGAAGGCGGAATGGGTGTCGCCGGATGGTTAGATAGGATTACAGTCAAGATCTATTTTCAGGCTGTTGCTTGACACCCCTGTCAAATGTTGCTTGCATACTCCAAAAATACAGTGATGTTTATAATGGGCTTCCTCTTTTAACTCTCTATTAATTTGTTAATATATAGGTCTTAGTTTTAAGGTCCAAGTTAAAAGAAAATATTGTCAGAGGTGAGCAGCGCGGAGTGGCATAGGCGCCTAAGATCCTCGCAAAGATCCTCGCACCTGTCCCGACTGAAGCGCCTTACTTATTACATAGCGAATGCTGGAGACGTCGTTTTTTTCCAGCAATCCTTGGGTCTTTTCCGCGTATCAAAACGTAATTTTTGGTCTCCCTGGAGCTATAACATCTGCGGGGCGTGCCATCTAATGCTGGCATGCGAGTCCAGAGAAGATGGGCCCCTAACTCTTGCAACTGATGTGAGAAAATATGTAGATAGTCCTGCAAGTCTTCTGGGTTGCATAAGCTTCTGTGCCGCTTTCACGAAGCAGGGGCTGAAGCGGTGAGGAGAGGGACCTTATTCGATCTCCTGTTCTTAAGTTTCTTACCTTTCTTCTACACCAGGTTGCTTTCTGGTCGCCTTGCGAGTTACCCATCATGCCGTGTACAGCATACTTATATCTCTGTCGTGAACTTCTTGCGCACATTGTTGATGCTCTGTCGAATTATTGATGTAGTTTTTAAATTTGTCAACTGCGTTACCCGGGCCACTACTATTAATCCTCAGCCAAGCACACCCTGCAAACGCCGTCGTGAATTACATGGCGATTATCCGGTAAGATTTCTTGCTTTCTCATATCAATCCCAAGAGATCCCCTTTACCGGCTGGATTTCTCTCCCCACACTCCACCTCGCGCCTCTCATTGTCCACATCGTTTCAGGCGCGCCGAGGCCTGTCTACCTCTCCCAGATTCGCCCCAGATGACACGATCGGATCTCATATACAACCCCACAACCATGTTATGGCGTTGCTTTGCCATCACGGACAGGCGCATGCGGGCCAAGGCGTGGGGTCCGGCTGACTTAACCGCTTCGAACGCATACTTCTGGACGGCTCAGGGGTGGGACGCACCCGAAGAAATGATTGACCGGAGTCGGGCACATTGTGTAAAGCTCCCTGATCATGCGAGGACAGAATTGGCGTCCGAGACCTCGGCCAAACCCGTTATTGTGACGCTTCAGGGAGTGCAAGCTCTCTATACGATGACGAGAGCGTTGTGAGCAAAACGTTTGCGGGCACTGCCGCCATCGACACCATATTCTTTGGGCTTCTACGAGTGTGGGCGACGTTCTGGTTGACTGATGGTTATTCATATGCCACCGAGAACAGCGGTATCGCACTCATGAAGACTGGCAGCTCGACGTTTAATCTTTCGAGGCCGGGGTCAATATCCCAGCTAGAGGCGCAGCCTATGACCTCCATTGGCCTTCTTGGTATGGGAACGCCGTCATCTGCCCCCGAGAGACGCTTTCATTCAACTAACAGTTGGCGCGGCTGGGTCTTCTGCATCCTTTATATCCTACCAGTAGTCCGTCTTTGGGTCCTCTGCGTCACATACCTGCTCCCTTTCTCCAACAGCGAGAGCCTCACAATCACGACCCTCCTACTTGTTGCATTCTATCTCTTCTTCCTCTCGGCCTCTCTTGTTATTTACACTTTCTACTTCGTACGTGGTCCTTCAATGAGCACCATTATCCCCTGCAAAACCTCACTTTGGTATAAGATCTATACGTCTAAGGCGCCGTATATTAAAGAAAGATTATAACAACAATCACATTTAACCAGTAACATCTCAAACAACAGACACGATATACCTACCAAGAACTTAAGTGTCAAGCCATCCTCAATGCCTAATAAGGTCAAACGCAGCGAAAGAAATATCCAGAATGCCTTAAAAGCTGTCAAAGAAGGCATGTCGCAAAAAAGAAAAAAAAAAAAAAAAAAAAAGCAGCTAGGCAGAATGGTGTTTCTCGATCAATGCTCCAGGGTCGACTAAACGGTACAACCTATCTGAGAAAAGCAAAAGACAGCTTCTAACGTTTCTCTCCGTACCGGGCAAAATCATTGTTGATTGGATCTGGCATATCGAGGAGGATTTGGGCCAGCGACTAATGAATGAACAAATTGTACAGTTCGCATGCAGACTTCTCCCTGGGGAAGATTCGACTCTCGGCCTGAATTGGATATGGCGCTTTCTGCGCCGTAATCTAGAAGTTAATAGGATACTCTCCAAATCGAAGCGTATTGCTTCTGGGTTACCGCATGACAGCAAACTTTCGCGCCACTGGAGCAACGCGCTGCATTTCCAACTTGGCATCTTCGACTTAGCCAAGAGAGATCCCCAGTGGATGTCTACTTCCAAATTTGAATTTCAGGGGGCGACACAAACCTATCAAACTCTTAAATGCGTAATAATGCATTTTAATTATAAAGAAAACACCTAGGGTGGACGAATCCTCAGGACGGCATTTTGGACTCTTGCCGAAGAGTTGTCTGAGGGAAATTTGAATGCCATCCAGGATGTCTGTTCGAACATCCTTGGGGCCCTTGTCCGCTACGACTTTCTCCACATCGGCACTCTAATGCTCCAGCATTGCAAGCATGTATTCAAAATAACCAATAAACGGCGCCTGTATTTCGACTTCTTCGAATCTTGGAAAAGTTTTTGGCGCAGATAATGCTCAATCGGATTACTGCCTTCGTCAACTCACTGAGATTTACGCCAATGAGCGTCAGGAATATCGATGATGCGGCGACCAAAGTGTCATACAAGCAAAACGCCATCATCGCTTCATAGTACGGGATTCTGGGAGGGTAGTTCAACCCGAAGACGCTGATGAAATGATTAAATCTTCTGGGCGCCTTCTGGGATCGGCTATCTCGGAGCTCGGGAGGTTCACTGACAAAACTCTGCGAATCGAAAATGACACTCTGAGGATGTAAAACTACGTCGGCAGATACCAAGACGACTATATGACGAGAGTTGAACAGTCAATGGGTGAGATTGAAAAACATGCGTCTGAACAGGAACATGAACAGGAACCTGCGCCTTTTGAGAAATGGGGCAAGTTGTATCAATCTGCCTTCTTACGCTACTTGGAACGAAAATTCGATTACTATAAGTTCAATAACGAGGTAGATAAAGCAATAGAAGTGGCAGGGTCCATTTTGGAAAGAGAGGGTTACCAGATCGAATGCTGGATTGTGTTCTCTCTTCAGTTCGAGTCTTGGCTCCGGCAGATAGGATACGAGGAATGGTCCTTGTATTATCCGCAAAAGCGGCTAATATTAAGTTATTACCGCGAGTCAGAAGATAGCTTTGCCAAAGAAAAAGAGAGAATGGTTTCTGAGATAGTTGAGATGCAGAGCCTGGAATCAACAAGAGAATACCAATAAAACGTTATTGTTGGTGCAAAGGAAAGGGAGTTAAAGCCAAAGGAAAATAGGGAGGGGAAGGAGCGGGAGGAGTAGATACAAATGATATCAGAATGGACTCATGCATAGACTCCGTGAGCTCGAATTATACTACCAACTACTATTGTCATGTTCCTGTGCGATTCTCTGCTCAGTACACGCAAACCGTTGCTGACTTCTAAGTGGGCGTGCACTGTAATTATGTCCAGCACTTCGGATCACTGCGTCTCTATACAGATTCTCCAGACGGCTCACTCACTGCACAAGTATTCTGAAGCAAGAGATGATCTTGGTCTTGAAGCCTTTAATCACTGGGGGTTTGATTAGTATACACTGTGCGGCACCTAATCGTGGTGCCATGATTGTGGCTTTACTCCGTACAAAAGCGCCGAATCTGGTGGGTAGAGTGAAGAGAGGCATACGGGCTAGATTTCTAGTAGGTTCGCAGCCAATTCTGACCCAGTTAGGAAGCCCATTTCGCCTTTTACTGTACAGACTCTGTACACCAATTGTAAGCGTGAGTGTTGGCCACAAATGGCGAGTCTAAATCCCACGCGGCAGCAAGGAGAAGGCTAGAGGGGAAAAAAAATTAGATCATACTCAATAGACGATAAAGTACATGGTGAACCTACTTGCAAGCTCGCGCGCTTTATTCTATTACGACGTTACCACGTATATTGGCCGAAAGGCTCCCCTCCAACCCAATAAGCCATCTCCACGATGGAAGCCAAGATCTCAGACGTTAGGGCACGTGGTAGCTCGTACTATTCGATCCAGAATAATGGAAAGTACAAAGAGAATAGGATAAGACATAGGGGAGGAGAGGGGAGGTTTCCCCTAGATATATATTATATGGCTCTAAGTACATGTATATCAACAAATTTAGAGTCGGAAGTGTATTTTCTTTTTATCAAAATGAACTAGCTAACGATTACAGCGCACGTTCGTTCGTTTAGCGCATTCTAACATTTGAACAATCAATCTCTTGCATAATCGGCCAAGAGAGTCGACGAATGCCATTGGACGATCATGTAACGCATAGTGTTTGCCTTCTTGGTACTTTATACAGGAGCGGGGAAAATGTATCGTGGTCTAATATAAAGAATTGATACCCAAATGAATTCCACTGTTAAGACGATTGCTGCCGAATCCAAAAAAGTTACTTTCATACTACGCTCAACTTATCGAGTTGGGATTCATCTTACATTTGAGATAGAAAGTTTCCAAGCATAATCATGCCTGATCTGTATAAATAATCCGCAGACCCTTTCTCTTTCCAGTCATCAATAACTTACCCACTCAGGAACCGTCCAGTCCTGCTCTAGGCATGTAATGATAACATTAGATCAAAAGTATAAATTCCTTGGACCCCTTCAACTCATTCTAAACAAAGGTAGTAGAGTAGAAATAAAGAGAATGCAATCACAGTTATGCTATAACCACAGGCAACAGCCCATAGGTTGAAAATCACAAGGTGAAGGGAGCACTATCGTAGCAGACCATATAGCTACTATGTAGATATGGGCAAAATTTACTTACTATCAGCCCTCTTCTCGACCAGCAGCTTTACAATAGCCTCATGCCCATTCTCAGCAGCCTGTAATAGCGGCGTCCGGCCCATGATATCCTTTACCTCAATATCAGCTCCTTTTTCAACCAGCAACTGCATAATAGCCTCATGCCCGCTCTCAATAGCCCATAATAATGGCGTCCGGCCAAATACACCATCCTTTGCCTCAATATCTGCCCCATTTTCGACTAGTAGCTTTACAATAGCCTCATGCCCATTCTCAGCAGCCTGTGATAGCGGCGTCTGGCCAAAGAGATCCTTTGCCTCAATATCAGCTCCCTTTTCAACCAGCAGCTTTACAATAGCCTCATGCCCATTCTCAGCAGCCTGTGATAGCGGCGTCCGGCCCATACTATCCTTTGCCTCAATATCGGCCCCATTCTCGACCAGCACCTTAACAATAGCGTGATGACCATAGTGTGTTGCTATTAAAAGATCCGTAATATGCCCATCAGGGCTTAGATTTTTAGACCGCTGATAAGTTTTAAACCATGCTAAGAAGCTTTTTGAACTGGGATCACAAATTCTTAAGGTCGCAGGTATAATAGCGGCGTTATCAGTAATGTGAGCTTTGTGGAAGTGATAACCCCAATTTTCAGCCGAGTAGTTTAAAAAAGCGTTCCTATCTGTAAAGTAGCTGGGTGTCATATCCATCTCTATAGTAGAGGAATTAAACAAGTTTAGATAGAGGACACAGAGCTCTGCGAGTATAGAATGTGCATGGCGAGTAGTAATAGAATGATGCCAGTATGGTGTTGATGGGATGGATGTTGGATATGCTGCGAGGAGAAATTCGCGAGCAGTTTGGTGGAAGAAGTAAATTTTGCCACGATAGATTGAGATAACCAATCCGCACCAGGACCGTAAACGCGACTTAAAGTCCATTTCGTTCTCTAAATCAAGGTCGTAAAAAGTTTGTGTTGTATCATCTTGTGCCATGTCCTTTATATTCATAGCAATATTCATTTCCGATAGCGTCAGTGGTCGACTGGCAGCTAAGATAATACTTAAGGCTTTCCGAACCATACGCTTTTCCGTAGACTTATTGAGAATTTGCTCATATGCCTCATTAACACTTTTAGGGAGAGTTTGTATGATAGATTCAGCGCCTTGTAACGTCATTTTAAAGTTTCCCTGTTTTATATAGTCGAATATAAGGTATACCCAAAGATAGGTGCGGTGCGGAATTTCCTGCAGTCTTTTCTGAAGGTAAATTTTAATTCCGGCCGATAGTGGTAAATAGCTGACTTGGTATTTAATAAAGTCATCTATCTCCTGACAGATGACTGCTGATTCGTCCTCTCCTGGTATGTGGATATTTGGAAAAGAATTTAATAGCTTGTGGAATTGTGTTATAATTTGCTCGTATGGGCGACATGTGAGAAGATATTTTAGCTTGCTCTTGGTGCCGCTTAACTGATTGCCATTGAATTGACTTTCGATATTCCTCATTAAGTCCATAAACTCAGACTCCGCACATTCATCCAGAGCATCAAGGACTATAATTATAGACCCTGCCTCTGGGTCTCTGGTAACATCTTGTAAAATTGTCCAGAGAGAGTCTGTATGTGTAATTAAATTTTCCCCATTATTACGGAATGATTGCATAGCATGTTTAATTAAAAACGGCATTTGAGAAAATATTTGATGAAGCAGTGCGCAGAGTGCTTGGTGAGAGGTGTCTTGGTCTTCGTCTTTAAAAAAAAAGTAGCAGATATGTGTGGTTGCTGGTCGTGGTAGCCCGTGGTCGATAAGATATTTCGCTAAAACTGATTTCCCGCAGCCAGGATCTGCTGTAACTAGCAGGGGCCCGGACTCTTGTTTTAACCACTTTTGGTAGTGCTCGTTTTGTAGGAGCCAAAGACATGTATTCTCGACTCTCTCATCAATCCGGTCTTTATACCATTCATACGTAGTGTCTTTGCCACCAGATGTAAGGCGGAAAAGCTGGTGACACTCTTGTTCTTCTTTAGATAGCCTCTCATTTGCGAAATCTTCCAGGGATTTAGGCTCTTCCTTTGCAATATCTCGATGGTGTTCTGCAATATCCAGGTGGTTTTCTGCAATATCTCGGTGATCTTCGGCAAGTTCTTGGGGACCTTTATAAAATTAATACCAGGACATATTAAAAGTATGGGTTAAAAGCTTAGTACTGACCAGATAAAACATCACTAATCTTTTTCTGGGCTTCAACTTTAATTGGAGCTATTCGATGGAGAAGATCTTTTGCATATGCTGCAGCTGTCATCGCTGCATAGCCCTGCCACAATGTACTTTTGTGTGAGTCTGAGTAGTCGCAGATTCCACGTATAACCAGACATGGAAAGTGATTCATAAGACCGGCGGCTCCCATTTCAAAGCAAAGGATACCCTCCTTTGCTATAAGTTCATCTCGAACTAAGGCATCCTTCATAAGCATGTTCGCCGAAGCTATCAGACCATAGTGGACGAGCGGGTCATCATCATCTTCCTCCCGTTGGTGCCGCTTGATAAGGCTGGATGGATCGTCACCACAGACTGTCGCACAGGAAGTCCCGCTATTTAGAGGATGAATGACTTGCGACCGATAGAGCCTATCGGTAATTGCTTCAGGTCGCATATAACCTCTCTTTCGTAGTCTCGGATTCTTATTGAGTACGCTATCGACTGCTTCTCTTAGTTGATTCCCCTCAATCTCATACTGTGCCATCAGCCCATTAATAGCTGTTCGTAAAACCGGCGGTGGCTGATTTAAAAATCCTGTCTTGAGGAATTCCTGGCCTTGTATGGCCTTTCTAAAGTCATACTGGAAGACAGCACTTTTTCCATTGTTGGAAACACCCACTATAACATCACCAAGTCGGATGTCATGCGTCAAACTCGGTGCGCCGCCGCCGATTCCAACCAGCAGGCCAATTCTGATGTTGGGAAAACTATGCAGCATGTCTCTTGCAACGCCCGCCGCGGATGACACTCCGTATTTGCCATTTGGAAGCACAGCGATAACGATATTATGCTTTCCGATCCTACCAAGCGTATATTTGTTGTTATCGTTGGGGGGCAAACGATCGGGCCTCTCATATTTTTCATCAAGAAAAACTTGGGCGGCAACATACTCTTTCTCTATGGCGCAGATCCAGCCGATGGTGTAACCCATAGGATCTTGGCGTGCAGGCTCTTCGTGTTCATCTCGCCAAGACTGGTAAGCTCCAGATTCGATTATCTTCATTAAGAAAGTGTCATTCTCAGTTGCTAGGCCATCGTATTGTCTAGGGATATCCTTGAGATCAAACTCTGTGTCGGGGATTGAGATATTATGCTCCACAAAGCCATCATCCAGATCCATAGCATCTCCCGTGTCATCATCGTCGTCCATGTATTTTATAGTGACATCTGCCCTGGAGTCGATTTCTGAAAGTTTTCCTAGGTCGCTGCCCTTCGATACGCTACTTCCGTCATCGATATCGACGGAATTACTCTTGAAATCATCATCCGCCAATGCTCCGTTATCTCCCTGCAAGGCTGCAAAGCGTAAAGTTAAAAGCATTAGCACTTGTAAATGTGCCGCAATGTGCCGGGCTACAGCCTTCGAGTGGTCTTCAGTCTGTTGTGATCTGTGCTGATGAGACTTTTTGTCTGGATTAGAAGAGGTGTCCGAAAAATCAGAGTCCGAACTGTAGTGACCAGGGTGCATCATCTCATAAGTGTTCCTGGCACTTTTGAAAGGTTCTTGCTTTGACAGTGCTTTTTTTCGTTTAGGAAAAACAGCTGTGTTATTATCTCCCTCTTCCACTTTGAAACAACACAAAAGGCAGTTATTCCAAGGCCTTAGCTGCTCTATCTTACTCTGGCGTGAAATAACCTGAAGCTGTTCATTTGTAAAGGTATTACTGTGGGATTCTTTTAAATGTAAATATAGGGCTTGTGGGTTGCTGTAATCGCCTGGGTTAAATTCGCAGATAGTACAGACCCAGGTAGACGATGAATAAATTTGCTGATACCATCGCCGGTTGTGACAACCCATATGGCTGAACCACTCATCAAAGGTCGAATAAGTTGGGTGTGCCTCTGGACATTCCTCTGAGATACAAACGTAGGGTTTGAGATCTCGATCTATGTGTTGACTGGTAGTAAGTTAATATAGGTTATCCCTAGTGTTGAAGTGTATGCCAGTATCCTCAAAAGCCTATAGAAAAACCTTCCATTTGCTGTGCATAGACAGACACTATGAAGCCCTCTGTGGAAATTGAGGGCTTATATGTAAATAACACGTAGATTTATATGAAAACATTGCCAACATTTGTGTGCTTAAAGGGTAAATATTACATACCGCCATTCGCTCTCCGAGAGTGTTTTCTTATTGAGCGGCTCAGAACACCACTCACAAGTGAAAATATCGCTATCCCTGTTTGTGATAGGTAGCTGTGGATAATTACCCTGGTTTACTTGGACTGATGATGTTTTATAAAATTTTGTCGATGCTTCATCAGGCGGTCTGTGGCGGTTCCTAATGCGTTGAATGTTGACAGTAGATAAGTCAGACTGAGAGTGTGTAGTATGTCTTTTTTGGTGATTAGCTATAGCTGATATCTCCTTCGCGGGATGGATAATAGGAACGCTAGTTTGCAACTTTTCAGGTACTTCTGGGATAGGTGATAACCTCATATGTGACTCTCGGGGGGTTTTAAGCTTTGTGTAGCGAGAGTTGTGGTGTAGTATCTTCTTATATCTATTTAACATCGACTCTTGAAGATGATCCTTAAGAGATTGGTGGGCTCCAGGATATAAGGTCTGTATAACGTTTGCACAAAAAAAAGTAAATAATGCTAGATCAAGACCTGCACTAAATTTATTTGCTCTTAAATCGATCTTGTCTTGACTGGACTGGCGAATTGTAACGCCTAAACGGTTGAGTCGAGTGAGCGTAATATCAATTGCTGTGAGAGCTGCTGATGGCATTGGAGAAGCCTCAGGGCGGGATTTATCAGAGCCTATCAGAGCCTGATCTTCTTGACTGTTTATTTCATCCTTATATTGTTGTAAACTGCAGCGGAGGAGATCTAGTAATCGAGCAACAAGGTCTTGAAGGTCTGGGAGGTTTCGCAGTCTTGTATCTAGACATTGGCTTTCCTTAGCAAACACCCCGAGATAGGAAGCCCATATGGAAAATCGTTGCTGCAATTCTGCACATAGCTCGGTAGCAGCCTTTGGCTTTGCTTTTGGAGAGGCTTCCTGTAGTTGATTGAAGAGGTCTTCGCATTTACAAGCAAGCCTGTAGAGAACATCTTCGCCATCAAAGTTTAATTCCATGCTGAGAGATATTTGGAAAACAGTTCAGGTATCGAAAGATAAAGCAGGACACACGACGGTGATTCGGATGGAATATCATCGAGCTTGCTGTTAGGCTATGAAGGGACGAGCGGGGTGGCAGCAGATCCAACTGGTTTTGTGGGTCTTTTTAAGTCGACCCCAAACGACCACCGCTTTCCCAAGCGGGGATTAGTTGTGAACATTTATCTCCGCACATCCACCCGCGGAGCCTCTTCTTCCCCGCCCTCGCGCCATTTCAGGTATTCGAGCAAGCTCTGACGTCCACCGTGGTTGCATAGATGAGACTTGAAAACTAGAATGCCTTACCTCAATGACTCGAATGAATGGCGCTTGCTCGATGAGCTTGGACGCCTGCTGGACCAGAGGAAAGCGCGATACCATGTGCCAGAAGAACCACCCAGTGATCACAAACGAGTGGGGCCCTACCCTCAACTAATTGAAATCGAGCTCCGCTACGTATTTATGGTCAAGCAAATTCCTCAGGATCTGGATCAAGCAGATTTCGGCCAGTGTCAGGCAAAGTTGGAAAGCCTCTGTTTGTTGTTAGATGACCTTGTGTTGTCACCTAACGCTTACGGTGGCCCAGAACATGAAGGTTTGGCCTATCCCCGGTTACGAGCATTGACTAGGCTTCTGGAGTCCACACCCGGGAAAGTTGACCTAGCGTATAGTCCTAATAAGACAATTTTCAAACTTCCTTGCAGGGATGACGAGCTTCGCGAATGCTACAAGGTGATTACAGAATATACCGATGTCCTCCGTCAACTACTTAAAGCCCCCTCGCAAGAACCAGTTATTCGGCCACTCCAAAAGCAACAGAAAAGAAAGATATGGGAGAAAGCTATAATACGGAATCGGGCTAAATTGGTTCTCAAGACTTTATTTAAATATTTTAAATGCGAAGCGCCACACGAAGTGCTATTACAACTTATTGAGAATCCTGATGAAGATTTAATACCGAATCTACAACTTATGCTCTCGCCATGTCTAGAATTACAGTTTTGGCAGGAAGCCCGGTATGATTTCGTTAATCTGTACGTTTGCTAGCCTTAGCGTTAGTGGAGGCCACCTTTTTTTTTTTTTTTATACTTACATGGCTGTTAGACAATCTTCAGTTTCATCTATATCGGACATCTGTATGAATCTCCGTCAGCATACTGGTCAAGGAAAAGCGTTGGTGTTGCATATTAAAGATGTTGAGGAGTTTGATCTACTCGGTACCTGGTCAAGTCCTACTTCCTCTTCAGTGGGCCCATCCTTAAATGAGTCTCTTGACCAACTCATCCGAAAAGGATTTTTCAGGCCTTTTGACATCAACATATGCAACGAGGCGTTACCAGACAGGTTCAGCATTAAAGATAGGCGAGCACTTGCTGTTAAGCTTGGGCTTTGTCTTATGAACTTCTTTGATGCTGACCTGACCTCAAACAGGATCCATTTCCTAGGTCCCAAACCATACCTAGCTTTCAACTCAGAGCTTTCAGTAACAACTAACTCGGAAATTTTCCTGGTAGGTCACCCTGCACTGCTATCTTTTGCAAAGCTATTACTAGAAATGGAATATGGCCAAAATATGGACATCGATATAAGTCCTCATAATAGCGAAAATGGTCAAGCCTGGTTTCAGCTCATGCATCGCCTAGAACTCCTTGAACGAGAGAGAAACGACGTATATGTCGAAGCCATCAGAGGCTGTCTTACCGTTCATTATAAGATAGCGAGTGCGCTGAGGTTACGCGGCTCTGAGCACAAAGATGTGGATTCCATAATAAGAAAAAATCTCTACATGGAGATTGTCTATAAACTCATGATTGGACATGAACACTCTCAGAATGGCTACACGCATGCTCGAAAACGGCGACGACGAGATTCGTTATCTTCATCTTCTTCTGACAGCTGTGACGGGGCTCAAGCTTGTGGCTCTGTAAAAATGGCCGTGAGGCTTGAACGAACAACACCTGAATACAAGAAACGACACATCCCCGAGTCACAGGTACTTCCTGCTGTGTCTGGGTCAAGGATCATGTCCTCTGTGCGACCTTCTCACCGCGACGACTTCGAGATCGCAATCATCTGCGCGCTACAGCTTGAGTACGATGCGGTTTCCTACATTTTCGACGAATTCTGGGACGATCATGGTGACCCGTATGGAAAAGCCGCGGGAGACCACAACATCTATACGACCGGCCGTATGGGCAACTGTAACGTCGTTCTAGCCCTCTTGCCGGAGATAGGGAAGGCCAGCGCAGCCAGCGCGGCAGCTAGTATGCGATCGAGCTATCGATGCTTGCGGCTAGCCATCCTTACAGGAGTATGTGGTAGTGTGCCGCATCGCCAATGTAGAGAAATCTTCCTAGGCGATGTAGTTATCAGCAAGACCGTTCTCCAGCACGATTTTGGCTGGCAATATTCGGACGGGTTCATACGCAAGAACACTGTCGAAGATAATCTTAGCCGGCCAAATAAAGATGTCCGCAACCTGGTCACCATATTTGAGACTGATCGAGGTCGCGATCAACTCGAACAACTAACCACCCAATTCCTCCGACAGCTCCAAGCCAACGCTGCCTGGAAAAAGCGTCCGGGCAAGTACGACTACCCTGGAACAGCGGAAGACAAGCTGTTTGAGTCGACTCATCGCCACAAACATCACGTATCGCCGACCTGTATTTGCCGCAATTGCTTTAACGATTTAGACCCTGTTTGCGATGAGGCGCTTATATCATCATGCGCGGATCTCGGATGCGATGATGAACGTTATATTGCGAGGAAACGGCTCCAGGCAATGCATCAGTTCGAAAATGTCGGGGGCGATAATACTCCGCAGCCTGCAGTGTATGTGGGAGCTGTCGCGTCGGGAGATAAGGTAATAAAGTCGGCAGCGGAACGGGACAAGCTTTCGACAAAAGCAGACGTAATCGCGTTCGAGATGGAGGGCGCCGGGGTCTGGGATGAAGTGCCCTGTATCGTCGTTAAAGGAGTGTGCAACTATGCGGACAGTCACAAGCACGAGAGATGGCAGAATTTTGCGGCGGCGGCGGCGTCGGCGGCAACCAGAGCAATTCTAGCACGCTATATCCGAACTGACAAGCTCTGAAGACATGTCTATATCTAGCTTCGGAGAACGTTTCGTTATTTTGCTTGTTTTGCGGCTGGTTACAAATAGGACAAGCCTCATCACATCCTCCTCCCAACGGCTATTGGCCCTTACCTCTTAGTTTCAGTTGGAAAATGTGGTTCAGAATGTTAGTGACGATAGCACGATAACTCTAATTCGCCTCGTACCGTGGTTATTACAGAATGGTTGACATATACAGTTATGGGCCAAAAGTCTGCGAACGCAAAAAAAATAAAAGTACACCAAGTTTAGGAGGGGGATAGAAAACTAGGTAGTTGCAGCTTTAATCCAAAACAGGTGCTGCAACATGAAATATAACAGGGAGATATTACTAAAATATAAAATGCTTATCGACTATTCTTAGATTTGATTTTTAATTAGTTGCGTATATATTTTGTAGATTTAATTATTAATTTATCGATACCGTAACTTTTGGTGGTATTTAGTACAGCGTTCGCAGACTTTTGTGCCAATACTGTAATTTCCATTCCACATTAATCGTGCCTTAGGTTTGCCCATAATAGCCGCTCTGGCTCCTAGCCAGTGAATGGTATAAATGCCAAGACACTCCTTGCAACTCTCAGATGTCTTCTTAAGATACGTGCTGAGACTCCTCACTATATGAGAAGTTAGAGTCACATTCTTGAGAATCGCCTGCGCTGTTACCTAACCAACTAACTACCTGAATAATCATTTACGGTATCATTCTGATTTACGGTTGCTGGTCTATTTCCAGGTATTGCCTCTTCAACCCTAGACGTGAGCCTGCTCCTTCAGGTTCGGCCAATTATTCAGCAAACTAGTAACAACCGGAGGTGTTGACGTTGTCGCTGCTTGGAGCTTTGGCTGACAGAAGGAAAGAGAAAGGAAAAGGATCGCATAATTCTCCATATACCATAAAAGGGAAGCCAGCTTATTGGGAAAAACCTTATGCTGTTATCCATAAATTCGGCAGTCGGGCCTTAAGAGGTTGTCGGGCAGCGGAAGCTGCAGTTGAAGAGTCCATTAATGCGTGTTACGGGGACCGTGATCTTCGGGCGTTACGTATGTAAATACGAGAGTTACCGGCTTTTGCGACGATCAAATTATGCATTCCCATGCTAACTTGGTCAATCCATCCGATCACTTGAGCTCATGACTCATTATCCAGCATGTTTACGCCACGCCAAAATCACCCCTAGTAGAACAAAGTGCATCCAAGAGATGTCAATCTATTGGCCAAGAGCAATTGTGCGGTGCTGGAAATGCGCCAGAAGCTAGCACGATTGACTAATGATTGGCGTTGGCGGCTTGTATTTGTGTGCATGGCATCGTACCGGACGAAATTACCCTGCAAGAAGCCGGTTTGCTGTGGTTACGACGCTTTTGGTGTCCGCTATCTACATATGACTCTATACCTGGATGCTCAATTTCATGGTAGTAGTCGTGTTTGGTAGAAAGTCTTTTATTCTTAACATCCGCAAACTCGCCAGAGAAGTGGTAGCCATATGCTGTTTATTCGGGTTGCTGCGACAAAGGACCCTGAACTAAAAGAACAAATATATTCACGCAATGGCGCGTCTCTGTCAGAATAATCTAGTCGCGGGATACTGAAGTTACATCCATTGGATATTGACCGTGAAGTGCTAAGCCACAGGATCGACCCGTCATTTCTCATATCCAGGATGAGGTTGGTACCTGCATTACTGTTTGCATCATCGTCTTCACTAAAATAACTCATACTCTAGCGGTCATATTTATTAATAGCAATGGAAGTGGTTCGAGTAATGAAATATAATGATCATACAACAATCGAATTCTTAGGTCATTTGGAGAAGATAAATCTCCGTGTTTCTGACTCCTTGCCCCTGTCTCCGATGCAACAGCTAGGCTGTGGCTGAACTTCCTTAAGGTAGCATGTACTCCGTGGTTGTAGAAAAGCCTGTTTTCTGATAGGAGAGTTGCATAAAATCTATCGACTCATTGGGCAATGCACATTGAGCCGGTCTCCTAATGACCCGCTCAGCTCTCATCTGGAATCGGGCTCTTGCGATGCCCCTGAGGAGTTTGCCACAGAGATCCCAGGACAATGAAGAATCAGTTGGGATGCATATGGTTCAGATTCCGTACGAAACGGAGGCTGCCTATGATAGGCAAATCGATGCGTAAAATTGTTCAATGTCTGCTATCATCTTTGCCGTCCATCAATGTAATGTTGCTGCGATGTGTTCAATCTAACCAAGAGTTCAGTATTCTCATTTGCGACGTCCTTCCAGGAATGTGAACCCGAAGTGGCAAACGGATAAAACTTGAACGCTATCTATAAATAAGTCGCTCGTTGAAGAACGGCCCCCCCCCCCAAAAAAAGCGGTTGCTGGCTTTCAGATCGTCTCTCGCCACCTACCGACCATATCCATGCTCCTAGGGCTACTTTACAACTACAATCCCTGTATGATGATTGATATATGATGACAGAATATTATTATGAGCCCCCTTGACATCCAGTTATTGGTTCAGGTACGGCTCATAGTTCTCATGTTGATTTGATGGATAACGAAACAGGATGCAACCTCTGGTGACATAAAATCCCCCTAGCTTTAGTAGATGGGTTGGTGCTAGGAACGTGAAATTGGATATAAATATCTCTTTCATCTCTTGTCTCCAAATCAAAAAGCAGCTCAGATGACAAACACTGTAACGCACCCGTTCAAACATTCACACGTTCAGCTTTAGCTTTTATTGACAATTCATCCACTCGATTCAAGATGAAGTCCTTTGCTGCTGCTGTTCTATTCATCGCTGGCATCCTCGCTGCCCCTTCGCCCAATGCGAAGGCAATCAGAAGCCCACTTTGTCCCGGCGGTCTCGAATCTAACCCCCAGTGTTGTTCCACTGATGTTCTTGGTATCGCTGACTTGGATTGTGCAAATCGTAAGCAATCTCATGAAAATACATGGTTTATTCCATTTGAAGATACTGACTGCTCAAAAATTAGCCTCCAGCCCTGTCACTGATGTACAGTCTTTCCGGGCTGTTTGCGCTGCTGGAGGCCAACGGGCTCGTTGCTGTGCTATCCCAGTTGTAAGTTGCGATACGTATACCTAAACCACATGAACATACGGATCAGATGCTCACGACTTCCTGACAGGCTGGCCAAGCGCTGCTTTGTGAGAGCCCTGTCGGCATTTAACCAGAACCGGACCACCAGTAACAAAAGTCTCTACCTATACCGACAGAGAACACCGCTTGGCAGAATAGGGACCCAGAGTATAAGAAGCTAGGGCTAGAATGTACACATGTATCAATTGGCCTACAAGATAGTAAATAGTAAACGTTCATATAAGAGATTTGATTTGTTTATAATACGCTCGTATTCGTTTCCTGAATGTCAACTGTAAATATTTGATCAATATATGCAATACTGTTGGGAGATAAACAACTAAATGCCACCGTACCATCGTTACCCGACATATTTGTCTTGTAATCTACATCCAGGGCATTGAACGTAAATATGTGTTCAATGTACATTTATTCAGTATCTCAAAGCAAAAGGAAAAGCGATACCTCTATTTTTGTATACAATGAATGCCTTTTATCTCGCGCAAAACCTGTGTGCCTCTCTTGTGGCTGAACTTGTACAATCTTCAACATTGTTTTTGTGTTCGAAATGATGGCAAGCTAGGCAATTGTTCAGCGTCCACTTGGTTGAACAAAAGATGAAACGAACTCCTTCTTAAGATGCAAACTTATAAGTACTCCAATGTGGCATGAAGTTTAAAAATCACATTCGAATTAACGATTCCAGATATTAACCTGTTCGCAGTGTCCCTGATATCGTTGCAGAGGACCCCTATTTCCCCCCTCGACAATGGCCAACTCCGAGATGATCACCTTTGGCTGGGAACTAGAGCTGATTGTGCACTTACAGGAAGGAGAGCCTGCTGGTCTCGAATTACAGGCCAAAAAATTACGTGAGCTGGCATTAAGCCTTAAATATCAAGCGCCAGATCTGCCCGTGGCCGCTCAATGCTCCCATAACCAACTTTCAACTTGTTGCATCTGTGAGGATGCTCCTCCCGAATTTCGCAGCTTCTGTTTGAGAGTCTTCACACCAGCTGAGCCTATGTTTGAGCCCGGAGGAAACTCAGAAAACCTGTATTTTCACGTCAAAAAAGAATCACTTTGCGTCCCAGAGGATCAACACGGTAACAGGCTGGCTCATGGTTTTGAGATTACTTCACCTATTTTAGACAATGAGGAGCTCAAATCTGGGCTCCCACAGACTGAAAAAATTGTCTCAGCTATTCGAAATAGCCACTTGAGTATTTCGGCGCACGTAAGGTGTGGTCTTCACATCCATGTGGGTGTAAAGAACGGCATGACATTGAATGTCGCCAAGAAAGCAGCTACATTGGTCATGATGCTTGAGCAACCTCTTTTTACAACATTTTCATCCGTTAGCCGTTCTGAGATTCCTGCCTGGTTCAGCCACATTGGTAAGAAATGCTACTTTGCAACCAAGGCTAGTAGAGAATGCTGCTCCATAACGAGAGAAAACACGAGCCGACAGTTACTCGAACATTTGCCTATTCTTCCTTCGCAACTGCAACCGGCTGAGTGGAACGACAGCAATCCCAACAAGTGGTATCTTGCCCTGAATTATATCTGGCTAACAGACAATATGTGGAGGCTCTCAACTGGACTACTAACAGATGGAGGCGCAAAGGCCAGCTTGGCTTTGTGTACTCGCACAAAGCGTGGAAAACCAGCATACGAGAATGATGTTTCTAATCGCAATGGCACGGGCGGACTTAATGGATCGCCATCGACGATAGAGTTTAGGTACCCGCCAACAAGCTTCGATATCGAATTCATCAAGTGCTGGGCCGAGATCTCATGCAAAGTTGTAGAGATTGCTACGCGCGACACTTCGGCTTTTAGTAAAGTGGCTGCAGATTTGCTCCAGGAGTTGCAAAGGGATGAGAAAGAGTCTGCTTTACCTATGTGGGCACGAATTCTCAATGTTCTCGACTTGGGCCATCAGATTGACTTTTGGAAGCAGCAGTTGGAGCGGTTTGAAGCTGGCGAGATCATCCGGTTCCTTGATTCAGACGGTTTTGTGTTGCCGGACTATTAGCCAAGGATAAGGTTTTATTGCTTTTGATCATGTTTGTGTTTCGGGCGCATTTATTTTAGATGGAAGCTCATGTCTTCGGGTGTTGCAGAAGTGTATTTATTCAGCTATTTTAGAGGCGTATTGATCAGGCATCAATTAGCAATTGTCATTTTCGGGTTCTTATCACCTTCTCTTCTCCTCTCTCGCTCCATCTGCATAAGTGTGTATGTGTAAAAGCTTTGTCATTATCCATTACCAATCACAATGAAGTATTACTGGTCATTCCAAGAGCATCACGCACTGGTTGATGCTGGCTGGACTCCTGATTTTATATTGGAAGGATTATCATTTCTTAGGCTAAGTCGGGTGGTCGATGCCGCGATGCCGCAATATCCGACTTTCTCTAAGCGTTCAATTAGATGTCAATTTACGCCCTGAGTCTTTTATAACACCATGCGTTATATGAGTCGTTCTTTTGTATCATTTGATGCGCTATAAAACGATCTTCTTGCCCTTTTGAGAAGCATGGCTTGTTGTGTCGATCAGTCTAATGCAGCACAGCCTCTTCCCCCGCTTTCCCTATCATAGCGTGGCTAATCATGACCGAATTGGAGCAATTACACAAAATTCGACCCTTATATATAAATTTGGTCTCGGTCGACACAATAAACCCTACATCTCGTACTAATATCATTCAATAACCTCATTCGGTCGCATAAGTGAAACTTGATATGGCTCCTCAAACCCCCCAGCCACCACCGGACTTCACCTTAGATCCTGCGTCCATAGTTCAACATACTGAGCTGCTAATAGCGGCATCAGCAAAGGTTTGGGATGCTGTAGCTCAGATCTCTCCCGACGAAGCGACATTTTCCAACGCTATTCTGCCTTTAATATGCGATGAAAATGATAGGATGAGTATCTCCCCCCAACTCGGGTTCCTTCATAACGTGTCTCCCTTAAAGGAGCTCCGCGAGGCTTCCAAGGAGGCTAGGAAAATCCTGAACCGCGATAGCATCGGCAGATTTTCTCGAGCAGATGTTTTTAGAGTTGTTAATGCTGTATGGCAGAAACATGAGTCTCTTGATCCGGAGTCGCGGCTCTATGTGGAGAAGCTGCAAACGCAATTCATCAAAACAGGACAGGGGCTCACTGACGAGGCCGTGAAGGCCAAAGTGAAAGATAATCTTGTGAAGATTAATGAGCTCGAGAATGAGCACATTCGAAATCTCGATTCGGATGTCGGCGGTTTGTGGCTTACACTAGATGAGCTGCAAGGTGTCCCGCAGTCTCACCTTGACCGATGGAAGGCAGAGGGCGATAAGCGGTGGATTGATCACAAGATCCCCAACTATACAGCCGTGATGCAACATGCCTTAAGAGATGACATTCGGCAAAAAGTGTGGCTGGACATGGAAAATCGGGCAAAGGGCCTCAATGGAGCCGGCCTCAAAGAGATTCTTGTGCTTAGAGATGAAGTTGCTCGTGCGCTTGGCTACAAGCATCATGCTGAATTGCGAGAGAGTGACAGAATCTTGAAAACAGATGATGCCGTTCATTTCCTGAATCGCATCCGCGATGTTCTTCAAGAACTAGGCACGTGCGAACTTGAGTCTCTAAAGGCATTGAAAGCCAAAAAGACCCGAGAAGAACAATCTCAAGATGCACCCTTGTCTGAACAATTTTTTCCATGGGATAGACCGTTTTTCCAACGCATAGCAAAGCAGAATTCTTTGCAAGTGGATCAAGACGAGGTTGCCGAGTACTTTCCCTTTGACAGATGCCTTTCGAGAATGCTGTCTATTCTTGGTGCCTTATTTGGGGTGAAGTTTCTAAAGTATTCGCGTGATGCTCCTCAGATTACCACGTGGCATGAGGGAGTAGATGTCTACTCTGTATGGGATGAGGAAGCCCAAGGAGGTCATTTTCTCGGATACCTCTATATGGATGTATTTCCGCGGGATAATAAATATGGCCACAAAGGAATGTTCAAAATGAGACCAGTAAGTCCACAAGTACGGGTATCATACAGAGTAACAGCATTACTAACTGATGTACCTTTGTTTTAGGGATATGAACGGCAGGATGGCTCGCGAAACTACCCTTGTTCTGCTTTCATGACAAACTACTCACCCCCAAGCGCTACTCGCCCAAGCCTCTTGAAGATTGCCGAGGTTGTCTCATGCTTCCATGAGCTTGGACACACACTGCACAACCTTACTTCAAAGACCAAATATGCGCGATTTCATGGGTCTTCGGTTCCACGCGATTTCGTTGAGATTCCAAGTATAATGCTAGAAGAAATATTCTGGAACCCTCACGTCGTGCGCATGATATCTGGCCACTACCTGACAGAGCAAGACTCAGAGACTGAGAAGAAGCTGCCAGAAGACATAATTGAAAGACTTATCGCTGACCAGTTTGCGCATACGGGACTTGGCAATCTCTCGACTCTTCATTTTAGCATGTTTGACCTCCTTATTCACACACCTTCTGATCACCAGGCAATTTGTGACATGAATCTTGCGGTGGAGTTCAACAAGCTGCGTAGGGAAATTTGCCTGGTTAGTGGCCCTGAGGATATTGGCTACGAAGCCGATTTTGTTCACAGTTTCTGTCGTTTTCGTTTTCCTATTGGGTACGATACTGCGTATTATACCTATCTGCTGTAAGTAATTTGCGTCTCCATAACACCCGGGATGGCACTGACCTTGGCGCAGATCTCGCTCCCTCAGCTATGACATCTTCAAGACAAAGTTTGAGCCGCTATTGCCTTCTGAAGCTCTGCCCATCACAAAGTCTAATAATGTGGATGATATTATCTCTCATGAAATTCGTCAAGAGTTCCGACGGTATCGAGATATCATCTTGGTGCCAGGAAGCAATGTGGTGTCTTATATGGGACTGTTAAAGGAGTTTTTGGGTAGAGATGCTAATCATGAGGCATGGATTCAGATGCTGAAAGAGAGGGTCGCTGACCGCGCTGCTCAGATGTGAATTACATGGGAGTAATTCTTCCGCTTAATGGGGGAGACTGCATAGGAACATCAAAAGTTGTTGTTTAGGGAAATGCAAATTTGTTCAGATTATTACTAGATGATGCTATTATATGCCTGTGTATTGGCAACGTATGCCTGCTTCAATCCCAGCTCTTACTTTTAACTCATCTATGTTGATATAAGTGGTCACACCTATCGATATTCCTATCATCTCAAACGTGTGTCAAACCGCCTCTCACCTACTTGACTCGCCATTGTCGGCATCCTCTCCCTGCCAGCCCTCGACTGTATTCTTCTTCATCCTCACAAACAGCAAAGTCAGAACTATGGCTGCTCCTGCAAACCCTATCCCCAGGTAAGCTGCCCCCCGATAACCACCCAACAAGTTTAATCCATCCTTATTGATGTAAATCTCGACCGTCCCAGCAAAGCCCAGGCCTGTACTGAGGCCGTATGTAAAGAGAGTTCCAATTAAGGACCCCGCTGTTCCCTGATGTTTTCTCGTCACAATGCTACTGGCGATGATTTGACCAGCAGCAAATACCATATCTCCCGTACATCCAGCCAAGACCATGGCGGGGAATACCATCGCCCAGTAGATTTGGTGAACAGGCATCGTCGCAATGAGGGTGTTCATCACTATTGCACCCAAAGCACCGATACAAACCACCGTTTCCGCTGGTAGCTTGCGCACAACCCATGCCGCAAAGAAAGCGGCGCCCGTACCGCTGACTGCCATTGGCAAGAATGAACATCCCAGCAAGACAGGATCCCAGTTACGCAAGTTCGCCAAGAAGACGGTCACGTACCAGATGTATATGCCCAAGCTCATAAAGACAAAGAATAACACGAGGATAAGCGCACCAAAGGATGGTATTTTCCAGATGTCAAAAGGAATGATTGGACTGACTGCCCATCTTGATTCCCATAGTAAAAATACGGCAAAGTGGCCAATTGCGACGATGAGCAGTATGTACTCATAGGGATTCTTCCAGCCGACTATAGGAGCTTGGCTAGGTGTCCTCGTATTAGTATTGGAGCATTGACTGGTATAATGGGAGGTTTCGCTTACTTCCAGACAAAATTGAACAATACGAGTCCAGCAACGCCAAGATATGAACCTGTCCAATCAATTTTCCCCTCGGGATCCAATCGTTCGTCATCTGGGACTGCAATAATTGCTGCGCCGTAAACAACAGCCCCTAGGACAGCCCTATGTTCTAACATTAGCTCTATTATTTACGTATTTGACGTATTGTAAAAGAGGCCATACAAGAAGAAGAATAACCACGTCCAGTCTGTCCACTGGAGGAAAAAGCCATTAAACACACATCCGCCAGCGCCGCCAACTGGACCCATCGAAGCGAAGAGCGCCAGTGCCAAGTTTCGTTGTCTACCAGGAGGAAATGTGATTGTTAAAAGAGCTACCGCGTTTGGAACAAGGAGGCCACCTCCTATTCCTGCAAGCGCTCTCATGATGCTGATGCCGACGATGTTGGTCCCATACGCCGTGGCCAGTGTCCAAAAGATCCAAACGGCTGCTCCAAGCGTCAAAATTCTCTTATGGCCAAAGACAGTACCAAGCCGACCGCTGATCAAGACAAATGAGCCTTGGGTGAGCGGATATGCCGCGGCGATCCATGTCGATTGGACGTCCGAAGCTCCCACTGCGTGCCCAACTGTGAATGCACCAATGATACCAGCTCCGTAGGCAAACATTTGCACCGCTTGTGTGAGCACAATTAGTATCATGAAAGTATATGCTCTCTTTTTCGATATAGTTGTGGCTCGCGAGGCGGTGGCGTTGAGTGCAGGTAGTTGTCCGCTTTCCAGGTCGTTTCTCGGTATCTGAGACTTCGAACGTTTGAAAGTATTTGCATCTTGACTTGGAAGACTAGATTTCTTTTCGATGTTTGTAGTATTGGCTGTCTCTTCAGATAATGATGAAGAGTCGTACGGGGTAGTTTCAGAGGGCTCTTGCTTCGAGGAGAGCGTCGCGCTGGTTAGATGCGAAGCCATGTTGGCTGTGTGTAAGTGATAAGATCATACTACATAGGAAGCCGTATTCCATAATGTGCTTCGTACAAGACGCCGTTATAACATATTTTGACATCTAAAACAATCGGCTACTAGTATAAGCGATTTGAAGCATCACATAAGCGGTAGAGACGCCATTCGCATTTGTCATCGAGGTGTCTTGTTGCTTGCCTGAGTTACCTTGGCATGAAGTAACATTTTCATGCTTTTTGACTTATCTGATAGGGAGGCTGGGCCACCTGTTGAGACAAGGCATAAGATGCGTTATGTTATTTCCTATTGAGGAAAACCACCATTTCCTTGCAACAGTTAGCGTGGACATCGACGGTGGGGTGTTTTATTTGCTCCATAAGTGTAAACGTATATCCTGTCCTGCAAGATGGCAGGGGAAGGAGGTTTTGATGCCTGAATGGTAAATTAGTTACTTCATAGCATGCTGCCCGTGAAGCAGGTATCCGCAGGATTGTGAATGACTCTCCAATAGTCTTCTATGCCGGCACCATCTCCGGACCTAAGAGAGTAGTCAGTGGAATGGAAGCTGGAGACAGTGCTAGTCCCTAATAAGTGTGTTTACATAGGAGGCATTTGTTCTCGTCTCTTTTGTTGAACGGGTCAAAGATATATACAACATCTATTGCATCCTACCTAAGAGGTACCAAGTAGCTACCTAGTACATGTAGTCATATGCTGGTACGTAGTGGCCATTGTACCTCCGCGACTCTACGCTCTTTTCTTCAACGCGCTATCTGACATCATCCTCTGGTGGTTGGACATGCATGGCTGCTTGGTTCTTGGTTAGCTTGATAGTTGGAGTTTTTTACATATGTGAATGACCAAGTTGCAATGACCACTACCAAGGTACATCCACAGCATAATCCGAGTGTAATGTCGTAAAAGAGCCAGAGTCAGCCCTGGTGCCTGCGTTTATAGTGCGACTTTCACTTGCTCCTGGCCAAAATCGTTTCTGAGCATGGTCACCTAGCAGGATGGGAGTGAAGCTGGGTTCAGCCTTCTATCTGCGCATTTAAATGAGGTGAGTTGGCAGCTACAAGGCAGTGAGATAGGCAACCAAGAATACAAGTATCACTGCGCCAACCCGTATCCATTAGTTCGTCATCGATGGTTCATCAACATCTGCCGCGTTATCTTCCATTAACATCTCGCTCCCACTTATCTATTTTGCTCCTTTTCTTTATTCAACAACATCCATCATGTCGCTACTTTCGAAGCGCTCGCAGAGTCCGAATCAAGCCTTAGATGAGCAAAGTCCCTCCAAAAGATCAAAACAGGAAGAAAAGGTCGACCTCATTGGCGGACCAGATACAAACAAGCCTTTGTTGATCACAGCCGGATGGAAGCTTGCAACAGGATGGATGGAGGAGTGGTCAATTGGAGAGCCGATCCCAGCGGCACTGATTCCACCCAACTACGTACCTAGTCTTCAGTTTCGCGCGCAGATCCCAACAACAGTCCCAGAGGGTCTGATGAAGGAAGCAGTTGATAACTGGCTTTCGTCAGAGTGCAAGACGCGACCAAAGTTCTCACACTTGCTGTTCTCAGAGTCGCTACAAATAAACTTGCGGTTTTTAGCGGGATACCTTGGATTTAACACATCGAGAGAATTCCATGTCTTTGTGGACTTTGAAGGTAACAATCTATTGGAACCCTCTCCTCTCCCAACATCACAAACTCGGCAATCAATCTATCCACCTCGAGTGAATAACTAATGTTGACATTATCCATAGTGCCAAAAACCATCAAACAGTTCATACGACTACAGTATTCACGGAATGAATTGTGCAACGCTAATACCATGAGCATACTTCCTCAGGCGTCAGAGGTATAGGAACGCTTCGAAATGCTGGAGAAAGATCATGGTTGGCTCAAACAGTCTCTTGATGAAAGCGACTCGCAACAAATATTGATAACTAAGGGATGCCCGGCTGAGCTGGTGACAGAGGGGAGCTCCGTCCGTTTGCAAGACATCGATCTAGTGTTGTCGATTCTCTCTGCCGCGTATAAACTGATCAAAGAAAACCCTGGCCGATTTTGCCAAAGGTATCCCTCTGAATCGAACCAATATACCTGGGATATCCACCATGAAGACTGGATGCGGGCCCATGCGGTGACTGTTTACACGATAACAAGACAAATTGAGATGGCCGAGGCATTCAAAACGCCGATACCTGGAGATGAAAAGTACATAGATCTCTCACTTTTGGGAGAATATGACCCGAAATTGAGGTCTGAAATATATGGCTACACAACCACTAGATGGCTGTGCAGAAATGACAAAAAGAATTTGCTCAGCGAGTATAACACGACTACTTCAATGGACTTTATTCAAGAATTGGACATCCTGGATTGCGAACACGACACGGCTAGGATGAATATGACGTCGCAGCTTGCGGAAACCGATGTAACAGATGCATTAAATACAGGTCGGCGATATCAATCCGAAAACGCAGACGAACGGCGTCCTATTACTGAGGATAATACGTGCACCTTGGCCGAGTCTATCACAGATGCAGTATGTGCAGCACTTGATGCCATCTCCCCTGGAGTGGTTATGGGCAATGAGATATACTCGCCAGACATTCCCCTTACCATGAGGCAGCCTCAGATTACTAAGAACGAGGTAGATGCTCTGCAAGTGATGCTTAAAAGACAAGCGTGTCGGGCACAATTCCGTGAGCCCAGCCCAACGGCCGAAAGCACAGCAAACACCCATCCAGACGCTCTGCAAGAAAAAGGCTCCGGGAAGAGTTCTGCTACAAGATTTCGGGCTCTGGTGAAGATGAGAGCCCAGCTGGGAGATAGTCTGCCGCCGAATCAGGATCTGGAAAGCATATGCAGACACAGGCGTATCGACATGAACACTCTGGCTGTCAACCCACATAACCCATCAACGGTAGCAAAGGCGCCGCAGATCCCAGGTAAACCATTATCCTTTTGCTATACTACTCTATATTCTTGGAGGGTAACCCTAACATAATTTTGGCAGATGCGAATCGATTGGCGGAGCTCTTAGCAGGGCCGTTACGAAACGCCATGTTGCTCAGCGAAGGGGGCACCGACAAGCCGTTCGTCACGCTATTGACATTAAAATTCTTGATAGAAGAAAGAGCTCATCAGTTTAAGAATGATGATCTAATTGTTGAAGAAGATGACCGCATTTTCAAGCCTAGCATTATCTTTGTGCCGTCTGCGGTATTGGACCATGTCTTGGCAGAAGTGACCCATTGCTGGTCGGGGGTGGTTGACATCTGGCTGCTCCATAAGGCCAGAAACAACTGCATGGATCCTGATCGGAAAGTAAACACAATTGAGAAAACTGAGGAGCTCCAGAAGCACATTGACCACTGGGCAACAGAGCATCACGACCCCGCTACTGGGCGTGTTCTCCTTTTGACATCATATGAAACTTGGCTAGAGTTTACTTCTGTCTCAAAAGCCGACCGACCGTTGACTAAAAATGAGAAGATGGATGAAAATGAGGCTGTTCAATGCCATAGCTCGCTGAACGTTGACCATAACCACAGCCAATCTGGAATTCAGCAAGGTGCCAAAGCGCCTGCGAATCAGGAACCGCTGGCCCTCAAAAACGCCATGTGGAATGTTGTAATTCTAGACGAATGCCAGGTTATCCAAAACAAGGCTACCGCCTACAATCAGTTGGTAATGCAGCTTGATCGAGATGCTCTTCTTCTCGTGTCGGCCTATCCACTGGCCGCAATTCGAGACCTGTACGTCTATCTCCAATTAATGTGGGATTCAGCATGGCCGTTCAGTTACTCATTTGAGCTTGAACCGACTTTGCGCGAGACTCTTCATGATTCGGGCACATATGGTGCGTTGCTCAGTATTGGAAAAACCGACAAGGATATCCTATTGAATGTAGTTACCGGCGGAAACACTGTGACCGAAAGGTTGAACTGGCGACAAAGGCAGAGATACGACGAGTACCTCGAATTCGTTCTCGGTGGATATGGTCCAGCATACCTGCTTCATCCGGAGCTTTTCAAGGGCCCTGGGTTTTCTGCAAGATATGTGACGGATTCCTTAGTGGCCGTGGTTAGAACAATCCTGGAAATGGTATCCGTGAGACGAGGCCTGCTCACACCTATGAAGCTTCCCAGCGGTGAAGTTACCTGCCTGGGGAAGGACATTGGTGGTTTGGCCGTCCGAACTGTCGAACTCATACCAACAGCCTCGGTTTTACAGAAGATCCAAGATCATATATTAACGGTAGAGGATTACCTTCGTGATGCTAATGATCCAGAAGCGAATACTGAAGGATGCGCATTAAACAACACACTCCACTGCAGATTGTCGATGATGTCAACAGATGTCAAAAATGTAGCCTTGATGACTCCCACCAGGAGGCTATTGAAGAGGCTGTCACGCCTCCAACAAGGTGCGAACCGTCTCATATCCGAACGGCCAGCAGAGGACGACGACGAAGTAGATGTGCTTGATACCACTGGCGGTCTGCATTGGCTATTTTACAATACGAGAGACTCACAGAGCTATGGATTTCCCACGGACAAGATGAACCAAGTCAGATATGCTGTATGGGACAGTCCGAAATACTGCCACGTGCTATTGAGGGCTTTCGAGGCCCAGCAGCTGGGAGAGAAACTACTGGTACTGGCAAATAATCCATGGACGTGTCGGTAAGTTGGCCTATTTTCATTAATTCTGCTTGCGTCCTGGGCTTGAAGATTGTTTATTAACCAATGCCAATTCTTTTCTCGAATAGGATTATGAATGCACTCCTTGTGGCATGTGGAATAAAGAGCTTGCATTGTACGCCAAGACACTCTCTATCTGAGATTAAGGAAGCCATCGAGGATTGTAATGATGAGCTATCACCGTACACATGCCTCGTGACAACTCTGCAACAGTCGACCCATGGCCTGAATTTGCATGAATCATGTTGTCGAGGCATTATCATGGAACTTCCAATAGATTATGCCACAGTGGCGCACGCAATAAGTCGCCTTTGGCGTATCGGGCAAAGGAACGACGTCAGCTGGGAGATTCTCATCGCGAGACATAGCTTTGACTCTTTCATGGAGACGAAAATGCTGGATCGATACGCTGGTATAATCGAAGTTACAGGACGTATCAATGATGCAATTACTGGTGAAGCGCGAAAAATTTGCGCTTTTGAGATTATGAGGCAGCAGCTCGGACAAGAATGCTCACGATACCCCAGAGTGGGAGTTCCATGGGATCAATTGGACGAGGACAAGATGCGCCAAGAAGGATACTTTTACTCGGCGCTTGCCGAATTCTTTTTCAAGAATCCAACAAAGGCCTATTTAGTACGCCCGGACAACGTTTGCGAGATTGCTCGAGCCTGGAAGTTTGGGATGAAAATCACGACAGCCATGGTAGAGCATCCAATTCCGTTGAAGGATGGAGAGGGTTTGGCGATTCGGAACTTCACAGGCCTAATGAGACCTTGTGTGAGGAAGCAAGAGAGCCGTGAGGAGAAGAGGCCAAGATTCCTGCCATAATGATGGGCAAGGTGCTATACAGCACAACCATGCTAGGCTTCACGGGGCAGGGGGGGAATACATTGCTTTTCTATATGACTTATACTATGTTTAGCTCTAGATTAGCTGACTGGTGTGGATGTGGGGAGAGTACTCCATAGTGTCCGTAGAGTAGTCTTAATACATCGCTTACTTGCGACAAACGGTGCTGGTGATTCTTGCTGGTTATTTGGAGAAAGCCATTGATGGGCTGTAACCCATTCTTCTTATGTTTTCTGCTGAAGCTGTGCGTATTTGTGTCCATTCGTCAATTATTGTGTAACAGTGTAGTTATCCTAGACTAAAAAAGCTGTATACAACACATGCACTCGTCCTCACTAGGATGGTTAATTGTCACATGCCGAAACAAAAACGTCAATCTCCAAACCCGCCAATTCTCGCCAAGCACATGAAAGAGAAGACGTAAAAAAGGAGAAATAAAAGCCAAGAAGCCGCGGCTGCAACAAGTGCCTTTACCCCAGATCTCACCCCACACACCCATTTGATGCTCTCCCCGCTCTTTGCGCCTAAATTACATGGGATGTAATCCCAGCTCTTCCCCGCAAGTTGCATGTGAGTGAGTTGTTCCTGGGGAAAAAAAGAAAAACAAAGTACCGACGGGCTTGAAGGAATAGAGAATTGGAGGGCTTTGCTGGATCGCGGGCTGGGGGGCTTTTCCTTGTCTGGTTTGGTGTGTATGTTGTGGTGGGTTGGGAGCTGCCTGATTTGGGTATGGGTCCGGGGAGAGGGAGTGACGATCAGTCTTGTTTTTGGTGGTGATGGGTGTGTTTGTGAGGTTGTATTATTGTTAATGCAATTACATTATGGTTGAATGGGAGTGGAAGGGACTAGAGCTGATGGATGACATGGATTAGATGACGAGGATTGGGAGGATGAGTGGGAGTGGTTAGTTGGCTGGAGGGGAATACGAGGGTATATAAAGATGGCGGATGACGGCTGTGTTTTTTACAAGAGGAAGAGTTGATGCTGCACTGAGTGTTTACTTGTTGCTTAGCTTTCATAATATTGGGGCTCGAGCTGTGAAAGAGTTGATTCCAACTTGTTCCCTGTCGTTGATCACATATACTCACATCAACAACACAACAAGCCTCCTCCTTGTATATATCATCAACAACATCAACTCTATCACAAACATATACACCTGTCAACAAACCTCCAAAATGCAACTCCGTTTCCTCCCCCTCCTCACTCTCATCACCCCCCTCCTCGCTGCTACAACTCCCGACCCAAACCCCATCCTCACAGCCATCAACACAATCTCCACCGACACAACCGCCCTCAACACCACCGTCGCAAGCTGGGACGGCAACGTCCTCACGCTCCTCGAAATCACAGTCCAATCCGCCAAGCTCCTCGCCGCCATCAACAAGGGTACGAAGACGGCCAACAACGCCGCCAACCTCACCTTTGCGCAGACCCTGGACGTGGCTACCGCGACGCTGAACCTCGCGACGGGCGTCAATCAGACTATTACCACGATTGTGGGCGCGAAACCAAAGTTCGATAAGCTGTTGGTGGTGGATCCGGTGATTTTGCTCAACTTGAAGCTGGAGCAGGATGCGTCGAGGGAGTTTTCGGATGCGGTTGTAGCGAAGGTGCCGGCGGATTTGCAGAGCATTGCGAAGGGGCTGACGCAGGGAATTGACGATAGCTTTTCGGAGGGAATTGCTGTGTATGAAACGTGGTGATGATAATGATTTTTGATGACGATCGTGGTATTAGTTGATTCGTATCTATACAAGTCAGCTCATGAAATGAAAAATGCCACAAGCTGTTTGAAAAAACCATATGCCGTGATTGATATTCAACTGATACATGTATGTACAGCGCCATTGACTCTTTTCTTTCTTCTTCTTTTCTTTTCAGCCTTCTCTTAATCCATCTCATCCACCGTCTGCGCATCCACCTCGTGCGTCTCCGCTCCCGCAACGCCCTTGCCATCAGCCTCCGTAACGGCAAAACGCCAGCCAAACTTATCCTCCTTCTTACCCAGCTGAATGCCCTTCAGATCCGTCAACACCTTGAGGCAGACAGGTCCGGCATCCTCCTGGCCCTCAGGGATGTACGTCACAGTCTCGGCATCGGCCGTCTTCGTCACGTTGGCGCCGGCAGCAAAGCCGCTGGTGCCGCGGCGGGTGATGCTCCGGATGGGCACCAGCGCGGCGGCCGTTCCGGCGGCAAAGACCTCGCTGAAGGACGGCAGCTCGGCGTACTTGATGACGCGCTTCTCGACCTTCCAGCCGTAGCTCTTGGCCAGCGTTAGGACGCTGTTGCTGGTGACGCTGTCGATGACGCACTTGGAGTCGGGCACCACCAGCGTGATGTCGTCACTGCCGCCGCTGCCCGTCTTGACGCCGATGAAGCCGCTGGTGCTGAACTCGTCAATGTCCTCGTGCCTGGTGCTGTCCAGGTGCAGCGTGATTCCGTAGCCCTCGGTCCGCGCCTTGTCGCTCCATCGCAGGACGGGCGCATAGTTGCCGCCGACCTTTGCGTGGCCGGTGCCGTTGGGCGCCGCGCGGTCGAACTCGTCCAGGATCAGCGCCTTGACGGGGTGCGAGCCGTGGTAGACGCCCGTGGGGATGACGAAGACGCAGAAGGTGTATTCCTCGGGCGCAGACAGGCCCAGTTGGGCGCTGGATCCGTAGATCTGGGGGCGGATGTACATGGCGGCGCTCGTCTCGTGCGGTGGCACATAGCCGGCATTGAGCGCCACGGCGGCCTTGACGGCCTGGAGGAACAGCTCGACGGGCACGGGAGGCATGCAGGCAACCTCGGCCGAGTGTTGCATCCTCACGGCGTTGCGGTCCGGGCGGAAGATGGAGATGCTGTCGTTACCAGGCAGGCGGAAGGCTTTGAGGCCCTCGTAGGCCTGCTGGCCGTAGTTGAGCGCCGGCGCCATGCCGTGGATGCGCATGTACGGGTCTGAGACGTACTTGATGGGCGTCCATTTGCCCGTCGTGAGCGAGTAAGTCGATTCGATGTGGCCGTTGACTGGACAAGACGAAGAGACAGCCGGTTAGTCACAGGCAATGCAACAAACGAAGCTACATATCCATCATCGGCTTGGGGAACTAACCTTCGTGGACTCGGAATCCGACATTGGACCAGTCAATGGTGTTGACCGGCGGCGGAGGAAAGGCACCCATGATGGAAAGAAGCTGATTTGTCTCTTGTCGTCAAAGCTGCGACAAGTCTGAATAGTTCAATTGACTCGAAAGCAATTCAAGTCGAGAAAGCTCCGGTGGATCCTGGAATCGGTCAAAACCCAAACAAACTGGAGAACCCAGAATAAAAAAAGAGGAGAGTAAAAAAAGGCGCCACGTCGATCACAGTAAGAACTAAAAAAAAAAAAAACTCACTCTGCTAAAGAAGAAAAAAAGAATAACGTCAGAGTGTACAAGTAAAAGAAAAGCAGCCCAATTGTTGAGACCCAATTGCTATTTTGTTCCCCCCACAACGGGAGTCTTCGATTTCTGTTTGCATCCATTTCCCCGGACAAATAAATGACACCATCAAAGGCAGAGCCGATTTCGCTCGGGCCTCTCCGCTTCCGGCGATTGAGTTGCTTCAGGGCTCCGCAAATGTCCCCAGAAAATTGAATGCCTGGGACCTTCTAAAAAAGGTTCACATGGCAGAAGGAATCACGGCAGCACTAAGTTGTCTTGGGAAGTAGTAGAGCCTATTTGCGTTGGTTCTGCCGAGGAAAAATAAGAGTAAGAAGTCCGTAAGACCCGGTGTCAAGTTAGGCGAGGTATGACGGATGACGCCGCATTCTTTAAGAGCATACTATTCGAATAATACGAATAACCCGCAGCTTGATTGGACAGCTGGCTTGAGCTGTATCAGCTTCATCTAGAGACGCCATGATCCCGTATCACGCCATACATCATCATCATGATCATCTAGCAATATTGTTTACCATTATTTCCAAACAAGAGCCCGTGGCAAGAGCCATGTCCAACGCCCAGTTCTCCACCAGCTCATCCAATCATCCTCCAGATCTGTGTCATGGTGGCCCGTAGCTTCGACACAGCTCTCAGTAGATTAGGAACCAAGTGGCGAATTAGCTTTCTTAGCTACAGAAAAGAGACATATACAATCATCGAGATCACTCCATCGGTATGATTACTAGCCCGTTCAGGCTTGCACAAGAGTGCCGATGCCAAGCGAGCCCAGAGATGTAGAATGCATCTAATGTAAATCCATTGTTGATGCACGCGAGCGCTTATACCTAATAGCTATGTACCGTACGCATGCCTCCCAATTCGTGTCTATGTTGCCGCTCATGCCAGACAGAAAGAAGGAAAAAAAGCTAAGAATACATAGGAGAAGCACGAGGTAGAGGATATAATGTTTGTAGAGTTGAGTCAAATCGAAACACGCAGACCTATTCAAATGGTAATGACAGTTTTCACCCTTGCTTCTCTCTCGACTCAAATACTCCACTAAGTACGTATTGCGAAAGGGGGTGCTCGTGCTATGTATGGACTCATTCATCGTGTAAACGATCTTCATGAAGCCATGTCCAGGTATATAATTCAAACTCCACTCGTATCCATACGCCTCCATTTTCATGTACCTGAGACGCCTTGCACGACAAGAAAACATATATAGAGAGAAAAAAAAAAAGATAAGAAACATGGCCAAGTAAAAAAAAAAAAAAACAATAAAAAAACAGATAGAAAGAAGAGCGGGGGAGGGGTTGGGAATAAGGCGAACCACTGAAGCAATCAACTACGCTTCTCATGAAACAGACGCAAGTCGCTGAAGGCAGTTAAGGACACCTGTGTGAAATATTAGTCTCTCTTGTTTAATCATCCCAATAATTTCAACAGGAGACATCTTACCGCTCACGCCCTGTGTCAGAGTAGCTGTGGCCTCGGTGTTTCGGCTGCCAAGGCTCACTGTAATAACATCCTTGATCTGCTTCTGGCTGCCCAGGCTGTTTGCCCACTTAAACACCTTTTCGTCTTCTCGTCCGTCACCGACAACCATTAAGAAGTCGACGGGCTGCTCGTGTACCTCGTTCGAGTTCATGTGCTCTCCGAGTTGCTCAAACACTCGCTGCGCCGCAGTGCACTTGGTCCAATCCAAAGGCTCGACCAAGATGGCGCCGTCCACTGCCAGGGCATGTACTCGCTGCGACTCGCAGGCATCGTTGACGTGGCTAGCGCAGTCAGATGCCTGGCGAGATGCTGATTCGTAGTCCTCGGCGTTGTTGTAGTGGAAGAGCAGACTGCAGCGTCGCTCCTCGATTTGCGTGCCGGGTGTTCTCTCGAGGTAGTACTGCATGATGGGCTTGACTGATTCCTTCCAGTTAGTGATCTGGCACGCATCGGCCATCTCCACCCATTCATCTTTGCCGCAGTCCTTGAGGAAACAGCCGTTCTCAGCAATCAGGCCCAGGTTCGGCACGCGGCGGAACACTCGATCCAGCTCCTCCGGCCGTCGGCCAGACATGACATAGACAGTGTTTCGTTCGTCCATCAGCAGGTCGTTGAGCACATCCAACGTTCGCTGCGGGCTAACTGGGATGATTTGGTTCACAGGGCCCCAGCTGACAAGTGTGCCTTCATAATCCAGAATAAATAGTCGTCGCTGAGCATTCACGTACTTGGTGGAGACTGAGTTCATCGAGAGCCGGGGCACATAGGTCTGGTCGCGCTTGTGTTGCTCCTCGTATGACCGGTCCAGATGGCTGAGGAACTCGGTAAACCAGTGGGAGCCGGTTTGGTGCACCACGCACTTGTACAGCTTCTCCCAACGGCGTGTCTTTTCTTCCTCACCCATCTCGAGCGCCTGCTTGATTGCGTCGGCGCACTGTCGGTAATCCCAAGGATTTACCGACAACTCGTTCTTACCGAACAACGATGATGTTCCAGTAAACTCGGACAAGATGAGAGAGCCGTGCTTCTTATCGGGGAAGATCTTGCCATCCTGACAAAACAGGTATTCGTGTGAGGTGAGGTTCATGCCTTCACGCTGGCTGGTGATCATGAGTGCGTCGGCAATGGAGAGGAGGGCGAGGTATTGAGCATAGTCAATATCCTGCTTGAGATAGACGACCGGCTGGTAAGCCAGATTTGCCCATGACGAGTTCACGCGCGTAACAATGTCGGAGACGGCAGCATCAAGCTCGGTGGGCTCGCCCGAAGACAGCGCTACTTGGATCAAGACAGTGTTCTCGCGCCATTCCGGATTCTTATTCAGGAACAGCTCGTATGCCAACAACTTTTGCCTGACTCCTCGCACATGGTCGAGCTTGTCTCGTGCGACAATGAGTTTCTTTCCTTGGTAGCGCTCTTGCATGATGGCAAGCCATTTCATCACCTCGGTTTCCTCGCGGTGCTTGTTAAGGCTGACGGGATCAATGCCAATGGCATTGTGCACAACCTCAACGAAGCGGTCTTCTAGCTGCAGGCCTTCCGGTGTTGCTTCGACAGTGAGGATGCGGCTGCAAGTAAGCAAGAAGTGCCGAGTGTATTCCTGAATCTGGAAGCCAATGAGGTTGGCTCCCAGCATACCCTCGAGGAGCTCCTTTCGAACGGCCAGGCAGCGGAAGACTTCGGACGAGGGGAAAGCAACGTGCAAGAAGAAGCCAATTTTGGCCTCGGGCAGCTTCTTGCGGATCATGCCAGGGACAAGCAGCAGGTGGTAGTCGTGGATCCAGATGACATCGCCGCGTTTCCAGTTCTGGACAATCTTGTCGGCAAAGGCCTGGTTGACCTTGACGTAGTACTTCCAAGAGTGGTCCTCGTATGCCTTGCTCTTGGGGTTGTCGGGGATCTGGTAGTGGAAGACGGGCCAGAGCATCTGCTTGCAGAAGTGGCTGTAGTGGCCGTCAAAGTCCTTGTCGGAGCAGAAGACGGCCAGCATGTCGTGCTCAGTGGCTAGTGTGTCTTCAATGTCCTGCTTCTGCTGAGTACCCTCGAGAGCATCGGTGGGCATACCCAGAGTGCCAACCCAAGTGTAGTCGGAAAGCTTTCCATCACGGGCAGCGGCCATGGCAGCGTTGCGGAGCCCTCCATTGCCCTGGTCGGCGTTGACCACACGCCATTGAGCAGAGGCAAAGACCTTGTCGTGACTCTCGCTGCGCATCAGGGCCCTGGGCTTGTCAATGCCTCGACGACCCATCTCCGTTGCCTTTTGCAGGGTGCGGCTGCTCTCGAAGATGTCGGCTGGCGGCGGCGTGCTGGCCCGAGACTTGGGCTGGTCAGCACGACCGCCCCAGGACTTGGAGCCCTTGTCCGCGGGGGAGTTGTCGCTGTGTGGGAATTGAATACGAAAGCCATCTTCGTTGGCAAATGGATCGGGTGAAGTGGGCTCGTCGACCGGGGTGTGAGGCGGGGTGATGTCGGGTCGCGGTGTGAAGAGACTTGGCTGGACGTCGACAGTGGGAATCGCGGGCAGAGGCTTGGGCGGTTCAAAGGCCTTCTGGCGCTTCGAAAGCGTGTGTCGACGGCGAGAGTTGCCCGGCAGATTGAATTGGACCGTCTTGGGGAGAAAGCTGTAGAGGGTGACAAACGACAGATGACGTGCATTAGCCCCAGTAGCGTAGATGTCATTGCAGCTGCCACAAAACAAGGGAGGAGACGGGATGAAAAAAAAAAAAAGTCAAAAGAACCAACTCAATTGCAACCACTCAACTTACAGGGAGCAGATAAAGACTGTCATGATGGGCAATGGCTAGTGTGTAGCTTGAAGCCCAACTGTAAGACAGACAAGAGATTGTTCGTCGTCGATCAAGGTGGCGACGAGGCCGAGCGTGCAAGTCGGTGGTGATGGGCAGCAAAGATGAGGCCGCAAGAAAGCGAACGATGTCGGTCCGTCCGTCTCCGCTGAGATGGCAGGTAAACTAGCTATCGGCTATGGCAGAGACATATGGGCAGAGGGGCTGCTCTCCAAAGTCATCCGTCCAAGGGGAGGGGAGTGTCGTTGATCTTGTGTGTTTGGGTAGAAGGAGGAAGAAGAGGAAGAGAAAGAAGAAGAAGCTTCTGGAGACGAGCAGCCGAAGAGGTAGAAGTACGAGTAGCAGCGTTAGACGCGGGAAGCTGGATGCTGGGCAGCAAAAACGCCGTCCGGTGCTTTTCTTAGCTGGCAAGGGAGCAGCAATGCGGAGCTTTTTTGGAGGCGGGAGGGAAGACAAGAGGTCCACCTGCTTAGGCCTGCGGCTGTGATAGGCTGCGCCTAGGAAAGAGGGTGAGAAATGATATCAAACGGGACAAACTAGGTGAAAAAAGAAGCGATAGAGTTCAAGAGAGGCATGGAGGTGAGCAATAAAAAAAATAGACTGCATTGAGGGAGGCTTTGCTCTTGGTGCCGCAAAAACCAAGGCAGCGGGACTGATCGGGATGCTTTGGATTGGATGCCGTCAAAAAAATGTTTCGGCTGGCCCGCAGGTCGTATCACCATTAGTGATTTCAAGACACGCTGAGCGGGGGTCCCCTTGTCATTTTCTTGGTTTTTTTTTTTTCTCTTGACCTTTTTCTTTGACTCGATTTAGGCGTTTTCTTGCACCCCTCGCGACAGGGATACAGATCCGGTATGAAACGTGCACAGAATTGGAGAAGGACAAGGGTTTGGGATTCAAAGAGGGAAGGGCAAGGGGAGAGAAAAAAAAGAGATGAAGCAAAAAAATTCTACAGACGATGACAATAGACAGAAGAATAGAATCTTGCCACACTTACCTGGTTCAGCGCACGCAAATTCAAAGTGATGAATACAGTAGAATGGATGAGTATTGATGTTGCTGATTGGAATTGGTTTCAAAGGCAAAAAGCAATGCGAATAAGGATGCTCCTTGTTTAAAGGCAGACCGGGCTGCCGTCTCTGACGTAATCGTCTGAAATTACGAAGACGGGCTTGGAGCTGAGCAGAACCGATCCAGGTCGAATTGCTTAAAGCTGACGTCCTCGATGCCGGATAATTGTGGATAGCGTTTGGCCGGCTGGAGAGTTTGGTCCGTTTGCTGGGCCAGGGGCCTGCCAAGCAACGAGGAATGTTGAGATTGCCAGAGCTCTGCTTCTGCTTAGCCTCTTTGGAGCAGCATCATGGAAACGATGGAGAGGGGGGGCGTTGTCTTGTTGGCCAGATATATTACGACACGCCTCACCCACTCCCGTCCCGTCGCGTGGTATTTATACTGTACGGCATTACATAGTACGAGTACGGCCATGCAATCACATGTGCGTATGTGCTTCTGTCTTGTCAACTTTGCATCTATGTATGCCCGTCCGTAGCTTTCTTTTTCACCTGTCGAGTGTTTTCATCATTCGTGTTAGTCGTGCTCTCTAATCTGCCTCACCAGCGTTTTTCCCTCACACGGCACATGGCGCAAAAAAGGCCTCGGCCTACCGGAAGCCAGAATCCAAGCAATTTGACACAAGCCTCATTCTTCAGGGTTGGGTGTGATGACAGGCTTCAGTGTGTGAGAACCACCGCGCTTACACGACTGACTACCCATGACCCTTTTTGGGCCAGCTTGTGCACATCTTTCAGCGTCGTACACGCTCCGTGGCCCCGTACTGGATCGTAATTGGGAATCTCCAGAGTCTTGTGCTTGCTCGGCGCTTTTTCATACGTGCACAGCGCACTGCACTGCAGGCTGAGGGAAATGACAGGCTGGCGGCTGAGGTGAATCACAGGAGGCAGAGGCAGAGGCAGCCCACGACATGCCGTAGCACAGCATGGCATCACCGGTGCTTGCTCGTGCTACTGACTAGTTGCTGCTGGGAGCAATCCCATGTCCCTCGGAAGCTAAGCTTATTCCACATCTCTACGGGCCGATGACTCGGATTCGATTGCCCCGTGCCTCGCCTGCAAGCGCTGCCGCAGTCTTGATCCCGCCGTCGTTTGAAGGATGCCCGTAACATATCATCAAGGCTAAAAAAGAACGCTAGAGCATGACTCTTGGATGATGCTAGCGTCCGTAACAAGGACTGTCGAGGCCATCGAAAGCAAGCAATGCAAGCAAGCATCAAACGTTGGGGCAGTAACAGGGAATCGTCGTGCCGTAAATGTAACGTGCAAGACCCTGTCGGCCGGGTGTTTGCGGCCCGGGAGCGTCGTGAAGGACCAGGGCAGCTCCGGTCTGTGGCCCAAAGAGGGAGGATGGATCATGGATCCCATGAAAACTTGCTTGCAAATACGGAGTACAACAGCAGCGGTTCATCAGAAAAACACTATAGTAAAACAAAAAGAAAATTACAAAATTGCAAAGATAATTATAGTAATCCATTGCGAGTCCCTTTTTACCACATGTAGAATACAACAATGGTCCCTTCCCCCCTGCCTGTCTGTTTGACAACGGCTCCGAACACATTTATTTGCCTACCGCCACAGCCTCTGACCAAACAGAAGAGCCAAAAAGGTACCGCTACGGACAGACACGTGTGAGCGTTTTTTTGCCCTCTGCCTCCGCATCTTGCTCCCATCTGTCAAAAACGTGTCCCGGCCTCCGGGGTAAGTAAAACGCAATGAGATAAAAGCAAAAAAAATAAACCAAATTAGAAACCTTGTTTGTGCCCAACGACTCCCAACCGGCCCCATTCTGATGGAGCTCCTGTTATACCGCTTCCACGTACAGTACCTGCAACTTACCGCCACAGGACGTTCATTCTCGACCCTTCAAATACTCACGCGCCGGCGCCTGGGGTCGTCTTTGGCTGGCTCTATCGCAATGTCTCCTCCCCAAAATCGCTCTCCATCTTGTCTCATCATCTCCTGTTCCGAATCATATGTTTCCTCATCATCATTACCTCGCTCGTGCAACCCCAGAGCGCCTCTTGTTCTTCGTCTTGTCCTCTATTTGCCAATATCAGAACTCGCCCAGCAGAGTTTCAGCTAGGCAAAGCCATCGGCCCATGCCATCAGCAGTAAAGTCTGCCTTTCACCAAAAAGCCTCTTGACCCTAGCCGCTTGGTAGCGGATCGACAGCCCCATCGGCGGGGGTGGAGATGACCCATGCATTGACGTTGTTCTTGTCGTTGCTGCTTGGCCTTTTGTTACATCCAATTGAACAGCCGAGCGAGCTCCGGCCGTGCCTTACGGGCGTGGCAAGGCGCCCTCCCGTTGCGATATTGAGCCGTGAAAACACGGCATGGGAGTAATCAATACTACCTGTGAGATTACAGGCTGTACTTGGCCGTCAGGTATCGTGGAAACAAACAAGCACGGCTCCATACGCGGCTCGATGTACCAAACAGGCCTCCGTTTGTTACCAACGCCCGGGATCAAACGGAGTGCGCTGATCCGTATAAGCCTCATTAGCGATCTGCTCCTGCAATCCCCTGTTCGGCATGGAACAGCCTGCTTGCTTGCATGAATCAATCAATCCATGGCCCTGCTCGTCCCAACAATCACCAACACCAACACCAAAACAAATCTCACTCCAATAGAGATGGCCACACTCCCTCTCTAGGGCCAACATGTGAAGCACACACTTGCATTTGTCCGGCCGTAGCTTTACCGTCCCTCGTTCATCCTGGCCTTTCTAATTCTAGTCCGTCCGATGAGATGGTAGGCAAATGCACAAGGGTATGAAATTCAGGGAGACGAAAGATATCGCACTCAGACCCCGATCCCGCCTCCTTTGGGTCAGTAGCATAATACAAACCAATCTCGATATGATGCGCTGTTTTTGCTACTCCTGGCGGCATCTTTTTTTTCTCCCACGTTGTTATGCCGACATGTATCATTGGCCCTGTCGATCCCTGCATCGCCCTTTGCGGCAAACAGCTCAATCTATCCAAATGTCTTGGATTGGAGATTTGAAAAAAAAAATTGTACCCCTGGCTCACCGTACATCACCGCCTTATCCGGGTATTATGGAATTGTGCTCAAAATCCTACTCTGCTCTGCGACGCTCTGTAACTCGTTGATAGCGCATTATTTAGTACGTGTTCTGTATTATATGACATCTCAGTAAACATGCACTTCGGAGGCAGCTAGTACGTGTCCATGCTGTCCATGCTGTGTAACCTTGGCCGAGGCAAGATCCAGTGGTTGTCACAGCTCCACGCAGATGTCCATCATCCCGACTCGAGTCCAAACTGATGCAACAGGGTGCCAAGCCATGCCAGCGGAGATGCTCCTTCGCCTCTTTGTCATGGCTCAAACTCCGTGATCCGTGCACTTACAGTTTGGCATGTGGGAGATGATCATGCCAATGGACCCCCCTAGCCATATCAATCGCTCGTGATGCCGAAGCAATTTAGTCAGTATAGGCAGGCAATAGTTTAGGTTAGTACCTTGTATACACTCTAAAACAAGGTCGACTAGATGTCACGCCAGGCCATTAACACCACTTGGCGTATGTGAAAGCCTTCGTTGCCACCACTATCACAAAGCTTCTCTGTTTCTTACCCCGCACCTCTATCACAATATTAGGCAAGCAAAACAAGGAAAGCTGCCTGCTTGCCTGGAGGGATCGCCTGCGCCGCAAGAGTGTCAGCAGAGCTCCCCAAATGCCTTTGCTCATCTTATATGCGTCATGTAGGGCGTTGTCTTGATGTATCACAGGGCAGGCTCGGCAGTAATTGGCGCAGGGCTTGGCTCTCCTTGGAAATCCCCTTGGGCTAGCAGTACTCGTATACGACTGGTCCAATAGGCCTTGCACACAAAGTGCTTCATCTAAATTGCATCGACCATGCCCTTAGGCATTGCCACTTTTGCTTTTCTATCATTCGCGAAATGCTGCACAAACAACTCTACAGAGTCTAGACCCAGCGTATACACGTAATCAATCCCCCGACTGGACGCCGATAACACACATGCTATACCGTTTTAGATTCGTTCCCATCATCGTCATCAGTTCATCCAAAGGCGTACAGCCTTGTCTTTTCCTCCGCTGCCTACTCGTTGTCCGTCAGGACTCCAATCAACCTAGCACGCGGTCAGCTATCAATTCAGGGGGTACGAAGCTGGAAGGAGACAGGGGACGCAAACGTACTGCAAAAACTTCATCTTGGTGTCCCGGTAGGTCAACAGCCAGCTTACAGGTAGCCATTGACCACACTTTCAATGTGGTATCCTTGGATGCCGTCACAAGGAGCCGACTATCGGCAGAAAAAGCACACTGGTATATGGGCGCTACATGGCCTCGGAGCGTGTTGATGAATTTGCCGTCCCTATATCGGACATGACATTAGCACGTGCCAGACATATTCCCTTGGTGACCTCGAAACACAAACCTTGCGCTCCAGATTTTGGTGTGATTGTCCCATCCGGCACTCGCAATGAGACTGCCATCAGGGGAAAATGTCACGTGGTTGATGGCCTTTTGGTGTCCCAGGAGCCGTGCAACCGGCTTTGTGCCCTGAGAAGGATCCCAGAGGTACATGGTAAAGTCATCCTGTGGAAACACCAAAGAAGGTTAGAGAAATGAAACAACGTCATATGGATTGTTTGCCAAGTAAAACTTACAGAGGCTGATACAAGACGTTCTGCAATCTTTCCCTGGAATCTGGCTGCCTTTTCAAAACGCTCCTTTGCCTTGTTCCGCCTTTCCTCCTCGCCACTTGGTGTTGGCTGGTGGTCATAGAATGACGTCCGTAGTGCAAAGTCAGTAGACAGAGCTAGGTGATTTACCCAATGGGCATGAGAGGATAGCGTGTGCACCAGTGTTCCCTTCTCAGCGTTCCAGACTCTGACTGTCTTGTCATGGCTGCCTGAGTAGATCAATCCAGTTCCTCCCCACTTGACGCAACTCACGCTGCTCCGGTGACCGGACAAGATATGCTCAGTCCGTCCTGTGTTTACTGCCCAAACACGAATTGTTGTGTCCTTACTCGCACTCGCCAGCCGGGGAGACCCATTCTCCCAAAGATGATAGGGCTCCCAGGCAATGTTGGTAACCCACTTGGAATGCCCTGTTAAAGCTCCACCGCCGGTAGCTTTCCCCGTCGCAGGGTCCCAGAGTCGTACAGATTTGTCCATGCTTCCGGTGGCCAAACGCTTACCATCGGGGGACCAAGCTACACACAGAACCCAGTGCGCATGACCAGACAGGGTAAACTTGGGAGTGCCGGTTGCCGTATCCCATATCCGAGCGGTTTTGTCGCCAGAACCTGTAGCCAATAAACTGCTAGTGGCAGGACTGAACTGAGCAGCCAAGATTGCTTCGCCATGCCCAGGTATTCTATGAGACATCCGCGTGACTGCTTGGACTTTGAAAACCGCCTGGGGCTCGGCACTAAGAGTAACTGTCGTTTCAAATGGATTCTCAATGCCATGGCTGCGCAAGAGTTGGAGTAGGTCGGTCGGGTATTGGTCAACGATAATGTCCGTCTCTGGGATGTGTATTCGGAACCGATACGGGAGGAATTCTTCCCTTTCCTATTGTCGCAACACGTCAGCCAAAGCGCTCCATTGGTATGTCTGCGCAAGTGGTGGAGACAAACCCTAGCAAGAAGTGTATTCAACAGTAATGATAGATTCTTCTCAGATGCATCAGCAAGAGGCACTTCGATGACATCGGCCATCTGCTTTCCGTCGCCGTCGAGAAACCGGGCCTTGAACGAGCCCGCAGGGCCAGCCGCAACGGCGGTGACATCTTGCTGTATCTGCGTTTTTTCCAAGTTTTCGCGCTTTTGGCGCTTGGACGGAGGGGGTAGCACCGTCGCCATGGCAAGTTGAAGAGCTTCCTTGGACTGACGATATTTCGAGAAATGTTGTTCAAAGTTCGCTACAGAATCACAATGGTGGGGCCCAATGGCAAAAAAACTAGGAACTGGACGAAAAATTAAGGCGGTGAGAATGTGGGGTTTCGCCAAGAATGGTAAGCCCACGCCAATACCTCAAGGGCCCCGGTCGAGATCTGTAGTATTAATGGGCCAAAAAAGTTGCATCGGATGGGATATCCGATGCAATTTGAAGATGACTGTCAAGGAATGGCCTAGACGTCTGGCTGCGTCGCCATAGATGGCCGGTGGCCACGAATGCGCTTGGGCGTGCCGCCGAATACTGGAAAGATGGAGGTGGCCGTCATCCCACCAGGGATGGGGACGGGTGTGGCAGTGGGATTCTGGGCAAGCTGAAAATGCGACTCTTGCATCAACGGCTGAAGATGGCTGTTCTGTGCTTCTTGTTGAAGCTGGTGATGCACGGCCTGCTGATCCATATTCTGCTGATGCTGGTGTTGCTGTGATTGATCGTCTTGCCGTCCACGGCGCCTTGCCCGCTGTTTCTGTGCTGACAGCTGCCTGCGGCCTTTTTCCACCAGCAGATGTCGCTTGTCTTGAGCTTCCTGCCTGCGCTGGCGCTGCCAGTCCTCATTCTGCACGGCGTAGATGGCAGCAATTTGCATCTGAAATTGTGCCAGTGCGTTCAGTCGATCTGGCTGTGACATTTTTCGATAATCGGATTTGAGCTGGTGGAAGGTGTCGCCGGTTAAACGAAGTGTTGATTCAGAGATGCCAGCCAGCTGAATGGCCGTTGCTGTCTGCGTGTCGGGTCGTGGGCCGTCGTCGATTTCTATCAAGCACTGATTAGAACTCCAGCCTCGGACGCCATGAAGCCATTCCATCACAAACCTTGAAGCTCAGTAAGTTCATGCTCATCTTCGCTCATCTCAGTGGGTGTTGGTGGCTCTGGGGTCCCGGGAGCATGGTTGTGCTGGTCACAAGAGATGGTCAACACCCAGCCGCCAATGCTCTTGCGATTGACGGCTTTGGCTTTCCAAGGACAGTCCGTCTTTTTGGTGGTGGTCTTGTGCTTGGTTGCCATGCATTTATACGGGCGCCCGCCTCGATCACAGACAAGATCACAGCGAACGATGTCATTGCCAGGGATGTCGGCACCACCCATCCGTGAGCGGTGCGATCTAGCCTTGACAATCTTGTAGCCCTCCTTCTCCATTCGACCATTGAGGTCCTTGATCAGCTCCTCATACGTGCTGAAGACGCCGGCATGGGGCACGGCAACGGCCTCGAGGATCCCAAACATGGCTGTTCTGGTGCGCCGGCGGTTCGCGCTGATATCGCTAGACTGCGTGTGGATTTGAAGTCAAACCTGTGTGTGTCCAATGTGATTCGTGGCGTCACAGCGCGGTCAAGACGTGGAGAAGAAGGTTGTTTTGGGAGAAGTTTCGGGCTAAACCGCGGTCCCTACAAGCCATGACTCAGCTCCCTGGTCCAGGTACCTGGAGGGCTGCAAGAGCTGATTGGTACGTACAAGCAGCCAGTAACATCACATGCTGGCCGAGACAGGAGCTCCTTCCCGCTCGCTGATGTGTAGATAATCGATCTTTCATATCAGATAAGTGAATGGGCAGGTGCAATGATGACTTTATTGCTCCCAATTGTTCAGCTAGGTATATCTTGGCTATACGGTAGATTAATAAAACCATTGGTATCCAATCTTTCTGACTGCTTCATCCACTGTCCTTCAGCAGTCAATCATCAATCCAGACATCAGTGAGCCGTGGGCAACATTTACATGCTCTGCAGTGGCTTAGCAACTGTACCCTCTGCCACGGCAATTTTTTTATCTACCAACTCTACCCAAGTGCCATATCTCCGTCTTCGGCCATGTCGTTTCCCTCTCGAGCCTCGTCTCGCACAACGGGCACGGTTTCTTCGTACTTTTCAAGCTCGCTCCCACCTGATTCTCCCAACTACCAATCTGTTGCCAGCTCCAGCCAAGCCGGCAGACATGTCTTCGAGAGCGAAAACGATCGTCTATCCCGATATTCTCCATCAATCGCAAGCTCCAGACCTAGCACCGCCTACATAACAACGTCGACAACTACTTCTCGTCCCACCACTCCCTCGCGTCGTTCTCGAAATGGAGCCACCCCTTCTATCCTTGGCCAGAGCGACTCGTACGATGTCGTCTGCGCAGTCAGTGAAGCACGGGGCGTCACTCCTACAGTGGGAATAGCTATGGTAAACTTGTCTCTCGGTGAAGTTACTCTCAGCCAAATATGTGACAACCAATCCTACGTGAAGACAATTCACAAGCTTCAGCTAGCATGTCCTTCTCGCATAGTCTTCATGCCGTCGGCATGCTCTCCCAATGAGCCTAGCACATTTTTCTCTCTTGTCCAGAGATTGATACCCGAAGCGGAGATATCCTCTCACGACCGTTCCGCCTGGTCTGAATCTAGCGGCATAGAGTACATAGAGCACCTTGCCCCTGAAGGTGATATTGGACCAATTAAAGTGGCTATTCAAGGCAAATACTATGCCATCTGCTGCTTGTCCGCCGTAAGTTGTTTCTCTGTCTACCTGCTGTTCATTTCGGAGATTCATGTTTCTATACCCTAGGCCATGAAATATATCGATCATCAATTTAACCTCAGCTTCTCTCCTCAATCGCTGCGTATCCGATATCAACCCTCCGAAGACACGATGATGATTGACATATCTGCTATGCAGTCACTCGAAGTAATGAGAAACCTAAAGTCTGCCAAATCGAAAGAATGCCTGTTTGGGTTGTTGGATCACACCCTTACACCGATGGGTTCTCGCGTGCTTCGCAACAATATGCTCCAACCACCTACCGATTTTGATGGGTTCATCAAGACACGGTATGATGCGCTCGAAGAGATGGTCACCAACGAAGAAATGTTTCATGAAATTCGCAAAGGTAGGAAGCGCAACTGGAGTACCAACTAGTGGTCAAATTTGCTGAGTCAATACTCCTAGCACTTGAGCTTTTCCATGATGCTGAGAAAACTCTCACCAAGGCAAGCCTAAACAAGTCAATCTTTCAACATATCGGCGGTCACTGATGAATGCAGCTAGTCATCATTCGGAATACTACCGGAGTATTTGCAGTTGAAGAACAGATCAATCACATCCTCATGATAAAATCTTTTCTTGAATCAGTTCCTGATCTCTATAGAGCCCTTCACCCAGCACAGAGCGATTTGCTTGTCAAGATACGGAATCTGTGCCGACCGGAGACTACGGTTCCAATTCTACTCAACATCAAAAAGGTGATTGAGGCCGATGTTACTTACATGAAATCTCCACTAGACCTGCGCAACCAAAGGGCCTTTGCGGTCAAATCTGGCATTAGCGGCATGTTGGATGTTGCTCGTCAAACTTACAGAGAGCTTAATGAAGTAATTCACATATACTCGGATAAAGTCAGCGGTATGAGCAGTCATCATCGTTTATCTAAGACAAAGGCTATTGACGAAAAACATACACAGAGGACTATCGCGTTGCGGCATCCTTGAAATATGATAATCGGCGCCTGTACTGGTTTCGAATTCCTAGAGTAGGCCTCGACATGGAGGCGATACCACAAGATTTTATCAATGTGATTCCAAAAAAGAGCTACATCGAATGTCAGACTCTTGATCTCGTCAAGTTGAATCAACGGCTCTTGGACACTTCAAACGAGATAATCATGCGAAGCGATGCCGTCATTCGTGGTTTGGTGAAAGAACTGCGACGCCAAGTGTCTCCTCTATTTCGGGTATGCGAATCAATTGCTCTTGTGGATATGATATCGTCCTTTGGTCAAATCACCACCACACGGGACTATGTCAGACCTAATATCGAGGACACATTGGCCTTAAAATCAGCAAGGCACCCAATCCTTGACAAGGTAACGTGCTGCCTTGGAAGTTGGATACCTGTTGCTTTGCGCAGACTGATTGTTATTTCTGTAGAAAATGGTAAGTGAATATGTGCCCAATGATTATTATGCAACTGAGAGATATCGCTTTCACTGTGTCACGGGATGCAACATGAGCGGTAAGAGCACATACATTCGATCAGTAGCTTTGCTTCAAATTATGGCGCAAATCGGATGTTTTGTCCCAGCAGAATTCGCAACCTTTCCCATCATACACAATATCTTTGCTCGAATATCAACCCAAGATAATATAGAGGCAAACCTGTCGAGTTTTGGGGTAGAGATGAGAGAAATGGCCTTCATCTTGAAGAATATTGACAACAAAAGCCTTGCAATCATTGACGAGTTGGGCCGTGGGACAAGCGTCAGAGATGGCATGGCAATTGCAATGGCCATATCCGAAGCTCTGATTGACACAGGGGCATCCATCTGGTTTGCAACCCACTTTGTCGAGCTAGCTCGAGTACTTGCAGACCGCCCCGGGGTCCTGAATCTCCATCTTGCGTCCAACACCTCTGTTGGAGACGGAGGGATACCTCAATTGACAATGCTTTACAAAGCCACCGCGGGCACTGTTGATGACGAGAATCATTATGGAATTGCTTTGGCTCGTGCAATTGGAATGCCGGAGAGCTTCATTAATTGTGCGGAGTCTGTTGCAAATGATTTGAGAAAGAGGCGAGAATCGAACCGACAGAGCTCCGAGTCATATAAAGAAATACACCGACGCAAACTCGTATTGAACCTCTATGAAGCCATTAAGCAAGCCAACAATTCTTCAAACAAGGAAGCTCTCCCTGGCTACCTCAAGCGTCTCCAAGAAGAGTATATTCTGCGTTTGACGGAAATTGAAGAAATGTAATGTTGGGCAATTATTTGAGCCATCTATGGCGCTCGTTCTTTAGTGTGCAAACGGGCGCATTTAACTCTTGTCCCTCGGTCTTATAGCGCAATGTCCACATTCGTTCACTCCTTCGTGTATATATTGGCAGATAACGTCTATTTATAAAGTGGTTTGGCCACAGATCACCTGCTGTCCTTCTATCTTTCTCATAAACGAACAATCGCGAACTAATAAAAAAATCACATGTGAGTACGAATAATATGCTGAGAATCATTACTCGAACTATAGTGCCAGAGCACTTTCGGATGTATTAAGCCGCTTCAAAAGCAATCTTTAGTCTTACAGTCAGGAGAAAGATACTGGATTGGGATACGTACTTTAGCAAGTGTAAAAGCTTGCTGGTATAGCTCAGGCTATTGGTATTCAAATGGAGGTCTCTCTTGAGACTGTTCCATGATTGTGATGCCCTCTTGCCCATTTCTTCTGGAACTGACCGATCTGTATCGGCAAGTCGCCTGTTGAATACTTCAAGACTTAACCAGCCTTTGAATCCTACCCGTGAAATAAGAACCTGAAGTATCTCTCGGATAGGCAGGTAACCTCCGTAATGAGGTTCACCATAGAACAGTCTTGCGTTCCTAGACCAGCTCATACGAGGTGGCTGTTCCGGGTCATAGAACTCGTGGCCTTGCAGGAGTCGCTGTGCGAGTCGCTCCCCATCAGCGACTTGCAAGAGGAATATTCTATCGGCTGGGACAGACTGAACAAGGCGATCCAAAGACTGCGACAAGGTTCGGCCGGCGTCGGGATTGCGGCCGGTTGACATTGTGGGATCAGCATATATGCGGCCTGCAATGTTGAATGTGTCTAGGCAGATGCCAAAGTTTGGCCGGTTTACTTTGCACACAATGTCCCAGCTGGCCTCCCAGGTCTCAACACGAGTTCCCCAACAGAGAGCTTCGTATGCAAAGCGAATGACGGGTGATTCTTGAAGACCCATTTCTGCTATTTCTACCATGTCTTGGATAATACAATCCATGTCCTTGGTGATTTGATCCGGCGGTAGGTTGCTACTTGGCAACATGATAAGGTCGGTACCCAGCACGTGTGCCATTTTGAACCAGAGTCTCATCTCCTCTATGCGGCGATTGTGCAAGTTTCGGTCCACAAGTCCTTCATAGTGCATGAAAGGCTGGAGGCAAATGATTTCGAGGTTACGATCGTCGCAATACCCTTTAATCAAATGAGCAGACGAGATGTGATTTTCCGGAGTGGCTCCGCCAGGCATCTTCTTGGCGAGGTCCAGGAGGTCTTCGTAAAACAACTCTATGCCGGAGAAGCCGTATTTCATGGCCATGTCTAGTTTCTCTGGGAGAGAATGGCCAGCGTAGCATCTGCCCAGAGACATTGTGCATATGCTTGGTTTATACGCCATTTTGGGGACACGGTAAGAGTGAGGCGTTTGTAAAAGAGAAGGGAATTTAATGAGAATGAAACATCTACGATAGTACAGCAAAGAATTAAATAAAAGATCCGCAAAGGGATTCTCGCCCTTTTTCAATGATCTTCAATGAAGAGTCCTCATGGCGCCTCCTGAGTACCCACTCTTAGTACCAAGTGTGGCTGGACGGCGATCTTCGAAAGGGGCATTTGGATGGATGGAAAATCAACCAGGAGTCTCGTACTAGTTCTGCAAGAGTCTTCTATCTTGACTTCCTTCAACAACACTTGGCGGCTGGTCCCTGGTTATCAAGGCCAGTCTCGCCGACGGTCCGCCGTCGACGAACCACAACAAGAGCCAAGGATGATAGTGCGGGCAAAACTCGAGTCGAAGAAAGTGTGAAAAGAGTGAATATTTGCTCTCCTCGGACAGATTCAAATCCCCATGAACGAGAACTCGGGTCAACGATGTCCGAATCTGAATCATAGCGACGGCTCCGGCGAAGCGGCCGAAGAGAAGACGGCGATAGCTCCGCTAGTGGGGCCGTGTCAAGTTCAAGATCCCGTCGGGATAGGCTCGAAAAGACTCTGCCAAGGCTGTGTATATAGTGTGATGTCGCGGATATTTCCAGTTACGTTGTTTTGAGTGCTATAAATGGGCCGGAGAAGGGCCATTTCCCCAGTATCTTGGAGTGGACGATGTGACTGCATTGTGAGGTCTGCATGATAGGCTATCAGCCTATCACGGGGCGATGTCGAGTCCCCAGGTTTGCGGAGAGTAGCTGTTGAAATGGAGACGTGTCTAAAAAGTCTTGATATATATACATCTCGGGAATAGCATTGCTGTTTGCTAATAAAATGTCAATGTCCGTTGTCATAGGCAAATCGGACCGAGTAGCCTTATGACCGGGATTCCGCGATCCCTGTTGTCACAAGTAGGAAGGTGGAGTGCAAACGATTGGGTGCGAGCGACAAATTAAGCATCTTTATAGTCTTGAATAAAGCTGATAGCCGTATGAGATATTTACGAGAATTTCATGGGCACCGTGAATAGTTGGATAAAGAATGGTGAAGGATGGATCTATGAACCCCGTGACATTAGTACTGGGCCGGGATGTCTACAAATAGAATAAATGATTCAATTCGCGCAAGGTTTCAGATATTGCATTATACCATATGCTTGCTCTGAAGAATGTGTAATAAATCATGAGTGAATGGACATGTTGTCAACAGGAACACCTGCAGTTACCATGCTTGCAGTCCCGTTAATTGAAACCACGCGGCAAGTGCCAAATCAAGTTACAATTTCACTGCTCATTACTTGAATTTACCCTGCATCATCTCTTGTTTACTCCAAAGCCTAGGATTCTCTAATATGAAGAATCAAAGCCCGATATGATCGAATGCAAGATGCTGATGAGGAATTGCCACCGGGCGTCAGTTAAGAAGTTTGCAGGGTAGTCTATGTGATCGAGGAGAGCGCCTTGAGTAACGGTTGAGCCAGAGTACATTCAGTCCCGATTGTACACACGGTATGTTTCAAACGATATATTACATATATGATATATATTAACTGCGGCGTTGAGTATATTAGATACCCTTGTACAGTTTGTACTCCATGTGTTGAGAATGCATGATGCACGACGTCAGCTACACGCGTCACTTGAGTCTCCCTGGGCGAGTTATTTCTACGACAATCAAACAAATGGTCTTTTACTCCCATATAAAGGAGTCGTGCTTTAATACAATGTCAGACTCTCCTCACGGCCTCTTCAGTGGCGTGGCACAGCTCGCAAAGAGCATTGTCGCACCAGGCTGCGCTCTGCATTCGCTATATGTATGCACTTTCACATCAAGTGAACAGCCGTCTGCACTATTGTGCCAATCAAGACGTTGATAGGCTCACCTTTCGTGTACATGCACACAGCCTGGTCTGCAGGATGGAATATGGTTGATCCCTGGCCGGCAGGCTGGCAAGGCGTCGATTGGCTTGGCCGGCTGCTCGCACATGAATTTGAAACAGGCATCGTGATCCCAGCCCGACAGCCACAGCGGGGGTTCAGCAGCAGGATTTCAGCTTCACAACAATGGCTACCGAACCTCAATGTCTCGCTGGGCCAAGCGTCGCTGGACCAAGCACAGCAGCCAGCAACAAGTCAGCGCATCAGTATCAACACTTCATTCCTCAGTTCCTCCTCAAGAACTTCTCCCACAAATATGTTGCGCCCGACTACCCTGACGCGGCGAGGGGTAGGAGGCGCGACCCCAGGACAGGGATCTATTCTGGAGAGCCAGTGGTTAACTGCCTTCGCCTCTCTGATGGATTTTCCCTAGAGGAGTGTCCGGCTCGACGAGCTTGCGGCTTGGAAAATATGTACGAGGACACGGAAAATCCTCTGAAAGACTATAGCCATCTCGAGAACAAGTTTGCCGCCTTGGAGAGTACAGCGAGCCTCATTTATCGCAAAATCATCAAGACGTATAAAGATGGCAAGGATGACATTTGGCTGACAAGAGCAGAACAAGATGTCTTGCGCAAGTTCATGTTCTTGCTCACATTGCGTAGCGTGCAATACCACCGAAAGTTCAACCTCGACAGTATACAAGAGTATGAAGGGGAGGACAAGGGGTGGTTGCAAGAGTACATGGAAGGCTGCAGGGTCATTAAGCCGATTGATGTCTGGCTCCAAAGCCTGGAGACAATCATTGATTTGGAGATTGATACAGACGGGAAGTGGGAGAAATTCATCAAAGAGGCGATCTACTTCCCCATTGGCGACATGTTTGTTGATTATATCAACGAAATGTACATGACCATATGCACGCCGGATAACCACGTCGAAGAGTTTATTCTTACAGACAACTGCTGCAACGTAATCGAAGGGCGGACCCCAGCTTACCCCGATACCAATGCCGTGAACCATCTCGACCTGGCTCCCTGCTTTCACAAGTTTGCCCCCATTTCGCCAAAGCTTATGATAGTCTTGCGGTCCACCCTTTTGCCTGAGCCTCTTGACTCTGCGAATTCTGTCGTTACGATGTGGCGGCAAGTCCAGCAGCAGATTTGGATTGACACTCGCTTTGGAAACGGAACTAAATCTTTGCTAGAGGATCTCCCTATTCGAAAGGCAAAGACTACCTACATGGAGGAAGTCAATGGAGAGTTGAAGCCAAGAACGGGACAGAACCATAAGCCAGGCCAGCATGACAACTTCTGTTTCACAATTTTTAAAATACCCAGTCGCCATGTCCGAATAATCAACGGGCTGTTAATTGATCACGCGTTCCATGGCTCAAGGATCATCTTTTTAAAGAAGAAAGCTTTTTTGGACTTGGTAGAATGGTTTCTGGCGGAACCATGTGTGGTCGGAAAAAAGTTGACTGAAAAGTACGGTACTCAGCAGTTGGCCTACATCAAGGGGCTGTCTCAATTCATGGAGCGTGAGGGAAGAGAGGGCACTTGCAAATGGACAATCGCGTCAAGTGGAGGTCACGACCTTGAGCAAACCAATGTTCAGAATGTTGCTGCAGCGAAGTTTTTGGAAGATCCGAACCGTGCAAAGGACGGCACTGGTTTGGACTGTGAAACAATCTATCGGACACTAGGTATTGAAGCTCTACTGGTTTGCTTTGCTGGAGATGCTAATCATGCGTGGCAGGTGGAACAACAGATTCTTTCCAGGAAGATATGGCAGCGGCTGCCATCATGTTGGAGACCTGGACCATGAGCGTCGATTTAAATTATGGCTCCCCCGAATATGAAGCTACCTGCCGAAGAAAACTTGAGCGACTTTTAGCAGGTTATCAAAGACATCCTACTACTCGATTTTGGCTTTTTCTAAAGAAAATGAGACTTGCGCAAACAGTCGCGACCAGAGCCCTCCAGTCTGTACAGAATGTTACTCTGTTTGTCAAAGAAGAGTGCCAAGGATCCGAGGACTTGCTTGCCTACGGTCGGTTTTACCGTTTCTAATGTTCAATGCTCATATTATTAATGTAAGATTCACAGCGCACTCCATCATACCGGATAATGAGATCAATGTGGCCATGTACAAGGCTTTCAATGAGAGCATCGCCGTCGTCAGAGGTGCTGGCTGCGGTCTAGAATCGATGGGGCATTTCTCACTGTTCGGTGACGCGAAATGGAGAATTCCAAACCCCGCTTCTGGACAAGATGAGCCATTCAAAGTTGGTAAAGCGAAAGTGAATGGCAAGAGAGGCAGGAAAGGCAAGAAGACAGTTTGTCCCGCGGCACCTGATGTCGCAATCGGAAAGGTATCAACAGAGTCTCCCGGTCAGAATCAGCAACTTGACGTAAAGGAGAAGATTGATGCTCAGAAGGCAATCTGTTCTTCGCAATCTGGAGCCAATAAGAGGAAAACATCGACAGGTGCAATGAAGCCCTGCGATGATGACAAGACGAAAGAAGAAGCTGGTATAAAGAAAGAAGTCTGTACTGCAGTAAATAAGATCAGGAAGCCAGACTGTCCTTTGTCAAATGGAAACCAGAAGAGGAGATCAACAGGCCCTAACGGACAACAGCCTGCGCTAAGTCATGGCGTCAAGATGGAAGTTGGGCCTGTTACAGGACCGCCAAGCTATCTCTCCCAATTCCTCGCCTGGGGCCGGAAAACGCCTGCAGAGGCCATCGCTCGCAATAAGAAAGCCTATGATGCTCTTTTGCACGATAGGAAAATGATGTACGCCGGTATGACCACTGCATTCTTCCTGGTTGGCTCGCTCGGCCTTTATATAATCGGAGCTGTTGCATATGTTCTTTCGAAGGCTTTTTACGCCCTTGGCTATGTTCTCTCGCATTTGGTTGGCGGTCTTGTGTGGCTGTTGAATAACTTGGCCGCTCTATTGAGTATTCTTCCATTTTCTTGCTTCTTCATGGCTAAATATTTGCTTTTTGCAGCAGTCGTTTTGGCTGTGGTTTGCTTGGGAATTCTCAAGATTCGAAGAATCCTTTAGGGAGAGGGTTTTGAAGATGCTTGTTATTGCTGGACTTACTAGTGGATGGGCCAAGAATGCAACTATTAGTTCAAGCAGGATGGTTGTTACGGAACAATGAGAAGGGCATGTGTGTAGGCATTTCCAGGCATTGCTCTCCAATTCGTGAGTCGAGTTAAAGAGTAGTCAAATGAGCTTTATCCAGGGCAATAACAACATATTTTCTTTTCCATGATGTCGAACTTTTCTTTAACTTACGCTCAATAGATACTTGAAATGCCCAGATATTGTATGTACAATACATTTCCGCCCTTGGCTGATCAAATACGTCTCTCTACCTACCATCAAAATATCCCGCTGAAGCCATCTTATTAGGCATAAAGAACTTGAACACCTCTACTTTCGCCTCTTCAACTTCAACAATCACGCTCTCAACTTCAACTTTGTAGATCCCGTCCTATTGTACTTGTAAGCCTTATTCACGATCATCTGTAATTTGGAAATGCGTTTAGTGATTACTTCGAAGCCTCTGACTATGCCGAATTTGGTCTCTACGTTATGGTTAGAGAATTGGACTGATGTTCCTCTGCGATTCATTAAGAAAAACACCTCGACAGAATAACAATAATTCACAGAATGGTCGCGGTGTATACTTATAAACAATGTGGGGGCGGGCCTAGGACGCTCCGCCGGGGACAGCTGACTCAGGGAGAAAATGGAATTGGTGATTTGTACGATTAACAGATGATTTGTACTCTCTCATGAGTTTGTATGATTTGGTGTGAGTGTGCAAAGGCGAGCGAATAGGAGGTCTTGGTGTAGAGTTGGGCTATCAATAAGAATTGTTGAAGTACTGCAAGGAATATATATACCTTATGAGCTTTCGGCATATGATGCATCTGTAACATCAAGGTAATTTATATATAAATAAGAAGCTAAATTTTAAGATCTGACTAACTTAGGGTGTACTGCGAAGGAATATTCCTAATGCAAGGCCTTTGTCTCGTTCAATCATGAAGAGTGAGGTCCACTTTTGCAGTAGCTCTATTGGTGCCTAATGCTTAATAAGTATCCAAGGACTAGAGAGCCCAAGGCATGATAAATGCCCAAGTCCATTCTATATTAAATCCAAAGAAACCCCAATATTATCTATTAGTCTTGACTTTTGAAACCACTATTCTTTAAAACCTCTTTATCATAACCACTATATCTTAAACATCTTCTGCTTAATTAATTCGTTGGCATGACAAACTCTACAGTATCTCGCCCTGTCAGTCGCGAAGAGTTTGAGATCGCGATTGTGTGTGCCATACCGCTTGAATACGATGCTGTAGTGATTCTTCTAGACCAATGTTGGGATGAAGGATGCGACCCATATGGAAGAGCTAGGGGGGATTATAACACTTATACGACTGGATCTATCGGCAGCTTCAATGTTGTTATACTTCTTCTTCCTGGCACAGGAAAAGCAGAGGCAGCAAGCTCCGCAGCTAGCCTCCGATCGAGCTACCCGGGGGTCAAGCTCCTTTTTTTGAACGGAATATGTGGCGGGGTGCCGAATGTGAAGGGTGAAGAACTCCTTTTGGGCGATGTTATTATCAGCAAAACTGTTGTACAGTACGACATCGGCAACCAGTATCCGGACGTTTTTAAAATCAAAGATACGATTGAGGAAAGGCTCGGTAGAGCAAGCAAGGATATCCGAGGATTCACTACTATTCTAGAGACAGAACTCGAGAGCCACCGTTTGGAGGAGCGAGCTGCTTTTCTCCTTGATGTGATTCAGAGAAAATCCGAAGAGGGACATCAAAGACGCCGAAAGCTATACACATACCCAGGGTCTTCAAATGATAAGTTATTTGAAGCAAGTTATCGTCATAAGCACCGCATTTTGCCGACATGTGAATGTTCAAATGGTTATCAGGAGGAAGGTCCAGTTTGCGAGGACTCCAGAAAGCTTTCATGTAATGAACTGGGCTGTGATTATGCCCGCTTAGTACCGCGCAGTCGTCTTGAGGAGAAAAAGAAATTTGAGATGGACGGAAACATAAAAGACGCTCAAGCACCCTCTATTTTCGTTGGACGAGTTGGTTCAGGGGATACAGTGCTCAGGTCTGGCATTGATCGAGATAGACTCGCTAGAGAGCACGGTATTCTAGCCTTCGAAATGGAGGGATCCGGTATCTGGGATGAATTCCCATGCATTATCGTCAAGGGCATTTGCGATTATGCTGACAGCCATAATAACACAGACTGGCAAAACTTTGCCGCTGCCACTGCGGCGTCAGTTGTCAAAGGACTCATCGAGCGTTACCCCAAAACCGATGAGCCAGACACTTCTTTGCTTGCGAACCTGTCAATTTCTGCAAAAATTGAAGACTCCAAAGAAAATAGAGCATGTTTGAGAGACCTGCACAGTACAGACCCTGAGGACGATAAGAAGCGCATCCAAATGACCAAGGGTGGTCTGCTACGAGACTCATATGCCTGGATTCTGACAAACGATGCGTTCCAGCAATGGCGCAATGACCCCCAATGCCCCCTTCTCTGGATCAGGGGTAATCCTGGAAAAGGGAAGACGATGCTGTTATGCGGCATTGTGGATGAGCTGGAGAAATCCACTGCCTACAACCTCGCTTACTTCTTTTGCCAACAGACCGACTCTCGTATTAACCATTCAGTGGCTATTCTGCGTGGTCTGATATTTATGCTAGTCCGCAAGCAGCCGTCTCTTATGCCACATATCCGAAAAAAATACGACGATGTGGGCAAGGCCGTGTTTGAAGATCAAAATGCTTGGGTTGCTCTTTCTGAAGTTCTGATCAACATGCTTCAAGACCCCGGCCTAAAGGATGCAATCTTGATTATTGATGCGCTGGACGAATGTTCCCAGGGCTTGCATCAGATTCTCGACTTCATAGTGAGGAGCTTGTCTTTATCTGCTCAGGTCAAGATCTTAGTGTCGAGCCGTAACGAGTTAGATATCCAGAAGCGACTAGAAGACGCTGAATGTACGTCAAGTGTGAGCCTTGAGCTCAATTCGACTTCTGTTGTTGCAGCCATTTCCTCCTACATTCAATACAAAGTCTGGGATCTAAGGCTAGACGATGATGTCCAAGCCGAAGTCGAGCAATATCTCACCAAACATGCAAACGGTACCTTTCTCTGGGTGGCTTTGGCCTGCGATAATCTCAAGAGAGTTCCAAGTTTTCAAGTACGCTCCGCATTGGCTTCATTCCCTCCAGGACTTGACCATGTGTATGAGCGAATGTTGGAAAAGATTTTTGGTCCGAATGCGAGCGACCTTGGGAGGCGGATTCTAGCTACTGTTCTCGTTGTCCACCGGCCTCTGACCATTCTGGAACTAAATTCTCTGGTGGGTTTTATTCCAGAAGGGATTGGAGAAAATGAGCAAACACTCTACGCAATTTCCGAACAGGTGATGGGTCTTTGTGGCTCTTTTCTTGTTGTGCAAGACGAAACGGTTTATTTCGTTCATCAATCCGCCAAAGATTTTCTTATCAATAAAGCCGATGACATTTTCCATTTAGGGAATGTCCACCTTCAAATTTTCTCTGCATCTCTCTCAAAGATGAATATGACGCTAAAGAAAGATATATACGGTTTGGTTGAGCCAGGATATTCCATATACGAAATTCCCACTATGAATCCCGATCCACTCGGCGCTGTGCGGTATTCATGTGTTTACTGGATTGACCATTTTCTCAGCTCGTTTCCAAAAGACAGCTTCGGAATCGAATCGAATGACTCATACTACACACCTATCCAAGATTTCTTTCAGGCAAAGTATTTATACTGGTTAGAGGCACTGGTTCTCCTACGCAACATTCCGCAGGGAGTTATTAAAATGCAGAAGCTAGAGAAGCAAGCAGTAAGCTAACCCAGTCTGCACTATCCAACATGTTTGTTTTATTGACCCGAAATGACAGAAGAAGGCAGAACTAGCAGCGCCAATAATAGACCTTATCAACGATGCCTGTCGGTTTATCCAGGAGTTCGCAGAAGCCATACATGAGGCGCCTCTACAAACTTACGTATCGGCTCTGCTTTTCAGCCCGCAAAGCAGCCTCATTCGTCAGCTTTTTGAGAAAGACATGCCGAAGTGGGTTATTGTAGGGCCAAAACTGGAACCAAACTGGCGTCCGCGGATGCTGGAAGGACATCGAGGGCCCATCAATTCAATCGCTATTTCAGGCAAAGGTGACCGGCTAGCGTCCACATCCTGGGATAATACTATAAAGATCTGGGACACTGACTCGGGTATATTTGTGTGCACAATTTTCTGCGATGATGGGTGTGATGGAGCTGTGTTTTCACCTTTGGATAGTAACGAGCTGGCATCTTATAGTCGGATCAGCATAACACTTTGGAATCTTTCGACAAATGGGAATCAAAAAAAGCTTCTGCCACAATGCAACAGTCGTATAGGATCAATCGCGTTCTCTCCTAGAAGGCAAAACATCCTTGCGTTGTGTACTAATGCCGGTGTTGAGCTCTGGAACACTGCTACATGCGAACTTATATGGATGCGTACGGCGTGGTGTGCAATGAATCTCGTCTTTTCAACTGATAACGATTTACTGGCATGGTACTCTCGGAATGCTATGCAGATCCTAGATTTGACTACTGGCGAAATCATCCACAGAAGAGAATCTACAAATATCAAAGGCATTGTATTTTCGTCCAACTGCAACTTCGTTGTGCTCGAAACCTGTGGTTATATCGATCTCTGGGACTCAATGATGAACAGGATGATATTGAGGCTTCAACATGACGAGAAAGATGGTGTCAACAACCTTTGTTTCTCAGCCGACAGCAGTTTATTAGCGGCAAGTATTAAGACTGACATCTGGATATGGGACACTAGTTCAGGAAAATTAGTTCAAAAGATTACCGTTGAGATGTTTCGTCGAATGGCTTTCTCAGCAGACAATGAACAGCTATTTGTTGGCTCTCACTCGGGTCATATCATTGTGCTGGATATTGACGGAGCGAGCCACATAGTTGATACAGAGCTTAAGATACACAAGTTTTACGCGTGGTCAAAATTCTCCCCTAATGGCAATTGCTTCATTACGGCTATGAGGGGTGCAGTTATACTCCGAGATTGCATTTCCCAGACATCTACCCTCATTTTGACAGGATACCCTATTGTTTCGCCGGATTCCACGCGGTTGGCTTTTTCCCAGGGATTGGGCTTACAAATATGGAGCATAAATTCACATCCTCCAAGAATTCTATTTCAAAAAAAATTTGCCGGATTATTCACCCAAGACACCGCAGCCTTGTCTCAAGATTGGAAGCAAATGGCCATTCCGTCCAAAAAAGGCACTATTAATATATGGGATACCTCTTCTGGAAAGCGTTTGTGGAAGCTGAAACAATCTGTGGTAGACAATACGACGTTACTATTCTCACTAGATGGCAAAAGGCTGGCAGCATTTTCTCTCAAGTCAAATAGATTTGAATTATGGGATCTTGTATCTGGCAGACGTACGACAACCAGCTTCCAGGAAATTAGCTCACCAGAGTCATTTCATTCTTTTGTAATGGCCTTCAACACTATTTTTCATCTTAAAGGCTTGCCCAGCCCCAAAGATAGTTTTCGCGACATATTCGACAAGGCAGCGCACGTCTACGGAAATTTAGGTCTCCCGGCCAATGAAAGCAGCTATAGCATTACGGAAGAGAACACTTGGGTGACTTGGAACAATAAAAGAGTTCTTTGGCTTCCGCCAAGGTATAGGCCAGCTAAAAGAAATAACTGGGATGCTAATGGTAGGTGTATTGGCTTGCATACTTACGAATCGTTAATTATTGAATTCTGTTGCGATACGTGCCCAGCAGAACTTAGCAGTAGTTCGAACAAAATATCATGCAAGGAGAACTTCATTGGGAGGTATAGAAACATAGGGAAGACAAAGCGAGTATCCGCTAGTAATTTCAAGACTTTTTTGGGGCCCTTTGGAGATATATTCTCTTAGAATTGAAGGACCAAGAGATTGGCAGAAATCTTACATGAAACATGGATTGATTACATAGCCTTTGAATAAACGAGGTTAGTATTGGTGAGATCAAGTTACACGTACCGAATATTTAAAAAAGAACACGACACTTCTATGGAACACTTGAGTGTTTCTAATACAAAGAGTAAAGCGGAAAGTGCCTTGAGGTTTCAACCACGATTAACCTATGTGTAGTTTGTAGTCAAAAGCAATGCTGTTAACCACGAGACGAAGAAGGTGCATATGGGAAGTTGATCTTATCTAATGAGGCCAAAATTTTATAATACCCAGTAGCGTCAGTTGGCGAAGAGTGATCAAGATGTGTTGTTCATGAGTTAGACGTTCCAGGGGATAAAAAGGATGATATCGATGAATACGAAGCCGAGTTCGACCGTCTCATTAAAGAAGCCCTGGGAAAGAACGTACTTGAATGTACTTCTCCTCAGACATCTCCTTGATAGAAGGTCAACTATCTAGACAATAGGTTTAGTGCCAATTGGTCTTCTATTCGTAATTTTCTTCTGCCCGATAAGGGTAAAAATGACAGGGGCAAGATTATCAGTGGCCGCGCTCGCTACTGTTCTAGCTGCCACACTTCTTCTGGCTATAAAAGCGCATGAAGACTTGACCAAAGATGCAAAGGTAGATAATCGTCTGGAGCAAGCACGAACAATAGGAGGTATGAACAAGGTATTTAAATCACTTGGCCAGCAAAAGCCAGAGGCTGAAAGCACAAGAGGTTTCCAAGCTCCGACCATATATTGTTGATAAAACCGTGCTTCATAAAACTTGATCACAAATGATTAGCGATCTTTCTTTGAAGTAGCGGAAGACGCAAACTAGTAGCTTATCATTTATTTACTACTTTTCTTGCCGACAAGAGTCCATTTAGTCCTGTAGTGGTCAAGCTACTTAAGAGCCAAATCCCGAGAGTGCAAAAAGACTCGTCATCCTGATAACCTGTACTTGGAGGAAGTAGTAGTCGAAGCCTCGGTATAAAATTGCACAGCCACATTAGAGCGCCACAGACAACTTCGCCACACTTATATCCGGCTGCCTGCAAATGTACTCGTAATACGCAGAGTAGCGTACCCATCTCTAGCTCTCCATCCCATAAATCTATTAAATGGCTGCCTCGAGTGAATTCGTACGCAAACGCGTAACTCAGAGGCGAATCCGAAACACTAATAATCTAGCACAGCGGGGAGAGTGGCAAAAGATGGCGTTTAAACCACGCTGAGAGGGCCGTTCACAGCCGCCAAAGTCTGCCTGCAATGGTCGACTTGTTTCTGTATATAAAAAGGCATCGACTTTCTAGCAATTGACAGGAAGCCCTTTGATTAGTAAATCTTCAATTCTTCTACTTTTAACTTGCAAGGTGATGGGATCTATGCTGTTAAACTCTCAATCTGCAAATCCCGCCATGGCCCCAACGCTCGGGTCTTCGCTCGAAGCCCAAGGTCTCGCAGACGAGCAGAGGGGCCTGCTGGATCTCATCGATAAGCTCCAATTCGCTCAGCTGGACAATGTTAAGCTGCCCCAGATTGTCGTCGTCGGCGACCAATCCGCCGGCAAGAGCTCTGTTCTCGAAGCCCTCAGTGGCACCCCTTTTCCTCGAGATGCCGGAGCCTGCACTCGCTTTGCGACAGAGATTCGTCTGCGAAGAGCAAAAGAAACAAATCTCAAAGTATCCATTATTCCAGACAAAAATCGCCCTTATAATGAGCAGGCTCGCTTGCTACAATATGGAGGCGACGTTGGCATCGACACGCCCTTTGACGCCATGATGAGAGAAGCCACAGAACTCATTGCGCCGCGCAGTATACCAGGCCGCTTCGCCGCCCGCGATATCCTCGTGGTCGAAAAGACGGGGCCAGAAATGCCCATGCTAAGTCTTGTTGACCTGCCCGGCCTCGTCCGCGTGGCCAACCGAGACCAGTCCGAGGCGGACATCCAGACCATCGAGGCACTCTCCGATCGATATATGAAGAGCAGCCGGACCATCATTTTGGCTGTTATCGGCGGAAACAATGACTATGTGCAGGCGCCAATCTTGAAGAAAGCTCGCTACTTCGACCCTTCTGGCTCGCGCACTATTGGCGTCTTGACAAAGCCGGACATGACCGAAGGCATTGGCCTCGAGGACAAGTTCATCGAGCTCGTGACGAACAAAGATCGAGAAAACAACTTCAAGCTCGGCTGGTACATTCTGCTCAATCCAGGACCGGGAGAGTACTGGTCGTCTGCGGAAGAACGATCGCGGCGCGAGGCGGATTTCTTCACAAAAGGCAAATGGGCCGCTCTGCCGCCTCACATGTGGGGGATCGAAGCATTGCGACAGAAGCTCAGTTCCCAGCTCCAGCGACACGTGGGAAAGCATGTCAAGTCACTCCGACGACAGATTCAACAGGCCCTTGAGCAATGTGAAACCGAGCTCAAGGCCATGGGCTCTGGAAAAGACACCATTGAGGAGATGCGCTTCGAAATGGGCGAGCTCTTCTCCGCATCAGGCAATCTCGTCACGCCTGCAGTCAACGGTAATTACAAGAACCCAGTCGGAGAGTCCTTTTTCGCGAGAAGATCCAGCCCCAAGGGAACACCTCCACAGAAACTGCGGGCGCGTGTCCGTGAAGAGAGTGAAAGGTTCTCCCGCCTATTCCGCCAACATGGTAGCAAAGTCAACTTTTCCTCTTCTGGTTCTGGCATGAACCTACCAGCAGCAGGAGTTGTCGATGACCAGTCCAAAAAAGAGTTTGCGCAGAGGGAAGTCGAGCCGCTGCTCCGACAGATTCGCGGTAATGAACTGCCCCTTGATTCCAACCCCAGGGCTCCGTATATACTGTTTCAGGATTTTTCTCGAAACTGGCCCATTCTCGCTCAGGAATATAAGGAAAACGTCGGAGTCATTTGCAACGAGTTTCTTGCTGATGTGATTGATCATGTCTGGCCCTTGAGGATGAGAGATCCCCTGCGATTCCATTTCCTGGAGACAAAGATGAAGGAAATGATGGACGAGGCAGAGAAGGAGCTCAAAAGATTGACTGACGATCTTGAGTTGGAAATCCAGCCATATGATCCTGAATACGAACAACGTCTCATCAGATGGCGCTCGGAAGCTACTCAGAATGGCGGCACCTACACCGAGGCCGAGGAAGTGCTCGAGAAGATGCTCATATACTACGACCTCACGGCGCGGATATTCACTCGCAACACCATTACTCAAGTTGTCGAGAGGCACTTGCTTTTGCGAATGCTCGGGCTCTTCAACCCCATTGAGATTTTACGCATGCAGAATGCTACCGTCGAGGCTATTGCGGCGGAGAATAAGGAGACGCGAGACCGCCGGACGGCATTGAAGGCAAGGAAGGCAGCCATTGAAGAGGCACGAAGCATATGTGCCAGCCTGGCGATGAGAAGCGAGCTACGGGCATATGAAGATGAGATGGAAGACGAAGTTGCGACGGACGACGAAGGCCATTCCAGGAATGACTACAGCTCCAAGCGCTTTTCAGTATCGTCAACACATGAAGCCGTCCAGCAGCCTCTCACATCACAAAACCCGCCAGTGCGTCGCAAGAGACGAGAAGAGCGGCCCCGGCCATTAATCAATGTCGACACCACGCAGCAAAGGCCACTGGTTCCTCAACAAAGCCAAGAGGATTCCCAGACCAGCGGAATAACGGCTGCCCAGGAGTGGGATGAATCGTATTACACCACAGCCCAATCGGCACCGCATCATGCGCCCCCACCGCCTCCTCCACGGCCCCAAAAGATAGGATTCGAGGACGGCGAGAGATATGACGCTACTCCAAGAGTTGATCGGAACAAGGAGAGCGCGAGACAGAAGTTGGCTTCGGTGATGAGATTGGGAGCGCAGAATTCGCAGGGATGAGAGGATTGATTGCTTTATCGCGGTATAAATTTGACTCAATTTGAATTGTATATTTTGCAAAGGCAACTGGGTGGATATAAACTGGTAAATAGCTTTTTGGAATGTAAGATTTAGAAGGAATAACATCCTGCTCTCAAAGAATACAAAGACCTTATGACTGCCATTCATTATTGGTGAAGACAATTTGGCCGTCAAACGAGCTTATTGTTGATGTTATTTGCGTGGTACAGTCCTGCTGCCCTGCTAATAGCCCTGAAACTCGATACTGGGCCTCGGTCACATAGAACATGATGCAATATTCGGCCGGGATTTGGAGAGTAATTAACCTTGACACCAGATTTTTTTGCCGAGTTTTGCTATCAATTTCCCCTTCTAGATATGGCTTTTATTGGCATTGTTGGTTGAGCACCGGCTATAGCGGGATCGAAGTCCAGGAACAGCTTGCACTTGATACACGCTAACGCTCGATCCTTCAGGATGCTTGGTACGTGCGATGGCATGCTGAAAGGATGAGCGGTATGTAGATGGGCGCCGATTATTTGCGACTGGTCTGATGCATAATTTCCTTTTCCCAGATGTATCATGGGGGGCGCAGGAATCGAGGAGGGCATCTGCGATCTTTAGCATCCAAAGTACAATGACATGACTTGTCTTTGGCAAATCGTGCTGCTTGACACGCTTGACACGCTTGACGGCGATTCGTTATCCAGACTGCTCCACATTTTTGCAACTTCGGGATCCGCAAGACGACTGCCGGTTTCTTATGGAGCACTGTTGCAAGCGCAAGTGTTGGAAACCACCTCGTTATCGGATAGCCCGTAATAGTAAAGCGAAATATCGAGAGCGACAGTCGATTCATGGCCTTGCAGTCGATTGTACTCCGTAAAGCAAATGGGACAAGTGTCCTCTGAGAGCGCAATGATCGGGTATGATACCCGTCGTCCCTTCATGGGAGGAGATGCCCGTCAAATACCCAGGCAGACAGCAGCTGATGAAGTGGATGCGCAAGCCATATCAACTGTCACCCGGTAACTGACGATAAGGGGAAGACCGACAAGGAAACATGGCCTGTTGAGCATTTTCATTTCGGCATCTCGTCCAATGAGTGAGTGGGTGAGTCATTGCAGAACTGATTGCTTTGCATGACGAGGCATGTCTTGGGTCTCGAGGTCTCGAAGAGTCGAGGGCGTCGTCATCGGGCAGCGCGTCTAGTTGACGAGAAGAAAAAAATCTGCGCTTAGATTCGTTTTTCTTCTAGTCGAATCTCGAGACGGCGCAGATGAAGTACTATGTAATCCAAGGGCGTTGTTGGTCGGCGCTCGGAGGACAAGCTGCCCAGGTTTTAGCATCGCCAAGCTGCAGCCACCAGAGCGCCACGCGGGCAACAATCTACCCGAGCGGCAGCGGCTGGCACCGACATGTGGATGCGCAGAGGTACCTCCCAGGTTCCTCTAATACCGAGAATGATGGCTTGATGCGTGAATAACTGGACCAATTTTGTATGAATTATGCAGCAGAAAAATATACATTATGTTATGATACATTATCTACAATCTAATTAATATTTTTCATAGTTTATTTCTCAGAAATCATCACCATATTGTGACCATGTCCCATGATGTAAATCACCAACATCTACCTCTCCGCTACTCGCAACGGCATCTGTCCCCCAAAGCGCCATAAAATAAGCCACCAGACGCCACAAAACGCCAACCGGCCCAAAGTTCCCCCTCGCTAGTCTCCGTGCCGCCGACACAGACACGCTTCCAAGCTTCTCAAGCCAACCAGGGTCACCAAAAGCACGGAGCACGGAGTTCCACAAGGCTCGACCCTGACTCTCTGATTTCCCCGTCGGGCTGGCGTCTGTTAAGCTTATTGGGGCCTTCGTTCTCGCGATTTCTTAATCCAGCCTGCGCAGCCCATTTCCGAGCAGTCGGGCATGACCTCACTTGCGAACTGCAGCCGTTGTGGCGCATTTTGGGCTGGTCGCGATGTGGTCCGATGGGGTGTCGAAGGATGCGGCGAGACGAAAGAGATGGTCTGCGGTGACGACAGTGGGGAGGGAAGACGTCCAGGGGAAATAAATAGGCCGCGATGCCGCTGTCCAGGGAGATGGAAGAAACAGCTCAGCATCGCAACCAAACAAAGCAATCACAACTCCTCTTCTCTATTATAATACAAATACAACATCTCGCCACCTTTTGACAAAGAGTCTCACCACTTGCACACAAAACCTCAACACCATCATCACCACAATCACTCCACCAACAACTCACACAATGGCCCTCCCCAACCGCAAAGTCGTCATCACCTCCTTCGGCCCTGCCTCCACCAGCCTCGAAATCGTAAACTCCACCATCCAGCCTCCCTCCAAGGGCCAAGTCCAGGTCAAGATCCACTATGCAGGCTTCTCCGGCGCCGACATCAACATGCGCCTCGGCATCTACCCCCTCCAGAAAGCCGCCCCTCTCACTCCCGGCTACTGCTTCGCCGGCCGCGTCTCCGCCAACGGCCCCGGATGCTCCAAGTTCAAGCCCGGCGACATGGTCACGGCTATGACAAAGTACGACTCTGATGCCGAGTACATCAACATCGAGGAGAAGCATCTCATCCCCGTTCCCGAGGGCGTTGATCCCAAGCAGGCCGCCGCCCTTGCCCTTGACTGGACCACCGCCTACGGTATGGTCTACCGCGCTGCAAAGGTCAAGGCTGGCCAGCGCGTCTTCATCCACGGCATCAGCGGTGCTGTCGGCCAAGGCATCATGTACCTCTGCCTTCTCCAGGGCGCAACCGTCTACGGTACTGCCGCAGAGCGAAACCACGCTGCCCTCAAAGAGGCCGGCGCTCACCCCTTCCTCTACACCAACAAGGACTGGATCAGCGCCATGAAGGAGCTTGGCGGCGTCCACGCCGTCTTCGATGCCCTAGGCTTTGAGAGCTTCGACGAGTCCTACTCTATCCTGACCAGCACCGAGAGGAGCATCGTCGTCGCCTACGGCAACAACCTCTCTTCTCTGACTGGCGGCAAGAAGCGCTCTCCCTGGCCCTCTGTGTTCAAGCTGATGGCCAAGGCCCTGTACTTTTGGTCCAACAAAACGACCACCTTCTACTTCATTACGCGTGATCAGAGTACTTTCCAGCCCGAGTTCCGCCTGCTGCTCAACATGGTCAAGGAGGGCACCATTACCGTGCCCATCAAGGCAGTCTGGGACCTTGACGATATCAAGCAGGCTCACGAGGCTTGGGGTAAGGGTGCTGGTATGGGAACTCCGGTTATACGCATTGCCTCTGAAGCTTAAGACATTCGCTTTAATACTGATTTCCTTTGTTGTTGTTGAACATTATATCGAAACGTTGCCTAGATCTACAGTGGCTTTTCATTTGTTTTTTTGTTTTTTCTGTTTTCAATTCCCATATAGACCGATGTTTTCTTTTTCCCTTAGTGATAGCGAATAATAGCAAATAGCAAATACTAATACGCCTCATCTCTCAATCACTCAGAACCACAATTATGCTTACCTAGGTACTGAACCCAAACCTCATCCCACACAAGTGATGTCATACCCCCTTGACGTCAACACCAGATCACCACCCAAGGAGGCAAATCTCCAAATACAGCTTTACATACAACCCCAAAACCACCCAAATCTCAATTCCAATCTTCGCAAAACCGAAATTTCAATTCAATTCAATCCAAACTCATAATAAAATAAAATAAAACAAAACAATGGCTTCATCTCTCCACCTCCGCAAAATCCCCTCCACAAGCTTCATCCGCACCTCCATCCGCCCATTCCACCAAACCGCCCCACGCCTTATTCCCGCCATCAAAAAAGAAGGCGATTCAAAACCACAGCAGCAACCGAAAAACGGGACCGTGCCACAGCCCAAAATCTCCAATCTCAGCATGCCCGGCGTCAACAAGTCGGAGGACCTTACCGAGGAGCAGAAGGAAGAAGTGCGGCAGCAGTAAGGAAAATACCCTCTTACACCAGCACAAACTGTATAAATGAGAGAGGGAAAGGCTCACGAGTTATTGTGATTAGCAACAAGGACTTTGACAAGAAATTCGATCATGGCCACACCGCGCCAGACGACAAGGTAGACAAGAAGTTCTGGGAAGGGAGCGCAGGTAGCAAGGAATGATGCGCATCAACTCAATTTCCGGACATGTATTTTATAGCTGCAAGAGCACAAGAGGGCCGCAAGGATAGTGTAAACGGTGTTACGACATGAACACATAGGCTTTTTTGGGAATTTCCACACATGGCGAAAGGTTGCGACATTTGGTGGCGCTTGCAACCATACACGACAGCACGCCTAGTGCAAGACACGCGTTTGACATTCAATGATGATGATGATGATGGAATTGCCATTACACTCTTTTCGGGCTCAATGGCAGCTCCTTGAGAGCAATGGATAGGTCTAATATCAATAGATATGGGAAATTGTAAACAAATCTCTTGAATATTGGTGACAGATACTCCATATGACAGGTTTATCAGCTCATAGCTGCGTAAATTTTCCAAACATCTGCGGCTAATGCGGTGAGAGAACATGCCGCACGCTATCGCTGACAACCCCCAAACGCGAGCAACGCTCTCTAATGCAACGGGTTCAGTATCAATAGAGCGGTCACTCCTCCATCAGACTTTAGGTTGGTTAGTGCGTCCCACAAGCGGCACGGAATCAAGAGCGGTGATTCTATGCGACTTGTTATATCAACCTCCTAATCCCACCTATAAACATGTTATTAAAAGCTCCAACAGCCTGGAGCCACGGATAACTCACGAATCTATGAAATACAGCCAACACATAACGGACTAGGGAAGAGGTAGACCTCATCAAGTCAGTCTTTTCTTTTGTTGAAGCAATGGGGAGAGCTAGATGCGGTAGCTATAATGCCACTCCTGTTGCCGACGTCGATTCGCTCCGTGAAAGTAATACTACCATCAAGGTAGCTGACATGTATTATTGCCGAAACAAGGCCGGTTTCAGTGCTGGGATAACCACAGCCGGATGTATGCTATTAGCTTGGAAGAGCTTCGGGGTCCAGCCTCGTCTTCCACCAACCAGCCGAAAGTAAACAAACAGAAGGCTGTGCGATTTTCAATATAGGACATGAAACATTGAGGAAATAAGAGAGTGAGACTTTGTCTCCGCCGAGTCGGTCCCTTGCAAAGGAATAGACTTTGGCGATTAAAGCCCATTTATTTCTGTAAGGGTCTTTGTCCCAAAGAGATGTAGCATCCTAGATGCTCGGCGCGGCGCATATCCCAGAGACTCATTCGAAGCAGCGTAACAACTTTCTCCAAGAAATGGAACCATCATGTTCTCATGGCCTGTCCATTCCGGAGCCAGCCATGTCCCCGATCAAGCCGCGAACCCAGTCGACAACGGCCTTGACCATACCCTGAGGTTTACTCTTGCCGTCCATGCTGCGGACGGGCTCCGTGCCCATTGTAGGCAGCACATTGTCGCCCGCAGACAAGCTCACAAACAGTGCAAACGGCACCAGCCAGACACACAAGCCAAAGTATGACGCTATCATGGTGAAGGTAGGAACGTCCACCTGCTCGTAGTACGACGTTCGGTTGTAAGCTCGCGCTTGGCTGTCGGCAAAGTGTCGAAACCACACATAGTGATCAAACAACACCAACACTAGCATCCATATTAGCACATGCCACTCATTCGCGTCAAAGAATCAAGCTGGGCTGCATACCACACGACAGCAGGAACAGCGGGTCACTGAGCTGCACGTAGGGGAACCTCCTCATGTTGCCCAGATAGACGACATGCGACACAATCCCCAGGACGGTCGCCCAGAAGGGAAATCCATCAATTAGCCATAGCACCACCTGCACGCCGATGATGATTTGAATCAGCCGTGTAAGTAGCTTCTTTGCCAAGACGGTGTGTTCCTCCACAAGCTCTGAAAGGTAGTAAAGCCCCGACGCGATGGATAGCGTCAGGAAGCAGAAGCCAAGAATGGCGCCGGCGTAGCCCAGCAGAGGGAGAATCCACATCTTTGTTGAAGCTTATATCGACACGCGCAACGTTTAAAAACAGATGTATAGAAGAATAGAAGCTTTGGGAAAAAAGAAGAGTGGAAGAATAAAGAGAAGAAGAGGTCGTATTAAACAAGGTTAGCTGTGGACACGTTCATGTGCTCGTGAATGGGATGAGCTGCATGGGATCTCGTGGGTCTGTCGTCATACGGAACTAAAGCTTTTCCCGCTCCGAGGCAAGTCGAGAAGAATGCAAACGAAGCGATGCATGCAGCTGTGCGATGGATAATTGCATGAAAACGAAATTATTTATGTCGAATGGCTAAAAAAGATAAGAATTCTGTAAATAATGCCTTAATAATTGCTGTGAGACTGTTCCACTGCTATTGTAATGTAGACCGTCATCACATGTGAGCTTGGCTGTTACGGTATGTAGCATGCAGGTCATGCTTATCGATAACACCCACAAAAAAATGTCACGATGCGCCGCCCCAGCGCAGCCTCGAAGACCCAAAGCAGGAAAAAAATCAAGACAGCCAATACATCTCACACAACCCTTCTCACAGGGCGCATTGGACGGAATTACAAGTAACTACCGCCAATTCCTAGACAAACACACACTATAAACTCCCACAATGTCTCGCCCCGAGGACTCTCTGTAAGTTCCTCCCTTCAACCTTGTTCCCCCGCTATCATCATCATCACTTTCTCCTTCTTCGTTGCTAACTTGATCCCAGCGCGGCCGACGTCCACTATGACGACACCGAAGCCCGCAAATACACAACCAGCTCCCGTATCCAAAACATCCAAGCCTCCATGACCCGCCGCGCCCTCGAGCTGCTCGACCTGAAATCCCCGTCCTTCATCCTCGACATCGGCTGCGGCAGCGGCCTCTCCGGCGAGATCCTCTCCGCCGTCGACCCCGAGGACGGCGGGCCGCACACCTGGATCGGCATGGACGTCTCCCCCTCTATGCTCGACATTGCCCTGCAGCGCGACGTCGAGGGCGACCTCATGCTCGCCGACATTGGTCAGGGCGTGCCCTTCCGCGCGGGCACGTTCGACGCCGCCATTAGCATCTCCGCTATTCAGTGGCTCTGTAGCGCAGAGTCTAGCGAGACCTCGCCTACTGGACAGCTGAATCGCTTCTTCAACGGCCTGTATGCTTCGTTGCGTCGTGGAGGCCGCGCCGTCTGCCAGTTCTATCCCAAAAACGACACCCAGCGAAACATGATTACCCAGGCGGCTGTCAAGGCGGGCTTCGGCGCGGGTATCCTCGAGGACGACCCCGGTACCAAGAATGTCAAGCTGTATCTTGTCCTCACCGTTGGCAACAATGGCGGAGAGGGCGGCAACACGGATATCACCGGTGTCGTGGACGGCATGGACAACGTGGACGTTTTGGATGCCAGGAAGAGGCTCAAGGCGAATAACGCCCAGATGAAAAAGGGAAGCAAGGCATGGATTGTCAAGAAAAAGGAGCAGATGGAACGCAAGGGCAAGATCGTCAAGGCTACATCCAAATACACGGGCCGCAAGCGTCGGGTACAATTTTAAGAGCTGTATGTCGATGTTAGGGGCCGGACTCGTGATGCATGGTATAGGCGTTTGTGGCGCAATTGGCTTTTGGAGATTTTTTAGACATATATGATATATATGAAATTGTTGATACCCTCTATCAATCAGGTCAACTCTATCACTTCACAACCTTGTTAGAGGAATCTAGATTTTACTTCCGAGGAAAGTATTCATTGTTTTTATTCATCACTATGAAGATGCCGTGCTTTATAGAACAACATTCTACTCATATTCGTCAATATTTCATCCTTTTCCGAGATTCCCCTCGTCATGATCCAGTTTTTTTCTTCGTCTTGCTTTTTTTCCCTTTTTTTAAGCTTTAAGGTTCGTCTTCTATGCCTGTGCGCCCTCAGCAGGCTTCTCTGTTGAGCCGCTGGTCTGCTCTGGCTTCATGGTAGGGAAAGCCAGGACTTCTCTAATGCTGTAGTTGTCGGTCAAGAACATCATCATTCGGTCAATACCCATACCCCAGCCACCGGTGGGAGGGAGACCGTGCTCAAGAGCCTTGCAGAAGGTCTCATCAACACCCTGGGCCTCGTCATCTCCCTGGGCCTTCTGTCGGGCCTGCTCCTCGAATCGCTCACGCTGTTCAGCGGCGACGTTCAACTCGGTGTATCTTTACAGATGTTAGCAACTCATAACTACAAAGTATATGTGAGCCACTTACGCGTTGGCAATTTCCTTCTTGCAAACGAAAGCCTCAAATCGCTCGCAAAGGCCGGGGACGCTACGCGAGCTCTTGGCGAGAGGAGACATCATCTTGGGGTGGCCAGTAATGAAGGTTGGGTTAATCTAGACAATGGTGTTAGCCAATTTGGATATTTATAATGCTCGACCGTCAAATCAACTTACGCATTGAGACTCGAGGAACTCTCCAACAAGGGCGTCCAGCATGCGAGCGTTGGTCAGAGGAGGGTTGCACTCAACACCAGTCTTCTTAAGGATTCTTCGGAAGAACTGGTTGGCCTCATCGGTGTGAAGCTCGTCGGCAGGAGGGAACTTCTCGCCGACACATTCTTCAAGGGTGGAGATCATCTCAATTCTGCGCCATGGGCCCTCCCAGTTGATCTCAACCTCCTCACCCTTGATGTTGTGGTACTTGGTCTTGTAAGAGCCGTGGATGTGCTTGACCAGGCCAGTAACGAGCTCCTCAGTCATGTCCATGAGGTCATTGTAATCAGCGTAGGCCATATAGAACTCCAGAGTGGTGAATTCTAGAAAGGGAATAAAAATTAGTTCCATATTAAGCTTAGAAGTGACAAATTCAGAACATACCAGGGTTGTGAGTCAGATCCATGCTCTCATTTCTGAACTGTCGGCCCATCTCATAGACTCGGTTCAATCCACCGACAACGAGCATCTTGAGGTAGAGCTCAGGAGCGATACGGAGGTACATATCCAGGTCCAGATCGTTGTGGTGAGTAATGAACGGCTTGGCAGTGGCACCACCGGCCTGGGCGTTAAGCATGGGGGTCTGGACAGCGATGAAATCCCGGTCATCGAACCAGCGGCGGATGTAGGAGTCGACCTTGGCACGGGTGATGAAGACATTTCGGACGTTGTCGTTCATCATGAGATCGAGGTAGCGCTGGCGGAATCGCTGCTCGGGGTTCTTGAAGCCGTAGTGGTCATCGGGGATCTAAAAAGGAGTCAGAACAATGGAACATGGATGAGTCACGCGATCACAATGGCCTACCTGGTGCAAGCATGGCGACAGAAGAGTGACCTCAACAGCCGCAATAGAGAGCTCACCAGAGAAATCGCCGGTTCCCTGCTTGGTCTTGGGGTTGGTTCGAGTAGGGTAGCCTCGAATGCCTAGATCAAAGCGAGTTAGAGAGGTTCACTGTCAGACAACAAAAGTCAATCTACGAACCGATGATATCACCACGGCGGAGGTTGAGGTGCTGCTCGTCAAAGTCAGGAGTACCCTCCTCACGGTTATCAGCCTGGGCAAGAACTTGAAGTCGAGTGCCCTAATCAATATTAGCTTAAGATTCAACATTTTCAAAAAGCAAGGGCCGTGGTAAGACATACCTCGGAGCGGATATCGTAAAAGTACAGCTTGCTGCCTGCTGAACGGCGGACGTAGACTCGACCAGCGAGAGAAATCATCTTTTCCTTGTTGGTCTCGCCGTTCTTGAGGTTGCAGTACTCCTGGGAGAACTTGCGAATGTCATATGTGACGTGGAACTATGAATTGGTGAGCAACCAGTGCTGTCTTGGCTATTATTGCCAGTATCTTTAGGAGCGTACCTTGTGGGGGTAGGCCTTGCCCTTGGCATGGAGGTCGTTGACGGTTCTTGATCGGATCTCGAAGTACTATCGTCATCCCGAATTAGCATCTTGCTTCGCCGTATCTCGAATTAACACCACATACCTGGTTCGGGGTGAGCTCCTTCTCGGCAGCCTCGGCGTTCTTGCTGCCAGCGGCCTGCGCGGGCTTCTTGTCCTTGTTGGCAGCCTCCTTCTCCTTCTTAGCAGCCTCCTTCTCACGGGCCTTCTGGCGCTTCTTGAGCTCGGTCTTGGAGATCATCTCGCCAGTGACCTCGTCAAGGTGCAGCTTGCCAACAGCGGCAGCGGCAGCATCGACGGCAGCATCGCCGGTAGTGGGTTGATTGTCCGCCATGGTGCGCGATTTCAGTGGTATCTGATGTGGTTTGGCGGAAAATGGGAGGATATCGTGCTTGAGTCGGGTTAAATAAATAAGAAAAAAAAAAATATCACAGTCGCAGAGTCATAGCAGAAATCGGAGTCACCCCGCCATGCGACCAATGGAGGGGTTGGCTGCCAGGGCTTTTTTCCTTAAAATGGACGGGAATTCATTTTCCCCGATCCGGCCAATACTTTTGCACTTTGACTCAGGCTATGCGTCCGATTCTAGCTCCAGCATGCCTGAGGGATGAGAGTAGATATGCTGCATCTATTTTATCAGCAATTTGTGGAAAAATTGCTGGAATGAGATGAATACTACTACTAAATATAGATGGCATTTTTTCTGGTTAGATACAGCCATTGGTACCTTGCCTAGTATATTGAAACACCTCAAGCACTCTGTACCCATTTTGCACCTACCTATGTATCGCCACAGCATCAGCCAGAACCCCGCTATACCACAAGTTACATAGTAATGCATGCAGGTTGTATCAATTGATTATGTCACATCTGCCACTCAGCCGACGAGCCGCTCGGACAAAGACTCACCGAAACGGATGCACCTCCAAGAAAATCAGTTTGAAAGAGTAGACCCTGCGGGAATAAACGTATCAACCCCAAGTCGTAGCTTCAGTTTCTCTCTGTCAATCTCCGTATTGAGGGGCTGGGTCTCGTATCTCGCCGGCTAAATGACTAAAAGGCGGCCCTCAACTAATACCACTATCTACCTATCTCACTCTCACCAAAAACACCACTTATAAGCCCCCTCTCCTTCAACTCCCTTCTATAAACTTTACACAGTGCTCAAATTGTCTCATCTTGTCATCGCATCTGACAGTTTCTCAACAAGAAAAAAAACAGGAACAACATACAAGACACAAACAAGAGGCGCAACCACTTACATCAGCACTTCATCATGGCCCTCTCATCCAGAGCCTTCAAACTCACAACCCCAGATCCCTCTGGCCCCATCCTCTCAAACAACTGGCATCCAACCCTCAATCCATCCGGCTACGTCAACCTCGGCGTCGCAGAAAACTACCTCATGCACAGCTCCCTCCAGGAGCACCTCCACGCCAACCTCAAAGTTCCCACCTCCGCCTTTACCTACGGCGACTTCTTCAAGCGCAGCCGAACCGCCATTGCAAGCTTCCTCACCAAACATCTCGAAGCAGTGCTTCCTATAAAGCCCGAACATGTTGCTGTTGCGAGTGGCTGTACTTCGGCGGTTGAGCATATGGCGTGGGCGTTTGCTGATCCGGGAGACTTGATTCTTCTCGGCCGGCCTTACTATGGTGCCTTTCCCGGCGATGCGACGCTTCGCACGGGGGCAAGGCTCGCGTTTGTCGATTTCGGAGAAGATGACCCCCTGGGAGTGAATTGCGTCAAGAAATACGAGGAGAGGCTCCTCGAGGCACGAGCAAACGGCGAAAAGGTCACCGCTCTCCTCCTGTGCCATCCGCACAACCCTCTTGGAAGATGCTACTCTCGAGACGTCCTCGTGGATCTACTCAAGTTCTGTAACAAATATAAGCTTCACCTCATCAGCGATGAAATCTACGCCCTCTCGATATTCGAAAACAAAATCGACACGAATCCCCCTCCGGCACCATTCTACTCTGTCCTATCTATTGATCCCACGGGACTGATAGACCCAGCTTATGTGCATGTTCTCTGGGGCATGTCCAAGGATTTCGGCGCAAACGGTTTACGATTAGGTGCCATCATTTCTCAGCACAACGTAGATTTGATGACGGCGTTGGGTCCCGCCGTGCTGCTCTCCTCGGTGTCTTCCCTGTCAGAACATGTGTTTGCGAATGCACTTGAAGACGACGTCTGGGTCGAAAACTACATCAAAGAGAACCAACGAAAACTCGCCTCCTACTACGAATACATTGTGAACTGGGCCAAAGCCAACGACATCGTCTACGCCACCGGCGCCAACGCCGGCTTCTTCATCTGGGCCGACCTAGGCAGAACATATCTCAAGCATCAGGACGCCAAACCCGAAGATCTCGACCAGGTTGTCATGGATGCCCTGCTGAAACACAAAGTATTTCTCGCGTCGGGCGTGCGCTTCGGATCAGAGAAGCCGGGCTGGTTCCGCATTGTCTTCTCGCATGATATGGAGTATTTGAACGAGGGCCTTGGGCGGATCGTCGCTGCATTGACGACGCCTGGGCCTTCGAGGGACATGTCGAACTTGTCGATAGATTTGGATGTTGCTTTTTGAACGGATTAGAAAAATTGGTGGCAAAAGAGTATATGGTTTCTATAGATGTACTGGGTTGAATATTTTATACAGGAGGAGAGAAGAAAGAAAATATATCATGTGAGTGTACATGTAATAGCAACTCGATATCAGTCGCATGAAGAATCTAAAATCTGTACAAAACTGCATTGAATAATCACACAGTCGCAAGTCCAATAATTGTGCTAGCAATCCCTTTAGCAACAAATCTGCAGCACTCAAAGATGCAAGTGAAAAAAACAGCAGCAATCATGTACTGTAAAATTCTATGTATTCAGACTCCATACGCTCATTTCAAACATAGGTACACACTCCCTTTTCATTCTCCCACCAACCTCGCTTCTCAATAATATTCGCCGCCCAATAACCATTTTTATCTGGCCCTTTGAACTTTTTTTGCTCTGCCCCATTGTTTCATTTTCCAGCGGCGTCGCTCCGCATCGCCTCGGATTCTAAGGTTGAGGTATCATCTTCCCAAACACGCCGGTCGAGATGTGTGAGAAAGAGGTGTGGTTGTTAATTGGTCGTGTTTGGGGTTAATTTGTTTTGTTTATTTTTCAAGTATTGTTGGTTTTGCCTCTTGTTTTTGCTCAAGGCTTGTTTATGGTATTTAGATGGTCTCCATCTTGTCGAGGATGGCCTTGGTGAACTCGTGTGTTGTGGACTCACCACCCATATCCCGTGTGCGAACCTTGCTATAGAAATTGTCAGTAAAACTCGTACCATCTACAACGCTCTCAAAGGATAAAAGACACTTACCCCTCGGCAATAACGCCGTAGACAGCCTTGGAGATGCGGTTGGCGTGGTCGTCAAGGCCAAGGTGTCTCAGGAGCATGCTGCCGCTGAGAATCATGGCGGTAGGGTTGGCCTGGTCCTTGCCCTTGATATCCAGACCGACGTGACGGCAGCCGGGCTCGAAGACGGCAACCTCACGGCCCATGTTGCAGCCGGGAACAATACCGGGGCCACCAACCAGGGCGGCGCCAATATTGGACAGGATGCCACCGTACAGGTTGGGCATGACCATGACGTCGAACTGCTGGGGGCGGGAGACGGCCTGCATGGAGGCGTTGTCGACAATCATGTCGTTGACCTCGAGGGTAGGGTACTCCTTGGCGGTCTGGTGGAAGGTGCTGCGGAACAGACCGTCGGCCAGCTTCATGATGTTGGCCTTGTGGATACAGGTGACCTTCTTGCGGCCGTTGGCCAGGGCAAAGGCAAAAGCGAACTTGGCAATGCGCTCAGACTTGGCACGGGTGATGATCTTGAGGGACTCGACGACGCCGGGAACGCTCTGGTGCTCGAGGCCAGAGTACTCGCCCTCGGTGTTCTCACGGATGATGCACAGGTCGACGTCCTTGTGGCGAGTCTCGTAGCCGGGGATGTTCTTGATGAGGGAGATGCTGGCATAGATATCCAGCTCCTGGCGCATGGCCACGTTGAAGCTCTGGTGGCCGGAGCGGCTGACGGGAGTGTGCAGGATACCCTTGAGGCCGAGCTTGTTGCGCTTGAGGGAGGCAACGCTCTCGCGGAAAGCCTCCTCAGTTCGCAGCGCGCTCTCCTCCACACCAGAGACCTCGATCTGCTCCCACTCGACAGGCACATTGTCGGCCTTGAAGATGGTCTTGACGGACTCGGCAACCTCTCCTCCGATACCGTCTCCGGGGATCAGGGTAACGGTGTACTTGCCGCCAAACTTGGCAGGCTTGAAGATGTCGGACTGGACGGTGGCGAAGGATCGGCTGAGCTGCTGGGGCTGGGCAGCGGCGCGGAGGACCTGTTGATATCACTGCATGTCAGTTGCTGGTCATGGCTATGCTTTGTCTTTTTATCTTTTGCCTTCCATTCTTCAACAGCATCTTCCAAGAAGCCCCCATCGAGAAAAAAAAAATCTCGCGAGAAAGACCTCGGCTCAGAGGCAGCCCCTCCATCTCTTTCTGCTCTGCCACAAGGCTATCACAGCCCGCAGAGCACATTGCATTCGTTCCACTGCTCTTTTCCTCCCAATCCAACCTGCAACCCATTCCCGACCCTGCCATTGCAAACCACATGCAAAATAAAAAATAGTTGCACATACCTGGGCGGTCCGGAGAGAGCTTCGTGACAGCATCTTGACAAAAGAGACGATTGCTTCAGCCTGATGCTAAACAGTAGGTATTCGCAGGGAGCACGGTCCAAGAAACAAGGAACCTAGTCGAGGAAGAAAAGAGAGGAGAGCAAAGAGTTGTTTAGAAGAAAAGAAGGAAGAGAGGAGAGAAAGTTGTATTTTTTTCCGAACAGGTTTCAAAAAATCGCCCTGGGCCAAATTACCGCAGTGACCGTTTGATAGGCTCGCGCCAATTGAGCCGAGCCTTTCGGCCTGCGCCGGCGCCGCCGCAGCGCATATTATTTTCCGTTTCATTTTTTTTTTTTTCTCTCTCTAGGAGTTCCTTTGCCCCGGTTTTTGGCTGGAAAGTTCGGATCAAGCAGCGGAATGCGACGTCTTTCCGAGCGCAGCTCCGGGCTGGGGCTCTTGCCTTGTTTGGGCCTAGGGCGGCACCATTATCGCCAACTTGGGCAGTTTCTTATCGTAGATTTGCGCTGGGCAGGATGAGGTAAGCATTTTAGGTACCGTATAATAACAAGGACATCATCAATATAGTTCATCAATTCATTCATTGCAAAAACTATCGGAAATTCTATTGCTACTCCTCCGCAGGTATACAACAAAGCAAATTGTAGACTCCCCTCTAACAGTGTGTTCCAGCCCTTTGCCACGCCTGCGTACCCAAATTCCTGTTCCTTCGCTCGTACAATCACATCCACTCACTCATATCCAACATCCTAGTTCTACCATCCTGAGATTGGTCTCTTAGACAGGCCTCCTCTGTCATTGTTTTTCTTTTCCCTTTGTTGCAGCATACTTTACCTTGATTCCCGTTTCCCAAAAACAAAAGCATTAGGCCGTTAGCTCTTCATCATGATGTTATCTGTTCTACACCTCCTCCTCATCCAGCGGTTCAACGCGAACTAGAATCTCCTCAAGCAATCCCTCCAAAAAGTTTCCAACGTCCCTTCCCATGCCTACGGGCTCAGCTTTATCATAGTAGTCAATCTCTTTGCAAACATGTGCCAGCTTATAGACAAGTTTGCGAACTTTCTCATGAGCAGCTTCGGCTCGTTGCTGCTTCGATGACACAGTTGAACCGCTCGGCACAGGCTTGTACATGTGCTGGAGCCGAATCTGCCGTCGCTTAAGGGCCTCTTCAAGCGCAGGAAAGATGACGTCGTTGAGGGCATCGAGCTCTCCGTTGGGGTTCGGAGCAGGAGGGGAAGGAAATGTTTCCAACAGTCCTGGCGAATGACCCTGTGATCTCAACGAGGATACCGATGCCGATGCCGCAGACACGGGTGCATGTGCAGGTGCAGGTGCAGGTGCAGGAGCAGGAGCGGTCACAGGGGCGGGCACAGGGGCGGGAGCCGGAGCCGGTGCAGATGGAGCCGGTAGTCGAGACACTGGAGAAAGCGGCACAACTGGAGCTACCGTTCGCTGCACGGTAGTCTGCGGTTGCGGCAGCGGCTTTGGAGAGGGAGCTCTGAAAGGCGGGATTTCTGGCACGTCGTATCGCGCAATTTTGGAGCTCGTTGATCGTGGCGAAACCCCATGAGCAGGCGGCACCGGCTTTTCGAACTTTTCGAATCCAGGAGGTATCGAAATCTTCTTATGCGCAGGGGCTGGGGGAGGGGGAGGTGAGGGTGTAGGCACGGGGTCGGGTAGGTCTATATTCAGGTTCAGTATTCCCATGTCGCGCTGCAAGTGTTCTTGCAGTTCCCGGTCGTAGTCGGGCGAGGGGGGCTCCGGTGCTTGAGTTATGACCGGTACCGTCACAATCTTTGAAGATCTTGGCGTTGTCTCTTGAAACTCCCAGCTCGTAGTCTTTACTACTACAGGGCTAGGTGGAGGGGGGGCTGCTTTGGATACAAAGCCACGCTGCTGTTGTTGAGTGGGTGTGTGTTTGCGCTGCGGGCTCGCTTGCCGTGATGCCCCCGCGCTGGCCGGGTTCGCAGCTTTGAGAGTATCACTCGGCTGAAGGGCCTGTTCCCGCAGTTTTGTTGGGCTGGATGGCTCACGCCGCCTTTCACCATAATCGGCTGAGTTCCGCGTGGCTCTCGTGTTGGTAGCACTTGCGCCCAGGGGGTTGAGCCTAGGTGGCCGGTTGACTACGCCGCCGCGGTCAGTGACAAGCCTGACGGTGCCGAAATCCCACATGTCCTCGTTGACTCGCGGTCTCTCAGGTGGCACACTCTCGCTGACGTCCCAATTTTCTTCCTCATCCGTCTTGTGCGTCGCCGCCCATCTGGAATGTCGCTCTATCAGCTCGGTAAGATATGTTGTCTTCTTTGCCTTTCGGATAAAGGGGTGTCGCAGGAGGTCTCTGGCTGTCGGTCGTTCCTTGGGATCTCGCTGCAGGCACAGTTCGACAAAATCCTTAAAGGCCTTTGTAAAGTTTCCCTCTAGCCTCGGAGGAGGGTTTTTGGGGATAAGAAAGAGAACCTTCATGGGATGAATGTCGGCGTAAGGAGGCTCGCCATTGGCAAGTTCGAGGGCCGTGATACCGAGTGACCAAATATCAGCCTTGTGATCATATCCAGATTGTTTAATGACCTCTGGTGCCATCCAAAACGGAGTGCCGACGAACGTGTTCTTCTTCGTCATGGTGGCCGAAAGCTGACCCGACACGCCAAAATCAGCCAGCTTGACCTGGCCATTGGCTCCCAAAAGGACATTGGCCGCTAGCAAATAGCATCAGCAAACAGATTGACTCGGGACGCCCATCGAAAGAGCTCCAGCCCTCACCTTTAATGTCCCGGTGCAGTTTCTTGTCCGTGTGGAGATAGTCGAGACCCATCAGCAGCTCCCTTATGATGATGGCAATGTAGTCCTCGCCCATGATGCCCGGCTTCATAAGGTCGGCACAGCTCCCACCCGCGCAAAACTCCATGACAATCCATAGCTCGGCGCCCTTTGCATAGGATCCGTAGTACTTTGTCACATATGGAGACTGCAGCTCGGACAGGATGGCGATTTCCTGGATAATGTCTTCGACCTCGTCCTCGGCATTTTCGACGTCGATGATCTTGATAGCGACGGAGCGACCGCTTCGTTTATCGACCCTAGTAGGATGCAGAGCAGCAAAATGTCAGCGTATCCGCCACAAGCAAACAATCCCAGAGGCACCCGCACAGATCAAGACATACCCCTTGAACACCTTGCCAAAGCTACCACCGCCTGCGAGCACCACAGCATTAGGGACCATCGCCAAGACACCATCTCCCAAGACCAGCAGACTGACCAATGCAGTATTCCTTTGTGTACAGAAGCTCCGGATCCAGGGCCTCATTGGCCTCTTCCGCATACCGATGCGGTTCCGCCATGGCGCTGCTCCGATGCCTCCCTTTGCAGCCGTGACCAAGAAGCGGGAATGCGAGATGCGGCGCGGTGCTCTATGTGCTCGTCCAGGGCCAGCTCTCGTCGTCGCCAATCATAAAGCCATGCGCTCTGCTTGCGGCAAATGCTGATGCTCGCTGCGTATCACAAACCTAAGACAGACTCGCCTGCTCGAAACGAAGACAATGGCGATGCGATGGTGAATGATCAAAAGGCATGTGCTAACATGAATCAAAACCATGGGTTGAGTGTGATGAGCGGCAGTACCTGGGATTGGTGCATCGAGCTGCTGTGGCGGGCGGTGAACCCCACTATGGGCCGCTACGGGTGCCCTGTAACTGGAGGCCATGTTTAGTATTGATTCTGGCTGGCTGCCGTCGCACCGGCAACACGAGCAAGGAGAGGCATCTGATTAGCCAGATGAGCATCAAAGCAACAGCCAACGACGTCACATGGCGACTGCAACTTGTGCATTAGGCGCTCTACCAATCTACGTACTCTAGATCGATTACCGCTACGGAATAGAATAATGTATAATATGTGGACAGTGCAATACACACGAAACCGGCCTAACGTGCCCATTTCGCACCAAACAGGAGAGAGATCTTCATCGTCAAAACAAATCCACTACTGTAGCTGCCCGTTGTTTATCTTTCCACCGTTTCGTGGGGTTTTGCGGGGCAACGCCCATCACAGAGCTAACAAAGTCAAAATACTTGGCATCTCTTGACCTCAATTTTACAGCAAAGAAGGTGAATACTATACTGGGTTAACCACTGTCTAGCAGAGCTTGTTAATACACGATGTAACGTGTCAAAAGCACTTGCATTGTCTACCTGCCCATACTAGCAAAGCACGACGCCGATTGGCGCCTCCACGGTGTAAAAAAAGGATACAGTAGACTAAGAAGAAAAAAAACAGTGAAGTGATGAGGCCTTGAGAGGAGCAAGTATGTGCCCAGTCGTTGAAGCCGAATGCACACACAGTAGGCCCTCCACAGCACACAAGTTCCTCGCACTCCGTAAGCAGTAGGTTCCCCCCATATAGCAGTAGTAGCAAATAAACCAAAGCCAATCGTCATAAGACCGGTTCGCCCGTGATGGGTATTAGTATCCCATGTTGTCTATATCAAGTAGATGCCCTCATCGCCACCCCGGCTACGCCCAATAGGCGTTGGACAAGAGACATGTCGCGCTCCGGCATCACGTATGTCGTCATTCGTCATGCAATGGTTAAGAAAAAGAAAAGAGCCTGCCCCAATGCCATTACTCATCCGTAATGAATTCTATCATCACTGTTCCTTGCTTCAAGCCGGCCTCCTCGATGGTAGAATCGAGCAACTCAATCAAATCTTGGCCCTGGGGCATCCTCTTCAACTCAAACTGGATACCTGCCTTGCCCTCCAAGGGCTCCGCTTTGAGCCATTCATACATCGTTCGGACATCATCCTGCAGGTTGAACCGTCGGATGACACGTCCGTCTGGGTGTCGAAACTGGATACGTGTTGTCGTGGCAGGGTTGTTGGCTGGTTCGGTGTGGGGGTTTGTGCTCGAGATCTGGTCAAATAGACTCTGCTGCTCCTGATCTCCTGATTGCTGAGGCTCCTTGGTCAACGCATCTGGATCATGGACGCTCGGTGTCGACCCCGAGCCCGAGCCACTCGCCTCGGCTCCAGCCAGGCTGTTTTTCAGCGCCATCTCCAGCATCTCCTCCTCCGTCATACGGTCCACATCAATGACCTGAGGCTTCCTAGCCGCAGCCCTGGCGACAGGGTTCTTACTGTTTGCAGCGAGGCTGTATCTGTCCAAGAATTCGGCCACCTCGGCGTGGAACTCCACGGCACTGGGGAATGGCTTCCCGCTCCAGACCTTGACTTGCTCGCCCGTCCGAGGGTCGACGATGGACACATGGGGGTAGTTGTCCGGATTTTCATGCCCCCGGTTAGGGAAATAGAATGTTATGTATTCCTCTGCGTCGGGGTAATCTTTATCCAGCTGCAGGAAGAGAAAATTCTCCTTCACCAGCTCCTGAACCGCTCGGTCCTTCCAAACGTCTCGGTTGAGCATTTGGCAATTGAAATCGCTCATGTCTTGAAGGTTGACCATGATCCACTTCTTATCTTCCTTGCCCAGCGTACGGGCCTCGTCCCATGATAGTCGAGACATGAGTTCGTAGGGCGGTCGGAATAGGTCCTCCAGGCGTCTCGCATGGGCGGATGTGCCGTTCTCGCCCGAGGGCTCGGATCGACCCCCGTCATCTCCCCATATTCGATGACCAAAGGGGCCTCTGCTTGGGGCTATCGCGAGGTTAGTCTCTCCGGTCTCCCTTTCCTTTCCTGCACCCTGATTCTAGGCAGACTTACGAGGCATCTGGCGTCTCCTTCTAAGTTGTTCCAGAATAGCTGAGCTTTCTTCCTCTGACCAAGTAGAATCAGGAGCAACAAGTGTTTCTGTTGTCCGTGCAATGGGCGCCCTAACATCACCGCCAGCATTTCCTGATTCCTGGTACATTTCTGCCTGTAGACGCTTAGCCATGGCAGCATCCTCTTCCTCCTGCGCTAACGCGGCAGCTTGCGCAACAGCAGCTCGCTCGTCTTCATCGTTATCGTCAAAGTCATCGAGATCCATATTGCCATCGTCATCGTCATCGTCACTGATGTGAATCACCCCGCCGGCGTCTTCTCTGCCGATATTGGCTCTCTTGGGTGCAGCGCGAGATGTTGAGGCGGCGGGAGTGCCGTGGGACACGCCAGCTCCAACGAGATCTGGGCTCTCAAAGTAGAGCTCGATGGCACGCTGGTAGTCGCCGCCTGTGATTTCCAGGAAGCCTCGAGCCACATCGAGACTTGCCCCGGTGATGCTAACAAAGTGGTGGATGCTATCGTCCATGGCTCTGTTGCTAAGTGGTTCGTTGGCTGCAGAGGCAGCGGGTGGGATATTGCGTCTGTTACCTTGTTCGACCAGAGCCCTCGGTGTATCGCGTCGGGCCGTGCTCGTTAATCGACGTTTGACTGGTGGTGATTGGGTCGCCGTTGGACGGGATCTGAGAAGCTGCAAGAAATGCCAGTCAGACTCGACTTAGTAGATGGTGCCCCACACTGGCCTGGCTGAATCAGGCGCGATGCGAAGCTGCGTCGGACTCGAGGTGCAGCCGATCGAGGAGCTGGGGATGGATATGGAGGATAGAAATGCACTGAGCTGGGTGAGGCTGCTTCAGATGCCTCTAAAATGCTGAGGTGAAGATATCAACAGGAAGTGAAGTTGGAGGTCCAGGTTGGAGGCAGAATCACCACATCACACTGATAAAATAGCGGGCTTCAGCGCTGTTACGGAGCGCCACAGGCACCGCGGGCATGACGCAACAATTGAAGGACCACCCCGCCATCGACTTTGCGCAGGTACTTCCTGCGGCATCTCTTGCGGGCGGGTACCTGACGACGCGAAGAGCACCGGAACAATCTATCAGCCGGATCATTCCTAGCGCCGCCGTCTTTCGTCAGATGCTGCCCTTTTTGCCTTTCCTTCAAAGGCTGGGCTGTTGATGGATGCAGGTGACTTACCCTGCAGCTGGAACAAGGCAACAATGGGCCTTTCTATTTGCACTTGGGAAGTACAGCATTTCGTTGTGACATGTCACATGAATACTCATCATTTATGCGCAGAATCATCTAGAAGCAAGTGGAAAAAGATCTGTGCGGAAAAGAGTAGCAAGTCTTTGTTGCAAGTCTTTGTTGCAAGTCTTTGTTGCCAGCAACTTGGCCATCTCCAAGACGAAATCCCACTTACCCTTCCTTGTAAGATCATATGCAACTAATATTCATTCAGTTATCCTATTGAAGGCACTTGTACACGAAACCCGTAGATAGCCTCTCCGTAGTAGTATTTCAGAACATTCTGGGAGCATTTCTCCATTCTATGAACCCAAAGTATCCTCCCAACACCTCTCCTGACACTAAAAATGTCATCAATCACCTCCAATATCCCCAGCACCGCCTCCATCACCAATGCCATCACCATCTCATCCCAACAAAGTTGTCTATTCCCACAAACTCAGAGAGGCTCGACCACCAGAAGTGAAAATAAATGCTTCCGTACGCAAATAACCCGTCGTTTTTTCGAGTGTTTGATGGGCGAAGTGTTATCCTTTGTTAGCATACATCTCGTGACTTTCACACGGGCGAGTGAGTTATCACCTTGGTACCTGGTTTGGCCCGCATTGGTCTAGGCCGAGTCTTTGTTTTGGCAAACTTTCATGTTGTGGAGGGGGTGTTGCGAAAGGGATGATGTAAGGGTGCAAGCTTGCAAGAAAAGTCAGGCCGCTTCTGACGTTGCTTGTGGAAAATGTCAATCACTCGGTTCAAGTATGAAACAAACCAGCTCTCCCATTTATATCACCGCAGCCCTTTGATTTCATGTGCATGAATCATTCATTTAAGCGGCTATCTGCCTTGTTCAGCACTATCGGTATCTAATGATACAGGCACCTATGAACCTCAGTAAATCATGAGGACCTCCAAAATATATAATCTTGTAGCAACATTGTTTAAGCTAGAAACAAGCAATTCATTGTTTATTCCTCACACTCCATGTCTCAACCACGAGCTTCCTGCAACTCCGACAGCACTCTTTGCCAAGCTCTCTGCACTTCCGGAACACGCTCTTCCTCCTTGGCTTTAACCACCGCGGCCTCAAATTGCTCCATTTGTACAGTCGACTTTCCGAAGATGCCACTGCTATAAGCTTTGAGAGTCGCGGAAACTGCCTCCACTCTCCTGAGTCTCTGAGACTCAACGCCAACTTCGGCCTTGTCAACATCGAGACTGCCCAGATATGCCTGCAGAATACCGTCCTTATCCAGTGATGTAGGGTCCGCGGGGGGCTCAGATGTCGCAAGATCTTTCATTAGGTCAATGACAGATTCGTACCAAACTTCTCGTTTGATCGCGTTGAATTTGGGGCTTGAGAGGAACGGCTCAAGAGCCTTGATGACTTGGCTGGCAACAGTGTATGCCCGCCTATCCGATGAGCGGCTGTATCCGCGTGCCACGGCCTCGAGTCCATTCTTCGCAGTCTTGATCACAGTGTCTTCTTTGGAGTCCACATCCATTTTGTTATCATCCTTGAGGTCTTCCAAGTGAGAGGACACAATGTCCACAATATCCTGCAAAAGGTCAAAGGTGTCTACCGCTTTCGCAAATCGCCATAGACAACGGAAAGCATGCACACGATATTCGTCATTGTTTCGCTTCGCTTCACGGATGACAATCTTCTTCATTAGGGCTGCAATATCAGAGTTGTATCTCCACAGGGATTGGCCCTTCTCGATAAACTCAGGGAATGCCTCCAATAGCTTCTCCTTCCCGGGGAAAGTCTTCAGAGCAAGAGCCTTTTCAAAGACGGGCCATATGGCTTTCAAGTTGGCTTCTCCAATTGCTCCTGTCGTATCGCTGGCGCTGGCTACATCTGTGACCATAGCAGCAACTGTAAATGCACCAGTGTGTCGAAGCGCCCATTGGGTGGTAGCCAAGCAGCGTTCGATAAGGTCGACAATCTCCGGCACATAACGAACAACAGTTCGATTGCTGCCAGAATGTTGATCCCATACCTCTCGGAATACTTTGCTGGTGTATTCATCAACATCATGAGACCCAAGATAGGCAAATGGCAACAGGATTGTCTCCTGGGTGGTGAAATGATCGGGAGATATCTTCGCGAGAGAGACGATGACGTCCGAAACCTTCTGGCGACGGACCTCATCTTCCGATTGTAGGTAAAGTTTCAACATGCGCTCCGAAAATCGTTGTTTAGCGCTGTCTGAGACCACTCTCATGATATAAGCGGAGGCGCGAGCATACGCTTGGCTGACCTCATCGTTCTTGTCCAGAACCTGCTTGCCAAGTAATTCCAAAAACTGGGTAGAAACAGATTTGATCTCGTTCGTATGACGAGTAAAGAGAGTTGTCAGAACCCTGCTGCAGCCAATCTTGGTTGGCATTCCAATTGCAGTCTTGATAGTTGCCTCAAGGCGCGGGGCCAACTCAACCATGACATCTTCGTCAACGAAGCGTAAGATGTTGTCGATAGCTTCTGAGATGGGGGATTGATTGACCATTTGGGATCGTATCTTATCAATCTTCTCTCGGCTATCCTCCCCAACTTGCTGATAGTAGTAGTTGATGCGATCAGGCTCGATTGTGCTCAGCAGACCTAGAAGTTTCGGGATCACCTCTGGGATAAATGGCTTCAAGTGTTTTCCACCGTGTCGCGCAATCTTGATGATGGTGATGATTGCAAAGACCTGAACCTCTTGGACAGAGCTCTCCGCAGCCTTGTCTGACAGCAAAAAGGGCAGTGCCTTTTGCATCATAGCGTTGGCTGATGCTTCATGAGTTCCCTCTTCGAGCTGTCTGGCAAGAGTATTGGACAGGCTTCGGCAGAGTCTGAAAGCAGCTTCTCTGACACTCCCCTTTACGTCGTCAAAGACCTTTACTGCCTTTGTCCAAATGTCTCCGTAGAATTGCTCATATCGCTCAAACGGAACACCTGTTAAAAGTTCAGAAATGGCAGCGCAGCTGGCTTCTCGCATTCTCCATTCTCGTCCCAGTATGCTCTTGAGCAGCTCTTCCATGATGGCGTCAAAGTGAACGTCCATCACCGTCTTCGGGTCCTTGACCAAGGCCTTCCAAATCTCGTTCATGGATCGTTGGACGTTGGTATTGGGATCGAATCGGTATCTGTAGAGCTTCGGGTATATCTTGGGGTCGACTTCAGCGTCTGAGAGGATGTTTGTGAGACCAAACCGTCCAAAGGCTGATCTAGTTGACCATGTAGCTGCATTAACCGCTAGAGCCATGAACTTGTAGACAAGTCGCTGGTCACCAACTTCATTTGCGAGGCTGACAATGTCCTTGTACGAAGAAATCGAGCTCCCTTCACCAGTTGGTAATGCTCCTGGTTCAAACAACTCTGTGTCTTCATCCACCTTGAGTTGCGTGGCAGATCCGGTAAATGCAGCCACGAGATCTTTCACCAGGGCTGCCTTGAGCTGCTCATCTCCACGCTCATGGACAAGATTGAGGCCACGCGAAGCAGTTTCTTGGACCAGCTCATCCCTCGAACTCAGAAGGCGCATAAATGCTGCTTGTGCCTGGCGGAGGCGAGAGTTTACTTCATGGAGGCTAGAACAATACTGCACGATGCAGAAAAGCCAAATACCAGAAGCTTTCAGAAGAGACGGTTTGGTTGCCTTGCAATCTTCAAAGAGCTTGTCAAGGATGCTTGCAAGTAGTGATTTCCGACACTTGCTCTGGAAGTCACGGCTTCGATATTCGACATCCACCATGAGCTTCACATAGTCCGAGTCCCAACGAGCAGTTGCAATGGTTATGGCATCGCCGACAGTGAACTGAACCTCCACCCGTTTGATTTCATGAAGAGCAAACAACTCCGTCAGGATGGTGCCAACTGGGCCTTCTGACCACGAAGCAGGTGATTCTGGAAGGTCAGTGTCTGGTATACTGGCGGCCAGCATCCCAAGCGTAATAATCGCCTTCTCATTTCCCTTTTTAGCCTTCTCAGACAGCTTTTTGATTACCTTGTCAAGAGAAGTAGCTCCGTCTTTGGGAGGGATGGCAAGTTTTGCTAGCCATAGTTGGGTGAAAGCTTCGACGGCTGCGTCAAACAAGGATGGTGCAACATTCTCTTCGACGAGAATTTGAAGGGGATATTTCCACTCGGCCACGGATGCATGGTTGTACAAAACAGAGCGAGAGCAGAGATACCCATAGGCAGCAAGAGCTCCTTCTGCAGCATTGAGGTCTGGACCAACCGCCGTCGTGGCCTTGTCGAACAAGGAATTGAGAGTCATACCCCAGTTCTGAATCTCATCGACATCCATGGTTGGGTGGGCGGCCAAAATACCCAGGGCTCTGGCGCTCAAGTCCCGTATCTCGCTCTTGTTAGATTTTATAAGAGGCAGCAGATGGCCAACCCTGTGTTTGGTGAATTCCCCCACAATGACTCTGGGGGCGAGAGATGCGATATCGACAAATGAGCGAAGACACTCTTCTGTGATGGGGGCATCCTCGAGAAAAGCGCCAACGAGGCACGCATTGAGGTAGATTGTGAGATAAGAAGGGTTGACATATCGCAGGTAACCTCGGATTTTCTCCCGAGTTTTGATGTTGGTCTTCATTTGTGCGCTGAGCGTCTGCATCCAGTCGGGCTGAACCTTGAAGTCGGGCAACGCTGCGAGAAGTATCATATGCTTGCAATACTGAATGACCAGAGCAAAAGCATTGATGCTTGAGCCTCGGAAATTGTCAAAGGTGTTGTCATTGGGTAGCACTGTTACTCCAGGGCCTGGTTCGACGTCTGCGGGAGGTGCAAGATCAGGGGCGGTGGTAAAGTATTTGAAGACCATCAGTCGCCAATCAGGCATGACAGGAGCTATCTCGCTGTGAGCGGAGTAGGTCCATGGATCCAGGCCCTTTTGCCCTTGCTCAATCACGTCGCTCCTCTCCTTAAGACGACCGGCAACAGCCATGAAATTGATCCATCGAGCATCAATGTTTGTGAATGACAAACACTCATTAGCCCACTTGACTACGGCATGGCGAGTGCTTCGTACAGCAGGCGCCTTTTCAGCTAGAGACATGTAGTTGAGGAGCATCTTCCTCAATTCGGGATCTTCATCAGCAATGTGTTGAGGAACATTTGCTGTTAGACTTGAGAGCGCTCCGTCGATATTGACCACGGCATCATTGGTTGGGTCTTCTGACAAGGCTTGGAAGAGCCAAGAGGCCAGAGCAATACGCTCCTTAAAAGGCATATCGGCGGATCGCGCGAGCATGCCAATAGTCTCGTAACCTCTCGAGCGAAGCTGGACCTCATCGTGCGTGATTTGTTGCACAGGGACAGGCCATCCTTGGGACTCGATATAGCTTTGCATGCTCTTAATAAGGCTCGGCCCAATCGAGAAGTCCTTGCTTGATGGGCCTACTTGAGCGACCCAAGATAGAAACTGGAAAAGAGCCTTGTGCAGCTTTGTCTTCTCTAGGGCGCTCGATGGCTTGAGTGCGTCTGTCGAACCATCTTGCGTAGAACTTGGCAAAAAGTCAAGGCTCACAACGTCTGTGATATTCTGTGACATTGTCGAGGCAATGGTCGATTTGGCAAGGAGTGCAAGGATCCGTGTGCGATAGGCTGCAGGAAGCCGGGAGTGAGCCTCAAAGAGCTTCCTCACCAAGTCTTCTTCTTCTAGGGAGACTGTAGTTCTCTTGATGATCTCCTCTGCTAGGGATGCCACTCTAGTGTCTGGGCTGGAGGAGGCGAATAGCGCAGGGAGGAACTTTTCCTCATCAGTAAAGGCAGCACTGGCCAAGAATGAAACGGCTTTAGCCTTCAACTGCGATATGTTTTGGAAGATTTTATCAGTTCCAGGACCTTCAACAGTGAATATCTTGGTCTCTTGTTCAGAGAAAGTTGGATTTGACTCAGCCACCGTCCGGCTCGGGGTTGGGGGCCTTAGACGTAAGAAAAGGGATAACATGTTGGCGAGATAAATTGCATCAGCCGCATTTTCCAAACCAACAAAAACTCGAAGAGCTTCGTCGTCTTTGGTCCCGCGTGATGGTAGGCGGAGATCAATCAGTAGTTGAAGGATAATGTTGAAAAAGCTGGCAGCCCTTGGTTGGCCTTCATCCTTGGAGCAGCCTTTCAGTGCGGTGGGGACCAAGTCTCGTCTATCGTCTTCATCAAGACGACCAAGACTGTGTTGGATAAGTGGTAAATCTAATTGCTTGATGATAGCACTGTCAGTTGACTTGTACTGATCAAGTAATGCCTTTACAGGCAGGATGACGCTATCGAGAATTAGTAATTCATTTCTATTTGCTATGCCCAAAGGTACAGAAGTATGACTGTACCTTGGAGGCTGGATGAATGTCCTCAGCCGACTCAGCAATGTGATGACCTAAGAAGTGTTAACAAATGGAGCCCTCGGGTAGAAGATACGTAGAGGCTTTACCTTGTTTCTAACAGCTGCGTTGGGGCTCTGTGCCTTTAGAATGATGGGGGCTAAATAGCGCCCCAGGAGCTCACACAGTTTGTCTTCGACATTGGCAACGGCGAGGATTTTAAATTCAACGCTCTCCACCAACTGCAGCTCTCGCTGCTCTGGAGTCACGGCTGCCATGGCTGCAGATATCTGGAGGAGTGGCTGGGCCGAACCAGCGGCTAGTGTAGGGAGATACGGGTGCCCAACAATAGAAATAAGGGAAAAGGAGCACTATCACGACTCAATAGGATGGTAGGACAGGTTTTTGGTAATGCAGAATGCGGGTTGAGGGTTGTGTGATGGAGGAAAGAGGATGCAGAGGGAGTGCGTAGAGATGTCAAGGGGAGATTTGCTTGGGTCGAGGCTTGAGGCTCCCATCAGTGCATCATCACTTTAGGCCAGCACACTGGCGTAATGCCCATAGTAAACAATGACTAAGCAGTCATGCGCTTGCTGTGAGTGGCCACGTGAGATCAGGCGCAAGGGTGGCATCGAGCTCTTGGATATAGGAGACGAGAACATTCTGCGGTAATGATTTTCTGCAATTGGTATCTTGAGAAATATCTACGCCATGGCATGCAAACTGTAGTTATCGTCGTTCAGCAGGCTGTTGGAGGCGCTGACACAAGCCACAGCCTTCCAGGGTTGTTACTGTATTAGATCTGCCCGATCTCCCGAGCCAATCCTGTCAACTTAGTGGCGTGCGGAGAAGCACCTACATAAAGGCGAGCAGCCCCAGGCACTACCACTATGAAGATGAAAGGAATGTTTTATTGTGTAAAAGAGTAGGTAATTGCAGAGTTTACGTAGTGAGTGTATCGATGACTTTTCGCTTAGTAAATTGCTGACTTCTTCCTACTCTGTTTTTGCAAGGAAGTGTGCTAGGATCTGACAATGATACACCATGATTGATTCAATTGCTACCTAGACTGTGAGCAAGTGCAGTATCAATAGACCAGTATCTCTGCAAAGTAATGTTAGAAACGAGGATGCCATGTTATTACCTTTAGAGACAAGACATTCCCTCATGTTGGGTTACGGTGGAATAAGACAGGTACTGTCATAAAGCCCTCAGACATAAATCACCAACGGTGAAATTTGAGTCTTTGACCTCCGATTCGGCGACCTATGTCGGCCATCGTCCTGAGAGCCCCGGTTCCGACACAACAGCGGAACAATCGGGGGGCTAAACCTGACGGAAAAGAAGCGCGGCGGTTTAGTGTGGCGTCCGACGGCGAACCGTGGGACTTCTGGAGGCGATTTTTTTTTTCTTTGTAAAAAGCACTGTCTTGGCCCTCAGTCGAGCTTATACGAAGCAAGCATATAGTTCGTTCGCCCGTCAAATGGCCAGCATTGCAGTAGACTCTATCATATGCATTGTGCATGGGCTGGTCAGGTAAGCTGATGAAAAACCTGTGTGCGTAGGGCAGGACGCCGAGGTTTATTGGATGCCGAGACCCACGATGTCGCCAGTTACGCAAGTGACGGCCCAATGACATTGGTTTGTCCCGTACTACCCATGATGGTCGAGTTCACGATGTGGTGGTGTATGAAAAGCTTTTGCCAAACTAACATCCATTAGGTCATGAGCCCCGCAGTATAATAGAGACACGCCTCACCATTTTGATTGAAAAAAAGCTGCATTTACCACCATGCCGTCTAGGGATTATGCGAGATGGTGGCTGCCTTGTGTGTGGCCGTCACATTCTTTGCATGTCAGGGAAGCTCAGAGACAGCTGATAGTTGACGACATGTCATTGCCCGTCAAAGGGCGGCAAACAAAGAAGAGCGGTGACTTTAAATAACATCCAGAGCTGACAAGACGCATTGGTAGGCCGCTCGAGGGGGTGACCTTTTCAGCTGGATATGGGTGAGAGGAATTGCAGGGGTTGTGGTGGCAGATCCATGCGACCAAGAACAAAAGCTGCGAATCCGCTGACAATGCTAAGCCAAGCTGTCGCGGGCCGTACTCGTACAGGTAGGTATGCAGCGAGCTCGTTTTCTTCTTCTTCTTCTTCTGCTATCCCTGCTGCACTCCATACTCGACGAGTAGAAAACGTGATATTGAGCGATGCGGCTTGCTCGCACTTGGTTATGCTTGTCATAACGGCAGCATTAGAAAGATCTAACTCGCCCTGGCAATGGGGGGGAATCGCTTGAACCTTTTCCGAATTGTTGAAGCTGACTGGCTGAAGCTGTACCCTCCTGGCGGGATAAACCTGGCCTTTACGAGGTAGCAGTCTGCAATCCTACCTTCAAACGGCTGCAGGAGACGACGAGCTCCCATGTCGAAAGCGCACCAACCCAACACCTCTCTCACAAGGTTAACCCACCAGCGGCCATCCAGATACCTGGAAACGTCGCCCATTGGGGGGACTTGGACAGAGGGTGTTGTGCAGGAGCGCCACTCCTCAATGCCGCTCCCCAACCAAAGTCCACCAAAGCCCTGCGGTTCGAGGTAGGCGGACAAGGGAGGGGGTGGTCTCTTTGGCGTGCTGAGAAGCCGGGGGTGAGGAGGGGTAGAAGTGGTGCCCTGTACGATCGTGACGGGTCAGAAACAAGATCCATCCATAGGCGGGATGCACAGGCTGAATACCACATGGCAGACGGGCCTCTTGGATAGGCCTTGAGCTTTGCCCGGGAGCTTCGTTGTGAATCGCGAAGACGTACGAGTAGGAGCTTGGCCCGTGAGAGACGCGGTCAGAAACTCCCTGGCGGAGCATCGGGTACCTGTACTGCGCGTGCTTTGTAGTATACTTCTGCATGCACTCTCCCTTGTCAGCTTTTCGAGGCACATAATCATGCAGGGGGCTTGCTGATAGGACAGATGCTCCCGTGCGCATGTAAGTTTTAAGACACCTGGTGATCGCATTTGTCGCGAATTGCGACGGCAGTCTCAGCGCAAACGAAAATGCCATGGCCGCGCATTAACAAGGATTGGCGCGGGACGCAGCAGCATTTGCCGGGACCAGGTCCAGCAGCCACCTCAACCTCTTTTGTGCGCGTCTGGCGGGCGTGGGAGATGTAACCAAGTGTCGCAATACGCTCGTTGGCTGTTCGATTTGTCTTGTGTAGCATTGCTAGGGCCATCGGCGCAAACAATGGTGTGTCCTTTTTGCCTATTGCTTGTATGTATTTGTTTCGGTGGGAGACTTAATGCAACAGCAATATAGTATACAGGGATGACCGTTGAAAGACACGTTGCTTTTTTCTCTTGGCCTGGTGGTGTTGCGATGATCGGCATGTGCCGAAAATAAGGTGGTGGTTTAGCACCGCCACCATAGCTGTAGGCACCAGAAGTAAAGAAACACCAAAGCAAAGGAGACGAAAACATAATAATAATGAAATAATACTGAATAAGACATGACCTAATTTACCGTTATTATTAAGGCATCAGTTCGGATGTCATCTCTGGAAAGCCACATATAATGCATCCGCATGCAGGGACTGATCCGCTCCAATTTACACAAGCCGCCCTGTCGCGTTACAATATTGAGACGCGGGTGAGCACCCAAGACTTTGTGGCTGGCATTTCGCCTAGGAGATTAGCTCGTGATGTTGCTCTGGTCCGCTCCTTGGTAAATTATGCTGAGACAAAACAAGTTGTCTTCCATCAAATCAGACATGGCGGTTTGGGACATCTGCAGAAATGTCCACCTTCCTGTCCTGGCCACCAGCCAAACCGTTGTGTCTCTTGGAGAGAGGTTGGCGCCGAAAAGCACACTATGCCAAGTAGCAACAGTCTCTGCTGTAGCAGTTCTTCGACTTCGCTTGTACAAGTAGTTCTGTAGACGAGCCCGAGATCCATGATCTAACCGTTTCATCATAGGTGCTCTGCGCTGCCGTGAGTCGATCTGGCAATCAAAGAAGAAACACAGTTGCCTTCCCCACCTGTGACCTGCATAATCGGATCCTACATGACCTTGCCAGTTCCGTGCCTCTCCTTGTTTGTGTCTTCCCCTTCTTTCGGCTTCCAAATGTTGCTACGCAAGACGCAGGTCCACTGACAAGTGCCATGTCCTCCAGCCAGTCAGAGCCGCAAGCGGCGAGATGCCAGAGGCTGCACTGTTTAAATCGCCACATGGAATTGCGCACTAGGAATACAACGAACTGAGAATGGAGCCAACGTTGACAACTAGTGACACGCCGTCGGACAGTCCGCTGGAAGCTTCTGAGGTTTTTGGCCCACCAAGGCAATGGCACGGTATGGGGACAGTGTGTTTTACAGCAGCCGCGTATCGAGACCAGATGTTTCCGGCTCTTGTGCGGAGCTGCTTTCGTGGCTTTGGCACTGAGGAAGACAGTAGGTGCTCCGTGAACGATGACGGTGCGAGCTTCCGCATGCTTGGTGGCCAAGCCGTGTAATAGGCTCAATGGAAAGGTACCTCTTTTCACGGTCTGCTGCGGCAAATAGTTGAAAATTTCGTAGCCCCAACTCATCGGAATCCATCTCCGCGGTCTGACAGGGCGGAGTCCTCTCGGTGCTGCTTGTACTGTAACCGGATGAAGAGCAAGCATCCTTGCCGAGTTTGACGAATTCAAAAATAATTAAGCCGACAGTGGTTTGCCTTGCTGCATTTGCTGCATAGGTACTAGCAGTAAACGCAAATATCTGTGTCAAGTACTCGTACTTGTAAAGCGCAAAGCACGAGACCACATCTGAAGTAAACCTGGCAGGTACATCGGGGTCTGGTTGAGCTTGGAGATGCGCCACCAACGCTCCAACAAGAACCGGCTGCCTTTGTGGTGCCCACCTACTGAGAACTGGCTCTTTTTTCTCCCCTCGAGTCCCCGGTTATTGCAAGGCGAAGAGCCCTGGGCCAGTTGAATTGCCTGAGCCTATTCGCCGTCCTCAGCCAGACAAGGACTTCCGCCATGGCGCGTGGCGCCTCTTGCTCCGTACACGCCCTGAAGCAACGAAAAAAAGCCATGGCTTTCGCTCGAATCTGGCACAGGCCACAAGGTTTTGTACTGTAGCAGGACGAGAGGGCTTGGGGCCTCATTGCTGAGAACGGCGGCAGGCAGCAAGTGAATAATAATACTCACGGGCTCGTCGCTCCCTCCACGAGTTTCTTCTTTCCTTTTTTCCTGTTTCTTCCACAGCGTTATTTACTCTTTCCGTTTGTTGTCGTCTGCGAAGTACACAGGAATTGATTGATTCATCGCCGTGTGATTTGATTGATTGGTTGTGTGTCTCGCTCCGTCATCTTTGCACTCTGTTGTCTAGATCTGACAATTTCCGGCATTTGTTTGGCCAATATTGCTGCAAAGTACCTCTTTTCTTGGCTGCCTGATATATCCCTACCGCTGCTCCTTGTCCCCCATTGCCTCCCTTGCCTCTTGCTGTTTCATTGCAACTGCAGCAAAAGGAAGATCCCGAGCGATAACGCAGCAACGCTTCCTTGAGCAGCAGCGTCATCTGGTGCGACCCCTCTCGTCAAGTCAAGAGCTCCAGCAGCACCAGCAGCACCAGCAGAAGCTACCATCTGGTTTCTTGTCCGTGTGGGTGGAATTTTGACCTTGTGGGCTGTTTCAGCGCCCTTTGAAGCCAACTTGGCCAACCAACGGGCCCGAGATCGAGCAAGAGATCGCCTTTGGCCGCCAAAAACCAGCGCCCACATCGACGTCTCACACCAATACACGCACACCCCCCCCCCCTGGCTGGATCCTGGCCGATTATTCGACACTCGCCCTCGCCTAACCTAAGGCAACTAATCCCCGCGCGACCCGGTCGGTCCAGGCTGTGCAGACTCAACAGTGTGTGAGAGTGTGTGTGTCCACTAGACAAGTCCAAGTCCAACAAGAGGGCCAGTTAGCAGCACCAGCTTTGGACAAGGGAGAGAGAAAAAAAAAGCTCGCCCGCTCTCTGCCGCACAGCGTCCCGCGACTGACTCTTTCTTCCATCACACATTCTTCCTCTTTCATCTCTTTTTTTCTCGTCACGGCTGCTACGGTTCTTCCCTTGCGCGTGTTTCGGACTATCGGCTGAGAGAGTTACGGTTGTTTTTGCCGGCGCCTAAAAGTAAGTTGCACATTTTCCTGCCTGCCTCTTTGAATTTTTTTCTGCTTTTTTTTGTTCGTGTGAAATTTTTCCCCTCTTGTCCGTGCCCCGGTTCGAATAGCGTGTGGTTTGCGCGCGGAGCGATGGATCGAAATTCGAATTGGATGTCGCCTCTGGAGCCGCGGCGACGAAATCGCCAATCTCGACAAGGACCAAGGCCGAAGCAAGTGGCCAAGACAAATGCGCTTGGAGACAAGCTCAACTCGGCGACGCAATCGATCGAGCAACAAGAGAAATACTGCGCTGCGCCCTTGCAGGCGTGGCACATGCGGCGAAATGCGGCGTCGTATTCCCGGTTGCGCCATCGCCATCCGGCCGTGCCCCGAGGCCTCAACACCATTGCCGCGTCCAGATTCTGAGCGTCGCATCGGCCGACTCTTTCGCAAAGCATCGTGATTCCTCTATGCCATTGGATTTTCTCTCCGGGAGCACTTCGGCGTCTCGCGGGGCGATGCACGATCTCCATCCGATTTCACCCCACTTCGCCGGGTCTACCATGTGATTGCGGCAGCCGAAGAATCAAGGACGATAATCGATACGGGAGGGACCGGAAGGGCGTTACAAATCATGGAGAGTTGGTGGATGCGGCCGTATGTTTGGTGTCTTCGTGTCTATCGACGTTGATGTCGCCTGGAGAAAATGCCCGAGACCGCATGGTGGATGTTGGGGATGATGGTTGCTCGTGCTCCGAATAGCTACATCACAATTTTATGCCCGACAAATATGACCAGCGCATCGAGACTCTCTTATCTCGGATCGCGGATAAACGAATCTTTTGCCATTGGCAGACGACTTAGAACTGTGTCCACGACTGGACGGAGATTTCTGAGTGTGGAGTGTGTTGGCGTGCGATTGGCGCGTCGGCCGTTTGCCATTACCAAATTGGTCTTCTTTTATGGGCGCAATGCTTCTCAGGACGACTTGACGACTGTCAACATGGCCAAAACGGTGGATTGATGGATATGGAAAGCAGCCTGCGATATATCTGGTGTATACTTGACTCGGATCGTCCGAATGTCTACTATACAGTCATCTACGAATCTACAAGCACACTGCCACTGAGGACATGCGGCGCATTCGAATACGAAATTTAACACTACAAGAATATACTGAGGAAACCTTGGCGATCGATATCCCGATCAATATCTGGATAATGCGCAGAATGTCTGGTGGAGAAGGGAGAGAAAGATGGAAGTGGCTGTTGTGGATGTGCCACTGGCTTGTTGGCTTAGGCATCTCCGCAGGCATTTTGCGCAACACGTGGGATCGGAGGGCCTTTTTTTTTACTTTTCTTTCATGACTGCACATTGCACCGCTACTAGAAGCTTTGACCTGCATCATAGAGTGCTAATGGTTATATCTAGGTTCTTCTTGATTTCGAGAGCGTTCCAACTGTTTTACCACACTCCTTTAGGATTTTCGGTAGAACATACGATCGGTCCACGATATCATCTTTCGACTCCATCTTAAAGAAAGTCATTATCCGCCTCAAGCATCGCATTTGTCCCCTTGCCATCTTGAACGCGGCGTGACGGCGTATTGAGAATCTCTTATTCATACGGACACTTTTTTTCCTTTGGAGTCCCTTTAGCAAGACTGGATATCGGTCTTCTATTGCTTCGTTCTCGATCTTCGCTTTCGATTCGAACGCTTCATCTCTATTTCGATTCTATTTAGGTACGTGGTTGATTGCCTTTCCATGACATTATGGTGGACAGTGTTGACTGTTTGTCCCTGCATAGTCTTTGAGCATCTTCTTCGGCAAGGAACGAAATCCTGACATCCTGTTTATAATCGAGCTTGAAGCAGATTACAATTTGGTTTGCCAAAACATAAAGTAATTGGTATGTGCTGAGTTTTCCTTTTTTTTCCCCTCCTATGCTTGACCACGGTCACGCCAGCTAGATATACGTCTATATCATCTTGGGCTTGAAGGGGGACATAGTGAGCCAAGCGGCTTTCCCTCTAATTCCCCAAGAAACCTTCCCCAATGACGCCTACATTCGTCCACCTGTACATCCACCATCATCTACATCTTTATCCACCCCAAAAACTCTAAACTGGCTCTGGTGGAACCCATGCGAGATTGAGGGTACGAGATATGAGTAAAAGATGGATCAGTATTTAAGCTGGCACGTCACTCATATGACCCCACTCCTCTTCCCTTCTCTCTCCTTATTTCTATCGCCAATATGCCGGACTTGTTTGAGGTACTCTTTGCTGACGGGCAGCTGCAGATTAGTATGGATCTTAACTCTTCCTTTCCTGGTGCTTCGTCTAACGGCATCTCTTCTGCCAGTCCAATGGCTTTTCAAAACGGAACCCCCCCTGCCACCGACATGTCGGCTGTCCCTCCTCCTGCTGGTCCTACCCAGGATCAGGCCAAGACCACCCTGTGGTAAGATACGACCCAACTGCTGAGCATGCAATGTGTCATTTGTGATTAACAAGAATGATAGGATGGGAGAGCTCGAGCCTTGGATGGACGAGAACTTCATCAAGGGTGTTTTCCTTTCCGCCGCTGGCGAAACCGTCAATGTCAAGGTGATCCGCGACAAGAACTCGGGGTGAGTTTGTCTCCATGCTATGTTGTCTATCGTCCCTCATGACACAAGGGAAAAGATAAAAAGACAACGAACCCCAATCATAAACATCATCACTCGGCTAACTCTACTCTCCCCTCCCAGCAACGCCGGATACTGCTTCGTCGAGTTCGCGACTCCCGATGCTGCCACCAAGGCGCTTGGCCTCAACGGAACTCCCGTGCCTAACAGCTCGCGCCAATTCAAGTTGAACTGGGCGTCTGGAGGCGGTCTGGTTGATCGCCGGTAAGTTTGATTCCTGTTTGAAATTCTGCCATCCTCAGCCTTGCCCTTCTTTTTCTCGCTGCCTTGCACAGGTACCTCTGCTTGTACCTTCCCCACTGCAGCTTCTCATGTACCTGTCCGGGTACCGCGCAGAGTTTGTGGCAGTAACCGTGGCGCCTCGGATTTACTTTCTTCACCACCTTCAGGCGCAACTTCAATCTCCCGCTTCTGCCTTGCCTCGCCCTGTTTCTCTCGCCGCTACAACTTCCCCCATTTCCACTCTTCTCACCTAATTTCTCCCCTTTGTTACTTTCTTTTTCTGGACATCGCCCTCGCTCCTGCTGAATATTTGGTTTCTAATGTCTGCCAACGATAGAGACGATCGCGGCCCCGAGTACAGCATCTTTGTCGGCGACCTTGGCCCCGAGGTCAACGAGTATGTCCTGGTCTCTCTCTTCCAGGCTCGCTTCCCTTCGTGCAAGTCGGCCAAGATCATGACGGATGCCATGTCTGGCCAGAGCCGCGGCTACGGCTTCGTGCGCTTTTCCGATGAAAACGACCAGCAGCGTGCCCTTGTTGAGATGCAGGGAGTCTACTGCGGCAATCGTCCTATGAGGATCTCGACTGCCACTCCCAAGAACCGGTAAGTTGCGCCCGCCATCTTTTGCCCACGCACTTTGCCCGCCCACCTTCTGTCCCTTGCCAACTCTCCACTTATACCTATACACACCCCATCTATCTATTCATCAAACTGAGAACACTGGGCTCTAACATGACCATTTCGCATTATAGTGGCAATCACGGCTTCGGTCACGGACACCAGGGCGGCCCCATGATGGGTGGTGGTATGCCTCAGCAGCAAATGTGGGGAGGAGTGCAAGGATTTCCCTATGGCGGTGGTGCCGGTGCCGGTGGTGGTGGCTTCAACCCAGCTACCCAGATGAACCAGTTCACCGACCCCAACAACACAACTGTTTTCGTCGGCGGCCTTTCAGGATACGTCACTGAGGATGAGCTCCGATCTTTCTTCCAAGGATTTGGAGAAATCACTTACGTCAAGATCCCCCCTGGCAAGGGCTGCGGCTTCGTCCAGTTCGTCCACCGCCACGCCGCCGAGATGGCCATCAACCAGATGCAGGGCTACCCCATTGGCAACTCCCGAGTGCGACTCAGCTGGGGCCGATCTCAGAACAACTCTGGAGTCGGCACTCCCTACCGCCCTGCTCCTCCTCCGCCTCACTACATGGGCATGCCTGGCCCTGCCCACGGTGGCCCCGGTCCCAACCCATACGGTGCTCCCCACCACTTTGGCGGTCCTGCTCCGGGTCCCCAAGGTCCTTCAGGGCCCCCAGGTCCCGCCGTCCCCCCTCAGGTAGGAAATGAACATTGACACTCCCATAGAGAGACAGACCACAGAGAGGCTGACCGCTGATTTTTCGTAGTAAAGTTTGAAGAGACGGCCGGACATTATTGAGACGAGCTGGTCGCTCTGACCAGCCTCGGGGAACTGGACAAGGTTTTGTCGACTCTCATTTGATGCTCTCCTTTCTTATTCTTCACAGCCGATTGATGGGCTGACCTGGGGCAACATTGGGGCGTTGGACTGATTTGCGTCGTTCGGGCACGTCGTCTTTTGTCATTTTTTCTCACGTTGAAATTACCATTGCTCTGCGCTTTGACACGACACTATGCACCCCCCATTTTCTTGAGTCTCAAATCACGACCGGCGTTGGAGATTTCAGTTCTCTGGGGAACTGTCACCAGTCAAATTTGATTACGTGCTTGATTTTATGATTCCCCTAACAAAAAATTGATGCCGTGCTTTGTTTGCGTGTGATTGCCTCATACTTTTGTGATGTGTGCATTTGTTGTGTTGTATTTCCTATGTTCTCCTATGTCCTTGCCTTTCTCTCTCTTCCTTTTCCTTATTATTCTTTCCTTTTTTTCCTTGAGTATTTTTCTTAAATGTTTTCGTTTATCAATTAAATCCAGACTTTGCGCACAGCGGCAACAGAAATTCTCGTCATGAAGAATTTGCGCTGGTCATAAAACACTTTGCCATTATAAAAGCTTTTTTTTTTTTTTTTTTTTGCTTTCTTTCCTTTTCCTTGTGTATTTCTTACCCTTGGCTTTCTCTTGTCTCTTTTCCTAAGCTATCTTTCCTATGTCTTTCTCCTCTTTCTTTGTGCTTCTCGCTTTTCTTTCCCAGTCGTTACCGTTCATTTGTTTGTCTCTTGGACTTGGGGCAACGGTGGATGCTCAATCATTACTGGAGTTTCCTTGGGTATTATTTCTTTTCTCCATATTTCATTTCCTGTGTGCCTCCATCATTCGTTAGGCAACTTGGAATCTTTCCTTGTTCCGATGCATGGAGTCTTGATCCGTCCCTAGAGCTTTCTGCAAGTAGCAGCCGTGGGTGTATCCAGCGAGCTGTCAAGATAGCGCATGGCAAGGGGACTGGCATATATAGCTGCTCTATTACATATAGAGAAGAATATATCGGCGCATTTAGATGGGGAAATTTGGATTGCCTTTGTTGAACCCGTGCATGTCTTGATTGCGGCTGTTGTCTGTGCTTTGCCGCCGTAGGATCAAGAGAACTTTTGTGGTGGTCCGTGCCGAAATCCCGTTACAACGACACTATCATGGGTTATGTTACTCTTCTTAGCCAGAATCAATTGTCGAGCCCACGACTAGTGGTCTGGGGCCAATCACAAGATGGTGCATCGCCGGCGAGGAGTCACCATCTGTCCCACTTATGGCTGCATGCTTTGCGCCAAACTTGCCACGAAATAGTGATGGAAGCTATGGTGAGTTAAAAACCCTCTATAAATAAAGCCTTGATAACCTATCCCGTGGTATGTGTATAGATCTCATGAGCGTGTTTCTACGGCGATTTTGCGGCATCAGTAAAACTCAAAATATTCTACTCCAAATACAGAAAAGAAAATACACGGCCATGTCATCCACACAAAAGAATTTCCGTGTCGAGCCCGCTCGGGAGGAAGACATGCCACGATGCATGCAACTCGTCCTCAATGCCTTTGGACCGTTCCCAAATTTCGATGTCATTGGAGGAGGGCCAGATTCAGAAGAGAATCGGAGGCTGAACGCGGAGCGACACTTGCGCGGCTACAAGGAGCATCTTGAAAAATACCCTTCGGTGTCGCCGGGAGTCAAGTGTGTGTTTACGGATCCTGAGACTGGAGAGGAGAAGATTATTGGGTTTGCGGAGTGGTTTATTTGGGATCGTGAGAGGACTGAAGAGGAGTACATGGTGGAGAACTACATTTTGCGATTGGAGTGGGTTGACGATCTGGTGAAGAGGAAGGTTGTCTTGGATGCTATGGAGCCGGAATTTGCAACGAGGAGAAAACTCATGAAGGGGCGGCCGTTTGGGCTGCTGTGCTTTATGTGTGTTGATCCTGAATACAGGCGACGAGGAGCAGCGACGGCGTGTGTGAAATACGGGATGGATCGGTGTGAGGAGTTGGGCATACCGGCGTATTTGGAGGCGAGTGAGGAGGGTATGAAGACGTACAAGACTCTGGGGTGGGAGGTGTACGAGGGACATGGTGAGGAGTTGACGTTTCCGCCGATGATTTGGTGGCCTCCTAATGTTACGAAGGAGTGAATGGGCTGGGCTTTGTTTCTACTTTGGAGAGGAGCTTGGAAGAATTTGATCGCACTTTGATATAGCGGGTTATAAAATCATTTCGGTTGAGATGCCACAAATATTAGAATAGCAATGTGTATATATAGTCCCAGCGGGTTCAATGAATCTCGGAGCCTTTCGATCGCGTATCTTTCGACGGTTAAACAGCATGGGTAGAAAACCACCTATAGAAAAGAACTGTTAGCACAAGTTCGATAGTATGAAGCCAAATAGAAAGAAATGAGCTGGGCTTGGTAAACATACCACATTATTCCCTAGATTCTTTGAAAGGCCACCTCTGGTATGGTTCCCCTAATAATGGCATCCTGACTTCTCGTGCATGCAAAAGATGTCTTAAAAAAAGAAACATTTGTTCCAGAGGCCATGAGAGTCGTCCTGTAGACTCTGCTCTGATATCAGAAGTCAAGCCAGGATCAAATGCCATAGCGTCTGCGAATTCGAGCGGCCACATGCACAGAAAGATGCCAGAGGTGAATCATCAGCAGCAGGAGATTGAGCCAAAAGGTGACAGTCTCAAATATTTGAAACCACTGTTCTACTGACGACATTTTTCCCGTGGTGAATGGCTTTCGGCTTCGAATTGCTTCAGTGTAACGTTCTTTGGCGCGGATGGGGAAGGTGCTTTTCTGTGGGATAGTTATGTTTGGGGCAACTTTTGTGTCGCAAGCACTCGTGCATGGGTACTAGATAACTACCACTTGAAAGATGGTCCGAGTCAACTCTGCAGCGAGGCCAGCAGCTAGGGACAAAAGCTGACCAAAAGATGAGAAAAAACAAAGCTATTGTTTGCATTTTCCAAGCTATTATTTTCATTTTATTGAGTGCATTTCTTTCGGACAATCATTTTATCCTGCATCTCTCCGGGACTAAATCTCGCCGTTTTCTTTGACCCCTGACGGGTAGCCACCTACCAAGAGTGAATCTGCGAAGTGAAGAATCCTTCACTTACCTAGAGACAAGTAGAATAATAAATTACTGAACCTGCTGATTTTCGAATATTGTAAAGGCTATACTCCAATGCCAGTGAGTGATAGTATGGCTTTTGGTGGCCACGATACACTCGATTTCCTTGCGTATGCAACACGAAGCTACACTACAAACTAATCCTCTCGCCAATTTCGAGACAATTATCACGAAATAATACAGTTTTGAATGTGGACGAAAGAAACAATTACTTAGTTCTAAGAAATATGGTATCTGAATACATGGTTGCTCGAAAAACTACCAATTTACGAGATGTGGAATACAGTCACAAGAACTTCGAGGGCAGCCATCATCACCCACTACTAATATCAAACCTCGTCTGCATTGAAAGCCTCCCATACCACAAGAACTGCAACTCCCTCTCTGCCTACCCCCCAGCTCTCCGTCTCTCAGCCTGCACGCCCAAACGCACGCCCAAACGCCAAAACAATAAACCTCAACGCGGCCCACTTTGATCTGATCTGGGAGCAAAACAGCCGGCCAATGAGAAAAATCGGCGCAGCTGGCAGCTTTTTCGAAAATCATTTTCACAATCAGCAGCCTACCCATTTTCCTAAAATGGAATATGAGGCAGATGCAAAGGTACGTACCTGCTTTTGAAGAGGCAGTGGAACGGGCAGTGGTTGGGGGGAATTGGGAGAGGTGACGAGGGCCCTGGTGATGTCGTGGTGGATGGATTTGGAGAATGTGGTCGAGATGCCAGGACGCTGTACATAAGAGTAAACGTCCACTTGTAGTTCGTAAATCTCTGCTAGTATGTCTAGCTCCTCTAGATTATCTTGTCATCAAAGCAGAGAGTTCTCGTGCCTAGTATCGTAGAAAAATGTGAATCTTTTTTGCCAGTTGTTCCTGACTCTGGTTGCTACGTTTGGATAGCCACCCGGCACTCATTCCAAAATGTCTATGAAAATTCAAAGATCTTCCATATTGAAATACACTGAAAAGATGATGGAGGTTCTTTGGATATGCATTTCGCGCATTTTCTAGGGGAAATGTCTTCCTATGTTTGATCCAAAATGCGAGTTCATCATGCGCGAATCCTTCCACCGCGGCAATTCGGAACAGAGAAGATATTGTATAGTATTGAACAAGCAAAATAAATCTACATAGATCAGAACGTCTTGCCGTAGTGACTCCCCCAAACCCATTCTACATAGCTCATTATCGCAGCCTCTTGCCCCATCATGTCTGCCCGCCGCTAGCCCATGGTAAACCCCTCCGCATGTCTATGGCTTGAGTATTTGCGAAATATGAATGGTGCAAAGCGGGCATGTAGATTATAGGGAAGAGCAATCTCTTCTCGGCTCTCCACGTAGATGTCGTACACTCGTGTTCGATATCGGAGTAGGTTGGGATTTTCGATTTAATTGAATCTGCCTAGCACTTGACATGGTTAGCTGGGGACGTAGATACATCTTGTTGGACAATACCTGCAAATATTATTGGCACATGAGAATTTCGTACTGGGAGACATTGTTGGTAACCAAGAACAAGACAAGAACCTAAGACGCTCTTTTCTTGGAGAATCTATCCAGCCGTGAATGAAAATGACTGAGGATAAATAGGGAATAATGGATAATTGTTCAATCTCCTATTGAAGCGCCGTAAGTTTTGATGCAGTTAATGCGACGGAATCGGTAGAGCAGTTTTGCAGCAGCACCATGGTTTCTGCTCAGAGTCTCTGGGTAAACACAACCCTACGGCAAATTTGAGAGAAGACGAGCATTGGAAATGAACGCTGCTGAAAAAGCAAAAACATTGCATAGGTAGAATTGTTGGAAGAACTATATGGCTAGAGTAACGTGCTTGCGCTCATACCTTAGTTAAATGCTCAAGTGCAGCGGCAATGCACCCAACCGATGCGTTTCTAAAGTTCTCGATTTCTTTGAGCTCTCGACATTGAATCTGGCTCATACTTCATTGACATTATCTTTGCTTCTGATTTTTACGCACTTCTGGTCACTCTCTCTTCCAGAAACCAACCTCTACTGAGTCTCTGTTAAATTTCCCCCCTGACACGACCCTCTAGGGTAACATTGTCCAACTTTCAAATGGATGGATGCCTTCAAGGTATGGATATGAACTTTTTGGATTACCGAGCGCCCTTTGACAACTTTTGATACCAGACTGTTACTGAATTCCCGATAATCCAGTTTCTCCAAGACGACCGACCGAATACCGACACTCGATCCGTAGAACCGATCCAAGAACGAAACCGAAGCCTACCTCCCCGACGCTCGATTCCATTTCTAGGCATTTACTATGTCCAGCGACCGGTGGCTACAGCTTGATACGCATTTGAGGGCGTGGAGGACAAGATTTGTATGTGGATGGGTGTTTGGAGTAGGATACACTGCATGGTTAATGCTTCTGGAACGAGAAATGGTGGACGTTATCGCACATTTATTTCGAATTTCAAGTCTATGAAATATTTGTTCCATATTTTTTGATACAATAATCGGATTCGCTTTCGTGAAGCGACTACTCTCGCAAGCAAATTTGTGTCCATCATGGCTTTCTGACACCGATAAATCTGTCCCATCCTACTCCCATAGACTATCTAGTAGTTTTTTTGCAGCTTTGCAATTCAAAAGCATGGCCAAAACGAGACTGTGAATAGCCCTGTCGCCGTATCTTCTGTTACTTTTTTCAGAGCTCGACTCTGGCTTGGAAGCAGCCCGAGAAAGAGTTTCGTACTACCCCGATTCGAAGCACTGAATGCCCTGTCAATCAAGCAATTGGTTAGCTCGATCGATTACCGTTGGAGATCTAGATTGTGGAGAAAACTAGCAGGGATACACCCTTGGAGCGACGAGTCAAGAAATAGACTACGAACGACCACATCTAGCGTAACCAGATGACGAGAAAACAATTGACGGAAGATACTACGAAATGAATGGTTTTCTAGGTGAACCCAAGTGTATCACTATCTGTCTATTACTCGGCCCACCGTTACTACAGAAGTGTTCTCTGTCTTCTCAATGTGTATCGGTCGCATGAATATGGTTACTTTCGGGGATGGGTAGAATATGCAATCATAGGAAAAATAGGGGTAAACCAAATAACAATTACAGAATCTTTTCCAATGTTTGTGACATCTTTTTCAGCATGGACAGTAACGCAATATGCAACTTGGACAGCAATTGCAGCCGTATGGGACTGGGAATAGCTTCACCTGCACAAGAGTATCGTAGCAGTGCCCTGTACGTAGGCTCCAGGGGGGCTACAGAGGCCAGCAGCACTACACCTGCAATGCGATATATCCAATTCAAACAACTACACAATTACGAATTCCAGATATATGGCACAAATGACAATTGTATGGAAACTTTATTACTACCAATTGCTCTACACATCTACAGCATCATCAAAGCCTTGATACCAACTTGCCCTCCAATATCATCATGCCCATTGACGCCCTCAATTCCCTTGCCAGCAACCTCACATATTGCAACACCAATCCCTCCCTCCTCGAGAACAGGCAACTGCATCACATACGCAGACAATTTCAATATCAATTCACTTTTCTCGCTTGTCCATGCAGAGTCATCCCCTGAATGCCCCTCTCCTCCTCCAAGTCTGCCAATGATCGAGCGAGGAGGCCAACCCAGACTTCACTTCTGCATGAACTTGATACCGGTGGCGTTGACTGTGGAAGCTTCTGGCCAAAACAGCACGCGTTTGCCCTCTCGTTGCCTACGCGACTGCAGTGATCCCGAATTCTCATAGGCCAGAAACGAGGTGCAGGTGTTGATTTTCCAGTTCACTTTTTTTCCCAACACCTGACAGCCAGATCAGTAGGCTCCACTCCTCTGATTCCCACAACTACTTGAACCTCTCCTCCTCCCACTCTCTCTTCCTTTTTTCTTTCCTCCTTTCACCATCCGGATTTCCAGCTGAGTTTTCCCCTTATGTCTTTTTTGAGTTGTGAATTTTGTTGGTACTGCTAACCTCATAAACCCAGCTCCAATTCTTTGGCAGGAAATGATTAGAAAAGGGTTCTTCTGAGAACAACTCTGTCTGCCAGATCAGCAGCCAGAGGAGTTCGTTGACTACACCTTTAATATGATCCTGAAATCTCTTTTTCTTTTTCTTTTTCTTTTTCCCTTTACCCCCTTCCTCTTCCCTCTTCCCTCTTCCCTCTTCCCTATTGCCTCTTCCTTCTCTTCCCTCTTCATTCTCTTCCATTTTCCCTTTTTTCTTTTTGGTCCTTTTTTTGGTCTTTGTCTTTTTTTCTCCATCTCTTTCTTCTTTTCTTTTTCTTTTTGGTCATTTCCTCTTCTACTTCCAGTTCCAATCTCAATCTGAATTCCATTTTCATCTTCCACTTTCGTTTCTCTCCTCTATTTCTAGTCTTCATCTTTGATTTCGATTTCCCACTTCCACTTCTACTGCCACCTCCATCTTCCACTTCCATCTTCCACCTCCATCTTCTACCTCCATCTTCCACCTCCACTTCCACTTCCACTTCCACTTCCACTTCCACTTCCACTTCCACTTCCACTTCCACTTCCACTTCCACTTCCACTTCCACTTCCACTTCCACTTCCACTTCCACTTCCACTTCCATCGTCGACCTCCATCGCCCATCTTCCACTTCTATGTTTCCATTTCCACTTTCCATTCTCGACTTCTCCTTCCACTGTGACCGTCGCTTTCTTTTTCGTCTTCTCTTCAAAGGTATGTCTTCAAACTTTCATTTTTTTCTCTCTCTTTCTTTTCTGTTTTTCTCTTTCTCTTCTGTTTTTCTCTTTCTCTTCTGATTCTCCCTTTCATTTCACTTCCATCTGCCAAGTGATGACAAAAGGGTTCTTTTCCAGCTGCCAGCCAGCAATGGAATCAAATACTCTGTCTGATGGGCAGTCCGACTTCGGTTGTTCGACTTCGGTTGTTCAACTTCGGTTGTTCTGCGTGCGCTTCTCGAGGGTCATTTTCATTTTCATTTTCTTTTTGTTTTCCATCGACTTCTCTCTCGGTAAGTGTCCTCTTTTCCTCACTTTTTTTTTTCGCACTTCTTTTTTCTTTTTTCTGCTTCTTGCTTTCTCTTTGCCACACACAGACACATGGAATGATGACCAAAGGGTTCTGTATTCCAGCTGCTAGCCAGCAATGGAAATAACAAATTTCGTCTGACACTGATTGAATCACTCTGGCCTCTCGCTTGCTGTTGATTCTCTCTTTTTGTGTTTGTGGGTGCTGAAAAGAAAAAGAGAGCAGATTCAAGTTGGTTCTGACTTCAAAATTTTCTCAATTTCTTTTCTTTTCCTTTCCTCTCTTCTTTTTCCTGTTTGCCCCCTACATTTACCTTTCCTCCTTCTCCCTCTCTCCCCTTCCTTTCTTACCACTGCCACTGCCTGTGCTACCTCTACCCAACACACACACATCGAGTGATGACCAAGGGTTCTGTATTCCGCTGCTGGTCAGCAATGGAATAAAAAAATTGTGTCTGACATTGATCGATCCTCCCTAGCCTCTCGCTTGTGGTTGGATCTTTCAATTTGTGCTTGTGTGTTGGAACGAAAAGCACAGTTGCATCCATCCTAGTTTCATCTTTCTCGCGATATTTGTTTTCTTTCTTCATTCCCACCTTTTTGTCACTCCTTCTCTCGTTCATCCTCGTCGCTTCAATCCGTGCACACATCACATAGAGTGATGACTACGGGTTCTATATTCCGACTGCAATTCTGCAATGGAATGAAATTTTTGAGTCTGACGTGATTGAATCTCTCTGGCCTCTCGCTTGTTGTTGATTCCTTCATTTGTGCTTGTGTTCGCTGGAAGAAGCAAATTTGCATTCGCTGTCACTTCACTTCAAATTTCCAACTTTTGCTTTTTCTTTCCTCAATTCTATTCTGTCTTCTCTTTCTTCTTCTCTTCCTCTCTTTTCTTTTTATCTTCTTTTTCTCCCAACACATTCACACTCAGGATGATGACATTGGGTTCTAGTTCCAGCTGCTCGCCAGCAATGGAATAAAATTTACAAGTCTGACGCCGAAATTGACTCACTCTAGCCTCTCGCTTGCAGTTGTTTCTTTTTCACTTGTGCTCTGTGTGTTGGCGAAAAAGATGGTCGACATTTGTCGCTCTGATCTCGTCATCCCTATCTTCTCTCTCGCTTGTCTCCTTCCAACACATACACATTCAGGATGATGACATAGGGTTCTGTTCCAACTGCAAGTCAGCCATGGAATCAAAAATTTGAGTCTGACGCTGAAATTGATTCACTTTGGCCTCTCGCCTTAGCTGGTTCATTTTCTCCTGTGCTCTGTGTGTCGGAAAGGCAACCCATGCCATTCCATGTTCTCATGTTGGCCATTGATGAAAGAAATTGGTCTGCTTTCAATTCTCCCCCCTTCCTAGAGTCGCAATGATGAGCCAAAGGTTCCTTCTGATCTGCCTGGGGCTTATTGGCCACCAGCCAGACTGTGAAGACAAATTCCAATTCTGAGCGACCAAACTCAACTCCCCTTCTACTCCCTTTTTTGCGTGCTGGCTAACTCGACTTTAACAGGTAATTTCAGCATTTGTTTGGTTCGATCATCATCAGTAAGTCTTCATCTTTTCTTTTTTTTCTTTTTCCTTTGGGGTGATTAGACAGAATGATACAATACGATCCATAATGAGGTACAAAGTTATTAGGGTTCTTCTGACCATAGTTTCTTGATCACATTTTCTGACTTCATTGTTCTTGTTCCGACTGCTGATCTCTTTTCTGAAATAGCGCTCGACAACTCTGGTTCAAACAGTTCGGTAAGTGTCCTTCATCCCCCCTCCCTCTGATTCTTCCTTCACTTGATACGTATGGGATGATTACATCATTCCTGGATGATTGCCAATGAGTACTTTGAAATGCTTGAAAGTGTTTCGAGTCGTTGTTCTGACCATACAACTCTTTCCCCATTCTTTTTTGCTGCTACTTTGGAATTTGTTTACTGGCAGTTTTCTAGATCAGGGCTTGACATAAACCCGACATCTCTTCCATTCCTTTGCTCGCCTTTGCTTTTCTGGTAAGTCGCTTTTCTCTTCCACGTCATGGAATGATTACAAAAAAGAACACAATCTCAAATGAGTGCACTGGGACTCTACCAGTGAAACCTGGGTTCTTCTGACCATGGAATTTCTCAACATTATTTTTCTGCTCTCGCGTTTAGATCCGCATGCTAACCACTTTTTGGCCAGGTCTACCCTCATTCATTTCCGGTCGGTTCCCTCTCCTCTCCTCTTCGACGGCATGGGATGGTGACAATAAAGAACACTATATTACATGAGTGCGCTGAGAGGAGAGCCTTAACACGTTCTCCTCTCCAGTGGCAACAGGGTTCTTCTGACCATGAAATTTCCATCTTGGTGTTTTCTGATTTGGAATTATCTTCCTGATGGCTGACCATGTGTCTGGATCAGATCTCGGAAGAAATTTTCAGGTTTGAGATCCTTCTGTTCGAAGCTTTCCGGTAGGTATCTCCTCTCTTTCTCTTTCTCGTTATTTTATGGAGTGATTATACCAACGGCGCCATCATGGGATGGTTGTAGAGATGCCTTTAAAGTATTCTATTATTACAGCTACTGTAGGGTTCTTCTGACCATAGTTTGTTGCTGCTCTTTTTTCTATTTTAATCTTTTGTATTCAGAGGCTAACAACTTCCTAGCACGTTGATCAGAAGAAACCTGAACATGCACGTTTTCCAAGTCAATCAACTATGGTGAGTTTTCTTTTCACTTATTTTTCTCAACCGTAGGATGATGACAATCACGTAACTGGATTTCCAATGAGTGAGCTGCAAGACAGTGTCCATTGGATCTCCTCTGACTATCGCTTCTCTTAATGTTAATGTTTGACTTCAACTTCAATTTTCCGATTGCTGACTTCTCTTACCTAGGACACACGTAATTCAGGTAGTCAAAATGTAGAATAGACATAAAAAAAGAATATGTTTGGAAACAATCTCTTGCCCCTGACCCCGATCACGTGTGACACTTTGCTCTAGAATTGGTAACTAAATTTATTCTCTAAGCACGGCGGTAGAAGCTGAAACTTGTGATTTGCATCGAGACTTGACAGCAAAGTTCAGTGCCAGCGGATATTTCGCCTAGACGTTCGGCCTGCTCGATTGGAAAACGGCTCTGATTTGAATGCAGAGTTCTGCCTAAGCAGGAATTACGGCTTTCCCACTCTTAGGCGGAATCAATTTGGTCAAGGCAAAGCAAAGATGTTCCATATTTCATTCAGGCGAGGTTGAGAAGCTGACTACCTCTAGTGTCTGCGCTTAGAGAACATGCAAAACGAAGACAAACTAACAACAAGCGATGCCCCAACAAACGACATAGGCGAAAATCATACAGTGAAAAGGCCGATCAAGAATCGAGTAGAGCGCCTTGGATGGAGCGACAAGGCTGGGGCGACAAGGCTGGGGCACAAATACAGAGATGCTACGCGTATGTGCATTAGGGGGACGCAAAGAGCTTTTGGTATGGCACACATGATTGCTCCCAACTATGACGAACTGATAGCTAACGAATCTAATCTCTAGGCTACAGGGTACGGAATTGAATCGAAAATCGAGAATTCAAACTGCAAGCTAGAAACACGACAGAAACACGGAGAAAATACAACGAATGGTTACAGGCAGCCGTAAAACGAGCGAGCGCACACAAGGCCCTGTGTTCAAGGGGCCATATGGCAAGAGTTGGAAAATATAAACAAACAATTAGCTGGATGATAGTCAATCATCATGGGCGCAAAGAAAGTGATAAATTTGCAGTAGAGGGCAGGTCAAGAGAATTCTCAGGAGCAAAAGTTGCATAGACATGGGATGAGTTGCTACGAAGCTACGCACGCGGCAGAAGTCAATCTCGAAGAGACCATAATATAGAGAATACAGGCTATCAAGTGCAATTATCACAGAAGCAGCGGTAAATGGGACCTTTGTAGCAAAGAATGGGAAGATGGGATAAGCATCATACATCGGAAGAAAGAACAAGAATGCAAAACTACAAAACAAGACATCGAATAGACATCATAAGGGAGATATCTCTACAGTTCAATAAATAAAAAAAGAAATGACAGTATTTGAATTCCATTTTGTTTGGTGACAACAGAGATATCATTAAAGAAGAATAACGGAAAGAAAGAAAGAAGGCCCACAATCATGATTGAAACGAAACTCCAGCGCCGGTATCGGTCATCCTGGAGGAACACCAAGAGAGAATCCCCAAAGAAAGTCGAAAGGGATTGACAGCAGTGAAAATATTTTGGTAATGAACGACAGAAGAAGATTACAACGAAATACAACAAGGGACACAAAGGCATGCACATGTTTAATCACAAAGAGACCGAATAAAAAGTAGAAACTGCGTTTAACCCTCGCAGTTGAATTCCATTTAACCCTTAGCAAATATTTGATTTAGATTCCATCCTTGAGTTCCATTACTCGCAGCTGACGTAGTTGACTACAACCTGACAGAAGAGGTAGAGTAAAGCGGCTCCGGAGAGACACTGGAACCAAGTTCCTTTAGGATATATTATGAGGACGGTGAAAACACTGATGAACGAGCAGAAGATAAAAGAAACAGTCCAGAACTCGAGATCCGTGGGTGGATGCCGCATGCCGTTACGGTAGTACTCGAGCTCCTCAGTTCGGTTGGCGAAAAACATGGTTGCTTGATGAAGAGATGCTTGGTATAACTGAAAGTAAATTTGTTCTTTGGAGATGGTTAGCTCGCAAGGTCTCGAAGATGAGGAGATGAGTATATGGGTTTGTACGAACCAAGTTTTGCGGTTGCAGTAGAATGCAGCGGCTGGCTTAGAAATATCGCGAGAATGCTTGATGAACGATGCGAATGTGAACTTTTGGCTCAGCGAAGTGAACGCTCTTTGTTCCCTTGCTGTGGATAGAAAGGGGTGGTTAGAAACCTAGATGGAGGCGCAGGACTTGGTAAAGAAAGTAGAGAATGATCAAGAAGCACATGGGGATGGCAACGACAAGTAGGACGGAGAAGAGGAAAATATTGAGAAAGAAGGTTAAAACTTTGATGAGATAGACGAGGAACATGTTGGAATGGAAGAAGGTTGTCTTGCTTGAAGCTTGAAGAGGGTTATCTTGCTTGATGTTTGAAGAAGGTTGTCTTGCTTGAGGAAAGATATCTTTGGTTGAAGAAGGGAAGATGCCGCCCGAGGATTCCACGAGAGAAGAAGGAAAATATCCTCAAGGAAGGTCACAGAAGTGAGAAGAAGGTGAAAGACAGAAGCACAAAGCACAATACTGAAACAAGACTCACCTCTTGCGCTGGCGATGACGACGGAAAGGTTGAAAGCGGCTCTTGAGGAACTCGTAGAACTTGAAGAATTTGGGGAATCCGAGCTTGATGCAGAGAAGAATGAAAAGCATGACCACTCGCATTGTGAAGTTGTGTTGAGTAAACAAAGGGGAAAAAGGTAAACCTGGGCATTGTGGCCTGCGTGGGTAGAAGTGCGGCCAGCTGGCAGCGGGCAGCTTTGCCTCCCCTCCCTTTTACGGGCTGTTATTTTCAGAACTTCAATTTTCTAAAGAAACCCAACCCTGACCCAACGAGATGATTGAAATATCAACTACTTGTAGATGTATTATGTCACAATGGGGGAAAGAGGTGTATAAAAAAGTAAATGAAGATTTCGTGCTATGCTGTATATCCTCACTGTGTTACATATCCTAACAGCATTCTCAGAATTTTGATGTTCAGCATGCTAAGTGCCACCCAAAGCGACAAAAGTCCACAACGCCAAGTCCAACAGTAGAATAAGATACATTTTTGAGGCCCTGTGCCAGTCTTTTCCTCCTCTGTCTCTTCTTTTCATATCCCATATTTGCTTTTCCTCCTCTTTTTTTCCCTTGCTAAATCATATACATGCTGCTTACCAGCCGCGGCCGGCAAGCTTCTCCTCGGGCTTCATGGTGTCGCAGTTGATGCCGACCATGGCCTCACCGAGTCCGGTGCTGCACTCGGCAAGGACCTTGGGGTCACGGAAGTGGGTGACAGCGCGGACGATGGCCTTGGCTCGCTTGGCAGGGTCGCCAGACTTGAAGATGCCGCTGCCGACGAAGACACCGTCACAGCCCAGCTGCATCATGAGAGCAGCATCGGCAGGGGTGGCAACACCACCGGCGGCGAAGTTGACGACGGGGAGACGGCCCAGCTCGGCAGTCTGGCGCAGCAGCTCAACGTCAACCTCGAGCTTACGAGCAAGCTCGCGGAGACGAACAATGCCGCCCTCGGCAAGAGCAGCCTTGGCCTGGGCAATGTCCCTGTTGACAGTCTTCATGTGGCGGACAGCCTCGACAACGTCACCGGTGCCGGCCTCGCCCTTGGTTCGGATCATGGCAGCGCCCTCAGCAATACGGCGCAGGGCCTCGCCCAGGTTGCGGCAGCCGCAGACAAAGGGCACGCCAAAGGGGCTCTTCTCGACGTGGCTCTCGTCATCAGCGGGTGTCAGGACCTCGGACTCGTCGATGTAGTCCACGCCCAGGGCCTCGAGGATCTGACACTCGACGAAGTGGCCGATACGGGCCTTGGCCATGACGGGGATGGTGACGGCGTCCTGGATCTCCTTGATCATGGCAGGGTCGGACATGCGAGCAACGCCGCCGTCCTTGCGGATATCAGCGGGGACTCGCTCGAGGGCCATGACGGCGCAAGCACCAGCTTCTTCGGCGATGCGGGCCTGCTCGGCGTTGGTGACGTCCATGATGACGCCGCCCTTGAGCATCTGGGCGAGACCAGCCTTGAGGGCAAAGGTGGTCGCGGGAGCGGCAGCAGAGCCGTTGGTGGTGGAGGCGTCGTTGGTCATGGTGATGGTAGTAGTGGGAGGATGTGGATGGAGAACCTGGGGCAGCAGAGAGGAGAGATGGTTAGCACAACAGAACAAGCAGTCTCTCAGAGGGTTATCGGCATGTATGGAATTGCACACACAAGTATAGAGTTGTCCCAAGGGTATCAAGGAATCGAATTGAGTGGTTTGCAAGTCTGGACACGAAGTTGCTTCCGGTTGGCGATGCCTTCAATATATGAGGGGCAGTCCGGGCACTGGCGGCAGTGGGGAAAAGGCCAACCGCGGGGCACAAGCAACAGGTTGAGTCAATTTATTCAACTAAGAAGAATCTTACGGACCAACCCAAGAAAAATTTCAATACAGATTACGAAGGTACCTCGCCCTACGTCTCGCTCTTACTTGCTTCTAGCGTAGGTACACGCGGAGTACATCGGCACATGCGCTCCTCGTTTGTCCTTGGCACATGCTTTTGAAGGTACCGCTAGACTAACTTGGAACTTGTAACTTGCATGGCGGAGGCGGGCGCCGCGCATTCCTCTGCGGAGCAAGCGAAAACGGAGCCGAGATGGGGACTTTTTTGGGGTCTCTTTTGTTGCTATTGTTCGTACCGGTACAGTGACAGGCCGCATATGCACTCTGGATGCCGGCCGTAGCCTTGGGACCGCCTGTCGACGACGTTGCACCAGGGCGGGGGAAGACGAGGCAGAGAGATGAGGGCGAGGATACTGTACATAAGTGAATGGTTACAGGGGGTGGGACATGGCTGGTGGGCGTGGCGGCAAGCATCGGGAATTCAAATTGTACGAGTTGCTGTAGGTTTTTGCAATTACTAACTCACATCTCAATAGAACGTATTGGAGCTGAAAGAGGTACTCCAGCAGTAGTCGAAATGTCGTCGGGAGGGCGAAACACCACAGAAGCTCGCAGATGGCAACGCTCGCGGGCTTGCAGGCCCATCACGTAACAGGCGGGACATCTATTAACCACCGTCTAGAAGCCTGTCCGAGAGCCGTCAGAGCCCTAGCGGCGCGCCATTGACCCCTCGAGATCTCACTTGCTAGTCACAAATCAAAGATGGCCGCAGGAGTAGGCAGTGGATTCGAATCCGGACCACCGGACTGGCCTTGGGCTGGACGCGCTGCAGCTGGGCTTGGCCTCTTTGGGCGACTCCGTTGACGCCTCATGCAGGTGTAGCGCGGGTTTTGCATTTTGCATTTTGCATTTTGCACTTGCAGCTTGCATCTGCATCCTGCGGAGTGAATCTTCATCTCCGGAGCTGCGTTCTATGTACATGTATGTGCTTGTCATGCAAGGCGGAGGCAATTCAATGCCTCTTCCTCTACGGTACTCCGTACTACTGCTCGGATTATCAAGCAGACGCAACAAACATGGCAAAATCAGGCAATCCCGCTCCCAGAAATGCCCCCGAAACATCCCGATGGCGGAGCTGTATATTACTACATAGTAGTATGTACTCGTACATGCACACGCCCAACTCCTTACAGCAAGACAGAGCAGAGCCCCATCAGTGCATGTACCGGCGCCCTTTAGACCAGCAGAGATGCAGAGCTAGCGACGAGTGACATGGCGTGTAATATTATCGATCCCAGGCCCAGGCCATGCACTGCATGACTCTTCGGTGCTTTTCGATGCTAGACCCTGGCTTGTGCCATTCTTCTTTCAACGTCATGTACCTGTTGTGTAGCCAGACGCGGCCACCAGTTCCTATTGCCGTCGATAGCCTGCCCTTGGCCAATTGATAGCCGCAGCATCCAGATTCCGACCATGCGCAACTCATGACAACAGGTATTGCTTATTTCGACTTAGACTGTGCATTACAACACTATACCTAGTATCCTCCTTACGTACTACAGTATAATACTTGTGTACAAACAAGGTACTTACTTGTACTGGACCCCAATCCAATACCTGGGGTTCACGCCACCATTCATCTTTGTCAACCCCGCCACCACCAAAAAATTCATTCGCCAGTCCGGCTACCGGCGCCTCTTATCAGTCCTCAACTCACCTCGTCAGCCGGGCGATAAAAGATACCAGAGACTTTGCCTTGAAAACAAGCAACAGTCACCAAAACAACTTCCCATGCTGCATGCATAACGCCTTGCATCTCCCATATCGTCATCAACATCATCCTCGTCCGAAAATGATGGCCCTTACAGTCGGTGTCTTGGCCCTCCAGGGCGGCTTCATCGAGCACATCGAGCTGCTGAACAAGGCCGCCTCCTCCATCTTCTCCCAGGACTTTGCTTTTGAAGCCGTCGAGGTGCGCACCGCCCAGGAGCTCGCTAGATGCGATGCCTTGGTGATTCCCGGTGGCGAGAGCACCACTATATCGTTTGTTGCTCAACAGTCAGGCCTGTTGGAGCCGCTGCGTGATTTCGTCAAGTAAGATTGCCCTCCATCTTCGTTATATATATGACATCATACTAATCAGGATACGCAGGGTCCAGAAGAAACCCGTCTGGGGAACCTGCGCTGGCCTCATCCTCCTCTGCGACGAAGCCAATGGCACCAAGAAGGGAGGCCAGGCCCTCATCGGCGGTCTCAGCGTCCGCGTCCACCGCAACCACTTTGGTCGTCAAATGGAGAGCTTCGCTACGCCCGTCGATTTGCCCTTCCTCGCCGGTGAAGGCAACTCCGAGCAGTTCCCGGGCATCTTCATTCGTGCTCCAGTCGTGGAGGAGGTCCTCCCTCATGGTGACGGCCCAGAGGTGGAGGTCTTGGCTAGACTTGCGAACCGAGTCGAGAGGGCGAAGGCTGGTCTTTCGCTGGCTGTCACGAAGGGTGATGCCGGAGATATCATTGCGGTTCGCCAGGGCTCGATTATGGGTACGAGCTTTCACCCTGAACTGACCAGCGATGCACGTATCCATTCGTGGTGGTTGAAGCAAGTGATTCGTGGATTGTAAACTGAGCATCAGGGCGGCATTTTTTTTGGTTATTTTTTCCCCCTCGTCTTTCCGCGTTCAAATTTCGATTTACTAGAAAGATCAAGCATAGCTTTCATATAGATGCATAATTACGGTAGAATACGGCGTTCAAAGAGATACAAATAAAGAAATGATATAATACGCTATGCTATTCCAATTCTAAAACAAAGCCTTCGCTTGACCAAACCCAATGAAAATATTCCTCTGATTGTAATTTACTGTTGGATCTTCATGGCAGTATCGTAGTTTGGAGGATCTCCCTCAATGGGAGCCGGCATCCCCAGCGCCTCATAGACCTCTGCCTTGGCCAATGCCCTTGCAACATCCTGCACCTCTGGCACATTTACATCGGCGCCAGCTTCCCGTAGCAGACGCACCATATCAAGGTCCTGCTTCACAAGTGCCTGAACGAGAGGCTTTACACCATTCTCCCCAACACTGTAGTTTGGGTCAGCCCCATAGTGGAGGAGCGCCTCAGTGAGATCCTTTCGTCCCTGGTCGATGGCATACTTGAGTAGAGAATCGCCGTTCTGCATTGTCGCCGTCGTCTTGGCCCCGCTCTGTAGCATGAGGGAGATGATCTCCGAGATGCCAGCTTCAACAGCATAGCAGATTGCGGGAGTCTTGCTGAAAGCATCCACCACGTCTCCGTTGGCCCCCTTGGCGAAAAGTTGGCGAACAATGTCGATCTTTTCCTCGGCGGCTATCTTGGAGTTCTTGATCGCCAGGATCAACACTGGCTGTGAATGCCAGTCTTTGGTGTTGGGATCTGCGCCCCATTCGAGAAGTAGTTTGGCCGTCTTGAGTCGCCTATTGTTGATCTCATCTGCCAGCAATGGCATCCCAGAGATGGTGGTGGCATTGGGCTTCGCACCCTTCTTTAGAAGCAGCTCTGCCATCTCGTACTCCTTCTTGTTGAGAGCCACTGCCAGGAGATTTTGGCCAGAGATGTCTGTAGAAGTGATGCTTGCTCCAAATTCGAAAAGCAGCTCCACGAGTGCCATCTGCTTCTTCCGCACGGCGTTCGCAATGACGGCTTCGCCGCTTATGTTCTTGGTATTCGCGCTACAGCCTTGCTCAAGAAGGAACCGAATGCCTTCCAAGTTGCCAGACGAAACAACATCGACAAAGTAAGATTGTCCAGACGTGCTCTTTTCGTCGATGCTCGCTCCTTTACCAAGAAACATCCTGGCCGAATTAAGACTGCCTACCGAGGCCGCAAGAAACAACGGCGGCATGCCTGACCACCCAGAGCCAGAAGTGCTCGCTCCCGACGCCAGAAGCAGGCGAGCAGCATCTTCTTGGTCAGCCAATATGGCGCACTGCAGAGCATTCTTGCCGTTCTCGTTGCGGCCGTTAATGTTGGCGCCTTGGGTGAGGAAGCCTGCGATTTGCTGGATGTCGCCAATTGAAGCGGCTTGACACAGTGCTGAGACGAAAGGGCCTGGTTGTGGCACAAGGGAATTTGCTATCGCCTTGAATGAATTTTTGAAAACTGCGCCCCATGAGAATCCGGAGGGTTGAGGATTTGAGGAAGAAGCTGCGGCTGCGGTTTCAGTTTCGGCTTCGGCTTCGGCCTCCACTTCAGCGGAATATGGAGGTGGCTCAGCGGCTTCGTCGTCTTGCTGGGCATTGTTTGATGAATGTGGAGTGCTGTTGATTCCAGGTGTGCTGCTGCTTCCAGGTGTACTGTTGCTTCCAGGTGTACTGTTGCTTCCAGGTGTGCTGCTGTTCCCAGATGTGCTGCTGCTTCCAGGTGTTGTATTACTTTCAGGTGTAGTGTTGCTTCCGGATGCTTGTGATTCCCCCGCATCCAGCAAGATGCTCTTTTGGCTTGCTGATGTCTCGGTAACAGTCTCTACCACTACCAAGAGGTCGTTGGCCTGCAATCGTGAAAACTTGTCTTCCTGCTCGATTTTGTCCTCTCTGCCAACAGTCAGCCCAAAAATACACTTACGTCTTCTCTCCGCGGGATTCAACATACGTCTGGACAACATCAACCATGGATTCCAAAAGGTTGCTATTCGCCTTGATCGTTTGGTAGTACGCCACCAAAAAGTCGATGTTGATTCTCTCGACATTGTCCGCCTGTAGACGCATCAATTGCTTGTGCAGCACCGTCATTGTCCCATCGCAACTAGTCAAAAGGTCCTTGAAAGCATCCTGCACCAGGATGGCCACCGTCGAGGCGACAAGGCAAGCATCCAACTTGGTGGCCCATTGATTGAGCTCTTCCAGCGCGCTGGCCAGCGACGACAGCAGCGGCGAGATGTCTTGCCGGCTTGAATCCAGCGGCTGGACTAGAGATTGGATTTCATTGGCGCCTGAGATTGCTCGCTGCGATATCCCGGAGCATAGCGTTGTGAGGGAGCTGATTGAGCGGCCGTCCATGATGTGGTGATTGATAGATATGCGGCCGAGTGCAGTTTTTTTTTTCTTGTCGTCGCGGGGTAGTATTAGAGGGGAGAGGAGGCCTCTAGTGAAGCGTGTTCTATTGCCTGTCGTTATGCTCTCCCTCTCCAATTGTCGGAACGTCGATTTCCTTCACTATTCACAGCGGAAAAACACGCACAGAGTCTCCCAATGATATATATGCCACTCAATCAACAATTTTCTTCTTCCTTCTCCAAGCAAGATGAAGAGGCCCGTTGTCTTTATCGCATCTTTCAGGCGCGGCTGAAGTGGGCTCGGCCTCGTAGGCGATGACGCAGCCTGTCGTTTGCGTGCGTAACAGCGCCAGGGTAGTGTTTTTCCTCTAGCCAATGTTAGCCCTGCGACGGTAGATATGGAGGATTCTGTCAACGCATGTATATCTAATCATGCCGGCTGCGATCTTGTGATTCCCTTTGGGGTGGTTTGGCGAGAGGCAACCCGTCGATTGAATGTGCACAGAGAGGGTTAGGGTTGACAGAACTGTTTGTTGAATCGAGGCAAACAGACATTTGAAGCATCACCAAGCAGCACCTAGCAGTTTCCTTGCAGTACTGTTTCGAAATCACGCTTTCTGCCAGGCTGTAGTAGAAGATTGCTTCTATGCTTAATCACCATCGGCTGCCTCGCATTAATTTGGCAGGTTGTTTCCCCAGCCATGCGCATGTTTCGCAGACGACCCACCCTCTTTATTATTTGCTCTAGGTGAATGAAACTCTCGTGGTTTAATACCACCCTTGCATCGAGCTCAGCCCTTCACAGCCACACTTGACAAAATCATACTCGTATTTCGCGCCCGGGTTTGCTCGAGAGAGAAGAGATAGGCTCTATTTATAGATACTACATCTCTGTACCCCGTACTCCGTAGGTACGTGCACGAGGGATATTGTTCCCCACCAAATAGGAGCAGAATAACCTGAACAGAGCGCGTTGTGGAACTCTCACAGTTCGGCCTCTGGTTTCTCTCTGTTCTACAATCGACAGTATTCATGTCCATTTCCACTCGTAAAAAATATGCGCTATAGTTTGTAAATGGAATTTAAGCGAATGAGGATACAGCACTATGTATAACCGTAGAACAACACAACCTATCCAAAACACATTACCGCGTCTCCTCCATATATCCAAAAGAAACCTGTTCTCTATTAATCATCCTTCGCATCTTTCCACATATCTTCAATTGTCTTTTTCTCTTCGAAAAGATCACAGCCACCATCACCCCATTTATGTCTAAAGAGCTTCCGTCCGTCCTCTGCCATTTCCCACCAGGCAACTTGGAAACCAGCGGGGTCATATGTCCATGGCTCCCCCTTTCCTCCCTTTTGCATGTTCTGCCATGTATTACGGCCCTTCGAATCGCTGTTTTTCGCGTCTTGGATTTTCTGTAGCTCCTCTCGTAAAGCCTGGAACCTCGCAGAGTTCGGTGCATTGTCTTCGGAGGTGTGGTTGGCAGAGTCTTTATCCTTTTCCAACGATGGCTGAGACGCAGGCGGGAAGAACCTTGATTCGGGGTCGTCTACAAAGTTATTAACATCCCATATGTGTCCAGCATGGACGCCATCAATGGAATAGCCCAGCATCTTGACTCGCCCATAGGCATCGCAGTCTGTAGCGTAGTAGGGAATAAACACGTCCCATGTGCCAATGTGTCTCCATGCCTCGACGTTGATCAGAGTGAGGTAGTCAAAGTTGAAAAACTTGGCAGCCCACTTTTTTCCTGAGATTCGAGATGACTCGGCTTCGTCGAGGACTTTGAGAATGCGTTCGTAAAACGACGTGTAGGGTGTCTCTTCTTCGTGGCTCAGGATGCCGACATCCATGTGACTCCAGAAGTAGTATGGCCAGTGACGAGCCATGGCTACCCTCATCAAAAAGTTTTGTATTTGGGCAAAGTTGAGAAGCACAGACGTCTGTAATATCGAAACACCGTATCTGTATCGAAACAAATCATAGTCGAGGAAAAAGGGGTTGTCATGCGAAAGGAGCTTAAGGTTATTGGCATCGGCTGTGCCGCTGTTATCGACGATGATGATATCTTCTCTTGGCCATCCACTCGCGATGTATCCAAGAACGGTTTGTCGCATCATGGCGTTGTTTCTTGTAAAGGGGATGAAGAGCGGTGTTTTCGGTCGGTGTCGGGGAGGCTCGTTGTACGACGCGACAAGGGGGAAGAAGTTGTTTCCCTGTGCAGGAAAATACATTCCAAAGTCAAAAAACGACTCTCCCAACACGGGTGTGCCTTCAGTTTCTTTGTTTGATCCCCACATTGGGACAATAGAGGACGAGTATGATATTTGGGGATGGGTGAGGCTTTTGAGGCGAGCGGGATCGAAGAGCTTCGCGAAGACAACCGTAGCAGTGATTACTCCTATGAGTAGGAAAATCAGCCTAAAGTTTATATGGCATCGTGACTTGGAGGGCCGGCCCAAGTTTTCCTCGTCGCCATCTTCCTCGTTGCTAGGAAATCGATGGAGTCGAAGAGAATCGGCGTGCGCAGCAATCCAGCCTGGCCTGCGGGCGAAATTTGGAAATTTCGAAAAGACAGCGCTAATAAACGAAAGCAAGCCCATTTGAAATGTTTTGAGCAAAACAATTAGGATATTATAAAGTGATAATTCCAACTTTTCGAATGGAAGAAAACGAAGAGAGATGTTGAACGTAAGGAGAGTGTGCTGAGATGGGGAAAAAAAAAAGTAAGAGTGTCCAGAATCTCGTTAACCAATTTATTACCTCAGAAAGTATCTGCACAACCTTTTGGACCTATCGTTCAAGGCTCTCTAAAATTGGTTACAAGTCCGCTCTTCGGTTTTATCTCCATGGACGAAATATTATCCCGTGTTCTCTCGTATTGAACGGCCTAACGTGGGTAAGGTAGTAGAAACGGGTCTGATTCGCATTCGCCTCCCGGCATGCGGCTCGCAGTAACTCCTATGAGCAATAGGTAACCTAGTCTAGTTGTTTATTCCGTTTGAAGCCAAATTGTGGCTTAGACTATGCGTAGATAGAATGGTTGGACAGGACTTCCTTAGGCGCACCATATCGAGACGATAGATATTTGACCCATCTATTCGATTCTTCAATAGGAGCACATAGTCAATCTTAGCTACAGAAACCTGTCATATACGCGTAGATTTGAGTCTCTTGCTTTAAGTTCTGGCTTTCAACGTTAGCAATTCACCCACAGAACGAGAACAGTTAGAATTGGAATTGCTATTTGTGACACAAATCACCCCAGACTCCTCGTGAAACGCTCATTTCTCGTGTTTCGTTCAACAACCATGGCATGGAAGAGTCCCAGATCATTCATGCCGGTCATCCATATGGTATTACGGCCATTTGTATAGGGCTTCCAGGCACGGGGTTTCAAGGCCCTTGGCATCCAGGAGTAGGTAATCCCAGCGAAGTTGTCCATCGAGCCTTGTCAAAGTGCCCTGAAAGAGTTGCCTAGATTTTCTTGATCATCTAATCATCTGCTCTATGGGAGCTTCCAAGTCGGTGTAGATGCGGCAGAGCTTAGTGCGACGTGCCTGTAATCATGACATGATGCAGATTACGTAGGCTGTTGTGGACGAAGCATAGAAACGAGTCATTTGTTTGGTTGCATGAGCACCAGAGCGTCATGTCTATCAATGCCGTTTAAAATTCTCGTATTAAGTTTCCTTCGTTGTAACTGCAACGAATGGCAGGTCTCGCAGCCACATGCGTCTTCAAAACGGCCGCTTACAATCCACATCACTCCGTCCTGTAACAAATCATATGGTGTAATTACGAGTGCTGCAAACACAGAGTAGCAGTTTCGGGGCAAGTCGCCTGTCTCTCTTTAGCCGCTTCACTATGGAGCAAGTTTTGCAAGGATCTGGAGTAAAGTGGCCCTACCTAGCATATACCCAGCTTAGCATGGACACAAGTTTCTCCTTTTCTGGTCAACATTTCACATGGTGCATCTTATCTCCATTTTCTGTTTGTCCATCGAGGTGGCTTGGCGGCAGGGGACGTCATCTGCTGGCACATGGCTGTGCAGAATACGAGATCACGGCCCCATATCTTTCGATTTTGAGCTAGAATTACTGTTTCATCTACACAATAGCGTACGAGCGTAAGAACCCAAAACTCTCTACCCAATAGATGTAGTCCACTTCAACAAACACCGCTTCTTGCAAGATGCAGAGGCGCTTGCAAGGCAATAAGCCGCTGTTTGTCGGCTGCAGGACACGGGCTGCGGGTTGGGAGTAAGCCCGACACCCTGGATGACAGACCAAGATGGAGATGGGTGAATTAATTTTCCGGCATTCAGCTTGCACGGTGTTGCGCTATCCATATTCGCCTTTTTTTCCCACTTGCGGGCTCAAGGCTTGTACGTTTGTTGCCCGTGTTCTCGCATTAGTCTCCTCCACTCTTTTGAAACACACATCATCGAGCCCCGCTATCTCTTGTCCTCGCAGTTTCCCGAACAATCGAGAGTTACGATATCGGGCTAAAGACGGCAATGCTGTCTGACAGCCGTCAGAGCCTGGTGCCGGAAAGTGCCATGTTTCTCCATCAAGAGAACCCTTAAGCATGGCTCGCTCATCTAATGTCGTCTACAGCGTACTTTGATACCTCGCTGCCACGCTTTTCTAATGTGAATAACAGTCCTTTGGACCTCCTGAGTCATAAGGCTGTTCTTCCTTAACATGTTAAGCAGCTATAAGGGTTGCGCCCTCTGACGGATTCTTCTTCTTCGAGCATAGCCTTTCTCGGATCCGCATCCGCAAGCTATACTGCTTCTTTTCAAGTCCAGCACTCTCAGCTAAGCTTCAAAACTAATGTGGTAAGGTGCTCGGCCCGACCTCCCGATGTTTCCCTTGCACCAAAAAAGACATCGATGCTAACCGAAGGCAACTGTAGACTGTCGACCCGTTTTTTTGTTCTAAGCCATCCCCACAGGATGGGTTGTCTTCGATGTCTAAAGAAAGAAACAGTTCTCCACATCCTAATCGACAGGGCGTCAAGTCCCCCGAACGTTGAAAAAGAGTTGTTTAGTCGAAGGACCTCGGTAATAGCAAGAGCTTTAAACGGTTAATGGCCAGTAGTCTGCAAGATGACGTCCCCGGGGTGAACCAATCAGCCCTGTTGGTTATGTCGTATTCTACAAGGGGTACGTAATCACTCTAAAGGATCAAGGTTGTTGTTAACATTCATTCTTAGTCTACTCGTATGTGACTTGATGGATTTTCCACACCATGGATAGTCCCATATCAATCAATGTTTTGACCTGGACATGGCTCTTTGGAATCACCAGTCTACACTCTCAGCCTCAACAGGCTAGCTCAGTGATACATTGAGCATGCGAAATTGCCGTCTTTTCCGGGTCTAGATACCAGACACATGGGTGGCAGTCGAGGGGGGTTGTCTCTAGCGCTGGTTCTAGACAAAGAGGGGACGATGGACCAATTAACGGCTACCAACAGACACAACAGCGGGATGCTGCAGAGATTGAAGCAGAGGTTATTTGCTATCCTCTAGAAAATTGCAAAGGAGTTTCGGGTAAACAATTCATTTGGCTCTATTTGTAACGCATGAGATGTTTCCTTGGGTCCCTCTTTTTTTTCCATCTTGGTATACTGCTCATCACATTGTCTATCAAACTTGTCCGCTACCAGTCTTTTCAAATCTCCTCATGGTGAGTAAAAACTAAGGCATATTTGACAAAGAATACCTCCCAAGTAGGTTGCTCTAACTATAACTCCTTCGTTTTATCAGGGAGAATGCCGTAGCCACCCGAGAGAGAGGATCGATATTTATTTCTGATAATATTTACTAACGATGAATATACCTATAGATTTCTATACAGGAATTGATAAAGATAAAACCAACGGTCGATGTTACGTTACATGTGACGACAACGCATCATGCTGAAATGGCCACCACATGAAGCAGGATCATAATAGCCACGAGCAATGATCTAGGCCAAGTCTTGACGATAAAATGGACAATTTGACATTGCACTACGAGATTTGGAATCAAGAGTTCATAGGCATTGCTTTGCCACTACTCCCATCGTTGGACTCGTCTCTGGTGCCGGAGTCCATGACGTCGCTGCCTCGTCGAGACATGGCAATACCACATTAGCATGACTGAGGCTGCGATTAAGCTGAAGAGTCATGCGGATTCTACACTGGATAAATCGTTGGATAGATAGCCGTTAGATGTGCGGCCATTGCTACGAGCTTCATAGTTAACCGGACGAGTATGTGGTCACATCACAGTGGGATTATTAGGCATGCAGGAGGCTGATCATCCAACATAGGTTTGAACTTGTCAATACAGTGATATCAATCAGATCCTATATTTCAGGTAGAGTCATCTACATATCTGAAAACATTGAAGGCTCTACGCGGGCTTTAGCTACAGAACAGTTCAAGCTCACGAGGCTGCTGGAAAGAAAAATAGGCGCTGGAATCTACCTCGAACTTGCCTACAGCAATTAATTCAATGATTAATACCTAGTACCTAGTACCTATGTAGGGGGTGCCATGGAGGTCAGGTGGTTCAGCGATTAGATAAGGGCTGGGCAGTTCAGATGAAGTTTCGATCAGCTGCGGTCAATGTTTTGGGCAAGTCGAGTCAAAGCTTCCCTCCCACAGAAATTTCCTTCCAAACAACGCAACAAGTTTCCTCGTTACCGAGTGCCTTCTTCATATGGAAGGCAGTCTGATTTTCTTCCATCTGCTGAGGTATGTCTTTTCACTTTCATATCACTTCTCGCAGCCGCCTCGTCGAGGCGTAGCTACGTTGGAGGCGTCGGGAGAAATTCTTACTCTTTATTTCATCTACAGGGCCCAGCTCTCCCATCTCTTCTGAGCAACGATCGTTTCCAAAGACTTAGCACCGGAGCCAAGGCTTCGCTTCCGTATCAATATCTTCACGTCCATCCACTCTCAACTCCTCCCAGCTTGCCATTTGCGTAATTGCAGACTTGGCATTATGTTTGGTGACATGTGAGTAGCTCTGAGGGACCAAGAAATTTCGGCCCATCAGGATACCTACCTCTGCTCGTATTTCTTGCTTCCTGTTGCTGATACACTATCATTCGTCAGATCTATCAAGGTCAAAGGGGCCGACTGCGGCTTCGACGCCCTGTTCCTTGCCGTCATCACCTCGATTGGCGGCTTCCTTTTCGGTTACGATATCGGCCAGATCTCCGGCACAATCCTCTTCAACAATTTCGTCGAGCGGTTCCTTAGCGATGGCTCACCCACTATCAAATCTCTTCTTGTCTCTTTCTTCAGCATTGGCTGTCTTGTTGGTGCTCTGAGCGGCGCGTAGTAAGCTAACTCTATCTCTCTTCCTTTTTCTTTTCTTTTCTTTTCTTTTCTCCTTCTTTTTTCAAAGCAGATGTCTAACCAGTACTCTAGTATGTCGGACTGGTTTGGACGACGAATCAGCATCGCTATTGGGGTGTTCATCTTCTTCATGGGAGATGTCATTCAGGTTACCGCAACTAAGAGCTGGGTCCATCTCACCATGGGCAGATTTGTTGCAGGCCTCGGGATCGGCAACCTTTCTGTTGGTGTTCCCATGTTCCAATCTGAGTGCGCTCCACGTGAGATTCGAGGAGCCGTCGTCGCTTCATACCAGCTCCTAATCACCATTGGTATACTGTTTGGTAACGTTGTCTGCTATTTCATGCGCCCCCATCAAGATGAAAACGACTCATGGCGCCTCGTCATCGGCCTGGGAGCCTTCTATTCGATTCCTCTTGGAATTGGCATTTTCTTTGCTCCAGAATCACCAAGATGGCTTGCTGGCAGGGACAAGTAGGAAAAAGCCCGCCAATCGCTGTCACGTCTTCGAGGCAAGAGCAAAGATCCTGGCAATGTCCTTGTTGAGAACGACATGCACGAAATGAAGGAAGTTTTGGCGTTGGAACGCCAGAGCGGCAGTGCCTCGTGGATTGAGTGCTTCTCGCTCAAGTCAAAGGTTCCCAAGACCCGATATCGTACCCTCCTGGGTATGGGCCTTCATTTCCTGCAGCAATGGACCGGCATCAATTACTTCTTCTATTACGGTACTACCATCTTCTCAACTGCCGACATCAAAGATCCATTCCTGGTGCAGCTTATTCTCGGCGCCGTCAATGTTGCCACCACTCTTTTCGCCGTCTATCTAGTTGACAAGCTTGGTCGCCGATGGCCTCTGATTCTCGGCGCATTATGGCAAGCTTTTTGGATGACGATTTTTGCCTCTATTGGCACCGCGACCAACCATTCCGCACCTTCGAATACCTTGGGTGTCGTCATGATCCTGTCAGCCTGTATGTTCATTGCTTCGTTCGCGGCTACCTGGGGTCCCATTGCCTGGGTTGTCATGGGCGAGACGTTTGCTCTACGCACGCGTGCAAAGCAGGCCTCATTGGCCACAGCAGCCAATTGGCTTGGTAACTGTAAGATTTGCCCTCCCCATACCATGCCATGGACATGAGACCGATGTGACTGACAAGTATTGCAGTTTTGATCGGGTTCCTCACCCCGCATGCCGATAAAGGCTTGTCGTACGCGTTTGGGTTCATCCTAGCCAGCGCCAATCTCGCCGCTGCCGCCATAGTTTGGATGTACTTGTACGAGTCATCGCTCCTCAGTCTAGAGAGCGTGGACATCATGTACAGCATGCACGACCTTGCGCCATGGGAGAGTGCCCGCTGGGTACCCCCCGGATACGTCACACGCCAGGAGCGAGATGAGCAGCATTTCCGCAGATTGAGCATACAAGAAATGGTGGAGATGGCGAACAGGGAGTCCAGTGCCAAGTCGGACGAGAATACCGCCTGAGCAAGATCTGATGATGAGGTTGGAGATTGGGGTGAGCCATGTATCGCAACCTAAGCATGGTGTTGCTTAGGTACACTTTGCACTGCTTCTTGCGTGTTGGTAGTTTTACAAATAGTCATTAGGGAATAATGATTAGGAATTAGGCATTAGTATCGCCTGTCAACTTTGTTACAGGCATTGATAGCAAAAACGAACAAGTAGACCAATATGTTGACCCCTTTCCCAAGGACACCATTTCGAATTATAAACGTGTGGCGAGTTCTTCTATAGTTCGTAACTACAAACAAATTGATATCATTACCGCTTTATGCCTCCGCTTGTATGCCAAAAGTGAGGTTGCCCGCTATCTATTACAATGTTTCCCAAAACAATGCTCATAAAAATCAAGATGCCATGATCACCATTTTTTTAACCCTTCTCTTTAATCAAACAGCTTCTTCTGACTTCACCTTCTCGGTAGAAGCAGATGCTTCTGTGTGTTCGCCGGCTTCTTCTCGCTTGTGTCCGGCATGTTTCTCATCGGTCTTCTTCTCTCCGCTCTCATCTCCAGCCACAGTGCTGGCGCCGGAGTCGGACTCGGAATCTTCTGATTCGCCTTCGTCGGGGTCCTCCAGGACGACACCTGCGGGGGCGGCCTCTACGTCCTTGGTGGGGGGCTTGAAGCCCTTGGGGTTGAAGCGACTGCGGGCGCGGATGGCGGCGCCGTATTTGTAGAACATGAATGGGATGATGGCGAGGACAGCGGCGACACCACCGACGAGAGAACCACCGCCGCCGACGCCCAGGGCGTGGAACATTTGGACGGTGAAGAGGGGGGCGGCGGCACCGCAGGCGGATCGCATGATGGTGTTGGCGGCGATGGCGGAGGCGGCGTACATGAGGTAGGCGTCGACGAGGTAGTTGAGGAAGCCGACGAAGAGTAGCAGGAGGGCGGTGGAAAGGAAGCCTCCGGCAATGGTGGGAACGATCCAGTGGACGGAGCTGTGAAAAGAGGGTTGTTAGTCTACCTAGTCTTTGTACGTTTTGCCATGTTCATGACATGACTTGAAGGGAGGGGGGGGGGGGGGACATACTTAAAGTTAGCTGACCAAGCGAACCAGAACATGGCCACTGCAAAGGTGATGCCGCCAGTGATAGCCAGGGGAAGACGATCCTCGGGAGTCATCTCGTGCATTTGTTTCATGCCGGTGTCGATCTTCTTTTGCTGACGGCGTGTATCAAAGATGACGATGACGCCGCCAAACATGGCACCCAAAACTGTGCCAAGCAATGGGAGCTCGCCAACTCCTGCATTCCAGCCACGTTTCTCCTGGAAGACGATGGGGTAAATAGTGAAAAGCATGTAGAGCAGAGTGTAAACGACCGAGAGATAGATGGCGATGAGGAAGGAGATGGGGTCGAAGAGGATGATCCATGGCCGAGTGAGAGCAACCTTGTAGACGCCAACGAAGCTTTGGTTGCTGTCTTCGATCTGAGCCTTGACATTCTCATAACCAGGAATCTTGGCCTTGCGGATGCGCTTAGCCTTGTGGCGCAAGACAGTTGGGGCATGGGTCTCGGGGATAGTCAGCATGAAGAGGGCTGAGGCGCCACCAAGCATGAGGAGGACATAGAAGGTCCATTGCCAGTCTTTCTTGAGTTCCAGGAAACCTGCGATAATAGGACCAAGCGAGGGTCCAATCCAAAGCATGGCTGCGAAGCCGCCCATGGCATTTGCACGCTGGATAGGGTTCCACAGATCAGCCAAGACACCGGGTCCATTACTGAGTGGCGCAGAGACAAAGGTGCCTGAAAGGAAACGGCCAACGAGGAGACTGCCAAAGTTGGGCGCAAAGGCGCAGAGGAAGTTAAAAGCCAGGTAGAGTGTGAAGGTAGAGTAGAAGATCCAGCGACGGCCATAGAGTTCGCTCAAGGGGGCGAAGATGAGCGGGCCAGCACAATATCCAAGCAAGAAGAGAGTAATTGTCAGGCCAGCAGCCTCCATAGAAACATCGAAGGATTCCGCAATGGACGGGAAGCAGCCACTGGGGGCGCTGGAAGCAAAAGTGGCGTTCATGACGAGGAAGACGGTCGCGGCGGTGATGAAAAACCGTCTGGCCATTGACCAGTTTCTCGGGTTCTCGACATCTCCGGGGGCGAAGTCGATGTAGCCTTGTTCGTTTATGAAGGGGGGTTCATTGGAGTGAAGGTCTTTTGTGCGGTACGGTTTATTAACCGGCCGCGAGAGAATACGGGTGATGGCACCCATCGTGGATAGATGGTGGCGTCAACAGCCAAGACTCTTATTTTCTTCGAGTTTCCTTGGGATATAAGTCCGTAGTTGATGAGAATGGTCCTCTTGGAATGTTTTGATTACCGGTTTATCGAGAATATTCTGCTTCCACGTATCATTTCGCCTCTGAGCTGTATTTGAAGACTGTAAACAGTCACACAAGAGAGCTTCTTCTGAAGTCTCCTTTTTTATTCTCCAAACTCGTGTAAGTTCGATATGCCCGTTACTACTCGTTCCCGAAGCTCGTCGAGATGGAGAGGGCGGCAGTGATGCTTCGGTTACCACAAGGCGAAAGAAAGCCAGGGTGACTGGGTACGAACGAGCGCCACAGCCGTTATTTAACAAAGAGGCCGGACAGATAATTAATCATTTCCTTTTTTTCTTTTCCCACGTTGTTGGCGCTCTAGCACTAGTCGCTCCATCCCTCGCGCGTCGGGTTTAATGGGCCCCCGGCCGTGGGCTAAGGTGCTGCTAGTAAGTCGTTCAGTTCGGATATAAGACGACGGAGTCGGCACTGGGTCACCAGCGGCTCCGTTATCCATATGCAGGATATTAGTATTATGGAGCGTGGCTAAAAGATGGATAGATGTGATTCTTTCCGGTAGAGGTGCTTGGAGAAGGAAGACGAAACGACGTCGGATGATGGCTTTCAACTGGGGTATCAAACAGCTCATAAACTTGTGATATGGTCCCCGAACCCAGCGGCTCGTTTCTCCCCAGAGTCTGCCTCCAGCTGAATACGCGAGGCTGCCATGGGTTGCTACGTGATATCGTGCGGGGAGCAGCCAAGTAGCAGTGCAGATTGGGCATATTACCAGGCCGTGGCACGTTGCCACCTTGTTGATTCCACACTGTTCCTTCACACCATAGTGCCGAGCGACCGAAGTGCACCACGGTGTGGCTGCCGACAAACTGCATGCTGATCCGTGCCAAGTGTAGTCTAACAGAGGGCCGATTGCTCCATTCGTCATATGGTGGGACTGATATTGTCTGTGCCCGAGCTCTGAATCGGAGATAGAAATCTGCGCCTCATTGCCCATCCGTGTGTTGCTCCTCTATGGCTAGCACAACCGGACGGCGTCTTAGCTGGCCGAAGATCCACCCACTTGTTTTTTTTTTTTTTTTTTTTTTTTTGCCGAGGAATTATCTGGTTGTTTGAGAGACGCTTGGCACCCCATCCAGACGCGTATCTATCTTGGTGTCATGACAAGATCTCGTTGAGATCTCCCCCAGTGCTTGGGTCAAGTATACGGAGTAGGTATTGCGTCTATTGTTTCTTCGCTTGTGTCTCGCCTCCTTTGTTCCGTCAAGGGTACTGCACATAGTAGACGGCATAGTCGAACGATGTCGTGTGTAATTCCGACGCTCCACACCCCTATAGTGGTGCTCCGGATGTTGTCTCCAGCTGATCGAGCCATTAGGCTGATCCTGCGCCGAATGACTCCCAAACAGTCCTCCGATTAATCAGCAAAACTCGCTGATTTCAAACATGATGTTCGCACAATTCATCTGGAACCCTCGGATACTTTGCTTCCCACAGTACTCGGTTTCTCGCAGTCCGAGGAAGTACGAGCAGGATCGAGCAGGACCAGTTTCCATGGACGGTGCGAAGGCATCAGGGCGGCAAGGGCCTCGGTTCATGATTAGGCGCCGCGCCGGTCAGCGGATCGCGCTTGGCACGTAATACGTTTATCGAGCGTCGTATTTCGAGTGATGAATAAGAAGCAGCGAGCTTTGGTAATGCGTGTGTGGCGCTTGTTGGTGATGCGGCCTGCCCACTTGAGGAAAAGGTCACCGGGGATAATCTTAAAGGGTGGATTCTGTCATTGCAGCTTCGGCTGGGCTGTTGTTCCGCACGTGCGGCCAAGAGATTTAGCACCGGGTTAGCAGCTGTTAGGGGCAAACACGGGGGGCAGAAAACACCAAGTATCATTGATCTCATCTGGTGTAGATGTGATGTGATGCCTCTTCTCAGCTGCTTGTATTGTTGGAGGCCCATGTGCGTAATACCGCGCTTCGTCCTTACTGTAGCAGGGCCATGCAAATTACCTACTACTCCGGAAGCCCAGCCCATGCTATTGATGCTACGCTGTTACCAGCAGGTTGGTGCTACTGACAGCACGACGGCCGCCGATATGCAGCATTGCATCCTACTACATACTCCATACCTACCTGGCAGATTGCAGGGCTCCTCGCTATCGCTATCACTACCATATCCCGTGCTAAGATCACAACCCGCGTCTCCGCCTTCATCAGGCATCGCTCTTCTGCTAAAATACGAAGCGTCCTATCCGAAGACATTTCCGCCATCCCATCCCACCGGGACTTGCCAGTCCTGCAGATGCTGACAAAACATGCTCAACGCTATAATCGATCCCTTACGGAGCAGAGATGCCGTGGTTGCTCCATGGTGGTACCTCGCGTAGCACGGCTCGCCATCATTTGTGTGAGATACGCTGCAGTTTCCGCCCTCCAGCATTTAGCCGAACTCATTACTAGACGTACCTGTTCGGATTTTACGTTTGAGTCAGATATCAACTCCAGCGCCGCCTACTTGTACTTGTCGTTCGGTACGCCCTTCTAGTGGCATCTCAGCCCACACGTGAATCCGCAACGCTAAATTCGGCTCGTTCTCGCGAAGGTTTAGTATTATGCCCAAAGAGAGAAAGTTTTTTTTTTTTTCGTTCAATTCTTCTCTTTTTTTCCCACGCGACCATAGCTGGGTTAATTAGTCTGGTGACGCTGTTGCTGACTGTTCTCTGAACCAAAATGGCCTTAAGGCATCGATGATGTAAGGACGCCAACCGCTTACTAACATTGATCTCGTTTGGGATTGTGGAGATAAACGTGAATCTTATCGAGGCCTCTTATCGTAGCCTCTTATCGTACCCTGTACAGGGAAACCTTAGAAATACATACCAGTAGGTATCTTCTCTTCATCTACTGCTTCTGGAAGAAAAAATAAGCATGTCTTAGTTCGGCTCGGATTCCTTCGAGACTCTCTCTCATTGGTTACTTTTCCAGCTGGGTTGAGGGCGTTACCATACTCTGTAGATCGATGAGGCCTGAGTGAAAACTAGTGAGAAACAACGCGGTAAAGCAATCATCTCTACAATTAAAATCCATCGCTTCCATTTCAATTACCGAGTTAAATCATACGATCCAGTCTAGATGGTTCACACACGAATAAATAAACGAATCATATTTCCTCCAATGCAGAAACGGCGGGTAGTATTCAACAGCTAGCTTCGGAATCTCGTCCGCCTTCCCCTCCAACAGTGGGCATGCTTACCACATCAACTGCCATAATCAATCATCAAAAGAGCCAAAATAGGAGTCAAAAGAAGATATAGAACGGAAATTTAGGTCTTACTCATAAAGACTGGTGAAAAGATCTCATAAGCCAACTGAACGAGGCGGCTAAATAGAGTTAAGGGTATTTGGAATTGTCTCTTAAGGCACTTTTTGTGCGTTTTTGAAAGCTATCACCATGCCAGCCTTGTCGTGGGTGGAAACTGTAGTAACCGGTACAGTAAGCACTTGATATCTCCATGACCAAATATATAACAATGGTGCGGCTTTCTTCCTCCCAATTCGCCAAATCTCCTCGGAAAAGCTTAAACAGAGCCCGGGGATAGTTATGCCAAGCTGGCCACTTAGCGACTTAAACGGCTATAGTTCAGCCACTCAGATACATAGCCTATCAGCTGCAGTTCAATGTCAGCAGTAAGTGTTGGTATGTAGTCTCTATATTCAAGTATAAATAAAACATTCAATTGAAACAACTTCCCAAACATTATTTTCCAACAACGTTCATTTCCTTCATCCTCCTTTATCCAAAAATTATTGAAACAACCGTCACAATGCTTCATCTCGATTTGATCAGCACCCTCAAGGACCTTTTTGGGCGATTTGACAATGTTAGACCGTGTATGTTTATTCCAAAACTGGCGAGCAGAACCACATCTGATAGCAATGCTTTTCCCGTATAGCCCATGCCAAAGGTATCTTCGTTACAGGCTCCTTTACTCCAACAGACGAGGCCAAGGAATGGTCCACCGCACCCCATTTCAGCTCTCCCTCGACACCAGTTCTAGCTAGATTTTCTCTCTTCACTGGTATTCCGAACTTGCCTTCAAACGACCCCAACGCAACTCCTCATGGCTTCGCTGTGAGATTCCTGATCGGGGATGGCGCCAAGACCGATATTGTCTGTCAATCATCAACCTTTTTCCCCGCTGGTACGCCGGAAAATGTTCTTGCGTTCTTCAAAAGTTTCAGAGACGGCACTGTAGAGGAATATGTCAAGGACCATCCCGAGGCCGCCCCTTTCGTGCTGGAAGAAAAGAAAACCGCAAAGAACTTTGGCACCCAGTCGTTTTACTCCATCAACGCTTTCAAGTTTGTCAATGCTGCCGGTAAATCTGCCATTATCCGATATCGCTGGATCCCATTGTCAGGGAGACACTTTTTGACACAGAGCGAGCTCGAGGCCAAGGGGCCGAATTTTCTCTTCGATGAGCTACCTGATATCTTTGCCCAGGGGCCAATTAGCTTCAAGTTGGTAGCGCAGGTCGCCGGGGAGGATGACATTACAGATGACTGCACCAAAATATGGCCGGAAGACCGTAAGCTGGTGGAGCTTGGTGTGCTCAGCTTGACCAAGGTTACCGATAAAGAAGATCTTCCTCCTCAGAAGAACACTATCGTCTATAATGTCGACCCTGGCGTGCAAGGTATTGAGCCGTCAGCTGATCCTATAATCGCTGCTCGTTCGCGGGTATACGCGACGAGTGGGCAAACTCGCAGGGAGGCTGAGCCAGAAGCTTAGTCGCAAGCTAGTAATGAGGTGTTGAGCGGCGACTCACGACGAATGCAGGAGGAGACTGATTCTGAGATCTCCGCGGCATAAGCATGCTAGTATCTGAGATCAAATTTTAGTTAGTCATTCTAGGAGATATCCAGAACAACATTGTTGGAGTGTAGCTGTTATTTGTGGAGATTGTACTCACCATGTTTGGCTCTACGGAGAATTGATTATGTATAAAAATAGAATGTGCTTTTTAAGACAAACATTATTTGCCGCTTTTTTCGTTAACCGAACTCGATAGATGGTTGAGAATCCTCTTGCAGTCTCGCCGATTTTGTCTACCTGCCAGTTCATTTAGTTTAATGTGAATGGGTGAGATAAAGTGTTCTCCATGCCGTCGTTGCTAAGATCTCTGCTGGTACCGCGAAGTTCCTCCCCATCTCTCTCTGCCTCCTTGACACACCTGCGTTTAGTATGAGCTTGGAATTATTACAGCTGCTGCCTCCACCCGAATGCGTGCGCTTCAAAGCATTGAATCATAATTTTTAATTCTGTTTCGGTAGGCTGGGTATATGGTCTATGAAATGTCGCAGTGAATGTTAGAAGCTGTGCGTGTTTACCTGAGAGGGGAACTTGCAGATGCTTAGTGTCAAAAGAGTCCTACCTTTTGTTTGTACCCACCATCACAGTGACTATCCATATTCTATGTATTTACTTTACTCCTTTGAGTGATAGATGGGAAAACAAGAATACAAGATGGGTGATCAGTGACTCTGCTGATGGGTAGATTCGGGGACAACTGACAAAAGTATATGCCCGAAGGCACCACCACCCTCCACTTCCGCTCCTCTCAAATATCTCTGTTTCATGGCATCAATAGGCAATGATGTGACCTGCTGGGCTTGATGAATGGGTATACTAGAAGAAATTTATCAGTGTTTGAATTGATCAGTATGAATAGAAAGAACATGGAAGCTTGCTTAAGAAAAAACGAAAAGGTGCCAGCATCCTCCGCGTCCGCGCCGCTTGTTTATACATCTCTGACCCTCTTGGGTTTCGGTTCGTTCGTTCTTTAAAATTGACTAAATTTGTTTTTAGTAGGAACTCTCCGCAATGCTAGATAAGAATGGTTACCTTCTTCGTATATCGGCCGGTGGGTTGCATTGTCCATTCGTTGGCCTGTACTGTTGTCGACGAACAGTTGCTTGGTCTCATAGTATCCTCGATCGTACGAATTACCTGGAGAAAGAAGAAAAGTAAGCAAGGGTCCACATAAGCATTGACGTCTGTGGACAGTTAGCATATTGTCTGTAAAAAGGACATGGTGACTTAGCTGAATTGCGAGGAGCCCGTCGATTGCAGGAACTATCTAAAGTCAGTGACGAGTGCTTCTTTCATTGTTTGGGCAGGGAGACTTAGAATTGGTCTGGGGGGATGAAGACGTCCACCCACCCACCCGCATGAGATAGGGGAGGTTTCTTGTGAAGAATTAGCTGCTTGTTTATGGAGAGAAGGGAATTGGAAGTAATGATGAAACTCAGAGAGCTGCGAGATGATAAAGTGATGGTGGAAAACGATGGGTCACTGGATGATTTGTCGTTGCTGCCACAAGCCATTAGTAGAAGACAAAAGAAACCGACAAAGAGAAGTTTACTTGGATGAGAGAGAATGAACTTGAACGCTACTTCCTCCCTGATAACGTATCGAAAGCAAGCGAAGCCTAAAAGGATATCCTGAGTCTTATTTCGTTATCAATGTTATTAGATCTGGCCACGAGAGGACTGGGGGAAGAGAAACTTAACAACAGAGCACAAATGGGGGAAAAGGTTGTCAATGAAGGTCTACAGAACGTTATTATTTGACTAGATCAAAACAAGCAGAGGAACTTAGCCGATATAGAAAAGCAGAAGACTGAGCGAAAGAGAAGGGGATTCATCAAACGGGCACCTGTTGAGTGTCATTATCTGTGAGTAGAAGAGAGGGTTTTACTCAAGTTAATAAGTCTTGTAACAGCGCTGAAGTACCAGCTGAACAGAGACGACAGAGGCCGTAGAATTATCTGCTTCGTCTGTAGGAATCGATCTTAAATCGCAGCATCCTCAGGGCTAAAATCTAGTGTCACTACAGATGAAATCAAGCTTCTTGGAACAAAGAAATCAAAAACTTAACGCAGAGACTGGAACTTGGGACCATATCGCAAAGGAATGGAAGAATGCGTCTCTTGTGTTGAGCGAGAGAAGGAGGCGATGTGAGCAACCTAGGACAACACCAACATCATCAGGGGTTTTCGAGAAGAACGGGGAGAGGAAACAAGAAATTGAAAAAGACAATTAATCTGCAGAAGTGCTTGGATGTTGAACAGGTGAATGCCTGAATGTTTGGTGATTGATGTAGCTTTGTTTGCACGTTGAGATGCTGAAAAGAAGAAGTTGTGTTTGTGCAAGTGGAAAATTTGTGGGAACTAAATGTGCCAAAGAGCTAGAGAGTTAGCAGGTTGCAGCCAATGTTTCACTTTCCCTTCAGATTTATATCAACTGCCTTAAATCGTAGTTTTAAAAGAGTGGGAAATGAAATAGGATGCAGATAATGGCATGGAGGATGAAGCAAGACTTCAATAGCTGAGCTGTAAATATCGAGCACAATCAAGTTGCTTTGTTGGTCCTTGTGTCTCTATGGCTTTCATTGCTATGTGCTGAGTGCTTTGGATTTTGTCTTCCTGTTGGACTGTGAATCATAGGTATTCGCGGCAAAAGTTGATCCGCTGACCGGCCCCCTCTCCCATGAAAAGTGACCTGGCGGCCAACTGTTTGCCCAATCACTCAACTTAATTATCAATTTTTTTCAGTTGTTTACCAACCGCTGAATTGGTAACTGTTAAATTCCTTCTATTCTTTCTCTCTGAAGTTTCCACACCCTGGAACATCCATCACCAGTCATCACCAACATTAACAAACGCCTGGTTATCGAAAAGAAGCGACTCTCAATAGTCATCACCATGCCTAAATATCAAGAGGAAGATACTCCTGTCTCCAACATGGTATCTGATCATGACAAAGAGACCTTCATTGTACCGATGCCTGAGAATCAAGAGCAAGATACTTCTATCATCGGAAACATGCTCGCCGATCAGGACGAAATAACTTCTACTATCAGCATGATGCTCATCAGTGAAGAAGAGACCTCTACCGCCGCTCCAATGTCTCGTCAGGAATCTCTCATCACGTCGATGCTTGAGCAACCAAGAGCTAGTCCTTCCAATCATGAAGAAGCCATAGAGAATGCCATCCAGCAAGACGCTTCTCTCACAACCACCATCACAGTTGTCGAGGCTCTTCTTCTGTCCGGGCTAAAGGTCTCGGTTAAGAACATTATTGAGGCACTCCAACTCGTCGAAGCGCTGGTAGAAACTGTGTCTTCTAACCAGACTCCTCCCTTCCTCAAGATCATCAAACACAACGTTGACACAAACGCCTACGCCAAGCTCTCCAAGAGGAAGAAGGCATCTCACTCTGGTGGCCGAGATGGCTCTCCTGAGAAAATTGCTCCCCACGCTGCATGTGCCCGATGCCAACATAATCCTGCCGTCAACGAGCCAGCGTTGACTCTTCGATCCTGCCTTAACTGCGAATCTGTGGAATACTGCAGCATCGAATGCCAGCTCACAGACTGGATGGCTCACAGGAACTTGTTTTGTGTGAATCCAACGGACATTCCTCTCGCCACTTTGGCAAAGCCTCACCGTGTGCCGTTTCTCAAGACATACATCACCAACCCGTTCGCTCGCCTCGCCAAAGGCATCTGGCTACACGATCGACACAAGCAAGACGTGTATGTCTTGCTCATCGACTCCTTCCGGCTCCGAGAGGCCGATGACTTCACCTACGGCGGCATGACAAACAACGACAGCGTTTACAGCGGTCGAGTGAGCTCGTGCCCGGCGTTCCGTCGCTTCCTGTACCAAGCGGAAGCCAAGGGCTTGATGCCCCCCTGGTGGTCTGACCAGAAGCGTGTCGAGTGCCTCACCAAGGGCATCGACAAGCGGCCCGACAACTACCACGACCTCCACGCCATGACCCGGGACATCGAGATTGTGGTCGTCTACGAGGATGCCATCATGACAATGCAGCTTCGGATGTTTGCTGAGTCGGTTTTGGGAAAGGGAGCCGCGGGATCGGATGGGCAGCTGATGCTGCAGAAGATGGTGGTGGCGGAGGAGGCGGCCCGAGTTTCGTCGTAATTTTTTGTAGTCAATTTTTTTTTTCTTTTTCCCAGCTTTCATTTTCTTTGCTTTTCTTTTCTTTTTTTTAAGGATGGACTCTGGTTTTTTTTGTCATTGTAGTTCAGTAATAAATTTGCTCTTGTGTTCCGATTACTACATATATATGTGACTTGGGTCATCTGTGTTACTTGAATTGTCCCTTGACAATTCACTTGTAGCCAAAAACCTTCACGTACGCCTACTTAAAATTCTTTCACCCCCCGCTACTGCAAAAGATTCTTTTCTGCCAAATTTCCAGGTTATGACAACGCCTCATCCTGCCATCGTTTCGTCCCCATCAAGAACCAAAAGACTATCATATTCGTCCAGAATCAGTCTAATTATCTTACACATGGCTATCTTTATAACTTTGAAAGATATTTTCTCAATTTCGACATGGACCAACTAATTATCAAGACCCCGCAAACCCAGGTTTCTTCCAACTTTCCCCCTGCAAAATCAGCAGCAACTAATCCCTGTTCTGGTTTCTGTGTTTCGTTACTGCGAGGCCAGATCAGCAAGAGCTGTTTTAAAGGGGAACCGGAAGGGGAAAATATACTAAAGGACTTATTTGGGAACACTGATGGCACGTGCATTAAGAAAATTTATTTCTAATGCGTAGTTGCTCTAGTCTCTCACCAAGTCGTGGTGCTCAACTGTATATTTCTCAGACCGTATATTCGGCAACGAATTTTCCCATAAGAACTAAACGATTTCGCGAAGCGAAACATTCTGAGCATAGCCAGATGTCACAAGCGCAGATACGTTAGTCTGATCTTCTAAAGCATTTGATCAATTTTAATATGCTAATATACCCAAGTTTGCTTTCTTTAAATACTGCCAAGGCAGTAAGTGTATGCTAATTTTCTCTTGTTCTGGGAAGCGATTAGTTGATCTTAGCATCATCTCCTTGCGATGTGTCTTTCGTATGTATATTTATCATCATAAGCCAAAATCTATCGCAAGAGACTGGGCACATAAAGGCTTGGGGGAGTGTACACTCCACTAGCAGCTATTCTATATTCTATCCAACGACCACAATTTCTCCAAACAGCTTCTCCCTCTTTATCGCAGCAGTGGAAACCATAATCACCGCTCCAGCCATAATAACCAAGATGAACGGAGCCTGCATACCTCCCATGATTGCAAGAATGACATTCAGCTTCATATTGTCATTCAGCTGTTCGAATAGTGCACTCTGGGCTCCGGCAATAACGGCGCGAATCTGCTCATCTGAGAAACCTTGACCACCAGTACTCCTGCAACATTGCGTACTGCAGCAGACTCCATACAAATCCAACACCATTAATATAAGTTCCTCTTTCTTCACGAGTGGTAAATGCGGAGATGTGGTTCAGAACACCGTGATACATTCCCATCCCATCCATTCCAGCGATGACACGCCCGACGATGAGCGCACTCATGGAAGGTGCAACGCCGCATAGTACAGAACCAAGCTCGAATACGGTTATCCCTCCGATGTAGAGATACTTCAAAGAGAACTTGCTGTACAGTGCTCCATATGGTAAGATGACTGCCACGGAGCCCAGAGCAAACCCAGCACCAAGCCATGCGAGTTGTGTAATGTCTTCGAATGCCTCAATCACCGCGCTTTGGACATCGGCCGCGATAGTGGTATCAAGCCCGTATAATAGGGCAGTGGTGTATAAGGCTGAACAGAGAAGGGCCAATCTGAAGCCGGTAATCTTTCAGACATTGTCGCGAGCTGAAGTCTTATCATCGTGACAACGAGAATCCAATGCAACCATATCTTCTATGGAAGCAGACTGCGGTCGCCGGCTTTCTTCAATGCGTCCTTCTCATGGTTGCAGACCTGATTGGCTCTGATATAGTTTCGATTCGGGCGATTCTGCATTTGTTGTACCCTTCTTGAACTGAGGAATAGAGGATAAGTCGGAGACTTCCGCTGTCGATATCTGAGTCATTTGTGCGATGTATAGTCGATACTCGGAAGCAATTCAGAAAGATACACGATGAGGGAGGTGTGAAATAACATATAGTATAAGATTTGGATTGCCAGATCGACTGGTTTCCAGTATGCCAGTGGTCATGTGTAACTTGAGACAACGTCAGCATCTCGAAGGCTTCTTATCTGCTACTCCTAGGTTACTTTGGCGCCTACCTCAAATATAAGTGCTTCTAAAGCTCTTCCTCGTTAAGTGTATTCTATAACATATGATTTGGAATCGAATCAGAATATATGTCTTCCATTTTGTCTTGATAGTGGGGGGAGAAATTGGGAGCCAGGTAGCTCATCATGGATAACCATCCCAAATCGAGCGACCGATGGGACCCTGATCTAGCCATCTCGTTTGACATATGAGATAGTATCCCAAGTACTCCAATCATGTACCTTCTCATCTAGTTACTCTCTCATAAATGAGGATTGTCCGCAAATGTGCGTCTTACGGCATTATTAGTGCGCACCTTCCTAAATATAGATCAGCTGCAACGTCTCGTACTGTCATTATTTATTATCTACTTTTGTTTACTAGATATTGGTAACAAATCATGATGACATGGGTGCATGTATGTAATCACCTACCCATTTATTCTAACTTTATTCTTTCGGGTATCTTTAGGTTATTCACGGTTTAGTATGGATAAATTTTAGCAATAGCAACGACCGTAAACCGAAATACCTTGTTGAGGTAATTTCCTGTTGATGTATTTGACTGTTTATGGTGCAATCCCTGTTTACCCTGCAAGCTGTAAGCAGAGTGTCAGACTACCAATGTACATGGTTTAGGAATAGTTCCATCTACAGCCTGGGGTATTCTATTAGTTTGCTGGGCTTGACTACTCTACGGTGGGACTACACAATGTGGAAGTATTCGCTTGGAGATGCTAATTTGGATCTAAGTAAGCCTTGAATATGAAGATATAACTGTATCAGATGACATGTTGTCATCTTACTTCTATTTTCAGTTTCTCTTTTCAGCAACGTTACATTTGTGTGCCGAAGCGTTGAAAATGATGACTGAAGAACATCTCAAGCTATTGCTATCCCTATCCTAACCATATACTGAAGGTAACCAGCATAACTTGATCATGTCTAGTGTTCGGCTGTCGCTAGTTATTGAATGCTGTATTGACTTTAGCGTTTACTAAACGCACCTATAACTACCAATCGGCTTGACTTCTCATTGTCGTCGGAGCTTTTGTGCATTCTCTATGTCGGAGATTTTTTTTTATTACATCCTCTTTGCATTATTTATAATTGAACGCCCTCTGTCGGCGCATATTTGTTGGCAGGTTTGTGGGTCCAGCTGCTATAAATTGTCCAAGCATAGCCCTCATCCAGTTTCACCCGTTTCATTTGTTGGAGGGGATCTTCGTTAAATATCGGTGAAAGCATCATATGAGCTATGATCTAGAGGAACCCAGCCGGAGACCTCGGGGCACCTTACAACTTTGCCATACTCATGGTAGCCGAGAACTGGGCACTTGATGGGCCAACGATTAAAACATGGCTGACGGCTAATGTTGTACCAATCTTCTACACTTGGTATGGCGCTGTGCTATTGGCCTTGGTCATCTTCAGCCTCAAACGGCTGCCTTTTTTATGTACACCACGGACGAGTTGTTATTTCAACATCGGGGTTCGAAACCAGCGACAACACCTAGTTGCACCACATGTTGGAGATGAAAGCAACATCGGCCTGATTAGTCAAGAAAGGGCAGCAGATTTGATCAAACAGCACCCCTTGTTCCAACCAGTGGTCGTTAACACAAACGAACCCCAGTTGGAGACCGACTTGAATCTCTACCAGTCGGCTTCAACATTCTTCTCTGACCTCGAAGTATCCAGAGCCAAGTTAATGGCACAAATTATCGCACCTGTATGGCCAATGGATGACATGGAGATTGAGCATAAAGGCAGAGACGGTAGGGAAACAAAGGGAAAGGTAAATGGTCGGCCTGCTCTCCTTCTCGGAGCCACTCAGACCTCTTTCAAACGCGAAATTAGGCCTCATACGGCGTACACCATCAAATCACGAATTCTGGGCTGGGATTCGCGTTGGATATATGTCGGATCTTGGATCCACAATGAAGCTTCATTGACAAAGAAGATTTATGCAACTAGTCTGTCGAAATACATTATCAAGAAGGGACGCATAACTGTTCGCCCGGAGCAGTTCTTTATGGAGTGTGGGTGGATCTCTGCCCAAGATATACATGGCCACGAAGAGGAAGAAATGACAAGCCATGAGAAAGTCTTGCTGTGGTCAGCCTTTGCAACCCATAAAGATAAGAACATGAAGATTGTTCGGACGTGGGGGGAAGCAATTTTGCTCATGGAACAGGAATACGAAGATTGAACATTATAACGGAAAGGGATGGACAAACAGCGAGGCAAATGCGATTTTGGGGAAATTATGACATAGAATGTATGTTTGGGTTATATCAGTTTTACGACATAGTGATTGTTCTGCTGGATGCTACGGAGTTTGTAAAGATCGAGTAGATTCTTGTGAATGCTATCTCTAGCTCGCTGCCTAGTTTACCATGTGAATGGCCACACCATTCAAAAAGACTATTAGCATGTGGGTTTAGAATAACGCCCCCAAGGCCGGTATATACATCCATTTGACCCAAGGATTGATAGTGTGTGAGGATATCGCGTTATGATCCGGCTGGTGGCATACCTCATGCCCCAGACAAACGGTCCTGCATGAGCAAACAACAACAACCGAGTGCTCCAACATTTTTACTCTCAAGACAAACCAGACAGCCGACGATATCATCGTTACCTGCATATAATTTACCTGAAATCAGAATATCTAGGTCATGAATGGGCACTGAGCGTTTGGGGATTGAAAACGGGTAGAGCTGCTGACTGCAAACTTGCGGTCTACTGAGCCAATGTTCTGTACTCGACGTTCGACTACGCGCTCCTCTCCTGACTCATTTCAATCTGGCCAAAAAAACGGTCTTATTGGCTAAGCTTCACCTGTAGTGCGGAATTCATCTTGTAGAAGTTCGTCAAGTTGTTGGTTCGAAGTTGAAGATTTACGCATGTACTGCTGAGCCTATGGATACCTTTGAGCGTTACCGGCATTCCAGCATACTGACCTTGCACCTCTCTGACCGCATTGACTTTGCCCTGCTCTATGCAGTTTAGCGTATACCCTTCAAGTGTGGACACTCCCATAAGCACAACCCTGGCGTTTGAGGTTACTTCTCTAGTTGCATGTCCTGGACTATTATTCAGCCCCTGGTGCATCGATCAATTTGACGGCAGGGTGAATGCTGAAATCAACAATCCAATCAAGAACTTTCTGCTCTATAAGTATTTGTTTTCCCTCGATCTCGTCTAAAGTCCCCAATGTGCAAACAAAAAGCTGTCAAGCTTCTTCCTTTTCATCTTCAGACAGGAAAGGGCATAAAGCACCAAGAAGAGAACACTGGAAGTGTGTACAGTCTACCACGATAGCATCAAATTCCAGTGATGTCAATTTCTGCGTCATGCCTGGATGATCTGGAATCTTTTGGGCCCTGGGCGGGTCCTCGGTGCCGCGGTGGATTCGACTTTACTCTACTTTTTGAAGAGACGATTCTTTCCATTCTGCTTTCCAGCGTCTTCCTTTTCCTCTCTCCATCACGAATCTTTGCGCTCCCCACAGCGTCTAGAAAAGTCAAGTCGAATTCTTTAGAGTGGGCAAAAAGGGTGAGATTCGTCATTCCTCGAATGGTGGAAATGGACTGTGCTAGATCAAATAGCATCACATTCCGTTTGCCTCTGTTTTTGTATGGCTAACGAACGCATTTGCTAAGATAACCTCAGCATGCTTCATACCGTTCAGAACTGCCCTTGTCGGCCTCTGGGCGATGAATTCGAGCAAATCATCACGTTCAACCCTCACACACACCCATACCACGATCGCAAGTTCCGCACTTACCCTCGTCCTTTCCCTTCTGTACGCTCCTTTGTCTAGTCTCCACCATCGATCATCAATCCGTTCATCGTTTCTACTCTCAATATACCTGGCTCTCTCAATTCACTTCGACGCAGCGCGTGCTCGCACGATATGGATGTTGCCAAACGCTGGTAGCAGTGCAATTCCCGCTGTCTTCACGGCGAGCCTGGCTTTGCGGACTGTAATGCTGTTGCTTGAGTCAATAAAGAAACCGTCTATACTATTGGATGAGTACAGCAATGTGTCAGAAGAAAGTGTCAGCGGACGATATAATCTGGGCGTCTTCTACTGGCTTAGCTCTCTGTTCTTTGCTGGCTATCGAAAGGTCTTGAAGCACGAGGATCTATATCCTCTTGACAATGAATTACGGTCTGAACTACTGGCTAAGAAAAAGTCAGACGCTTGGGAAAAAGGTATGTGTCACAGCCAATTTGCCGCTTCTATCCTTTCTTGGCAATCCTCACTCTGTGATTAGTTTGAAATGCTCAGAGCAATGACTGATTTGACTTCTAGTGCCCGGCAAGAGAAGGCCTGGTGCACTTTTTAGTTCCTGGATGGGCGCTTTTGTTGGTCCCTTGATGATGCCTGTCATTCCTCGAATCTTTCAGATTGGCTTCAATTATGCCCAGCCTTTCTTAATTACAGTGTATTGATCTTCTGGTTACGCCACAAACACAACAGTTCGATAACAATGACTATGGGCTCATCGGTGCTTATATTCTTGTATGTACTGGCATTGCTGTACGGACCTGCTATTCCTTTTCACTTGAGGGTTGGACACTGGCGTGGGTTTTGCAATTGGTACATGCTTTCTGTTTAGCATCACTATGCCCAATCGTGAAAGGCATTGCTAACACATCGTTCTGATGTCAGTCGTTATGCTTGGCTCCAGTATCTTGGCCTCACTAAATTCTCGGCTACGACAAGGTTGACCTATTAGAAGCTGGAAGACTCGTTGAGTTTGACCCGCCGCGAACGCTATTATCCCAGGATGGTTCCATTTTCAGAGACTTGTACCTCTTGTCAACTAGCCAATTACCTGTCGCTCCAAACTTGGCACCAGTAGCACGAAACTTTTCGGCGCTGGTTGACGAAGGAAGATGAATCAAAGTCTTCACTACTGCGGCATTATAAGGCCGACTACTCCTACAACATGACAATAATCTTCACTCATTTCTTTCTGCTACATATCTTGTATATAAGGATGCCGATATTAAATCTCTTTGGCAGAGAGTTCTCCTTAAGAATACAAAGGTTTTCTCCATGGTCGACCAGTAAGATTCTTGTTGTTGGCTGTCTCAGTACACAGTGGATATTATAGGTGGGTAAGTCTCTGTTCTCGTCTAAGACGCCGATTAGTATTACTCATCAACAAGATCAATGTAACATCGAAAAATACGGTCAATAGGTGACTTGTAAAGCAGACGTGTTTTCCTATTCATCGGCCTATAAGCTTCTTTTCTTATAATACGTATGTGTTGGATCAATGGCTGGCTTCTTATAAGACTGGGAGAAAAATACAGTGTACTATTAAATTGTCTCACCACGGGTATAGCTTCTATTTCCGGTCATTCTACCCAGCCGAGAGCATTTCCCGCCCTTCCAGTCATCCCCGCAAGCTACGCGTAACGGATCCCGCCCGAAAGCACATTTATTCCTTGTACGAAGATAAGTTGACGGCATGAATTGTCGGAACAGGGAGCCGATCCCACTAAATGGGGGTGCTAGTCTCGCCGAAGCCATTTTATCCATTCAACCACATCCAGCGTCCCGCAATCCCAACCAATGCCCAGCCGTGTGAGCAAGAGATGGGCCAAGAGCACGTTAAAAGGATCCGTCATTGCGAGATAACGGCCAGGGACTAAATCGCGGCCCTTGTCTACCAGAGCCCTTGTGATGCCGCCTTCATCTCAGCGCTGCGAAGGAAAAAGAAGCATTTGAATCAGATTGGGAGAGTATTTACAACCTATTGTCCATCTAGCATGCGAAATGACAATTACTGTACTGAAAGTAATATTCAGTTCTCTTACATGGACTGAATGCATAACGAAACGCTTACCTCTTGTACTGCAGGTCTCATGTCCCCAATTATATTCAGAAACAGGCAAGGTACTTTTTCCGCGACCCCAATTCGGGCTACACTAAAACGTAATTATGCAAGGGCCTGATTGTGGTGGCGGGGATGTGCAGCTCGGCTTGAAGCTCTTCGGAGCACTGATAAACCGAGCTCGATCCCGTTTTCTCTTTGGTCCTTTCTTTCTTCTGTCCCTGTTCTTCTTTCGAAATCAGCGAAACACTGGGTGCTGATTCGCATCTTCACAATGGCAATGGCTAAGCTGTCTATGCTCCTAGCTGGAGTCGCCGGTGTCTCTGGCTTTATCGCGGCCCCGGCTAGACTCTATGGCCAAGCGCCGCTAAGCTCCATCACGCCGTCCAGGTTCAAGTGCGAACTGCCTCCGATTCTCGATCCGTCAGGCGATGGATTGCCTTCTGCCAACGAGCTCTTCTCCTCCAAATCAGCACGCGAGCAGCAGATTAAGCGCCTTCAGGCTATCGTACGAGTCCCATCCGTCTCCTACGACGACCTAGGCGAGGTTGGTGAAGATGAGCGCTGGTCGCCTTTTTACAAACTTCACGATGTTTTGGAAGAGACATTCCCTACTGTGTGAGCAGGATTTCGGCTCTTAATCGTTTCTAACGAAGCTTCTAACAGCCAGTAGGCACAAGCGGGCTAAGCTAGAGAAAGTCAACACTCTCGGCCTTCTGTACACTATCAAAGGTTCAGACGAGTCTCTCAAGCCAGTACTATTGATGGCCCACCAAGATATCGTCCCGGTTGCTGATGAATCGACATGGACATACCCTCCCTTTGATGCCGTGTACGACGGCGAGTATATCTGGGGACGAGGAGTTTCAGACGATAAGAACAGTCTCACAGCAGTTCTGTCAGCATTTGAGGCACTCCTGTCCAACAGCGACTGGGTACCGAAGCGCAGTTTCGTGCTTGCGTTTGGATTCGACGAAGAGTGCTCTGGCTTCCGCGGCGCTGGCAAGATTGCCCCTCTCCTCAAAGAGCGATATGGCAAGGACAGTTTCGCCGCTATCCTGGATGAAGGAGGTCTCGGCTTGCAGGAGGTTGGCAACGCGCTATACGTTCTCCCTGGTGTGTCGGAAAAGGGCCACATCAACATCTTCTTCGAACTGGACGTTGTCGGCGGCCACAGCTCGATTCCCTTCCCTCACACAGGCATTGGCATCATTGCAGAAATCATCACCGAGCTCGAATCCCATCCGTTCAAGGCTGAATTGATTGAGGATGGCCCTGTACACAACCACCTTCAGTGCCAGGCGCGTTACTCGCCGGAGGCGTTCCCGGATCTCACAAAACTGATTCAAAGGGATGATTTGGAGGGCATCACGCATTGGCTAGTCAGGAGAAGCCGAGACACGCAATACATTGTCCAGACCTCACAGGCTGCCGACATAATTAATGGTGGACAAAAGATCAACGCCATGCCGGAGAAGACTCTTCTCGGTGTCAACTACCGAGTTGCTCACCACAACAGCCTTGCCGAGGTTCAGCACAATGCTGTTCGACGCATCAGCAAGATTGTCAAGAAGTACGGCCTGACGCTCAAGCCATACGAGGGCGACGACGACTACGACAAATACGTTGCCGGCTTGGAATCTGAAGATGAAGTCGAGTCGGAAGAGGTCATCGATTACAAGGGCACTTTGGTTCTTTCAACCCAAGGCAAATCACACCCCAGCCCCATTTCTCCCACCAGCGGCGAGGCATGGGACGTCTTCGCTGGCACCATTCGACACACCTTTGCGTATGACAATGGAACCGTGGTCCCAACCGGAGAGATTATGACGGGTAACACCGATACTCGCCACTACATTGGTAAGTTATGCTTTAATCTGGGAGAAGTTGAGTTTATTAACACGTGATGACAGGCCTTTCGGACAACATTTGGCGTTTCACTCCTGATCGATTCCATGCCCAGAACAACATCCACACAATCGATGAGCATGCCCGTGTTGATGGACACATTGAGATGCTCAAGTTTTACTACAACTTTGTGCGCAACTTTGATGCCGCCAAGTTCTAAATATCTGAAAGAGGTAATTGGACACAATAAATGAGATTTGTAGATATATGTTACGCTGTTGTGAAGAAGAAAATTGCAAAATGCTACTGCATACCCGTATATTCCGAATTTGGCGTATGTCTCTAAAATGAAGCTTATGTTCAATAAGGCCCAGCCAATGCACGATTAAACTTGCACAAGTGCATTCTTCTAAATATATACAATGCCCAAAACGATTACAAAGACTCCATCACAGAGAGTTCTCCTATTTCTCCTATTTCCTTACCTAAGGCTCCACGCAATACTCCAGATTTTTACTCCAGATTCACATGAAATCCGGGGTGGGAGGCAAAGATACTTTGGTACTTCCTTATCCAGCTTATCGAAATTGACCGAGGGTAAATCGCGCGACTCCGATTCGCCAGAAATGCCGGAGAACCTCTCGATTCCCCACACACTGCCGAAGACGCCCTTCAAAGTCCCCATAAGCCGAAGCCGAAGATGATTAACAGAAGCAGGAAAAATATCTGGGAGACTCTGGATTGTATTTTCCCCACGATTCTCTGGCTCGCACGGCACGAATCAAGAATCTTAATCTCAAATATCAGATCTGAAATCCACACAAGGCTGCCCCCCGCATAAAGACAGAGGCAACCAACAATCTTCAGCCAGAGAAGCCGGCAACACAAAAGTGCCCTTATCAACCACAATCCGGAAGCCAAGTGGAGGCAATGGGCTCGTCCAAGTCGGATGAAGAGGCCTCAGGTGCCGGCTCCCCGCTATCGCGGACTCGGCTGCGGGCAAGTCATGCTTGTACCGTCTGTAGGATACGCAAAGTAAGGTGTGATGTGGTGGTGACTGGCTTTCCCTGCACAAACTGTCGGTTGGATTCGGCCAATTGTAAAGTGACACCGCGGAAGCGGAAGTGGTAAGTTGTCGTTACATGTGGAGAGCGTATCACATATACTAATCCGTCTTGTGAAAGGGAGCAACGGGTAAAGCGGGTAATAGAGCAAGAGGAAAAGGAGCGCAGGGACCAGTCCAGGCTGTTGGCTGAGGAGAAGCTCAAGCCTTCACGTCACATTCACTCAGCTCCAACAGCACAAACAGAAATAAAGAGTGATGATACAACATCCTCGTCTTCCAGCCCGCCATCAAGGGCTACGGCATCTACAATACCGGTATTTCAGCAAGACGACTCAGATTCTCAAAATGGAGCCTCAAAACACAACTTTCCCTTCAATGATGGCACCATTGACCCAAGCCAAATCGGCAGGCGTCCCAGCCACGATGCTGGTGCAAGTCCCTGGGGGCTTGGATACGACAAAACCACCATCTTCGGGTTGCAACCACCCACACGTTCCGTGCCATACTCCAACTACAACTTTGTCGATGCTGGTTACCTCAATCAACTTAGCCATATCGATGTCAAGTACTTGACAGAAAAAGGCTGTCTCACCCTACCATCGGACTCACTGCTGGAAGAGTTCTTCCACCAGTACTTCTCACATATCCACCCCATCATCCCTCTACTTAGCGAGGCGGAATTCTGGGCAGCAGATGCTCGCATTCCTCTTCTCTTGATTCGGGCCATATTGTTCATCTCATCTCCCGTAAGCCCATCGAAACCTTCATTCCGTCTTCAATTTTAGTGAATTCGTGGTTAACATATTCATAGTATGTATCGGCATCAACGCTCCTCAGCCTGGGGTATAGCAGCGTCCAAGCAGCTCACACTGAACTTTACACGTTAGCAAAGGTTAGCGAAGCTACATCTCACTCATATACAACTATTTCTAATGATCCCTGGCTACATACAGACCATGACGCAATTTGATATCCACAGAAACAATGTCGTCAATGCCCAAGTAGCCGTCATGCTCACCTACCACTCACCCGCACCCAGCGACATGACAAACACATACTGGATGGTAAACGCAGTTCATTTCGCCCGATGTGCTCGAGCAGACCAGTATTATACACTCAGCGATGATAACCCCACAAAGCTCATCCTCAAGCGACTCTGGTGGTCCTGCATATTGCGAGACAGAGTCATGTCTTTGAGCTTACGACGGCCATTGAACATTGGGTGCGACGAATTCGACTTTAGTCTCCCAGGACTCAATCTCGCCGACTTCTCGGATGAATTGGGAGTCTCCACTGTATACGATAGGCCAACGAGGCAGATTTTAGCGCACATGATGTCAGCGTTCTGTGAACTCATCATTCCTTTGAACAAAGCTCTTACCATACTCTACCCTGCTGCTGGCCCCAAGATTGTCACCTCAGACGCGGACATTCAGAAGGAATCAGACGCTTGCGTTGAAACTCTACAGCTTTTGGATGTTTGGTTCCGCAAAACAAGGGAACGATTCGAGATCTCCACACCATCGATCGGCGTCCACAAGTCATTGACGATGTTTACAAAGATGACTTTTATCTATTATTAGTAAGTCTAGCAGATGCTCTTGACAACAGGAGACAGGTTGTGTACTGACATCGTTAAAAGTTCTGCAAGAGCGAGTTTATGTTATCATATGATGTTATTATCCGTATCCAGTCCCGGCCATGCTTCGGATGCGCAGAAGAATGATCTACAAGTGCAAGCAGAGATGGATTCTGCTTTGAAGGGCATTACCGGAGTATTCATGCACTTGGCCCGCCTAGGCCTTGTCCAGTACTTGCCAAACACATTGTAAGCAAGCCGCCTGATTTTGTCTTTCCTCACTTGGGATTTCGTGCTGACTTGATTATAGTGTTACTTTCTCAGCGATTCCTCTCATCTGGCAAGTTCTGGATGCAAAGATACTCAATACCGGAACACTCGCCGCAGACAACAAGCGCGACCTAATGGTCTACACAAACGTTATGAACAAATTCCGAAGCCTTCATGAAAATGCCAACAACGTCCTAAAATTCATCAAACAAATCATCGCACACATCCAAACAACAGAATCTGTCGAAATCGCCCAACAGGAGCAGCTCACAGACACATGCTTCCCGCCCGAACTTCTATCCAGCTTCCCACCTGGAGGCAAAATGCAGGAGATGGACAAGGGACCGAAAAATAAATGGGCCCAGTTGTTCGCCGGATCGCCGCGGACTTATCTTCGAATTGCGTTGACGATTCAGCATTCTCTTTCGAGCGGTCACTTTCCGTCGGAGGAAGACTTTCCCAAGGCGCTGCAGATGGTCAAATTTGCGGAGGAGACGATGGATAACGGGGTTGATGTTGGGCTGTACAAGTATTTGCAGCATATGGAAGACTTCCTACTGTCTGCGTAATTGTAAGAATCTGGCGGGATATCCTTTTTTTTTTTTTCTCGCAATTCCATTTCTGTTAGCGATACGACTGAAAGTAATCCTTAGTATAATGATGTAATTTAGATCTGGCACAGATTATTGTTTCGAAGATGTAAAAAGAGCGTTGAGCCATGCCGAACCAATTTTGGTATTTATTGCTAAAGAAAAGTCCTCGTATATGCCCAAAGCCTCACCATTCCACAAGCCAGATTTTTTGGGCTTACCGTGCCATTGTCTAATCAATTTTTATATCCAAGAAGAAAATATTATATGAGTATTTGCCTTGCCAAAGAGACATTATCCGACAACATCTAGTTTCTCAATTCTCCTCCAGACTGGATTTCATCCTTCTTGTAGCCAGCTGCAGTCAATGATTCACCATTAATGTTAACGGGTTTGGCAGCTATTAGCCCATCAGCTTCTCTTGTCATTTCATGGCGGATGCAATTAAGACTGCCTTACCTGATAAGATGAAGTAGACGCGAGCAGGCTTGTCTGTACTGTTGGTCCATCCGTGGATTGTGCCGCGCTGGACGCAGACGTCGCCTGCCTTCATGTGTATCTCGACATCATCATCGAGATGGCTGAACAAAGATATCAGCAATTGATTCAAATCTCTAATCTCACATAGATGCATCATGTAAACTTACCAGATAACTTCTCCACTAAATAGAATGCCGAAGTCCAGTGATTCAGTTCGATGGAACAACATCTGCCAACATTCTCAGCATCAACATCTGAAACTACCCCACCAATCTCAGGTTAACCATACCCCTGCCTTCTCCACATTTGGTGGGATGTCTACGACTCGGAGTACGATTCCCTTGCCATTTGCCAAATCCGTGGTCCGGACTTTAGTTGGGTCAACCCATTCATCGTTGGAGACGGGAAACTCATGAGTCTCATACAACACAGCGAAGTTGGCTCCTATGGGGGTCGGAAGACATGGAATAGTGCTATCGGCAACGACAATGGCCTTGCCCTCTGAGTTGTGGCCGGTAACGATTCGTCTCGGGTCGGGGAACCAGGAAGTCATGATGAATGTGTGAGTGTGGGAGTTATGTGTATCAAGAACGGTGAGCACAAGAGACAGCACGGGGAAAGTCTCTGAGTTATAGATTGAAGTTATTGAATACGCTCAATACGACTTGCCAAATCACATGACGTCTAAGACAGTCAACGTGTCATTTGGCTACGGGCATGCCGCGTCGCTGCAGAAACTTGGCGTTCCCGAGTCTGTTTGCAGAGGGAATTTGCGCGAGATGTGGATGGAAAGGCGGTAGAAGGCAAGATGCATGCGGTCTAGAGATGACCATCTAGTACAAGTCCAGTATGGAGCCCGGCCGACCCATAATCCCTAATGCCGCTTTTGTCAGTAATGCTGATTTGTTGAGGTCTCACTGCCGGGCCTATCCATGCGGGGAGATGTTGGGAGCGGGAATTGTAAGAAACTAGAGCAGAATGAGGATGGATTTACTGGGATGAAACCAGCGACTATCCGAGAACTAGTGGAAGAAGGGGCTAGTGTTGATTTTCATGGTATTACACCGATAGGGTAGAGCCAATGGATAGAGAATCAGCTGTTGTGTAATCTCCTTGGCGAATCATCTGGGCATTCTGGGCATTTTGTCTGAGACAACTCAAATCCGTCCCAACAACTTTCTGCGATGCATATGCGTATATATATGTTTGTGTACTCCGTATACAGAGTATTTCAGCTCACGATGCGTAAATCTGCGTGACACGATCGGCGCTTTCTTTCTGTCAGTTGGCACGGTTAGCTCTGTCAAGCACTCCGTCCAACATCTCAAATGAAGTCATACGTACGTACATGGAGCCACGATATGATTGACACATGACACATGACACCTGGTAAAAGCAACACTAAAACGCCATAATCAAAGCCTGTAGCTCTAAATGACGGCAATTGAGCATCCGTTGAAACCTAGAAACATGCATTATCCGTTATGAGTCCTGAGTGAAGGAGGCGCGCAGTCTTCTTATACCCAACTAGCGCTCGGCACTTAGCTTTCTAATTGCCGCTGTACTAGAGTCCAAAAAAAGATATGAAATCCAAACTCACGGGATCCTGTGGAGCATATGGTACACAAAGTAAGCGGTAAGCGACAATGAAGAGTACGGCACTGGCCATCTTATGCTTATTTCGTCCAACGGGCGGAGCCGTGCCAAGCAAGCGGCCTACTACCCGTTATCCGGAGCCTTAGTTGGGTGTGTTCCTGTTAAGATGGTTTGCATGTGAAACATGATCCTATAACACTTGACAACAAGATCATTCGATCCGCCCGCGTTCTATAGGCATGCAGGGATTAGAATAGACGCCGGTAACATCAGATATAGGTGATTAATGCGTATTCCCGAGAGGTGATTAGCCTAAATCGCATTGCGAGGTTGAAAGAATTCCTATCGCCGCAAGATCGGGCGGAGTTATGCCATATCATCCGTCAGCGTCTTCTTGTTGTCAACTGAACCCTTTGCTTATCATTGACTATTTGCAACAGATGGCAGGAAGCATTATCTCTTCAGGGCTAGACCTGTGTAATCACCGTCACACAAGCAAGCATCGTGAGGGTGATGACAGAAGTGTAGCTGTCTTGGGCAAAGCTCAAGCTAGCCCACGGGCCAATCAAACTGCGCAAAAAGCGAGCCGGCCTCTCAGAGATCGTGGGCAACTATTCCGCCGTTTGATTGTGAATCTGGCGCGTTTTCGGTTTCCTATTGCCGGGGAGTAGAGTGGGGCAGCTGGAAGTCCGCTTGAATATAGTCTGGGGCGGATGATATTGAGCCCGGAGGAGAGGCAGCTTTCGGCCGTGAGTCCATTTCAGTAATGGTGCAAGGAGCAAGACTTTTCTTGCGCGATCAGTTGGCATGACACGAGATGGAAGCCGTGATCGAACATCAACATGGATAAACATCTATTGGTGCTATAATAGCTGAGAGAAGCACTATCGAACTCGAAGATTGTCATCACAAAGTTGCCATCCAGATAGAACCCCTCAAAACGAATTTGTGATCAGGGATAGTATCGTCCGTACAGCTCAGAGCTAAGCTGCCATGGATTGCATGGGTGGCTGCCCACGTTCTGAACTAGACATCGAAACGCCGCGAATGAGTGGAGTTTTGGAGCAAATTGGATGCGACTTGACTAATTGATCAATAGCGTAATATAAAACCTTCAGAGAGGTGCTGTTCTTTCAGCTCTCTTCCCATCTTCATCTTCTTCTCAAAACAAGCCTGAGAAATCCAGTTGAGCGCTTTTCGTCAACTTTCTATATCACACCATTCAGCAGCCAGACATTTTGCGACCATGTTCCAAGGCCTTCGTAGCCTCTTAACCCAGGGCTGGCCTCCGAAGCCTACCTTTACTGAGAAGGAATTGGGAGACCTCTCCGGAAAGGTCAGCGAAACCGCCACAATACTCTCTTTTATCGCATAAACTTCAAATCAGCCTATTAACATCGATTTCCTGTGTGGCAGGTTGTTATTGTAACTGGTGGATACTCTGGCGTGGGATACCAGCTTGCAAAGATCCTGTATGCGAAAAACGCAGTCGTTTACATCGCCGGTCGTCGTGAGGATGCCGGCCAAGACGCAATCAAAACGATAAAGGCAGCTCATTCCGATTCCAAGGGGAGATTGGAGTTCCTGCAGCTTGATCTGGCTGATCTATCATCCATCAAGGCCAGCGCAGATGCTTTCCTTACAAAAGAGACTCGGCTTGACAATCTTTGGAACAATGCAGGAATCATGCGACTGCCCAAGAATTCACCCACCAAATCGAAACAGGTATGTCGCATTTACTTGTCATCAGCGCGGCGTAATGTGAGGTATCTGACAATCATCACCCAGGATTATGAATTGATGCTCGCTGTCAACTGTCTTGGTCCCTTCCTCTTCACAAAGTTGCTCCACCCCCTTCTTGAATCAACAGCCAAATCTTCACCAGTAGGAAGCGTTCGTGTGGTTTGGCTGGGATCACTCATGATCCAACTCATGGCGCCCAAGGGTGGCATAGATCTTGACAATCTCGATTATAAGAAGAAGTTCCCAGACATCAATGTGAGATACGCAGTTAGCAAGACGGGCAATCTCTTCATTTGCAGCGAATGGGCCAAGCGAGATGCTGAGAACGGAATTTTCCACTTGGTAAGAGAACATACACCTACATCTCAACGGTTTCATTATACTGACTACTTCTCTACTGCAAAGGCTGCCAACCCCGGCAACCTCAAGACGCCTCTGCAGCGCGACATGCCTGCATGGGAATATTATCCTATTGTAAGTAGTTTTCATCTCACAGCGCAAGCCAAATGTAAGTTCTGCTAACACTCAAGCCAGATTCCGCTCCTTCACGACCCCATCTATGGTGCTTACACGGAATTGTTCGCCGGCCTGTCCCCAGATGTCAAGCCGGAGGATAGTGGACGATTTGTTATTCCCTGGGGTCGATTTGGCTCGACCCGTCCAGACATTGACGAAAATTTGGCTTCGAAACAAGGAGAAGAGCCTACGAAGGCAACGAAATTCTTTGAGTATTGTGAGAGCCAAACCAGCGCTTACGCGTAAGAGCTACGGTGGATGTAGGAGAGGGAGAACTTGTGTGTGCGGCTTTGCGTCTGATCACAAAAAGTGCGATCGTCAAGAACGATGATTATTATTCTGAAATGATACCTATTCAAGTTATGCTAGCGTTATCTTCATTCCTTCACAACATAACAATTCTGGTACTATTGCGTTCAAATGTGAGAACTAGGACGGCTGCTGTGGATGACGAAAGTGATTATTGTCACCACTTGGCGCTGCCCGTATCGAACCTTTCTGGAGTCTCAGTCATCGAAACTGCTTCAAGTATCTTTAAAGGGGGGGTGAAATAGAAAAGAAACAGTCCCCCTGACGATCAGCCAAGGCAAGATGAGATTTGTTGATCATTGGAATTGGTAGATCCTGATTTCGCTACAGGCTACCCGCCATGATAAATCACCGATCAATGAGAGAGCAAGACATCCGAGAATGAAACAAATGCAAACGAGCGCACCGTCAAGGAAAATATGTAACACAGAGGTACGACGTATATGTGGGCCAAATTAGACAAGATCGCCATTGTGTTGACTCTCAAGCAGGTTTCAGGAACAGACACAGGAAACATTGTATCAATCAAATGAGGATGACGTTTACAGATCCAGGTATGTCTAACAATACCGTATCATTGATGCAGTTGTGAGAGATTAGATTTGTCGTGAATTGGCATGGAGTAGCGGTATTGGAAATGATCGTTGATATGGTGTTCATCCAAAACCTTGGCACGAAAGGGCCACATCGCAACGAACGTACTTATTCCGTACCTGAAGAGACGCAAAAGACTCATCAACTCCATGCATGGCAACTGGGCTGCTCGTATCAGAATGTTTCAGGCTCACAGGCAAATCTATTTACATGAAACGGATTGTCTGTACAGTAAAAGGGTACAGCCGAGACCTTGACATGAATCGTCAAGCTCCCGTCCTGTTCAGAAATACTCCACAACCTTGAGCTCCCACTCAAACTACAGTACCTAGCTCAAGCATCTCTCAATACGAGCTCCCTAGCAGCCGTTAGGGGATGAATAAACTCCGATAAACTTTATAGCGGTTACTATTAATATATCGATAAAGTGCACGCGCAAGCTTGTTGGCTTAGCAGCGTGACGGTCCAGTTGAGGCGAGATGCCCTATCTGCTTCAAGCCGCCAACGTGGGCCCTTGTGGGCTCATTCTGTGATGTGCTTTGTGCTAAGCTTTCCGGCCTCGGTCCGTCAAGGGCCCCTGAGGGAGCTTGGGCCGGGATCAGCGAAGTGCTATTTTCCTGTTCCTTGCGTTTGGGCTCGTCTGAGCTGAGAGCTGTCTGTTAGGCAGCAATCAGGATGTCAAAGTGCGAGCCATAAACTCAACAGCCGTCGCATGCTGACTCGTCGACAGTCCATAGTCAGGGGATTCGGTGAGAGCGAAGCATGACAATGCTCCTGATATCTGGGCACTAACAGCCACAGATAAGCTTCAGGGTATAATCCGATAGGTGGATTCCCGTCTGAAGATGCAAGATGGGACCATTCGAGAAGAGATTCTGGGACGCCATAAGGAACTGATAGGCGTATGCTGGCGTCCCATGTGGCGGTTCCTGTTAGGGCCCCTGGCGGATTCTTATCGAAGGAGCTAACAATGCGTAGCAGGCTAAGTAAAATTAGTGAATCGCTGCAGAAGATTCAAGCCAAGGCGTTTGTGTTGCTAGTGCACATGTACCTGACAGGGCTGGCTGAAGAAAAAAAAAAAAATAGAAAAAGTGGTGCAGGTTGCGCAAACGAAGGTCATCCTCGCCACCACAAAGCAGATGGCGTTTGCCGTTCCTGATATAAGCTGGGCATGTCACGGAACCCGATATTTCTTCTACGTGGAGATGACGTGTAGATGATAGACTATGATACAAGTAGGTAGTGAGTGTGAGATGGGACTTGTCAATTCGTTAAGCAAAGCATACTGTGACATCCAGGTGAAAGATTTTCCATCTCATGGCTCCGGAGTATCGATGGAGAAATTATTTCGCCTCTCGCCTGAAGCTTCTGCACGTGCGATAAGCCGGCGCCGGCTATTCCAAACAGGCAATCCGAAGGCGTCCCTTGTCGTCTAATCGCCAACAATCTTGACCTCGAGAACCGCTTTTCTGATCCACCTGCAAAACTTCTCTTCATCACGCCCTCGCTGGCCCGCTGTGGATTTCGTATTATTGCTATTTATGCGCCCGATGGCCGGCGGCGGCGTTCAAACTACCGATTGACTAACTCGGCGGCTTGCAGCCAAGATTCCATGCCGCCAAGGGACTTGGGATAAGCTGATGGGATGAAGCATGTGGCAACAACCCAAACGATCAGATGAAGAACCACCGATGATCACGGAAGGCGAGCCGATCATGACGGGCAAGCTCTGCTGGCAACTATGGCGAGCATAGAGTCATGGCACGGGCAGATGGAGAGCAAGGCGGGAAAAAAACCGGGGATGGGGAGACGGCCGCCGCCCATGTTCCTGGACTCTGCAAAGCCGCTTTTTTTACCTTTGGCATGCTGCCGGACGTTGGATTCCTCTCCGGCATCCCCCCACCCCCCATATCGCCATCGTGGCTGTAATTGCAAATCTAACTGGGTCCGGGACCCAGACAAGCTTTGCTCGCTGACACGGTACCCAACTGCTATCAAGGATGGATCACCACGCCCCAGGGGGGACGACATTCCAGACCTGCCAGAGATCCGACCCTCCTCGAGCGGCCATTACTCATCTCCAAGCTTTTCTACCTTATTTACATGTGGCCACACAGCCGTGGTAGCCGTCTCCTTCAAAACTATGCTACCTCATCTCCCTTTTCTCTGGCTCGAAGCCCCTCCCTAAACCCTGAGACAGGTCTCAGAGCCGACCATACTGGCAGTCGGCACCCCAGAACAATGTCAACAGACCCCAAGGATTACGCAGAACTTGGCGATATCCCTACACCAGGCCGCAAAGGCAAGAAGCGCGTCGTCTGGAGCGAAGATGAATCGAGACGGGAGTCGGAAAGGTCATCAGCAAACCTCTCAGCTGGTCCTATTGGTATTGGCAGACCAGTTGCCTCTCCAAACAGCGGCGACTGGCTCTTGAGTGCAAGCTCGCCTGGATATATGGATCATTCACCCCAGGCATCGCCAAGTCTGCAGTTCACTCCCCCCGGCGCCCCGGGTGCCCAGGAATTAAGACTCGCCTTAAACAAAGTGCTGCTGACGGAAGAGGAGCAACAAGTCCACGGGCTGCAGACGTCACCGGTCCTGACGCCGATGAAGTCTGGAGAACCTCCCTCAGCCCCAAGAATACCGAGGCCAGTTCTGAGACGTAATACGAGCTACAATGTACCCCAGGAACAAGAGGAAGCAGACAAGGCGGAGAAGCATGCCTCAGAGCGGCAGCTTCGATCCATGACTGACGCACGGCAACGGGCGGATCGATTGGCTGTATCAGTGGGTTCGTTTTACTCACAATCTGCCCCGGGATCAAGACGAAACTCCATCGAACTTGAAAGAGCATTCCAGTCCGTCCTTGACGTCTCAGACGATCATGATCCAGACCTAGATATTACCACGACTAGTAGCAGCAGCACTGCTACTCTCAAGGAGTTTTCCTCCATCAATTTACACACCACCACTTATCGTACCCCCCATAGCTCCCGTTTGTACCCGCCACATGAAGAACACGACAGAGCGGAGATGCTGGTCAACTCTCATGCTAAAAACCACCTCTTCCACCCACAATTCTCCGCGTCTGGAACGTCAACTCCAGTCATAATGCAAGACTACGCCCAAGACTACGTTCCCAGACCCTCTACCTATCGTGGAGGTATCCTCTCTTCCCTACTCAAGCTTTACCGCGACGACAGTGGCGCCGACCACGGCCAAGGCAGCAGCGGGTTCACTACTCCTACAACACCTACAACTCCCATCATGTCTCCGCATCCCTCGCCGCCGAATTCTAGACGTCCATCAACCGTCAGCACTGTCCGATCTCGATCGTCTAGTCGGCTGAGAGGCTACCACAGGTCTCGGAACTCGAGCTCTTCGGTTACTTTGGGTGAGCTGCTAAAGTCTTCATCCATGTTTACCGCCCCTGGCTCCAGCGAAATATCTGATCGTCTCGCAGAGAAGATCAAGAAGGAAAAGTTTGGAAAGCCAAAGAAGGAGCAGATTCGAATCACGGTTCACATTGCCGGTATCATGGCGCGCCATAGGTACTTGTTGAAGCTATGCCGCGCCCTCATGATGTATGGCGCTCCAACGCATCGCCTCGAAGAGTACATGAACATGTCCTCGCGTGTTCTCGAAATTGAGGGCCAATTCTTATACATGCCATCGTGCATGATCATCAGCTTCGACGACAGCTCAACCCACACAGCAGAAGTCAAGGTAGTCCGAGTCCCACAGGGAGTTGACCTTGGCCGCCTACGAGATGTCCATAACATCTACAAGGATGTCGTCCACGACAAGCTTGGTGTCGAGGAAGCGACCCGACGCCTTGACGAGGTCATAGATCGGAAAGCCAAGTTTTCGACTTGGTTTCGTGTTTTCATGTATGGCCTTGCCTCAGTTTGTGTTGCTCCATTTGCTTTTCAAGGCCGCTTTATCGATCTGCCTATTGCCTTTTTGCTTGGTTGCTTGGTTGGGCTTCTTCAGCTCGTCTTTGCCCCTAGCAACGAGCTCTACGCTCACGTCTTTGAAGTTTCTGCTGCTGTCATTACGACCTTTATAGCTCGCGGTTTTGGGTCTATCCAAGGCGGGAAGCTGTTTTGCTTTAGTGCTTTGGCTCAGAGCAGCATTGCCTTGATCCTGCCCGGTTACATGGTGCTCTGCGGATCTTTGGAGCTTCAAAGCCATAATATCGTCGCTGGCAGCGTCCGCATGGTGCACGCCGTCATCTACACTCTCTTCCTAGGATACGGTATCACTATTGGAGCTTCTTTGTATGGCATGCTCGACAGTCAAGCTGCTAGTGCGACGACCTGCGAGAATCCTCTCAGCCTCAACCGTGGATGGTCCTTTCTCTTCGTTCCGGGCTTCACGCTTTGCCTGTGCATCATCAATCAAGCCCAGTGGAAACAGACACCTGTCATGACTATCATGTCTCTTGCTGGCTTCTGCGTCAACAGCTATTCGAGCCAATACTTTGAAAGCAACAGCCAGATCTCCAACATGCTCGGCGCGCTGACCATTGGTATCCTGGCTAACCTGTACTCGCGACTTGGACGACACGTACAAAACGCCTGGCTGGATCTCGTAGAGTGGTGGCAGGCGCGAGTTCAGCCCCGATTTTCCAAGAAGAAGCAAGCCATGGCCGACGAAGAATCCAGCACAGGAACGCCTGCAGATCAACCACAGCGACTACCAAGGAAAGTCGGATATAGCCTTGCTGCTGCAGCCATGCTCCCGGCTATCTTTGTCCAGGTGCCTTCTGGTCTAGCTGCGAGCGGCTCCCTGTTGGCTGGCATCAACTCGGCAAATCTACTAAACAAGAACGCATCCTCTTCCAGCAGTTCTCAGATCGATGGTACCGCCTTCACCGTGCTATTGAGCGTTATCCAAGTCGCAATCGGCATCAGCGTGGGTCTCTTCATGAGTGCCTTGATTGTGTACCCGCTTGGCAAGAGACGAAGCGGACTATTCAGTTTCTAATCCATAATGACGATAATAATTTCTTCAGATTTGTTTTCTTGTTCCTTTTTTTTTCTTTGCTTTTTTTTTCAGCGTTTGCGAGCAAATATGTTTAGAGTTGGCGCCAGGAGCAACAGACTCATTTACAATATGGCAAGATTTCAGCGTTTCAATTTACTTTTATTTTTATTTTGGAGTACAGCAGACTTAAAGATCACTGTGTTGCGATCCACATATTACAAGATCTATTATAAAGAGATGGACAACAGAGCAATGACTTTAGAGAGTATTACAACTCGCAGAGTACGGTTTAATACGCAGTGCTGTCGGCACCAATACAATAGGACAAGTGGCTCCAATTCTTTGGCTTTATTCAATTTTGAGAAGTATAGCATGCTGGTTTTTTTCACTTTCTTATGGTGGGAGTCTACAGGGGCGTTTGTTTCTTTTTGAGTTTTAGATGTTTCACGCATTCAAACACAACAAAATATGCAGCGGAATGATTTTTTAGGGTGATTATATGAAGGCGATACATGCAGGGGATAGATATACACGGGCCTAGATAGCGTTTTGGAGTTAGAAATCTTGAATCAAGAGAATCCACTACCTGATGATCTCAGAATGTTTCGTGCACACTTGAGAAGACACATATGAGACTGTATCGTGATGAAACGCGAGGCACTGTCCTTCAATTAGCGTATTACCACTTCGTATTAACTTTACGTATCTTCCTTCCTATACACCCTTCTTCCTGTCACGGTGGCTAATCAACTCACACCCTGCCCTATACATGATCTCAAGGGAGATTGCGGAATGAACCAACTGAGACGGTATCACTGCCACGTGCTTTCGATAATCAGCTGGTTCTACGGCAGAGATTTCGAGAGGTCAGAGCCTAAAGTGTGGCTTGGGGGAAGAATGCCTGAGGTCTGGGTTGAATATGCGGGGGAGAGACATGTGATGCTTTGAGTATAGAACGGAAGCTTGAGAGAGAAGAGGTAGTTCAATTCAGTTTTACGCTGATGAGGTCCAAGGATAAGGACTACGCAAGAAACTGGGTTTGTGTATATGTGATAAAAGCTACACTCACCAAGATGTAGCAAGAGAAAAAGTAGCAGGTAGAAGTTGCAAGGTATAGGTATACCTAGCATGACTGCTTAGACATTTTGAAGCGCCGTATCTGAAACCCTCGAAACAAGGAATTGACATGTGTCAGTCTGATATCATGTGCAGAAGTGACCATCACGGCCCCGTTTCCATGTCTTGTCCATTGAGCTAGGGTATCACTCACGATGTGATCCAGCTACAAATTACGTTATGCCATGCCTTTGCTGGAATTCCACTTTTCGAGCTTTCTGATCCGGTGACGTCTCGGTATGCTCCATGTAAACTTGTATATTCCTGTAGCCCTCTTCAGAATTGCCAATCCTGAGCTCAACGCTACCTTAGCTGTAGAATGTTCACGATCTTAGTAAGATTACTTTAGGTACTTGGACTGATTCAGTAGCCACCATAAGGCGGAATATTCACACCACAGCTAATCTAACAAATTTTTTTTTTTCATGCAAATTATAGAATATCATTCAAGTGCTTTATCCCCCAGCCCATGATCTGTATAGCTGGGTTACCCGGTATATTCTTCAATAGCGATTGTGCATCATGGGTTTACGCTTACCCTGGATTAGCTCACTTAAAATAGTCGCATCAACGCATGACGGTCGGTGCAGCGATTCGCTTGCACAGCCAACTGAAGAAAAAAAACCATCATGCAGATTCCAAATGCACTCCCTATCATCACATCATGAAAAGAAATCTCAATATTAACCAAAACACTTGTTTTCAAGCCCTTTATCCCCAGTCTAGGCCCAATGCGTTGTAAATGTCTTAGCGTTTATAAAGTGCTTCTATGAAGCTTATTCCCGTCAAAGTCATCGGCCAAATGGTCTAGTGGTATGATTCTTGCTTTGGGTTACCAACTCAACTGCAAGAGGTCCCGTGTTCAATCCACGGTTTGGCCCCAGACATTTCTTTTGACTTTTTGCTCTATTAATACTTCATTAATTCCAAGAAGTTGCTTACATGTTTGATAAACAGATTTTTTTTTGGTGAGAGAGAGACTCGTCGGTCAATGAGTGTTGATCTGTGTAAGAGCTGTTTGTTCATGACAATGATGCCTACTAAACGGCTGTAATATTCACATGCGTATCATACACTTCGTTGGTTGATATCATAATGTGGAATTAATATTGATTGCATTGAGATATTTTAACATCTGCTTAATCCAGTATTCGTAGCATATCATACGCCTTGTGAGAAATCGCCTTCTTCACCACTGCCAATGGGTTCGTCTTCGCCTTTTTCGCGGGCTGCTTAGCTGTAATCTCCACCATATCCTCATCCTCGTCTTCATCTTGCACTTCCACTTTCTTACTCTCCTCCTCCTCCTCCTCCTCCTCTTCCTCCACATCAAACATTCCATTATCCATAAACACCTTCAACATGCCCTGCGAATACCCGCTCACCAACGCCGTGCCCGCCTCGCCCGCAAGCACCGGCTTCGGCGCAGTCTCATCGCCACCAGTACCATGATAACCTGCTCTTCCACCCGCAAGATTCCAAAACACGAGCTCCGGCAGTTCGTACCCGTGCTCCTCGTACTTCTTCTTAATCCTCTCATAGGAAGAAGACCACCTCACTCGACTTTCAGGCGGTTCGTAGTAGTCGTAGCCAGTCTGCGCCGCGTCAAACTGCATGTCGCTAAACACAAACACGCGCTTCACCATGTCCTCCTGCTTCAGCCCCTTTTCAATGGCCATGGGGAGAATCAGATTTTCGAAAACAGCCACGAAATTCGTGTTCATGCCCCAACTCGACCCCATGATATCTCGAACTTTCTCGTGAAGGGTTTTGCTCAGGTCCACAGACTTCATCTCGGGATGCGAGTGGAACGTTATAAACTTGCCGCCAAACGGCTGCTCAGTCACCTCTGCGACTAGAAGAGACAATCCAACCGCAGAGTGCATGGGCGTAGTACCGTCTTTGAAGACGGGACTGCTCATGCTTCCGGACACATCGCATATCGCAATGCACGAAGACAGAGTGCCCGAGTCCTTTATCCGCTGAACAAGCGTCTTCCACTGGCCATCTGCAACTTTTGCCTCAATCTCCTTGACGGTGCGATTGATTAGCTCCTGTTGACTGAGATGTTTCAGATCGGATGCGGGAGCAATGGCGGTCGATACACTCTGCACCAGCGTAGAAGGCAACAAAACAGCCCCCGAGATGCTGGCCTTTCCGCCTGCAACCTTGGTAATGTAATCTTGGAAGCGATCGAAATCCTTGCTGATGAAGAGCCTGGTGTAGTTCTTCATCGCAACAGACGGCACACGCTCATACTTGATCTTCTCAAACGTACTGGCGCTGATATTCCGCTCCACAACCTCGAGGTGCTTTCTCAGGGCAGACACGTCCTTGCGATACTGTTCCCGTGCGTGGCGGAGATATACCTCCCGGTTGTCTGACGCCGAGACAGCGCTGCTGAGCGACTCTCTGGGATACAGGATCTCAGCGATGGAGCTGATGATGCAAGTATGTCTGTCGTGGAAGTTGCCATGTGATGGAGCCCACTTTGCACAGAGCGAGATGCCCCTTTTGGCTTTGGGATCAGAATCCCGAAGGGCCGCTAGGTCAGAGTGAAGCTGCTCAGCAAAGAGCCGCGCAACGGTAACATGCAAGGTTCGGTAAACGGCATTGGTGTTGAACCTATCCATGGAAGCCTCATGACGGTCGTCCCGTTCCCGATGCCTGGCCAACTTGAGGTTCCCAATATGCACCATTTTCTCCTCCAGGGCATGTGTCGTCTGCGTAGCTTTTAGTTCTCGCTTCTCCGCTCTATGTAGAGCAGCCTCAGCCCTTGCCTGGGCCTCCTCAAAAGCTGCGACTTGCTGGGCGAATTCGGGGTTTCCAATGCGCACGGTTGGCTCTTCCAGGACGTGTCTGTTCGGCTTCCCTCGCATCTCCTTGGCTTTTGCCCGTTGTCGAGCGGCCTCGATAGCTGCTGCTCGCCTTGCTGAGATGGTTGCTCGACCACCACGGCCACGAGCACCCCTTGCTCCCCGCGTCGAAGGGCTCACACCACCACGCTTCTTTTGTCGTCTTGCCAGAACTGCGTTCTTGATATCCTCGTTTTCTACATTCAGAACATCCTTGGGATTCTCAAGCACATCCAGCTTCTTCTCCATCGCCAAAACAAGGATATTCAGCAAGTCCTTCCAGTAGCCATGCGAAACACCATACCGAACATCATACCGATCCACCGCATTCTCATCCCCTTCACGCTTTTCCACCTTGATAAACCCTTCATCGGAGTCATTCTCACCTTCCTTCCTGGCCTTCTTCTCGATAATCGGTCGGCTGAGCCATCTCAGGTTGCCGACCAGTGTGAGAGGGTGGTTCGTTGCCAGCCATCCAGCGGCACGGTAGAAGACGTTCTTTGAGCTCTTGCCCAGGTGTATTGAGCGCGCATTGAAGATGATTTTCAGAGTAATGAGTGGATGCACGGCCCAGGCAGCGTCGAGCAGCTCCTTCAGCCGAGGGCCAGACACGACGTCTTCCAGCTCAAAAAAGAGGTCGACCAGTGCGTTTTGGGTAGATCGAAAGGCGACGTCCGCGTTCTCCGTCAACATGCGGTTCAGAAACTCTTCGTCATCCTTTTTCCGATCGGTTTTGGATGGTTCCTTATCTTCGCCGGCCAGAGTGATGCCGTCCATCGAGTCTTCCATTTCCAGGGACTCTAGCGACATTACCCCATATTCGCCCCGCAGTTCATCGGAAAGATAGCTGTCGAAGGCGGCTGGCGATTTGAACAGGGCATCGTGGGAGGGGAAAAGGACAGGGTATGATGTTTTTAAGAACCAGGGCTCCTCGCGGGCCTGGGCCTGATCTTCGGTTGCAGCCATGGTGAGTGTGGCCGTAACTACTGGAGGATGAAGATGCAGGAAGAAATTGAGAATAGAGAGCGCATACCTTTAAGATATATATGTGTGTACTGTATATATGTCTACGTGAATATGCTTTCATTTCTTGCCGGGCTGTTAGTCATGCGGCGCGAATCCTACAGAGTTCAAAAGAGGCTCGCCGATGTGACTCAGACGGCATGCAGGCAGAAGCCGCGTTGATCAAATGGGGAACAAGCGCGCAGCCTCAGCTTGGACGGAGCAAGCATCATGATTGGATCACTGGCCGAAAGTAGAAAATGTCAGATAACAAGTGGCTCGGCAAAGCAATTCGCTCGATTCTGGTGTCTCGCATACTTGCAAAGCTGCGAGGCAGACTGCTAGGCTCAAGCCGCATAGCCCCCAACTCTAGCGTGTGCGACTTGACTTGCCCAAACTTCAAGATCGATCTTAGCGGCAAATATGGCGATCAACGACGACAGAATAGGCAGAAAGGTAACGGTGAGAACAAGAGTTTTCATATACTGTATTTTGCTTTTGATAGAAGAAAGAGAAAGAAACTATATATGGTATCTCATAAGTCGCCAAGGCAGACATCATTAATTAGTGTAAAATAGTACTCGTGGGTAAAACGCCATGCTTCGTGATGGATGCATCAACTGGCCAACAAAAATGCATGAGTAAGTCGTCGAGCGGCGTCACAGCTTAGCCCTCCGCCATGTGACGCCGATGCTGATGTGGTTGTAGTATGTGGAAATATTCGTTTAGAGACGTTTGCATATCGTTTCCAGATACTGCTGCTCTTCCTGGGTGAGGTAGACGTGCTCGGGCACAATGACTTGTCCCGGCTTGATGATGATATCAGCAGCATGGATGGTATCTTCCTTTTCCAGCTCATTCTCGGTAGCGGCATTGGCCTCCACATCCGAGACGTATCTTGCATCCCCGCTGCTCGCATCCTCAGGCTTGGTCGCAGCTTCTTCAGCCTTCTTCTTGGATGTTCGGCGGCGAAACATGGAATTGGGCTGTCTCAAATCTTCGGGAGCCCACCAATAGACGGGAAACTGGCGCTCGATGTTGTTAATAAGAAGCGCAGCACCGAGCATCAAACTGCAACCCAACAACATGACGGGGATCAGAAACCATCCGACTTGGATAAGAGTTGGATCAACAACAGCCAATAACGCAGTTGCGCCAGCCGGAGGGTGCACGGTCTTGGTCAGTGCCATGAGAGCGGTAGCAGAAGCGCAAGCCAAGGCGCCGCCGAGCCATTTGATGTCTTCGAAGTTGTCACTGAGGAGGAAAAGTTTGCCCACAGCACAGCCAATGATGGCGGAGATGACTTGTCCACCGATGGCATTTCGCGGTTGGGCAAGAGGTGATTCAATTGCGTAGAACTCGAGGACAGCTGCAGCACCCTGAACGCAGCATAAACAGTTAGTTGCAACAATTATAAAATGTGCATATATGCTTAGGTAGGGATACACGTATCCATGTACCCATGCATCCCAGGGATCAGCTTACAAAACTGCCCACGATCAGAGGCACGTGGTGGGGTGGGAACGAGGCGACATGCTTGCCTACAGCCTCAATCATGGCAATAGCACCAAAGATGCCGAGGAAGGCCCAGAAGATGGGCATCAAGTTGCCCGTTCCCTGAGGCTTTGTCTTGCGGTAGCCAAACCAGTAGGCGATTGGGTAGGGGATGTGGTTCCATGGCGGAGGTGGGATGAATGGATTAAGGAACCGGTCGATGTTGAAATTCCAGGAGTGGTGGATGGGAGCCATCGTGTCGGTTTGTCGCAGCTGATGCTGGTATAGTACGTGCCAATGATGGTTATTTCAGATAATACCAAGTAGATTTGGTCGTCGATTTGAGCAAGTGCTGTTGGCGAGAAGGTGATGCTCAAGGTGAGGCGAGTTGTTCACAGCTGGAAGAAGGTATGAGACTGATCATCAAGACTCGCCAAGGCTACGCGGGAGCTGGCCGCATAATATACAACATCGGCTTCGGGACAAAGAGAGGAAAGAAAAAATCGAGAAGAAAAAGAAGAAGCGGCCGAAGAGATGACGAAGAAGAACACACAAGGGATGTTGTGCCGCGGAGATTTGTCGAGCTGCACTCAAGATGAGGAGAAAGAAAACGACCGGGCTAATAGGCGACAAGTACACCGCATGTATCCCGGACCTGGCGAGACTGGCGAAGCGCAGGGACAGAAGCTGGAGAGAAAGTACCGAGTACAGCGCGTGTACGAGGCAAAGAAAGAAGCAAGAATGCCGGCTCCCATCTGTGCGGAAATGGCTTGCTCTTGGAGTGGCCAGTCAGAGGGAAAGCTGGTACGTAAGAAATGCAACGGTTTAGGAAGCCGTAGCCCTGCCGACCCCTGCCGCCGCCTGTAGCCCCACGGCTTTCCCTTTTTGCGGGAGTCGGGGGCTGCTAAAGAAGTGGGGATTACAGAAGGTACCCCCAAGTACCATCTATGTTTTGGGATTGGAGCTGAATTGTGCCATATGCGTTGGCGATGCTGGCATTGATGGTGCCTTGAATCAGTCCAGCCCCAAGCCAATAATATCATCACTGGTATATAATGCTACTGCCCAATCCGATATCTCTCACCGCATCACACGTCCAGCTCTTCGTAATACATTAGTTCAGGTAATTACATACAAGGTGCTAAGCAGTAATCCACCAACAGCTTTTCCCCGGGTACTTGGTGGTACAAGCGTTCGGGTTTGGCTCGGCATGCAGCACTCCGGAATACAGCCGGTGCAGCGCCAAAACAGCAAATCGGGCAGGGCGAGTCGCTAAAATCTGCTACGGCAGCTTGTCGCGGGAATGCCTTTGCATTGTGATTATGGAATTATTTTTGTTCTAGCACTGCATATGATGTCTTCTAGGGGACTTTATTCTCCGATCTAGCTGCATTGGGTCCCCGTTCATCCGGACGTGTCGCCATCCTCAATGGGCTTTTCTGCTTTACCATCTTCTTTTCTTGTTTTTTTTCTTCAACAAGCCCTGCAAATATGACGTTCCAAGATCCCGGCAGTCCCACTTGGCCGACATAAAATCGACGCCCAGCCGATTCGCTTCACCGCAGCCTTGCATCCGTTTCTTTAGCTTGCTTACGTAGCACTCGCAGAAACTTTCTCAAAAGGGAAATGCTCTGCCTCTAAAATCGAGCCGTTGACGCTGCCGACAACCGATCAGTCAGATGCAAGCTATTTCTTGCAGTGAATCATCCCTCTTGATGGATGCCGTCTTTTAGTGATGCCGACACGAGATGAGTGTTTTTTTTTTTGCATCGTGATATCGGCAACTGATTCGGCAGATGAAGATGCGGCATAAGATGACTTTGCTCTCACCTTTGTTTACTCATCTTTCCATGGATGCTCTGATGGCAAAGATGTCACATCTCTTTACTCCGGCGACGGACCTATACTGCACCGATCTTTTGCCAGGATGCCGACGACACTGATAAGATATGCTGCTATATACCTCCCTCTTTATCTTAGGCACTCATATAGTCGCACCCATACAGTCTTGCACCACGGCGAGCTCAGATGGCCATATAGCTAGAAATCGATCCCCTCAACAATTCGTCCCAACTACCTGGATGAAACGGCCGCTAATGCAGCAAACTCTCCCTCCGAGTTTCGCCAGCTGCGCCTCTTGTAGATATGCATTTGTCTGTGATTCACTGCCATCTTGACCCTGTGTTTTCCTCAGGCACCTACAAGGCTGTGAGGATGAAGCAAATGTCCAGTGAGGGCATTCTGCCGGTGTTAGTGATGGCAGCCCGCGCTGTATCAATTCCAGTACAGCAAAGTGCAGCTCACCGCCCAGGGCCTCTGCACTTCCTCGAATTCAGCTTCTTCTTCCATCTTGCAGCCTTCCTCTGCCTCCATCTTCTCTCGTCATCCCCCCTGCCACAACTTCAGAGCACACAGCCTTATTCTCGTCTTCACCACAATGGCTGTGCGAATCACGGATAGGCTAATCAATCTTACACCTCCTCCATCCAGCATGGTTTCCCCCACCACCTTCAGTCCAATGTCTGCCCATCATGAAGAGCAGGGCGATAACATCGTGTCTGCTGACCCAGGAGGCCAACGTGCAACCCCAAATGGGCTTGGCCAGTCGAATGTTTCCTCGTCTCAGTCGTTTGTCACTGCTCCGAGACGTGGATGTGGCTTACGAACCGAAGCAAACAACTCCAACGACAGCAACCAAACCAAAGGGGACCAGAATGAGTATCAGCGAAACTATAAGAAGCGAGCTGAATGTCTTGAAATTTTTCAAGATATCCAGGATGCTTTGTGGCAACAATTTCATCAGATGCAAACTATTGTATTTGACTCCGTATGTCGATAACTGATATCCATCACTTACACAAATGGCGAATGCAGATGGGCTAACATGAGGTATCCCAACAGAAAGAAATTGAATGCACGCTTCAAGAATTGTCGATCGAGGAATTCGATATCGAGCTAATTCGCGCCCTCCGTACATTGGGCAATTCTCTCACCGGAGTTCGGCATATCTTAAAGGGAAACATCGTTATGATGGAAGAAGCAAAGGCTGCTCCAAGCCCCTCCAGTTCTGTATGTGTGAGAAGATTATATCCGACAGTCATCTGTACATGTTGTAAGACGAGTGACATACTAATTGGATTGTGTGCTAGGTTGTTAGCAGTTCAACTCCACAGTCTGACGAACACGGAATGACAAACAGCAGAGTAGGATCGCCAGATACCGTCGAAACTGAGCCCGATCTTTTGCTAGATGATGTGACTTTCGATTTGGAAATCACCGGCACTTCTGATGTCGATGGGGATCGGCCAATCGACAACTGGAACATAGCATTGACAGAAGGAGATGACCCTTTTGTTGATGCCTCAGGAGAAGATGCCACTATTCCATTGGATTTGAACTATAAACCAGATGCAGCAGACATCCATATGCCTGCTTCACACACCGGAATGCGGAGTCGTCGCGTCATACTCAAGAACTTGCCGCCCGACGCAACGCTGCCATTGATCACACGAGGCATTCGATGCCATGGAGGGCTCGTCAGTATGATGATGATCAACACTGCTCCCATTTTTGGCGATAACACCAAAACGGCCATTCTAGAATTTATGCACCATCAGTCGGCGGTCCAGTTCACAAACGCCACCAATAAATCCCCTCTCTTGTACAAGGCCAAAAACGGTGACGTCTACAGCGCCGACCCATGGCTGGTCCCATCTTCCTCCTATGGCTTCGGCAGAATTGACCGAGGACTTATTGACAACAAGTGTACTCGTGTTCTTCTCCTTAAAGGATTTCCAAAAGAGTGCATATGGTACTTCATTAACGCTGTTGGAATGAACAACATCGCTTATGCTGACTATGATCAGAGCCTCGATGGATTCACAGTTGCATTTACGAGTCTATTCCAAGCAAACAAAGCTGATCGGCTCATCTTTCAAGGAAGGTTTTCTGACTTTTACACTATCAACCCGCAAGATGCAAAGTTTCGCATCTTCCTGCAGGATTCGACGCATGTGGTGGAGAGATCCAGAGTCAATGCTCGGCAGCTCGAAACTCCAATCATACACCGCTCAGGAGACGATTTTGAAGAGCAATGGAATCGTTATCCCTATAACGATTACCTGCCTCCTCACCTTCGAAAGGCGGCTGCTCAATCTGGCCCAACGCGGCTCTCTCTCAAGACACGCTTAGCCTTGCAGTACGACATTGACGAAAGCGAGGTCGACGACTATCTTGATGATCTCGAGAAGTACAAGGACACCGAATACCGCCTCATAGGCAGTTCCATCACCTTGAAGCGACGAAAATGGGGCTGGAGCATATCGGCTGAGGACGAGAACAAGCTCTTCCTGGCAAACACGCTCCACGAACCCGAATGGGCAGAGCACTGGGACGAACACTTTAAGTCGTGTGGTGAGATCAACCGCCGCAAATGGGAGCACTACGGCATGGTTGCCAAGCACCGCCGTGAGAAGGCCGCAGAACAGGGCCTCAGCCTGGACTCGGTACCAAAGTGCCCAAAGGGTTGTGAGATGGGATGCCGTGATATCAAGACAGTGCCCGCGGCGCCTGTTGTGAAGAAATTCTTTGAAAAAAGATACTGAGCTCATACGAAATTGGCATCGGATGGAGTTTGGGGGAAGGGAACACATTTGCTTATAAGGGATCTAAAATCGACTCGAACTGGTTATGGCTTTTATTTTACGGATTTCAAAGGGAAAAAGGTTTAGGGGCTTTCTTTTTCTCTTTCTTTTGTTTTCAGCTTCAGGCAGGTTTCATTTCACCTACTAGCTCTAAGTCCATCATGGGATCAGAGCATACGCCTTGCTACAGAGCATATTCTCAAAAGTTATTACATCAAAGTGTCAATATTGACGCTACGTTTCTAGCTAGCCGCTCTTCTTCCATAAGTTTGAAGATGAATCGTACATTCAGACTCTTTTACATATCATATTGCCCGTATTAAGCCACTTCCACGTCCCCATACAATCGTCTTAGCGCAGCTGCAGGTTTGCAGCTCGCCATAGCTCAAAACCAGGGGCGTGATGCCATACAGATGCCTATCTACTGTAGAGACTGAGGTCTACTATTAACCAATAAGCATCTCTCAAACCCCATCAATAGGATCAAACAAGCTGCTAGTGGCCAGATGAGATGATACTAAGAATCGTAGTTCGACATCGTTTCAACGCTTACGACTACTACTGGCTCCCCAAACTTCTACCAACTCGACAGCATACGGGCGTAGTTGCTTGGAGTACACAGTAGAAGCTAGGCATATTGTCAGACACCTTGATTGGACGAGATATCAGCAGTCAAACATATTTCAGGAATCATGACCACTCACGCTCACCACTGAATGATGCCAACACAAAAGTACAAATCACCCCAAGAACCTCCTCTTATCCCATCCCATCATCCACCTCATCAGCACCAAAAAAAAAAAAAAAAAAAAAACTACCCTCCTCCACCATGAACTTCTCGGGTGCTCCGGCCGGACTGACCATCCAAGAAATTGACGTGACATTTGCTTATTGAACGGTTTGTTGAGTCACATCATGTCTGCTTAATATGGTGGCAGAGGGAATAGCCATGAGTAATTTTGAACCGAAGTGAAGGTTCTTGTATTGTAGCTCCTGGTCAACCGTAGACAGACGACGAGAATCGAGGAGCCTACATAACGAAATGACAATATAAACTTTTCGTTAGTCATACCACGCCGAGTACATGTATATTCGACCCATTCAGTCATCAGAACCATCTGGCTCCAAGAAAAAAATACATGTTAAAAAGGGACAAGGCTGCTGCTTGTTTTCGCTTCTAACCCCAAGTGTGTAACCCGCCAACAATAGCAACACCAAATATGTATCAAAATTCCCTACGCCATTGTGCCATTCGCCTGCCCCCCCATAAAGACTCAAATCGAGTTCCAGCTAATATCATGATATCCATCGCACCGCCCTCCCTTCTGCGGGAAATAAAAAGTAAGAGTAAGAAAAATAAAAGTAAGCCAAATAAAATAAACCGCGTTCTAAGCCAAATGTGTTTGTTGGAAACAGTCATGAAAACCCCTGAAATACGCCAAGTGCAGTTGAGAGAGTGCTGGCGGTTGGCCAGAGACTCTGGCTTTGCAGCTCATCCTCACCACCTTCTGTGACGACGAAGAATTCGTCCTGTCCATCTCCAGTGAGCTCATCTTCCTCGCCATCGTAACCTTCGTCCATCATTTCAGGGCTGTCCTGGTCTCCAGCAAAAGCCTCACTAACGCTTCGATATTTTCTGTCAACTCCAGGCCATATCAGTTTTGATTGCTTCGAGGAACCTTGTTTGTGGGTGCTCTGCTTGGAAATGCCATTCTTGGGGCCAGTCTGTTTGGGCTTGCTCAACCCCTTGGCGGGATTAGCCTGTTTGCTTGTCCCCGATTCGGCCAGGGTTTTCCTTCTACTCTTGGATATTTTGAAAAAGTTCCGCACAAGGTTTGCCGGGATGTTTTCTTCAGGCTCCCAAGTCTTCTTTTGGTCCGGCGGCCAGTCGCCCTCCCAACTGACCCTAAAATACCTTACCAGGCCACGGCCATCCACCTCGTAATACTCGACGTCTTCTATCCTCTCCACTACCCAATCATTCTCTCCTTGAGGCTCCGACTTTGGGGTTCCGTCTTCAGACCTCGGCCGTTTCCTCGATTTCTTTGGCTTGGCTTCTGTCGGATTGCTTTCAACTGCCTTGCCTTCTTCTTCACTGACGACTACATTCTGGGGCTTCGGTCTCTTAATATGTGCCAGAGGTATGAATGACGACAACTCCAACTCTTGCTGGGTCTGATTGGTTTGTTTGGCGGATGATGTTGGCTGCGGTAAGCTTTGCGCTTTGGTTGACGTCCGCTCCTCGCTGCTCAACTTTGCTGGTTTCCTGGACTTCATCATTGAGTCCAGTATGGAAGGACCCAACAGCTTTTTTGGCTTCGTAGGTATAGTGGTTGCTTGTAGGCCATCTCGCATGGCCTGGGGTGGCTCGCTGGGTAAAGAGCTTTCTGTGTCTTCAGACATCTCGTCCTCCGCGGGTAGGTAGCCATGCAAGCTCTGAAACTGCTCCTGAGCAATCTGCCGCGATGGGCTTCCTTCTTCGTCTGACAGCCATTCAAACTCTTCCAGTCTGGCCTTTTTGGGCGTCGAAAGGCTCATGGCACCCTTCTTATGCCGTGACTTTGCTTGGGCAGCGGTTTCAGGCTCGGCTACAACTGCAGACTCTATCTGGCTGTGTGCCGGTGGCCTTCCCCTCTTCTTCTTCTTTTGTGGTGCCACTAGGTCTGATTTACGCTCTGCTTCCAGTTTCTCCTTTTCGTCGTCCAAGTCCTGCTCCAGCCGTGCTTCAAAGTCTTCGAGGGTTCGGGGGGAGACGTAGTCTAGAACTTGCATGGCCGGAACCAGCTTGCTCGCAGCTGGAAGGTCGGGCCACCCAATCAAGTACATCATTCGTTTTGGCAGAGGTCGACCATTAGGCGCAAGTCCCGGCGAGGGGAGCAGGAGGCGCTCGATGATGTAGGCGGTCGAGTCGCCCGGAAGAAGCAGCGATATCGGCTGTACCGGCGGCCCGCTGCCCGGTACATAGTCGGCAGGTTTCGAGGCGAGAGGAATAACAATTCGCGATCTTGTCGAGGGGCTTTCGAGACTTGGCTTGCGCTTCGGATCGGCTGGTCGAGACAACGGCGCGATGCCTCGACCAGCCAGGCGGCGATCCCGGAACTCGGGATCGAAGCGCATCATGAAAGGGTGCTGCGGGGGAGACGGGCGAGCGAGCAGCCAACGGGTCTATTCATCGTCTGCATCTACGGTCTAATCGGCGCGGCCTCGACTGGTGCCGCGAGCGGTTGGGAATCGGTGAGCTGCTGAGGTGAAGTTGGACTGGACAAATGAATATTGCAGACACGCGAAGTCGAGACGAAGAGATAAGGATGACTAAGCTGGCTGCTCTTTGTTCCTCGTTCTTTGTTGCTTGATCTCTTTGAACTGCCTGTCACGCTCCATCTGCCACATCCACTGCTGACGGCACTGTACTGTTATATTCATCAATAATGGTAGCATCTAAATCTCATTGAATTGGCATCCTTCTCCCCCGACCAGCTCGTATTCCACCTTCTCCAGCGTGCATTTGATCCCATGTGAATGGCAAAAGTACCCGCTTCCTCTATGCCTTAGTGCCCCCATTCCCTCGTTTAGGCGTTAAGCTCGCTGTAGCTCAGCGCAATCCGGTGGGGAACCCTTGTCACAAGCTGCTAAAGCACCACTAAAGCCGAAGCAGAGAGCAACCGCAACTCTACATCTCAAATCCTCAACCCTGGCAAAAAAAAAAAAGTGCCCGTCCAAAAAAAAGTCCGCGATACAACAGAAAGGCAATTGTCCTCGCACTCTCGCCGGCTCCTCCTCGCCGATTCTCCTCTCAACAGTCAGATTCTCCAATTGGCGAACGCCCCTCGCACTCGCCATGTCGTCGCCGCTCAAAACGCTGTGCATGCGCATCCCCGCAGCGCCGAGCAGCCTCGTTCGATGCTGCCCTAGAGCTTCGTTTTCGCCCTCGCAGCTCTCTGCGCGCGCCCAGCCCGGCGCCTTTGCGCTGACCAAGTCCTTTGCGCGCGCGAACCACAGCCTGTCCGTCTCAAGCTCCCTCTCAAAACCCAGCTCCAGCGCCGCCTCAAGCCCGCGGCCGTCCATCGTCAGCCTCGTCGCAAGAGGCTCCTCCCCCACCTCATCGTCATCGGTCCGGCTCTACTCCAGCTCGCCCTCCACGACCGGCTCCTCCTCCTCCCCGGCCCTCGACTGGAACTCCTTCTTCAAGCTCCGCCTCCGCCGCCGGCGCATCCAGCTGCTCTTCTCCGTCGTCACGGGCCTCATCGGCGGCGCGGCTGGCACCATCGTTTTAGCCGAGGGCTTTGCCGAGCCGCTGATTGCGCAGATCCCGCTCGATCCCTTCTTCACCCTGGGCATCATGACCATGGCCTGCGCCGGCTTGGGCTGGCTGATTGGACCGACGCTGGGCAACCAGGTGTTTTACATCATCAACCGACGCTTCAAGACGCAGATGATGCAGAAGGAGGGCGAGTTCTTTGCGCGTGTTAAGAGGCACCGCGCTGACCCTACAAACTCGAGCGCGGGCAACCCAGGTATGCGATTCGGTTCAATGATATTTGTATACGTATGGCATTTCTAACACTCATACTCGCAGTGCCCGATTTCTATGGCGAAAAGATCCAGAGCGTGGCCGGATACCGAAGGTGGCTCAAGGACCAGCGAGCATTCAACAAGAAGAAGTCGGCCTCCTTTGTCTAAGCCGGGAACGCATACGACTGGGACGAAGACGAAATGGAAGCAATGAAAATTTGTGGATTAGCAACTGTATTGTGTAAGAAGAAAATCTCTCTCTCTTTTCCTCCTTTCTGTTTTGTGACAGCATGCTCCTTTGACGCTGCTTGGATGGATCTAAAGGAGGAGAAAAACTGGACCCCGTTCCCTCGCTGCAGCAGACAGATGGCTTGGGAATGTGGGCGTGTAGTATGTACGTGTATTATGTATAATGAGAAACTCTCGTGTTCGCATCTATTCATTGGTGGCCTCCATCTATTTGTACTATATGAAAGGCAAACTCGGATCAACGGCAGCTTTCCAAGCCTTTAACCCACCCAAGATATCCCCAATGAAACGCTCCCCATTACGATCTACCCCCAAGTCTTTCAACTTTTTCGTCGCAATCTGCGAATCATTGCCCACTCGGCACACAATGTATATCGGTGCATCAGGGGGCACATCCCCTGGTATCAAATCAGACAGCTCTGATCCTTCTCCGCGATGAGCTGTAAACCGTCCAATGGGAATGTTGATGGAGCCCCGAATGTTGGACAAGCCGAAATGCTCCTTTTCTCTCACATCGAGCAAGAGATGAGTCTTGCTCTCCCGTGATATCCGCTCGTACTCGACCACTGAAATGCGCTCCTCTGGCTGAAGCAGCTTGACGGGCTGATTGACGCCGCAAAACTGGATATAATCCATCGAAGTCTTGAGCTCATTCAGCGTCAAAGCCGAATCATCCCCTGCACAAGCAAAGCATCCTTTCCTCTTACCCCTCATCCTGACCGTCCGGAACGGAACATCGCCCATGGCACTGAAGAGTAGCATCCCAACCTGTTTCACGGCTTCTTCATCCCCAGCACGACTCTTCAAGTGATCCCCCCGTACAAGCAATTTGATCGCTTCCAGTGCCTGCAATACACCCATGACACCCACCACAGGCCCTATGATCCCCCCCTCGCCACAGCCAATGACGCTCTCCGGGGGAGGAGGCTTTGGGAAGACGCAGCGGTAGCAGGGGCCCTTTCCGGGAGGATTGTTGAGCACAATGAGCTGGCCCGAGGTCTGGAATGCAGAGGCAGAGATGAGTGGTTTGGAGAGAAGAACGCAAATGTCGGAGATGAGATAGCGTGAGGTGGGATGATCTGTGCAGTCGAGAACAAGGTCATACTGAGAGACGATTTCCTCGGCGTTTTGAGGCGTGAGATGTGTAGCATGAGCACGATACGTAATTGTAGGATTCAATCTAGGCACAGAGTTAATATCCGTCGTGTCCATCTTCATCGTCATAAGAGAAAACTCACCCCTTCAAATACGTCACGGCGCTGTCAACCTTCATCATCCCAACCCTGTCCGTCGAATGCGCAACCTGCCGATGCAGATTCGACGCCTCAACCGCATCGCCATCCACAAGACCCAGCGTCCCAACACCAGCACCAGCGAGATACGCCGCCGCAGGACACCCCAGGCCACCTGCGCCGACAAGGAGGACCTTGGCGTGCTTGATATTTAGCTGACCTGAATTTCATTCAATCAGCAGGCAATTCATCTCTGTCCAGTGATGGAGCAAATACCTTGGAGGCCAAAGTTGGGCACAATCATCTGTCTGCTATACCTCTCATAATCGCTCTCCGCAAGCGGCCACTTCCACTCTCCCTCGCCTTCATCCTTGTCATTTTCAATCCCAGCGCTCAGCTTTTCAGCGTCGACAAGCTGCGCTCGCAACTGCACCAGCTCCGCCTCCTTTTCCGCAATCTCTCTTCGCAGCTGCTCTATTTTATCCATATCTTCACCGAAAACATACGCTCTGTTTTCTCCCTGGAATCGTAAAAAAAATGATAACAAAAGTCTAAAGTTTGGTTGGCTTATAAGAAGTTTCGCCCACATCTTAGCACATACCAGGCACTACACCGGTTACCCCACCCACACCTCGGTCAGCCCCCCCTCTCACCGAACTCGATTCTCCACCAAAAAATCATCCATCACCAACTTTTTCTCTTATCTCATATCCTCACATGTGACACCCAGCAAAATCCCCCTCCTCTCCCTCAAAATGGTATGCATTCTCTCCAATCCCAATTTTTAACCTCCAGCTAACACACTCAACCCTCACAGGCCCCCCAAAAACCATCCGCCACCGCCCTCCGCCACGCCCGCATCACAAACTCCATCCACCCGCTCGCCCCCCAAAAGACGTTCCGCGCAAACGCCTCAACAACAGACTCCTTCCTCTCCTCCAAGCGCGACAAGCGCACCATCAAGCACTCCTCCTTCGTCTCCCGCATCTCCTCCACAGCCCGCATCTCCAAATCCGCAAAGCCCCGCCGCCGCGCAAAGAAGAACGCCACCCTCAGCTCCCTCGACAGTCTCGCCGATGCGCTGCCCGAGCTCGCCGACGGGGAGGGCGCCGCCGAGATCCTTGATGGCAAGATTAAGCACCAGAGCTTGCGCAGCAAGAAGGGTGCTTTGAAGAGGAAGGAGAGGCTGTTGAAGGGCGAGATGGCGAGGTTTGGTGTGAGCATGGCGCAGCTGTCGCATTTGCCTGCGCAGCAGCAGCAGAATGCGATTCCACAGCCTGAGAAGTCTTCGTTGCCTCCGTTGACGATATCTAGCGGGACAGCTACCTCGGCGCCAGCTCCGGCGGCGTCGAATAGATGGGCTGCGCTGAGGGGATATATTTCTGCCACCATGGAGCAGAATCCGGCATTTGTGAACAAGGATTAGGATTGATATGGGAAAATCTACATGTGGAAAGGGGAATCTGCGCTGCTGATATTCAAATCAGGAGCGGTTGCAATGGCATTTCGAGAGTCAAAGACAAGATGTGGCAGAGGCGGAACAAAATATCCACGGATTCAGCACGGGTGATGCTTGAACAATCAATATACGGCTATATAAAATGGTAGAGTTGGGAGTTTTGGAGCTCGGGTTTTAATTCAATCATCCATTTATTGATCAGTACTTGCAATTCAAATGCTCTGATAAAAGAAATGCTATGCCTAAAGACGTCCCTCCCGTCTTTGTTGAGTCAAATCCTCATCTGCCTCGACATTGCGTCGATGGCTGTAAATGCCATGCCCGGTAGCGCCATGTCCCCCCCCTTTTGCTCTGAAGCCGTCATGGTCATATCTCGTAGCGAAAAATGAAAATAACAGAAAATTGGTATCGTCTCGTTCCTCAGTCATCTCTCCTTCTGTCGGCATACCTTGCCGCTGTACAATCATCAAGCTCATTCAAAGTCTTTGATTTCCTCCCCGATCCTGCGGTATGTTGTCTGCCTCCACATTATCATACCCTATCCAACGCCAATGATGCAACAATAGCTTATCAAAACACTCAAGACCAAACTCGCTATGAAAAGCGACATGTTGGTTGTTCAACAAGAACAGAAAAGAAAAGAAAAGCAGAAATAAAGTAAAACACGATGCGATCAAACAGAATGGCTCGGTGAGCCATCGCTCGTTGGCTTGATTTTGCGCAAGCACCAGCCGAAAATCTATTCCAAGGCTGCTTTGAGACCACGGTCCTTGATTGGCATGGCTTTGGCGGGTTTGGCCGTGACAGCGGGTGGCTTGGGACTGGGGCTGGGGTTAGACTTTTTAAGCCCCTTGTTGGACGCAAACTTCAACTCAAGCATGGTCGGCTTGTTGGGATCGCGAGGCGGCTGAACAATCCTGAGCATGCGGACAGGGGTCGGAGTGCTCTGCGAGCTCCGTGGGGACTTGGTGGGAGTTCTTGGAGATTTGGTGACGCCTGGAGAGCTGCTCTTTGGAGACTGACTGGACTTGGTAAAGCGCTTAGCAGAAGATGGCGATGGCAACTGCCCCTTGCCAGCTGTTGTTGCTCTCGTCGTAGGTCGTTGGGTTTGCGCGACTGTCTTGGAAGCGCTAGTTTTTGGTGAGTTTGTTTTTGGAGTGATCGCCTTTGCGACAGTCGTCTTTGAGTTGCTTGTTTTCGGGTCCTTTGTCTTCACATCCTTTGTCTTCGAGCCCCTTGTCTTCATGGCGCCTGTTTTGGAATCTTCAAGCTTCGCATCAACAGCCTTTGACTTGGCCACCTTTGGCCCAACTGCCTTTGGCTTGTCCACCTTTGCATCGTCGGGAAGAACAGGTAGCTGCTTAAATCCGCCGCCTCCGCGTTGCTCAGCCAAAATCTTCTCGAATTCTTCCCAAGAGCCGTAGCGAGCAGCTTTCTATTCAATTCGCGGGGGAGTCTTGGTTGAGGTAAAGGGACTCGCACTTCTCCTTGCACCTCTGTTAGCCATCGCATATCAACAGAAAGAATAAAAACGGGAACTTGAACAGGAGACACTCACGATCGGCGACGCTCTCCCTCTTTGCGCAAGTTTTCAATAATCTTGAGCATCTCTTTCCGGCCACCGTTGCTATCGACCATCTTTCCAGCCATGCTCATGGATACCTTTTCCCGCGCATTGGCCACCAGCAGGCGCTTGACAAGCAGGTGCCGCATCAAAAGACAGACAAACACGCCGCAGTCGCTGCCGTTTTCCTGCTGAGGCGAGTCCTCCAGATTGATGAATCGAATTTGCCGTCCGACAATGCTGCCCAGCTTTCGCGTCGCAAGGGCGGCCTCTGCATAGTTGGCGCCACCAAGTGAGTCGTAGTGAAAGGCAATGCCGTCGAGAACAGAGACCAGGAGCAGTGACCAGTGGCTTCCGCCTTCGGCCATGGCAACATTGCGATTGTCGTTGATGGGCAGGAAGACGTGGGTGACCTTGGAAAAGTCGGGCAGGGCAGCCTGGACATGGCGCATATCGGGCTCCTTCATGAGCAGAAAGGTCATGCTGGGACGCAGCAGGATGATGCGGGCCTGGGGAAAGCGCGGAAGCGTCTCGTGCTCGAGATACTCTTCCCAGAAGGCAATGTTGTTGTCGGTCAGCCAATCATTTTTCAGCGATTTGATGTCTTCGACGGTGAGGAGGACATCATAGTAGCTGAGGTAGGCCTTTTCGGGGGAGAGCTGCCGATCCATGACGTTAGTTTGTAAACGGGGACAAGAAGGGCGTGTAAATGGGAAGCAAGAGGAGCATCGGTAGAGGGAGAAGAGGGTGCAAGTTGTTATCAAATCAAAAATGCAAATAAAAGGAAAAAGAAAAGACATTGCCATACAGAATCGCCAAAATGGCGGGCCATGCGCTGTCGGAACGGCATCCTGTGCTTGCGCCTCTTCCTCTTGCTATGCGAATCGTCGCGCGGCGTCGACGCTCGGCTGCTGGCCCAAGGACGGATTGACTCGGACGAGCTTGTGCTGCTGCCGGAGCTTGACTCGCGGCTTCGGTAGATGAAGGAAAAGCCGGTGAAATGACTGCTAGAGAGGCGGAACAAGAGCAGACAGATGAGGATCAGATATTTTGCAGACGAATTAAAGAGTAGAAGTAGAAGAAAAGAGGAAAGAAGAAAAAAAAAAGTGTGTGTAAGGCGAGAGAGAGGCGGCAGATTAAGAAAACGGGCTTGAAAAAATAAATGCGGGGCTTTGGGGTCGGTCCAGGTTTTGGATCCGGCTTTCTGAAGCGAATCTCAAAATGCGATGAAACGGGCGATGACGGAGGGTGACAGGGTGATGTCAAGGTGAAGGGCGAAAAAGTGAGAGATGAAGATTTGATGTGAAGGAAGAGTGAGTCGTGATGTTTGTGTGTGCCTCTTAACAAAGGTATCCTGCAGATGCAACAAAGAATCGCAGCAGCATGCAGATAAAAAAAAAAAGAGGTAGCCAACGGGAATGACGAGCGGCCACCAAGCAATTAATTAAGAGGCATGATATGCATGCACGCACAAGGCAAGCAATCAATCAAAAGTCAGGTGGGCGTCGCGACACAACGTGAAGCCAAAAGTATAAGCCGTTTCCTCTCTCTTCTGTTGACCCCCCCTCAAAAACGCCCGGAGACACCGGCACAAGTGAGAGCGTGTGGGCTGTGCCTTGCACTTGCGTCACTGCAGTTGAGGCGTCGAGCTGAGCCTAGCAGCGTTTTTAGGTAGAAGAGAAAAAAAAAACATGCGATGAATCAGAATGGGCAGATGACTCTCTCCCCTTGACGGGTAAACCGGGTATGGTTGACGCCAAGCCAGGTAGGTAGTGGTGAGATAGGTAGATAGATCATAGCCAGGTATAAGATAGTAGGAGATTTCAGCTCTCACCTCCAGTGTCCGGTGGGCGAGGACGACGCCGACGATGACCTTGAACCTTGAGAACGCATGTTGTGTTTTTGTTTTTGTGTTTGACTTCAATCTCTCACAGTTTCGTCTTCAATCTCGTTTGTTGGTGTCGTCGCCCCGTGGGTTTTTATCCTCCTCCCCGCAAGGTTAGGCACCAAAAACGAAGCACGGCAAACCACCAAGCAAGAACCGCTTCTCGCCAATCCCAACTGCCGTCGCCTCGATGCAGCCAATCGTCAAGCACTCGCTGGAATCAAATCAATCAATCGCAGGCCAACAACGCAGCAAACAATCCGGAACCAAGCCAGAAAGGAACAAAAAAGAAAAAAGAGAGCGTCCCCAGGCCCAAAAGATATACTCCTCGCCTGTCTGCCAACCAGCCAACCACTTACAAACCACCCCCCATCTCGCCATCTCCATCTCCGTCTCCTCCTCGGCCCCCATCCTCCCTTGTTTTCTTTCCTCATGCCCACCGCCGCCTTTTCGTTTGCAATTGTTTGAGCCTCTCGCTTCTCTTCATTTGCCCAGGCCTGCGCTCCCTCATGCCCGTTTCAGCTACCCGCTGGCATGCACGTCACGTCACCTTTGGGTCGGGAACCCGGGCTTGTCTGTAACCATCATCCACCACAGACCCCCTTTTTTCCTTCTGTCTTCTCCTTCTTTTCCCTTTTTCCCGTTGCCTCTCCATGTCCTGCTGCGGCCTCTCTTCTCCTCCATCTCACCAACATACTGGGTAGTATCTATCTGTATTTCTCCGTATCCACACAAGCAGCAATGCATCTCCATACCTACCTAGTCTATCCTTCACAACCACTACCACACCACACCCACTCCTACTCCCACCTAATACTATACTACTACTAATGTGTACCCTCGGCATCGTCACACCCATCGTAGGCATGCATCCTGTGCCCCCCAACGCTCTGTCTTACTCCCATTTCTCGCCGCCTCACATGCCAACTCTGCCGCTACCCCACAAGCCCTGCGTCTTACAAGTGCTCGCTGGCAACTTGGCATCCCCAGCCGCTCACCCGCTCACCCGCTAGCTGCATTGCGTCCTTCGTGGTCCCTACCAGCAATGCCAACTGACATCAATCCATGACACCAGTCTTTGGCCTTGCTTGAGGCTGATACTACTACCAACTCACCTAGCACCCATTAGGTACCTGTATCTACCTGCCTATCTACACTACTTCTACCGGGCGCATAGATGGGTGCTACTGTAGGTACATGACATACATGGAGCGATGGAGATCCCGGTATCGCAACAACAACAGCTTCTCTCACCGCCGGCTCTCCCTGTCATCCTCCCCTCTTTGCGAGCCTCGTGTCATCCGGCACTTATAATCTAGGTAGGCAGGTTAGATTAATAAATAGTAGAATTCCCTACACCTCCGTAATGCCCGGTTTGAGACAGCAAAACGCCCTGTCTCAGACCAAAGCTTGCATCATGATTCCAGGCCCCCAAGATGCTCCAGCTCCTCATTGGCTGCAACCCACATCACATCATGCATCATGCAGCTCTACTAATACATGCTAGCAGTACTCAGTACCTCGGGCTAATTCGCCTATTCCACGAGATACAGAGTCATGATTCACGCGTTTGACAATTGGGCTCATCTATCTCTGCATTCATTATTCATTTGGCTTGCATTAATTACTAGATTCCGGATTGCTACAGCACAAACGGCAATCAACAACACCAAACAGTACTATACGCTGGCCTCTTGCAAGTAGATACAGGCATCACTGGGACCAAATACACAGCCACAGCCTTTCATCTCGCTGAACCCCCCACGTCTCTCTTCAGAACATAACACTGTTGTCCCCGGTCACCGCATCCCGGATGGCCCGTAGGCTTAGGCGTGCTTGACTGTATGATCGATGTCGAGATGCCATCACATTATCCAAGTCCACTGCCGCTTTTTCTCTGCTTGAGCTGTGGTCTTCAACTGTCTTTGTAGCCGCCTGCAGCTTCTTGCCAAACAGTCCACTATCTCTTCGAAATGTAGTCTCCAAATTGCTACTATCTTGTACACACTGCTGCTTCAAGTGTGCTACACTATCGTAGCCTCTGTTGCGATACGTCTCTGCAACATTGATGACGGCTGCCTTTTTGTCGTCTAAGCGGGCAATTAATTGCTAATGAGCGGTCAGCGGCTGTCTCCTTAAACAAGGAGATGATTGCTACTCACGTCAACTACCCGGCGCATCTGAGTTTCTGCATGATTGGGAACCACAGTACAGGCCGGTTTGCCTCCACTAGGCTCCTGAGCCGTCTCATCATGTCCAAGGAAACTCTTCATAATCTCATCGTGCAGTTTCTTTCCCATGCTAGATTTGTGTTTTGGGGCCGGTTCCCTATCGCTCACACGCCGCAGCCATTGGGACGAAGATCTGCCTTCAATGTCTCTGAAAGCACCACCATGCTGTTGCTCAATATGTCTATCCTTCGATTCGCTCCTCAAAAATGATGAAGATTGCACCTCAGCGGGCTGCTCTGGACGACTGGTCATGGGAGGATGCGGTTTGGCAGGCACAGACTCAACATTCTCTGGATGTATTGTATCGTTAATAACAACAGGACTGCCCTTTTCTGATACGCTAAACTGCCGAGAAAGTCTTTTTCTCTTCGCCACGTTCTCTTCCACAGGCGCTCTCCTGGATTCATTCAGATTATTGATCCGCTTGTCAATAGCCGCTGGTAGACAGAGTCGTTGTTGCCCTGGTTCCTGCATTTCATTAATGAAGTCGCCATTGCTGGCAGAATGAATCCTTATGGGTTCGTCACACTCGACGGTGTTTGCCAGGTCATCCAGGCATTCTGAGGGAGTTTCAACCAGTGGCTGGACTGATTTGCCGATGAAGGCGGCAAGGTCTTTACCTCTGGCTGGGGGTGGATTGTTTGGAGCTGGCTGAATCTCTGGTTTGGCCTTTTTATGTTGTCGGGGCCGTTTCGGTCTCGGCTTTGGCTTTTGAGAGACTGGCACCGGCGAGCTTGAGTCCTTTGCTGCTTCTTGCAAGGCTCTGACGATCGGTAGTCTTGTAGCTACTGGTTTTTTCTTGCTGACAGAAACAGTGACGATTTCTTGAGTATATGGGTCAAATCTTATCGGGTCTTTCGCTCTTTGTCGACTTTTCTTCACTTTTGTCTGAGGAACCGCCTTGGCTGACCGGCCTTGAATGTCTCTGCTGGCTGTTGGCTCGTCGGCATTCAACTCAGCGGCGGGCTGTGTAGGTGCCACGACTTTTCTCGGAGTGGAGTCGTATAGCTCTTCAGCAGGTAAATGGGCCGGCGAAGAAGGTGGTACATCTTCGGAAATGTTATGAGACGGGCTTCTACCCGGGGGGCTGTCATCGAAGTTCCATATATCTTTGTATCCGCTGCTAACCCCAAAAGGAGAGCTGCGGCGAGCAGTCGATGCTGTCTCTGAAAAGTCAACTTGCTTTTCTGGCGTTGATGACTGATCTGCTCCTTTTGAGTTGACAAGTGGCATCGTATCTGGAAGCTTATTCTTTTCCGAGGTAGGACTTGAAAAGGGTGCGATGGACTCTTCGAAATCCCAATCATCGTCTGCGAAGAGTTCCCCAAGATCTGCGGGTGAACTTCGTTTGGTGTTATTTGCGGTCGATCCGGCATCTGACCATGAAAATGGCTTCACAGTGTGCAGGTCTCCATCATGAACGGGGTTTCCATCTTCTGAATCGCCAAAGGAGCATCCACTTGCATTTTGTTGTGAAGATTGGGGGATGTCAGTCTCTTTTGCTGCGGGGTGGCTTGATTTATCTCCAGGTCTGCTCGGAGTGACCTCAAGTTCGTTGAACTTTGTGGCCACTCTTTGCATCCGGGCATGCGTGTTGGGCTTTGGGCGTAATTGAGGAGCCATCTCAGAAGTATCACGACGGGGGAAAAGGGAAGAGTTTCAAAGATGAAGAACGAAGAAGCTTGATGAATGGAAGAAAAAGAAGAAGAGGGGGAAATGGTTGGGGGATTTCTTCTATGTAGGCTGTCACCAAAAGGTAAAGAGCACCTGTAAAATGGGAAGGAGTGCCTCCCATCTCTTCAACCCTGAGGCACCAAGAGTTGGCTCCTGAGAATCCAGGTGCAAACAACACAGTGAATCAAGGTATCTGTGTACTTGTAGATATGTCGAGAAGAGTAAATAAAAAAAAATCTGAATTGAACTGAGAATCAAAATCATGATACATGCATAGCTTCATATCCCCCAGATGTGCGTGACATTAGCAGCCACCAAGGGGCAGCTTCAAGTAGCCATTCAGGCTATACCAAGATGGGATTCCACCATCGTATCAATTGTCCAAACAAAAAAGCACATAGACGCATACTCCTAGCTGGCATTACAGCAAATTCTTCCATCCAGCCTCGCGACATTTCTTGACGAGTGATTTCACCTCTTGCGAACGAGCTCTAGTCGTTACCATGAGCGCATCAGGGGCGTCCACGATGACAATGTCGTCGACACCAAGACACGTAATCAGTCGGCCAGATACGGGTACAACAATTCCTCCAGCAGTTTGTTCGGATACAACTACAAAAGCCTGTCAGTAGAGTCTTCTTGGAAATAGTGAGGATAAAGGAGTGGCTTACCCAGTCTCTGGTCGCCAAGCACACGCGGCTTGTTCGACTCAGCTGGAAGCATCTCGGCCAAAGATGAAAAGTCACCGACATCGTCCCAACCTAGGTACGCAAGTCAGCAAGAGTAATTATAGAAACTTCAATCAAGAGCGACTCACCGAATGTCGATGGGATAACAGCCACCTTTCCTTGAGCAGCAGCGGGCTCAGCAACCGCGTTATCGATGGGAATCTTTTCCAGAGTCGGCCAAACTTCTTCCAACGCAACCTTGCGTGCGGCCTCATCGTCCCATACCGCAGAAATGTTCATCAAGCCTTCATGGAGAGCGGGGCAGTGCTCCTTCAACAGCTCCATGAGGAGAGAGGCTTTGGTGACGAACATGCCTGCATTCCATCGGTACTGACCCGTGGCAAGGTATTTGGCAGCGGTGTGAGCATCAGGCTTCTCCTTGAAGGAGCTTACCAGTCGTGAATGAGGCGCTGATTTAAGTCCAAGGCGGTCGCCCAGTCGGATGTAACCAAATCCAGTGGCAGGGTGAGAGGGCGCGATACCAATTGTGACCAGGTAGCCTTCCTTGGCCACTTCAACTGCCTCAGTAACGGCACCAAGGAATGCTTCCTCTCCAGAAATCATATGATCAGCCGCAAACGATCCAATCACGGCATCGGGGTCGCGTCTAAGCAAGATGGCTGCAGCCAAGCCGATGGCGGCCATGGAATCTTTAGGGCCAGGCTCAGTGAACAGGTTCGAGGGGGCCAGATTGGGCAGCTGGCCCAAGATACCCTCAGAGTGAGCGGGTCCCGCGACGACAGTCATTCGTGAGGGACCAGCGAGGGGAAGTAGTCGTTCCCAAGTCGACTGCAGCAAGCTGTTGCCGCAGAGATTGACATCGAGGAGGAACTTGGGGTGGTTCTCGCGAGAAAGAGGCCACAGGCGGGTACCAGCACCGCCTGCGGGGATCACGACGTAGAACCCGGGGACCTCGCGATCCGGGAAAGGATAAGATTGAGTGGTGACATCGCGAGTGGGCGATGTGATTAAGACATTCGAAGGACCAGCCTGGGCGGTTACGGAATGGCGAGGCAAGAAAGGTGAACGGGCTCGCTCACGGCCGATGCTCGGAGAGAGGCCTGGAGGGCTATGGCTGCGTCCTTGCTGCTGCTGACATTGTGAGAATCAGAACAAGATGAAGGAAGACATCGGATGTTGCTTGATGCCGGGATTGCACAGCAGAAGGGGATGGTGGCGTACAGCAATGTTCTGGAGCATAATCTCCATGCTCTTGTTGGACGTACGAAGATCTGAGCATTCTTTTCGCAGCTCGGCCATTTCTAGGTTCTACATGGCCGCATTAGACTCACTATCACATCGTCGATGCATCTGGTTGATGGACCCGAGATTGCCGCCAGCAAAGTACACGGCCTCGAACTTCAACCACAGAGTCCCCTCACCTGTTTCTCCATTGCACCCATGATGCGCTCCAGCATCATCTCAATGCCCGTCTTGGGCGCCTCCGAAAGAGTCGTCGCCATGATTCTCAAGAACAAAAAGGATAATAACGAGTGGATGGCAGAGGAACGTTGCCAGATTTACGTGAAGTCCTGCAAAATTCCCAGGAAAGCTAAGGGTAAGCCGAAAGTTCAAAGGCGCAGCGCAAACACTAAAACTCACTTTGATCTCAGACTTTTCTCGACTCACACGGTCAGCATCACAAGACACGCACGAAGTCGACTGTGAAAGAGAGAAGGAGAAGTCGTCAAGTGAGATTCACTGACTGTTGGATCGACATCACTCGAAAAAAAAAAAGGACACGACGCAATCAACCACTTTTTTTCCACTTTGTCCCCCCTTTCGACACTTTCTTCCCGTTGCTCCAGTGTTTCCATCTAAGACACTTTTCCTAAAGTGAGGCTAGCATTGCTACCAAACCACACCGAAGCACGCTCGATCCAGCCGCCGGCGTCACAAAAGCAGAGCAGGATAGGGCTTTTAGAGCATGTGCTAAGGATTCGCAGTGGGCCTGGTCGAGCGCTATGTGAGGCTGACGAGGACACTGCCCATTTGGGAGGCGCTCGAGCGTCTCATTCGCCTTTGGGGAGGGTCTTTGCAAGTTGGTTCCATGTGTACTTGGCGGATTCTGGCCGGCACACGGACTTGACTCGGTCGTTTAAAGGAGGCGGGTCAGGATGAATGTCACGGATCGGAGTATTGATTAATAGTCGGTGGATACTTGAAGATGCGTGGTTTGACGGATTTTTTTCAATTTTTGCAGGTCTATTTCTGTCATTCCCGGAAGCACCAAGCGTTGGAGATCATTTAGGCTTAGAACGCACCCCTTCAATTATGCGTATGAGTACTACGACTGAACTTCCCCATATTCTACCTTCGACAAGGCCATTATAGGCAAATGAGGTCGTAGATAACCGTCATCGCTTCTTGTTGATAATACAATCAGCATTGTTTGCGGGTCCGTACCTCTTGAGCTACTGCTGTCAAATACGAGATTCATTCTCCGCACCGTATTCTAGAATCAAGACAGGCACAGCTCAGCTTACGCCCGCTCACTCATGCAGTCACCGTATCATGTTCCTCTCAGGACAAGTTAGGGCCGCATCGCACCACGTCTCGGCCCGCCTTACGTACCATCTCCATGTTGCTGAGCACTGCAGCCATTGGCCTCGAAAACAGCCAACTAATCATAATTCCGACCAAATTACCAATTCATTCCCTTTTGCGTGCGGAGTTTCCCCTGCGTCCCAGGGATACGAGTTGCTGGTCGCCGAGTTGATGTCACGACTGGTGATTATTCAGCCGTTGCAATGCTGCCATAGGTCGGATCATCGGTATTCGCAAACTGGCACAGGTCCGACGCTCCGCACGGCTTTGGATTCCGCAGGTTAGCAAGTTCTTTAGTCACGACGGAGAGAAAAAATTAGGAGCGGCCTGCAGGTCTGGCAGCGCAGAAATGCCGAAGAGGGCGTCTGAAGGATCGATCGTTGCACCATTAGTGATAAATAGCCCCCTAGCCGCGTTTCATGCGTGTGTGTCGTCTGCCTGAATGCCGCCCATAAGTAGTGTAGTTGAGCCGCCGTGGAAGAGCGTTTAATTCTGGCACCAGCTGGTTATCGTACCCGGATTGCTCACCTGCATCTGCCCCTCATGAAGCAAACAGACGCCATCTCCCCTGCGGTGGCCGCGCTGGAAAAGGCCGAGAACGCACAACAGCATCCCACGAAAGGCTCATATCCGCCGATATCTTCTATTCCGAACACCTCGCCCGAGCGCCTCGCGCAAGCCGCCGAAGATGCCCCCAAAGATGTCGCGCAAGCTGCCAAGACCGTCCTTTACCTCGCCTACGGCTCCAACATGTCGGCGGAAACATTCTTGGGGAAGCGAAAGATACGGCCTCTGTCTCAGATGAATGTCTCCGTCCCGATCCTGCGACTGACGTTTGACCTGCCCGGGCTACCCTACCGAGAGCCGTGTTTTGCGAATGTCGGATACCGAAAACTCCCTGAAAAGCCCAAGCTGCCCGACCCCCTTCACCCACCAATCGTCCCGCCGCTGAACCCGCCGCTGAACCCGCCAAGGACGGAGCAGGAGTGGGATGGTGGCCTCATGGGAGTCGTATACGAAGTGACGCAGGAGGATTGGCGAAATATTATGAGGACCGAAGGCGGTGGCTCAGGCTACCAGGAAATCATGGTTCCGTGTCTGCCAATGCCCAACTATGTTGGCATCCCCGAGAAGCCAGTGTTTCCTCCGGTGCCCACGCTGCCAAAGCCTTTCCTCGCAACAACGCTCTATGCGCCTTACATCCCGCTCGATCCAGGCTCAGACAAGAAAAACTGGTGGACCAGATTCATCGTTGGCCCTCATAGGCCAAAGCCCGACTATGCCCAGCCGAGCGCCCGATATCTGAAGCTCTTGCAAGACGGTGCACGAGAGCACGATCTTCCTCAAGTCTACCAAGACTATCTGGCCTCGATGCAGCCATACACCGCGACGACGCTCCGGCAGAAGATTGGACAGAACCTATTCGTCCTCCTCTGGGCACCGATGATGCTATATTTCTTCGCCATGACGACCGTTTTGGCAGACGAGAGGGGCAAGGTCCCGCGGTGGTGCGCGAACACGATATCGGGCCTGTTTAGCGTCATGTGGTATAGCTACGACAAGCTATTCATCTTCATCTTCGGCGATGGCGAGCGAACGGCGGATTCGAAGCAGGACTCGAAGAGGCGAAAGTCGATTTCGGTCGGAACAGACGAGGAAAAGGTTTCATTGATGCAGGAGGGCGAAGAAGAGTGAAAAGAGGGGATTTTTGTTTTGTTGGGTTTTTGGGTTTTTGTTTGTCTGACACTGGCGCTGACGTTAGCTGCCTTGTATCATTGCTTCAGCGAAGAGCGAGTTTGCCGCCATTTTGTCTCGTATTGCATTAGTGCTTTCATACTGGGTACATGGAGGCTGATCTACGGAGTACGAGTACTTCCAGCAACCATGCTACCACTTTAGTACCTATCATTATCATCTTCGAGTATCTGTAAATGGGTGCATCTTTCTATACCTAGGTAGATGCCGCATGTCAATAAGATTAGGATGTTGGAGACAAGATAGGGGGTGCTGGCCAGAGCCCACTCCTTGATACATTGTGTCGTGATAAGAAGAAGAAGAAGAAGAAAGTTAAAAAGGAACACGTGCTGTCTACAGAGTAAATGGCTGCATTTCGTTTCAGCTGCTGCATTGCATTGCATAAGCATACATACTACTCGTACATGGCGTTGTCCTCCATGTGTCCCAACATGCCGTGATCCGTCCTGGCAGCAGTCCTCGGCCCAAGCCGCCATGATCGTGATCCTCCCGAGCCACCAGCTGCACTCAATCTAATTTTAACCAGATATCACGACAGTCAAATCATCAGACACGCAGCTCAGCATGCCTTATCGCTGGCATGTGAAAGGCCAATTCAGGCCAATTCAGGCCAGGGGGGCACGACATTGCATGCTGCACGCCAGCTTTGCATGTGATTCTGATGGGGTTCCCTCGCATCTCGGCGAAAAACGGTTGGCGCGTGCTTCGGCGCTCAACCAGGCTTGCCAGGGCCCCAGCAAATCGGTTGGGGTGCGCGCCCGATGCGGCAGGCGGTGAGCCCGTCTACAAGGCGGCACCAGACCCTATTGCGCTGCGTCATTGGCACAGCGAGCTTGGCACACGAGCTGCAGGCCTTTTCCCTCTTTTTCGCCTGCTGCAATTTCCTTGCTTCTGGCACGAGGCAAAAACAGGTATATATACACTTGCCGGGCTCTCGATTGCATGCTTCGCCTCTGTAGTTCCCGCCTCAGTTCCAGCCTTGGAGCCAATCTCTGCTTGTACCGATACGGCGTCTCGCTCAAGCACAGCTGCTCTTACAGTTACTCCACCCTCAACATCCTCAACAAAACCGACAAGATGGCTCTCCTGGGCGGCGCCGAGAAGAAGCACAAGGTCACCATTGTGGGATCTGGCAACTGGTATGAGAAGAACAATCCAACGCTCTTTACTCATCTCATATTATCAGCTTCTAATTCCATCCATTGTGTAATAGGGGATCCACCATTGCAAAGATCATTGCCGAGAATACGCGAGCCAACAAGGAGCTCTTTGAGGAGGATGTCCAGATGTGGGTGTATGAGGAGAACGTCAGCATCCCCAAGACGTCACCGCACTACGACGAGTCCATCGGCGAGGCTCCTCAAAAGCTCACCCACATCATCAACAAATACCACGAAAACGTCAAGTACTTGCCTGGCATCGCCCTCCCATCCAACATCATCGCCAACCCCTCCCTCGTCGACGCCGTCCAAAACTCCACTATCCTCATCTTCAACCTTCCTCACCAGTTTATCCACAATGTCTGCGACCAGATCCGCGGCAAGATCCTGCCCTTTGCTCGTGGCATCAGCTGCATCAAGGGCGTCAACGTGTCGGACGATGGCGTCAGCCTGTTCAGCGAGTGGATTGGTGACGGCCTCAACATTTACGTTGGTGCTCTTAGCGGGGCCAACATCGCCAGCGAGATTGCCGCGGAGAAGTGGTCTGAGACGACCATTGCCTACGACCCGCCGCCAATGGACAACAGCAGGGCGCCAACGCCGCGATCCCAGAGCCCCAACCTGACCATGACCGTCACAGAGCCTGCTGACATGCAACATCGCGATGCCAGGGGCCGCAAGTCCAAGACCAAGCTTACTCCTGTCCCTGCAGAGTACCCGCCGCTCGACCACGACTGCTTCCGCACCCTCTTCCACCGACCTTACTTCCATGTCCAATTGGTCTCTGACGTCGCTGGTGTGTCGCTGGGCGGCGCGCTGAAGAACATTGTGGCTTTGGCCGCTGGTTTCGTGGACGGTCGTGGCTGGGGTGACAATGCCAAGGCCGCCGTTATGCGAATCGGCTTGATGGAGATGGTCAAGTTCGGCAAGGAGTTCTTTGGGGAGACAGTGCATACCGCCACCTTTACGGAGTCGTCTGCCGGTGTTGCTGATCTGATCACCTCGTGCTCCGGAGGTCGTAACTTCCGATGCGCGAAGAAGGCTGTTGAAAAGGGCATCACTGTCGACGAGGTCGAGAAGCAAGATCTCAACGGACAGAAGCTTCAGGGTACCAGCACTGCGTTTGAGGTGAACAGCTTCCTCAAGGCCCGAGGACTCGAGAAGGACTATCCTCTGTTGACGGCTGTCAATGCCATTCTGCTAGGCAGGGCAAGCGTCGACGACATTCCCAGACTGGTTTCCGAGACTGAGCGAACACAACCAACTTTGTAAATTACAAAAAAAGCAAGCGTTAGAAAGCATGCAGTGTTGAAGCATACGGCAGCGATGACAGGGGTATGAGTGACTGGGAGGGCGTTTCAGGATACATGTCATATAGCGGTAGATCCGGCTGGGCATTGCTACACCTTTTTTGGTTACAGTACTTATGAATTGTTTAATACAATGTTAGTTTGATCATGGTTTCTTCACCTCGACCCCCTATTCCCCCATCACTTCTCTTCCACAGTAAGGGAGAGGCAATGCAGCTCGTGTTCGACTCCTTTGTCGTACGCCATCACGGGTTTTCTGTTTTCTTTGAACTTTGTGCCGTAGTAGAGTTCTGTTCAGCCGGAATAAGAGTATCACAATTAAAAATCACCATACATGCAACGTCTCTCCCATATGTCCCACTATACATGTATTCAACCTAGTTACCAAGAGGCCATGGACCTTTCTATCAAACACACAAATTTCCGAACAAATGATGTCATTGATTCACAACAATGAGTAGATACACAATATTTTCTAGGTGGTATGTGGAATCCACGCCAAACTGCCGGGTCTGTGGACGATCCGGCATGGGGAGCCGTGAAGCTCCTGCTCATCGTCATCAAGCTGAGATATAACGACTATTTCCGCTACACCATTGAAGATCATGGTTAGCCAGTTCTGTCTCATTAACGGGAAGGAATCCTTGCTGGCTGATGTGCAGTTTAGTTTCGCAGATCACGCAGTCTCGCGTCGTCCTCGGAGAAAAACATGAACCACGTCGATCAAACGCTGCAGAACGATTTTAGTGTCAGTCATGTTGTGCATATATCTTTCTAGCACCTTTCTAGGCCATTTACCATTCTCATATAAAGGCAAAGTCAAAAACAAGCTTAAAAATCTCCAAGCCAGCCAACGCTTCCAGAGTTCTCGCCCCAAAAAGCCCCTTTCCGACGCCATCACCACCCTCCCGGACTCGGGAACAACCCTTGTAAGCCCATCTCTTTCGCCAAGAAACCTATTCTGCACGGCCAGCCTTGTTAAATCCCCGTACGGCCCCCTTATACGGCAGGCAGAGCGCCGATCGCTCGTGTCCGCGTCCATGGCCGTGGGCCTTGCGATCGGCGGGCTGGAGCTGGTGAGAAACTAGGGATGCGGCATGACATACATGGCAGACATGTCAACTGTGCATATTCGACTTCACATCTCTCTTTCGGGCCCATCTGGTGTGGCCAACGATGGTTTTGTTGAGGCTGTGGAAGTAGTTTGCTGGGTACTGGGAGAGCCAGGAGTCTCATTACGGGTATAAATTTGTATTTCCACCCGTATTTAATAGTATTTACATGTTTAGGAAGCTTATTTAATGGTTTACATGGAGTTTTGACTGGTAGGTTTAGACAACGGAGAGAGTCGATGAAGCTGTGGTGCTGCAATTTGCAAGCGGCGAGAGCCACTTACACGTTCATTTCACCACCAATAGACATATGCCAACTTTAAATAGCTATCAATAAAATAAATACTTATTACTTTCGATAATAAATAATAACATATCCAAAGTTTCCACATTGCCACCGTGAGTGTCCGTGCATTTGTCTGATGCGAGTGTCAATTCAATTGTGAATAGCATCACCATTCCGTAAGCGGACATGGTCAACTATTGCGGTGGCAAACAAAGAATATTAAAATAAAATATAACAAGCGTGCAGCAAACGTACAAATGCGCTTAATTCTTCTCTTTATTACATTATAAACTAGTCAGGCTGCTTCTACATTAATAGACTGTGATTCTACCTGCTTCACCCATCGCACCGCGCTGTCTCGCAAATAGCCCTCAATTAATTCGCACCCACAGCTTCCATGCTCCAGCAGCATATTCTTCAGGACAATCCGCTCTGCCACCAGGTCCTTCAAAATCTGCGAAAGCTGCCGATTTTCATCTTCCAAGGCATCGTGCCTTGAGCTTAGCTTTTCGACCGCGACTCGTTGTCTGCCACGGCACTTGTCCGCGGCGACGCGATTCTTCTCCCGAATGCGCGCGCGGCTTGCTGCTTGTTCTTCAGGTGACTTGGTCCGGCGAGGCCTTTTTGTGACGCCTCCCTCTTCAACTGATGATTTTCGAGTCTTTTTTGGCTTCGTGCACGTTGAAGGCTCATTGAATGAATGTAGTGATGAAGGTTTGATGGTTGTGAGATGGTCGGATGTTGAGCTTGCTGTTGTTGAAGGGCTGTATTCACGGCCCTGTGGGAGTTGGTCGTTCTGATAGTCCCATATCATACCGGCGCTTAGAGAGCTTTCGCTTCTAGACGTAACGCTTTCAGCGGGAGGGCTATTGGAGCTTGGATCGGGATATTTGAGAAAGCCCTGTGAAATATCCCATTCGGCATTTTGCCAGGGTAAGGTAGGCAAGAAGACATTTGAGTGTTCTAGACCTGTCGAGCTGTGGCACAGGTTGGGCCAGATCGTGGTCGAGGTGCCCTCCCGATCAGCTGGCGGGAACGGGAGCGAAGTGTGACCTGCATTGGCGAAGTCTGGACCGCAGTCCATGTATGGGGAAGCTTCGGCAATGCCTGCCATGTTGCCTTTGCGAGATCTTGGCTTCTTGAAAACGATATCTACACACAATGATGGGCCTGGATTACAGTTCCAGGAATGTTCACAAGTCTAGGAGAGCCACGATAAACAGATCGACAGCGAAAAAAGTAAAGGATACTCTCTTGCAATGAGGCGGAAACGTCATTGCTAAATATATTCTTGGCCATGATAGCCAGATCGCCGTTCGGCTGGGGCCTTGGACCGTATTGGTATTACCGCAAGCAAAGGTGAATTGAGGACATTACCCCTGGCACCGTTGGGCTAGCACAGTCGTATTAGCGCATCCAAGCCATGCCTCAGACTGTTTGAAGCATCTTGGACAGGCAGGCAGGGAGGGTACACAAGGTTCAAACTAGGAAATTGATCTGAGCATTGATGGTCACTGTATGCGGGATGGTGCACACAGCACAAAACCGCTGTGGAGACGGCGTCACGTAGGTGGCCCAGCGGGTCGCGCAAAATACCATGATGCCATGGGTAAAGTATGATGGCCTGGTGCAATGGCATAGCTGGTCATCGGTGTGGTGTCCCGAGGCCAAGTCCTGGGCACACTCCCATCAAAAGAAGAAGCCGGCCCCCGTTCCGGATGGGGCCAGCCAGGCCGGTTCCAAGGCCAAGTTTCTTAAACCGGCGCCAAGGAGGAGTCGACCAAGTCAGCTCCACGATGCCCCGGCGCTGCTTCTTTTGGCGGGGCTCCAATATCAACATTCGAAGAGAAAGGTGGCGTGCTTGTACGAACTACAGTGTTCGGCTGCTCAAAGGTCAGCAAGAATTAAGGGAAATGTCAGATTGGCATCAACCATCAAAGACCAACATGCACCCGTACGTGTCAACCAAGACACAGCTTTGGGACTGCTATCCTCGAGGCTTCCAGCAATTCTCAAGACCAACACCCACACCGAAGCAGAAACAGACGGACCTTTAGGCTCGAAATCCCTGCAAAAGGGAAGCCTCTGTCTATCCCCTGCCCAAGGCCCTTCTGGCAGGCTAACAGAGGGTTGGGCTGGGTCTCCCCGACAGTTGCAGCAGTTCTTGACATGAAGAAGGCCGCTATCCAATTGGCAATCTTATCTGAGCCCCCAAGGAAGAGCACTAACGGCTGTGGATAGCGTAGTGGAGGGCAAGGGGCCGTCTGAAGCCCAGTCGTTGTCGTCACCATCTCGATCCCGATTCTTCGTGAGGTCAAAGTGCTGTTGTTGAACATGAGACGGAGGAAATGCTCCGGAGAAAACGCTCCGGGCCCGCATTGCAAACGATAGGGACGCCTCCATTCGCTGGCGACCCACCAGAAACAGGGAGAAAACAAGGTTGGAATAACTTCTGTTTGACCAATTCTGGCTGTTGGGGACAGATGACTCCATTCTGGGTTGAACAGGTGTAATGATCTGATCCATCCGAGAGAGCAATCTCGATGACAGTCGAAGATTTTGGGGGCCTGAAACAGTAAAGAATAGTCACGTGAATTATCACGTGATATCTAATTCCCCCGTGCATCTGGCTTGGGAAAAAGCCCGCCTCGGCTAAATCCCCATCTGTCAAAGGCTCAACCCGCTCAATTTCTCCACAAGGTTGCCAACAACCGGTTTTTTTGCAAGCCACTGCATCGCGCTCCGTAGCATCTACGGAGCTACCACGGAGGACTCATGGAAACGGCAAGTCCCTTTTTTTTGGGCTTATATTTTTGTTTTATTTTTTTCTCAGGAGATTCTGCCCCGGAAAGGCCTCCAGCTGCTACTCTCGGCAACTTGGACACTCAGGGACCAAAGCTTCTTCACGCAAAGCGGCTCGTAGGACAGCTCAAACTGAGTATAAATACGAAGGACAGCCCCAGGAATTGCGTCACATACGAGTACCAAGGTTCTGTACATAACTTGTTTAGCAGGGAACGCAGAACCAGCAACGCCTTCGTTTCGGCTGGGGCTTGTAAAATTAGATTTGAAGAGCGGATTGCGCCGGCCATTCAACCTGCAAAGTCTAATGCACGTAAGCGACCCAAGTGTCGTATGGGTTGGCGGGCTATGAGTATTAGTATAGCTTCCTCATCAAAAACGAGGCTATCCACGAATAGCACGGCCCTAGGGGGACGAAACTCCCTTCCGCCGCCAACTAATCTAATCATTCGTCTGTGCACTTCTTTGCTCAAGCCCATACGAGTATGAGTATAGCAAGGTACAGCATTCTACCTAAATCCCAGCTCATCAACCACCAAGGCGTCAATAGACGAGACTCGTTCACATGAAGGAACATTGTCAATAGGCATTCCATACTTGCATACCTAGGTAGTTCCACACACCTCTGCAGCGGCTGAGCACTTGTACAGTACCGTATCTCAGGAGGAGGTTTAATCTAGCGGAATGGCTCCAGCAAATTAAGAAATGGGGCTGACAGTCGTTCCACCATGATCCATGCTCATGCTACATGCCACTTCTGCCCCCAAAAGAACCAATGTCGTCATCAGTTATCCAATTTACGCCAAGGACTCCGCAAGAACATGAGGTTGTGCCAAGACATAGCTGGCCTTAGCGAATCGCGGGAGCGGCTCCTAGCCGTTGTCTAACACACTCTGTCGAGCAGCAGCATTAGCAGCACCAAATGCGCTCCATATGTAACCACACGGCTCAGATCCATGATACAGCTAACGCTGCACTGAAACTGTAAAAGAGTCTACAGAAGGACCTTTATCACGTGCGCTTGTCTGGATTCAAGGCGCCCAAAACCACTCTAATATGGCGGTGCCTCGGCGCTGAGTACGCAACAGCGCTCATCGATTCCTTGGATGTACAATCTATCTTACTCACCCGCGAAGTTCTCTTCCCAATGAGCAGCAACTTGATCGATAGCCGAGGGTTCACAAGAGGAAGTTCCTCAACGATTTGCCCAGTCATTTGGTAATGTGCTATTGTCCCTTGAGCCTCGGGGCGAGTTAAAAATAAATGCTATCAAGACAACTTTCTCTTAGGCCTTTGGGCGGGGCCAAGAATGCTGTGAAGAAGGGTCGGAAGAGATGGGTTCAATGGCCAGCTTCGGGACATCTGATCTACCGAGGTCTTGGGAGAGGCTAGAATTGCTGTGAAGAGGCTCATCGGACGAGAACTGTCTCCCAGAACCTTTTTTTTCCCCAGGCCTTGAGAGGGGTTAAAATTGCTGTGAAGTACCAGGTGAAACCCATAGATATCAGTCTCAGCCATAAGCTCTTCTCGGGCCTTGGGAGGGGCTAAAATTACTGTAAAGGTACATACAGGTCGACGAATCCTACATTTATACCAGTCTGATCCACTTTCGCTTGTTTAACCAAGCTTACGCCATATGAGACAGAAAAATATAGAAGAATCTGCTGATTTTGTTTGGGTGACATGTATATTAAAGTCGATAGTTTTAGCCAGAGAACTAACAGGAAATCCGTGCAAATCCCCGAGAGCTATGATAAGGACACTGCTAGTATCTCAAAGCTCAGCAATCCTTTGGTGGTTTGCGTGCGCGGTAGCAACGTAGCTCTCATTAGATGTTTAATGGACTATTTGGTCGAGTACATATGGATTTGCGGCCTGATTTGGAAAGTTGGGAAAAGCAGGTGGTAGAAGGTAGACACGCTCTCATTGTAGTATAACTCCCATCGTAGCACTCAGTCAATCCGGAATATATGTGGGCAATATGATAGGCGGTAAAAAGGTCATCAAAGTCAATATGAATATAATACGCGGCTCCACCACATTCTGCAAACAGAATGTAAGTATTTTCCCTGAATGTTTTTGCTGCTTTAAAAAAGTCTCAACGCCGAATATTTTGAGGAGAGGAGAAAACTGACTATAAAATCACTCTCTAGGTTAACCTCTGCCATAACAACCCCAAACAGATGGTGCAGACGCTTGATGGACGTGTCATGGTGCAGGGTATGTATAAGCATCAGCACACTAAGCGGTTGGTGTTTTCGCACCACTTCATTAACAGCCAGACAGTGGTACATTAAGAAAAAAAAAACCCCCTTTTAATTTAATGAAAATCCGGCTTCTTATTTTGAAGAACACTAAGAGTGTAATCGAAAGCTGGAAATATTACATCACAAATATCATAAAAGGTTGTGAACAGCTACTGCTGAAGACAACGGTTTCCCCTTGCACTTAGACACAATTCTCCACACACCACCAAAATATAAGGCCCTTCAACGTCAAATACATACGAGTATAGGGGCTGAGAAATGCACAAAGGGGCTCAATAGTTTTTTTTCTCTCCCATGTCTGTTGTTGGCGGACTATTCCTGGCCGCTTTCATCTTATCATGCTCGTGTCCCGCTTATTGTCAACGTTAACAGCTCGCTTGAGCCCCTACCAAGACCAAGAAGACAAGGTTCAAATAAAGCACGGCATTTCAGGAAATCCGAGCAAGACCGAGCATCATGCCACCGGCGTGATAGGATTTGCGAATACCGCCAAAGTTTATGTTTCAAATGGCCGTCAAGTTCTCTCAAAGTGGATTATATAAGCATCGAGACCCGGAGATTAGTGAGTGTTGTCGCCGGTGTTCAGGTGGACTAACCTTGTTTCGTATTTGATCGATCAGTGATTCGGTGGGCTGCCGGCAGCTAATTGACAACGGCCCCGGTAGTGCGATCCAATTGCTGTTTTGGGTAATGCAAAGTCCGGTCGGTTCGTTGTTCTGGAGATCTGATCTGTGAGGGCCGGGGATAGGGTCTATCAGCGAGGAGGGAGAATGTTGCCGACAATGAAGGAAGAAGAAGAAAGGGAGGAATTGAGAGTGTTGGGAAATGTATATAAAGAAGAGGAATATCGTCCTTGTTGACAAAAAAGAATATACCAAGTCAACAGAGCAAAGACAAACAGCCCTTTACATCACCAAGATCAGGAACTCGCCATCATGTCGATCAAGTACGCTAAAGATCAGCCCGCAGGCTTCACCAACCGCATCGAGAATGTGGCCATTGTGGGAGTAAGCATTATAGTCAAACCTTACCTTTTATTCTGTTGTCTGATTGCTGACCATCTTTTCGATTAGGCTGGAGGTCAAGTTGGCAAACACATTGCTGAAGAGCTGCTCAAGACCGGAAAGCACAACGTTACCGCCATCACTCGCTTTGGAAGCGACAGTGAGCTTGCTGCAGGAGTCAAGGTCGTCCAGGTCGACTATGATGATGAGCAGACCATTGTCGACGCACTCAAGGGCCAGCAGTTCCTCTTCATCTCCCTTGCCGTGACCGCTCCCAAAGACACCCAGGCCAAACTCATCGCTGCAGCAGCCAAGGCTGGCGTGTCGTGGATCATGCCCAACTCGTACGGCCTCGACCTTGCCAACAAGGAAGTGATGAAGGACACCTTGGGTGCTCCCGCTGCCGAAGCTGGTGTCGCTGCCGTGGAAAAGGCCGGCCTGTCCTGGGTCTACATGACATGCAGCTTCTGGTATGAGTACTCTCTTTCCATGGGAGACTCATGGTATGGCTTCGACATCCCTAACAAGAAGGTCACCTTTTTCGATGACGGCAAGACACGAATCAACACATCGACCTGGCGGCAATGTGGCAGGGCTGCAGCACATCTTCTCAGCCTAAAGGAGCTACCTGATGATGAGAATGACCAATCACCCACCGTCTCTCAGTGGCGGAACAAGGGCCTGTACATCTCCAGCTTCCTTGCCTCTCAGAGAGATATGCTCGACAGCTTGAACCGCGTACTAGGCACAACTGACGGCGACTGGCAGATTGAGTACGAGCCATCAGATGTCCGATACAAGCGAGGCCTGCAGATATTCCAGACCGGCAACCTCGTGGGCTTTGCTTTGGCCTTGTACTCGCGCGCATTCTATCCCAATGGCGATGGCAACTATGAAGCCAAGCAAGGCCTAGCTAACAAGGCACTGGGGCTGCCAGAGGAAGACTTTGATGAGGCCACAAAGCTTGCAGTCGAGATGGCCGAGGAGGGATTTGCGGCTCGCCGGGCCGCGACGCTTACGAAGCACTAAGCAAACAGTTATCCGACGAGAGCGGCTAAGGGGAGAGTGGAAAGGCTATGGAGACATGTATTTATTTATCTATTGGTAGGCAGTTGGGCACCAAGGAGCAGAGAGATGCGATTGATTGGCGGCGTCGATTGCATGTAGAGGGGCTCTCGGATGTTGAATGTGGCCTTTGGTAAGATGATGCCCTAGACGTTATGTGAATATATACTACTCCGTATACTTGATGTATCAAGTCAAGCAACAATCTCCATTGCAATGAATCGTGGAACTCAATTGATTGATCTCTCGGATGACACGGAGCGGTTTTATACAAACTCACTAGTGAAATGGATCTTGGAGACGAGTAGGCTACTAGTCATTGCTTAGGGAGGAATTGCAAAGCTATCGCAGTTGAGGCAGTATCGGCAAATGCCATGGTGACGTCATGACTTTTGGTAGCGGGGTGGATGATGGAGGAGCTTCAACGAGTCCTCGAGATGAGGAGGGAGAAGCTGCATCGCCGCAGTAATCTGTAGGGGGTTGAGGATGGTAAAATGAGAAACTTGGATGCGAATTGGATCGATATCAAGTGATTTGCAGCGGAAATAGGGCTTGGGTTGCAGCTCGACAGAGGCGAAAGCTTATTGTAGGTTGAGCTTTTAGCTAGGTACCGAGTTCCGGGGCCGCCGCCCGATTGTGACTTGCAGCCACCGCGTGGGAATGGGAAATTATTTCTGCCGCCGGGCGTTTTCTGTGGATGGAATCAATGCTGTGACACGGTGCTAATGGGCGTATGTCAGCTGTATAGCGTCGTTTGCTGCGTTTGTTGCGTGGGTTGGACTGCATCTTCAGTAATCTTCATGGCATCATGATTGCATGGGCATGACATCCATGTCGTGATACAGCAGCAGCATCCTCGATTGATACCCTGCATTTTGCGCAATGCACGACAGACAGGCTCCATTTGGCCCGGAATTACTTCAACATGGAACAAAACAAAAGAGCCCGTCAGCAGAAATGGCCGGCTTTTCCTTGATTCCCTGGTGGTTCCTGGTGCCTTGGAATGGCTCGACCAGCGCCACTCAACCAGCGCCTGCACCGTCTTGGGCCAAGTCATTTCGACCATGACATGACACCAAATCTGCCGGCCAACCAGCAGCGCCTCTGGCTCGCTTGCGGGAAAAAAAGCAGCTAGAAGCAGAGGCAGTTGATTCGCGTCTGAATCCTTCTTCGTGTTCCGCCCATCGCCGCCCAAAAAGGGAGAGCTCGCAAACTGAGCATCGCATCTTTGTCTGTCCTTGATCTCCCTACCACCATCCCTAGGTACTATTTGGTAGGTACCTGGACACATTTCGCCACTCGCCCGCTGCCCGTACTAACAGCTCCAGCAGCTTAGCTGATCGCCTCGATCCCTGCCAAAAAAGCTCCCAGCACTGCTTAGGTACGCTAAGGCCGCTGTAGCTACAAAACCAGCCGCGGGGCACAGGCTTTGGGCCCCTCTCCTTTTCCATCATGAGCCCAGGAATCATGACGACCACGGAGGTTTATCTGCTGCCGCTCAACGACGACGGCTCGCCCCAGGTTGCGGGAGAGTACATCTACCTCGATCCCACCGGTGATGACCCCATCACCATCAGATTTGCCATTGAGGGCACCTCGTCCATCTGCCGCAATGGAAGCCTTTGGGTCAACATTCCGGAGCAGGGGGCCGAGTTTAGGCGGGACAAGTTCCGAGAGTACAAGTAAGCTCAGAGTCGATGCCCAAGCAGCTCCAAGCTCGACATGTCTAAGACAGACGGATCTGCTTCGAAGATTGAGCTGAGCCTGGCTAACAAACATCGACCGCAGGCTAACGCCCGACTTCAACCGCACCCTCGAAATCTCCATCCCCATCTACGAGTCCGGCGTCTTTGCCTTCTACACCACCTATGCCGAGCTGCCCAACCTCGATGCAGACGATGCTCCAAAGTCCACAAACGGCCACGAGGCTCTCAAGAAGACTCCGGTATACTACATCGATGTTGCTCCCCGCCTTAAGCTGGATGGCCGGCCATTGCCTCTGCCGGCGTTGTCGCTCTTCTCCATCATCAGCAAGCTCATGGGCCGCTTCCCTGGTGATTGGGAGCGACACCTGCGGGGCATCAGCGAGAGGGGATACAACATGATACACTTTACCCCTCTGCAGATCCGTGGCAGCTCAAACTCGCCGTACAGTCTGTATGACCAATTGGGCTGGGATCCCGCCTGTTTTCCCCGGGGCGAGAAGGACATTGAGCAGCTGGTCGAGAGTCTCGAGCAAAAGTACTCATTGCTGAGCTTGACAGACATTGTCCTCAACCACACTGCACACAACACAGAGTGGTTACAGGAGCATCCAGAGGCCGGTTACAATTTGAAAACGGCTCCATGGCTGCAGTCTGCGTATGAGCTTGATACGAAGCTGCTGGAGCTTGGCGGTCAGCTTGAGAAGCTGGGACTGCCCGTTGATATCAAGACCACAGAGGATCTCTTGGAGCTCATGGAAGGAATCAAAAAACACGTCATTCTCGAGCTCCAGCTATGGGAATATTATGCCATCAATGTCGAGCGAGACGCTGACAGCATCATCGAGGCTTGGGTTGGCGGCAAGGCCATCCCTCCCCAGAACGGCGTTGCTACGTTAAGCGATTTCGAGCATCTCAAGACGGCAGAGCTCAAGGAGCAAGCAGAATTCATTAAGAAATTTGCTCTCCAGGGAACGGATCGCCTAGGAGAGCGGTTCCGCCGACGTGTCGAGCCCAATGTCGCCGCTACCTTGCTGTCGTTTTCTCTTGGCCGATACGAGGGCGAAAGCACACAGTCAGCCGACAAGGCGGCCGCTAAAGCCAAGTTGGTTGAGGTTCTGGATGCCATAAACGTTGCTTTCTATGAAGAGTACGACAAGGATCTTAACCAGATTCTGGAGCAACTCTTCAACCGTATCAAGTACGTTCGCATCGATGACCACGGACCCAAGCTAGGTCCGATTAATGCAGCCAACCCTATTATTGAGACATACTTTTCCCGACTTCCAGTCAATGAAAAAACGTCGAAGCTTTCTCCTGGGGAGAGAGCGCTGGCTAATAATGGCTGGGTATGGGGTGGCAACGCGTTGGTGGACAACGCTGGGCCCGACTCTCGTGTGTACCTGAAGCGAGAAGTTATTGTCTGGGGCGACTGCGTCAAGTTGCGATACGGCTCTCGCCGGGAAGATAGCCCGTGGCTGTGGGATCATATGACAAAGTACGCCCAGATGCTGGCCAAGTACTTTGCCGGCTTCCGTATCGACAACTGCCATTCCACCCCAATCCATGTCGCGGAGCACATCTTGGACGAGGCAAGAAGAGTTCGACCAAATCTCTATGTTGTCGCCGAGCTCTTTACCGGGTCCGAGGAGATGGACTATGTCTTTGTGAAACGGCTTGGAATCAGTTCACTCATCCGCGAAGCCATGCAAGCATGGAGCACGGGAGAGCTGAGCAGACTTGTTCATCGACATGGCGGTCGTCCTATTGGCAGCTTTGAGGTTGACGACGTCTCTAAGTCGGATGTTACTATACCCTCGGGTTCAAAGGGCAGCATGGATCTTAAGAGGGAGATCATCCGGAGGATACGGCCCTCGCCAGTTCACGCCTTGTTCATGGACTGCACACATGACAACGAGCCACCCACCCAGAAGCGTGACGCGCGAGACACGCTACCCAACGCTGCCCTTGTCAACATGTGCTCCAGTGCTACGGGAAGCGTTATGGGCTATGACGAAATTTATCCCAAGTTGGTTGATCTTGTGAATGAGAAACGTTTGTACACATCTGAAGCGTCGAGGACCTCGTCGATCAAGATAGGGAGAGGCAAGGGCGGCATTGCTAGCATCAAGAAGCTCTTGAACCAGATTCATACTCTCATGGGCAAGGATGGCTACAACGAAACTCACATTCACCACGAAGGAGAGTACATTACCGTGCACAGAGTGCATCCCGAATCCAGAAAGGGCTACTTCCTAATTGCTCACACTGCGTTTCCCGGGTATGGCAATGGAAGAGGAGAATTCAATCCAGTGCTTCTAACAGGAACTCGAGCCAATCACCTTGGCAGCTGGATGCTCGAGGTCGATGACAGGGAAGAAACCATCAAGACCGTCGAGACCGACACCAAGTTCCTTCGAGGCATTCCCAGCCAGGTCGTGGATGTGCCTGGAATCAAGATGGACTATCAAGGCCAAGACACCATAATCTCCGTTCGGGATAAGTTCCCGCCCGGTAGCATTGCGCTTTTCGAGACTTGGATTCCCACTGCAGAACACTCCACGGGCTTGGACAACTACGTTACCTCTAGCGCAAAGGCAGCTTGGGCCAATTTGAATCTCATCGATCTCAACTTCTTGCTGTATCGGTGTGAGGCAGAGGAGAGAGACGCCAGTAACGGACAGGACGGGGTTTATGATATTCCCGGCCACGGAAAGCTCGTCTATGCAGGCCTGCAAGGATGGTGGAGTATCCTCGAAGGGGTCATCCGCGACAACAACCTTGGACACCCCATCTGTCAAAACCTGCGAGACGGCCCCTGGGCACTAGACTACATCGTAGGTCGAATCCAAAAGCAAAGCCACACGCCTGGCAGTGAGGGTCTTGCCGGACCTGCAGCCTGGCTCCGAGAGCGGTTTGAAGCCATTAGGGCTATTCCAAGCTTCCTGCTGCCTAGGTACTTTGCACTCGCCATCCGCACCGCGTACCGAGCCAGCGTTGAACGAGCCCTGGAGCTGATGAACGATCATGTTGCCAAGGGCCAGTGGTTCCTCGGAAGTCTTGCCATGGTCAGCGTGCAGCAAACCGGGCTGGTCAAATCCGCTTCTCTCTGGCCAGACAAGCAGGTGCCGTCTATTGCTGCTGGCCTACCGCACTTTGCAGTGCAGTGGGCTCGATGCTGGGGCCGAGACGTCTTCATCTCTATTCGTGGACTCTATCTCGGCACTAGCCGTTTTGCTGAGGCAAAGGAGCACATCCTTGCATTTGCCAGCGTTCTGAAGCACGGCATGATACCCAATCTCTTGAGCAGCGGCGCCGCTCCTCGGTACAACTCGAGAGATTCGGTGTGGTTTTTCCTTCAGACGATCCAAGATTACACCCACTTTGCGCCTGAGGGACTTGATCTGCTCAAGACAAAGGTCAGGCGTCGTTTCCTTCCGTATGACGATACTTGGTTCCCAGTGGACGATGCACGGACATACTCTAAGGAGAGCACAATCGAAGAAATCATACAGGAGGCTCTCCAGAGACACGCCTCAGGAATGAAGTATCGTGAGGCGAATGCTGGACCCCAGATCGACTCGCAGATGAAAGATGAAGGCTTCAACCAAGAGATCAAGGTCGACTGGAGTAATGGACTTATTTTCGGCGGCAACCAGTTCAACTGTGGCACTTGGATGGACAAGATGGGAGAGAGCGACAAGGCCGGATCAAAGGGCGTCCCCGGAACTCCACGCGATGGTGCCGCCGTCGAAATCACCGGTATGCTCTACAGCACACTGAGATGGGTAGAACAGCTCCACAAGCAAGGAAAGTTTGCTCAGCCGGGCGTCAAGACTGCAGAAGACAAGGCCGTCTCGTGGACGGAGTGGGCTGATCTCATCAAGGCCAACTTTGAGAAATGCTACTACGTGCCGCTGTCTGCTGAAGAAGATGCCAAGTATGACGTTAACCCTAGCGTTATCGCTCGCCGAGGCATGTATAAGGATCTGTACAAGTCTGGAAAGGAACATGAAGACTACCAGCTGCGACCAAACTTTACCATCGCCATGACGGTGGCAACTGACCTGTTCGACCCCGAGCATGCCTGGCAGGCTCTATGTCTTGCAGATTCGACGATCCGCGGACCCACTGGCATGGCAACTCTGGACCCTGCAGACAAGGACTACCGACCATTCTACCGAAACAGCGAGGACAGCCACGACTTTGCCACAAGCAAAGGCCGAAACTACCACCAGGGACCTGAGTGGCTGTGGCCAACGGGCTTCTTCCTCCGCGCGCTGCTGAAATTCGACCTTCAGCGGAGAAAGACGGCTGAGGGCAGGACGGAAGCATTCCAGCAGGTGACTAGAAGGCTGGCGGAGTGCAAACGAGCCATTCGCGAGAGCCCGTGGGCGGGTCTTACTGAGCTTACGCAGAAGAATGGAGAGTTTTGTGGCGATTCTGTGAGTTTTTCCTCTTCTTCTTTTCTTTTAAACCTGTGTTTTATCCAGCCTTTTAATAATATGCTAATCTGCCCGTCTCCAGAGCCCAACTCAGGCATGGTCTGCTGGCTGTCTCATTGATCTGTACATGGACGCCATGGAGGAGCAGGAGAGCTTGAAGAAATGAGAGATGCTTTACGTACGCGACATGACAATTCACGAGTAAATGATATTAGCATGATGTAAAGGGAAAGCATTTTCGGGGGAGAAGGGCGTATTACACATGTGTTACTTTGCAAGCTGAATGAAGAAGAAAAAAAAGAAGGTGTTTTATTGTTTCTCTCGAGCCCCAAGGAATGCACCACCCCCTTTTTGCTCTAAAGAAAAAAAAATATGGTAGAGCCACCGTGACAAATGATATGACATGTCTCCTGTTGCCTCGTCCACACACCCATGCTTCCCTTTCCCAAAAGAAATTCGATGTCGGAAAAAATGATGCTACTTTCGCGTTTGCCCAAAATCTCTAATTCTCTCCCCTCCCTCCATTCTTGTTTAAAAAAGTAACAAGAAATATCCCAGCATAAAAAAAAACAGAGCCAACGCCAGAATCCAAAAGAAGGGACTTAATAGTGATATAAAAAAAAATTGTATAATGGAAAAAAAAAGATGTCGACAAGGAGCGCCTGTTGATGAGGATGCGTGGTAGCGAGGATGGAGAGTGGTCGTTTCGATCAACATGGTTTCTGGAAAAGAGAGGGCGGCATCTTTTAAAGGTGTGAAGATGAAAAAAAGGTCGTAGTGCTCGTCTTAATTAGGCTCTTAGTATATTTCCAATCGCTCTTTTTCTTCCTTCTCTTTTCTTCGTATTTCCTTGGGGGGCATTATCTTTGTTTCTCTCATGACCGGGAAAAGGGCCACAGCTTGGTCGTCGTGTTGCGCTTCTCCGAGGTTGACGTAAAGTTGGGCAGGTCGGGCGTTGCGTTGGCCTTGTCCTGGTAGGTCATGGGAATGCCGCCAGCGTTTTCGGAGGGCGGGACGCCGGAGCCCCAGGAGTCGGTGTTGCCGCCGGCCTGTCGACGAAGTTCCCGTCTGCGGACGTAGCGACGACGCCAGATGCAGGCGCCGACCCAGATGCCCGTGATGCCGACGATGAGAATGACGAGCATGATGACCCATTGGTAGTGGGTGGAGATCCTGCACGAAAGAGTTAGTGTCAGATAGAAACCCCAAAATTGTCTCTAATGAGGCCGGGAAATCGCCTACCAAGAGCCGTTGGGCGGGTTCGTCCGCTGAGGGCTGTTGGAGCCTGAAGGAGCGCCGCTAGACGTGGAGGAGACGGTAGAAGTACTCGACGGCGCAACTACGTTCTTAATGTTGCAGACGCTGTGATACCAGTTGGTAATGGAAGCAAGGCCGTTGGGCTCGGCGGTACAGGCATTGTCGCAAACGCCGGCAGTCGTGGTGGAAAAGGGCGCAAGGCGAGGGTCGAAGCAGAAGCATGACGTGTAGACGGCGGGACTGTTGGTGGGAATGGCGGGAGGAACACAGGCGCCATTGGCATCGTAGAGATGGCCACAAGCCGCCGCACAAGCTGGAAGCAGGGCGCGGTTGCCAAAGGGCACGATGGTGGTGATGGGCGCTTGCGCTTGAGCTGCGAATTGTCAGATTGCGGACCGCTCGGAAGAGGCATCCTGAGAGAGAGGCTTACCCATTGTGACGTCTTAGAGAGGGGGATTAAGGTGCAGAGGTGAGAGAAGGAGTAGTTCAAAGTATGTACGTAAAGCCCGTAACGGCGGCGAAGAAGAAGGAGTCGCTGGGGAGAATCTTGACGGCCAGCGCCAAACCAGAAGCAATAGAAGCGAGAGTAGGTGTCGATATTTCTGGTGGTTTCAGAAACGGCGCTTGTTCAAACAACCGTGGGTCAGGTGCTGGTGCGAGATGCGAGGCGAGCGATGGGGAGCGAAAGAGAAGTTCCGGAAAAGAGTCGTCGGGTCAGGCGATGGCCAGGCGAGTCGTATTGTCGTCTTCTGATTTTCCTTTCTTTTTTCACTTTCGTTCCGTCTTCGTCTCTAATCCGAGTCGCCGGTGAATTTGCGAGAGCGGCTGACTTAAGCGAGTGGAGAGGAGTTGGAAGGGTTGCGCAGGTAATTTGGTGGCACCGGCTGAGGCGGATCGAGAGCACGGAGAAAATATCGACAGAGTAGCGAGAGGAAGTCCGACGCGAAAGGGCCAGGCGATGGACGCGGGTTGGTGTTTTGGGCGAGAAGAGAGAAGTCGTGAGATGGTCGAAGGGGAGGAAGAAAAGAGTGGAGGGAAACTGGACTGGGCTCTGGAATGGAATGGAGCGTGTGCAGGAGGGACGCTGCGCTGAGAGGCCTTAGCGCTGCCGGATTAGCGGCGCTGCAGCGCTTCCAGGGCTCCGTTTCGCGCAACTGACACAGCCCTCGAGCGCTAAGAGGCGCCCCATCAGGAGCAACGAGGGCCTGTAGAATCCCGTATTCAGCGAGTCGACTGGGGGCGTCAGCGGGAATACGGCCTGAGCCCTGAAGAGGGATGGCGCCAGCGCTGGCAGACTGGGGGGTGGGTTGATTGAATGAATGAAAACGGGAGGGGGGAAGGCGAAAGCGGTTAGAGGGCGGGAAGAAGAGAGAGAGAGTTGAGGGAAAAGGGTTTTGGCCAGTGAGAAAGGTTAACGGAAACAAGGATTTCGTAGTGGAAGTATCATTGATCTGTAAACAAAAGTTGGAGTTGTAGTAGTACGTATGTAGAGATGACGCCGGAAGTGGATCAGAGTGATCAATGCATCTGAAGAGGTCAAGCAGCAAGTACCAGTACCAGTACAAGCACAAGTACAGTATCAGCTTGAAGGTACGAGTAGAAGCCATTCCCAGCGGCAACCAACGAAACGGGAGCACGGACGGCGCATTGAATTGTCTGCAGCGTCGAGGCCTCACTAACAGTTTTTGGTAGCTGCTTGCGCTTGCGGGTACTCCTAAGGTACAACGGTGAAGACGACGTACGTATTCCGATGGCTTGATGTGGAGGGGCGGGTAAATGCGCAAAAGTCCAGGTCGCGGCCACAGGGTCTTTGGTAGCATGCACTCGTACTATGTACTCGTACACGTGTAGCGGTCGATACGAGATACTGTACGCCTACAAGCTCGGCGGCATCATGGATGGCTTCGGCAACAGAGACAGCAAAAAAAGCACACAGATTGGCAATTCGCCAATCTAGAAATAAAAAATCCTACATATCGATAAGGCATCAACACTAATAATATCCTCCAACCATTTGCCGCAGCCCCGTCGCTGGTAACAAACAGCAAAACACAGATCCATTGTTTCGTCCTTCTTCCCCCTAAATCCCCCGTACGTCATCTCTGCGCAGTACCGGTACGCCGTGCCGTGTACCGAGTACATGCAACCTGTCAAGGCACCGCCCCAGGATTTAGAGCCGTAACATGCAGCTCATACCAGATGGAGCGCCCATCACCCCCCAAAGGAAAAAAAAAAAAAGTGTCTCACCTTGCCCTCTTCAACCTCGACTCGACTCCAAAACAAAGCCGTGCGATTTCACTACTCACTACTACTCACTACTAGTTCTTGGTCATCATCACCACTGAGCCAATTGCATCCCGCGCCTCGCACTGTACCAGCGACCGTCTCTTTACCCCTGCACCATCTTGATCTCCGAAACAGGGGCTCAGCAATGATTGGATCCGTCATCTAAATTCTGCTTCTAGCCCCGTGCTCGTGTTCGCGCCGCCGCTTCCCGCCGGTGCCCTGTTCAGCTAGCTGGGCAACTGGGCAACTGGGGAAACAAAATCGATCACCAGACGTCTGTTCCAAATTGCTTCTACTGCGACGCTACAGTACGCTGGCTCGTCTCGTGGCCGTCCATCGGGCGTATCTCGTACAAACTTGGCCGGCTGCTGTCAAGACTGCGGGGAAGCAGAGGCCATCACCATCATGGGCCGATCCAGTCCCGTCTCGGGGCAATGCTCGGCCTTGCGCAGATCAACAACGCCTGGCTGACAGGCTCTGGACTGGCGGCCACTCATGATACTACCTATTCCGTAATCATCACGGGCACTATGCATACACGAGGCTATGCCAAGCAAGAGGACGCGTACTCCGTACTCAACACCTGTTTGTACATGGCTACTACCTACTACTCCGAGATGAACGAAGGCGGTGTTTTTTAATCTCCTACTCGTGTTTCGCCAATGCTCCGCCTCAGTCCAGTACTGTATCTGCAGAGCTGCACTCAGTCCCTCTCTGACTTGTCCCGTCCCCGATTCGCCATGTCACATAATAACGACCATGGAGCCTGCCTCGAAGAATCATCAGGACACAAGGAGGATGATTCCCTTCGAATAGCCTCGTGATTTTCAGCCCCCTTGCACGCACGTATTCGTCGTGCCCCTCGCGATCCCAGACATACATCCCCCTGGAGCCTTAAGAGGCAGAGTTACACCACCACAGTTATATCAAGGCTACTTTCCAGAGCCTTGGGTAGCCACGGTCGACCTGTCATCGTCATCCCTCGCTCTGTTGTTCTGTCGCTCACCCTGGCTGCTCTTGACAATGCCGACAACTACCCCAGGCGCATGCCAGGGATCGCACTCGGTCGTGAATCTTTGGATCCCGTATGGCACCTGAGAGGTAGCTATGCTCAATTCCGTTAGTTCTTCCTCTCTCGACCGGAGATTGCCATGCCATGCCTGTCTTGGACAATGACCCACTGGGCTTATTCATCCCTTGTGGCTTTGAGGCCGAGTTGTCTTGGGGCATCTTGTATTAATCGAGTTGGATCGGTATACTATAATGATACTGGCTTTATCTCAGTTGCAACAGATGATCAGCTGGTGCTGTTTGGCATATCACTGAATCTGAGCAGGCTGAGGACACGACGGCTTCGCATCGGAACATCGGCTCGCTTTATACTCGTCCATTCCGCTTCTTGGTTCAGCAACCAGTCAACGGCCCGTCTTCTGCAGAAGCTTCTTGCTGGCCAATCCCAACATGTCACATACTGCTCAGCCCACCGCACGGCCCATTGTGTACATGTGTGCAAAATCACACTGTCAAAACAGTCATCTATTGGCAGCAAGTCTGCATCTCCGTGAGGCTGGCGTGCATTTCGGTCCTTATCAGACAGCCCTACAGATGCACAGCATGGATGGCTGCGCCTACGCTATGCTGCTATACCGGGATCATGCGGGATCGGAACATCACAATGTCTCGGGCGTGCATTGTATCGGCCAGACAAACGCCCAAGTAAAGCCGTTTGTGTGAGGGAGCTGGCACAGATGGCATCGGCGTCAACCTAGACGTGAAAGTCACTAGGAGCTAGCCTGGTGTCTCAGAGCTTGATTCCAGCGAAAATCCCAAGGGGCTTTGATCTTTGTGTGAAACTTTCAAGCCACCCATACACAGACCTTGACTCGACATGTCCTCACGCATGGCCGTTCTTCTTTCAAACATGCTATTCCCGGCGTCAGGCACTCTATTCTACCATGTGAATGGACAGACGCCAAGGAGATGGCCTCTTGGGATGTCTTATACGTTACCTCTGTGCCAGGTACTTCTCAGTGACGTGTTTGGGCGAGCATAATCTTGAGACATGCTGCAACGGGCGGCTGCAGCGTGCGACAGAAGCAACGAGTTTACATGGGAGATGCTGTCAGCTCATAACTTGTCCAACTCCCGTTTACACCGCTTCTTGCTCTCGTTCTAAATGGGAAGGGCTTCAACTTGCCTCCCTTCTGACTGTAGTTGCCAATTATCGAGCGATGAGCCCTAGCATTGCGATATCCGCGTACTATTTGAAACGAAACGACTCTTCTTAGTCTTTCTCATGTAGAGTCATGTGAAGCTAACATGTCCACATATTGTCTCATCAGATAGAAATAACGTTTGGTCGTGTGGTGTCATGTTTCTTCCCCACATTCTTAAATTCTTCTCCAGCAACCCCGAGGCATCAGACCCACGAAATGCCGATCCTCTAGGACACTAGACTGTCGACCATATTTCTGAGGACGTGGAACATGGAAGACAGCAGTAGGCCTATGGAACCTTTAGCCGATGGAGCCCACCTTCCGATAGGGCAATTGTTCACGTAGCATTCATCATGCTGAGGAATGTCAGCGTCATATGGGATACAGCATCTGACAAAGATCTTTTTCTCGCAAACGTTCCTCTAGAAACTCACTCGCAGAATCTCTTGGACTCTAGGTGGTCGTACTGCACTAACGCAGGGGCACTCAACGTTAAGCCACATCATCCAGTCAGACCACAATTTCGAATCTTGCTTCCGAATCTTGCCTATCCGACGATATTGTGCTTATATCGGATATGCGTGGTCTTGGTGGTAAGTTTTGACCATTTAAGAATCGAAGCCACGCCAGAAGCAGATACACCGCTCTCGTATTGTGATTGGGTATCCATACGTTGAAGCACGTCGATACGTCTCTCGATTCCACGAATGTACTTGTTCACAACCCGATTCAGCTGGATGAAGTGGGCCATGTTCATCTCCCGAGTCCATATAGCAAGCATCCTCTATAATGAGGTCATTTCCCCAGAGAGGCAGCCCTAAACGAAATAGAACTCTCATATAACAGGGATTGCGTGGCCATCATAGGAGCCCACTGTAGATGGTTGAAACATTCAGTAAGCTTGAGCTGGTTCTTTATCTAGTGAAACAACGCAGGGCTGGCGGAAGTTACCCGGGTCTTACACAGTCTCAAAATCTCAAACACATGATCAAGGCTGATAATGTGAATTTGAAGTTAATGCCTTAATCGGTGAGCTCATGAAACCAAGTGTTACACTCCCTGGTGGTTTTTTTGGTCAATATTGCGCTTGTTCACGTATTACAGACCATCCAAAATGCCCATCTTTTTATCCAGCAACCCAACGGCGCACTGAACAAGCCTGTTTACGATTCTTATATCGTGGACAGGGGTCTGAGCATTCCGAGACTTGAAGTCTCTCAAACGATCTCCATATGCTGTGGTACCTCAGCCACATGCTTCTGACATTGTGCTTGACCAATTGACGTAGGAGTTTAGGAGCTGAGCAATTGGCATGCCACCGACTCTGTTCACCGATGTAGGACTTTTGGAGGACGACAAATCTTTCGTTACTAAGGCATGAGGTTATCCCTCGGCAATAACAGGGGAGGGTGGAGATGTATTTGGAATGTGTCACGAAATGGATTTCGTGTTGCGGTGTGTTTTTGACGCTCTTGGGCTCTAATCTTGACGGCTGTATTCGCACTGCCCTTCGGCTTTGAATGATGGGCAAGTTGCGTCTTGCCGAGGCAACGTTACGGTAGCCGTAGAAGTCAGGTATGAGGCGGCGTAAGCCAGCAGTGAGAGAATCGGCCGTGGTACACTGGCTGTTTTTCTGGAACAGTCGCGTTTCATGCTGTCAGTAGAGAAAATCCTGCCAACGTTTGGCACAAGTACAGATGTAGGACTTTGGGGCTGATGACGCCATGTGGTCTTGAGCTCCAACAAAGTCTTGATGGATGCCTTGTGAAAGTGTCTGTGAGTCACTGGTCGGTACTACGGCTTTGAAGAGACATTGAGCTGTCACAGTGCACATAGTGAGCTAAAATGAGATGGCTCTATGTTGATACGATGGCTTTATTTTCTAACAGCCTCCAATGATGGTAAAAGCGCGCGCCATGTATTGGTTGATATGGGATCATCCATCAGCACATGTGCATGTCTGTGGATACATGTCAGGGATCACGAGATCCGGGACTCAAGCCAACGGTTCTCGACTCTTGCATGTTATTCTCCAATTACCCATTACCCCCACAGAAATCACCCGGATAATGGGGTACCTACAGAGGCTATTATGCCACATGTTTACATATCGATCGCAGCTGTATCCATCTACTTGCCTAGACGGGACGTTGGGTGCTAATGGTTGCTGTTTAGGCACAGAGATAGGAGCCTAACACTAGACTAGCCTACCTATACAATAACACCAGGCCACGTCAAATGAGGAGCCACAGCCCTGCATGGATGGACTAAGGCATATGGATTGTGGTTTGACAGCGGGTTATTCTGGATTGCCGATTTTTCAACACTGCCTGCTTGATAATTTTACTTCTTTGTATGATATTAGATTGATATGTTAATAATTTGCAATTACTCACATCACCAATTCCAAGCTCTAGGTTAAGGGACATGAGCAAATACCAAATTTAGTGACGTGTCTGCCCAATCGGTGGCTGTGGTGGCGGTGTGATCGTCATGCATTCAGTGCATTTTGCCACCAAGCGGTTCGCCTAAGGTGCTAACCACGCTGTATCCTAGCACCGTCGTAGTGCATAAATCATGCACCAAGCTAAAGCTACGTCACAAGACTTTTCAACATGCAACTCTCGTCGTCTCCTTTGTCTTTCTTCCCCTTTCTCGCTCGAGGAGATGAGGCATCATGTTCGGGGACAACACGACAGACAAGTGCGACGGCAAGGACATCATTCCGCCGGCCTCCAAGACGGTGCGCGATCTTGAGGTGCAGCTGGTCCTGTCCTTGATCCTGGGCGTTGGCGCCTTGATCGCATTCTGCGTGAGTTGCTCAAGCTGTTGATCGCATCGCGTGATGCTGCGACGAGACCTGTGCTAATTGCTGCTGGGATGCTGTAGATTCTGCGCCCGCGATGGCCGACCCTATATGCTGCGCGCAAGAGGCGCCTTGATCCGAATATTGGCCTGCCGGCCCTGACCGACTCTTTCTTTGGATGGATCCCCACGCTCTACAAGGTGTCTGAGCAGCAGGTTCTGGCGTCGGCTGGACTCGATGCGTTTGTTGTATGTTGCCAGCGCTTCGATTATATTCTCGGGAGGCGGGAGCGGAACTAACGTGGTTTGTGGCAGTTCTTGACCTTTTTCAAAATGGCCACCCGCATCTTCGCCATCATGACCTTTTTTGCCGTCGTTGTCCTGTGGCCGATCAACTACAGTTATCGAAACTTTCAACCCTTGTGGGGAGGTAACGATGACACGCCTGGCGATGATAACGACGATCTTTACAAGCCCATTGGCTTGCCTTATGGCTCTCTCTCTCTGGGCATAGGTATGGCAGGAGATGGGCCTGAAAAAGATAGGAGCCGAGAGAGAACATTTCTATGGGCTTACGTCTTTTTCACCTACTTTTTCGTCGGATTGACGATTTATTTTATCAACAAGGAGACGTTCCGCATCATTGGCTACAGGCAAGACTACCTGGGGTCGCAGTCTACCATTACAGACCGAACGTTTCGCCTCACTGGCGTTCCAGTTTCCTTCAGAACCGAAGCGCGTATCCGCACGCTCATTGAGAAGCTGGGCATCGGCAAGGTCGAGAACGTGTCGATATGTCGAGACTGGAAGGCGCTTGATAAGACCGTGGAGGAAAGAAACGAAGTTCTTCACAAGCTTGAAGAATCTTGGGCGCGTTACCGAAAGCAACAGCGATATTCAGCCGCGAATGATCGCTACAACCGAAATGGTGGCGCGAATTCCTCTCGAAACGATTCACATATCAGCCAGGGTGATGAGGAGACGGGCGAGGACTGGCGGCTCCTGGGAGACGACTCTGACCAAGCCCACGTCACCGAAGGCGATCGACCGCAGATTTCACTACGATACGGAATTTTTGGGCTCCGAAGTCGCAGGATCGATGCCATTGACTATTATGAGGAGAAGCTTCGAAAGATGGATGACAAGGTCATTGAGGCTCGGAAGAAGGACTACAATACTACGGACATGGTACTTGTCACCATGGACTCTGTCATGTCCTGCCAAATGGTCGTCCAGGCTCGGATTGACCCACGGCCTGGCCGGTTCCTGACCAAGGCTGCGCCTTCGCCTTCTGATATTGTATGGAAGAACACGTACGAACCTCGTGGGGTGCGTCGAATCAAGGCGTGGACGATTACTCTATTCATCACGATCCTCACCCTGGTCTGGATTTTCCCAACAGCATTTCTTGCTTCGTGGCTTAGCATATGCACCATCCAGAAGGTCCTGCCCCCCTTCTCCGAGTGGCTCAAGGACCATGCCGTCATTCACTCGCTATTCCGAAACGGTCTGCCCACGGTCGTGGTTTCGTTGCTCAACGTTGCTGTCCCCTACCTCTATGAATACTTATCCAATCGCCAGGGAATGATATCGCACGTCGATGTGGAGCTCTCGCTCATCTCCAAGAACTTTTTCTTCACCTTCTTCAATACCTTTTTCGTCTTTGCTGTTTCGAGAACGGCATTTGAATTTTGGAGCGTGCTTCAGGATTTTCTCAAAGATACAAGCAAGATCCCTAGAGCTATCGCGGCTAATGTGGAAGATTTATCCGTCTTCTATATCAGTTTCATCATACTACAAGGTGTTGGCCTGATGCCTTTTCGAATTTTGGAAGTCGGAAGCGTCTTCCTCTTCCCAATTAACCGTTTCCTGGCCAAGACTCCGCGAGACTATGCGGCGCTTAAGAAGCCGCCAGTATTCCAATATGGGTTCTATCTGCCTACCTCGCTGCTTATTTTCAACCTTTGCGTCATCTACAGTGTCTTGAGATGGGGCTTTGCCATCCTGATCTTTGGAACACTCTATTTCTCGATTGGGTATTTCACATTCAAGCACATGCTCTTATATGCCATGGACCAGCCGCAACATGCAACCGGAGGCGCGTGGCAGATTATCTGCTATCGCATTGTCATCGGGCTAATTGTATTTGAGGTTGTCATGATTGGGCAGATTGCATCTCTTGCGGCCTTTGTCCAGTCAGTGGCCGTTATGCCTCTTATTCCCTTTTCGATTTGGTATACCTATTATTTCAAGAGGCGATATATGCCTCTTATGAAGTACATTGCCCTGCGAGCCATCAGACCCGAGGAAGGCTCTGGCGAGGGTGAGGCTGTTGTGGATGAAGAGGAGTCTGATGATGCTAGCCCGGACCGCTTACGATCGCGAGAAATGCTGCGTAGAGGTAGCACATTGGATGAACTTAAAGAGAGAGACTTGACATTTACCAACCCAAGTCTCGTCATGCCGTGAGTAATGCTGTATATTACTTGTATGATTTCCAAGCTAACATGATCAAATTAGTCTCCAGCAACCCTGGGTTTACACCGACCCGCCTCCAATTGTGATGACCGACGAGGATTCAGAAGATGGCTCAGCAGAAGGCTCTGAAGACCAGCCGAGAGTACTGCTGCCTAATGCAGATAGCTCTTTGGGCATCGGAGAAGACAACGTGTGGTTGAATACTGCAGGACGAGATCGAGAACGAAGATGAAATGCGAAATTGACTTGAGGCGCGCTGTGTAGTGAATGGGTGTATTTGGGTATGCGAATACGGTGGTCGCTCTGATGGGGTGTCAGAATCTGCTCTTTTCTTATTGTTTTCCATTCTCATACCATGGCGTTATTGACTCATGACTGATTGTTACGCGACATATCCACTGCAATACGTTGGCTGCAATTCCATGCTGTGCTTTTTGCCGCTTATACATATGGCAAGAACGATACCAATGACTATTTAGATAGCCCCTTTCTTTGTATTGCTACTTGAAGGAGCGATGAGGAATGACGAAGGAGAGTTCAAGGTGGAGGTAATTTAAGTCAATCAGAATGTCACTATTGACCGTATCGCCATTTCCCACCCCGTGTGATGCTGCGCTTATTTACTTCTACCTTTACTTCACCTCTGAACGACCGTCCTAAGAATCATCACACACTCTTTCAATAACTATAGATTCTCATATTATCGAAAATTAAAAAAGACAAGAACGGCCTCCTGTCCAGGAGGTCAACCTGCAACACGTCCTCACAAATATTTGTCTCGAGGGGCGTTGCCGGAGCTCGGTCGACGAGATCGAGAGGGACTTCGCAGCGGCCCGCGAGCACGCCTGGCGAGACAATGGCTGTTGTTGCGTTGGTGACGAGCGGCGACCGGAGGATCTATGCACTTCCTGGGCAGCTGGCTGATGTGGAGAAGGTATACGGGGGCGAATATGGGGATGAAGAGGATGAGGATGGTGGGTGACGCTCGTCTTGTTCTTGTCATTTTATAAAGGTATTGACGTGATAAATAGACGTTCCTGGCTCTATGCGACTCCCCAACGAACTGCTCCAACAAATATATCGCAAGTTATCTCCCGTGGACTTTAACTCGGCGAGACACGCATGTCGGACATAGTATTTGGCATCCTTGGACCGCGAGCTGCTTACCAGCATGCTGAAGCAGGGAGGATGGTGGAGCAGCATGTTGGCCATCCTATCACCTATGAGAACGGTACCGGCATCGAACCTAAGTCGCGAGGATATCATGAGCAAGTGGATTGCGAGAGAATGCAACCTCCTAAACTGGCAAAAGTCTGCCTTCGTGGAAGTTGGCCATACAGACTTCAGTGCCATAGTGCCCGGATCAGTGCCCGGAGACTTGCGGGGGGCGATGAGCTTTACTGTGAGCTTGTGTGGAAAGTTCTTGATGGCTGTGTATGGCCGAGTTGTCTACATATACGAGCTGAATCATGTGTGCTTTCCGGAGCGGTTGCTTTGGGCGCTGCCGTTTCGTCGGAGACAGGGGATGCCGTTGGGGCTGCTGAGGCCTGTGACGAGGGTTCTGTGTCCCCGAAGGGTTATCTCTTGCAGTATGGATACTTCGGCGGAGAGATATTCTGCGGCATTTTTGATGGAGGGGAGGGTTGGTATGGTGTGTGATATTACGACTGAGAGAACGGGCACGTCGAGTTCTGCATCGACGCCTCAAACGGAAGCGCCTGCTACCGGATCTGGATCTGGTGTATCTTCCGCATCGGCATCTTCATCGTTTTCAGTGCAGCGTGTTTGCAATCAGCATCTGTCGAGTCTCCCAGTGCCGCCGGAAGAAGGCCCGAGATCGGTTTATCGCAATATCTGCCATCCAGATGACCCTCCCCGATCGGTAGCCATCTGTCCTCAGAGGAAATGCGTGGCCTTTGGATGCTCTGCTAGAATCGAATTGCATTGGGTTGATGCCATGACTGGCCAAGATCTCAGCAGATGGTTCCCACTTACGTCTCCGAGTGACTTTCTTTACTTCCTACCGCCACGGAGGGGAGTTGACACGCCGCGGAAGCTGAGGTTGATTAGCTCCGCTGCTGGTCTGGGCAACCCCATGGAGCTGCTTGATGGCATTATTCATGGCTTCAGCACTTCACTTTTGGGATCTGGGAGCACGGCGACGGTGTCTTGCTTTGATACGGATCCTTGGTACATGAGGCATGGCCGAAGGTCGAGTCGAGATGCCGATGCCGTCAATAATGAAAGTCTACTTAGCCGAAATGTGCCGCAAGATAGTCCTCTTCGGAGGCTTGTTGCTGCCAGCGCAGATCACTTTCGGGCAGTACCGCTGAGTGACGGGCATCATATCTTGTTTACTGATCCTCGTACGGGAAGCCTTTGTCTGGGAACGGATGCTCCTGTGGGTTCACTTACCCGTCTGCTTCGCAAGGTCTGGTTTCGGCCCCCTTCACAGACATACTCCCCCATGCCTCTGTTGTACATTGTCGGATCTGATACAAGACATGGCGTTCGCGTTGTCGCGACATTTGCTGCTAGGCCACAAAATGAGGTGATAGCATTGGATGAGCGCAGATTTTCTGGCGCAAGTGCTGCAACTCTTAATGGTACAGATTCCAGCCAGCAACTTATTGTGTTTTACACAGTGCCACCGGATGTGTTCCATGATATACGCCGGGTCGATGCTGAGGCTAGATCTCCTGGATATCGCCCCCCTGAAAGCCGCAGGTTTGGGCATTATGAGCCGAGACACGGGCCGATTGACCTATGGAGCGACCCCTTTGGACAAGATTCGCATTATCCAATCGAGATACATGGACAAGTGGTGGCAACGTGTGGAAATCTCACAGAAATTGCGTTGAACTCGTCTCCGGACTTGATCATCTGGGCCTTTGCTGCCGGTGGGTGGGCCAAGACCTGGGCATTGGACACTGGGAGAAATGAGCCACTTATAGCCTCTGCCGCTCAACGAGATGGGAGTGTTCGACAGGTTGATATTGATGACGATGTTGTCACGGCCGGGCCTGCGCCGCAATCAGAGTCGTCTTCAGAATTGAGCTCGCTGGATTTTAATCTCTTTGATGGCGCACCAATCAGCAGCTTAGACCGAGAGCTACCAGTTCAAGAACCGTATTGCCGTGGCAAGAGATGGCATGTGCGGGGAGAGATTTGGGATATGCAAGGGGATGAGGGCGATGCTCTAAGCATAGACCTTGTGGAGGAAATGGGGAGTATTACGAGGATTAACGTTGAGCTCTTGTCCTAATGATTCTTGTGGGTGATTATAATAATAATATGCTTAGGCGTTAGATTAAAACATAGGGTTATAATGAAAGAGATTGCATCATATGTAATTGGCCTGTTTGAAGAGACCTTATGATCTAATATGGCTCACCATTCTGTGATTGAAGTCCATATTTGGGATCTTATTTCTCTATGTTTGGTAACGAAGTGAAATACCACTGCGTAAAAACCTAGTAGAGCAAGTAATGAGAAAGCAGATTGCAAGACAGCTACCGCAAAATATTTGGACGCCGAGGTAGCTGTTTGTGCTTGTGAGGATTGCGCCGCCAATTGGTGTTCCAATCAGCAATGCTATCGATGCAACTGCAAAGAACATGCCGAGACGAGTGCCCAAGTCTCGGAGATCTTTGGTTAAAGCTGTCATGACGACTGGAGGAAGGGACACGAAGCCGTAAGAAAAGGATCCGTAAAAGATGCAAAGGACAGTGATACCTGCTGTTGAATCGACGGCAATCCAGTAGTACGCCAACAGAGCTGTGATGCCTGCTGCGGGAGCGAGCGTGTTGAGAGGGCCGACGTGGTCGGCTAGGAAATCTGGCGTGACGCAGCCTTGAGCTCATTGCATTGTCTATGATTACGGTATGATACTCTTCCAATTGAATTAATGGTCGTCTCGTTTTTTTTGTTTCCACAATAACTAATCAATGGCAAATTATAGAGTGCTCATACGGCCAGATAACGAAGCGCAGTCGGAGTGAACCCTCTTACTAGGTACGTAAAAGCATTAGAGGCTCAGCTTCGCAGAGCAGAAATCGTTGTTCGAATCGCGGCACCCAATGTGAATCTGAATGATCCTCGTCTAGACACGGCGGGTCCTGCACAAATAGTAGGCATCTCCCCAGGGTTCCTTGTGATCTCGACCGACTCCAAACTCCAGTCTGGATGAAACGATACCTCTCGAAGATTCCCATGAATCTTTTCTTGAAATGAGGATGGAATATTTTGGGTTTCTGGACCTTGACGATCGTGGGCACTGGGATTACTAGGGGCATTCTTCGAGGAGCATTTTCACGCAGCGCTTGCAAAACCAATTTGGAAACTTGATCATCCCGCCTCGGTCATTAACCAATTCAAAGCCAAGATCCAAATCCCGGAAACAAAGTGATCATCAAATAGGAAAAACTAACGATGTAATCAAGGACAGCACGAGCACCACTACAGCTTCTAGTTTGCCTTTGGAAGAGATTGCTCGAAAGCTCTGTCAAATCTGTTTTGACCATGCCTGCGTACTTATGCGCTTTACTCACGAGCCGTCCTTTTGGAAGTCCTTTGATCGTATCTACGCAACCTCATGGGATCAATTTAGTGATGAGGAGCATACATTTCTACCTTAGTTATATATCGTCTTGGCTGTTGGCTGCCTCTTTCTAGACGATGTTAAGCCTCCCATAGAAGTTACAGATTATGAGGTTCTTATTGACCAAGGGTAAGGTTACATGTTTTACCACCGATATGGTTCTCATACATATACTGACAAATTACGCGTATACCAGATATCGATACTTTGAGCTATCTCAAGAATTGGTTGACATGACAGACTGCCGAGACCTAATCACCTTACAAACAACAGGGTTTATGATTTTGTTCCTTCAGTCGTCTGAGAAACTAAGCACATGCTATTCTTATATTGGAATTGCCCAGCGAGCAGCCGTTTGCCTGTGGCTTCATAGATATGAGTCAGGAAGCTTCAATGCTCTTGAACGCGAGCTCAGAAAACGCATCTTTTGGGCTATTCGGAGTATGGACATCTATGTCAGCACTCTTCTTGGTTTGCCACTGCTGGTGAGCACCGGCGACATTGATCAAGAATACCCCCTGGAAGTAGACGATGAGTACATCACTTCGACCGGCGTCTTGCCAATACCCGTGGGTCGAACATCGTTAATGATGGGTGTAAATGCCCATACCCGATTAGTGGACATTATTGTCAAGATGGCCAAATACGTTTATCCAGTCCGGCATGCCTCACACTTGGCACCATTCAATCACACATATGTGGTCCGCCATTCTAGATTACGAGGCATTGAGAAGGATTTAGAATCTTGGATGAAGAATCTACCCGAGGCTCTAGCATCACGAAATGATGCTTCCCCTAAATTGGCACGGTAAGCTCCTTTTGCATAGCATTAACCCATCGTGGTTTTCATAATAATTATTCCACATAGCATGCAACAAATGCTACGGATAGGTTATGCTCACGTTCAATGGGTCATGTATAGACCATTCCTACACTCCATCTCGAACGATCTTCAGCCTCAGGACATAGACAGGCGATCCTATAGATGCGCTACCGCCTGCATCAGTGTCTCCAGAAATATAATTCACATAACTACGGAGATGTATAACAAACGTATTCTTAATGGCTCCTCTTGGTTTGCGGTGCACACCATTTACTACGCCGTCCTCACATTTGCCTACTTTTTGCTTGAGAATTCTGGCCCTCCAGTAACCAAAGACAGGGTTCTGAAAGACACATTGGAGGGGAAAAATACACTGGCAGGATTGGCTAACAACGGCGTGGCCGTTGGGGGATGTGCCTGTCTCTATGTAGGGTGACATGATTTTTTTATCCTCACACATGTGCTGACGACGGCGAATTTAGTCTCTTATAGAGCATCTCCCAGAGAGACTAAATAAGCACAAAAGTCCAACTATTCAGCCTACGAATCATGAAACCTCCGCAAAGCTAGAATCAGCCTCCAGTTTGAGAAGATGGCACTCAACGTCCCCCGATTTATCGCGGTCCTCACCACCCAAGTGGTTAAATGCTTACGCCCTGAATGGATCCATCAATTCAGCTTCTAGCAACGCCTCTTCGATGGAACTATCTGTCAATGAACATTATGACTTATTGCAACAGCTTGGCCCTATACATGCGCCACCAGAACGAATGCTTTTACGATTTCCATCGGATGATCCGTTTGCTTGCCCGACTCAGCCTCTGTCTTCCTTTGATAATGATGCTTTTCTAAACGTGCAGTCGACAGTATAGGTGCAGTTTAGTTACGATCCAGGATTGCAAATTTATTCTGTCTTGTCTGACGAATACGCTTTTGAGAACGAAACGATTCCATTTGATAATAATTTCTTTGAAGAAAAGGTTTGAGGTGATTTATGCTATAATCCAAATACACCATCTATGTATCAGAAATCTGCATTTGCAAGATTGGTCCAACGTGGAGGCATTTTCGGTGCCCTGTTCGAAACTAACACTGTTTATTTTCCAGTTCGATGCCAGAAAGACCCAAGGGCTCTTTTGAGTCTCCCGTTGTGGTAGCTTATGCGTCCGCTCCACCTCGTAACTATGTCTATATTACAATTAGCCTTGTACATCACTACCTAATTTTCAATGATTTTAGTCAACATGAAATCACCTTGTCTTTTTTGTCGCAGAGCCAGCACCTCATCCCGATCATCCGCATCACTCCTTTCATTTGCATCATCCGCATCATCCCCATTGCGACACCGCATTTCTCGGACAAACGTAATAACATCTTTTGTGACTGTAACCTCTTGCCCACGCCTATCAAGTAGCAGAAACATAATTCCCGTTGCATTTTCAATCGCGATTGCAGCCTTGATGATGTCTTCTGCAACGGTAATCCCCATGTCCGCATCTATCAAGCAGCAGAGATATAATTCTCACTGCATTTTCATTTGCCATTGCAGCCTTAATTATGTCTTCTGTGACAGTAATCTCATGTCCACGCCTGTCAAGCAGCAGAGACATAATTTCAACTGCGCACGATTTACGAGCCACTGCAGCCATAACAACGTCTTCTGTAATTGTAATCTCATGTCCACGCCTGTTAAGTAGCAGAGACATAATTTCAACTGCATCCCGTGTATTAGCCACTGAAGCCTTAAAAACGTCTTCTGTAACTGTTATCTCATGTCCACGCCTGTTAAGTAGCAGAGATATAAATTCAACTGTATTGCATGCCACTGCAGCTTTAACAACGTCTTCTGTAATTATTATCTCATGTCCACGCCTGTCAAGCAGAAGAGACATAAGCTTAACTGCATTCCATGAATCAGCCACCGGAGCCTTACGCTTGGCCCTTCTGAAAGTGCGTTCCATCCAACATGCTGCATTGGCTGCCGCGGCTTTGACGATGCCTTCCGTGATTGTAATCTCATGCCCACGCCTGTCAAGGAGTAGAGACATTATTCCCTCCGCATGCAACTTATTGGCTACTGCAGCCTTGACGATGCCTTCTGTGATTGCAATCTCATGCCCACGCCTGTCAAGCAGTAATTGCATTATATCTGCATGACTGTCTGCTGCGGCTTGAACCACTTTCTCTGTAATTTTGGTTCCGCTGCAATGGTCTAAGAGTAAACTCAAAGTTTCAGGATAAGATGTCCTCATTGCCCCAATGAGCACTGCTTCTGTTATGTTAACCTCGTGGCCACGCCGCTCGAGAAGTAGAGCAAGCATATCTCTCTTATTGCGTGTCGCAGCTATCGCGACATCTTGTGTAATGGTGAACTCGTTGCCACGCTCATCCAGGAGCAGAGACATGGCGTCAACTGATGCCCATTTAGCTGTCTGTTGGACCAGGTAATTTGTGATTTCGATTTCATCGCCATGCCTCTTGAGCAACAATGCCAAAACTGCTGCCCAAACTGCTGGCCCACACCTCCCGTTTTGTGCTGCCCCATCTAGAGCCGCTTCTGTAATCGCGGTCCAGCTGCCACGCTGATCAATCTTGTCAAGAAGCAGAGTCACCATCGCTCCTGCTTGTGAGTCCCATTCTGCCGCTTCTCTAATATCATACTTTCCCACATTCGCCCCGTGATCTAAGAGCACTTGCATCACCTCTAAATGGCGGTTTATTATGGCAAAATGAAGTGGCGGGCTGGTATTTCTGATGTCTAGTGAGGAAAATGTCTCCACGTTCACATCGGCATGTTCATGCACGATGACGTCATATACAACTGCAGGTAGGCCCAACACAGCCGCAAAATGTAAATCTGACGATTTCTCGATGTCGTACCAGGGAATTATAGAAACAGGACCACGTTGCCTGAAACAAAATTCTGCCTGTGGTGAAGATATACGACAAAGCTCCCGTGCAGGCTTTCGAAGCAATTCGGTAGAGGCTGCATCTTGTGAACGAAAATGCAAACACCAATTGGCAGCGGCGTAGTAGAAGAGGGGGTACTCGTTTCTAGGGGATTCGCACTTGGGATCAAGTATCTGTAGATAATTGATGCACGCTCTGGACAAGACGCCATGTGATTTTGGCAAGCTTAACCGACCTTTCCATTTCTCTGGTCCTGGTTGCTCATGGGAGACTAAGAATTCTCTCGCTGTCTGGTGGATGAACCACAGCTTGGAGTCGTGGATGCTGATGAAAAGGCCGCACAGATTCTGCACTGTCGTCTTGAAAGTATTCTGTGGCCATAGCTTTCCTTGTAGCGTTGCATACGCCGAGAATCCTCCCTCTTCCACGGCAAGTGCGAGAGCATTGTTGGCCTCTTCTAGAGTCAGCGGGCGTGTCGCAGCCAAAACAATTTGCAGCAAAGCCTCGACTTTCCTTTCATGTTGACTTCTTGAAAGGATTTTCTCATACGCACCAGCCACGTTAGGTGGTAGCTCGCATAAAAGCTCTTCTATATCCGAACTTCTGCTATATGCGCTCCTCTTCTTCTCGATGATGTCTAATGTTAGGTGTAGCCAGAGATATGTCCGGTTCTCCATGCTTTTGAGACGTTTCGAAATCATGTCTCGGTCCTCTTCTGAAAAGGGCGCTGCAAAATGTTGTACCTTGGTATCAATAACAAGGTTTATTTCTTCACCAATTTGTCCGGACTTCTCATCCCCGTCAAAATGCAAATATGTTGCGACGGATAAAAGTCTGTCGAATGACCATTTCAAATCATCATACGGCCGGCTGGTGATCAAAAACTTTAATTTCGAGGACCCAAACAGCTCACCCTGCTGAGAAGATGAGCTCTCAATCATGCCCAGTAATCGCTGAGCACTGTCTCCTCTGCACTCGTCCAGAGCATCGAGTACGCAAATAATGTCCGCTGAGGAAAACTTTGCACAATCAACCAATATTTGCCACAGAACGTCCATTTTATTTGTTAGAGTTTTTTGATGTGTCCTGTGGCTCGGAAGCGCGTAGGCGATAAGATTGGAAGTCAAAGGGTGCTTGAACAGCTCGTGTAAGATTGCACAGAACGCCTGAGTGCCGTCTATTTGTTCCGCATTCCCGTCTTTGAAGAAGAAGTAGCAGATGACAGATGGTCTTTGGGAAGCCCTAATAACTGGCGGCTGAATGGTAATTGTAGAATTAGGTGTCAGATGGCCTTCGTCGATTAGACATCTCGATAGGACTGATTTTCCACATCCAGGACCTGCCGAGACCCACAGAAGCGCTCCAGCTTGCCTATCCCGCCAATTGCAAAACCTCTCGTCCCTCAAAAACCACTCACAAGTTCCAGGGACTCTCTTTGGGTTGATATCCTTATTCCTCGCGTAGTTTCCTGACGCTTCTGCTAGGTTGCCGAAGAGGTTCTGTTCCATATCGTCCTGTTTGCCTTTTTTCATATCTTGAAGTATCTCGTCTTGGAGAATCACCTGTTTCCGAATTGCCTCCAGCTGGATTTTGCTGTTGTTGTAGATATCGGCTTTTTGCCATTCAGTGATGTGATGGAGGCAGTTCTGTTCTAAATTTTGGATTGGCCGCATCATCTCAGTCCAATCGTCCGACCCAATCACGCACTCAAAAGTGCGGGAAATCGGCGGTTTAGCGACGTGACATATCGCTCGAGCCTGGTATTCGATTATAAAGGAGTATAGCTCTGCCATGGGTTCTCTTAAATGGTAAAGAGGCTTTGAATTCGATGATGTGAGATGTGTCTCTTCGCAAGCTTTCCAAAATACTTGCATGTCGATGAGTTTATTAAAGCCTTTCAACATTTCTTTATTGTAAACTGAGATATCTGAGAGAAGCTACGACAGTAAGTAAATATTCACGGTATAACTTCAACATTTACCTCCACAAATCACTTACCGAGAGAAATATTGAGACGCTAGACCACGCCAAGGCAACATACGGTTGAGTTTTCGATGCTGCCCTGACAACCTCGTCAGACCATATTAAAGATTTCGCGAGTTTCTCAATTTCCTCTTGTATCTCGGTGTTGGCCCTGGGCATTATGACTTGAATTTTCTTCGTTTCTCGAATGTTCATCAATTGATTCACAGTAGAGTCGATATAGACAGGATCCAAGAGGTCTCCATCTGTGATCGAATCACCGACTGCCTGCAAATCGTTCAGATGCTTCATGTAGCTTTTCATCAGCTTGGCTTCCCGCTTTTGGACCGCCCCGTAGGCACGAGTCCAGAGGTCAGTGTCGTCATCGAAAGACAGATTGTCTAGAGGTACCGCTACGGATGCTCTAAGTGAATCTGTGACAGAATTGACATAGTAGTTCTCTCTGTTAAAAAGACGAGTATGAACGCTAATATTATTCTGCTTAGATCCGCCTGACGCATTGTTGTTGGAAGCCATATCTGTTCGATATGCCAACTTGGGACTTGAATACTGATTGTTCCATAAAACTGTATAAATTTGATGAATATGCTCGTTCTAGATGCCAGCCTAAGAGCTACGGTTGTAACAAGTAACGTTGTTACAAAGTTCACATCTGCTCTCCCCTCACATGGACCTAGAATTATTGTGGAGTCCATGCAACAGAGCCTCATCCATAGCTCAACCGCATACACTATTAATGCCCAAATAACTGCCTAACTGCATTGCTTTGTTGGCAAGGCGCCATATAAAGTGGGATATGCCTCGTCGGCCAATGAGGGGTGATTGACTTGCATATTGAAATCTGTCAAACAATAGCAATCATTAATTCGAGCCACGTATTTGAAAGGAAAACAAAAAGGCTGGGAGTGACGTGGCTAACCATCTCATGTTGCAGGCAGATACTGCCGTACCCAGTCATCTGAGCGATGAAAGCACATGATCCTATAGCATCTATATCATAATCTCCCAACTGCTGTATCGGGTGAGAGAGTAAAGGAAGGCATTTGTGAAACCATTTAAAATATACTTCAACACATACCTATGTAAGGGTAAAAGCTGTGGCGCCCCCAATAATTAGTATCCAAATATCTCTCCGTTAGAAACTGTATCAAATATCTATAAATAGTATGTAACAAATATGAACTCTCATAACCTTTCGTTTGCTGTAATTATGTATAAATCTAGGCATTGTATTAAATATACACATCCTTGAGGTCTTGTTTCCCTTACATAACCATTTCTGACATACCCAGCAACTCAATACCTTATTACCTTTATTGAACTCTTGAATCGACTTGACTCTTGATACTTAGTAACATAAATAAAGACATGTCGAACCTTGTTTTACATTCTAAACTGAATGCTGTCATCGACATTCACGAGGCCGCTTAGCAATGCCTTGCCAAGGACCGTCCGGACGCGAAGATTTCGAGATCGCCCTAGTTTGCGCTTTAGAAACGGAATTCGAAGCAGCATGCTTGGTTGTTGAACAATTCTGGGACGGGGGTGAAGATTTCTATGGGAAAGCGGCGGGAGACATGAACAGCTACCGAACCGGGCGCATTGGTAGGCACAATATTGTGCTATTGTTGCTGTCTGGAATGGGAAAGGTTCGTGCCGCTCATGCGGCAGCAAATCTACACTCGAGCTTTACAAGGTTGCGCCTGGTACTATTGGTTGGAGGTTGTGCAGCGACACCTCGAGTCGATGATGCTGAAATCTTGCTCGGCGATGTCATCATCAGCACAGGTGTGGTGCAATATGACTTTGGGAGAAAGTATCCAGGTGGCTTTGTGAGAAAAGATTCTGCGAGAGATAATCTGAGCAAACCATGCAAAGAAGTGGAAAATATTTTGGCTGCGCTTCAAGTGTCTAATATGAAGAGCTTGCTCGCTGAAAGAACAGCTGGGCTACTTCTACGCTTACAAAATACAACCGCTAAACATGGCTATGGGATAAAGTACCAGTATCCAGGAATTCGTGAAGACAAGCTTTATGAAGCGACCTATCGTCATAAACACCATGTCGCAATCACAGATTGCAGCGTCTGCAGTCAATCGGACAATATCGTGTGCGACGCAGCGCTGCAAACTCCCTGTGAGGATCTTGGGTGTGAAAAAAGTCACTTAGTATACCGCAAGAGGCTCGAGGAAAAATTGCAAATATGCCAAAGCGGGGATATTTCACACCAAAACCCGGCCATCTTCTTTGGGATATTTGGCTCTGGTGACATGGTGATGCGGTCTGGCGAGGACCGGGACGCCCTTGCTGATAGAGAGAAAGTGATAGCCTTCGAGATGGAGGCTGCTGGAATATGGGAAGAAGTTCCTAGTATAATTATCAAGGGAGCATTCGACTATGGCGACTCGCACAAAAACAAACGATGGCAAGCCTTTGCCTCCGCGACGGCTGCTTGTGCCGCCAGGGCAGTTATTGAACAGCTCGCATGGACAGACAGAGGAGAGTCTAGGCTGCTTTCTCGAGGTATAGGTATGGAAATACCTTTCATTTCTTAACCTAAATTAGTGATCTCACTAACAAACGATTCAGCCATTGAGGAGAATCGGGCGATGGCTTACGCTCAACAGACGAACGTGATTAAAAATGCCACTCCAAATACATCTGGACGGATCAAGGGAAACTCTGCTATCGGAAATAGCAAGCAGTCGAATAAAATACAATTTTCAAGGTAAGCTATTGATCGAACTAAGTAACAAAACGCCTATTCTAACTAGAATATAGGTGGAAAATACGTGGGCTTAAGCTCTTGAGCGCTCTATTCGGCCGGAGAAGATTCAGGGACCGGAGCGTACATCATGAAGTCAAATGAGCAGAATATCAACAGACCGGCTGCGCAAAAATCCCCCACATTCAGAATTATTCCATCTCAATATGAAGCGGCTTACATTACTAGGCAAGCCTTGTTTTTCTGCCTCGTGTCCTTCCCCCACGCCCTGTTGCGTGTAACCTTTGCGCCTGGTGCACCTGCTACATTGCTCTGCATAGCACCGTCGCTCGCATCATTGTATTCTACAACGACGTCCATGTTTCTTTGTGTCGGATCTATTTTGTGACCATCCATATATCTAGCCATTAAGGCTGCAGCCATGCTTTCGTCCGAGTCGTAGGGTGTTGCTCTATGGGAGGATGTAGGCCTGACAATTGCCAATCGTTGTAACGTATTATTATTATTATATGATCGGTGGGTGTGTCGAGAATCGCTTCTCTCGTAGGTCTTTGGTTGTGATTGCATCGCGCAGTGGTACTACACGAAGGATTCTGTTAGCGAATAATAAATGCCACGAAGCTCTTTGCCAAGCAGAAGTAGTATGCTAAGCCAACAAAATAACAAATGACTAATACTTACAGTTTTATTTCGAATAAAATCTTGTATACGATATCAATGCATCGAATATTACTCCTGAGACAAGTAACAATTCAGTCTCAGCGACACGAATATTATGCCAGTTAGGCTGCGGGCAACAGTTGGCCAGTGTAATCCTGAGGCCTTGCATTTATATACATGAGTATACTTTGCTTGAATATTCCATGGAACTCTGATGATATAGCCGCCCGTAAGCACTTGATATCTTTGCTTCGTGTTGATGCCCGAATATCTTTGATAATGCCCTCTTGGAGGCGTGTACGCGCTACTACTACCCCGCAGAGTGCCTGAGCTGCGGCTATACAAATAGCTGAGGTGTGCTGAACTAGTAATGCAGGGGGGCAGGGCATGCATAGCAGCAACTACGTGTACCCCATTAGCTGGCAGTTGTAGATTTGGTGTGCTGACTGCACCAACAGGTGGCTAAAGGATAGCTACTTTTATAAATCTCCTTGCCGGTGAACCTTTCCAGTACATGCCATGTGCTGTATCTGATTGCGGGTTTGATAGGCCAATGTAGTGGCTTCGATAAGTCAGATTGCATGTCCCTACCAACAAGTACAAAGTATGTCAATGCTCAGCTCAATGTGTTACCACGCAGTAACCAGTTATAATTACGACTTTGGCAGGGTTGCAAATTGAACTACATTGCGTTGGTTCTCGATTGTGAAGTTGCCTGCTTGTACGCATGCTTTGATTCGCGACCTCGTACTGTTGTGTCGACTCATTGGTTGCCTCTTCAGGGGTCTGTTTCAATTGTGACAGCATAAATGGAGTGATTGGTCTGGCGATGCCCATCTTCAGGTGTGGCTGAACAGCACCAATTCGTGTCGCTCGCGGCTGTTGTTGATTGGGTCTCTCATTGGTGAGCTGTTTCCGATTTTGCCACTCTGATAGCGTTGGAATCACAATGCAAAGCGCCCATGGTCCTTGGCGATTTTTATTTGACAATCGATGTTTAGCGCTGATTAGTTCAGCAACAGCTAGTGTAAACATGTGGGCCACAACAATAACAGGCTAATGTTGTGTAGGTTCCGGAGTCTACATTTCATACTGAATGTTTCAAGCTTCTCATTAGTGGAATTTTGGGCACTTGAAGCTTATCTCGACGTCAAGAAAGGATGGGACAAGAATACATGGCGTTCAAGAACCTGATATTTAAGAGCTAATTCTTTAGCTATGATTGATAAAGCTTTATTCCCGCTTAGTGTTGTTTTTTCCACAGCCCTTCAAGTATTGATCGTCTCTTGTCTGCGTAACAAACTGTTTCACGACAAAAGACTGAATGGTTTCTCCTTAGAGGTATATATCAACAGTTTGTACATTCAAAATAAATGGTCAATATACTTGAAAGAGAATCTTTCCCATTTTTATCGCGTGAATCTTCAGGTTCACATCTCAAGATTACATCAAAGAATGTGTAGACTATCCAAATTATACCCGCGCCGCGCTATATACTCTAACTGCGGGATGAGCCTAGCTCCCGCCTACTAACCGCAATCAGGAATCCTGATAAAGTGGATATTTAACAAGAAGTAATGTCATCATAGGTTCTGGCTTGATGATATAGATTATCTTATGAGCTGGAATATTCTTGGAGTTGCCGTGCCATTGTGTACATATTGTAGGTATTTGAATGCTCCTCGTACAAGAAGAAAACACTATAAGCCGGCCTACAATATTCTACATTCTCGAATGTCGCTGTAGGCTCAAAATGCTCAGTGAAAATTCTATAATGAGCAGTTCAGAATAGCCTTGAGTGGTTCAAGGGACTGTTATGAGCGGCTTTTCCCAATCAAAGTCGTATAATTATACCACCTTATTCTTATCATCGCCTTCCGACAGTTAATGCAACTAAGCAAAATTGACTGGGGCACCCGAGTCCATTGATTCAGTAGGTGCTTTTCCATCTCCGAGATGTGGAGAAACCCTTTTGTAGGATCAAAATATGTTAGTAGTCATTTCATAACAAATAATCTCGGCACCTTATAATGAATGTGTAATTCTCGGGCGTTGAGAGGTGAGATATACCAGAGTTATTCCAATTCATTATTTATACCCATGGAGTTACCTTGCCAAGTATCTCAAGATACCGCGTATTCGAGAACAAACTATTTAATATTTACAGCAAACATAAGGTAGTAGGCACATGGTGATAGGGAATCTATTGTTAGTATGAAAGTTATTGCAGTCAAATTCTGAGCATGTGCTCCTTACAGATGAGACTTGCCGATGAGTTACAAGCAACAGCACACGGTACAAGTGAATATGTGTACATGGGCGCGAGATACGTAGGTAATACAGCCTTGCACAACTTCCGTAGCTGAAAACCGGATCTTCTTCTTTACTTCATCTTACCGCTGTGGCGTCCACGCTAGCCACTGTTGCTATAATGGCCACCGCCAAACATAGAATATTGAGCAATTAGACTTGTGTAACAGTTGCTCTGTGCCGGGCTACATAGGCCAAGACCCCTTCATGGCCAATCATTCCTAACCCCCTTCATGTTGCCTAGGACATTCTGCGCTTGCGTAGGGATTTGCGATCGCCAATGATTGTGTCGTTTCGTGCACGAGCCTCTCCCATCCCGGTATATTTAACTCGGCTACTGGGACCCCCAACAATTGAGGTTGGCATCGATAGATCTCAGAGTACAGCCTTGTTGGTGTGGAACACAACTAATCATGGCAGAGCCCTTCGACGAGACTGGACATAGAGTGATCTCGTTAGAACAACGAGCACCGGTTGGGCTAATCCCTATAAGGAAATGGTATACGTACATTTCACTCGGCCCAAGTCTTTTTGAGTATGAAAATATCCTCGAACAGAAGAATCCATGTGTCCGATCTCAACTAGCACATGTGTCGTTTAAAGCTCAAGCAGGCATGCATATTTCGAATGTTATTAACTTCGACATATCACATTCAATTGAAGTCATGAGATATCCGTATCCGATTTCATTCCGAAAGTTACTTCGAGAGCAATCCCAGGACTCGCCACAGCCGCGGCCACAGCAGTCACAGCGCGGCGCACAGATTTTATTGCCCATATTCGATCTCTCAATATTTTTACCAGTACTCAACTTTCTTGGTGTTTCCATTGGTGGTATGACTGACAGGCCCGCCGGATTTTCCATAGCTAGGGTTATCACTCCTATCCCGCCAAACGAGGCCGGCGAAGAGACTCGAGCTGGCAATTTGGCGGACAACGGGCTACTTGGACAGGATTCTTTGGCGCAACAAGAAGCTGGACTCAATGGGGAACGATCTGAGTGGCAATGGGGATATACCTCTTCCTTCTGTGGCATCATTCGCTCATCTGCCATTGAGTCCAGGAACCCGATCCAACCCGCGTATGTGGTCTTGGGTATATTCCCTAGTGGCCATTTTAACCCAAAAGAGCGGATTGCGTTTGTCCATGACCCAGAAAAGCTTTTCAGGGAGCTACGATGGACCATTTTTCGTCTACGCGGGTGGAGAAGCAGCCTCTTATCTTTGAGAGGAGTGAAAAGATTCAGGCTGTTTAAAGTACGTGCTTTTGTTGGAGAGCCTATTAATTTTTCTAACAGATACTATAGTGCAATGCCGAGGACGGTACTCACGAACGTATTCATCTCGACAAAAATGGGGACGCAGATTTACAGCTTCTTTTGAATATGTACAAGAGATGGTATGTCTCTCGACATATCGCACTGGCTTGGACGAATTGGATCCATCATACGCTAAATAACGGCTCGCTTGACGTGCTCAATGGAACGTATGCCATTGAGCTTGTGTTGGATTGGTCCGCGACTCGAATCTCGATTGTAGTACTCCTTCCGTTGCTAGCGAGCTTAATAACCGGCATCTGTCTTAACAAAGGCGCTTGGACGGATCTTGCAACTATACAGACCGCTTGGGGTACTGCGTCGTATGTTGTAACAGCTGGAGGTTGTAAGTATTCCATATCAATGCAACCTTTGGTACAGATTATCATATATTGGGAACTGACAGATCACAGTGCTTGCTGCTTTACTGGCAATTGTAAGCAGTATTGCTGAAAGGTAACGTTACAGATTGCATTTTGTACCCTGGGCAGATTCTGAGGAACAAGAAGTTATTCAAATGTCGTCAATTTGTGGAATAGCAGTCTTTGGCCAGGCCATTGGACTTTGGATTTCAAGAACAGAGAGCAAAGAGCTCCACTTAATAGACGAAGATAACGCCACAAACATATTTGCCCAATGAATATGATTATTCAAATCAACCCACTTCAACATGGTGTCATTGCATGCTCGTTTTCGTAAAGTAGACTTTGAGGCAGATATATCGTCAAAGAGAGTATTAATTTATCTCTATCACAACGATTCCGAGTATGCCTCCAGCGCCACCAGCTCATGACAAGGGTACTCGTATTCTGTTATTCTCCATACATGCTGGAGTGGCCCCTGGCAATCCCGAATAATTCCCAGTGGACATTATAGCGAAATAATTAGTTACTTGGAAGGCTGTGCTGAATCACGCTATGTCCAACTAGGTGTCACTAATACATAATTCACGGGCAAGATGAGGCATATGAGAAAGATATGATGATGTTTGATCTAAGCAATTCCTATAACCAGGTACCTCATAAATGAAACTTGGGTACCTCTCTTCCATAGCTAATGTCTTTCCCAAACGTTCAGCTCTCAGATAGTTATCGTTATACCCTTAGCCACCACCACTCTGGCCGTTTGAAATGACAAGGCGGATAACTCCGTCAGTGCTGATCAAGATAGGGCTGCCAAAGCCACCAGAGGTAGCAAGACATTGAGAAATGAAGCCGGGGAACGCCTGTTGCACCGAATCCTCGTTGAAAGTGACGGCTTTTCCGTCTGCAAAGGCACCAATGAAGACTTCACACTTCCCGACCAATACAGAGATAGCCGACTCCAAGGCACCGCCTGTTGCGGCCGGGATGCTGCAAACACCTCCAGAACAGTGTGCTGCTAGCAATTGAGGAATCGCCGTGTTGCAGTCCGCGGCATTGATGTTGTTCAGTTTGCCACTACCACATTGAGGTGATCCAAATGACAATTCCCCCAAAGATGTCTGGGCGGTTGAGGTGTTTGCCAAAAGGCCGGCGACCAGAGCGATGGCTGCCCGCGCCTTCATTGTGGGCGAATTTAGTGACGAAAGTAAAATAGAACTGCTTGATATTGATACTTTGTGATATTGCCAGTGAGATTGATGAGGATGAGATTTTTGAAATGAAGAGGAAAGCATTTAGTATTTATATCTATGAACTATATAGGTTCAGACATTCTCTATCTCCGCACTTTGCATATATTAAACTAATGTTTTGTCATCTCTCATCCAGCGTGAGAACTTGTGAACAATACTCACGTGTGCTGCAGAATGGCAACTCCTGTCTTCGTGAAACTTGCTCTTTCCAGCGAGTTGATGGACTGTAAGCGCGGAATGTTGTCCGCTACAACCCCACGATAGCGTTGGCGATCATGCTCTGCCCCTGCTAGCATCGGCATAACTTCGATCCCCTGGTCTGCTCCCAGATTTAGTGCCGATGAGCTTGACTACGCCCGTTCCGCTGTGGGTAAGCGGGGGATTTGTTATCCCGCAGCAGCATTGATCAGATAGGATCCTGTAAGCACTGAGATTATAGAGTACAGTATTCGGGTGTATCATTCTCTCCTTCTCGAGCACGGGAGTTGGTATGTTGGCGCATCAAATAGGACTAAATCTTCGAAGGGCCTTTCGCTAGACCCGCCGTCAGAAACATTCTATGCTCTCACTCAAGCTTGACAAGGCCCTGTCATACAAAAGTACATGGTTCCTATTCCCTTGAGTTTACGTTCATCTTTGAAGATGACATATCATCGCAATTCACCCGGTAATTCAACCGAGTTTGCAAGAAAGACAAACTCCGTTCTATTCTTAACGCTCTTGCAATCCGCACATACACCGTTCTTACCCATGACAGTGCGATATGTGCATTCAGTTTATGGCCAATTGTAACGTACCATCACTTGCAATGATGGTTTAGAGCCCAGCTGTGCGTAAACATAATGAGAGTTAGGACTAAACGACTACTAATCGGACTGATAGGCTACATTCCGTGTCTCAACGTGGCTCATACAGATGCAACATTTTTGGCAAGATGCAACCTTCCAGGGTATAATCACCTGGGGGTACAGTAGACTGGCAATATAACACCCCGGATTAAGATGCGCTCAACTCATGGCCTACCAATACCCAAGACCCATACAATTATTGCTGCTCCTGTGGCAATCACAGCAGCCAATATAGCGGCAGCTGGCATCAAGGTGCCCAACATTGCCATGCTAGTCAGCGTCGCGAAGATTCCCCCAGCTGGAGTAAAAGCTCCATACATGTAGGATTGGAATGCAGCAGCAAGTGTTCCTTGGAGTCTATTAGCTGACTGTACTCTGCATCCTATCCTTGGAGGAGAGATGACCACATACCTGCACCAATCCCAACTGGTCCGAAGCCTAAGCAGAGTATCAAGGTACACATTGCCGTAAACGTTATGGCCCATGCCATAATAATGGCAAGTATTTCTTTTGTTTATTCCCCATTAGTAACCTATTGGGCGAGGGTCCGTTGGCACTCACGAGGCTGAGAGAGCCATTCGATCATGGTATCAAACAGGTGGGCCAAACTCTGTAAGCCATGACTCGAGTCGAGGGGGAAAGGCGCCATTGCTGATTCGATTGATAGAAGACTATTCTTCACGTAGGACTCGGCTCGCGGAAAGTAATGGAAATGATTCCTGATGGAAGGCTTGGGTGATGCAAAGTATGGGTGCACACTGGAGCCAAACGACTGACGCTGGTTGCTGCCCAAATGTCTAAATGCAAAAATTAGGGCTTTAGTAAGAATTGAGGCTACGGTTGGATGCATGTATGCGAGCCAATCAAGTTGTATGCCATATCTGTTTTTCCGATGCAAGGGAGAGCCTCGTGTTACGTCGATGTATTCTTACAGGTTGCGAGCTGGGTCTCAGTGCATCATCACCATAACCAGGTGAATAACATAATGGTGGGAGTATTGCCGACAATCTATGATTGAGAAATTTTGGTGACCAACAAACTTGTTGTGCCTATTGAACAGATATACTCAGGCGAATGAATGCGCGCATACGGTCAATTAACTTACATGTATCCGTAGCTACATACCTTGTATCACTGCTGCGCGTATCGAGCGCGTATCGACGGTTGTCAAGTCATAGTCATCGATTATACATGTGATACCAAACCCGTCTCATCTAACACTTCTCGACATTTTCATAAATGGATTTACAATGGATTTCCAATATATTCAGTTTTTTGCCGACTTTTTGTCAATTACAGTCTCAGCGGTCCGGTAGTGGCGACTAAAGCCTCACGGGCCTACCCTATTTCTCTTCGCTTTGCAATAGAACGACGAAACTCGAAGGCTACTTTGAAAGTGAATCTGAACTCTTGATAAACGAGAGATTAAGAGTTTGAAGGTAATATCAGCGTGGCAGCGACCGGAGAGCGCCTTCGGATAGTAATTATGAAATATGTTAGAATGGATAAACCTAAATGAGATGTCATGGGGTTCGCAAGTGTCTGTAGGAATAAACTAGGCCTTACGGCTCCTTCGGCGGTATTCGGAACGGTTACAAACGGCCCAGCGCTATTTACTAAAACACACATGTATCTTGGGCTGCTGTATCACGCGACCCTGGAGGAAATAAGCATCTCCATTGTTCGGGAATATAGACCCCATTATAATAGCCTCCTGATTCGCGATGCGTTATATTAAAGAACGGGGCAGTGTAAGGTATCGGGTACTTTACATTGGGTTGTGTAGTTTTGGTGGGGAAGAACGCCTCCTAATACGGGAGTATTAATATTTCACTCTGCAGTTGTAATGGAGTGAGTTCAAACGTGAATATATATGTATAGCTAGGTAACTTTAAATTTAAACATAAAGATAGATAATATAGCCAACGTGCGTTTGTTATGTTTGACGACGTTGTATTTAAGTGATGTTGCACTGAGTGATGGTAGTCTCGCATTCATGGCAAAATTGTAATGACTCCATGGCCGCGGGCACTGAAATGTAAATTCTGGCTGCGAATCGCTTCGACTTGGCAATTTTCTCCCTCGCAATCGAACGGTTGGGGGATTTTGGCTGCCCGTCGCTTTTGTTACTCTGTGAAACACTGAAAAAGTCCGACATCGGCCAGTTCTGTATGTACATGTAGCTATAGACCACCACAGCCATAAGGCCCAATTAAAACAGGTGCATGGTACAATGGAATAGGTGCCTGATGTGCCATCCTTGGATTTAAAATGGAGATATGTTTTTATAAATAAAGAGAAAAACTCTTTCTATTACATATATTTGACTCATTCGGCGTACAAATTTACTTGAGAGCGGCAAAGTTGCTCCACCAACCCTCCAAGGCCAGCTGCAGCTGTCCCGGATTCGCCGCGATTTTCTCCTTGGCGGCAATCAATCCTTCCACGTCCCAGTTGGCCCATAGGAAACGACCGGCAAGGAAGTCTGATTCGGGACTTGCAAGCCAGACCGCAAAGTTGGCCATCAACTCCGGTGAATCCGTTGGCGGGTATTGCGGCGCATTGGCCTTGACGCTCATCTCGCTCTGAACCGTGCCGGGACTGACGTTAAACGCCTTGATGTTGGGATTCTCAACCTGGAGAAACTCTACCACCGAAGCAGTAGCCATCTTGGAGGATACGTAGCCGCTCATTGGACTAGAAACCTTTGGAGGGACGTTGATTGCGCCAGTGTTCACGCCGACAAAAACAGGCTTCCCTCTAACTGGCTGAGACTGGTTGACGAAATATTTGCCGAGAAGATAGGTACCCAGGACATTAATTTCGTAACCCTTCCACCAGTCGCTTGTGTCACTCGTGGCAATTGCCTCAGGCGTAGGCAAGTACGCAGCATTGGCCACCAAAATGTCGAGAAAGCTGACTTTGTTGATCGTTTGGATGAGAGCCTTGACTTCATTTTCTTTGGAGATGTCAGTTTGGATGGCGTGGAATTTGGTCTGCGGGTACGCTTTTGAGAGCTGTGACGAATTAGTTTAGAGCGTAAAGGGGAATATTGAGGTGCTAATGACCCTTTGTTCAACCTCGAGAAGAAGGTTGAGTCGTCTTCCAACGAAAAAGACGTGGTCTGCCTTGGCTTTTGCAAAGGCTTCAACAGTCGCAGAACCAATTGCCGTTCCACCTCCTGTGACGAGAACAGTTTTGCCTGCTACCGAAAGGTGTTTTTGTGTAGGATCGATCACAGGAGCGGGAGTGTTATGATATACGGCGGTAGGGTTTGGGAAGCTCATTGTGATCAGGCGTTTAGATGTGATTGTAATACAGCTGTGAAATGTGTTTAGCCAAGGTTCTATTTTGAAATTGAGATGAGAGAATTGCTAGGCAGCTGAGGAGAGGTTGCGAAAGTAGGGGACTTATATTCTTCGAGATACTCAGGATACGTACTTCTCTCTACCCACATCATGCATAGTAAAAGGCGCATCTCTCTATCCTTCATACTTTCATATACAGAACTATTCCCAATTTGTCAGCTTGCTAAAATGTTTATTTCCTTGATCGCCTCCCAGCCAACAAAGGATGCGGAGGGTGAATTCCGCCAAGGCTGCTCCACCCAGCGGCTTTCCATCACGGGACATTGTGTTTCCTTGATTTCAAATCGGGATATGTAAATGCATCGCCAATTCGGAATTGGAGTGCCATTATATTTGTTGCTGCGGAATAAGAGGCACTCAATCAACAAAGGTTGGAGATCAACATGCAGAAACGCTTCAGAGCTGGACGGAGCACACTGGAGCCTGATCTCTGTTCAGCCGCTTTGTGGGGAGCCGATTTGCAGCTTGTGGAGTTGATTGGTCTATCTTGCTCACCGGCAACAAAACGCGAATAATTATCAAGCATCAATGTATTTTTAAAATATGGGGCGCATGGCTGCCTTCAACACTTGCTAGAATCACAACAACTGAATATCTCTAGAACAATTTCTTTGTGATTTATCAGCATGATTTCAAACATAACCCTTTAATTTTAGGAGCTCATGTAAGTAACCAACCTCATTCAAGTTGGCGACTTAACCCTACAGCCAATTACAGTGGAGTTTCCAACAACATGCCATGCCTGGGAAATATTTCCAATAACTTCGTGGTATGAGTATTGTAGTTGTTCATTTGACTAATATTTTACTTTAATCAGCTACTGTATGGGTATTATATCTTTTTTTTGTTTTAGTTAAGGGTAATACCGTGTTGCGGGAATGAAACTTTGGTATCGTAGAGTGGCCGCTTATGCCGTGTACACCAGGGCATTGTTCATTGCAGCTTTAACTTACTCTTTGCATGTGACTGGGTGTTTTGATTTGATGTATTGTCAATATGGTTATTAACTATGTTTGAATCAGGTATTCCTACGATGCCACTTTGAGCAGGACAACTCCTTGAAACAATTAGCTAGCCCAAACAGATTCAAGAAGATGTTTCTTGTTGACGGAAGTAGAAAGAATATGTTACCTCATTCAAGGTCTCCAACTTTACAGATGGATAGTATACTATTAGCAGTCGTCCTGCCACATTTAATTAAAAGCATGCAACTATACAAAGTATGAGACGAAAATGATGATGATCAAAATAGAGTGGTTGTAGTAGTTGTAGAAACAGTAGCCGAAATTATTCCTGCTACGATTCCTATTACTGCAACTGCTTACTCTGAGAATCAACGATCACATCAGTTGTGGTCTGTTCACCTTGATCCGACAGATCTCCCACAACAGTTTGCTCCTCATCAGCCCACCCATCGCGGGTATCTTTGGGTATACGAATAAAGCATACAGCGATAATGATTGACAATCCAGCGAGTCCGATTCCAAGATACAATGCATGGCGATATCCGTCTCCGATATTGGCGCCATGATTATTGGTATAAGCCTCGACAGTTCCGGCGAACCCAATACCCGTGCTCTGCCCGTAAGCAACAATTGTACCAATCAGTGAACCTGCAATTCCCTGTTGGTGCTTCTTTACAGTATTGCTTGCGATGATCTGCGATGCTGCGAAGAGGAAGTCAGGCCCGTAGCTGAGAACTGTAATTGCCGGAAACATCTGAGGCCAGTATTGCTGCTTGTCCGGCATCGTTGCGATGAGAATACATGCAACCATGGTGCAGGCGCTGCCAATCACGAGGATATACTGGGCGTCTAAGAGTGGTACAACTAATCCACTGACTATGGCAGCCGTAGATCCTCCAATTGCTAGTGGAACAAAGGTAGCAGCACAGAGCAAAGTCGAGTATCCTCGTAATGTGACATTCCATGTATTGCAGTACCATATAAAGATGCCGACCGCCATGAAAGAAATGAATGATGCCAATAACATTGGACTGATGGATTGTGCCGTCCATATATCGAGAGGTAAGATTGGATCGGCTGCATAACGCGCTTCCCAGAGAATGAATGCGGCAAGATGGACAACCGCAGCGATTAGCAGTGCGTATTCATATGGCTCCTGCCAACCTACGAATGGCGCTTGGCTGTTGTGTGTCAGCTCATAACCAGGTAAAAAACACGAGGGATAGTGGGAGATGGAGACAGACTTCCAAACAAGATTGAAGAGGATTAACCCAGCGACTCCAAGGTAGCAGCCGACGTAGTCGACCCGTCCTTGTTTATCTAAAGGTTCAGTCTCACCAGGGACAACAAGTGCAACGAGTATTATTACAAGAACACCCAGAATAGCACTAGTATAGCAAAAGTTAGATCACAATCAAGGTTAATGAGGAATCGCAATCGTACTTACAAAGCAAAGAACATGTATTTCCACGGTGTCAGTTGAGCTAAGAGTCCGGCAAATACGCAGCCGATAGACGCCCCAACCGGGGCCATGGCTCCAAAGAAACCTACACTTAGATTTCGGAGCTTCCCAGGAGGGAAATTGATGGTTAATAGTGAAATGGCATTTGGTACCATGAAAGCACCTCCAATTCCCGTCAATGCTCGGAGAGCAATCAGCGCGACAATGTTGTGAGCAAAGCCTGAGCCCAGTGAGAATATCGACCACCATAAGCATGCTGCGACAAGCACATTCTTATGACCATAAATAGCGCCAATACGACCGCCTATCAAGACGAAAGCACCCTGCGTCAATCTGAGAATAATATTAATCGGCAAATGACATTAATAAGTCCGTCACGTTAGGTTAGACGCACGGGTACGAAGCCGCGATCCAGCTTGCCTTATTTGTCGCGTTGAGGTCGTTTGCAATGATGTTCGAGGCGAGAATGCCGGCGCCAAAAGGAATCATCTATGAATTATTTTAGTCGTAACGTCAAGGTGGGATCACTCGATAGTTTTCAGTCCACGCGAACCTGCACAAGCTGTGTAGCGATGATGGATGCAGAGATCGCTATCGCTCTTGTCGAACTCATCTTGGCCATTTTGCTGGCATCCATATCATCAACATAGAGTATTCTCTAAGAGATTAATATGAGAAAGTTTAGTGGCCCTGGATGTTGGACGAGAAGAAACTGACTCGAAATACCTAGAAAAATTGCCGCAGTAGAAGGGCTGCACTAAGAGCAGCAATATCTGTTGTAGAATTACGAGCCAGAATTCCTTTCAATCTCGCGTCTTATGTTTCATCCTTGTTAATGTGGAATCGTTGCTCACAGGATTAGAGAACGTATTATTAATTCACGAATTGATAAGAAAAGTACCCAGGCTAAAGGGGTCTTGGCCGAATTCGCCAATGGCGTCCGGATTGGAGTGATCATATGGGTGTCTCCACGCTGGTGTTGTTTCGGTAAATACTTTCATATTTATTTCCAGGCTAGATTTGTTTTTGGGAATCATGGGAATATTTGTTCGATGGCCTCTTATTTAGCCAAATAGTATTTTTTAATATTTAATCTAGAACTAAACATCTCGTGGTGGAAAACTACATATGTTGACGGCTCTAGGCTATCAATTTCATTAAAAGAAACTACCAACGCAAGATTGATAGCTTCTTGTAACAACTCCTAGTCCTCAAATCTCGCTTTACAACTGTTGATAGTAGTATTTATATGCTCCTCTCTCTGGGTATTATTTTGGTTGCTGATACGACTGAAGTTTGTGAATGCCACGCAAGTTTCCATTTTCGCACCCAACCCTTGGAAAAGCAAATAATCGCTTAAGTATTCGGAAAGTTAATAAATCTTCATTAATAGATAGAAGATACGATTCATTAGCACACACTGGGCTTTTTCCCAGGAGGATTATGTCTAGCCCCCTAATAGACTCTAGAGTGTTGCTTCGCAAGTAAGAGGCTCCCCCGAAGAATGGCGGCTGACCACCCCGCTGAAAGTCTGACAAACTGGAAAGAAATTGCTTGGTCCGCAACATTTGTCATCTCAAGTATGCTATCTAGCTCGATCAGGCTAGTAGAGGAGGTAATAGTTGCCATAATTTTCGAATTCACCACTCAAATCATGTAATTTTCTTTCCTAAATTTACATACACGAGCGGATGCTGCTAACATGACCAATCTTCGAGCAACTCCTTAGCACTTACTGAGTCGCCCAGGCTTCACAACACGTAAATATGGAATTTTCCCCTCACCCTATTACAGTAACCAATTAGTATATATTATGTCAAATAGAGCATACATTGTCACGCCATCTCGTTGCAAACCTGTGAACTCATCGAGCAGCTCATCATCCAGGTTATTGAGACATGGAGTTCGTTATATAACACATCCAAATGCCCACAGTTTCAGCGATCATTTGATACATGAATAGATTTTCTCCCTATTGGGCGCCTCGTTATATTTCGTTATTTAATTATTCTATCCTGGATACTTAGAAGTTACTGGCATCCAGCCACAGGGACAGGCTGTGCTTGATTGCCTTCAAATGGTCTTACTATTAAGTTCCCATACTTCATATCCCTAGCATACCTAGTAAATGAATGAACGAAAACATTTAATAGGCACATCAATGTCAACCTCAGAATCTACCGGCCCGTGATAGTCTTCAATCATGATCTCATTCATATAATCCCTATTCCAACTCGGCCGGAATCTGTCAATGTTGCCATATCTATCCCGTACTTCAAAGTAACAAGCTTCCTTCGAGAAACCTCCTATAAAAACTTTTATGTTATGGCCCCACGTCATAAGCGTAAGAACCCGTGGCGATGCTTCTTTGGCTGATTTAGATCTTGGCAATTTCTTCGCCGAAAGCTAACATCACCGTGCAAGCGTTTAGTAGGCCCATTGGCCAAACGTAGTGCGCGTGCTCGTAGATGACCGTGCTAGAGACCTAATTAGCCTAAACGTTGCAAATAGTACAGGCCTGGGTTGCCATATTTCCATGTATCGTATGGTGCAGCCTTTCAGAAATCGTAACCTAGGATGTGACAGACTATTGCTTACATTCTGGGCAGACGTTCGCGCATAAAGTTCGTACTGATGTCTAAGATACTTTTGCCTAGGACAAGCTCGACAGGCTTCTCAAAGCCACGATAGCCCTAGGAACGCCCTATGAGATGGTGCGCTAACAGGAGTATGATAGCCTTGAAGATGGGCGTGGGAGCCGCTTGGTGGTGACGGTTTGGGACGGCTCTGCGAGTTTAAGAAGCAGGACAGAGACCATCCCTCCAGGACCAATGCAGATGTCTTTCGCGAGGTGCAAGAACGCAAATACAATACCCAGAACCAGTGTATTGAAACGATTGAGATCGACTGGTTGCGAACAGATGGCGGTCCACTGGAGCAGAGAAGTAGCCAAGTGCTTGCGTACGACGGCTGGGGCGAGGTCTACAGAACAACCGAAAGCACTTGGGTCGTGACTATATTCGCGACAAACCCGATTAGCTTGAGTGAGTTTGAAGGCATTGAGGGTCAAGGTTTTACTAAGATAGGGGCGAGTATCGCCGTTGGGGCTGTGGTAAGCTGGATGAGGTGCTGTGACCGACGCAATTGATGGTAATTCCATAACCTTCGGATCGGTCTTGGGTGATTTCGTGATTGGGGTAATCACTGGTGGTCTTACGGAGATTGGTGTAAAGGGTCTGACCGGGAACTCAAGGCCCCCTTTAAACAGGTTGTTAAAGACGCCACCAAGAGCGCTTTCCAAGGGGTCGCGTTCTCCAGGATGATCACCGCTCCCATCATGGCACCAATAACAGGCTCCTGACCATTGGTTGAATCATTGGTACCAACCAAGACGACATGGACTGGTCCAGTAAATCAGACTTGGGCAATGGAAGGTCTTCAACGGCTAGAGACGCGATCCGGTCCGCGCTCAAGAACGGCGGCGGTAACGCCAAAGGGGGCCTCCCGTTGACGGAACCTGTTTCCAACTCCTTACTGAGCTCCGGCGGGGGACACGGAGTCGCTAGTGTACTGAATCTAGAGCTCAGATGCAGATTCCTCTCAGCGGGCTCGACGCAGCACAAGCAGCAAAACTCAGGTAACAGTTCTCTTGCCATCAATGAACAAATGAAAATCATTCGTAGTCTCTAAGGCTGGACATACGGGCGCTGGGTCCTTCAGATTCAAACATCATACGTAAGTACCTAGTTAGCTTCCAGTCTCATCATCAATTGGAATTGATGATGATTTCGTGCGTTTTCTAGTCATCCAAAAAGTACTATGTCATGCGATTCTGAATCCCAACCTGATTGTTAGTAACAATGGCAATGCTAAACACATAGCTCTTACTACATGCATAGTCCAAATAGCTGGGTAACCAAAATTGAGATTTGTCCCAAAGAGGACCGTAAAGGATGAAAGGATTCCAGTGCTTATAGGTTCCACGTAGCAGAGGGTGATGCTTTGCCCCGTTATTCTAGCGTATAGAGCGTATAGCGTACTCCTTAGAGCGTATAGCGTACAGACCGCCATACTGAGAGGGCGTTTAACTTCAATTGGTGTATTACGGCTCCATGCCTGAAGTTCTGTAAGATTTGCAATTGAGATTGGCTTTGGCGATATGCGTATTCTGCAAAGACTCTGATATATGGCTGATCAAATTTTTATTTATATACTCGCTTTTCCGGCCTTCTTGGTTTGTGAATCGACTTGCAAATCAGAGACACTTTTCTCACTATAAACTCTGTGAATTACCAACTGAACTTGTTTACCATCAACGTTGTACTCAATTTACGTCTCCCTGCCGAGACAATGGTGTCGACACTGTTCCTTGGTGCTCTATTGATTCTTCCGGGCATTTCTGTTTCAGCGAGTGCTTGTCTTGAACGGCCTCATGGATACTGCAAGCAGCTGGATATTCCAGTGCCTATCACCGCAAACACTGCAATTTACGATATACCGAGAGTAGACAACGATATTGAAGCAGTAGCTTGGGCAATCTACGATGCCACTCGGACTACTATTCACGGTCCCAAGAACATCATCAAGAATACCACGACTTCCGAGACTTTCAACATCCATGCTCAGCTGTGTATTCCCAAGTCTAACAAGAATGGCAAGCACAATACGTTGCAGATTGCCACACATGGAGTGCATTACGACTCCAGATACTGGGATTCGGAATACAAGCCGGAGAATCACTCTTATGTGGAAGCATCACTTAAAGCAGGATATTCGATTCTCACATACGACCGTCTGGGAGTTGGTCAATCTGATAAACCGGATGCATACGATGTGGTCCAAGCCCCTGTTGAGCTCGAAATCCTCCGCCAACTGACCCTGATGGCCCGCAATGGTAGCCTGTATGAGTTTGCGAGTCATGCAAAGCCCTCTAATCCTTCTTTCAAAGCATTGGAAACCCCACACAAGGTCGTCCATATCGGGCACAGTTTCGGATCCTTCCTTACCTCCGCCTTCATTGCCAACTACGGCCCTCTTAGTGACGGAGCTATCATCACGGGCTACTTGTACACCGAGAATCTTGCAAGCGCCGGCTCAACATCGTTCAGCGTTGAATATGCAGCTACGGGGTCGCCTCCTTTCAACCGGTCAAGCGGCTATGTTGTGTGCCAGAGGGATGGCATCCAGAACATCTTCTTTGGGGGTAATCCCAAAACCGCTTTCACGGAAGAATTGCTTGAGTATGGTATTAGTATCAAGCAGCCCGTCCCAATTGGAGAGTTCGCCTCGGCTTTCTCGCTACTTGAGAACCCTGGGCCATCTTTTAGAGCACCTGTGCAATTCCTATTGCCAGAGTTTGACTTTTATATCTGTCGAGGCGACTGCCATGATTTGTTCAATTTGACAGCGTTGAATCAAACCTACCCGCACGCAACCAAAATTGAGGTGGCTCTTCAGCCCAACACTGGCCATGCGCTGCCACTCCACAACAATGCCACTGCAGGTTTCCAACTCATGTTCGATTTCTTTTCTAGAAATGGACTATAATGGCTGGCACGGTTAACGCGCTATTCCTAGTGGCGTACGGAATCAATCATCCTGGACACCCGGCTAGACTATGTACTCACAGATACTAGTAGGCTTCTTTTTGTACATAGAACGATATTGGGCTAGCCGATTATTGAATTAGAAATTGGAGTTTATACTTATTCATCATTCTATATGCTTCGTAGTCGACAGCTCAATGGCCTAAGAGTCCGTGACGGATCACGCTGGAGATGCGCTGCAGCGAGATCAAATAATGAAGAAATATTTAAGCTGAATATGTATTGAGATCTCGAACCCTTCTCCACCTCTCTCCTTACTTCCTTTTTTTTTTTTTTGGCTATGTGTATCTGCGTAGTCAATGGATACATGCACTATGGGCTGCTGCAAAGGCAATGGAACCAAGAAACTTGGATTTGAATCTTACTGTCAACTGTGAATAAAACGAAAATTAAGTACTACCAATTAAAATTTTAATATTTAAAGAAAAATCTCTAAGATGTAGCTACTATCTATTTCCTCCCAATATATTCTACAGTCTTAAAATATCTGACTGTGAACCTCTATTAACATTGGATGCTACTGAAAAGTGGGGAAAAGCATCCTTGTACATATTCCTAACGCCTGGTTTGCTCCAGAATAATCCAAAAAAGGCCTTGTTAGTCATTTAAATAACCGGGATTTAGACCTTCACTGCCTGAACTCTTTGAAACATTGCATTAATGTCATCGTTGGTCTTTTGTTTTAAAGGCCTTGTAAAGGGGAGTCGCTCCCATTCTGTAACATGATTAACAGAGCTCTCTCATACAGCACACAAAGTAGACAGTCAGAAAACTTACCGAAAAATGATTTGATCCACTCCTTCGGAGCAGCTCCCACAGCATCATCCCACAGTGTGACCAAGTATAAGGCTGTCGTTCCGGGACTTCCCAACATCTCGTTCTCCGATGCATTGAATTTACGATTGGCCTTCATTGCGTCTGCGACGCGAGCAGCCCTCGCTTTAGCAGCCTGCTCGACGGTGACGTACTTGGATAATGGATCATGCGAGACGTGATCTAGGCCTAATCTCTTCGCTGTTGTCGCCCAGATTCTTGGGTTAAAGTGTAAGTCATCTCCAAGATAGAAGTCGTTTCGTGATAATGATCCATCAAACTCGATACAATCATGTTTTGCAAGATCGGCAAGATTGAACGTCGAAGAGTTGCCTGTGGTTGTTAGATTGCAGGCTTGTGCTTGTTTAAACGCTCCATCGAAGGTATCAGGATCATAGTTGTATGCGCCCGAGACGGCGACTTGAAGAGTTGGCAGGTCGATATTCTTTCCGGAGCGAGGAAGCCAACCGTGATTGGCAAGGACATTCAAGCCAGGACAAGGAGATCGGCCTGTTGTCTTCTATTAGTCTTGTATGTATGTAAGTCACGAGTGGTAATTCAATAACTCACTGTCTCTCGGCCCTGCAGGAAGCCATTGATGCCCCTTTACGTGATAGTTGGGCAGTCCCGTGGCGAAGCTGTACAATGCCACGGTGAAAAGTAGACTTCGCATATTGGCTGATTAGACAGTGTTTTGGTCTGTTGGTGTAGCTCTAATAGACAAAGTAGTGATGTTTTGACATTGTTTACATCCAAACCATAATATGTTAGGTATTTATACAATTGTTAGCCTATTGACTCGCATTTTCTCACATCCTCAAGCGTCTTAGCACGACAATCATATTCAGGCACGTTAATTTACAAGGCTGTACTAGGATCTGTCCGCCAAGGAGCGTATTCGCTACGCGGGGATTTTCAGGCTCAGCCTTCATGTAGACGGAACCTCGGAGCAATGCCGTAGCTCTCCTGTAGGCTCAGCCTCAAACTAATCCTCTTACAGTTAAAGTGCATAGCTCATCCCTGTGAATTTTTTTGTTAACCGGGTATTAATTCGGACCCTTGTATAGGAATGCGCTCTGTGGGGATACGCTTGGAGGAATACGCTTTGTGGCTTGTAGGATGGGTCTAAGGAACGTGGGAATACGCTTGATGAATTCTACCTCGCAAGTGGCTATTGTCAGCGCAAACTTGTCCCATGGATTCGCGTTGATGATGGCATTGCAGTGTATATTTGATTACCACACTGAACCTACTTCCAGTACCCACTATCAATGCAACTCTTGGCAAATATTAGGTGTGTGGGTGTTGAATGTATTGTAAAGTTTCTAAGCGAGCAAACACCACTTAACATACGCGGTATCATCATAGTGGAATCGTAGATACCTTCAGTGATTTATGTATTTTTATGAAAATATTAGCGTATATCTGTAAATGTCGGAACCTACGACGTTATTTACAATCTCCAAACTGCTGAGGAAACTTTTGTACTTGACGTTGGACAGCACTCGCGAAGCATTCCATGCTGAAGCCACCATACTTTCCGCGCATTTGACGCAACGGCACTCGTTGAATAGTAAATATCAACTCTATCAATCTATTAATTTCCAATTGTATCACAAACTGTGTTTCTATTGAATCGGAAAAGTTCAGACAGCCAAGTCCCAACTACTAATATAAAGAAGTTCTGGCCCCAAACCTTGGCATGTGCAGTCTACACACATATTCACAAGCGGGAGTCTGTCTCATCATTTTATAATATTATACCGAGGATTCTGAGAAGCGCAACAATATTGGATGGATCATCTTGCCTCTCTTGTTTTGGCCATATCGTAACTGTTCCTAAACTCCTTGTGTCATGAAACTATGGGCCTTTCAGTCTTAGGGCCCACACGCCGGTGCTACGATCAACTTCTGATCAGCGTTACTATAAGTAACTGATACGTATGCAAGGGCATCTAAGCGCCTACGATCTTCATGCATGGCGCTGTCGATAAAGCTTGTTTTCTCATGGGACCTTAACGCTCCACCTTGTTCCTAGGCAACGTTCTTATGTTCTTAAGCAGCATTTATTAAATTTCATAGAAGTCATTTAGCACAGTTATATAGCCGAGCCTAAAACTCCGTTGTGGGATCAGCAGGTTGCCACTCAAAGGGATTGGTTTCATCCAAGTCGCCGGCTCGGAAGCTGGTGGGTGGCCTCGAGTTTATAAATTCTGTTTCCACTGGGTTAGAAGTCATATTTACGAGTCTTAAACTATATGTAAGCCGATTTGAACAAGAAACTGCCGCCAAATGCTTCGAAGGCTTGAGCGCCTCTGGGCGAATAACCGGTTGCGCTATTAGCTTCCCCTAGTTTAATTACTATGCCATTCGTCTCCTCAAGTATATCCATATGGTTCGATGGCCCACAATTTGCGATGGTTCTCACATAAGAGATATAAGATATTATCAGTTTTAAGTCCTTGTACCTTATAAGCGATATGACTTGAATGGTCGAGAATAGGTCATGTTATCTAATAGACAAGACTCATGCTTAACAGTTGCATATTAATACCAGGAACATGCATGAAATAATTTCACCATTTGTGACATAGTCTCTAGAAAGGGAGACACAATCAGGTACACTAGGACTTGCGTCGGAACCTCTTAACTACTTTTTAAGACCCATAACTAGCCACAAACTATATCGCCGCAATTCTCGTTGAGACACTAACACGCAATCAAGTCTGTTCGTAACTAGAAAATTTTTTTTGGATCAATTGATTCAGATAAATAATGTTTGCTAGTCACGTTGTGCATAGCCAACCAAAGATCTCCATGCCAGCGATAGGTCTGTCGGGATGTTATGAGGTGCTCGCTTGTAAAACGCTGAAAAGAATCCTAGAGGGTTTGGTAGCTCGGAAATACCGGGGAGGCTGGCGGAAAATGGTGCGTTTGGCGGTTAATAGTTGCCACTTACAGGTACCGCTAGTTCAGCTGGAACCAAGCTAGTCTGCACAGCCTTCTCTCTTTGCCCGTTACCAAGTTGACAAATAACTTCAATTGGGATCTTGGGATAAAGGTCAGGAGTCATTTTAAGGCTGGACCCATCATAATATATGATGGCTGAGTATCGTTTCGGCATTCGTCACCGCATTCATAGAGAAACAAGCCGGTGAGGAACAAGGCTGAAGAGTGAGAAGCCAACCTTGTGCGTGGCTGCCTTGGATTCTGACGAGTACTCAATTCCAAATAGCAAGCCGAAACACAAGATGGTGTATTACTTGCATGCTTGAATAGCGTCATCGCCTGGTTAGCGCAACTCTTAAAATTACGTTTAAATATGCTTTCACACGTCGACTCGTTCAAGAGATCAGTTAATACAACTTAAAGAATACTATTCCAAGCATGTCTGCAGTTCTAATACATCCTGGCAAGGAGTTTAAGCAGCGCCGATCGCATGAAAAGTCTAGAAAGGGTTGCATACGGTGCAAGAAGCAGAGAAAGAAGGTTCGTTGTACTCTTCAAGTTGATATACTAAAGGCGTTTACTGACAGCAAAACCAGTGCGATGAGGCCCGCCCTACATGTTCTCGCTGTCAGAAGCGGAATCATTGTTGCCAATATACTGTGCCAGACGAGCGCTATGCTTCAGAATCGATACATCCTAGCCCTGGACAAGCTTCAGAATCGATACATCTCAGCCCTGGACAAGATGATATGATACCAGAAATTCCAGATTTGGGATATTTAGATTTCGCTGAGGCCAGCCCAAGCAGCTCTGAGGCACAATCTGAGGATATCCGTTCCGGAGATTCGAGCATAATCCGCGCAGTACCATATGACCCCTCTGTAGCTCCAGAGGGGCCCCAGGCGTCTTTTTCTTTGAACTCTGAAGAGCTAGAGCTTTTAAGCCACTACATCACGCACACAAGTCGCATCATTCCCTTCAATGCCGAAGAGCTGCATGCACTTCACGTAGGGATCCCGAATCTTGCGTTTGGAAGCAGACCAGTCATGGGCTCAATACTGGCACTCTCCGCAGTTTGCAAGTGTTACGACATCGTGAGGCACTCTCCAGCGCCTCTGGAGAGAATAGAAGATATCAAAAGGCTTCTTTTTCTAGCAGATGAACATCACAGAAGTTCACTCGGCCAGATACAGGCAGCGATCTACGGCGATCATGTTGACACAGTTTTGGCTAATGCTGCGCTGATGGTACTGTATGCATTGTCTGGTCATTGTGTCCGGGTATTGTTAGCCAAGAAAGCAATGCGAGGAGGGAGAACATTATCTAATGAGATATTGCCATTGCAGTCTCAGTGGATAACCTCCATTCGTGCCGCATATGTCGCATATGTTGGTCTACAAAACAGTGCATCCCAAGACTTGATAGACGACTTGTCCAGCCCACCCGCAGCTACAAGTGATGATGCTGTTTTGCACAAAACCACCCTGCTAGGCGATGACTTATACACCCCCGAAGATGGTCCATCAGAAGGTACGAGGAATTTACTGCTGCCGATCGTATCGGCCACATACAGGACTGCCTTGGAAAAACTCAATGCACAGGCTCGAATTGTCTGGATTGACCAATGCGATTCGAACTTCCAGGCACCAAAAGTCGTCGATTCTGGGCTTCAAGCATGCCTTACGTCTCTTGAACTTTTGGAGGAGCTTTTCAATAAAGTATTTGCCAGCCACCAGCCAAGTCCTGAGCCCTCTCAATCGGAATTTGCTTCATCGGCCTTTCACCTAGGCAAACTTGAAAGAGCCTCTCCATGGCTGCGGAAATACTTGGCTAACGTCACCTCTGCCATACCATCTAAACTGTGGAGACGGACAATTACGGCTTTCCTGAATCACGTACCACTTGAGTATCTGCAGCTCGTTCAATCAGCCCTTGATCATATGCCAGTGGCGGTAAATCAAGCTGATTCCACTTCAACCGACAAGAGTGCGTTGCTTGGTACAACACAACAGCTAGCAATAAATATCTTTGCCCACTGGCTGGTCCTTGTTATGCTTTTAGATGGCGTGTGGTGGATCGGTGGTATCGGACAGTGGGAGCTGGGGCGAATACTGTCATTTACAGAGGCTCAAGGGTGGATTACCGAATATAGAGGCACAGGCGAGACATGGTGGCCAGAAAGCATGTTTGCTGTTCAAAAAGCGATTGCGGAACCTATAGAGTAATTATAATGATTATTATTTTACATAGAGCAAATAGATTAGAAACATTGGGGGGGATAGAGCCATAGGAGTAATCATCTTTAGATATTAGGAGCAATCTTAATGCCATTCACGCTTACTATATCCATTGCAGCCAAACATTTAACTTACAAACCATTACGTCGTGTGGTAGACTATTGCGCAGGATTGGATGAGGTTCCACCAGTAGCCTGTAGACAAAATCTCTCGCCTATGATTCCTGCATTCAGAAGCCCCCATAGAGGTGTATGCACAATCGCGTTTTTGTTCTGGTGTTGTTGCTGCCTTGAATCCTACAGCACAGCCTCAACCAGGCACTCTGTTTTCTGGGCCAGTTGCTTCTCCACTCGGCGTTTCACAGCATTTTAACCCCTTCCCAGGCCTTCACCAAGGGAAATTATATATTCGAAGAAAGGAGATGGAAACAAACATTCGGCCTTTTCTTGCACTCTAAATTACACAGACCATGAAGTGAAAGGGGTTTAATATTGGATGCATACAAAGGTAATTAACTAATCGCATGCAGAATTCATTGGACTTTCTCAGCTTCGTATTTGTTGGGGATAATCGCTGTTTTCAAATGGGCTACAATGGTGGTAGAAGCGGGAATTTGGAAATCCATCCAATGAAAAGAGGAAATGGCAAGGCGCATGCATATTTGTATATACATGTTCACATGCGCAGTGCGCGTCCATCTCCTGTCGCTGCCTAGTTGCGGCGTATTCAGCCTGACACTGATTTGCTGCCCAACTTCAATCGCTGAACAAATTACCGCTTCTCATATTTCGAAAGATTTCTTAAATCAACGTACACCAAATCGATTACGTCTAGGTTGATTGTGTATTCAATGAGCAACGCTTTTGTCGGAAAATTTAGTCTCGAAAATGGACGAAAATGAGTTGCTTCCTATTATTGACAAATTCCTTTCGGACACCAATACTTCTGAGAGGGAGTTATTTCAATCCAGTAGCTACGATGATGTACTACAGGACATCAATACAATTCAGTCAATCCGGGAATCGACGAAAAACATGATGAACATGAAGCGAATACATTCATTTCTCACTGGTATGGCGCATTTTGAGAACGTGCTAATCAAAATTGAGTTTCAACATGTTACAAAGGTCATGGCATGCGTTTGGGGCCCGCTTCGATATCTTTTAGAGGTATAAAGAAATATGGAATAAATTGTTGGCTTCTACAAACGAATATTGCTGACACCGTGCACTATAGTTCACAAATCGTACAGATCGAGAATTGGACAGCTTACTAGACGTTTACGAAAAGATCGGAGATAAACTTCCATTACTGTACGAGTATATGCAGCTTTTTATTGCAATACCGGATTGCGCAACATTTTTGACACACATATACCAAGATGTTCTTACGTTTCATCAACTTGCGTACAAGCTTTTCTCTCTCCGGCCTACATGTAAGATCAATTATCAGGTAGTAATATGATGACAAAGTCTAACCTATTCTATAGTATTCCAAAAGATATATAAATCCATCTGGAAAGCTTTGAACAATACTTTTGATCACCTAGCAGGTTCCTTGGAAAGCCACAGGAAATTTATCATAAAGAACGGATTGTCCTTTCGGAACCCTCAAGCTACATTAGATCTGGACGCCGATTTAGCACCTGCAGGGTCTTGGCCGGACAATGAGACAAACGTGGAAAATGTCAGAAGGATGTTTTTAGAATATCCTCAAAGCGTGAAGAAATGCCGTGACGATTTCAAAGAGAAGGAGGCGAGCGAGAGGAGCAAGACCAAAAATAGAGTTCTGGCTTGGATATCAGCCTCAAAGAAGACGCAATTGCTGCACAAGAAATTCCAGGACGCGAGAATATGTCCAGATACTGGCCGTTGGCTGTTCAAGAAATATAGCGAAGTCAGCGATTGGATGACTGAAGATCCGCCACCCGATTCTGCCATTTGGCTACAGGGCAGTAGAGGGTTTGGTAATAATACCTCTTGGCAGATAGACATAAGACATCATGGGCTAACAAAATCTAGGTAAAACTATACTTTCATCTCTGCTAATAGATGAATTGAGAGACCTACGGACCGAAAGGAAGAAGTGCGCGATTCCTCAAGGAGGCAAAATATGCTACTTCTATTGCCAAGAAGAAGACTCTGATCATCGTACCTATCTTGACATTCTGAAAGGAGTTCTTCATCAGATGGTCGAATCTACTGAATACCTCTTACCTCTCTGCAAGGAAAATATTGACTCAAGCGGGAATCTAACAGACATACCAACAGCGGAGGCTCTCCTCAAGGCTTTCTTTGAGTATAATACAAGGCAATATATCGTCATTGATGGAATTGACGAGTGCGAAATGGTTGAAATGCGCAAAATTGCAAGCTTCTTCATGGAACAGGTTGAAAAGTGCGACAACATCAAGCAAGGCCGATTGAGGGTCCTATTTATGAGTCAGTCAATTCCAGACCTGACCAAAGCCAAAATTATGCCAGAGGATGATGCATGCGTGCAACTTAAGGCAACCGACAATGCAGAAGACATCAGGTCTTATGTGAAGAAGAGGATTCCAGACTTTTCTGAAGGACGCGCGACAAGCAGTGGCTTTAACCTTTCTGAAAGCGACAAAGAGGAAATTGAGAGTATTATATGTCGCCGAAGTGAAGGTCAGTCTCTTATGCACACTGCAATGCATGAAATTCATTATAATAGCTGATACTGATAGTAAATGCAGAAATGTTTCTATATGCCCATCTGGCGATTGAGTATCTTCTACAGCAACCAACGAAAGAGAAATTGAAAGAGAAAATAAAAGAAGAAATGGCGCCTAAGGAACTCTCACAGATGTAAGTTCGCAGTCGAACAACACCTACCACGGATATGATAGATGAACTAATGTTATATATAGATACGAAAAGCTTGTGGGGATTGTCAAAACCGAGTTATTGAAGCTAGCCGAAGGGGAAGCCCACTGGAAGATGGCAAGGCAACTTCTAGGCTGGTTGATCTGCGCCAAGCGTCCCCTCAAATGGCATGAAATGCAATCAATTCTGTCTTATGTCCCCGAACAACAAAAAGTTGATTTTGATAACAAGATGTTGAGGCAACATTCTAGCAAATATCTTGGATCTCTGGTGCATGTCCTTGAAGGCGGCCACATCCGGATTGTTCATTCTACAGCGCGGAGGTAGGCAAATAATCTATACACTAACTGACACTTTATAGTATCAAACTGACAATAGCTAGGTATATCATCCAAAACAAGTACATAAATGAACAAGCTGTGCATTGTGACCTTGCGGTACGCTGTCTAAGATACCTTTGTCTAATAAGCGCCTCTAAAACGTATGAGGAAAATGAGCGGCTAGAAAAAGTCAAGCTTGGCTGGTTTTCTTTTCAGGATTATGCCTGCTCTCAATGGCATAGTCACATTAGTACGGTGATTTCGAATTGCGGAGACCTCTTTCATGACGGTGATGATAGTCAGAGCTATCAAGAGGATTTTGGATCTGCACTGCAGGAGTTTGTGGACCAAAATGGTGGGGATCTCACGAAAGAGACTCACAAGCACTTTGAAGATAAGTGGCCAAATGAATTCGACAGATTCTCAGAACTCCCGTTCTATGAAAACCTTTGCACCTTGTGGAATCATATTTACACTCATCAGAGAGAGAAATTCGAAATCCGTAACACAGTTGGTATTGCGGGAATCGAGAAGGCTATGCTCGATAATAGAGCCTCGTTAGAGACCAACTTCGTTCCTAGCGGAAAAACCTGCCTCAATGATACGATAGCGGATTACTATGGCCCCAATCTCTTCAAATGCAATCGCCTCTTGTGCGATTTTTTTCATGTAGGCTATGACAACAAAGAAGATCGCGAAGCCCACAACAACCGTCATGACAGACCATATCAGTGTGCCTCGCGGTGTAATGCAGCTCCAATCGGATTCACCTCCAAGAAGGATCTGGACAGGCATATGCGTTCTTATCACCCTGATTCAACCAATGGACCGGCTACATTCGAATCATTACGTCCCAGGACTGGCACGAGAGAATTCCCTTGCAGCATATGTGGCAAGAAGTTTACAAGGAAGATTACCCAGACCGGCCACGAGAGAAGCCATTTTGGAGAGCGCCCGTACAAGTGTCCACATATGGGTTGCGATAAGGCTTTTACGAGAGCGAGCGATTGCCAAAGACACCAAAGGATTCATTCAAGAAGAGCAGGATAATGATCTAAATGCTTATTGCTATAGGAATTAGCGATTAATATTTGCAAGTTTTTGTCTTACTTGTCTATCCTCGGCTCGAGTGTAATCTCTTGGCGATTTATGCCTTCCCATACCCTCATATCCATAAACCTAACCAGTCCAACTCTTCGATAAAGCCGTCCGCCAACGTCAACCACAAGCAACCCGACGCCTTCCTCACTGCCTGCACCTGTTTGCACTGTCCCCAGTAATAAGTATTCTAGATCGTCAATCCCCAATCCCATTTGCTGAAGTTCAGCAAAAGGATCAATAAGATCTAGACCCTCCAGTATCTTGTCAATCTTATCATAGGCTACGTCACTTACTTTCATCATACGACATGCCAATACCACAGCTTGGATAGTCAACAATTTGACGACGGCATCTTCAGTGGATACGGACCCTTCATAGCGGATGACACCATCCAAGGAAGCCCATGACCAACTCGGTGCTCGTTTGAGATGTCGACTTTCTTCCCTTTCAATATCGGGTTTATGCCATGCCAGAAGATCGATAAACCATTTTTTCCAGAGTCCATAGATGCTTGTGTCGCGCCATAGTGTTTCAAGCTCCGATGTTATGCCCATGACTGCTCTAAGCTTATCCTCTGAGTTTGTGAGCTGACGATCGGTGTATTGTTGCACAATGGTCTTCCAAAGGTAAAGCTTATCGTATTCTAGATTTCCAAAATAGGGCTCGGCGCCATTGTCAAAAACTGTCCAAGGAAGGCTTTCTAATGGTTGTAGATACTCGAGTCCTCGTGTAGAAACGCTCCGAAGATCCACTTCTTTGCATTGCCATAAAAGTTCGTAATCAGAGAATATCAACATCCTTGACGACAGCATGAACTCTTGCAATGTCCATCCTCTCTTGTCTAGGGGATGATCTGGCTCATAGGGTCCTGCTGAAAGATACACTGTACCCAGAGCTTTATTTGCCATGCGCATATGAACCTCATAGTCTGGGCAGTAAGACTGTATTTTATGGGCAAGAAACCCATGGGCTGCATTTTCTGACGTGGATGCCGCAATCGTTACGGAAGCGTTTTTGTAGATAGATGCCATTCGCGAAATTTCGGTACGTTTATCTTCATCGCAGTCTTGGATAATGCAGAGGGCGTCAACCCAAAGATACCGAAAGCCGAGCTTTCGAGTAGCAGAGACAGCATCCCGTATAGATTGCTGAAGACTCTCCAGTTTGATACCATCCACCAGTTGTTTGAGGTTGTCTCTCTGCAGATGAAGTGGTTTTGCAGCAGAATCGAGTGGCTTTCCCCAGCAATAACTTAAGGCGAGGTATTGGGCACGGGTGTCTGTATCGTTGACCACGAGTTTTACTGTGGGATGACGGTCGTCTGGCTTGCCAACATCGAGAACTCGCAGGGGAAGGACGGTATCTCGGGAGTATTGGCAATGTTTATGAGGGTTCTTGGAATTCATACATTCTTGGATGAGGGCCCTTGCTTGGGCAAACACTCTGTTGCTTCCGACATTTCTGTAAAGGGGCCTTTGGTGTACAATATCTGCGATGGGATTACCTGTGATTTGTGAGATTATAAGATTTACAAACTTTATGGACTGAGAACTTACCCCTTCTAGCAAATACCTGGATTGTAGCGATAGATTTCGTTGGCTCGGATTCAATGGCGGCTTGCAGCCCATATATACCTATCGGGTCATCATTTGAAGCTGTGAGCAAAGTTCGAGGAACACGATTGTTTCGGAATATGAGGCGTTGTTCATTTGCCCAATCTTCGTCATGTTCTTCGCAAACAATGAATAAGATCAATTTGCACATTCCACAGCCTGCATTAGCAGCAGCCTCACAGTCAGCCCGGTTCCGATGCCAGAAGCCATCATGCGAATTGAGAGACTCAAGGCTTGCGTGAGAGAACATCCGCGTGCAGACCTCACAGGAGAGGTTTTCTAAGCGCCGCCGAGATCTTCTGGATTGAGAACCATTCTGTCGGTCAGTACTGTTCTCGGACTCAGATCGAGGCCTTTTTTGTCTGACCCGCTTAGCCATTATCGGTCTCAAAGGAAGCGTCGTTGATTCCATGAATATTTGTAGGGAAAATAAGATAAAAGTCGTCCACTGTTGCAGTGAGCTGTGTAGGAACCAGTGTATGGTAGGTAACTTTGCCAACTTGTAGAGAACACCCGCTTTGCTTGTCGAATTACTGCATACGAAGGTACGTGTTTGAGAAGCCAGATAAATTAGACTAAATTATTTGGTTAACGTTCAAATAGGCCGATGAATGAATTCGGCCTTACTGCCCAAGGCCTTCTGACGGCCTGGCCTGAGCAAGACAGGATTGGCGGTTGCATTTATGATGAGGCTGACACATATGCAGCATGTGTGTCTAAGCCACGTTCAACAAACATGATTCGCGGACTGCGGCAAATAGGCAACACGGAATAGAGATGCATCGAACTGCCTTGCCGACGCGTTCCGCCAGTCAAGTGGCGCGAACCAGCTTCAGCCTCATTTTCGGTGATGGAACGCGTCCACCCCATCATTCGAGAATCCGCCTCGTAATTGCCTACCAAGACGAAACCCACCGCTTTTCTTGGCCATGTCAATACTATTCCTCTTATTAGAAACGACTATGGAAAGAAGAAATTCTATTTAGAAATTCCAAGACTTTTCCCCAATACTCATAGGCCACCAAGCAATCACAATGTCTAATCCACTGAAGCGACGATTTGACCCCGTCAGAGAGCTAGATGATGAGACCTTTTTCACTTCTAGCGACGCATCCAGCGTGGAGCCGCAGCAGCCTTATGATCAAGGACCGCTTGATTATGGTGGATATCATGATTCAATGAGACAGAGCCAATACCATGGGCCAAGTTACATGAATCCAATGAGGTACGTGAATCAAGCATTGCTTCGCGAGCGTTACTAATTGTCTTAGTGACATTCCTATTATCCAACAGGTAGACTCCATGCCAGAAGTGTTTGGCAACATCCTACTTGATCCGAGCGCAAATCAAACACCACCACTGGACTTCAATGGGATGGATTTCAACTTGGACGATGCGCTCACGGATTGGAGTAATGAAATGTTGTTGTCCGATTCTGATTTATCTCCATTCATGCCACTCTCGTCACAAGAGGTTTCACACTCGCCGTCTGTCGCATCTCAATCAAGTCCATCCAGATCGGAGGATATTGTCTCAGTATTTAACAACGAATTACTTAGCAGCGAAATAATATGCTATGGAATGGTAAGTCACCGCAATCCTTATCTTAAGATTACAACGACATCTAATTTGAGAGGCAACGTCCACCTGCAATAGCTGCATAATGTCGATGTCAAACTCTTAGGCGACATGCAAATGATTTACGCTAAGCTGGACAAGCGTGAGGCGGGATTCGAGCGTTTCAAACTCGAGACGCGTGAAAATCACATTATCCTATGTTTCAATGATACTGGCGAAGATTTTGGCCAGGTGCGCTCCAACGTTGGCATGACGCTTTCATCGCTAGTAGACAAGTCCTCCAATGTCGACTTTGAACCCATCGTGTCTATATCTTATTTAATGGACATAATAGGACGCGCCAACAGGCCAGCTGAAGCCATTGTCAAAGTTGATATCAATGTTTACGGGCCACAATCAATTGGAGTACCTGTTGGCAATGAACTGTCATCTGGAAAGCTGTGGCTGCAGAAGCCTACTCACGAGAGAGATGGAATAGTATACGACAATCCGCATTTCTTAAAGCTCAAGACAAATGGTACTCAGCTCCCACGGAAGCAGCCAATGAAACAGGTCATCAGCGAGGGGGCTTCCAACAGGAGAAAACGAGAAGAAAGATTGCGAAAGATGGTCGAAGACGTATACAAATCTATTGATCGTACCAGGCACCTTGAGGCAGTAGATGGTGGAGACAGAGTCGTGCGAAAACTGTTGAAGTAAATCTCTATCTTTATGATCAGTTTTAGTTGATGCTGACATACAATTTCTAGACATCAGGAAGAGGCACTAGGTTTCATGTTAGAAAGAGAATCTGGTCATATCAATGACAGGTATAGGCTCTGGGAGACTATTGAACTAGAAGGGGGGAATAAAGAGTAAGCTATCTCCAGTACAGTTTTGAAACAGTTTTTAACTTTTATTGTGCCAGATATCGCCATCGAATTACTAGAGCAAAGATCAGGACCGGTATAAGACCAAACGAAAGAGGAGGCGGGATTCTAGCTGATGAGATGGGTATGGGCAAGTCCTTGTCCATACTTGCGCTAATAATGAAGACTCTTGATGACGGAAAAGAGTGGGCTCGACAGCAAGAAAACAGTCCCAAAGTCGAGGAGGCGATTAGACGCTCGCGCTCAACACTTGTAATTGTCCCGTCTGCCCGTTCGTTGCTCCAATACCTCCTCTGTTTGACAAGATATGTGAAAGACTGACCCTGTTAGTACTCATATATAATTGGATAAATGAGATAAAAGAGTGAGTTCATTTTTTTTTTTAAAAAAAAAGAAAAAAGACATAAAATAATATAACATAGCACGTATCAGTTATCATGACTATTGACTAACTTCATAGGCACTTGAAAGATGGGGTCAAAGTAATCAAGTACCACAGCTCCGATAGACCGAAAAGTCTTGATGAAATCGCAGATTCTGATATTGTAGTAACTACATACAGCACTCTAACTGCTGAGTTTCAAATCAAATCAAGCCCGTCACTCCTTCATTGTATCGACTGGTACAGAATCGTCCTCGATGAAGGTAAGTCATCATCTCCTCTTTCCCATTCCTTCAGAATATCCAACAGCCGATAGCACATATTATTCGCCGCCGAGCTACAGCCTTCTACCGTGCCTGTGACGATATTCACGCCAATTCAAGATGGTGTCTCACCGGAACACCCATTCAAAACAAGCTCGCCGACATTGGCACTCTTTTCGCCTTCATTCGTGCTGAACCTTTTACCAAGGCAGCTACGTTTCGGAAGTACATAGAAGTTCCTTTTGATCAGAGCAGCGAAGAAAATCCGACATTAGCCAAAGACCGTCTCCTTATACTCATCGAGTCGCTCTGTCTACGTCGCACAAGGGATATCATCCAACTGCCTCAATTACGACAAAGGGTACGCAAACTGAGTTTCTCTGAAGCCGAGAGCAAACAATACAATAATACAAAGGAGATTCTACTGCGAATGATCCGCCATCGTGTTGGTGAGGCCGAGCAGAGCTCCAAATTCGGGATCTTCCAGGTCAACTTGCAGATGCGTCTTCTGTGCAACCACGGAACGTTTCAGCAGCCTTTCTCTTGGCATCGGCGCAGTTACCGAGACGAACGCGAGGCAATTGCCTCAGCTCTTGGTCAGAGTAGCGAGATTACGTGTGCCGGCTGCCAAATGCCAATGCCAATTATCGGGTCCAGCGGGTTGGGCGATGGCTTTTATAAACAATGCGCCCATGTCCTATGCTCTGAGTGCATCGAGCAGTCGAATACCTCGAGTGATGGCGAACAAACTCAGCATTGCCCCGTGTGCATACGATGGTTAAGACCTATGGTGGATAGTGACCAGATGACAGACGATGATGATATGGCAAACTGCCCGTCCAACAATAAGCTCGGAGATGATGATGCTTACTATTTTAACGACGAGGGGCATTCTACGAAGATGAACGCATTAATTGAAGATGTCCAGCGTGACATGTGGACAACGAAGAGGTAAATCTCCCTACGACTTACAACTGATATCGGTCTAACATGAGTAGTATAATATTTTCATGCTGGACTAGGACGCTGCAACTTCTTTCGAGATATCTCGACGCTGCCAAGATTCCATATGTCCACATTGATGGCAGCTGCCCTCTTAAACAGCGACAGATCAAACTCGATACATTTGCCAAAGACGATGAGACACCAGTGCTCATCATGACAACCGGAACTGGCGGGTTTGGGTATGTCAAACGTCTCTCCTATGCTTTTTAATATTGCTCATAATACTAAATAACCTCTAGGCTAAACATAACATGTGCTAATCGCATCTTCATTGTTGAGTTGCAGTGGAACCCCGCTGTAGAGAGCCAGGCCATCGCGCGCGCAATACGACTTGGACAGAAAAACAAGGTATACGTGACGCGCTATATAATCAAGGACACAGTTGAAGAAGTTTGTTACTTCTTATCATTCTCATCTCACTTCTTACTAACCTCAATTAGGAAATGCAGTCCCAGCAGCTGTCTAAAAAGCAGCTCGCTAACTTAGGATTTGATGAGGATTTGGATGCAGGAGATGGAGGAGGTTGGTTTGAGTAGGAGCAACAATGTGGATAGTAACAGTGGACTAAAACAACTACGTTCTGAATAAGCCAATGCAGAGTTGAATGCTATCACTATTGCGTCCGGCATCATTTATCCCCCTCATAGATTGCATCGAGAAATTATGCGAGCATATTGAATCGGGCCTATATTACTAAAAGAATAGTTCCATCATCTCTGTGGGTTCATTTTCCACACTATTCTCGTAATTTGGCCCATTCTATCACATGTCTCGTGTACTCTGACGCTCTTATGCCCATTAAGCCCTCCTTGAGAAAGGCAATGTGACCGACAGTTTGATCCACATGAATGTCGACGCGGCCTTGATGCTTATTCTGCGTTTTGTTAGTCCCATTGCTCAGTGACACGGAACATCTGAGTAGTAAATTAATTTCTCACCTTTATTATTTGAGCGAGTTTGGCGATATCTTCTTCGAAGATCTCCAATCCACCCGAGACAACTGTAATCCCCCCAGCTGGCAGTGTTTCATACCAGTCCTCACGCATCACGGACAGTGGAGCGAACCATGGGTTGATGAGCTCAACGTCAGGGTCATGATTACTCTGGATAACGTTCCACATTTGGGCCACTTCATCCACGCCAACCAAATCGCGGCCAATGTTTTTGCTCGTAGCCATCGCTGGCGTAACCATCGGCGTGGTAGGAGATATCATCAAGATTTTTCCAAGACGATGGCCAGAAGGGATGGAGAGTGGAAGAATTTTGGGGTGCGGATGCATAACATGGAGGAGGAGAGAGAGAATAAGCATTCCCCCGGCACTGTCTCCGTACAGGTCGATCTACAGACTGCGTTAGCTGACGCAAAGAGCATGACTGGCAAAGACTAACATCTTTCGTGTCTCGCCCATGCATAAGATGAGTGACGAATGCGATCAGTTGGCGTAACTGAGTTGGATAGGGTGCATTCGGGCAGATATCTGAGGAGTTAGAAAGCCAGGAGAGAAACACCAAGATATTTCGAATACTCACCATAAGCAAGCACAGCCAACGCAACATCATCCCCGCCGGCAGTCGCTGTTTTATACATTTCGTAGGCCAGGCCAAAATGAAAAGTAGACGCATGCATGACTAGCCCACCACCATGCATGTGTCCTATCACTCTCTTGGCTGAAGGCGAGCCAAACCACAATGCCGAGCCACCTCCTGTGATTTCTTGTCGCACAGGCGGGATACCATGCTCCTGAACAAATTTATCATATTGGTCGGCCGTACGAACTGTGAAGCATTGCCTGAAAAGCAAGTTAGGGGAAGTAAAATGTACGTATGATCAGTGAACATACTGCATCAAATCTTCCACTGTCATGGACATCTTTACGGTGTTGAAGTTATTCCTTAGAGAACTGGTTATGTGTTTATGATGCTCATTTATAAAATCTGAACCGATGAAGAGTGCGAACCCAACGATTTATATATCTCGTTCGACTCATAGTTTGTAAATGCTGTTCAGGCGCCATGGCATTTTGGACAAGAGCATTGCTCTACCGCGGCTTGGCTTGATGGAGGGCTCTCAAGAATCATCACAGTTGACTCATATCATCAAGGAGCTCTCCATTCGCCGCGACTTCTACTTTTGGGCTGATTAGAATTATAGCGGTACGTGATTGCTGGCACTTGAATGCACAGTCGGCGACATGGGGATCTACTACACTCAGCCAACGTAGCAGCATGTCCCCACTGATTCGAGCACAATGTGGTGAACTGGAAAGAATAGTTCGGCATGTTTCTCGCCGGAGTTGTGGGACACTACCAGCGCCAGTACTAATTTAGAAATAGCAGCGAAGTCAACACGACACGTTTCCTGGGAGAGTTAAAGTTGTCTTAACCTAATCTTGCCATGCTTTCAAATCAGAGCCACCTCATCATACAAAGTGGCTAGTCTTGAAATGGCAGTAACGACGAGGTTTCGAAATTGCGGGCCTTTCTTTTATATGGCATGCCTTGAGATTGTCAACTTTGGAAACCATATATTAGTGATTGTGTGAAGTTGCTTGCTGGGGAATTAATATTTAGTTTACTAAACGTAACGGATTCATGTTGGTTTGTAAGAATGCGATCTAATGTACAGTATATAGTCTGTAGAATATCCGAAATACTACATAAGTCGACCCTGAGACGGTCCAACGCAGTGTAATATACATTGTGCAGTTCGGCATCTAACCAAGTACTACCTCAATTAAGAAAGCACTTCTCTCTTTTTTTATCATGACCGGAATCACAAATACAATCTCAGGGGAGTTTACCTTTGAGAAGAAGACAGCAGAGGTCTTAGGTTCTCAAATGGCATATGTTGATGTGGGAACCTCCGATCCAAAGTCAGCGGTCACCGTTTTCCTACACGGAGTCCCCACGTCCTCATACCTGTGGCGAAATATTATCCCATATGCAGCTGCAAAAAGTCGTTGCATTGCCCCAGACCTTATTGGGTTCGGAGATTCCGACAAAGTTCCAGGGGCGTATTATTTCGAAGACCATCAGAGGTACATAGACGCCTTTCTAGATGCTGTCTTACCGACTCAGGCAATAAATCTTGTCATTCACGACTGGGGATCCGCCCTTGGATTTAACTGGGCTCGTCGAAATGAACATCGTGTAGCTGGTATCGCATTCATGGAATTTATTCACCCCATAGCGAACTGGAACGACTTACCACCTATTATGGTGGAGAACTGGAAAAAGTTTCGAGATCCAGATACCCAAGTCGGTAGAAGCTTATTGATTGATCAGAACGTCTTTGTCGAACATATTCTCGACGGCGGGGTGGCACGATCATTGACAAACGAGGAAATGGATGCATATCGCAAGCCATTTCGACAACCTGAGTGGCGTGAGGCAATCTATCGGTTCCCGAACGAGCTTCCTATAGAGAATCAGCCCGGAAATACATGGATATGTGCAGAAAAATATATGGAGTGGTTATTCGCCAGTGAGAAGCCGAAGCTATTCTTCTGGGCCAAGCCCGGAGGGCTTGTCTGGGAAACAAAAGCAGAGGAGTTTCGGCAAAAGTTGAAGAACACAAGGGTCGTGTATCTAGGAGAGGCGATTCATTATGTACAAGAGGACCACCCACATACAATTGGCCGTGAATTGGCTGACTGGCTCCCTCTATCTTTGAACTAGGTGTAAAGTTAGTTGGTATGACAAGGTACATGATTAAGAATGATAATTATATACCTGTACATAACCCCAGCCTATGGTCAAGATGTCTCTACGTTACAATCGTATCAGCCAAAACATAAAGCATAGTCGTAATGTTAAAAAGATAAATATCTATTGCTGTATGCTATCCGTGCTAACGATATTAATAAGTATTAATGGTTGGAAATATTGTATCCAAAAACGTGGCAAGGGAACCACGAGTGCTTCACATATTCTACAAGTATTTACCCTTTCTCATGTTTAATATTCATCATATATTATTGAACGCAGATAGACAATTTAGGCTTCGATGTTAACGAGGTATTTGGTAAAATTTAATTCCCATCTATCGGTTGTACATATCATACTCTAACAGTGCTTCGCAGAATATCCAGCCCCTTCTTGCACAGCTGTAAGCCTTTGTAAGCTTTTTCTTTATTTGTCAAATACTCAGAATCATCCTGTAAAAGACTTTTATGACCGCTGGAGAGTAGACGTGTGAAATACTGTTCCGCTAATTCTGCAGGAACATGCGACATTGTGCATCCTTCCAGGGTTGAGCTCAGGTGAATCACAGTCTGGCAGATATGTACCGCGAACTCATTCAAAGTTTCAAGACGCATAAACAAGGATGGTGAATCGGCACTCAGCACTCCGAGGCAGGATGGATAGGGCGAATTGTGATTGAGCAATTGGCGCAGCTCGAGGATTACTGTTGAAAGCTCCAGTAAGCCGGACCAGTAGTAGATTATTACCCCTGGGATCCAAGAGCTGGAGAAATGTATTTTTGAAGAGTAAATATCCTCGCTTGTTCCTTTGGACTGACGTTGGCAATTTTGATCCGGATTTGTCTCGCCTGAATACCACCAAACGCATCTTCCTTCGGATTTTTCTAGCGATTGTAGCCAACGATAAAGTTTCCGAATTACCGAATCGCAGTCTCCGAAATAATCAATAAGTTGAAGGCATCGAGCGTTCTGGTGGCAGTCGTTACCCATTTGACAGAGGTTCGTAGAATCCTCCAGCTTTAGCTGGTCACCTCGTTCCAAGAGGCCAGGTATATGCGCAACGATGTCCATTAACAATTGCCGATGGTTTTTAATTGGCAATCTGTTGGTGATTGCAAGCCACTGATCTGAAGCAAGAAATGTCGCTTTACGATTTTTTAATGCTTCTCCTAACTGCGCGTTGAGAGTATCAGTATCTGTCAGAGCATAGCTGAGCTGTCTCGCGTTTTTAACTTACGGCTCCGCACCGAAGATCTGTATATGCCGCCTTCGTAATGGAGGACTCCAAAGCTTCTGGCCCTGAATTTTTTATAAGGTCAAGAGCTCCATTGAGATGAAAGCGATATCCCTCCCCTTTCGAGCCATTAGCTAGCCACTGGGCCATTGTCAGTATATGGGTAGAAGTAAGATCTTGGCTATGGAGAGTCTTGGGCATTATGACGCATACCTCAAAGAATAGTAAAGTTAGTGCAATCGCAATTGCACGGATCTTTCTATTTGTTTGGTCTGTCTTGGGCCCAAAGCCCAGCGCGAGCTCGGATCGAAATCGACTGAGTGCTGGAGGATATGCTGCTAAGGCAAGGCCTTGCAATTTAGCATCCCTCCTTAGCTTTCCCATGAACATCGTTGCGACTGCGAAAATCGCAGAATCCAGGGTTTTGCTTCCGAATGCAAGTGGGAGTATCACTCGAGCACTGCTTGCCATTGGTGATTCGACATTTTGATCTGTAGAAATGGTATTCGGATGGCACGTCACAATCCAGAGATCAGCCACAGCAGAACGATATAGATCCATAGAACAGTTCAAAGGGGAAGGTATTGAGGGAGAGGTTGTCAAATTCTTAGATACAGGATCCACATGCACTCCTTTGACGGCTATTGTGGTTTGTGTTGTGGTGTCCATGTATTGGTTTTGGAATGCGTTACTCAGCATTTTCCTATCTGACACCCGGTGGATATTATTCCCATCCCGATGAACAAATATTGAGCCTGCCCTTGGGCCGCTACACTTGATGCCACTTCTAAGACATCTTGTGCAACTCGGTTGCCCGAGATCACACTTGTGCACATTAATCGTCAGTACAATTGAAATGTACATCTGTGACTGTTTTGGTGTATTTCTGGTGGTTTAACGCACCTTAACTCGGCGCACGCTGCACTGCTTGCAACGTTTAGAAGTGCCCGGAATGTTAACCATGGCCAAGAGAAAACAGCCAATATGAATTGAACAGGTTGGCTAGATGATCTAGCATGTGTATAAAGTAGTTCTAAATGGGATAAGTTAGGACAGATTGCTCAGTATCTCAAAAGAGTTCATAAATCACATCTCAAAGTTCATTTAGTTAGCGGTGACGTGAATATTCTAGCGCTTATATTCGTAAATAGGAGGCGTCAGGCATATTTGTCAAACAGGCATAGCCTTTTTCGGCAGGGATTAACATTTCCCCTGGGCTAACAAGAACAGTATAATTTGTATCAGTAAGAATGAAAGTAACGAGCATAAAATGCGTATAATAGACTGGATGTTAATCAAGTAACGTGTCAGTATGTATTACGAAGCAGAACTCCTTGCTTATAATGAGACATAGTGGCTACAAAACCTGAGAATACCACAATTTACCTTTTCTTCATGTCACAATCATCAGGGTAGGGTTAAAGTCTAATGAGGGGAGTATTGCTATATCGCCAGCGTAAACATGCAATTGTGTTGGAGAAAAGACATTGATAATGTGAGTGTTCATATGATATCAGCTTTTACTTGCGTTAACATCTCTCCATTACCTACATAAATTAAAGCTCAAAGTTTATATCTAGTCATAATTATAATAGCATCTGCTTGCTTGATTACACCTCTGACTTCGTCGGCTGCTCGTAGATCATAAAACGAACACCGTAGTTGCCGTCACCTCCGTACATAGAGTCATCTTGGATAAGTTCTTGCTCAACACGAAATCCAGCCCGACTATATACTCCCCATCCACGCCTAAATGCGAGAACAAAGATATCCAAACCCAACTTTTCTGCTTCCTTCATGCCACTTTGTATTAACAAAGTACCAATTCCTTTGCCTTGATTCTCTGGATGAACAGCCAAATATTCGAGCACTGTTAATCGTAACGGTTTAGTATCTCTGTATTGACTAAATTCTCCATATTTACTCACATAAGTACGTCTTTTTTGCCAGAAGTTCTTTTTTTATTTTGGAAATGTTGTTATCCAGCGGGTCTGATGAGTTGTCCGGATTCCATGGGGTCGCTTCAGCAATTCGCTTGATTTCTTCTTCTTCTTCCGGTCCTACCAATGGACCCAGAGCCTCCGGCCAAGTTGGTTCACCCTCTGAAGTAGTAGCATATGAATCGGGTAGAACCCAGCGAGCATAGCCCAAGAGTCGTCCAGTTTGAGGATCAATCGCCTTCTGATGCCGTGAAGTTGCACGGTCACTTATCAGTCTGCGTGGATAACGTCTGGCAGTTGTCTCAATATGTTTTTCCAGAGTAGTGTTGCGCCATGCTAGGACCCAATTAGGATCTTCCCAAAAAGCCGACATATTGTTCCGACTCAACGCTTCGCTGTCGGTGATGCTAACTGGGGCAAGAGTATAGGTAGCCATCTTCAACGAAATATGTAGTGCTTCTAAAAAAAAAAAACCTACTTGTAAAGTAAGTTTGTAAATATTGCTGTATATATACTCGACGACGATGTTGCCACCTATATGTGGATGGCGATATTGCAATCTGTTCTCAATCCTTGGACGCGTGTTACACTCGCTATCAGTAGAAGGATTGAGAGAACCCCGCAGCCTAGTCCGGTATTAGCTCCACACGAAATTCGAAAGTTGGATGAGATGATGAGTGTTGAAAACCCATGTTCTCATTCTAAGCTCGAAATAGGTAAAGCCGAAATGGCATGTTTTCTCGCTGACTCTGAGATGCTATTATATAAGATTTCGGAAAGCTAACCGAGTTCTTCTATATGACTTAGCTTCTTAAAGCCCAGTGGAGTGTTTCTTTGTGAGGATGTGTTCTACTAACTGCGATAATTAAATCACCACAGATATTTATATTCCTCATTTCAGACTGTGCGTAGTCAATATACGGCAAGTATACACTAGGCCTGCCTCTTCCACATTATGCAAGATCTTAGACGTTTTGCAAATGCTGAAACCACAATATTGTACTATCATTTTTAGGAGAGACTAGGTACCTGCTATTCCCGCTATAGACGATAATCTTTACTTCAAATATTCATCAGAAACGTCCATCATGTTGGAAGAGTGGATTTACAGTAAAGCAAAAAATCTTCTGGTTCTGGCATATTTTTTTTTTAAAAAAAAGAATATAGTTTCAGTTACTGGCAGACTCACGCTAAGCCATGCTAAACTTAAGATTACAAATACCACCAAGTCGCAACAAAACCACAACAAAGATAGACAAAAAAAAAACAATTACATAGAGATTGGAAGAAAAACATGACCATGCTTCCATTATGGTTACTAATGAAGGCATTTTATATCGTGATTCGACCCCTTATTTTAAATCTGCTCCTTGTCTATGTAGACTATGTTTTACTATTGGCCTGTCTATTCCGCATCATGCAATCCCTCACGATTAGAGAATAATGTGGTAGCTCTCTAGCTTATCTTTGTTGAGAAATTTGGTGCTACTTAGTTTTTCTAGTTGCGGGCCAGCAAACCAACCCTCTTTGGAGGCGCATTAAATAAGCTTCGCTTGTGTATTGGGACATGAGAATATTGTCAGCTTAAGTGGATTGGGCAGGCAAAGGGGTATCAGATGTCTCTTGTATGTATTGCCTTTTCTGGTAATTTAACTCCTGCAGCTAACGGCCATGTACCAATGCCTGTTTATGCTGTTCGGCATTTATACCACACCTTGTCACCCTTTTATATCATCATGATTTCTTGCCAACAATTATTACAATATATATATATAACCCCAACTTCCCAGGAAAGCGAAAATAGCGCACTGTTTAAGTGGCTATCAGAATATTGGCACCAATTCCTGTTTCAACCAGATGATGAGCTTGCAGTCAATATTTTTGAGAGCTGTATGGCAAAAGATGTAACTGTCAAGTAAGTCGTATTAATTCTCTTCTCTGGTGCTACATTCATGTAATTCCTAAATAGTGGCTAATTTATACGGTATATCAGAATCAATCATGATCATGTCCCTCGCGAAGTATACTTTGGTTACATCACAAGCACTCGTGCTGCCCATGACTTGACCCTCCTCAACCAGGAGAAGCTCAAAGTGTGGGAAGCTCCTGGAGGGGGACGCTCGATTGTATACAAAGGAGAACTTATGTACAGCGACAAAAAAACTGGAGGAAAACAAAACGGTGTTGTTGTTATGATTGCAGATATACGCAAGGGAGAGGCTGGCAATTTCACAATTGTACAATCTACAGAAGTGGTCACCCGAAGCGGTTAATAGCTTTAAGGGCTAGATATACTGGAACAAACAGCATCTGGGCATCATTTAGAATGGTTACAATAAATAGAAATTTCTCCAGTAATGGACATATGATCCGGTTTGTTCAGCGACTGAAGACTTGGTATGATGTGTCCGAGTTCCATACACTAGGTAGGCTGACCATTCAAACCCATTATTAAATTCATAATTATTTCTCTCATGGTTCTCAAGTATTCTGACCCCTTCATGATACGTATCCTCCCTTCGCGGTACGATCAATGCGGTTGTTCCACCCCAATCAATGGCCGTCTTATCGGCGCTTTTGTGAAGAGGTGATGGTGACCCTGAATAGCAGCATTAATCAATGGTGATTTATCAAACATATCCTTGATAATTCAAACTCTTCGATTGAGAAATTTTGTCCAACTTTATCATAACCGCTTCATACAGCAGCCATTATTAGTGGAGTTCTTCCACCATCATTTATCTCATTACTATCGGCTCTTCTATCCAGGAGCAGCTTTGGTCTTATTGGATGCTCCACAGACACTGATAGAAGAGGCGTACATGCATGCAAATACAGAGCCTGCTTCTCACCTGCTGCTAATCTACATGTAGCTGCAGCAATGCCGCGAGCCTTCCATCAGGCATTTGTCATTGATGCATCTAACACGAAGTGCGTGTAGGTAGTAATCAGAAGATCCGTAGTATTGAGTTGAACACGGCCACAGTCACTTGATTCCAGAGTATTTCATGCACTATAATGACAGATGCAGGCAAGGGTTATCAGTTGTACTTCACTAAGTAAACGTGTTCCCAATTTTTGTCGTGCTCGAAGTACATCCCCCCATCAGAATATAGAGTAAGAGGCAAGGTTTTGGGCAGGATTAAAAATGCTGTGAAAAACTAGCTGGGTCTGGCAGCCAATCGTTTTATTCGACTTTCATGTCTCGATCTTTCTGCGGGGTACGAGTGGTATTGTCGAAAGCCCTGGGAGGGCTTAAGAATGCTGTGAATGACTCTGGAGTATGCATATGCATATGACCCCTCCACAATCAACACGGGCCGGTCATCATCGGCCCGTGAATTGGTTTATCCGATGAACACATATATAAATCTGCATTTTGGAAAGGCCGAGTTAAGAAACGCTGTAAATGTCTGCTAAAGATGAGTCATCTTCGCTTGAAAATGCTCAAAGTGAAATTTGGACAGCAGACAAGCATCCTGAAAGATCAGACTTAAGATCTTAAACCCCAAGTCAAGCACTATTGCAAAATTTCATAATGCATCTTGAGCGACTAATTGAACTGCAGAGATTAGCGGTCCAAGATTTTGGACGCCCAGTGGCCGCTGCACACATATGGACATGAAGTTTATCACAGCTCAGTACCCAAACCACAATTCGGCATTCAGACTGTTGGATTCAGGACATCGTAACCTCGGCTTTGTGGATATCAAGACAGACAGGCTTAAGTAAAGGCAAAATGGCTCGATTTCCAGACCGCGACAGACCTTGGGTGGGTTCACAAGTGATGTGGATATTGCTGACCCCATTACTCTTACAATTGAATAATGCAGGGTCATATGAAGAAGCTCCAAATATACTCATACTGTATACGGTTCATTAGAATAAGGAAGCATTGCTAAGGTTATGATACGAGATCGTCTCCAGTGAGGGAAATACATGTAATGGGCTTGACGTGTACAATCTTTTCCTATGCTGGACAAGAATGCGGCAGCGGCTTGAAGTTAGAATTCTTTATTATCCCAACGGCCAGCCTAATTATTCAACACCCAAACATCATGGCTAATTCCGAGATTGCATCTCCACTTCCGCGCGAGTAGATCTCGATCTATTGGCCGACAATGATGCTTACATCGTACGCCTCGACAGGCCCAAGAATTGGGACGAGCTGAAGAAAACTAGTGCCCGCTAGTTCAAATAGTTTGTGGCGCTATTAAGGGGCATTGACAACAAAATGGATCTTATCCAGGGTTTTGCAGGGGTCCTCTCCTAACATATTCGATCGAACAGTTGCTCTTGTCGCAATTTTAGGCCAGCTACTCCGTACTCTTGCCTGATCAAATAGAGCCATGGAGCCCAAGGTCGGGGCTAGACTGCAGGGGTTGGGAGCTAGTATCTCTTATTATAAGATAATTATCAGTGGTATGCCGATACAAACTCTTCTGCCCAAGGTTCATGAGTGATCTCTCATTCATCGAGCCCCCGACATTCTTTTAAGTTTCTTTCTACTTCAAACTGCAGAAATGATGAACAAGATCATTGTTGGCGCGCTTGGCCTCGTCGCCAGCGTTGCTGCAACTCCATTGGAGCTTGCCGAGCGAAGCTCGTGCAGGGACGACAGTCTTTACAAGTGCTTCGCTGATAGAGAATACTCTCACTCGGCATCTGCGTATTGCTCTGCTCTCACTCCGGTTACGCAGACGGTCTCCGTTACGAAGCCTACGGTGTGAGTCAATTTTTGATGTACTTGGTTTGGGAGGCAAGGCCTTAACGTCGGCCTGGATATAGAACAAAGACAGTATGGGTCACCAGCACCGCCCCGGCTTCAACAGACTTCATCAGCTCTACTACTACTGTTTACACCGCAACGGTCCCTTCTTCCACAGAAACAGCAACATCAACAGCCACGGAAACAGTGACGACGACAACAACTGTAACCGGCGCTCAGCCGCCGCCGCAAACGCAGGCGCCACCTCCGCCTATCACGACTACAATGATACCAGAAAAGCGTGTTGTTCAAGGAGGAAACCCAGAGCCACCAAAGTGTATGCTCACCAAGTGCTTCGTATACTCTCCTGAGCGCATCACTGCGGGCTGCAGCTGCATCGGTGTGCCGCCCAAGACAGTCACAGTCTCTCAGACAGCGCCTTGCTCAACTATAACAGTGGTATGACTACGTCTCCAATAATTATCGCATATTGTCCAAAAGGGATGATACTAACTAGGGCAGACTTCGACTTCGACGACGACTCCTCAAGTCACAGCAACTGCTTGGCAAACCGTCGTGACGGAGCTCGCTAACGGTGTCTCAACTACCACTACGACTGTCACCGCGACTGCTACCACCACCACGATCGTCACCGCCACTCCTCCAGCACAAAACCTCATCCCTAACGGCGACTTCTCTTCTGGTGTGACAGGATGGACCGTAATCAACACTTCGCCAGCTTCATGGATAAACGCGGGTGTGACGACAAACAATAGTCCAGACGGCACATCAAAGAGTTTCCAGGTCACCAACGTCATCGCAAATGGACAGTTTTTCCTTGCCAGCCCAATCTTTGGACTAAAAGTAACCTCCTCATATTCATTGTCCTTCTTCATCGCAACTACCTCGACCAATAGGGCCGTGGTGAACAGTGCCCAAGCTCAGGTCAACTGCGGCTCGATTACCGTTGCATCGGTGACTTTGTCCCGAGCAACTCAAGGTCCAGGCTCGTACTTGATTAGCACGACGGCGTTCAACACTCCCATTTCATCCGATCCAAACGTTATCAGCCAGCTGAATAGGTGTCAGCTGCAGATTCTCCTCCCTAGTGCTACACCGTCGCCAATAACGTGGTTCCTTGCCGATATTTCTCTTACATCTGGCGGTGCGCTTTCTCCGTAGTAAATGCGGAAGGTGTGCATGTGATAGACGCTGAATATTGAGGACGGAATAGCGTGCAAAACCAATTATACACATTCATTTAGACTATTTTATCACATACATATATATAATGACAATTCACGCCCCTCTCGTTGTGCTGCTCGTACTTGTGTAGGTGCTTGACTCTCATTTGTTGCATGTGATTGAGGCTCGAACCAGGGCTACCGTATAAATAAATTAAATGACATCAGCCCAGGTTTTGGCCCGACTCTCCAACCTCAACCTCAACAATCTCCTCGCAACATTCCAAGAAGACAATAACATCCTCCTTGAAGAAAAAAAATCACAAACCCCTGTGACAACAATATAATGACGTCTATTAAGCCCTTTGAGCCAACACTCAGCGATGTCTTGGTCGTGCGCGCTATGCTGTCTCAATCGGTGATTCTTCCCGAACTTGTGGCTACAATCCTGGACTATGCGGAATATTGGGCTCGATCATCTACCAGAGCCCACGTGGATCTCGCCATCCGGGCAAAACAAGTCGGTAATGGTGAATTTGATTTCCAAGGGTCGAGATTCTTGGTGAGTATCTTTTTTGGAGATGTCAAAGCCGTTGAACTAATGAGGCTGTGTCCATGTAGCTTCGATCTTATCCAGTCGGGCTTACAGAGAACGCGGTTGAGGATGAGGATACTGGTAGTAAGGTTTTATATGAGACGAAACAAATTGATGCTTTGCCTGTCGAAAGAGAATACGAGCGGGGATTTTTCCAAGATTTAATCACAAACAGTTCTATACACAACAACCCTGTACGGAAGATTGTCTTTCGCATCCGCAGTCATGACCAAGGATGGACTACAGACGAGAGGCCGGGCCCGTTCATCGCTGCCAAAACTTGGTTCGAGGCTGGCATCGAGAGATTCAACGCCGGCCATGAGTGTGAGTGTAGCTTCCGATGAGGAACAAACAAGATGCTTTTTGGATTTACTAATGCCTCTTGGAATAGGTGAACAATGCCAGGACATAAGACTGCTGCCCCTTTGCAAGCTGGCAGCGGTCGAGCCAAGGCCGGAAAGCACAGTTAGCCGCAGTGGTGTTACCGAGTATCGCTATGGGCACTCGCCGTGGAAAGGTCCACGGGAAATCCTGCGTAACAAAATGGCTTCTTCTGAATGGACAGACTACGAGGTGACTTGGACATGCTGGGATGTCGTCGCTCCAAACTCGAAAGAAGCGCAACAAGCGATGGAGGAGGGCAAGGGGAAAATGGATGGCGACGGCCATTTTGTGCGAAGTCTCAAGCTGGGCGATGTGATTACGGTGTGGGGAAGAGCGATGCATCGCGGGTGGGTGAATGTGGTTGATACTGTCGAGATGGACGTCTACTGGGCGCTTTAGATGGAATCGGAATCCAAGACAAGTAGAGCCGATTCCTTGCTTATGATACGCAGTATAAAGTACTGAGCCGTGAATGACAATACAGACAAGTGCCGACGGAAAACACGCCCCTCAGTTGAACATCTGTATATGTGGTGGTTGTGAATATGCATGGCTTCAAGGTTGAATAGCTGCCTAATCTCGTCTTACACACATGCAAGTTCAACGCAGTCCCTTTTCCGCGGAGGATGCTTTTCCTTTTCAGACTCAGACCGAGACATGGATTCAGCTTCATTCGATGCCGGTTTCCTGCCTACCGGGCAATTCACCACGACACGAGGCCTCTCGTTGAGTGACGCTACTCAGAGTCGGGCAGCCAATCACCTGGAGAGCCATCGCGTCTGGATCCAAGGAACTGCAGCATACATTTTCAATTGGTTCAAGATACGCGTGGTTTACCAGATAAATCAAGACACGTAGTAATCACGTGTGGCCGTTAATTTGACGTATATTTGCATGTTCCAGCATAGTATCAATGCAATTCAAGTGAAAAGTTATGCAGCAAGGCATCCCATTGCGCCCTATCGCCTATTCTGTCAAATAGTATCTCGATGCATCCAAGGCAGCAAATGGGGTTACCTTTGCCAGTAACTATCCGTAAATTCCAGAGTGAGTCAACGCCGACGCAGGGAATCTGCGCCTTCAACTCTCATTTGCGATGCACTATCCGTCAATAGAGCTGAGTTTAGGCTTCAGTGCCACCAAGATAGTGATCTATCAATTGAAACTCGAGACAATAAGATCAGATCGCAATAGAAACAGCTGGAATACACGCACAGTTCGAGCCTGAGATTTGTTTCATGGCTGTACGACAATCTGACTGGCCGGAAACGCGATGGCTGCCTAGCATGCCACGGCCCTACTCGGCTTGTGGCAGGCTGAACTGCCATCCTCTCCACTAATTCCTGTCTATTATCCGTGATGGATATCCGTGTAATACAGTAGAGTAAATGTCTTAAAGTTACTGAAGGATATAAAAACTTGATGAATTCGCTGGTTAAAAGTTGTTCGGTATCAACATCCACAACTCCAATTCACTTGAAGCTGGGAGCCCAACCTTCTCAGATTCAACTCACTACCCTTTCCAAATCATAAATCTTTCCACTTCCTTCTTCCATTTTTGGCAAAGTATTTGCCAAATTCCCTTGTATTTTTTTTTTTAAAAAAAAAAAACTTGTCAATCAGAGAGACCAAAAATAATTCGCCATATTCACAATGTCATCCGCCGACGCAGCAATGGTCTTGGTTGTCCCAGACAGCGAACCCTCTTCCGTGGTCACGAAGCTCTACCAGCAAGGCTTCATCCACTGGTCGCAGTTTGACTCGGAGGAGAAGCAAGAAGTTGCGCTGGAGAAGCAGATGGCCGAAATGCCCATCGTCCAGCGCTTTATCCACTGCGGTACTTCTTGGAACACCGAGTCCTTCACCATCAACAGTCCCTTTATGCGCAAGATCCTTCTGGAAGTCCTTGAGAACTACCAAGACCTCGACTTGGATTGCGAAAACTGGACTTTTCGTCCACCTTACATACCCCTCGTTCATCGGTGGCAGCGACTACAGGACTTTTGCCAGAGAACTTTGGACCCGGCGTTGAGCAAAGCTGGTCAGGAGCTGATCGAATTTTTGCTTCCCATCGTTGGTCCCTCGGTCAATTCTCTTGTGCAGACTCGCCTCACGGGCAAAGTCGAATTCGACCACCTCTGGCAAATCTTTCCTCCTGGTGAGCTTGTCATGACCAAGATGTACGGCCAGGACGCCATCTGCCGCGTTCTCAAGCACCACTTGGTTGAAAAGTCTTTCTCCTGCCCTGCCTATTGGGTCATTGATATGGAGTATGTCGATTGGAATGGCGACCGATGCGGTTACTCGACCATGAAGACCAAGATTGCTGGCTACGATGGCTATCGCCGGGCTCGTCTGCTGCCCACTTGGCCAATATCGTTTGACGCCGACCCAGACGCGATCAAGGCCAAGATGACTGCTCGCGGTCGTCAGTTTGAGGAATTGAGGACCTATCACTTTATGCAGTACGAAGGTCGGAAGATTGTCACAAAAGGCAATACAAAGGAGGAAGAGCCGGTAAGTCCTTTGAATCCATGCCTCACAATAATGCCCACACCTAACATTTCATAACCATAGGCTTCCGGCCGAGTCGTCGTCGATGCTTTTGCCTACTACGCCAGCTGCAAGGTCGTCAAGCCAAACCTTCGCCCACTTGAATCCGAAGAAAAGCTCAAGTCCGACGATTCCAGCGAAGATGACGATGGTTATAAAGTCCAACGCCGCCGCCGCTCCGACGCGAGCAACAGCAGCTTGTCCTCCGAAGAGTCCATCGCTATTGAAGAGCTCAAACTCACCGTCAAGAGTTCTGAGACAAAGTTCGAACGCAAGGAAGATCTCACTCCTCTCACCGACGATCAGTGCCTCCTCTGCACGCCGTGGGTTAACGGTTTCGATCTCAAGGCCAAGGAGTGGGGATTGTTCCTCGTCGAGGAGATGAAGGAGATCGTCTGGAATGACGATACTTTTTCGAACTTGGTTCTTCCTGGAGATGAGAAGGAGCTTGCCTGGTCGTTTATCGACAACAAGAACTTTGCAAACTCGGACTTCGATGACTTTGTCACTGACAAGGGTCGTGGCATCATCATTCTCATGTTCGGTCCTCCAGGTGTGGGAAAGACGTATACCGCTGAAGCAGTGGCAGAGAAGGGCCGAGTCCCCCTCTATGCCATGAGTGCCGGTGCTTTGGGAACCAAGCCAAACGAAGTCGAAGCAGCGCTCGATCGCGCTCTCGAACTCTGCCGTCTCTGGAACGCCATGCTTCTCCTCGACGAAGCCGACGTGTTTCTAAGCGCCCGAAAGGAAGATACTCTCGCACGCAACGAGCTTGTCTCCATTTTCCTTACCAAACTCGAGTACTACCAGGGCATTCTCTTCCTGACCACGAACCGCGCCGCCAGTCTCGACCATGCGTTCCAGTCCCGCGTCGATCTCTTCCTCCCATACAGCGACCTCACCACGGCCGCCCGTCGCCAAGTCTGGCAGAACTTCATCAAGCGCGCCGGTGGCGATTTGCGATTCAAGGTCGCCGAACAAGACTACGACCGGCTTGCGGAGTTGAAGCTGAATGGTCGCGAAATCAAAAACTTGATCAAGAGCGCTCGACTGCTGAACATGAAGAGCGGACAACCCGTGACGACTGCGAGACTTGCCCAGTTAGCGGAGAAGAGGATCATGGCTATGGATATGTTGAATGGTGGAGAGGACTTTGTTTGAGGGAGGTCGTCAGATTGATTGATTTATGACTTTTTATGAAGAATGACTTGTGAGGATTTTTTGGAGTTTCGTTTCGCATAGTAGTATTGCTACGCATTCATTGACAAACAGGCATTTTATTGACCTCTTAAGAGGTAGCTATCAACGTAACAATCATCATGAGCAATTGACTATTTAGACTCTGAAAAAAGAAAGAAAAAAAAGTCTCTAGACCTAAAACCAGGACGTATGATCGACATAATCGTCCCGAGTCTCCCAGCTCCGCGCAAGGCCAGAGATGGCCGCAAGTCGAACCATGACCCACTGAACGTCAATCATGACTTTCATGTTAAATGCTTGTTCCGGGCTCATGGAAATTTCAAACGTCTGCCCGGTCTCCAATGGACGGCTGGAACCCCGTCGAGTGTCTCCAATGATGGCACCGTGTGGCTCGGGCATCGTAAACATCATCGCCTCAATATCGCGCCGAAGTGGCTCGGCTGGTGCATGGGGGTTGACTTTGTTTCTAGGCATCCAGTGGAACTGGAGCCGAATCTTGGCATTGTACTCGTCGATTGTCGTGACGGCAATGCACTTGAGTGCGAAAAGGCACTGCCTCCACCAAGAATACAGAGTCGGGGTGAGGCAGATCATGTTCCAGCTCTTGTCGGAACAGCCTGCTTCAGGAGTCAAGAGCCGGTACAATCGTTCTCTGGTGAAAGAATCTGACATGAGGCCTGGGATATCCAAGCAGGACATGGAATATGCAGCATTTGCTCGGCTGGAATTGACGGCGAATGGTATGATGTGGCACACCTCTGGATATGCAGCTCCCGTGAGAACGCAGGTGTATCTATCTCTGACAAGACACTATATGCAAGAGTCAGCACGTATTTTCTTTGTAATGTTTAAGCTTATGTGAAGACATCGTCATACCTCGTCCTTCTCCATAAGGTTCTCTGGAATACAATATGGGCTCTCGGGGTTTAGTATGTGGCCTCGAGGCATCCAACCTCTCACCACTTCAAAGACAAAGGTTAGCGCAAGTTTACCAGTCAAAGAGCATATAGCAGTACTTACTGAAAGAGATTTTGTGCTCCTTGTGCTTGATGCGTAGACACCAATAACGGTCTTCGAATTCGAACTCAGGAAGATCCGATGCGGGTATCAAGGAAAGATACGCCAATTGCAGGAAGTTGAGTTGGTATCGCTGTCCAGGAATCGAGGCAATTTGTCGAGTAGTTTCGATGAGTTCGAGCCTAGTCTGCATCTCATCCAAGGGGATGATTGTATCAGGGGTTGCGAAGGCTGGATCAGCTTGGAGGAATCGCATCAACTGATTAACTGCATCATGGCTGGTGCTACGGCGATTGAGGAATTCCCACAAGGCGGTCACCATGCTCACTTCGACGTCGTTTCCCATGCTTTCATCGTCAATAGGTGAAGAGGAATCCATCTTCACAGCAGGATCAGTCGATCCAAGAAACAGAACAAGTAGGATAACAGAGTGGCGAGATCGAAAGGAAGAAGGCAACGGCTTCAAGTCGTTGAATGAAGGAATATGATTTAGAAAAGAAGAATACGAAACTCAGAGAAAATCGAGGATCAAATTGGGGGAGTAAAGCAGCCCAATTTGAAAAATGGAAAAGTGAGTTGGAAGTGAAGGAATTCTGAGGGTGGTGGAGATTTGAAAAAGGAGGTGGGCGAAATCATGCAAACGCCCATCAGTTGTCAGTCTGGAGGAAAAAAAGCCCAGCATTTTCGGAAAGTCTCCGAGAATTTTTCAAATTGTATACCAGCTATTCAAATGATTAACAGAGACAATTGATTATTGACAGCTGCAGCATCTTTCTTGAGGATCAACCCAACAGCTTTCGGGTGCACCATAGGTAGTATTGATGAACTATCAATTATATTTCCAGATACTTGAAAAGCAGTATTAATATTGTTGATTAAGCTCAAATATTCGAATTACCAAGCTGATAAAACTTGACCTGTTCCAATAGAAACAAAATGGCCAAGGTTATCCCCACCCCTTTTACTATGATTCATCCCACAAGCCTCAACATCACCACCAAAAGTACGCAAAAGCTATCAATACTCAACACTGGCATCTGCTAACAAATACGTCTCCAGTATAATAGAAGAAACCAATCATACACCCCGAACTGGCAACGAATCCCGCTTCACCAACTTCAAATCCTTCGTCAACGAATTCTTACACGTCCCCGTCACCACAAACTCATCGATATTCCTCAACGTGCAATCCGCAATCTCCATCAATGCCTCCTCCGTGAAAAACGCCTGGTGCCCCGTCACAATCACATTGTGGAACGTCATCAGCCGCATCAACACATCGTCGTGGATAATCTCCCCCGAGTGGTCGTCGTAAAACAGCGAGCCTTCGCCTTCGTACACGTCCAGCGCCACGCCGCCTAGATGCTGTGCCTTGAGAGCCCGAATCACAGCCTTTGTATCGACAAGGCCGCCTCGAGAAGTGTTGATCAGCAACGCGCCGGGCTTCATCTTGGCGATTGCCTCTTCGTTGATAATCCTCCTCGTGCTATCCATCAGAGGACAGTGCAAGCTTATAATATTCGACTCGGCAAGAACCTCATCAAGACCTTTATACTCCCCAATGCCCTCAAACGCCGGCGTGGGAAACGGATCATACGCCAAAATCCGACACCCAAACCCCTTCATAATCTTCGCCGTCGCCACCCCAATCTTGCCTGTCCCAATAAACCCGACCGTCTTCCCAAACAGTGTCTGTCCCATCAGCCCATCCAAAGCGAAATTCCCCTCTCGCGCCCGATTATACGCACGATGAGTCTTTCGATTCAGCGTCTGAATCAATGCAACCGCAAACTCTGCCACCGCCTCTGGCGAATACGACGGCACATTGGCAACCATGATTCCAGCCTTCTCAGCCGCCACAAGATCGACGTGGTTGAAGCCGGCGCAGCGCAACAGAATCGCCTTGATGCCCTCCCGCGCCAGCGCCTCAATCACAGGCGCCGAAAGAGAGTCATTGACAAAGGCACAAATGGCATCAGCGCCCTTTGCAAGAATCACCGTGTCTTCCTCCAACGCAAACTCATGAAAAACAATGTCGATATCCGCAGACGCAGGGCGAGCCGCAGGAGACGCAGCACCTCTGGCAGCCGCAGCGCTACGAGCCGCCTCAATGTAGCGTTTGTCGTAAGGCTTGGAGCTAAACACGGCGAGCTTCATTTTGTGAATTGTGATGAAATCGGTGATTTCCGGGATGAGAAAGAGAAGAGAAGTAAAGAGGAGTGACTGCGGGCGTACTTCCCGGTACTACCTAAATGGCTTGGCAGTAGTGAGGAGGTTTAGGCACTCATACGATTGAATAAGGTTTCCATCGTCCGTGGCTGGTGATTCGTCAATACGAGCACTCTAGCTGCATGCAACCAGACACTTTGCAATTGCGCGTGGTGTGAACTACGATAGCCTCGGTTGCTTGATTAACATTTACTTGAGGTACGGATTTTGTACAATTATGTATTTGTTGGCAAACGAATATTAATGGGCTTCTACAGTGACAGATTTCGGACAAGTCGGGCAGTTTCGATGCATGGAGACAGAAATGGCTACAACAAGATACCATCGGAGGAGATTCAACAGCGAAAAGCACCATCTCGAGTCCTCAGCAATAGAACTGATCATATCAGCTGTAACTACAACATTACTACTTTCCTTCATGATACTTTACGAGGAGGCATCCTTTGGTCAGTATCAATCAAGAGCATCACCACATCGTCTGTGTATCAACAAGGCTCCATTTGCAACATATTTTCATTCTCATCGCCCGCATTACATCTGTTCTCCCTATATCTGGCAGTCCGTGCACTTGTGAGCCTCGCCTCGTCACCGAGACTACTTCCCCCGTGAGCATTTCCCAGGACAAAATCATATGACATTGCAAGCAAAGAGCGGTCGTTGGAACCCATAACCCCTTGGGTCCTATAAACTCGGCCTTCATAGCTCCAAAAAAAAGTCATACTAGTGATAATAATAAAAATGTGATTTAATTCGACTGCACAAGTTACAACACGGAATGCCGCTCTGCTTTCTGATAGTTGAGATTTCCCGTTAGAAGCAGATTTCAAGATTATGTCCGCCTATGGCCGGCCAAAGGCGGCACCCCGACCAGCGGCGCCCGGAGGCATGCCACGGGCCTCAAAGGGAGATCCACCAAAAGCCTCTGGTGGTCCCGGGGGTCCATTGAATCCACCGAGTCCAGGAGGCATGAACCCATGGGGCGGTGCGCTGAAGAAGCCAGGAGGCGGAGGAGGCATGTTGCGTGGAGGCATGCCAGCCATGGCATCTGGAGGCGGCATGCCACCAGGAGGGAAATTGGGAGGAAACATGTGAGGCATGGGAACGTTGCGGTTCAGGCCACCAGGCAATCCAGGAGGAGGCATCATGGGGCCTCGCTGCTGAGGTGGCGGTATCTGGCCTCCGCTCGTCATCCAGCTAGGTGGCATCTGGTCCAACCCAGGAGGAGGCGGAGGTCGCTGCAAAATCTGAGTGGGTTGTCCGAGACGCGCATCGCGTTCGGCATTGTGGAAAGATTCTTCCATTGGGAAGCCAGGAGGTGGCTGCGGGCGCATCTGGCGTTGCTGGACTCCTCGATTCTCTCTTGGCGAAAAGTCCGACTCTTGCATCGGCATTTGCTTCTGCGGCTGAGGTTGGGACTGAGGCATGCTTAGCGGAGCATTGGGCCCCATTCTCATGAGATTCATCAAAAACTCGGTGTTGTTGTTGTTGCGAGCCTGGTCAGGGATCCCTGAGCTCTGGCTAGAAATACGCTGGTGGTGTCCCGCGAGATCTTGAAGAAGTTGGTCTGGCCGAGCAGACTGTTGCTGAGGTCGAGGTGCGAGAATCTCTTGAACGTGCTGGGGCGGGGGCGGACGGCCAATGCCGCCGTTAATTCTGTCTCCACCGTATTGTTGAAATGGCTCTGGGGACGCCAGATTACTCTTCTTCGCCATGTCGGGAAGGTTCGCCTGAGGTGGCGGGGCAAACGGGGAGTGTGCCGGAGGAGTGGCACTCAGGCTCTGCTTCTGGAGCTTCAGAAGTAGCTGCTGGAAGGCCTGTTTCTCTTCTTCGGGAGGAGGGGCGCCCATCGTCGGGAGCGGTCCCAGCCCCGGGGGGAAATGAGAAGTCACGGGTGGCACGCTCGTTGACTGCTCTACTCTGCCTCGTGGTTCCTCCTGGGGTTGGTGGAAGAAGGACGTGAACCTTGACGACTTGCCCACAGTCTTGGGCCTGGCGGCAGTTTCGTTTACTTCGCTAGGAGGGGAATTGGGCTCCAGAGGTCCCTGTGCCTGCATACCACCAAAGGCAAGGAAGAATTTGTCAGGGGCAGCCTCAGCAGCAGAGGGTTGAGGAGGAGGTTGAAACCTCTCAGCCTCGGCAGCAGGTTCAGGAGCCGCAGCTGTTGCCGCAGGCCGCTCCGGAGCATCACCACCTCCTTTGCCTTTCTTCATCTGCTCCATCCATTTCTGGAAGTCTTGCTGGGTGTGTGCTTCGCGGAGTGCATCAGCAGGCTCATCAAACCATTCGGGCTCACGCTCAACGCGCTGTTCGCGGTCGCGGGCCCAACGCCTGTCAGGTGCCCTGCCATTGGCACGATCATCCGCAGTTTCAGTAGTGTCTCGGTCTCTCCAGCTCTTGGTTCGGTCTCGTTCTTTTCGCTCGGCTGCAGGGGACTCTGTCGGCATTGACTCTGCCTTGTGCCAAGAGTCCACTTTGCTCCTGCCGGCACCGTTGCGTGCTCGAGTGTCATTTTCGGTTTCCTTGTTGTCTCGAGCGAAGGCATCAAAGGCTCTTGTTGGGCGGTCACGAGTGGCATCGCGATCGTTTTCTCGCAGGGGCTTCTTCTCATCTCGAAAGTTGCCACCCATGCGGCCGTGGAAACGCTCGGCGCCTTCAGCACCAAAGCTCTTGCGGGGTTTGACCGTGCTCCAGCCATCGCTATCCAAATCGTTTTCTCCGCGGCGACGAACAGCGTTGGGTGCGCGCAGGCGGTCACCGTCGGCTTCGCTGTTTCGATTGCGCAAGGCGAAACGACCCGCGGGGTCAGCGTCTTTGGTCGGTTTTTCACCATCAAGCGTCTTGCTACCTCGGCCAGAAGAAGCAAATGCCATTCGAGGAGGGGCAAAGACAATGTCATCAGGGTCTTGAATGGTCACATTTGTTAGCACCAGGGATCTATCCATGCCACGAGTGTTTTGGGATGGAACCAACTTGTACTGGTCCGCGAGGTATGGTGATTGATGCCAGTGCGGCGATTGGTCTGCTCAAGAAGGGGATTGTCCAGGGACCGAGGTCGATCGTTGACCGGTTTGTTCTGCGCTCGAGTCTGGTCTGGGGGAGCCCTGTATTGCATCAACATTAGTACAAAGCAATCACACTGAAGCTTCCAGCTGGCGTCGAGTTGTGCTCACCCCATCCATTCCTCCGCCGGAGGAAGTTTCTCAGGTTTGACACATAGCGGCGAATCCCTCAAGAAGAGCAGATGCTCTGCGGTGTATCGAATGGCCATAGCAAGGCGGCGAGTGCGCGACGCTCATCCGGCGAATGTCTCGACAAAATCACCGGACAAAGTGGTTGAACCCTTTAGCTAGTCGGCCGAGAGCCGGAAGGGGGGAAAGAGATTAGAGCCTAAGCGTCGACGAGGGTTATTGAGTAGTTCGATTTGGTGGGGTGATGCAACGTGCGTCAATCGACGAGCTCTGCAAAGGTCGCAAGTTGTGATTGCCGCACACGAGCAGAGGCTTGGTGGCCAAGGGAGCTTTTATGATTGTTAGGCGTAGGCAGTGACCATAAAGGACGCGTTGCAATTTCGAGGAGGGAGAGCCGACCACGGAGCTTGCGAGCAGCTGGCGCCAACCCAGAGGCAAGACAAAGGAAGAGATTGAACGAGGAGAGAAAAAGGCGTTGCTGAAAAAGGAGGAACAAGAAAAAACGACTTGGCAGATAATAACAGTAGAAGGGACGAAAGACGAGAGGAGGAGAAGGGAAAAGGGTCAATTATGAGTGTAGCTTCAGCTGTGCGTGTGCGTGTGCGTGTGCGTGCGCGGGGAAGATTGGGCGGCCGGGCGGGAAAAAGAAGACGGTGGATCACGAGGGCCAAGCCGGATGGTTTGAGAGATTGATTTCGTGCGGGCGAGTATCGAGATTCGGGACGGTTCGAGAGTCGTGGCGGGCGAGAGAGGATTTGAAAGGCGGTCGGTTGGGAGGAGGTGGAAATTGGCGATGGTGATGGGAGCAGATTGCGTTTTTGGTGGGGACCTGATTGGGAGAAGAGGCCTGGGAATTGTTCGGTAGGTGGTCAACGAGATTACGGGGCGGTTAGCAGCGTCTTTCAGTGGCACCACAGGGCTTTCAGTGGAGGGGCGGCAAGCGAGCAGCCGTCAGGTCAGGCTGCCTGGGATTTGAAGCCCAAAGTCGCACGTCTGCCGCAGCCGCAGCCGCAGCACCAGCACGATTGCGATTTGGTATTGGATGGGCAAATGGCGCACGGATATTTGGGACAAACAATGAACGGGCGAGTAAATGGAATAGATTGGAAACTGGCAGGCAGGCAAGCAAACATCCAACAATGAAACACGCGCAACGTTGCTTGGCTCTTTGTGCTGGAGAGCGCTTATCAACAGGTGGCTTGAGTTAGAAGAGGATTTACTGGGGGACAAACAGCCTTTTCCATCCTCATCCACTGTCACAATTAAAGAGAACCACCAGTCGTTGGAAAGAGATATAGACAAAACTTCACTTTTTGTTAGCCACATTTGACTACCTATTCATAACCATCGTGATATTTTGCTGTGCAAGGCAAAGCCCAATCCAAGCATCCTAGGGTAAGGTAACCTCTCTCTCTCTCATCATCACCACCAGTCCCCTCCATAAATCCCTGGCATCCAATGAAAAAGCAACCCCAACACCCTCCCACACCAATTTTTCCCTCGCACTCGCACTCACAACTCAACTAATGAGTTACACGAGAAACTTCCCCCAATAGCCCCCTCCCACATGCCCCCTCCAACTCGGCCTCCCCTCCCTAAAAACTCTACATTCTCGCCACCGCCGCAGGCACCTCCTCCTCCAGCGGCAAAATGTGCGGCAGCGGCCCGACAGGCGTGATGCTGAGGGGGTTGATCTGCGTATGGCTGCGCGTGTAATGCCACTTGATGTGGTCAAACTGCGTCGTGTCCTTGAACGCGGGCAGGTTCCAGTACAGGTTGCGCATCCACTTGTGAAGGTGAGGGTAGCCGCTGCGAATGTCGCGGATGTTGCACTTGAAGTGCTGCACATAGACCGGGTCGAAGCGGACCAGCGTCACGTACAGCCGGATGTCTGCCTCGGTGATGTTCTTGCCAAAGTAGTAGGGGCCTTCGGTTTGCGAGGCCAGATGCTTCTCTGCGCGGTCGAGAGCCTCGAAGAGGGCCACGACGGCTGTCTCGTAGGCCTGGGAGCTGGTGGCGAAGCCGGACCTGTAGACGCCGTTGTTGATGAGGCTGTATGTCCACTCGTTTGTCTCCTCAATCTGGTTTCTGAGGTTCTCTGGGTAGAGAACAATGGAGCGATACTTTTCTTCAATCAAGTCGTCAAACTGGAAATTGAATTGTTAGTCACGTCGATTTGCTTGTCTATCCTCGGAGATGCGGCAACTTACCTCTGTTCCGAGCATTCGAATAATCTCGCTGCTCTCATTACTGACAATCTGTCTCGTCTTCTTGTCATACAGAACGGGTACTGTGAATCGTCCAGTGTAGTCTTTGTTCGACTCAAAGTACACCTCCCGGATATGCGTAAAGCCCTCGTGCAGAGGGTCAGGAATGACATTCTCGCCAGGGATGTCCTTGTCCTCCTTGGTGGCAAACCGCCATCCCTTCTGCTCCAGATGCCAGTGCACCACGGAGAAGGAAATAATGTCCTCCAGGCCCTTGAGCTTTCTGGTGATCAATGTTCGGTGCGCCCATGGACAGGCATAGCTGACGTAGAGGTGATACCTCCCTTTCTCAGGAGGAAACTCAGCACCGGCCTCGCGGGAGATCCAGTTGCGGAACGAGCTGACTTGACGCTTGAACTCGCCAGAGGTGTCGCCGGGCTTGACCCAGTCGGTGATTTTGCCCTCGTTGGAAGCCTGCAATTATCGGATACACGTGTTAAGATACATGATTCAAAATACTCAATTCTTGGAGGGGATCACACGGTACTAACCATCCTGATTTGAGTTGGAAACTGTGATGATAATAAAGGTCGTGTAATACTAGTATTGTTTGTTTTGCGTAGACTTTCCCCAGTTGCACTACCAGAAAATGTCGAATATGTCAAACTTGTTGCAAATTGCTTGTGATTGTTCTTGAACAAAACCTCAAAAGATCTGGTTCTCAACGGCCGAATTGCTCTCATTTAATGACTGAAATGCCTTCTCCTCACTCACCACCCGGGAGCTAGAAGGCCTATATATACTCAAACCACTCTACAATGTATCCTCTACAACGCCAATTGCCCCCTCACAAGCCCACAACGCGAGATCCTTCAGCTTAGCCCTTTAGCGTTCCAGTGGTTACGATAGCCTATGTGACTGTGTTCTGACTTAAGCATTGCTAAAGCTTCGGGCGACGCTTCCATGTTAATAATCCACACACCCATTATTCCAAATTGCCCTTTGTCGAAACTAACTTAGCGCGCTTTCTAATTGTGACGTAACAGCGCTCACAAGCGTTAGCGCCTTTCATCACTCAGCCATCTGCGTCTTTAGTCATCACCACAATTGTCTCACTCGCATCCCTGCTATTCAAGGGAACAGAGTACGTAAAGCATACTGAGAGGATCTAATTCTACAGAGATGCAGTGATATTTTTACATAGAAGTACTGTAAATAGAACTGCTACTACAATGGCGTCTGAGATTGATAGAAGCGTTGCCATGACATACCGATGCAAAGGGTGACAAGGCAGAGAGAATACATAGCACCAAGACGGGACTGATTTGTCAATAAAGGTCATTCTTTTCTGTTCCAAATATCTACTTATGTAGTGACTACTTATGAACCGCGCCGAGTCTATTGAATTCAAATCAAACTAATCAAATATTAACCTTGATGTACGGAACCTCCACGTCCTCTTCGTCCAGATCCTCAGCCACCATCTCAAAGATCAGCTCCTTCTGGTGGGAGGGAATGGGCTTCTTGGAAATGGTCTCCACTAGTTCACTAAGCTTGAGTGTGTAGCGGTCCTTGAGCTTGGACGGAGGGAAGAAGCTTGCATACAGCAGGCTGACGCCAGAGCTCAACATGCTGATGCTAAGACCCTTCTTCTCAAAGTAGTCGAGAAGCTCCTTGAGCGTAATGTTGCCGACCTCGAATCGGTCCCAGATCTTGTCCAGCTTGACTTTGCCCTCGGGTCCCTTGTATTCGACCTTGGGGCTGGAAATGGGCTCGCTGAACCCAAAGAAGGGCAGAGCCAGGTTGATGAAGCCGTTCTTGAACTGCTCGATATCATCCTTGCCGTCGATGATCTTGTACAGCTCAAGGACGACCAGGCCAGTGACAAGAGCTGTTGTCGTGGCAATGGCTGGGATGATCTTGCCTGCGATGAACTTGGTCTTGTGTCTATCGGCAGCCTCAATCTTGTAGTTTTCGGCTCTCAGGTTGCTGCAAGCAGTGATGAAGTCGATGTGGTGGTTGGTGTCATCGTCCTTTTCGAACTCGACGGGCTGCAGCTGGAAGCCTGCAAGAGTGCTTGCCGAGGGAAGGCTGGAAGAGAGAGCTGTGAGCTCATCAGTGTCGTCGAAGCTGCTGGCGTTGGGATCCTAAATACAGAGTCAGCATCACTGCGATCTATTATAGCCAAACTTTTCAATCAAGGTAGACTTACAGGTTCCTTGTCATCCGCCTGGATCTTGACGTTTGAGTCAGGGGTGAAATCAGGCACAATGACATTCTCAAGTTCCTTCAAGTAGATGGCCCTATCAGTGCCGGGAGACTTGATGTTGAAATTGAACGCATGCAGGTTCGCGGCAGCCACGATGAATCCAAAGTGAGTCTCGTTGTTGGGGTCGAACTTGAGCGCGTCCGGAGCTCTCTTCGGGCCGGACCAGAAGGGAGTGCCACCCGAGGTCACCGAATCCTTGGGGAAGTTGAACAAGAGCTGTTGGACCTTGTTTGCAAACTCCGTTTCAAAGAGCAGGCGAGCCCAGGCAATGCAGTCCTCAAAGGTCCGGGGTCGCTCGGTGGTAAGGTAGTTGCGGATCGTCTCCAGAGTTTCCTTGTGGTTGCCGCCCTGCTTCAGAGTGGCCTCGATGAAGTTGGGCTGAGTCAGGTAAAGGTTCACGGTCTGGGGAGCCTTGACAAAGCACTTCTCAAACATGTACTCCTTGGCCCAGGCAATGGTGTGCTCGATCTTGTTGGGGAAGCTTCGGATTGTGCACATGGGGAACTCCTTCTCGGGGGGATCCTGGGAGGAAGAGTAAGACTCTGTCAGGTGGGGCAGGACAACCTGCGTGTTGCCCTTGGTGCCCAGAGTTCCGCTCTCCAGCAACGGCTTGCGGAAGAAGACGCATCTCCGGTCAACGTAGGTTCTCGCTTCGACATTGTCCAGGGCGTTGGTGACTCCATCAAGGCTTCGCCAGAACTCCTCATTGAAGACATGCTCAGTCTCGGGGCTAACGCGCTCTCGCAGAGTCTCAATGTGGCCTTCTAGCTCTGGGTTCATTCGCTGCACGGCCTTGGCGGCGCAGTCGCTCTTCATGCTGCCGACATCAGCGGCTCGGAAAAGGAACTGTCGGTTGAGGTTGCTCTTTTCGATGGAATCCATGTCAGTGACATAAATCTTGCCCTTGGGTCCCGTGCCCAAGCCAATCATGGCCCAGTTCTTGAGCATCTCGCAGCCAATGGCGCCGGCACCAACGAGGAACTGCTTGAGGTTGGCAATCTTCTCCTGGTACTCGGTTCCAAAGACAGCAATCTGGCCATCGTAACGGCTGCCGATGGGCTTGCAAAGCTCGGGGCTTCGCTTGGTAGTAGTGGGAAGGGACTCGAGGGAATCAAAGTACATCCATTGCTGGATGGGGTTGAATTTGCCAGACACGGCCTTGAGGACCTCCTGAGCAGCGATACCACCAAAGAGTGCTGCCATGGGGCTAAGGTCACCAAGGGCCTGGAAACTCAATTCTTTCAAGAGCTTCTCGTCAATATCAATCTCGAGCTTCTCATCGGCGGCAAACGTCTTGGCGGCCTCGAGAACCACAATAGCATCTTTCTCGTCCATGGGGTTGGGCAGTCGTCCATTGGCGACTTGGAATGCATGGAGAGCCTGGAATCCGAGATGAAGCTGCTGGGGTCGGTCGAATTTGGCGTAGTCGGAAATGAGGAACTCAGGCTCCTTGAGGGCGGCTGTGAAGCTTTTGAAGTCGACAACCTTGGGCATCTTGACCTGCTGGTAAATTCCCCCACGCTGGTACTGTCCAAGACCTGACACATCGCCGATGGAGAAGGTGTACGGGCCCTTAACCGTAATCTTACGCGGCTCACAGCCGTTCAGCCCCTCCATGCCCTCAACTTCGGAAAATGTGACGTAGTCTCCATCTTCCAAACCGTGTCGAGTCTCGTCGAGTGCCGAGACTAGACCCTCCTCATCCACACCAGCAACAATGCCGCTCAAGGGAGCCTCGCCGGTCTGATCGATAATGGTAAACTTATCGCCAAAGTCGCAGAAAATGGAGCCAAACAGGCCAAATGTGTCGACTATGACAACGTAGATGCCCTTGGAGTGGCAGTAGTCGCCAACAGCCTTTTGTGTCGAGATTGGGGCATTTGTCAGCACCACAACTTGGTACTTGTCAAACTGGGCAAAGTTGTCCTCGATGCTAAAATTTGCTGTTAGCAATGCTCCCCCAAGCGTCTAAATCTGTGAATCTGTTGTCGTACCTAGGAGATTGGTGGACCTTAACGGGGGTATAGGCGTTGAGTTCTGCGACACGCGGGGCCGTAACTTCATCTCTGGGCTTGCCAACATCCTCAGGAGTCAAGAAGAACTGAGCAGAGAGATCGGCAATCTGGACCGGGGCAGGGTCGTAGACGGTCAAACTTTTGACACCGGCCAAGGCAATGTTCTTTGCAATCTCAACACCCAGACCCTTGAGACCAACGACGAGGACGTTGGAGGCGCCCATGCGGCGCATGGCTTCGTGGCCTAGGACATAGAGCTGTCGACTGTATAGGGACTCATCGATCTCTGTGGTTCCGACGACGGAGTCATCGACTTGCATTCGGGTTGCAAGATCGACCTCGGGAAGCTTGGCAGCCTGGTGGATGGAGGCCGTGGTCAGTTTCGCGCAGTCTTTGGAGGGGTCATACAACAACTCACGGCCATGGTTCTCTTGAGGTTCTGTTGAGACTCCCCTTCAGAGAGCCTTCGCTTCGCCAGCGTTCCGGGGCTGGGCTGTGACGAAATCTTGGATATGGTGATCCAGCACCTAGGTCGAGCGTGACCTCACCCAGATGCTGCTGATAACGAGGAAGAGGGCGGCTTGAGGAGAAGCCTGTTGTGGTTTTTGGCGGTGCCAGAGAAGACTCGTCGTTCGATTTGATGGAGGAAAACAGTGATCTTCTTGCCGGAAAAGACAAGAAAAGGGCGTTGCAACAGATGTGAAGTTGGTTTGTAATGGACAGGATTCAGAGGCCAGGCGCTGGTCTGCACTGGTCTGCACTGCATTGGACAGGCTCCAGTTCTTTGTGATGAGGTAATGTGGCTAATCGTGCCACTGACAGCCGCTGAAGGAGTCGCCAGTCGCCTGAGTCGAGTCTCGCTTGCGCTGCTGACAGGCGGTACAAGGCAGTACAAGAGTACGAGGCAGAAGTACCGAGAAGAGGGGCAGGAGAAGCTGAGGCAACGCATGCGGGGCAACAAGGCGGGGCATTGCGGCTGTGATTGGCTGGAGGGCGCAGCTCTTAGAAATAGCTTGAGGAGCAGCCCAGGTACCTGCTTTGGAACCGGTCAGAGCGCCATGGAAGCTCGACGCGCTGATTTTTTCAGGGACAGAAGCTTGATGGGTTTTTGATATGGATGGGGGGAAGAATCGGGATTTCTGAAATGCGACAATTCAGTGGTAGATTTGCATACAGAGCTTTCCGATGGGTCCGGCAGCTTGGAGGTGCCTTGGAATGCTGTACGGGAGAGGAGCTGTCAGTTCAGCCTCTCAGGTGGGCGGAGTAGCTCAAATCAGAGCTGCTGGGATGGAATCCAAGATTCAATCAGAACATCTACGTTATTCTCTTGCTGCTTGGGTTAACATGTTATTACGGCGTAATTACAAGCTCGGGCGATTCAAAAAGAGCACTAAATCACACGAAATACCAAGAAAAGTTATTCATTTCTCCCGGATGACACAAGTAGTCCTCAATTCTCAAGGATACACTATTTCATCATCTATATATCCAAAACGTTGCATCGGGGCTCTGTTGATCCCGTATTTTGTGTATCCAATCCCTTTATCGTTGTTTTACTGTATTTACCTAATCTGGATAAGGTGAACATCGCTACCGAAACAGTTAGTTTTAGCTGTGATACGGCTTGAATACAGGTAGGCTTACAAGATGAGGTCAGAGTTGGCGGGGATGACGCCAGGGATGGCCCTATCCAAATGTTAGAAGGCGTTTCATTTCTCTTGTAAAACTTCTTTCGTCTCAAATCCTAATAGGGCGATTTGTATGCAAACTTGGGCGGTAGGAGTCTCAGTTGGCTTACCTGGCACCGTAGGCGAAATCGCTATAACAGACTTTTGTTAGCTGACTCTCACGAGGCATAGAGACCAAGAGTGGACAGTACCTGGAAATGTCGAGTCTAGCCTTCTCGCCAACCTTCATGGTCACAACGGCTTCGTCCCATCCTGTAGAGCACAATCAATATATAAGCCATCCTGCGTATTCGGTAAACGCACCCTTGATGACCCGTTGAACACCGATTGCGGTCTCGAATGTCGGGGGGCTTCGATCGTATGAAGAGTCGAACCTAGTACGACTTGATTAGTACAATGCCGATGGGAAAACAATCCTTATAGAACCTGTCAATCCACGTACTTCTTTCCCTTGTTATCGGGCTGGGAGGTGTCCTTGAGCCAGCCGGTGTAACCCATAACGACGGTCTGTCCCTTTTGAGGCTCAGGGCCAGTGCCCTCTTCAAGAATAGTCTTTTCAACACCCATGATGTCTTGGTTTAAACTTTGGAAAGATTCGATTCTAATAAAATGCAGTTACGTGTTTGAGGAATGAGAGAATTTCGCAGCTTCGAAACGACGAGCTGACCCCTATATCTACAGAAACACGAAAACTTATTCCGGCGGGGTAATCCGTACTTGTTCCTTCGGCTTCTCCATGATGACGACTTTGGCGCAGGGATATGAGGGGAGGGTGCCACGTTGCTATCCCCAAATTGTCTTACTTGCCTGCGGCTGGCGGACTCGCCCCGCTTCAGCATGAAAGCATGCAGCTCTCCTCGACATTGAGCTGAAAAGTCTCGTCCGCAAGCGTTCGAAATGGTGTGACTTGTGCTAGTTCGAATCTGCCCGTGTAGCGCCGGCAAGGTGAGCTTCTGTGCCTAGGAGCTAATGTGAATCCGGGACTGCTGAGGGGTCAATTCCTATTAAGAGTAGCCGCCCGACGCGAGTCCCAAGAGCAATCGTAGATGCCGCTATGTCTGATGCTGACACTCGGTATGGAGGTGGTAGCCACAGCATTTTCTGAGAATTCCATGTGATCCACTCCGCGTCGTTGCTGAGGCCGATGCCCGTCATACTGGGTTCTCGGCTGCCGCTGGAGAAGGATGAATCGCTAGGCATTGCGGCTCCTTTGTCAGATTTGCCGGGAGGGTCAAAGGTAAAAGTGCCGACATTGGTGATTAGACTGGACCCGATGGAGTCAAATTCCATGTGATTGGCCAGTCCGCAAATACTCAACTCATCAACGCAGTGTCCTGTAGCCGCGTCAAAAACGTCTACCTTGATCTTTCCCTCCTCATAGAGTATAGCAAGGTGTTGACTGTCGGGCGAAAATTGAATTTGACTTATATCCCTTGTCCAATTGAAAGGCTCTGCTGGGTAACTGCGTTTAGCCACACAAGCTACGGTGTCCATATCCCAGATTTTTACCATTGACTTAGACGAGGCGGCTATCTTGGAGCCATCTGCTGAAATCGCAACCAGAAGCGCTGGCTCTGTAAAAGAATCGCCCATTTCTTTAAGATCCTTTGTTGCCAGTTGACATAGACGTATGACTCCATCATTGCAAGCGAGAATAAGATGTGTGCCATCTGGAGAATATGTAGAGGAAGATACCCCATAAGTTTCGTCTCCAAAGGAATAAAGGAGTTTTCGGGACTTTATATCCCAGCAAATTAGTTTGCTCTCCCTCGTGGTCACAGATAGTGTTACATCATCTGATGAAAATGTAATTGATCGTATAACAGACTCCGCTCCTTGCAGTAAGAGTTCGTAGTGACCAGTCGATGCGTTCCAAAGTCGGAGATCCATACCGCCTTCGATTGAACCGGCAGAAACTAACATTGAACTGTTCGAAGAAAACGTGACGGACCTTGGGAAACCAAATAGACCACGGCGGTTCATGAGATAGTCAAATGGAGCGGAGAGCATATCCAGAGGGATCAACAAGGGTGCCCAGGCAAAAAGTTGGTGATCATCACCCGTCCCTATGCATTCTCCATTGGCGGCAGTCCAAAGCTTTAGGACACGATCCCCAGATGTAGTTGCGATTTTCTTCTTATCTGAAGAAAATACAACTTCTAGGATCGCACTCTCATGGCCTTCGACTTTTGCAGATTGAGTTCCTACAGCAAGATCCCAAACCTTAATATTAATCTCATAGTCTGCTGATATGAGGAATTTCTCGTCATATGAGAAGGTAATACTAGCAACTTGCTTGTCGTGACCCTTATATACCGCGATACAAGCACCTGTGAATGCATCCCATATTCTTATGTCCTTATCATAGGAAGTAGAAGCAATTCTGCCTTCATCCTTCGACAGGATGACATCAGAGATCGCAGCGCGGTGGCCTTCTAGGAGAGACTCGCATTTGGCGGTTGAAGTATTCCAAATACCGATAGCATGGCCTTTCATAGGGCTGATGAGTCGGCTGCTATTAGAGAAGAATACTAGGTCCACTGATGCTATCAGATCAGCTCCCTTAGCCACCAATCTAGCGCCAGAAACTATGTTGCTAAACATGAGAGTGCCTCCGTCATCGACCGATGCCAATAATTGACTGTTTGGAGAAATGACTGCTGATTTGATAGCACTCTTGTGCCCATCACTGAGCACCATCTTGATGTAAGTTTGTCTTGTGTGTAAAAGTTTGACAGTGTCGAGATTAGAAATTATAATGAAAGCCAATCCGTCAGGAGAAAACCCAACAATTCGGTCAGTCCCGTGGGCGTAATTATAAGTCGCGACGGGCTTGTCAAAGTTTCTGTCCCATATCCTTAGAGTTCCGTCTCTTGATACTGAAGCAAATTGTTGGCCGTCCATGGAAAACATGGCACTTGTAACCTTGTCGGTATGGCCTCTATATTCCCCAACGCAATTTCTTGTTGTGGCGTCTATGATTTGGAGAACTTTGTCCCCAGAGATGTAGAGCAGTTCTGTGCCATCAGATGATATTCTAATAGAATCGCGCAAAACCTCTTTGTGTGTTGCAACGCAACATGCTGTTTTTGTATCCCAAATTTTGATTGCACCTTTATTTGGGAGAATAGAAAGAAATCTATCACCAGTTGGAAGTGCCAAAACACTTGTGTCCTTCATATCGTGATCTTCAATTGTTGCTATGCAAGGATCCCAGTGAGATTGCATTACTGGCAAGGTACTGAGCCACGATGGAATGCTCGATTTGAACAAGCACTTGATAGTGCTCATTTCTGGAGCAAAAATTAGAGCGGATGAATGGATTTGGAGCGGCGCTTTGTCTAATGTGGCCATATTAGCCACAACAAATCGCCTCGCATCATGCAAAAAGCTCCCGATGACTTGTGAATTCATTTTCTTTTCATTCTTTTGTTAGTCACGCCCAGAATTGATACAGATAGTGAATATATCGAGACTTACATCAAGCTTCTGCAACAAGATGTCCAACATGTAGGCGCCCTCTGTGCTTCGCCCCAGAAGGCTCAGGGCCTCAAGCCAATTAAGTAAGTAGCTCGACAAGAATTTGTGCGTCTCATCATCATCCCGTATCGTTCGATTACTTTGACTTAAATGGTGGACCCAATGGATGCAAGCATATTGGATTGCATTGGGTAGACATGAATCGATGACCTTTTGGCTTATATCAGATCGCAGTGTACCCGGAGATTGAAGGGAACAAATGTCTTCTCTGAGAACGCCACCTGCAGACAGCAACTTTATGCACTGTGAGAATAATTTCGAATGAGCAATTTGCTCATCGACCCAGAAAGGATATTTGATGGGATCAACTTTCTTTTCAGGGTCAACCAGGAAATCTCGGAAAGAAAGATGCAACAGTCTCACAGGGGTATCCAAGTCAATAGGAACGCCTAGTACTGAATGTAAAAGGTCAAGCTGATCTTCGACGACGTCGGTAGTGACATCGAGGAGATGAGCAAGGCTGCGTATGGATAAAGGTTGAGCTAGGGTAATTATTGAGCCAACCAAGTATCGGAATCTAGTCAACACCTCTTGCCTAGCAGATAGCGAAAGGTCAACAACAAGGCCGTCCAAGGTCGGGAGATACGTCATATCAAGACCGGATGTCTCTATTTTGTGATACTCGAGAATCTTCCGTAGCTGATGATGAGGGCCTCCTAGTCTTCTATCTCTGAGGAAGCGGCATATTGTTGCGGCGACAATGAATAGCGGGACTGCTGAGACGACAAGTTTTTGCACTATATCGTCTCCGGGCCAGTCAGGAGATATTTTGCGATGCTCCGTGACAGACTTGTTGTAATCTGCTTTGATCGTATGAAGCTGATGTCTCATGAATAGCTCTATGTCATGCTCAATAGTGGTAGACGACACTGCGGCAAGGAGTAGATTGTCATATTTCCCACTAATTTCTTCGAACCCTAGTCGGATAGGCAACTCTGGTCTGCTTGTGAGAAATATTTTGAGCCGTGGATTATTTCTTTGTTTAGCTTTTGACAAGATGCCAACAAGTGTCCTCATACTTTCTTCATGACCACATTCATCGAGAGCGTCAATCACAATAAGCAGATTTGGCGACCAACATCCCGGATTCCTTCCCAGTGGATCCAAAATCAGCTTCTGAAACTGATCACTTAGAGGTTTTTCGTGAATTTGAGGATCGCCGTCAAGAACTTCGCGGATTCGTGGAGCAAGGGAAGGAATTCGACGGACCAGCTGGGCGGCGATTGTGGTGATGAGAAAACTTGTTCTGCCGCGATCTCCTTCGCCCCTCTTGAAGAAAAAGCTAGCACCTAGTATGCTCTCATTGGCAAACGATTGAGCGATTGTTCGTGAAATGGTAGACTTTCCAGTCCCTGCCATGCCATTGAGCCAGAAGATGGACTGGGCATCGGGGCTGGCGCTCCACTTCTGTATTTGCTCAATGATGTGATTCCGCGTGCCTTGAAGGCAGAAAGATTCCTCTCCGTCTACACTGGAGTCGTAGGTAGCTCCTTCTGCAACTCGTAGCTTGGATAGAACGATTTCTTGATGGACATCTAGAAGGATCGCCCTGGAGGTGTTAGGACTGAGAGCCAAGATGGCCAGGATAGCCGGAGTAGTCATAGTAACCATTGGTTAGAGGAGGTGGATATCTTACGTTTGCTCAATATTGACATGCAACAAAATATTAGCTTTCTGTCTCTCGATTGCCACAAAGAACTCATGAATTTCCCTCTTTTTGAAAGGCCAAACTGCTCTGACATTTTTGGCGCCCAAGTCAAGCTTTGCAACTAACTCGGCTAGCAGCCTGCGAAGGTCGAAAACTGCCTGACGGAGGCTTGATGATTCTAATTTGGAGGATCCCTTCGGGCTCTGAAGTAAAAGCTCGAGCTCTTTGATGACCGCTGTCAGACGGTCAACCTCTTTCAATAGCTTTCGCACATCTTGAGGTGCTCTTTTCACGTCCACACAGTAGATGGAGCACATGACACCGATCTTGACGAGGAGGTCAATGACCTGCGATATGTTGGATAAAAGCCCTAGGACATCCATAATGACGACATTGGAAGGCTATGCATAAAGGCAGACTCGGTAAAACATGAAAAGTGACAGCAGCAGTAGAAGTGTTGGGCAGAATAGAAGCGATAGAGAAAGTAGCGCTAGTAGAAAGAAGCCCAGAGCAATGCACGAGAAAGCGAATAGCGACAGTTGAAAGAGCGGTAGTGACGGGAAGAATAGGAAACATAGAAGAGAGTGGAAATTAGAAGAACGGAATTGTAGAAAATGTGAATTTGATCAATAGGCAGAAAGGGCCGTAGCCTTGAAACCAGGCGGGGTTTGTGAGGCCCATTGGCAGTGGCAGGGGATCAAAGATACAATTCAATCAGGTATATCGCATTGGATCCATTTGCAACTAACCGAGGCGATATGACCAGCCCGCAACTGCAGCTACCCTTGACATTCGTCAGCGCCTTGTTACTGTATCAATACAGAGGTAGACACTGAATATAATAAGCGCCGACCCGAAGCGCCGGGATGTGAAAATCAGAGGAGGGCGGCGGCTATTTCTCGAAACTAAGGATTGCAGACGAAACTGATTGGGGGCACAGAGCAAAAGTACACAGATTATTCAATAGATGAATATAAGTATTTGTGCGATTACTAGGCTGGATCCTCAATCCGGAATAATTCTACGCGCCCCTCTTGTACGGACATGGCACATGCATGTATTGTTGCCCGTACATGTGTTTTCAGAAGGGAGCAACTTAGAGGGATTTTTGTTCCAGTAGCATTATAAACACTCGTGGAAGAGCATTGTGTGTGCTATTGTGGTTTGCGTCATAATATTGCTTGCGAATATGCCTTGGTGGCAGATAGAATCCCAGTCGCATATTACTGCTCAATCTGTTCAATACCAGCATCAACTGGTTTGTAACCTTGGTATAATTGGAGACAATAGTGAATTTAGTTGAAACAAACGACTATAATCACTCGTGTGAAAATCATGAGGCCGATGTATTCAAATCTTGTTGATAGTGGCGCTGCATACATGTACGGAAAAAGCGAGAAGCTTTCCCACCAACAACTGAGCAGGCGCAACCGTGATATCACAGCAACGGGGGAAAACCAAACGTGTGCTAAGCAACGGAAAGTTGAACAAAAATTGGTTGTCGTCATGATTTCCTCTATTCGAACCCTGTTGTGTTTTATTCCTGAGGCCCTTCTCCCACGGCACTCCCAAGAATCTCCCCCCTAAACCACAACAGCATGTCATCGCCACCCCTCTGGATATTGTTGACTAGAATCTTGCATAATACAGCCTCACTCTTTTATTTCAAATAACTCGCTCATTACAAAAAGCATTAGGCAGCCCGGGAGTGTACTGTGAGCGAGTGTCCAGCGACTAGCCTCGAGTGTCAACCAGGGGTTAGGTCTGCAGAAACTGGCAGCCCAAACTCCTGCCAGCTGGCTGCCACTCATCAACAATAACGCGTTGGCTATAAAGAAGAATCTCTGCTCGCCGCGTAAACATTGAAACGAAATTTCCCTTCACCACACGCGTTTGTTGGATCACGTCGAGTTCAACACACGCTTCCAGCTTCTGAGGCTCAACTGCACTTGAAATACAACGACGTGAGTGGTATCATCAGTTGATAAACATTCTCGTCACTATATCCTGACGCTAATCATATTAAATAGCTTCAGCTCCGTGCTCTCTCGCCAGCTTGTGGCGGGCACCATCTCTCAGGATGACTATTCTTCATGAACACAACCGAAGCCGCAGCTTGGAGGCGCTCCGTGGAGACTTCCTTCACGCCATTACCAACACTACTGAGGGTGTTCATTTCGCTTCTACCACCCTTCTCGAAGACAAGGATGTCGAGAAAGAAGTTCTTGCTGCGCTTTGCCCCGCCAAGGCGAACAAGGCTACTGATGTTGCAATTACCCATTTGAGCAAGCTCTTTGTCCAGTGCAACAAATGGCTTCCTGTCCTTGAGCAGCGTGGCCCAGACATGTACTGGATCGTGGTTTCTTCCACCACCTCGCAGATGCAGGGCATCACCTTGTCGGCCACTCAGGCTAAAGCGGTGGCCTTTTCTCTTCTCCGAGCCAGACAGCGCTGGATCATTCGCCAGATCAACCCTAAGTCTGCCAGCACCAACGTCAAGTCGCACCTCATCGCTGGCATTCAGCGTCTCCTCCAACGTTTTGAGGAAAAGGATGAGTATCCCGGCGCCGTCAACTGGCAGAAGGAACGAGAGTGGAAGCTGACTCAGAGAGAAATCCGTGATGCTAACTCGCGTCTCATGGGCCCGGGTGGCCAGCTGTCTCGAGGCCGGATTGGCCTTTCGTTCCACTCGCCTCATAACTTATACCCCATCGGCCAGCTTTCTAGTGCGCCCATGTTGGAGAGAAACGCTCTGGGCTTGCTTGATAGCTGCGTGGAGAAGATCACCCCGGCCGAAGCTGTGCAGGCTTTGCTCTCTCATCAGACTCAGGAGGCTGCCGTTGCTGAGCAGCTAGCTTCTGCGGAGAATGCCAAGAAGGGACATGAAGCTACCTCAAGCTTTACCCCAGGAAAAGCTACTCAGGACGACGACGCACGCAGCGTCTCCAGCAAGTCCCCAAGCAGCCTCATCGGCCGCGTCATTCCTACCGCTCTGAAGACCAAGTTCAAGCCGAACTGGATGAAGGGTCCCAGCTCCCGCAAGGACTCTGGTCAGAGCATTGCTGAACGTCCCAAGCGAGCTCAAACTGCCGACGCTCCGCCCCAGGTCAACTCCTCGTCTACCAAGAAACGCTTCTTGAGCGAGGACACTGCTGCCCCAGCCAAGAAGCAAGTTGTGGCCAAGGGAAAAGCTCGATCTGTTTCGAACCCCGTCGTCAGCCAGGCATCGCTCACACCAGCCAAACCGGCTCAGGTTGCTCGCTCGGTCTCTCTACAGATTCCCAAGTCGTCCAAGAAGTAAAGGCTACGTGCTTGGACATGCATCGAATACTGTTGCAAGTGTCTTACGAATTGGCTTGAATCAGAGTCGTGGATATGGCTTTTGAAGGCTGGATGGAATATGATGAATGTCACAGGGCTGGATGGGTGGGCTGACATTATTGATGAGTTGACATGGAATGGGCTTATAGGTTGAGGGATTAGGGAATACGTGTATGAGTTAGCAATCTATAGCCCAGAGGTATCCAAAAATCAACTCCAAGTATTGACTCGAATGGTATGGAATTATAGATGATGTGAAGATGTGAAGATGTGAAGATATGAGGATGTGAGGATGTGAGGATGTGAGGAAGTTCTTTTCAGTGCAGAAGTGATTGCTTGCAGCTCGGAATAGCCGTGCGCAGCCACCTATGCGTTCCTACATTAGCGGCCGCACTACATAAGGTGGCATTTCACAGCATTTTTAAACCCTCCCGGAAGCTTGATTTTTAACCAGCGCTGTAAAATGTTGCCTAAGGCGAAATTTATTCTAATTCAGAGCACCCAAATTCGAATAAACAGAATGCTTGTAATGTGTCTGTTTATTACACGTTCCAATATAATAGGGTAAATGATTGTAAATTCACATTTTAGTATTTATACATATCTTTCAAATGCCTCTCTTGGCGACTTCAGGTCAATACTTTTCATGTAACACAATCTTGGCAAAATGGCGGTGCAGAGCCTTGGCAGGAGTCTGGAGGTTTAGATGCTGTGGGTTATGATACAATATCGGGCCGTAGTCCTGTAAGATTGTTACTCAGTTGTGCTAATATTATGGATATAATGGAAAAGTAAGAGAGTTGTTTATTTATTCCTTCTTGTGATACTCCTACAGCCTTGTGTTGCCTTTAATATACTGGCGGCGACTGATGAGTACCAAAATAGCAGCAGCTCCAGACTCCTCTCGGATATCGCCGTTGCACCCCCCAATGTTTTAGGTAGTTTAGGTGACAGCTCTGCCAAGACAAACGCCCTAGCGCCCTGCGGATAGACGCTGACTTGGCATTCTTTAGTGTGCACATCACCCCTTTAGCGCAGTTGCTTGGCCCTTGTATTGATCTCGTGCAGCTGGGATGGAGCTTACCTGTGTCCATACGGAGTCCAGTAGTATAAGAACATTTGAATATTGGAAGATAAGAGGCAGCAAGGACGTACTCAGTACTGTACATGTCAAGTACAGGCAGATCAATGACATCAGCTTTGGGACATAATTTTCGGAGAGTAGATTCCTTCCGATGCCCTAGCAGTATGAAACCGGCCACAAAGAAAACATCGAGATGTATCTTGTAAAGAAAAAAAGCCCTGTTACGAATCTGTTGCAACATTCTCGGATAATCGGCAAGGCGTCGTGACGTAAGTGGACGAGTTCCCTGTCGATGATCTTGGCAAGACAGACAAAGGGAATGACTGCAGGAAAAATGGAGTTGAGGCACTAGAATGGACGCCGTTCTAGATCTGGGTGCTGGGCTGCAGCGGTTCGCATATTGGCCAAGCAGGTGACAAAGGCGATGCGCAAGGCGTTTTTTCCCGTCAAAGGACATGTATCTTCTCAGCCCCCATTGCGATGACAGGCACCTCTGCGATTCCTATTTTTGACCCTTGCACATCCCGTTTCTGGTGATAATTTTGGGCACTTCAGTGTTTTATTTTATGGCTTAGATTGGGAATGCTGCTGACTCTGGCTGGTTCACCTCACTTGGCCTAGCTCTGTTTATATCGCTTGATTTCCTGGTGGCTCGTTGGAGGCCTTTCCCGACGACTGATCCGGCTCTAGCCCTACAAGTAGCTACAAAACCGCCAGCGACCCCTCACAACGTCATTTCGCCTTTTCGGGAGGCTGAGCACGGACAATCGAGTCTTGGCAGCCTTGCTCCTCACGATACGCCCGCCTGAGGCTTCATTATATCCATCTTATACTTGGTGCTTGATCGTCTGTTTGTTCATTATGCCGGGAAACATCACAACTCACCACGACGACACCACGCCCGAGTCGAGCGACGGTGATCAGCATGAACGTGACCATGAAGAACACGAAGGAGAACACAAGGGACCTCCCGGTGGCTTTGACAAGACTCCCCTTCCTGATGCCCCCCAAGGATACACTATTCGCTTCGTCTTTCACGCCGCGTCCAACATCCCGGTTGCGGATTTCCACACGGGATCCTCAGATCCCTTCTTAGTAGCAACGCTCAAGGGAACGCAGCCGAAGCGTCACAAGGAAGACCCCGATTTGAAATACCGAACGAGAACCTTGCACCGAACTACGGAGCCGAAGTGGGAGGAAGAATGGGTTGTGTCCAACGTACCTCCTACCGGCTTCACCCTCAAGTGCAGAATGTACGATGAGGATGTTGCAGACAAGGACGACAGGCTCGGCAATGTTACCATCAACGTGGGCTCCATCTCTGACGACTGGGCAGGAATTCCTCCCCCAGGCCAGGAGTTTGAGGCCAAGAAGCGTGTCATGAGCAAGAGAGCTTTCATCCTCAAAGGAATCACCAGCGCCATCGTACATGGAACCCATCTCGCCCCTCGGCTGCGAATCAGCATGGAAGTCCTGGGCAAGTCTGAGCCTCCGTTTGCGCAAATGTGCACGCTGGCTCCGACGAGATGGATCAAGCACAACAGTCCCATGATTGGCCGCCTAATCGGCACAAAGGTGAATGCAAACGAGAGTGACGACGAGAAGGGGCATGACGGGAGCGACGATACCCCCAAGTCTCAGAAATATGAGTAAGTCAATATGCTACTGCAAGATACCTGCATCAAGCCGGCGCATCAAATGACTGCCAGACTAACGTTTGATATTTAGCTTCCAAGCCAACGAGTTACAGCTTCAGGGCCCTGTTCCTTCGGTCCTTTACCACCGCTACGTGGAATTCAGGCCAGTTATCGGCTCGCTCTTTTCATCCACTGGCATCCGTGGAACCATATTAAACAAGGCTCTGCACAAGCAGCACCACAGGATTTACAATTACAGCAGTTCCACTGAATACGGTAACTTTGAGCCATGCTCTAAGCAAGCATCGCTTCAGTTCCTCAGGATGGCGCACTTTGACGAAGGCGGCCGTATCTTTACGTACGTGCTTACTCTGGACGGACTGCTTCGCTTCACCGAGACGGGCAAGGAATTCGGCATCGACTTCCTGAGCAAGCATACCATGCACGCAGATGCCGAGAAATACATTGCTTGCTCAGGAGAGTTCTTCATCCGCAGGCTGCAGCATCCAGATTCCAACGACAGCCCCGAGCCTAACGAGAAAACGCACCCGTCCGAGCCTATCCCCGGTGGTCCGCCAACCCAACCGCCACCTCCCAATCCTGCATTCTATCAGCTCTACATTGACAACGAATCTGGAACATATCGCCCTGACAAGTCCATTTTGCCAGATCTCAAGGGCTTCTTGGAGAAGAACTTCCCCGGCTTAGGTATCGTCATCATGAACGTTGAAGATGAACGCCTGCAGAAGCTCAAGGAAGAGCAGCGGGCTATCAAGAAAAGCGAGGGCAAAATCATGCAGGTAGTCATGAACAGTAGCACCGAAAGCCTCAGCTCTGTGGAGAGCGAGCTGGACGAACGGAACGAGAACTGGGAGTCGGGAAGAAAGAGCAAGCTGGAGGCGGCGCATTCGGCGTTGAGGAACCCCGATGCGGAACATATCAAGGCGGCTGTGGAAGTGATGCTGCCACACCGCGAGAAAAAGGAGGAATAAGCAAAAAGAGGAGGAGGGGGGGGGAGGGGGATTAAAGAGTTGTCCGAGAATCTCTATGACTGTATGGATATGATATGATACCACTCTTTCCTTCGATTTGTTGTATTACCGTTGTTGTTGCTGATAATGTAATGTTCGAATCCAACGATTTCTTGATACTGCCTTTCCTTGCCCTGCGTGACCTCGTGAAGATTCACATCCTGGGCCTGACTGAGACCCACGTACTCGAGCATCGTGCCAGCTCAACTCCATTTCCATTTCTCACTTCGCACTTTATCTTTGTTTTCCTGCCGTCCACGCTGTCCACCCACGCGTTCACCAACACCGTCTCATTAATCGGCCCCGGCTTCAAAAACTTGATATCAAGCCCAGCCGTCACGCTAGCAGACGCAAAGATCTCGCCAGTCTTGCCCAGCGCAAGATTAATCTCGTGCAGCACTCCCATCGCCTCATCCACCATGGTCATCATCATGCCCCCGTGCAAAACGCCTTCATACCCAGAAAGCCCCTGTCCCAGCGCAAAAAGAGAGCTCACGTGCATAATTGGACGCTCGTGATCTTGCAAATGCGCTTCATCCTCGGTGTGAAAGAAGCAGAGCATGTGCTGCAGTCCTCGAGGGCCGGCAAGCGTGGCGCCGACGAGCTGGTCGTGGGATGAGCTCTGGGGATTGAAGCATTGCGGGATGAAGGGGATTGTGTTTGGCGTCTGTATGAGGCATGCGCACCAGGGAATGGAGAGGAAGTGGGAGACGGAGGAGGCGTAGAGGCGAGGAGGCGTGTTGGGGGGGATGAGGCCTAAGGGAGGGCTGAGGACGCGATTGAGGGGCGTCAAGGAGAGGGGAGTGGCTGTTGTTTCGTTTGGTTGCGGCATTTTTGGAAGATGGAACAAGGACAAGAGATGTCGCGATATCACATTGAGCGTTGAATCCGTATATGCAGATGTAGTTTGTAGACCGCGATGGTGATATCAATGTTGGTGTTTTGAATGGACGAAACAGGATCCAAATGCCCAATTCGGGATGCCGAGGTCGTCCACTTTTACCCGAGATTGGAGCTGTACAGTACAAGGAGAGACAAAGTAGCACTGCGCGAACACCCCAAAAGAAGATGAATACAACGTGCGAGTAACGAAAGTAGATACATGTAAACAACAGCAATCGCCACCCGTTCTCGAGAAGCATCTCCAACACTCGAGACATGTCATCTGTCCAAAAAAGAAGCAGGGCAAAATAGCCCAGAGCAGCAAAAGATGGGGCTTCACCGGGATTCGAACCCGGGGCCTCCTGCAAAGGCGATTCTAGAGAACCGGGGACTCCAGGTTTGTTTTCCCGAAGCAGGAATCATACCACTAGACCATGAAGCCTGTGTTTCTGGTGTGGTTGGCGATGAGGCGATTGGTAGGAGGATCAAGAAGGATTGAGCTGGTCAGAGGATGGAGGCGTGCATATTTCGTGAGAGTTTCAACAGGTATCTAGCAATTACCACAATGGATCCATCAGGAATAAAGTGAATGGAGTTTATTAATCATCTTATGCTATTGTTTAGGGCATTTGCCTGGGTCTGGCATATCCATGCAGCTTTCCTTTGCGCGTGATTCACATCGACTGGCTGATCCATACCAAAGTGACTAGAATCTTCTGTGCTTCTGAAACTGGAATGTCTGTATTATCACCAATTTACATTCCAAAGAATCTAGTCACTGTCGCTAACCAGCCAATCTATCTGTTCTTGCAATTTGCCCGTCTTGATTCTAGTGTCACGTACACTCTCAAACCACCACCAGCACAGCCAGCGCCAGCGCCATGATCAGGACGCCAACATTCGTTCCCACCGTAGCCCCCGCTCCAAACTGCGTCCAGTTATCGCAGTCATAATCGTCGCCCTCGTCTCCAGTGTTGTAGATGGCAAAGCTTCCAATAGGATATGCTGCTGATTTACAAAGGCCGTCCTCGCTGGTTTGGCAGCTGACCCAGGAGAACGGCACATCATCGCTGTCTTCATGGCCAATCCGGACATCTCGACAGTCAGGGAGTGTGTATTGATAGTAGCGCCACAAACTTCTCTTGCCATCTTGGTTGACGGTAGGCTTCCTCATCCTGAGCCAAGTGTGCGTGTAATTTGCCCTCTCATCGTACAGGTCTTGGTTGAATAGTTCCCAAGCAATGCCGTTGGTGTGGTCCTTCAACTTCCAAAATCTCTGATCCTGGGTCATTTGGAAGCCTGTACTGCTATTCATGGTGAAGATGTCGCTCATGTTGAAGCAGGTGTATGCTGATGGGATAGTATACGTGGTAAGTGTTATGGCTTTGCTGATATCCTTGGCTTGGCAAGAATCGCCCTGGCTCTCTGGGAAAAAAGCGACCGTGAGCTTGCTATTGAGACTTCTACAAAGAGACATGCAATTAGCGAGGAGTTGCTTGCAAAGACCAGCGGGCAAGCTTGTTGTTGATGGTATCATACTTATCTCCAGCTTCAATAGCCCAGACACTGGAGAATAATGCGAAGAAAATGATCAAAGCTTTCGTGTCTATCATGGTTCTTGAAAAGTATGTCAAATTAATGTCGAGTTGGAAAAAGTTGAGCGAAGTTGAGCGGGAGAAGGCGGGAGTGTACACACAACGGCAGCGCACCCTTTTATTATTTCGACATGACATGGTCAATGCGATTGGGGCGACGACGTCATTAAGTCACGCAGCCAACACGGTGGATTAATCGACCAGATGGATACTAATTACATTCTTTGTGTACATATAGCAGGTACGTGCATCGCGAAATTCGTCTCCAGCGATGCAAGTTTGCGCCACTCACCAGGCAAGATGTCAGGCACCTTGTCAAGCCCCTAACAGCTCTGTATCGTTTTATCTTTGCCACAAGATGAAGGTTTTCAAATTTTATTTCTCAAATCTACCTTCTACAGTGTTTTGCTAATACGTGAGAGAGTTCTATATTGGCCCTCTACTAGTAATAGGTTAAGATAACAGCTCTGGCAAGCAGCTTACTGCTTGCTTCATTTCCCTGCGTTCATTTTGATCACTCAGTTATTGTTCCTAGCCATGGTAGATCCATACATAGGTATTTTATAAAATTGACTTACTACGACAGAAGTATTTTCCCTTGATGAAACGAGAACGGGAGCATCTGCCTTTGCAGATACCGCCCTTGTTGTCGCCATCTGCCTGCTCTTTCAGGTAACAATTTGCCATACAGTCGTTAACTAGAGAAGTAAAAACACTCATGTTAGTACATTAGCCGATTGTTTTTATCACATACCTCGGGGTGTTTGGGGAAGTTTCACATTTAGACCATCCACCGCTTGGGCCATCTGTGCCAAGCACGCAACGAGAAACATCGTTTTGTCTCTTGCTCGACTCTGGAGCAGCCATGACTGCAGCAGCGGCGAGGCTAAGAGTGCAAGCATTAATAATCGCGCACAGCTTCATTTCGAGTAAGTAGTGAATATGTAATGACAAAATTGCTCTCTAGAAATAATATGTGGGTAAACTGGGAGTATATAATGTATGTATCTGAGCATGATGTTCGGGGTAACGGTATTTGTAGAAGCGGTTTTCCTTCAAGTTATCTAGGTATATTTTGCTTCTGCTATCCATTCAAGCCATTTCTGACCGCCAATCTGAGCACTTGATATTGCTTGTCATACCTGTGAAACCTACCTGGTAGAAGAAAACCTGTTTTCGAATCAAGGCAACGAGGCGGAGCTGTATTGAGCCGGAGTGAGCCCAACATCTGCCTGAGCCAAGGCGGCTGCCAGCAGAAAATCCCATCAAAAAATACGACCATGCGCTGGCAATAAGCGCGCAAGTAACACCTGGTGGTGCTTTTTCCCTTCTATTTTCGGTCGGGCCATCAAGGTGTTTCACGATAAGTACTACCTAGTCTCCTTTTCTTACGGGGTACACAAACTTATCATGGTTGCTATACATGTGATGTTTGCGAATGCACTCCGTATCTGTATGCACTCTACCGCTGCGGAGCTGCGCCACGTTTCTCGTACAATCCCATTTTAAAATGAATACGACAGCATTATGCAGTTTGCCTCGCATTTCCAGTAGCACCATTGTGGGTACGCTTTAAGCGCTGCCGCGAGTCGTCGATGGTCTGACTCTCTCTTACATATCATTTGGTCACAAGTTAGAGGTAAATATTTACTATAGTAGAGCTACGCAAAATCCGAGATCTAGCCAAGGGCATTAATGAGACTTGTGAAACACGATTAGGGGGCAGAGAATGTAAATGAACCCAGGATAGTCTGTTCTAATTGCTAAAAGTCCACCTCAACGCACTGACACTATTACCCAACCTCCTCATCCTACACGGTTAAGAAACATGATAAATTTTTATTGTCATGATGATATCATCAACATCACAATAGATGCAGGTATCCATAGAAGTAGCACAGAGAAGGCAGCACTCTAAGCTAAAGGAATGGGATCCTTCCCAGTCCAGAGGGCGAGGCTCAACGTGGATTGATCCAGCTGGTAGCAGGACCAAAATCAAACATCAAGAATACAGGAGCAACTGTGGTATGAAATATGTCCCCAAATATTAAATATAAGAAGAAGGCCCATCGAGAGTTTAATTTCCGATAGCACGACATCATTTACCAATCTATTCAAATATCTTCCATTGCCATGCTGATTCCACTACCTACCAATTAACTCGGATCTTTTTCAATTTCAGAACATTGAACCACTCCAACAATACCAATGGATGCCATCGGCCTCGTCTCCGGTATTCTGGGCATAGTGGATTTCTTCCAGAGCAACTTCAAACCTGGAGAGGTTAAAGGCAATCTCATCCGAATCAAGGCCGGTTTGGCCCAGGGTGACGATGAAGTCGATATCGTAAGTCATTGTCGACGCACACATGGCATAAAAATATAGCTACTTACCACACTCAGGAGGGGAATATCGCTGCCGTGTACGCTTGGGATCAAAGCCACAACTACATGGGAAAATCCAATGGAGGCCAGTATATTAAGGAAGGCGACTTCGGTGATTTTGTGATGGACCAGTTCGTTGACGGAAAACGGATCGGGTATGCTGCGGTAACAGCAGACAAGGATGCAGTGTGTATTGCTTGGATCACCATCACAATGAATGATGGAACCCCAAAAGGTGCATGGACTGGAGACATAGGTTCCGATTGTGGACAGGCGTGGTATCCTTCCAACGAAATTGCTGGAACCCTCAAAGACAGCAACGAATCCTACTTCCCGCGATGCACATGGTTGGACGGGGATCGCAGTGGTGATGCCACGGTTGCCGCGATGAAGTTTTCCGTCGCTGCCTATGGCAACGAGGTCCAGAAAACCGTCGAGTACAAGAATCAGTGTCATTTTACCCTATGGAGGCCTGTAACTGGAGCCATCGCAGGTAAGTTATTTTCCCCATCCCAGCACCCTGCTATGAATTCCAAAGTCTAACAAAAAGAAACCTGAAAGGGAAACCTGGGAAACGCTCGGATATGCCAAGGAAAGCCTGGATGGAAAACCGCCTCGTTGTTTCGGAAATACCCCAGCACAAGGCTTCAGACCTGTGTAACTCCACCACCTCTTGGGGTCCGGACTTTGTTGGAAGCGATGGCATGTTCTGCGACATGCACACCAAGACTTTGTCTCCTGTCTGCTCATTCCACGATACCGATGGCTGCATTGAAGTGGACGTTGATGAGAAGACGATCGCGAAGCGATTCACTGTGGCAAAGCGACAAGTGGTAGAGAAGCACAAGTCGTACGGCAAAGTCAGCCAGTGGTCGTGAATATTGACATCACGGACGACAACTTCTGCAGATAGGTTATTGCCCCTTGGACTAGAAGCATCGCATTATAGCGTATCAGATTTTCAATAGGCCTACATAAACGCATAGGTGTTATGTTTTTTACATATACTTTGACTGCGGTAACTACAGTGCTTTTACTCACTGATCCAACGTGATAAGGGAGGAAACTCTTAATCTTGATTAAGAACATTTGTTTTCCATATCCTACTATGTATTTACAAGTTGCAAGAATTCTCCAATTATTCGTACCAAAGACCTGAATTACGGTGTGAGTCTATTGTAATTGCGGATCAAGGTGCTACAGGACGAATGCAAGAAATGGCCAAATGGCCATTGGTACATCTCTGACAGTAATTTAGGAATAAAGCCCTGGAACAGGAACTCTTCTAGTGTCTGGAGTTGAATCAGTACGAATACGAGTACAGCAAGCCTGATTTGCAGCTCACCTGCAGCTCACCCCCGAGCTCGACCTTGGCAGCTGCCACAACCAAGACGCCTTCCCTACGAAAAATTACTCCATGACTCACAGTCGATATTTTCTCTAAGAAATCAGGCCATCCCCTCCCGAGAAGATTTTTTGCCTGTCGCAAACCTTCTTCCATCGCCATTGTTTCTCCGCACTGGCATCTTCACAGTCATTCATCCCTCCATATCAAAACCTAGAACCAAACCAAACACACGCATCTTCATTAGTGCTATGAACTAGAGCAGTTGATACTCTTCATGATGCATCTTCCTCCCAACGATACCAGCGGATCGGAGCTGAGCCCTCGAGAGATCGAGGTCCTCATTACCATCGAGCGGACTGGTGCAGGTCTCTCGATGGTGGCAATCACGCTCACTTTGCTGTCTTTCTCCATATTCAAGAAGCTTCGAACCACTCCTAACATATTCATCGTCCTGGCTTCCATTGCCAACGCTGGCGCGAGCATCGCTTCCATGATTGGCTACGATGGCCTCGACAGGGGCGAAAGGTCTGCTCTCTGCCAGGGACAAGGTTTCATCTTCGAATGGTGAGTTCTTTGGGCTTCCAGCTTTAACATCACGTTCCTTTTCTTCTAGCTCGAGAGAATCTAAAACTGATTTGTTGGTTAGGTTCATGCAATCGGACCCTTGGTGGTCATTTGCCATGGCTTTCAATGTCTTTCTCGTCTTCTTCTACAACGCCAGCCCTGCTACCTTTCGGAAGCGCATCTGGATCTACTGCATCATCTGCTTCGGTGGTCCCTTGGTGCCCGCCGTCGTCTTGGTTTCTATTCACGACGATGCAAAAGGTCCTGTCTTTGGGAATGCATCGGTAAGCCGCCCAAATCTAACACCCACCGTTTAAATATTGACACTCGGCCAGCTTTGGTGCTGGGTTGACTCAAACTGGAGCCTAGTACGCCTTTATGCGTATTACATCCCCATTTGGATCTGCATTTTTGGATCCATCGTCATCTACGTAGCTGTGGGATATCACGTATTCCGCAACAGGAACCGTCTTCGCAACTTTGCAGTCCATATCCAACCAAGAACTAAGAGGATTGAGTCGGGTGGAGCCAGCGAAGCTGGAGACTCTACTGACGAGGTATGAATTGGTACCTTCTTGATGCCCAGTTTGCGGAATACTGACTGGTTGGCCAGAGCCTCACTCGGAGACAAGACTACTATGGCACTGCAACCACCGAAGTCCAGATCACATCTAATACTCCCGACAATGATGACTTTTCTCTCCCCATGATTCCTCCTGCCATTTATTCACATGGTCCCGCCGTTGCGTCATGCGGCCGATCATGGGCAGTACCTCAAACAGGGGGTTACTATTCTCGAAATATTGAGAGAATTTCCCGACAGAATGCAGCTCTTCCCTCTACACAGCCAAATCCAGCACTTACAGTGTTTTCCTACTTGAGGACTGTAAAGTCAAATGCTTCCTTGAAACTGAAGCGACTTGATCCCGTCAAGATGGCCTACTTACGCACCAGCTTCATCTTCGGTTTTGCCATTTTGATCACCTGGATCCCAAGTTCTGTCAACCGGCTCTACAGCCTCACATATCATGGCCGTGTTAACTTCCAGCTCAGTATTGCTAGCGGGTGTGTGTTGCCGTTGCAGGGAGTTTGGAACGCCCTAATCTACTTCACCACGAGCTAGGGCACCGTTTGTGAAGAGTTGAAGGCCTTCAAAGACAAGATTTGGCCAAGCGCTCGCCGAGGCTATCGAAATACCGTTCGAATGGACGGCAGATTGGATACCGTGGCGTACGGTGATCGGAACACGATCGAGCTGCCTGCGATGGCACGACTCAAAGCCTCGCGGGCTTACGATGACGACGACCTGGAGCTTTCAGGGCGCTTCCATCGAAGCAGCTCCATCTAGCTGAGGCTTTGACGAAAGCATCTTCTGGAGATAATCTTTCCGGACAGTGAAGATAAGACTGTGCTAGGTGCATATCTTTCTTTCTTTTTCCACGTCTCATCGGCGCGGAAGTGGTTATGGATGCTTGTAAGGGAAATATAGGTTGGCGAGATGAGATCCCCTCTCCACTCAGATTTCACAATGCTTGGTAGGTTCAAAATATTGAACTAGCAGATAGGAAGCCATGTGCAATAATATTAATAATGTTACAATTTGATCAAATGTTTTGAGCTTTTTCTCTATTTGACTGCGCACAGTCTACGCGTACTTTGCATAAATATCTTCACCCTCAGCAGCATCAACGCTATCACGAACCACGGCAGCAACGGCTTCGTCAATATCGTCGTCACCCTGCAGCAAGTCTATCCACCCGCTCTTGACTCCCTCTGCAGCAAGAATAGCATCCGTAACGTAGGCTACCGTTTCCCTAGAGACGTTTCCCCGGACATTCTTGTTCTTTCCCAGTGTGACATTCCCCTTGGGAGCCTCTGTCAATGTGCCAGGACGGAGGTCAATGCCTACTAAAGTCGGGCTCTGCTTGGATACTTCGTATAGGACCTCGTCGGCAGCGATCTTGGCTTGGTAGTAGGTCGCTAATACGCCAAAGTTGATATTCTTGTGGTAGTCTTCCCATTCGCTGGCGGTCCACCAAGGAGCTCCCTTGCGCCGGGAACCATTGTAGGAGATGAGGAGGAAGCGACTGATGGATGGTTTGGCTGCGGCTGCGTTGATGAAGTTGATTGCGGCGTCGCGGTCGATGCGGTATGTACCTTCAGCACCGTATTTACCTCCAGCACCTAGGAGAAATACATGTCAGAACCGTGAATAGCTGGGGGGAAAACAGAGAAGCCAAATCCGCATACCTGCGCTCCATGCGACATAGTCTGGGTTGACCTCGTCCAAGATGCTCGCTGCCTTCTCCTGGCTATCGACGTCTTCAATGCTTCGGACAAGCACGCTGAGCCTGCCTGGCAATCCGGCGCCGAGCTTTTCGACGGTGGGCACTTGTTCTTGTTTGCGGATTACGCTGGTGACGGTCCAGGCGCGCTTGAGCAGCAGTGGTGTGAGCAGCTGGGCGATTTTGCCGTGGCCACCGAGGATAAGGACGTGGTGTGGTGAAGCCATTCTAGGAGGATAATGGTTGCTCGTTCTATTGTAATGTACAAGTGACGATTTACGGCAAAAGGCAGTTGATTACAGTAACTGAAATGATCTACTAGAGCTGCAACTAGAAAGCAAACACATTACACACAGCTCCGGAAGCGCTGCTGAGCTTAAATAGAGGATGCACATGCGGAAGCACCACGGCTCGGATAGCTTCAGGAAGCTATCCGAATGGAATCACGCAAGGGAGGGGCATGACGACACTTTTGGGCGAGGGGGCGGGGCAGACGCAGCAGGGATTGTTAAAGCCGAATGAGGATATAGAAAGCTACTGGAAGGGGTCTGACATGGGCGGAGATAAAAGTCTGTTTTTAGATGCCGAGGTGTTAAAAAGATGATGTTGTTGACATGGTAGGGCAGATGAGGCAAAGTTTGATTTATAATGCTAGTGGTGAAATACAGGAGCAAGATGATGACTGAAAATTGATTGCTTGGCATCAGGATTGCTACATGTAGATACCTTAGACAAACGAAGGGAGATTGTCTAGGTTAGATCTTGACATTCCAGTCCAAGTCATCGCATCAAAGCGTCATATATGAGGTGGCAACGACAAACCTCTGCAGTGCAACAGCATTGAATCGGCTCCAGCATCACATTGAGCATGGCCCAACCGTCTTATGTCAGCAAGCAGCCTCTGATCTCAGCGGCATTCTGACAATGGAGCCGCTGATCGGCACTATCGAGAGTTTGAAGCTTGATTTTGTTTCTTTTGTGTAACCGTCAATCTCACGAGACACGCCGGATCTGCAGTTCCTCAGCGCTACAAACAGACACAGGATTTCTCCTCATTATTCGTATACTTTTTTCTTCATTATAAAAGAATCCAATCCACAGCTGCCTCTTTGGCAACATATTTCCCAGATTTCCATCGGGTGGGTGCTTTCTTTTACAGGGCTTCAGCTGCCCCTCATTCTCACCCTAGACTCGTTCTCTCTTTTTTCAAAATACGTACGTACATGACCTCCAGCTTCTACAGGGGCCTCAGTCGCGTCATGTCCAAGTCTGTTTGCATTGTCGGTTAGTTGCATGAGAAACCAAGAGCTCCGATTCAACGAGTCCCTTCTAACCGCTTCCAGGCGCCGGACCTTCTGGCCTTGTGGCGGCAAAGACGCTTCTTCACAATGCACCCAAGGGACACTTCAAAGTCAGCATCTTTGACAGCCAACCTGCCATTGGAGGGCTGTGGCCGACTTCAAAGACCGATTCAGGGCGTCTGGTCCATCCATTGATGGTTGCGAACCAGAGCAGACACACGGTTCAGTTCAGCGACTTGGCCTGGGAAGACGATGCGCCGCAATTTCCGCGCGCATGGCAGGTTGGCAAGTATCTGGAGCAGTATCAGAGCAGATACCTCAATGGCAACCCGGATTTTGAGCTCCAATTGAAGAGCCGTGTGGCAAAGGCAGAGAAGCGAAATGACGGTACAGAAGGCTGGAAGATACACATTCAATCGGGAGACAGCGAGGAGGCGAGGGATTTTGACTATTTGGTCATTGCCTCTGGATACTTTGGCAAGCCCATCATCCCTGAATGCTTCCAAAACGCAAAGACCTCGGTTCCAATCATTCACAGCAGCCAATACCGAGACCTGAAGGGGCTTTTGGGAGAGGGCAAGCAAAAGGGAGGCAAGATTCTCATTGTTGGAGGCCAAATGTCCGGCGTCGAGATTGCGGGCACCATCGCGAGCCATCTCTCATCCGCCATCAACTCTCTGGAGCAATCAGACATCACCGGAATCGACAAATACTCCATTTACCATGCAATCCAGCGCCCTATATGGGTGTTTCCTCTGTATACCACCCCCGAGGTAAGCTGGTTTTCTCCATAGTTCCTCTTGCAAAGTTACTCACCTGTATTAGCCTACATTTGCTGCAGCTCCCTTTGCGCCTTTAGATTTGGGCTCCTATAACATCAACAACCGGCCCAGACCACTGGAGAACACGCAGGGCCATATCAGCCAAGAACATGCAAATATGGTCCATACCATCTTTGAGTCGTCGCTCGGTGACCAAGAACAATTCTCCCCTCTAATGATGCCCAATGAGCAGGAGAGAGACCAACCGGCATACTTGGCCGTCAGTGACTGGTACAGCGAGTTCGTAAGATCTGGCATGATCACTTTATCGTTTGGCAAAGTTCTCTCTCTGGAGGGTGATCTTGTCACTTTGGATGATCATGGCGCTCAGATCGATGATATCGCTGCTGTGGTCCTTGCAACAGGCTTTGATCCCTCTCCCTGTGTCAATTTCCTGCCAAAGCAGATTCTCGAGACGCTTCAGCACTCTCCGCGACACTACAGCCAAGCACTCGCCTTGGCATTCCACGGTACCCATCACCCAGAGGTTCCAAATCTCGGGTTTGTTGGCTTCTACCGGTCCCCATATTGGGGCATCATGCAGATGCATGCCCGATTCATTGCTGATTTGTGGTCTGGCCAAACCGGCTCGAAATCAGAAGCCCTTGAGCGGAAACTTCAAACTGATGATTCTATCAAGCGAACACTTAACCTACGAGACGATCCTAGGCTTTCACAGTTCCCCATGGGCGATTACATGTACTTGATGCAAGAGTTTTCCGAAGCGCTTTCAATACCTATGCACGAATCTATTATGCCAAAGACTCCGACAACTTCCCGAAATAACCTTCCTCTCGATACGCTTACGCCTGCTCGATATCCCTCACCTAGCGATAGCCCCGAAGCAAAGGCCGAAGCCGAGAAATCCTTGAAACAGACTCGCGACATTGCTGTCGAATGCCTTACAACTCCTCGTTTCGTCGCGCGAGGCGTTTTTAGAAGTCTCCTTGGAACATGGAGGCTCGAACGAGACCTGAACAGTCGTCTTCCTTCCCACCCTAGCGGCAAGTTTGTCGGCACAGCTCAGTTTCTGCTCCGCGAACGAACTTCGGAGGGCCTCCAGTGCGTCTCTGACCCAAACAGCATTGACACCTGCGATGAGAATGGCGGCGGAGAGGATCTGGAATATCTGTACATTGAAGACGGCGAATTCAAAACATCGTCTGGTTTCGGATTCAAAGCGACTCGTCGATACATTTGGCGCTACGACTCAAAGAAGGACACCATCAGCGTTTGGTTCGCTAAGCCAGACGATCAAAAACGCGCAGACTACCTCTTCCACGAAATCGAGTTCGAGGCGCCGCCCTTGGATGATAACAAGAAACGCGAAAAGGGGGGCTGGGCGGCAAAGGCTGGACATCTTTGCATTGACGATTACTACAATGTCAAGTACAACTTTGCGTTTAAGGCTGTGAATTTGGAGAAATGGAGCATAGAGTACACTGTCAACGGTCCAAAGAAGGATTACACCATTCATGGCACGTATGAGCGGATCTGAGCGTTTCACATTTTTGCGCCGCAGCATACATGGACAAAGCTAGATACAAGTGCGAACATTTAATACACCACTATCGGATGATCAAATTTGCACTGCAAGACAACGTGTTTAACCTCCATGTCAACTCATTCGCAGCATCCCGAACACTTTGCATGGCCTGAGATCCTTCGTAGATGTGTGTTCCAACTTGTCGGTACTTGGGAAAAGCAGCCGGATACTTGGCGAGGGATTGAAGGCGACCTGTAGCTGTTCTACATAGTCATGTGGTGCTACATTGCCCAGACTTATGGCCATGCGTCATCTTCCTGTGAACGCTGGTGACCCAGGTTGTACATCACGATATCGAGAACAATGGGCAGTAAACAAGGATCTCAAAGAGCGCCAATGATCATCGTCTTTCTTGTTAGACTTGTGGGCAGCGCGTAGTTTGGGTGGCCATGAGATTGGCCATTTGGGCTTTTAAGTGGGTTCACGCTGGGCTACGTGTTGGGCTTTGAGCATGGAATGAAGGCTTTGGAGTGTCATTTCGGATTCCTGCAACTCTTTCACAGCAAAAGGAACATGCGCGTCTATTGGTTGGAATGGGAGTGCTGAAGAGATCCGGAAACGGAGATCTTTGTTGCGATTGGTGGATTGGCTACCTTTGGGAAATTTGAGATGGAACAAGATTCACGTGGCGGCAAGTTTTCCTTTGAATCGATAGAGAAATGCTCGAAGGAAAGGACGCAATTAACGCCGCAGTGCTGTGTGGGGTCCAAGCTGGAGGCCGGATCTGGTGAGAAGACATGATGTGTGAGATTTGATAGGTTGATGAGACAGAATGGACAAGATGCGAGATTACGACTGGTCTAAATAGCTTGTTGAAAGAATGGTTGGATTGATGAATGAACAGTAAAGGGGGCCTTTGTCTATGTTGTTCTCCATAATTGGGGCTTGGCCTGAACATTGATGGTTCAAGCCGTTTGGAGTGCACGTTGAAAGAGCATCGATGTATCCCAATTCGTTTATCTAGTTTTTTATAGGCCAATTAATAAGTACAAGTGGTCTGACGAATTCTTCCATTAAGAGGAGACTTCCACGCATGTGACCCATCCTTTGACGTTTCAAAGTGAACTCTGGATTATGGCAGAGCACGTGTTGAGCAACAAGCAAAAGAATTTAGAACAGGAACTAAAGGTATATATTTGCTCTCCAGCACCGCTAATTTTGAGAATTCCCCTGCCAAACATTATCAATGAGACAGTAGGCTCATAACTTTACTCTATGTATCAATTGTTTGATCGCCGCAAACCTCAAAAATAGCGTCGGCCATGTCAGCAGAAGCTCATGATGTCAACTCAAAAACCCGAGAGGCTCTCCTTAGCGAGCTGACAAGCACTTTGGGTCCATACGTTTATGAGGCGTCAGCTGTCCACAGATCCGGCGAGTATAACCGCGAGAAGTTGGAATACTATCACACCCCCATTTCCTGCCTGGCATTATTCGAGGGCCACGGAGACCCTTCGAGGAGAGCGGACGAGATCAAAAAAGCCACTGAACTGGAACTCGAAAACATAAAACTTTTTCACGAAAATATTGTTCAGCCATTGGTTCCGTGTTTTAAAAATTGGGCCAGTGAAAATTTTGACAATTTGGTCAGCCAACTCGGATTGTCAGAAATGTCCCAGTTGAGATGTACGAACCCCAATAGGTTCATAACGGAACTCTCTGTCGTGGAGAATGCCCGCGTTTACCGCGCATTTTATCGCTTTCAGTTTAGCTCCAACTTGTACCGCGTTATCAGAACACATACTCCACATGATATCTTGAACCAACAATCCCATATCGACAATTTCTTTAAAATGTTTGAGCGCTGGGAGATAGAAGAGGTATTGACCGTCAGTCGCTTTGCAATGCGTCGGTGTGCGGACTTTTTACCCAACGGGGTATCTTTTACGAACAGACTCCCGAATGCAATTTTTCTCGGCAACGGAATTCCAGTGACAAGAGAGGAGATCGACAAGGGCAACATCATGCGTGGCCTCGTTATTCTGAAACGCTTCTGCCTTGAAGGGAAACACGATGAAATAAGAAAGCTTGTTTCTGGGCTTAATAATGTTGTGGATAACCGGTGGCTTGGAAATGGCGAGGAAGCTCGTCGTAAGTTATTGATACCTAGTTTAACGTACTCTCAGGGTGGAGAGATCGATGACAAGGAATTGATCGGGCTTACCTCATTAAATCTGAGTGCTCATAGTAGTGAGGATTGGAAGTTCATGGAATTCCTGGAGAACCTCTATGATCCATATTATTTTAGGGTTCTGGGTTGTACAGAGGAGGCTAACCGATTCAAAGGCGACCGCATCCCCGACGATTTTACGAAAGACAAATTTCCTTCGTTTTCGTGGTGTCTTTCATGTAAAGCGAGACAATGGTCGTCCGATGAAACGGAGATATCCTCGTTGATTAATACGGGATATGTATTTTGGGACGAGACTAGGTTTGGGCCCGATGAAGTGGCTGCACTTTTGGGCCGTCGTCGGGGAAACGGTCGCCTTTGAATCGGGTAGCCCCATATGTAAAAATAGAAGGAATAATAATATTCTCTGTCGAACTGTCTGTTCATTTCCTACTCATACAGGATCACTCTCAAATATAAAGGTGGTGTACGGGGCCCTCCTTGATATTCCTCCCCCTTGCCTAGAACGAAGCGTAATTGGAATAGGTTGCTCCTCTGAATGGATTTTATTGATCAAATTAAATATTACTAGATTAGTTCTGAGGATAATGGGCGCGATAGTGCGCTGGAATGAATTTGTGATAATTTGAGTACATATGATATTTTCATTGTCTGTCGAGCGTATATATTCTCTTCTCATAAGATTGCAACATTAAATATGAGGTATATGTGTATGCGGTACGGCCAGCGACCCAGCGCAACGTCTCCAGCAGCAGCCGTTAATTTATTGAGATGGTGTAGACCCATCTGTACACAACAAGGGCAAGTAGAGCGAGCAATACCTACCGCAACTCGATGGAGAACTTAGTTTTGAGATACTGACTGACTGGTCTATTGAAAGAGTGATTAGATGGATGAATGAACAATAAGGGGCCCTTTGTTCATCTCCGTAACCGGCGCTTGGCTTAGATGTTGATAGTTTAAGCCAATTGGAGTGTATGATGAAAGAATTTTAATGTTTCTTCATCCGGACATCTAGTTTTAAATTGGTCAAGGATTGATCACAAGTGGTTATAGGGAATCTTTCTTTGAGAGAAGACTTCGACCATGTGACCTACCCTTTGATGGCTTAAATGGAAATCTGGATTATGATAGAGCATGCAATGAGCAAATAGCAGATGAGCAATTTTGTACGTGATAGCTAATGGAAGTGATGGTATACAAAGGCATATATATTTGTTCTTTTCCATCGCTTGTTCTAGGGACCCTTCTTCTGCGAAGCATCATTGATTCGACAGCTGAGTTCAGCTCCGCTCTATACACACCTACCTGTTTGATCATTGCTCATCTTTGTCCAAGCATTAGCTATGTCGGCGACAGCACCCAAAGCGACTCACAAAAAACCTTTTGACACTTTATTAAAAGATTTAGGTGGGGAGGGTTTGTACGAGGCGGTAATCGTCTATAAGGCCGGTAAATATAATCTGGAGCACTGGGAGAGCCAGAGATTATTCAACAATCGCCGAATTTATTTCGAACGTGCGCGCGTATTTAACGAGATCAATGAAACCCAACTCAAGGAAATGATGTGTTTTCACAGGGAAATCGTTCAGCCATTGGTCCAGAGTTTCCTGAATTCAGGTATCAAGGGCCTCGACGAATGGGAATCTCCACCGTATCGGCGTTATACCAAAGAGGCTGGTCCCACCTCTGATAAGGAGACGCCTTACCCAGCCCCTGACGAGCAAATACGCCGCTTGTATATGGCATTTTATCGCTACGAGTACGCATGCAGAATATTCCCCCAGTATATCTCCAATAAGAGCGGCCCTATGGGTGACTGTCACGTTACAGCCATGAGAGCCATGATTCTCGAGTTCCTTAGGGCGTTTACACTGGAGGAGAAGCGAGATCTTAAGAAAGTCACTGACTGGGTGACGAATTTATATCGCGAACTTATGAAAAAAGCAAGGAAAGCACACGAAGAAGACTCGAACCCGGAAAAGGGTGCAGCAGTGTTCGGTAAGTCGAAAATGATGTTCTCACCTTTCTATCAATTCATTCTCACCAGTAAAATCCCAGTAAGAGACAATTATCTTGAACTCGATCTCATCATGCGTGGTCTCGCTTATTTGAACGGCTGCCTTCCCCAAGAGAAATTCGACATGAAAAAGATGAGAGAGATTCAATGCCACTATGATAAACTTGCGGACTCTTGGGGGTCTAGCTACCTGACTTTCCTGGAGGACGCCTATGATTTCGCATCTGATTTCACAGAATGGAGACCCATGACTTCGGAACAGCCTTATTGATATTACCTGCCCCTTGGTGTTCAGTGGAGGCTGCATTTCAACTGGTTCACGGGGAAGAATGTTTCCTTCGCTTTCGTGACTACTCCGGTGGAAGAACTACACGCGAGTGATTTTGGGTAAAATTTGTCACTCTCTAGTTTATAGCATGCACGAGATATATTTTGGGGCGAGGCTCAATTTGGGTACTCCAGAGTGGTTGCATTTATTCCCAATCTTGATGAGAATGGAGGTGGTAGTCCGGTAGAACAAATGTGCGATATTTACGTGCGGATTATATTTTTGTTTTTGTAAATCAATTTACTATGTTCCCTCGCTATGCAGTTGTGACATTAAACATTATGTTCGTGTAATTGTATCCGGTATAGTCAGTGATCCAGCGATCCAGCGCAACATCTCCGCCAGCCCGCAGTTAATTTAACAAGATTGTGCAAACCCAGCTGCACAAAGCAACAAGCAAAGCCAGCAGCACCCACCGCAGCTCGATTGTGAATTTTGTTTCTAGCCATCGTTGCCATGCCTTCATGCGTCGTCGACGATTGGGACAAGTTGGTGTTCCGTAGATTATGCATCCCAAGCCAGGCCGTGATTCGCATTCAATGTGTTCTCGTCGGCGCTTCATCAGTAGCCTGTTTCAGATCAACATCTGCTTATAAATACGGCAGCGATTCAATGGTGAAATGAGTGTGACTTACGCTACACTGCCTCTGCAGAACCGCAAATCAGTGCCCAAATCACAGCGCTTGTTGTTTGGACATTCTAGGTGAAGACGGCGGCGCTCAACGAGCCACTCCACTTTCAGGTTGATACCGGTATCGACGAAGCTGTGGAAATACCGGTTGGTGTATTTGAGAGAGAGTGCATCGGGATATATCAGCAGTTTTGAGATTTGTAGATGGATTTCTGTGGGCAAGCTGAGGAATGAAGCCCGCGGCTCGTGTTTGCTTTTCATCATGTCGGTTTCCATTTCCGGGTCGCCGCGGTCAATGTCGGAGCTGCAATTCGTGATGGTGGAGCTCATTGCGGAAGAGTCGGAGGAGAAAGGAAGAATTTTACCAGCGTTATTATTTTTTCGTTTTAGAAGGAATGAGGAATAGAGCAAGATCGGGAGAGATTGAATGTAAATGTATATTGTTTGCCTTTAATAAACTGAATCATCTTTGTTTTGTTTTTGTACACGATGGCTGCCTCCACCATAAAGTATTATTAGTGAATGCCTTGGTCTAAGCCAGGGCGGCACGCCACCAAAACTAAGAGACAAGAACTAATAATGCCAGGCCCCAAAATACGAGCCGCCTCAGGTGACGGCAGCCGAAACAACGGATCGCTGATCGGGCTGTGCAGGACGCGAAACAACTGCACAAGGTCAAACGTGTTCAAACCTGCAAGGCAGCACCATTTGCAAGGGCTTGGGTGGCTGGCATCGAGCCCTTTAGTGGAGGCGTTGCTCAATTTGACACTTGCTGCCGCTAGGTCAGGCAGCGATCGAGACTTGCGGGTGCCTGTTGATCCCTGTAGCTGCTCAAGTGATGGCTGTAGATCCCGTGAGGTATGATTTGTTTACATGGATGTGGTGTGATTGATTGGCTTGAAGTCACGATTCAACTCGGCTACTACGGAGGGGGAAAACGTGGCTTCGTGCTAGATGATCTGGCTGCTTTTAGCACCAGGCACACAAAGTAACCAGGTCGACTCGACTTCAATAGATGCGTGGAATGGCCCTATGGAGGACTCGTAGGTCCTGTTGATATGATAGACGCTTAGGGACTCATCTCCGCTAGCTGCGGCTGAATACCCACGCCACATGGCAGGACACAATGCTTGCCATTTCTATTTTTGCAACAAGTTTGCGACCCAAACTGACCCGAGAAATATCGTATTCACTATAAACACTCGAGTTAACAAAAGTGTAGACATAATATTTCGAGCCCTGCATGAGAGAATCCCATCAAACTATTGGCGTCCATTACAGAGAACCATCTCACCTACACCTCCCCATTGCCACTACTGTGCTTCAAAAGAGTCAAGCTATTGAGAGTTTCCTCTCTTTCCAAGGGAGGAATCCCGTCCCGTTGCTGTTCGTTTCCATCATCGCCCTCATTATTGTGTGGCTGTTTTCTCGACTTGGACCTTCTTTGATGCGCAGCTCGTCGAGGCTTCTTGGTAGTAGGCAGACAGGTCACATCACACGTATACATCTTATCCCCTCCCCCATCGCCTCCTCCATCAACTGGTAGTCGCGAATTGTTATTTTTCGGACATTGAGATTGCTGGATCACCCAATCACGGATTTCATCGCCTTTATACCCGTAAATGCATGCCATTGTCAGCACGAAGATGGTGACTGGTATTCCGGTAGCCCAAAAAAGTCCCTGCTTGTGATTCATATTTCTCACATCAGCTGTGTTCATGCCCATGAAGCTCGACACAAATGATAGAGGTAGGAAAAATAGCGTTACAATTGTAAACACTCTGATGGCTTTTCCATGATCTTCCTCCATTATCTCAATTGTCTGCTTCACTTGTTCCTTTAAAAATCTCGATCTTGTCTTCATATTCTGTATCTCTTGTGTTCGTATGTCAAGCTGCTGGGTGTGGTTGTCTTTGTACGCACTTTCGACTTTACCTTGAGCAACTCGTGTCATGGTAGTAAGTCGGAGCGTATCGGGAGATATGGATTTGGCGAATTTACGCAGGCAATCTCTTTGGTGGCTCAGCAGAGTGTCCAAAGCGTCAAGCTCTTCTTCGAGATCGCGAATATCCAGAAAGACTCGTTTTTGAGGGCGCTGATTGGCCTGCAAGTGAAGCTCGGAGGTATAATGCTTATACAACTCCAAAGTGTTCTCGTTGTGGTGTGAAGTCGAGGCCTTGGGCTCGAACAGCAGATTATGGCCCTTGCAAATGAAAGCCAGGGCCAATAATTCGGCTCCAACTCTCTGAAGCTGGGGCCTCCCCGTGTCACTAGAGGTATTGCCGGATAGAAAGATATCTCTTTTAGCGTCGTCCAGTAACTCCAATATTCTTTTTTGAGCACTTTCCTCAAATCGTTTCAACTCGTTGATCTTGGCCGAAATCTCCGATAGTTCAACTCCAGAAGATCTTTTGCTTCTCGTCATAAACGAGAGTGTTTTTGAGCGAAGGACAAACACTTGGACAATCTTTTGGAACACATGAAGTATCTCTTTCGGTAAAGGCGGTCTTACTGCCAAATCACCCATTGATTCATCTTCCCTAGATGTCACCATGGCATGTAGTTCATTGATATGGGCTAAAATTCCGGAGAGCTCTTTTACAAACTCTTGTACGTTGCGAAGCAGGTCATTACGTTCGTTTCGAACAGGATAATTCGAATGCCAAATGCGATGTAGCCATGCATAGCATGGATCATCGTATGGTCTTTGGCATTTGTGGTGACATTCGAGATGTTCATCGTGTAGATGGTCCAGTGCCTCTTTCGCTGAAGAGTAATGCTTCCCACCTTTACAGGCCGCGCACTTAGACAAAAGAGTCTTTTGGGAGTTTGGAGAATGTTTTCTGCCTGCTCTTTGAAGAATGGCAGAAAAATCGCGAATGATATAAGTTGGCACATCATGCGGTTCACGCTCACTTTCCTCCCACATGAGTTGCTATGCATTGATTTTGTTAATAATTATGAAGCGTATCATGAGAAAGTATAGTCTTACCAGGCGTATTATATCCAGGCAACCCCAGAAGCGTTTTAAAAGAGTATGCACGGTGGAACTTCCCGTCTTTGGTGTAAAGGACCGCAAAATCTGTCGGCTAATCTCGACGAGTTGTTCCATAAGCTCCTTGTCGGGGCTCAAAATTCCCAACGATCGCACTTGATTCAATGCTATATCGTCTCGTACCGTAGAGGAATTCTTCCTTTCTGGTCCAGTATTGTTCTGCTTGACTCCTTCCGTGGGGTTTAGCTGTTCTTGGTGCATTTGGACGTTTTTGTTAACTTGGACAGTATTGGGTGCGCTATTCACTGAACCTTGGCCTTTTACTGAGTTATCGACTGTCATCGGACCGGTATGCTGATGAGTAGGGCGCTCTCTCTTAATACTGAGATCGCCAGGTGAGGATCCGTTCGAAACGTCTTGTCTATACAGGAAATCCTCCTCTGTGAGTTCAGGAATTTTCCCATAATAGTAAATCCCTAATTGGCTAGTAGAAATAGCCTTGTCTGCTTCATTAAGAAGTTTGATCATGTCTGCCTCCTTCGCACTTCGCAATGTGGTGGAGCTCATTGGAATGCAAGGCCCCCATAAGAAAAATGGAACGGTTCTTGAAATTCTCGATTCCTGAAGCTTAACGGTATTTTGTTTGTCGTTTGTCCAGTCTCTCATACTATTAGTTGGTGCCTGTTTAGCAAAAACATCTCGCTTCTCATGGTGTGAATGAGGTTCGGCACCCCACATTCTGTTACCAGTATTTGGTGCATTTCCCTGGTCTACCTTTTTGCCATTATTTGCGAAATCCCGTCTTCGGGGATATTCGGCGGTGGCATTGGCGATAATGCTTGATTCCAATGATTGATGTCGGGGGCCACCGCGTTGATGTGCATAGTAAAACAGCGTATCGTCGCGATTAGAGTATACGTATCCCGCATCTTCCTTTGAGAATTGGTTTGAGATGAGAGAAGACGTCGATGCCTGGCTTTGGCGATGCTTATTGTTGAACTGTTGTTTGGGAAAAATTTCTCTGCTTGCAGCACGGTCATCCTCTTGTACCTAAGATATGTAAGCCAAGCTTCGTTAAGAGCGGAGGGGCAACAGCTTACAGAAGAGAAGGTTTCAACTGATATTTCGGAACCTGGCTCAACTTGTATGCTCCGTGTTCTCCCGATATTCTGTTGAGATTTATTCGTCTCTGTCAGATCAATTATTTCGTCAATATCTGATGTATTACTTGTAACATCGTCTTTGGAATAGGCCGGATTCGCAACGTAAGAAGGCTGGGGCGATTCTCTGTTATTTGGAGAGATGTTGATGCCCAGTGGTGTTTTTATACCGTCATCTATAATCACTTCTTTCTTTTGTAATGTTGATGTGTCCTGCAGAAGATCTCCACTAGTAGGGCAAATATCTCCCGATTCTTGGGGATCTGGAGACGACATAATGATACCAGGTCCATCCTGACCTAGCAATGTTGGGCTGGAAACGACGTTTATTGAACCTTGATCTTTCGGTGGGTGAATATTAGATCCTCTCCTGGAATAAGTCACAGAGCCGAAAGATGTGCCACTGCGTCGGTCCCTTGTTGGAGACTTATCCGTTGTGCCAGAAGTATCGGGACGGCCATTCTCCAGTAAACGCATATGCATCAATTTATCCGAATTGCTCAATCTCCGAGTGAGATAGAAAGTATAGCACTTGAGTTTCTGTGAGTTTGGTGATTTTGCAATCTCAATCCACCTTTCAGCAGTCAAGATCACCCTCTTATCATCTCTCAAATCATAGTCGTGATAACTGGTTTTCTCTTTATGAACGGCGTCCATAGTAATGTTGAAAAGGTCAACCCACGTCGTGTTGGATGAGATGGCAATATCATAATATTTATTGCTATCGCCATCAATGATCTTAATTTTGATCGGCGTTTCATGGCTCAAGATTCTTTTTCCAATTGTTCCGTCCAGAAGCTCTCTCGTTGTATGATCCGACATGGTGATCAAGATGGTGGAGCCAATCAGAAGACACCACATCTGGTTCACATGAAACACATCATCCAAATGTGAACCGTCGCCTATTTTTCGAACAATTTGAGTTCCATCGCGATTTGGAATAATATCAAATCCATAGAGATTCTGCAAAAGTGTGCGAGGACGGTGGTCATCCTTTTTAGCCGAGTTTCGGTGTGCGCTCAAAGGACCCAACCTCAGGTATGGCGAGGCACCAAAAACAACGGGAATGGTTGGTCGATACTTTTGTGAAAGGGAACCAGAGCTTGGCTTAGGGTAAATACCGACACCCCTTAACACAGCGCCGGGCTCGATATAAGGCCCAGTTTCAGAGTGTCGTACGAACTTTTCTCCAACTTTCTTCATAAGTGTCATGGTAACAGCTCTTACATCGTCGCCAATCAAGTGGCATTCCATAATGTGTTTCTGTATCATTATTAGTAATGGCCGCTTATGTCGCCAGTTTGCATCTTACCACCATAACATTAAGATTCATCGTGGGACCCTGCAGATGACTAAATATTAAATTTATTAGTGCATATCAGAATATTCGGAGAGTGTATTTCTTACAGCCATTTTACTTCCATCGGATTGCGAGTTTCATTGTTCTTCGGTGGCCCCGAAGTCAAAATCTCCCCTTGTCCTACATCGTTGACAGAATATTCCAAATTCTCAAACGACTGAAGGTGCGTTGCAAACCCATGAATAGCGGCATCTCCCTCTTTCCAGTAAGGGGGGTGAGAAACACTATTGGTTGAGTCTCTGGATTCTCTGTCGTTTAATAGATGTATGTTCATTGAAAGGCCCTCATTTTCGACATCTAGGGCCAAGTGGCCTTGATAGAATGTTTCAGTGGATTGTCCATTGGCATCATTCGACTGTAAGAAGACATTGAGGTTATCGTCAAAAGGCGACAACGACCGCGGCGTTTCGTCGAGAGGATCGGCGGGCGTACGTTGACCGTGACCCGGGGCTCCTCCTCCAGAATCAAAACGATATTCCCCGCTGTCATCCTCGGTATTCTGTACATGTCGCATATTTTCGTTTTCCTGCTGTAAAAAAATGCTGTCTGGGCTATTGACACGATTTTCCTCGCTCGGAGCAGGCTCAAAATCGTGATTTTTCATAGTTTGCGTATAAATGTCGTTAGCAGAGCGATGTTCCATGTTGTGGACGATTTGATGCGTTTATCATACAACAAGTGTCAAAAGATTTGTAAAGAGTAATACAGTATCTCGAATACGAAGCAAACTTGCTCATCGCATACATCATGGAGAGCGGAAACTACGATATATTTATACTAAGATGAAACCACGCGGAGAAGTAAGATTACGTCGATATCTCATCGTGTTGATAATGCAACCATGGAGCTATGCAGTACCATTAAGGAAGGCTACATGAGCTGAGAAGGAGCCGAACAGTCTGACCAATCGTTACGAGCCGGGTACATCCCATGCTCGTGTATCTAGAGAAGGCTGGCCGGGGTTCGTGTATGTACAGTAATCCAGGTGCATGGTGTGGCTGGAAATGCCATAAGCACACAAGATTCGCCAACTACGACTTCCGAGATACTCTGAGCAAAAATTCAGGGTATTGTACAGCCTCAGTGGCGACTGTGTTGGGCGGGGAAGACAGTTGCATTTCTGCAATGCAGGCCATCTGTTTGAACGCAAGTGAATCAGGCTGTGCTCTGTACAGTGCATGGTAGCCCACACACCGACTTTTAGGCACTTTTCGTTATTCTTTCCTATTGGATGCGTTGCCACTGATATATGATATCGGTAAAGCTATTGGTCACTGTCACGGTGCAGGGAGGTTCGTCCACTTTTTCCCACAGAAGCCGGTCAAATAGCATTCTACCTGAACCTTGAAGCTGAATGGCATTGCATTCGGCGCTATGCAGGATTTTATTTATATGTCTCTGGTGGCAATCCATAGGTCAGTCATATCTGATGTGCGAAAAGAGGTATGTTTGATGAGCTCACTGCCATATAAGGCTGAGGAGGCGACTTTTTACCCCAAAAGAGCTTTCATGAAGCTAACGCAAAGATAAATCCATTCGGCTAGGAGAAATTCTACCGAAATAAGGTCCGGAGTGACATCAGAGCTCATCGGTGCAACGGTTTACTTGCCAACGGTCGACGCAATTGCGCGGCTCTTTTTGAGGCGGCCTCTAGTCTTGTTCCGTGGCTATGCGGAGTCTACATCCACGTCCTTTTGTGGAGATTCAGAGCGCCACTTTCAATGTGAAACTATTGGGCCGTTGTGAAGTGACAAGTCAAATTTCGTCTCGCGCCACACGTAATTTAGTGCACTTACACTCTTCTCTATCACCGCTTAACAACGCTCCATCCTTTTGTTCCTCGAGATGCTCCTCAGGCCGGCTGTGGCGAGCCTCAGCGGAAGGTAATTGCTCTACTTTGGAGTCGTGTTATTATCTAGAGAAAGAACGCGAGTTACACCGCAGCAATGCCTCGAAAGGTGTGTCTTCCGTCTCTACCCAGGCCAACCTGTTCTAGTCAAGTTAATTCCGCTTTCAGTTCATCACGCAAGAGGTCAAAGACCAGAATCGTGAGAGCCAACGGCGATCGCGAGCCCGTCGCACTGAGTTGATCAATGATCTCAAGAAGCAAGTACAAGATTATCAGCGGCAAGGCGCATCCGCGTCTTTGGAAATGCAGAGAATGGCTCAAGCAGTTACATTTGAGAACCAGCGTTTACGAAGCTTGCTCAGCGCTCATGGCGTATCGCAGGAAGAGATCCACCGATATATCTCATCTCCTCCAGCTCTTTCGCCTGAATCACCCGGTGGTTTTCGTGAATCCGGTACTTTGAAGTGCAAGACATGCGGGAGCACATCCATGATATTAGAGAATCCACCTGCGGTATTGTTACCACGACAGCATCAAAATTATCAAACCCCGCCACAAATTGCGGCTAATTATGCCCTGCCTTCACCTTCTGCATCATGCGAAACTATTGAGCGTTCAAAAGTGGAAAATAACATCGACATGGTGGTTGATCCACCATTATTTACTCTTCCACCAGCGGCAACCCAAACTGTTCCCAGTGAGCCTTGCATTGGAAATACCCAAGAAAGGGTAAAGCCGCAGCCACCACAATCTCAAGAAGGCAATAAATCTCAATGCTGTGGATCTCGCTCAAATGAAAACGACCACAAATGTAGCGAAAAGTCCTCGGATGTTAAACCCAATCTCACGACAACACATCCTCTTCCAAAGCATATAGCACCCGAAGCTACTAGCCCTACCGACTCTATGGAAACATCCTGCGATACAGCAGCATCTATTCTCGTGGATCTTCATCACCACATGGATACTGAACAGGCTCGTGCTGCCCTTGGTTGCAGAGGATCAGAGAGCTGCAACGTCAGCAACATCAAGATCTTTCAGCTCTTGGAGAAAATCGACTAGTTCATTCGTCTCTCTACTGGATCATTAAAATTCATCAACTCAGAATACCATATCCGATTTATTTCCAGCCCCATCTATTAGCAACCCATCGAAGAGCATATACCAAACCTAGCAAAACGGGCACTTCAATCAAAGGCCCGACAGTGGATGCCAACGCTTCATCGCTGTCCGGACCAAATGTCGCAACGGCTACGGCAATGGCCAACTCAAAGTTATTACTTGCCGCTGTGAAACTTTGCGTGACAAGAAACTGGTATTCAAACCCAAGCACCCGACAAATTCCCACGGTGGTGAAAAAGACAATCGCGAAGTATACCACAAGTGGAGCGGCGACACGAAGGACTGAAACAATCTGATGCACCACTTGATGGCCTTGGGCAGCAAATAATACAAGAATGGTGTATAAAAGTCCAATAAGAGACCACGGCGAGACGAAGCGGATGAATACACGGTCATACCAGGCTGACCCTGCGATGAATCGGAGACCGAACCTCGTTATTATGGCTGCGCCTAGGGGAATGCCTAGAAACGCTGCCACACTCGTTGCGACGACGGAGTACGGGATAGGAACGATGTCATTCTCATCGCTGATGACATTAAGGAAGAAGATGGCAAGCGGCGCAAAGAGAACTATCTGCAGTATGGAGTTGACTGCGACCAGGATGGCGCAATAATCGTTGTTGCCACCGGCTAGGGCATTCCAGATTAAGACCTTGTTGCGTTGTCAGCATGTGATGATAATACGATTTCACCAAAGTGACCGTCGAAAACATACCATGGCGATGCATCTGCCGAGGCCGACGAGTATAAGACCAATGCGGAGGTGGCTCTTGTCTGGAAGGAATGCCCAAGAAAGCCCAAGCTATGGAGTTCTACCGTTAGCGGTTTTAAGAACAAAACTGACGAAAATCAGTATCTCACCATTAGAAAAGGAGCTATAATCCAATTCACGACGATGCTGAAGCCGATTTGTTTCCATAGCTCCTTTTTAGTCAGGAGTTTGTGAAGCGATTCATACTGGACCTTGCACAGAATAGGATACATCATCACCAACAATCCAATGGCTAATAAATGTTATTGAACAAATCATTAAACTCTCTCAATGTTGACCAACTTGCCTATTGGGACAGATACTCCAACGAATGTACCCCTTTCCAGAGCTGGTGACATTGATGGAACAAAGTTACCAAGGATAATTCCCACAGCCATGGCTAAGAAGATCCATACTGCCAGAAGGCGATCTAGCAGGCCTAAAGATGCGAACGCAGACAGATTGCGCTTCTGTTGTGCATTATTGCTATCGATATGATGCGCATGATCGCTACCCGTTTGCTGAGCTTCTATGTCGGTCGATGGTTTTTCTTGTGCTATTTCTGGCTCTGAAGCCTCTTGTGCTTCAGCTGCTTTAGGCTCGGACATGACCGGGGTGCGTGGATGCGAGCTTTTTGGGAAATGTCGAGGTTGATAATGATGAAGCAGATTGTGGTCAAATGTAAGAACTAAATCGCGAAGTGCTGTGAATTTATTTGGACACTCCAACGGCCAAGAGAAGGTTCAGACCATAGAAGCATATGAACAATGACTTCAACTGTTCCCTTTAACAGCAATACCACCGAGGCGGATTGAAAAAAAAATGGGCCATTGCGAAGACTCGACCAATGGGATGAAGGGCATGACACACTCCCGACTCTTGAAATACTAGCATTCAGCTAGGAGATTGAAACTCATTCGTCTTCGAATTATGTTGCCAGGTTTAAAAAAATCACACACATATACACAGATGTAAGATGGAGCAGATTTAGCATTAATAATTATTTCAGAACTGCATGACGACTTAAGTACCAAGAAAGTGACGAAACTTAAACTATTAATCAATCTATCAGGCATGTCGCATGTTAAAAAACAGGAAGAGGTCAAACGTCTCAAATTACATGAAGAGATACATCATAGCTCCAACTTGGAAGCTCATCAGAGAAGCCCAGCTCAATGCAATAGCTTTTCCAGCACCGTTTCCCTTGCCGTCCCCAGAACCAGAGCCCGATCCCGAACCAGATGGTGTCCCATTGTTGGTGATATTAGCCGGAGGATTCGACAGCCCAGTGCTGTTGGCAACATCTTTGTACTCAATGCCTCCAACCCATACCTTGGCAATATCCCTTGTGTTGGAGATGTTGGTCAATGGGTTGCTGTTGAGCAGAATCAGGTCAGCCCTCATGCCAGGTGCAATCCTTCCTCGATCAGTCAGCTTGTGGTGCTGGGCGGCGAGGTCAGTTGCTGCTCGAAGGGCCTCCACTGTGGTTAGTCCTGCTTCAACAAGGTTCTCCAGTTCAAAATGCAGCGTCAGTCCGAATGGCACGGAGATGTTGGCGTTGATAACCCCGACGGCATCAGTGCCTGCCAAGATGGGGATGCCGGCAGCGTGAATAGCCTTGACATTCTCGTACACGTTCTCGTAGCTGTCTGGCCCACCGATTTGGTGACCGGTAAATGTCAACAATACAGGATTGGAAAAGGCATATCGAGCAATATTCATAGTCGGGGTGCTCCAAGTGTTGGGAGACCTGCGGACCGTCAGAATATTGGAGGCGTTGATACGTCCGTTCGTGGGGATATGTTGGATGCCGTCCGTGCCCGAGATGGCGGCTTGTGCCCAGGCATTAAGGTCAGCAGCATGTGTCATGGACTGCTTGCCAAGGTTGTGGACAGCCTCAACTAGAGAGTTTTGCAAACTCTGGCTAGGGCCATTGGTCTCAGCCGTGATCTTATAAAAGTCGGAACCGTTGCCGAAAGTGTAAGAAACAACTTCAGTGGCATTCGCGTCGGGATAAATGAGATACGGCGCAGAGAGATTGAAAGTTCGAGAGTGCTGGCTGCCAGGTCCGGTGGCAGGAATACCGGCCGAGACAAACGATGCTACACCTTCCAAGTTGCGAAGCGGTGCACATTGTGTGTAGTTTCGACAAGACATGACCATAGCGGTAGTGACGCCATATGAAGTCAGAGTCTCTAGGCCAGCAACATCGGAAATGTGGACGTGGCAGTCGATCAAGCCAGGAATCAAAACACCGCCGTTACCATCGACTGTGGTCTCAATGTTGCTGGTGTCGTTGCTGATATTCTCTCCATCGATGATGATGGTTTGGAGACCAGTGAGTTTGGTACCATCAAAAACTCGGACGTTCTTGATAGCTGTCTTAGTTCTTGGAGCAGGTTCTTGTCTGCGGACCATGTCTTTGGGGTCTGGAGTCCGCTCTTGCAGCAGATGCTCAACGCACGCCAAGGCGCCTTGTGACAGCACTGCGCCCAGCGTGAGAAGTTGAACTGGCTTCATTTTGGGCTATAAGGTGAATAAAGCAATAGAAAGAAAGAGAAAATATCAATTCAATAGGTGTAAAGAGCGTCTAGAAGTGTAAATTTGCGCTCTTCCGCCGTGAAGCTTGTCTTGAATCTATAATAGTATAGGCAAGAGGGATATCTCAAATTTATATGCTCTATCACTGTTTTCTCGACGTCACCCTGCTTGTTCCCATTTGCAACCCAACTCTGCCACATGGACAATTTTCATCGTGCATTTTCGTACACTAAGCTACTACCAGATACAACAGAGAAACATGCAGGGCTTTTTCATATTCCTTAGGGCTGATGCATTAATCAAACATGAAGCAGTGCCTGGGATCAATCAGCCCATGGGGCTGTGGCAGGATTGAACGAGCAAAGCTTGGACATTCTAATCAAACAGATCTGGCACGTATTCAGTCAAGCGTACGAAGGCAATCTCAGTTAATTGGGCTTCCTTGTGAAAGGGTCGCGTTGTTGCAGAAAGATGCATATTGTGATGCATGGACAAGCCCATGTCTGATTGGACAGGACAGCGCTGCTCATCAGGATGCTAGGCTAGCAGGGGTCAGACTCGTACACTAAGTCAGAGAGGGATAGCTCAGGGGAGCCATTGACAGGCATTTGCTATCAATTCCGGGGCAGATCTCGAGCTGCTATTCTCGTGTAGCCTCGTGGACTGCGCTAGAGTGGCGTAACTCTGACATGCACTTCGCCTGTGCGCCTCCTCTGACTTTGCCTCATCGCCCACAACGGCCTCCAGCGGTCTGTTGTCTCCATCTCGGTTTGCAAATTCCATCCCCCATGCCCCATAAATGCAACGGCCTGAGCGCCACTTGAATGCGGAGCAAGCCAGAAAGACCAAACGAGAATAATCAAACGCAGCCCTCGTTTGCACAAAAAGGTGCCAAAGATGGCTGGTGGCTCGCGAACATTCCACCACAAGTCCAGAAATGGCTGTAGCCGCTGCAAGAAGCGGCGTGTCAGGGTCCGTATGCCTGCTATCCCGTCCGTAACTCTTGGCAGTCATGCTTATACATACGCAACGTCTGTAGTGTAATCTGCAAGCCCCGAGTTGCGCCAACTGTACGAGGCGTGGCGAGCTTTGTGACTATCGATTTCTCGGCAGAGACAGCCCGCAGATGCCATCGTCTAGTCATGCTGCATATATGAAAAGAAGAAGACACCACTCGGGTGGCTCCTCATCCCCGGAGGCGCCACTAGGGCCCGTGCTATCCTCCATGCCTCCCGCTTCCCACCATCAGTCAGGCGTCAATGCTGAGCCTATAAGAGGCGCATCTCAACCTACCATTGATGACCTGGCCCTGTGTCTACTTCGAGACGACGAGAGTCATCTAATATCCAATGAGCTCGTCGACCAAGCAGACGCGAGTGAATTCCTTGAGCACAACATGGCTGTCATCTCAGCACTTCACGACAAGTCCACCGATCCGCTACTCCAGCCAAATGGCAACAATACCAAATCAGATCTAGTTGCGTATCAGCATCAAATTGCAGCGTCTAGCAAGTTCCGCAAGTCAGTAGGCGCCATCAGCGACCGTAACTGGTTCACCGTCCTCATCTTTGCCATCTCGGTCCTCATCTTCCACTTCGACATCCACAGAAGAGCAAAGCGCGGGCTTGCAGACGATGAATTCCTAGAACCCCTCATGGCTCTACGTGGAGCCGCGCTTCTGGGTATGGAGTTGGGGCCGTGGCTCTTGAAGAGCAAATTGCTCGCCGCTGCGAGACGGCGCCTTGCGGCTGAAAACCCGCCCTGGGATGACCTTGCCGAACAGGCTATTTCAAACCTCGAGCTACTAAACGAGACGGCGTCACCACTTCGAAGCCGCGCTATCTGCAAAGATGCCCTGAACAAGCTACAGTTCTGGCTTCGACTTACGCAATCTAAGCCGCGCACATGGCTCCACTTCGTGTGGTGGCCGGGGGCCGTCGATCAAGAATATCTGGATCTGCTGGGGGCAAGAGATCCAATGGCGCTGGTGATTCTGGTGCACTGGTGTGCAGTGATGAAGTCTTCGCCGAGAAAGTGGTTCATGGAGGGATGGGCCGAGAATGTTGCCCGACCGGCGATTGCGCAGATTGGACCTGAATGGAACGATACTTTGGAGTGGCCATTATCGAGGATAAAACCGGGTGGTAGTAGATGATTTAATGGCGGTTTGAGAGAACTTGTTTTAATATTATTGACTTGTTATTAACCCCATGTTGCAATCGCAATGAGAGCGTTAAAAATGCGCATGTTTCATATAAAAAAAAATTGAGGACTTGAGAAAATGCATGTATTGTATTCAAGTTACACTGTTCCCTCCTGTCCCCAGCTTGTTGGTTCATCGCTCATCTCAAACTCAATCCTGCTCGCCTTTACAATCTGCCCATGCTTCAACGTTGGCCTGTGAACCTTTTCGCCGTCGACCTTTAAACTCTTCACATATGCCTTGCCATCAGAACCCGCTCCTGGCGCCGAGATGACCAGTGTGTGGTCTTTTCCATCATCACCAGGACCAGAAGGCAGCAGAATCTCTACCTCATCAAAGAATGGTGTTGCGACCACATACTCATCACTCGCTGGATTCACGGGATAGAACCCGAGTGCCGACAAGACATACCAGGCGCTCATCTGCCCCAAATCTTCGTTGCCGCTCAGCCCTGAGGCCGTGGCGTTGTAATTCTCCCAGGCAAGCTCACGGATCTGTCGTGCGGCATCGGCAGGATAGCCTATGGCAGAGTACAGATACGGGGCGTGATGCGACGGTTCGTTGCTGTGCATGTTATGGCCTCCCGCGAAATATTCATCCATACGAGCCTTCATGGCTTTCTTCCCGCCTTTAAAAAGCGAGGCTAAGCCGCCTACATCGTGCATCACGTTCAGCGTGTAAATCCACTTGTCTCCTTCAGTCCATCCCCAAGAGTCATTCGCCCACGTCCCGTTTGCATTGCGGGCTTGCATAAACTCCGTCTCTGGGTTCCAGAGCTTCCTGTAATTTTGCGATCGTTCTCGAAGTTCCTTTGCATGCTCGACATCCCCTGCATGTTCAGCTACCACGGCAGCCGCATAGTCGTCGAAGGAATAGTCCAGCGTGCGGCTGGCGGATTCTGCCCACCGATCATTGTCGACCCATCCATGCTCGAGGTAGCTCGTTAACCCAGCTCGACACTCGTATGGAGTACTGGGCTCTCGAGAATAGTATAGAAGGTCGGTGTCGTTTTCAGGAGGCACGTAAGCATCGACATAGACAGCATCCCAAGCTTTTGCCACGTCAAAGTTCTCGAACCCTCTGACGAGTGCGTTTGCAATCACAGCATCAACATGGGTCGCAATCATTTCGTTGTTCTCAATCATGTTATTCCACAACGGCAACCTGCCAGACCAGTCAAATATGCGCAGGAGAGAGCGCATCATGGAATCGACGCGTTCCGGGGCAAAGATGGTGAGCAGCGAATGCTCTGCCCTGTAAGTATCCCAGATTGACCACGACTGGTAATATGAATCGTTTGCCTCGTGAACGCTGTCCGTATAGCCACTATAAAAGCGTCGCAGGCCACCTTCAGATGAAGCGGTGGGTTCGGAATAGTCACTCGGATACTGGAGGGCGTGAAATAAGCCTGTGTAAAAGATGGTCCGGGGATCATGATCTGGGTCGGTTTCGTTGACTCCGGAGATTTTGATCCTCCCTAATCTTTCTAGCCAGGCCGATTTGACATTGTCCACTGTGGTTTCAAATGTTGTTCCGTCCGGTATATCAATATCGAGATTCTTCCTGGCCTGCTCTACACTGACATACGACACTCCAGTTCTCACCTCGACCCTCTTGACTGACTCGTCAAACGTAACATACGCACCAACAAACTTGTCTTCGATATATCTTTTACCCTTGTATAACTTATCCGCACGGCTGACTCCGTAGGAGGTAAAGGGCTCGGAAAAGCGCGACACAAAGTAGAGCCTAAAAGATTCGGGTTTGTCGGGGCCCAACAAATACTCTTGCCGCTGGGAATTACTACCCGACACCTCTTGAGTTTCGGGATCAATCTCGACATGGCCTGTCCAGTTGAGACGACTGGCTTGGATGATGAAATAAGGCTGTCGTGCCTTTGTATCTTGGAAATCGACGCGAAGATGGCCGACATGCGCCGACGCGCTCATTGCTACTTGTATGGAATTCTCATACCTGCTTCCATCAAGATGCTCTGAAGAATTTGCAGACGGACTTTGCACGGCGAATTGATTCTCTGGCTCAAACACATAGTCTCGCCGTCTCACACGGCCATTGGCACCCTCAGTCACATCCTTGTTAGGCACAAAAGCAGCGCCGCCCGGGCATGGAGGACAAGCATCGCCAAGGAGCTCCGACGTCGCCTGTTCAGTAAGATTCCATCCGAATTCGCCTACTGAATCCGCGTCCAGCGTTACTTCATACACGTACGGCGTGCTTCTCTCATCTTCTTTTCTGAATGACAGGCCACGGTGCTGGAATAGCGGTCGAACCTCATCTCCAAGTCCGGGCATAAGCGCCACATGGCCGTTTTCGCCAATCCATATCGCGGGTTGATGCGTTGCCTGGAAGCCGTGCATGCGACGGTCGCGGTCATTGTAGGGGACTTGGGAGATGAAGTTTTCGCGCGTCTGCGGAGTCCATCGCGTCATCCCAAATGGCGGCGATACAGAGGGAATCATGCCACCGAGATCATTAGGATCGTAGCCTCTGGTGCCGATGAGGGGATTGACATATTGCAAGACGCCCGCGTTGGCGTGGTAATCATTGTTTACGGTGTCTGTAGATGACGACGACTCGAATGCGGGGTCCTGATGGGAAGACAGAGCTGCCGTGGTTGAGGCTAGAGAGAGAATGAAGCGTATCGATAGGCGTTTCATTGTTGGATACGAGATATAGTGGTGCGTTTATTGGTGATGATCACATTTGAAAGAAGTGCGATGACCAGAGAGGAACAAGAGAAGAGGAACGAGGAAGCCACAGTCAGCCACTGTTTACATACGACAAAAGAGTGTTTCTCAAATAGCAGGGAGCTGGAATTGGCCACCTGACTGCCAGACAAGGAGCTGTATCATCCAGAAGCCGCCCAAATTGGAGTCGCACGTAATGCTGGCTACAACTCTGGAGTATGAAAAAGTCACCGCCCAAAGTGAAAGTCGTGATATTTATTCCGACTGCATGTCAGCCACTTTTCGGCCCATTCCGGCGGCACCGGCGTCGATCGTCCACTTTTTGCGGGGTACAGCTTGAGATGTATGCATCAGATGATGTGAATGGATGATTTGGCGATTTATTGTTTATTGCCGTGGTGATACAGGCATTGGATTTGTGCCATTGTCTATCTATATGTTCATGGTTGCAGTCTTAGCCAATGCGCAAATATGCCTATACAGGAATACAGTTGATGCTGAGACGCAAAACATGCCAAGACATAGATCCAGCCACAGCTCATCTGGCTAACGACCAAATGAAAAGCCACGCCTGAGAAAGATGTCATCAATAGCGCAAACATTCTCGTATTCACTCGATATTGAGCACCAATATCGGCTGGCGTGGGTATTCCCAACACGAGCATCCCGATGGTCAGCCTTCGACTAACCGGCCATCCCTTCACAAGTAAGCTGGGGGCAGGTATAAAAGAAGTCGAATGACCGCACATATCCTCCTCAAATTGCTACCAGCTCTCATCTTCACACGTTAATTCATCTCACTCATTTCGATCTTCATAAAAAGTCAATCAGACGTTATTTCATCATTCAAGTAGCTACATGATCAATATTTTCATCACTATCATCGTTTTATCTTCTTCACTTAAATGTCAACTTTAATGACAACCTTGCCCTTTGCCTTCTTCTGCTCGACCTTGTCATAAGCTTCCTGGAACTGCTCAAACTCAACCACGCTATCAATCTGGGGTTTCAGTCCGCGCGCATCAATAAAGTCGGCAATCTCCTTCAGGTCCTCGCCCTTGCAGTCCATGAGGAACCAGGTGCTCTTGGCCAGCTTCTTTGTCACGGACTCTGGCTTTAGTTCATCTGGTCCACCGACAACACTCAACAAGGTACCATTCTCCTTGACCGCAGACCAGCATGAAGCCAGAGTCGGTCCACCAAGGCAGTCCAGGATGAGGTCCACCTCACGAGAGGGGTCTTCCTTAGCCCACTCGTCAATGGACTGCTTCTTGTAATCGATGATTTCTGTGGCTCCGGCCTTCTTGGCCGCCTCGATATTTGCGCCACTGCATTGGGCAACGACAGAGCCGGCACCTGCAGCTGCGGCAAACTGAACTGCCCAGGTTCCGACGCTGCCTCCGGCGCCAGTGATCAGGACTCTCAGCTTGCTGTTATAAGCCCTTGCATCGGCATCACCTCGAATGCCGTGCTTGTTGAGAGTTCCTTGAGTAAACACTCCTTGCCACGCAGTCAATGTGCTGAGTGGCGTTGCGGTGGACTCAACCCAGTCGAGCGACTTGGGCTTCAATGCCAGCTCCTCAGTATGAGCAATTGTGTATTCTCGCAGACATCCTGGGAATCTAGCATGAAGACGGAAGTACACTTCATCGCCAGGCTTAAAAGGACTAGACTCTGGTGAAGTAGCGACAATGCCAGCAGCCTCAGTTCCGGGAACACGCTCTCGGTTCGGCGGGAAAATCGATGGGTAGTTGATTTCCCAACCTAGTTCACCGAGGCAAGGTGCTGTGGCTTTGATCTTGATGAGATGGTCATCGGGACCAGAAGGCTTGGGGAGGGGAGTTTGCTGGAGTTTGAGAGTTGTGAGTTTGGGGTCGATCTGATAAACAGCCCGGATAGTGGTTGGGAGGTTCGCAGAAGCCATTTTGACGAATTGATTGGCAGTTGACAACAGGTTTGGCATTATTTAGACACAGGCAATGTGCAGACAAGAGAAAAAGCTTGCTTCAACAAATAGAACTGATTCATCTCATCTGAATCTCCCAGGCATTTTATACTTTTTCCCCGCGCAATCATCCCCATCAATGATGCCTATATTGCGAATCCGGTAACCCCCATCAATGGGTAGCCTTCCCGCCTATCAACCGGGTACCCAATCTTTTCAGCTGCCAAGCATCGAATCGCCGACTCGTCCAGCTTCCAGAGACGGCAGCAAAAACCTTAAAAATACTCTAACCTAAAGTGCAGCCAGGGGCTGGAGAGGCGCCGCCCGGTAAACATGGGCCAGTGAGGAACTTGTTATGACATAGTGTTAGACGATGGGGATTCAGGCACTGCCGGCAATCAAGTAGATCGGGCACCGTTACTGGTATGAGGCTTTTCTCTAATTATACCCACTCCAAAAGGCTACCGCTTACCCTTATTGCCAAGAATGGATACACATAGAGAGCTCTACTGCCTAACAATACAAACCAGATCCCTGCCTTTGTGATTCGGAGCTGCTTCCAGAGTCTTTCGCTCTGCTCCGTGTCCCTCCCGGTCTCCACTACCCCGGATCCGCTACCAAAGTGTCCCAAAGTGGCAGCATATCCCGCCTCGGCAGATGGAAAACTGACTCGAGCGACAGTTTATATCATCTGATGATGCTGCAGATGGATTTGAAGTGAAGCTGCGTATTGTATCCATTTTGGTAAATCACTACATTTCTTATAGAACGTGCAATATGCTGCATCTGCCGTGATTGCAACCGCCCGGTACGAGTGAGGGATTAAAGCTGTCAGCAATCTCACATACGCAAATTCTTGCTGTCTTGACTGTCCATGTTGCACAACCGGCTTCTACTAATCAAAGTTTCAGAATGCTGTCTTACTTGTATCACATCTGCTATTCGCCCTCTTCAAAGTACACCTGAATATCATTAACTAGCTCAGATACATACTATGATGAGCCCTTCATTCACGCCCATATATGGGCAAATTTGCCCACAGGTTCAGGCCACCACCTGATCCCACCTATCAAAGCCCACTCGGACCCTCCATAGCCTCCTCATGAGCTCCGCATCTTCACCAACACGCCTTCTCGGCCCTTCATCTCACCATGCGTCTCATCAACACACAGACCCTCGACCTAGAGGAGTTCTTCGACATCTATGTGCCCGAATATGCCATCCTCTCCCACACGTGGGCCGATGGCGAAATCTCCCTCCAAGAATGGGCCGACCGCAAGAACCGCCGCTTCAAGCCCGGCTATCAGAAGATTATGTGGACCTGCGAAGAAGCCATCAGGGACAATCTGCAATATGTTTGGGTCGACACCAACTGCATTGACAAAACCAGCTCCGCGGAGCTTTCCGAAGCCATCAACTCCATGTTCAAATGGTATCGCCGGGCGCGCATATGCTATGCCTATCTTGAAGATGTGCCACACATGAGTGTCGCGGAATGCGAAGACCAGGGCAGCGCTTTTCGAGCAGCGAAGTGGTTTACCAGAGGTTGGACCCTGCAGGAACTCATTGCACCTCCAGAAGTCAAGTTCTTCTCACAAGATTGGCGACCCATTGGGACAAAAGCCGACCTAGCACTTTGTATTTCTGAAATTACCGGCATCGCATGGACATGCTTGCTAAAGCCCAAATTCTCCAAATCTAATCCACTTCGAGGATATAGCGTTGCTCAACGTCTCTCGTGGGCTTCGCGTAGATCAACAACTCGCATCGAGGACCAAGCCTACTCTTTAATAGGCCTCTTTGACATTACGATGCCGCTTTTATATGGAGAGGGTCACGAGGCATTTACGCGATTCCTGGGGGAGATTATTGGCAAATATCCCGACCACAGCTTCTTCGCCTCGCAACTCCGGTACGTCGACTTTCTTCCGCGATCGCCAAAGGAATTTTGCGACTCCCGCAACGTGGTGATTGGCAACTCGCCCCAGCTACAGAAACATTACACGCCAGTGTCTCACTCGTATCCATTTCAGTTGACAAACACGGGCTTACAGATCACGCTGCCTATTGTGCCTACACTTGTGCCGCATTTTGTGTTCGGTGTTTTGGACTGCTGGGAGTATGACATGGGCAGTACGCAGGCTACCCGTTCGGTGTCGCGGATATGGATTCCTCTAATGCAGAAAGATCACCCTGGCTTAAGACATTATTCACGGCTACTGTGGCCAGAGGTCTTTTGTCCAGTGAGGCTTATCCGCAAACATAGATTTATGCAAGTTGCGCAAGCTAGTGAAGATGAAGAGCATGGCGAACAAGTAACGGCCACCGATCCGGCTTCGCTACTTGACGTCGTCCAGCATGTTGACATTGTATCCATGGACATACACGAGAGTATACTGATCAAAAACCCCTATGCAACTACGGTGAATGCTCCCCGTTGGCAGCCCCGCTTGGCTGGCAGTCCTTTTTTGGTGTGTTTTCCTAGAGGCACGGGGGACTATCGTTTATTAGGTATATATCCCAGCGAAACTGAGGCATATGAGACATCTTGGTCTGCCCATAAACCACCACTACTACCTCTTGTGATGCCACGAAAGATACCACGAAAAAGGAGAATTGACACTACGGGTGATGGAAGCGAGACACCAAACGGCGACGACATACAAAACGAGTTATATGGTGTAGTTGTCGTCTTCAAGAAGAGGAAATGTAAGCCCGCAAGGTGTGTAGCGATTCATTTGGCCAATATACCAGAAACAACCAATGGCTGCACGATATTCCGACCAAGCTGCAAAATCATTCGCGCCTGGAACTCTTCGCAGCAGAAAGACCTGCACCAAGACGACTTTCAAGATATGACTGATATCGATGCCAAGGACAACGTTTTCGTGGCCGTACAAAAGCTTCCCTGCCCTTCAAAAGACAATACAGAGGGATTAGAGCCACGGTTTTTAGGCCTAGTTCAAGTTGTCTTCGATAAAACTGACATGATGGATGAATTGTGCTTATCTTCGAATGGGGGCGTCCGGGCAGCGGAAGGAATCTTACAATATTTCGGCGTCGAGAACTCGGATGAAGAAATCGGGAGCATGAGCATGGGTTTGTAGACAAGTTTCCGCAGATAGGCTGGGGATAGAACACAGGCAATAATTAGGATATAGTTCTCATAAAATCAATGAGAATGTTCACGTTATTAACTACCATTGCTTACTCGTCATTGTCAGGACTCACGGAGCACTGATATTGAAGAGTGATGTGGCCAAAGAAGCGAACAAGTAGTGAATTATCCACAGATAGCTATACAATAAGAACAGCATTTATCTCTGAGCCCATTCAATAAAGGGACAGCCTCTCTTCTATATCGTATTGTTCAGGCCACGAAGCCTAGTTTGACCCTATATGCATTCTTATCCAGTTTCTAGTCTCCCAGCACCCATATTGGTTATCATCGTGCCAACTCGGCCCCTTTTGGTATGATGTTAAACAGGCAGCACAAGTACAATGCTAGAAGTAATTCCAAACTTTCAATATGTAAGAGTGGCAATAAAACACATAAATTACCTAAGAACTCATAACAGGCAGTAGGTAGGTAGCTGCCATAAGATCTCAAGAACAAATAGGTAATCGAAATTTAACATTGACAACCGATTATATTGAGAAGCTGCAATCAGAAGCACTGAAAGAAAACCAATGTTTAGTAAACCAAAAGCATGAGGTAGTGCATAGAGGCGTCACTAAAGGTGCAGGATCGTAGGGGTTTGTGAACTTTTGATATATCAGAACTGTCTAAATCATAAGGTGGACCGTAGCCTAGGTAAATATACATTGGATGACATTAAGAAACAGTATAGCTGACCAAGAAGACTATTCCTCTTCAGAATAAAACTCCCCATCAGAATGCGACTCCCCATCAGAATGCGACTCCCCATCAGAATGCGACTCCCCATCAGAATGCGACTCCCCATCAGAATGCGACTCTACATTAATACGCGACCTTCCATTAAAGTACTCCTCCATCTCATAAAACAGCTCATCAGAGCGAAACACCTTAGCCCAAGTAAGGAAATCCTTGGCGATCCAAAAGGGCTTATCAAACATACGCTCAATGCCCATTATGTGCCTTGCTTCCCTAAAATGTCTACCGGAAGCGAACAAATCTCGGGGAGTGCGGCCGTTGATATCTTTTGTAGAGGTTTGCGCTCCAGCTTTCAAGAGAAGTTTGATAATAATATTCCCTATTCGAATGTTTAATTTCTGAGAATGATCATTAGGTGAAGATGATATTCCGCTGGCCACGGAGTGGAGTGGCGTTTGCTGATATTTATCCAAAGAATTAACATCAGCTTTCCATGCGATGAGGAGTCTGACAAGGACCGTGTTTAAACTCTGCGCAGCGACATGCAGAGGACTTGCGCCATCACAACCTCTGCAGGGGGCATTAGGGTCAATGTTGCATTGAGCTAGCAAATATTTCACAGCTGATACACAGCCTCGTCGTATAGCGAGAGACAAAGGCGTCTCATTGCAGAAATCTTCCGTATGCAACTTATCATAAAGGTTCTCCGCTTTAGGCGTTCGAGATTGCGGATCAACCCCAATTTCTTTAATAAGAAACTGTAACATTTTCTTGATTTCTCTCTTGGCTGTCCAATATGTCGAACTATCTCTTTGAATAACGAGGTGTATTGCACTCCATGTGCAGTTTTCGTCGGCCTCTGGCAGCGAGATATTGGGTTCCTTCAGCATGCGCCTTGCAACGGCTGTTTGAAGGTATAGGAGTGCCATTTGCAATGAGCTGAACCCCCGTTTATTCACCAATTTGGGGTCAATGCTGGGTTGCGTCAAGAGTAGATCGACAGCATCGAGGTGGCCCTCCTCAGCCGCCAAGTGGAGAGGTGTGTTTCCATCCTCGTCCCGACAATTCAAATCAAGGCTCCATTTTGGGTCTAAAAGAAAGTGCATTGCAGGCAGATTTCGACCTCTGCATGCCATGTGGAGAGCTGAGGTTTTCCCAAAACCAACCTTTTCCCGAAACTGAGCAGGCGCAGTGCAACCACGCTGAGCCCAAAGCTCCAAGAATGGCATCAATACTGCGGGACAGGCGCAAAGCTCCTCCCCCACCGGCGTCAATCCGTCGCCATCGTGGATGCGATGGTCGGCCCCTCGTTCAAGCAGCAGCTTCACTAGCTCGGGTCTCCCAGAAGGAATCGCCTGGGCCAAAGGAGAGTATCTCGGATCTGCGGAATTGACGCTTGCACCGCACGTAAGCAGATACTCGGCTACTTCGAGCCAACCCCGTCGCATAGCGGCACCCAGGGGGCTTCCACACGGCTCACAGATGGTATCAACGTGCGCTCCTCTTTTTATAAGCATCTTGACAATAGGAAGATGCCCTCGGTATGCAGCTTCATGAAGTGGAGTCTTACCCAATATATCTGTGCTGTGAATATTCGCATCATTTTTAACTAGCATCTCAACGATAGAGAGGTATCCTTCCCCGGCTGCCATGTGAAGTGGCGTCTTACCCGACGTATCAGTGCCGTGAATATCCGCATCATTTTTAAAAAGCATCTCGACGATAGATAGGTGTCCATTCTCAGCTGCCATGTGAAGTGGCGTCCTACCACATATATCTGTGCTGTGAATACCCGCATCATTTTGAATAAGCATCTCGACGATGGATAGGTGTCCTCCCATAGCGGCTAAGGAAAGAGGGGTTTTTCTATCGTCATCTTTAGCATTTACTTTCGCCTTATTCTTTATGAGCATCTCGACGATGTGGAGGTGTCCATCCTCGGCTGCCTGGTGAAGAGCCGTGCTGCCGCATTCATCTCTGGCATTGACATTCATCTTATTGGTAAGCATCTCAACAATTGGGAGGTGTCCATTGCGAACGGCTAATTGAAGAAGCCTGCCTGATTTGGCGAATTTGTTCTTCAAATATAGCCAAGTGCCTTGTTCTTTGATAATTCGCTGCATGAGAGTTGTCAACCCAAGCCTAGCCGCTATCTCCTCCAGTTTAAATCCTTTATAATAACTCATTCGAGTCCATGCTTTCCATACTTCAGATTTGTTAGAAAAGAAGTCTGGATATTCGTCTAGTACCTTGTTGCCTTGCTCACCGGAACGGCTAAAATGATCGGCCCAATAATATCTTGCGTAGCTGAAAAAGGGCATTGTTTTTTCAATCAAGTATGAGTATTCAGCGTCTGTATTGTTGGAATACGCGTGGTGAAGATAGGCGATGCATGCCGATGCCAATTTCGAGTGCTCTGCTTCAACCTGACATAATGAAAACCAAGGAATGGATTTAGGGTTCGAAAATGGGATTGTCAAAAAATCATAAGCACTTTGGTGCACTAAGGTTACAGTGCCGTTCGCTGTGTTTAGAAAATGGCCGAGGTATGCCAGCTTTCCTCGTAGGGCCGTTGCTCTATCTAGGAACTCGGTTGGTTGGATCCCTAGAGCTGCAGCAAGTTCATCAAGTTCGAGTGGTTGAAATGCAAATGTACACCATCGGAGGATCTCTAAGCTTGAACTTCGGCGGGTTGGTTCGATCTGTTCAAGGATTCTTTGGTATAGAGCATCCAGTCCCTGTGGAAGTTGTTCTAGGCTCTCTTCCACCTCAGATACCTCCATGGTTTGCAGATCCTTAACAACGAAGCTGACCCATAGATAGGTACCAGCAGATTTATCCTTGAGGACTTCCTTAACATAGTTTGACAGCGTATCCGGGTAATCCTTGCTTCTGGATAACTCCGCAACGCGCGTCGAGATGTACTGGTCTAGCCCATCACTGACTTCTGTCTTTGCATCTGGATCTAGCCGAATTCTCGAAAATTGGCCTAATGAATGTTTAATACATTGAGGATACTCCCGACTTAGAATTATCATTTTCAGTCGAGGTGACATGCTTGTGATTTTGCTGAGTTTTATGAGCAGGGGCTCTAGTGATTTTGGGTCACACTCGTCCAACCCATCAATAATGCAAGTCACTTGTGAGATTCTGAGACTGTTTACCATATTGAGGAAATATTTCCAAAGGGCTTCAAAGGATTTCTGCTCAAATAATTGATCCTTCTGAATTTGATACGTCGGAAGGATATGCTGTAGAAATTCCTGTTTTCGCTGCACTAGTTGGAAAAGAAGTCCCCTGAGGATAGCAACAGCGTTATTTCTAGTACTTTCTTTCGCATCGCAGAAAAAATAGGTTGAATAGTGACTTTCCTCATCGTCGTGGGAGCGAAAACAGCTTGAGAGGTACTCCGTAAGGTAAATCGAAAGCATAGTTTTGCCAAGCCCAGGGCCACCTGATACCCAGAGCAATCCACCATCCGATGCTCTCCATTCGATAAAATCTTTCTTCTGGGTAATCCAGTCGCAAGTGCCATATACTAGCTCTCCTTTGGAAGTGATAAGTCTGGCGCGATCAATAGCGGGGTCCGTGATGAAGAGAGCCCGAAGACATTTCTCAGAGTCTGTGCCGGAGTCAACGGCTTGTGCCATGGTGTTGGTTGTAGCCTTAATCGAATCACTTCCAGCTTCATTACTTCTATTGGCTGTCAAGTTGTAACTAACAACACAGATTAATGAGTTATTATCACATCAAGAGTCTTTTACTTACAGATTGATGTAGGTGTTGAGTATGGTGTACTCTTGATCCAGCGAAATAAATAGACTCTCAACATTTTCGTCTTCTTTCAGACTGATGATAGCTTTCCATGTCTTTTCTCTTAGCGGGTCATTACGATCGAACGCGAGTTTCTGCAGAAGACTTCGCAATGATTCTACATGACTTTCGCACCGAGCTAATATCATCCGAATGTCATCAGTTTGCAAGGCATTTGTGCTTTGTATTTGTTTGCTAAGAGAAACAAAGCTTTCGAGGCGTCCAATTTGTCGTCGCGTTTGGTCCGGAGCATCTTGGATCTGATCAACCACGGATTTGACCAGTTTGATAGTCTTGAACAACACTTCGGCAAATTGTTCAGAAGCAGCCGCAACGCCAATGATCTCAGCACCAGACATGTTAAAGAATGGGTGGCCTGGGTGAAAAAAAAAATTAAGTGCTTTCGAAGAATCTATTGTAAAACTCTGAAAGGGAAGCTTTCTATATATCAATGCGAATGAGCCGCGATAGAGCGAACAGAGCAGATACGTGTTGTTGTTGGATTGGTTCAACTCCGCAACAACACATCATCGGTTACACAAGACGTTTTAATCGCTCACCCTTAACAACCCCATTCCTCAATTGGCTGTATCTACGAAACTCATGCTGATGCTCCGAATTTCGGATGCGCCACGTAGTGCAGGGGCAGAAATACATTGACAAGAGTAATTCGATGTTTTGACCACCATTGAGAATTTGGTCACCCTCCCTCTCTATGGCTAGGGGTCTTACAAGCATCGATCCCCTACAACACGATGAGTGAAGGGGCAAAATTACTACGATACGGACAGGTATGACTTGCTTGATTGCTTGCTTCTCTAGATGTGATGCTGGTGTTGATGTGATGCTGATGTTGATGTTAGGAAGTAGATTCCAACTTATAGGGTAGGATTGACTACATGTACATTTAACATGTCTCGGCGCTTGTGGTTGGGGGACAATACTTACATGTACATGTACCTAGCAGACGCACTTATCGTCCGATTTTAATTAAGACAATTAGATCGAAAAGAATACGGAGTAATAACCAACATGTTATGCCTTCGCACTTGAAATCCGACTCCGTCCTGATTTATATATAATAAATTTACTGAGCCGTCAAGTTATTGCTTTGAACGATAGTAACGTTATAGAAATAGAATATTATGGGTTTGAGTGCCTATTTATCGGCACCAGGACTCCGTCTTCCGTAGCATCATGCTCATTGTCAATACTACTTCAAGGGTAGGTAGACCTACGTGGCTAGAGATCTCGCTTGCAGCCCCAAGTGCAGGGTCTTGGACCGATCTCCAAGAAAAGACCAGTGCTGTGGGGAAGAGCTGCAAAACCCCTGAAAAGGGTGCACGGATTCCCACTTGATGTGCCTCCGTGATGGTACTCGTATATAGTCTAGATGCCAGACTAGAAAGGAAATAAAGAAGTATAAGATGGTTGAGTAATTGGTTGTCTCTTGTTTGAGAAGCACGGCTTCATCTCTTGTCCAGCCTCCGTACAGCACGAACGGAAACACCAAAAAGTGCTCGCAACCCCGGGCTTCTTCAGCACACCGGTTCTCCGCCAATGCCTTATGCGCATCGCCGGTCGTCACCGCTAAACTGCGGCGCCAAGATATTTAGAATCAGGATGAATCGGCAGCCATTTCGCATCAAATATTGCAGTCGGGGGATTTCGACGCCGCTAAGATTGGCAGACCCCATCGCCCACGTAATGGCATGCAAAGGACATGGAGCGGCTTTTTTTACACCCTCTCTACCCGTAGGCACATGTATGTTCACATCCACCGGCTTGCATTTGGCTAAACGCCACGGGAGGCCGCACCGATACCCTTTTGTGATTAACATGTCAGATCGCCTTGAGAGTTTATGAAGCATAGTTCCATGCATGTAGGTATATGGCTCAGTCCATTTCGTCATGACTGAGCTTGTTCTCTCTCTGGAGACGAATTGAGCAGTATCCCAAAGAGGAAGCTATCGATCAATCCCTCCAAAAGGACCAATTGAAGGCTTGATGCATCATCATCGTTCAAAACTCAACTACCTCTCAGCTACGGTGCATCGTCGTCATCCTGTTCCGGTAGGCACGTACGCATACACACCCCCTACTACTACTTCTTCATCCCGCAGCCCTGTAACGGGGGTTTGCAGCAACTTGTACGGAGTAGATTGACGGCAACAATGCGCTGACTTGCAACTTTGCCCGTTTCCAGCTAGTCTCACAGCTGCAATGCCGGGACTGGAGCCTCATTCACCAACTAGCCGCTGAAAGTTGCAGTAGTCTCATCAGAAACACTCAACGAAATGAAGCGCGCCTCTCCCTAATTTTCTCTCTTCTCTTCGCCGTCCTCGCTACTTGCGCCTTTTATTTTTATTTAGCCTTTTCTCCTCATCGATGCCATCAGCTCGTTCGTCATTGCTCACCCGTCAGCAGCCTCTCAGCGTGAGAGATTTGTTTTGCCTGCCCTCTGCTGCTTCTCCCCCGAAAACCCGAAACCTCACGATGCCACCAGACCAGACCACTGATATTCTTACCCTGCAACTTTGGCTCCCCCGAATAAGTGGCGCCAGGTCCCGGATCCCCGTTCAAAGGGTGGGCCTCTGTCTTGGGCTTCATTTAGCCCCTGTTTCCTCTTCTTTTTTTCCCGTTTGCCCCCTATGCATATGACCAGCTTCTTCTTCTTCTTCGCCGGCATGACGATGGCCTGCCCCCAGTCTTGCTATCCCTCTTCATCGTGAGATTCGCCGCTTCTGCTTCCCACAAGCGGTCGCGTGCGCCTGACGCAGTTTGACCATTTTTCGCTCTTTTTTCTTTTCTTCTTCTCTTCCCTTGTTAAACACCACACCACGACATTTACTTCATTATTTCATTTCACGTCCATTCCAAGGTACAGACAGATTCCACACGTGCTCCCTGCCTGCTTCCCACAGCCCACCTTGTACGACCCGACGTAGATAAAGTCTGGTAGTACGAATAATTCGTATCTTTTGATTCTCGACAAGACCCGCGGCCTGGCTGGAGCGGCAGAGCCTGGTCCGATACCTAGATGGCTCTGATTGTGGATATTGTGCGATCGGTCTTGTGCACTTCATGGCTTAACCTTTTGCTTGTCTTTGTGCCCATCGGCTATGTGGCCTATTTTGTCAACATCAATTCTACCCTCATCTTCATCTTCAACGCTCTCGCTATTGTGCCTTTATCTTCCCTACTTACGGATGTCACGGAGAAGATTGCCAGCGATGCCGGCGACACGGTTGGCGCTATTCTCAACATCAGCCTCGGCAACCTCGTCGAGCTGATCTTATTGTGAGTCGAACACCTTTGTTGTTCTCTTCGTTGAAGCTTGATATGTTCCAGCTTCCTCCGTCATTGCCCCTCCATGCTAACCTGAGTCATCTGCTTATAGTATGTAAGTCGAACCAACCTCACGCGAGCAACAACGATGCCGGCGATCCGGCCTGCCATTATACATTACCCGCGATACTAACTCGACCAGTGTTGCCCTTAAGAATGACCAGATCCGCGTCGTCCAGGCGTCTATTCTCGGATCTATCCTTGTAAACTTGCTTCTGATTCTCGGGTCTGCGCTTCTTACAACAAAGCTTCCTGACCAGGAGTTTATGCACGATGCTGCTGGCACGCAACTTCTCGGATCCCTTCTCTTTGTATCGGTCTTTACCTTTCTTATGCCTGTAAGCTATCGCCGCTCTCGCCTGCTGCTATGCCAGAGTACACGTGCTGATACCTTATATAGACTGCTTTCGACCACACCTTCAAAGGAACCGAGGGCGCCGAGAGCATGAGTCTCAAGATGAGCAGGATATCTGCCGTCATGATTCTGCTCATTTACATCCTATACTTCTTCCACGAAATCAAGTCTCGAACCCCACCCCACGACGTCGAAGCCATACCCCACGATGAAGAAAACGACGATGCCACGCTATTCGACCACGACCACGTCCCTCTGCGGCCCATGCCCCTCTCTTCAGATGCGCTAAATGGCTCTCAAGCCGCTCCCCGAACCGTTCGATTTGTCGACGTCAGCCCTACATCGGAACATGCGCCTCTCAAGGAGGGCGAGCGGGACAGCTTGGACGGATTGGATCCTGCCGACAGTGGATTGGACAATGAGGACTACCTAGAGAATGGAGAGCCCAAGGAAGAACCCAGTGAAAGTCTTCTCCAATCGTCTCGACGAGGCAAGACGCGGGCTCGCTCGCTATCGCTTGGCTCAAGCAGGGGAGCGATGAGCGAGACATCAGAGGGAGGAGACCGGACAGAGCTGATGGCGCCCTATCTTACGACGAGGCAGATCCTCCGAGACAGCCACGTCAATCTCGACCGCATTGTTGCCAAACCGAAACATGTCTCGTTCGGAGCCAGGACGGATCGCATCATCTCCTATGTGATGCTCATCCTGACCTCGACCTTCATGTCCGTCTCGGCCGAGTTTCTGGCCAGCGCCATCGACGATGTGATTCGCCAGGGTCATCTTTCCGAGTCTCTGATTGGTCTCATCATCATGCCCATCGTCGGCAACGTCGCCGAATACGCAACTGTGGTTGTTGTCGCTGCCAGAGACAACATGGGACTTGCGCTGGCAGTTTCAGTTGGCTCATCTATCCAAATTGCGCTTTGCGTGACTCCTTTGACGGTCATTGCGGGCTGGATCATGGACCGTCCGCTGATGCTGACATTCAATCTCTTTGAGATTGCCACTCTGTTTGGATCGGTTCTGTTGGTGAACTTTTTGATTCTTGGTGAGGGAGTGAGTGGCCCGCTGCGATCCAGTGGCCTGAAGGGCGGATTAATGTGTGCATGCTATGTGATAATCGGGTGAGTCTGAATCTGAACCCGTATCTGTCGATAACTCGTATGGACACCATTTTGCTGACATTTGATACAGACTTGGAGCTTATCTGTCTCCCTAACACAGATGGAATTAATGCACGTATTTTGTATACATAGAATTTCTGCATTCTGCGTTAAAAGCGGTACCAAATAATTAGACATGCATCTAATAGAACTAATCATAATGAACAAATTCAAGAAGAGCTTCCCCAATATTTGGTGGCGGCAGCTTTCTCCATGACAATTGCGTGCCTTACATAATCACATATCTTGCTACGGAGCTTTTAGTGTTGCCTAACTTCAACTCACAACTGTAAACTTGATCATGTTGCAATACAGTATTAAGGTCACATAGTTGATCTCCTTTCCCCTCTTTTCTCGATTACACGGTCATGCGGCGTGAGAGGGATGGCTCAGACGATGAGGATATTCCGCTGCATCACAAACGCCCGTTTGGCGCTGGGCTGAAGCGCAAGAAGATTGAGTTTGTCAAAGCCACAGATGCCGACGCAAGCAACACGATCAAGAACCTGGGCAAAGAGACTGCGTCTATCGGAGATGTCTACGCCAGCATAGTCTTGGGCAGTAGCTCTAGGGAATCTTCATCTAAACTAGAAGTCACCAGCGATGAAAAGGACAACCAAAAGGAGGATGCTACTGAAAAAGAGTTGGAACCGCCAATATGTCCCGTCTGCTCTCTCCCCATCACAACGACGCTGCAGCAACACGAGGCCTCGCTTGCCCATCAAGTCAGCCTGGAGCACTCCCATCCTCCATCTGCACTAGATCGATCGCGCATGGGTTTGCGAGCCCTGGAGTCTCAGGGCTGGGACCCCGATTCCCGTCTTGGCCTGGGCCGAGACGGCGAGGGCACCCGGTTCCCGATCAAGGCGACCCGGAAAGAGGATACGCTGGGGCTTGGAGCTACCCGTGCGCAGCCCAAGCAGGAAGTGAAAGAGAAGCCTCGGGCTCTGACAGGCAAGGAAATGCGAGCACTGGCGGACAAGGAGAGAAGAAAGGGGGAGAGGCTGCAGGCTGAGCTGTATGGACGGGTGGATGTGGAGAAGTATCTCAGGGGGAATGGAGGTGAAGATGGCTTATGAGAGCTGCAAAAAGAGACGAATAATACGAATAATACTCCATAGATGGGTATAGATGTGGTTGGAGGAAACAAATCAAGTTGCAGCATGGTCGTGTGATGTTGACCATGCCCATACATGCCCGTACATGCCCGTACATGCCTGTATCCATGCCCCCTGGCATTTTCACTGAACCACCACTCAAAGAGTGGGTGGCATGATTCCATATCGAGCTCCGAGACCCTTGGAGTCGCTAAAGGGAATAAAGATGAATCCTTCAGCGCAGCGTCCTAGTGACCTCATCGCCCCGCGGCTCTGGACCAGCCACCGCTAGCGCTAAAGTTAGGGGCCAGGCACTAATGGCCGAGCCTGAAGCAGCCTGGGGTCGCCCAGAGTTTCAGCCTGTGCGCACCAACCCCGCCAAAACCGACCTTCCTCTCAGCTTTGGTGATGCTTCACAAAGCAAACTTGGTCTCCCTCAGCCTCGACCGCATTTGAGCTCCCAGCTGTTACGCACGCCTCTGATTTGTGCGCCACCAAGAGAAGCTACTATTTGTACTCGAGTACATTGTCGCAAGCCAATCCTCCGCCTATTTCTCTTTGTCTCTCCAGCCTGTCCTTGACTTTTGGCCATCACCGCCTGACGGGACAGCTCCGTTGAACTCCGTCACAATGGGGTTGTCCGTCCTCGAGGAGCAGCACAATGGTACGATCTCAAATGTTGTACTGTACAAAACGGCCTGTATCGCATTGCTGACACGGATTATAGTTATTCTGCAAGAAATCAAAAACATCACGCAGAACGATGTACGAGACCGCCTGCCCCTGTTTATCCCTTACCGATCGACCGCGATACTGACCTCTCGCAGTGGAAATGCTTGGTAGTGGACGAGACCTCTAAGAAGATTGTCGATAATGTTGTCAAGTCGGACGATATCCTCAACAGCAATATTGCTAGTCAGTCATGCCCCCGTCGCCTGCTGTTGTGAGGCTCGCCATACTGACAAGACCGTTCTGCAGCCATCGAGCTCATCGAAGCTCGTCGCGAGCCCAACCCCGAGATGGACGCCATCTACCTCCTCTCCCCCGAACCGCACATTGTCGAATGCCTCTTGGCCGACTTCCAGGTCCGGCGCTACCGAAGAGGATTTCTGGTATGGACGAACCTGCTGGACCCGGCGCTGCGAAGAAAAATCGACGAGTTTCCCGGCGTGCGTCAGCTGCGCGCGAGTTCTCGGACGCTCTTTGTCGACTTTTACCCTCGAGAAACCCACTTGGTGACGTTTCGAGACCCCTGGAGCTTCCCGATGCTCTATCACCCGGCGTGTAATGCTCTCGTCCCGAAGCATATGCAGCTCCTTGCGCAAAGAGTAAGCTTGGATCGGTCATGGTATGCACTATAGAGCGAGGACACTGATGATGCGTGGTCAGATTGCGGGAATATGCATTACTCTAGGAGAGTATCCAAAGGTAAGATACTACCGGCCGAAGAATGCCATTCACGAGGCTTCCGTCTTGTGCACACACCTGGCGAGATTCGTACAAGAAGAACTAGACGGCTATGCCCAATGGGACTCCAACTTCCCGCCTCCATCAACCAGGCCACAGTCAACCCTGCTTATTACAGACCGATCGATGGACCTGATGGCACCGCTGGTACACGAATTCACCTACCAAGCCATGGCGCACGATCTGCTCCCCATCAAGGACGGCGACAAGGTTACTTTTCATACGACGATCAACGAAGGAACGCCTGATGCACAGGAGAAGGATATGGAGCTGGCCGAAAAGGACAAGATTTGGGTCGAAAACCGCCATCGTCACATGAAGGACACAATCGACAAGCTCATGGGTGATTTCCAGAGGTTTTTGGACCAGAATCCCCATTTCACAAAGGAAAATCCCGATACGACGAGTCTGAGCGCCATTCGAGACATGATGGCTGGGTTGCCCCAGTTCCAGGAGATGAAGGAAGCCTATTCTTTACATCTCACCATGGCCCAGGAGTGCATGAATATTTTCCAGCATCATAAATTGTCTGACACTGCAGCGATTGAGCAGACCCTGGCCACAGGACTGGATGAGGATTACAAGAAGCCGAAAAATATCCTGGATTCAGTAGCTCGATTGTTGGATGACGATGCGGTATCTCCTGGAGACCGGCTCCGACTAATTACGCTATATGCGTTATACCGTGACGGCATGATTTTGGATGATATCAAAAAATTGCTCGCGCACTCAGGTCTGCCCATTCAAGACACGGAAACTCTTATCAATCTTGAACACATTGGAGCGAGACCCATCAAACAGTTAAAGGAACAACGGCAGGCAATTCCTCCACTTTTCCCCCCTGATAATAAGAATTCGCAAGAAGAGGACGATTACACTCTTTCCCGTTTTGAGCCCGTTCTAAAACAGGTCCTGGACGGACTGACTAAAGGAACTCTGGATCAAACCCTTTTCCCGTACGTCAAGCCACCACTGGATCCCAACGAAGACATTGTTGCGGCTCAAGCAGGATCTCTTCGTGCTGCTGGACGACCAAACTGGGCAGCGGCAGGTCGACGACCACCCGAAAATCGCCAGAGACTGATTATCTTCATGGCTGGCGGCGCTACATACAGCGAAAGCAGGACATGCTACGAAGTTGGCAACGAGCGAAGCCGTGACATTATTCTGGCGACTTCACACATGCTCACCCCCCAGCTCTTCCTTCGCCAAGTTGGAGATCTGAGCCGCGACAAACGACAGTTGGATCTTCCCATTGAGCGCAAGAAACATGCACCCGCACATCTCTTCGAGCGTCCAGCGCCGCCACCTCAGCCTGTCCAGGCCCGACCACCGCAACAACAGCCCATGGCTCCCGGAGCACCTCGACCTGGTGCTGCTCCGCATCAACAGATGGCTCGCCCAGGTGGTCTCCCGAGTCGGCCAACTCCTAGTGGTGCTTCCAGCGCCGGCTCCGTGCCAACACAAGCCATGGCGAACATGCACATCAACTCAAGCGGACACAGGCCTACGACCTCGAACAGCTCATACGACGACGGAAAAGCACACAAGGAGAAGAAGAAGAGGAATTTCTTGGGCCTAAAGAAATAGGGTTCTTTTCGAGAGAGGTCTTTTTCTTCCAGCTCCACGGCGTCAGGCGGCGGGAACAAGATCAAGAAGCTGCAAGCTTGAATTTATCTTTTGAGAAAGAAAGGTATCTATTTATTGATGGCAGAAGAATACTTGTTTTTCATTTTCACTACGAGGAGACGTCTTTTTTTGTACTCGTATTTTTCTTTTCTTTTCTTTTCTTTTTTCCTTTTTTGTCCAAAACTTTTGGGTACTACATTTTTCTGTTTCCCTAAAAGCGTGGCGTGGAGAATTGAGATTGAGCGATAGTGTTATTTGTGGGGGGGCGAATGAATGAATCCATGTATGGCTGAGATGTCTTAATATTCATGAGGCGAAGTGAGAGGTAGTAGAAGCACTATAATTCTTATTTTTCTTCTTCTTCTTAAGGTATACGGTGGTGGAGGTAATAAATTGCATTGTCTTAAGAACAGTGAATATCCATGTCTTATGCTAAAATGTGAGATGATGGTATATACCAAATGAAGAGGCCCCTCCCCGCTCTGCGATACGAAAACAGATATACCTGATGAAGAACATAACAAAACTCCTTGCAAACCATCAAAAACGTATCTCAACCGCCTTCTTCGCCTGATTAACTCTCTCCTGGGTCCTCTTTACCCGCTCCAGGTCCATATTGCGCCTCCACTTACAGTTCGCCGCAAACTCGCACGACGTGCACTTGAACGACTCCTCGATCGTCACACCAGCAGGCCTCCTCTCGCCGCGCCACCAGCTCATGTCCCCAGCAAGATAGGCATCCAAAGCCTGCGGTGAAACAGGAAAGTCATGCGTCGTAAGTTCGCGGCCGTCATCCCGGAAGACGTACTGTACACGGAGTATAGGACCAACCGAATCCGCGCCGCGGGGGAAAGTGAGCCGAATTTCGTCCCTAACGAGGGTGACGAGTTCGCGGAGGGTTCCGTATTTGAGGAGGTCGGGGACACCGGGGGATAAGGGTTCAGGTACGACGGTGCTGTTGTCATCTTGGACGTCTTTTCCTTTGGCGGAGCTCCTCGGTAGTTCAGCGTATTCTTCTGCAGAACTGGTCGGGGTATCGAAGAAGATTTCGTCGTGGAGCTCTCCTAGTTGCGACATGAATGTGTCCGAGAAGCGTTCGTCGGGATCCAGCCCGTATCGCCGAAACACTTTGAAGAAGTCTAGCTTGCCAGCAGCCATGTTGGACAGGAAGCGGTGGTACAGCAGCAATTGAATCTTTGCGGGGCGAATCGCAGCTGCTGATATAGGTTTCTCAGTACCCCGTGTTTTGACATCCGAAAGATAAACCCGGCGGTCATTGCCCTTGGATTTGCTGGGCTTGATGGGTGGGAAGTAGTCAGATATTGTTGGCTGGCGCTGACTGACGAGCTCTTCCTCAAACTCTGGATTAGGGTTGTCGTAGCTCAGAGCATCAATAACACCGTTGACGAGGTTGCCGTCCACCGTGCCCCAAACCTCTAGTTCCCTAGTCAAGCCCGTATCCCGCAGCGTTCTTAACCCCTGGACTACGTTCCATAGTCTCAGTCCAAATCCGTCCTCTTTGTGCAAGATCTCAATCTTGACCGTTGTATGGACCTCGTCTTCAAGCTTCTTATGCACTTTGGACCCTTGCTGCATCGCCGGTGTTCGAGTTTTCCGCCCACCAGGCAGCCGTGTGAGTGTATACCAGTACTGAAGCTCGCACCATGCTCCGGCAGTCAGGTCGCTCACTGTTAGCGGCCTCCTTGGGTATGAGCGAAACCTCTTTAATGGAGACCGATCGTCCTCGAATTCAGCCTCATCATCGTCACTAATTTCTGTTGGCGGTGGTGACTGAATGGGCTCAATAGCTTGTAGGGCATTGGTTACTGTATCGAAATTTAAATGCTTGTCCAAGAAAGGGTGAGGGTATCGTATTCTCACTCACGATCGGGATATGCGACGGTCTCACTGACTGGGGAAGGAGATGAGATGGTCCGTTTTTGATCCGTCGTTGATGTCGATGTCTCTACTTTTGTGACAAAGCCATTTGACGGTGATGCATCGCTGCGGTAGACATATGTCTGGGACGTCTTGACCTCTCTCGAGGCTTCAAAACTTGAATTTGTCTTCTTGGCAGTGCTTGAAGCTGTGACAAGAGCTACAGGATCCGTCGACTGCTTGAGCGGCGGCGAGTGATTGGAAGCAAGTTGAATCAAAAGCTCTTCATCGTCGGATTCAAAGTCGTAGCCAAACTCATCGTCGCTGGTTTGCACGGCCATGATTATCGCCGCAAACGGGTCATGGCGGTGTTCTCGCCATGCGTGAATGCGATGGCGGGGTGAATGAACGTGCCTATTGAAGCTGGCCAGCGGCTGGAGATGCACCAAAGCAACGCGGAGTCACGTGAGCCAGGCATCTCTTCAGTGCTGGACAAGTTGGGAATATCTCCGACGTCTGCCTAGAAATAGAAAGATGGGAGCATTGATGGATTGATTGAGTATAGTGTGGCTATTGCTGATTTAGTCATGATTATAGTGATAATTTTAACCATATTCGTTGATGTTGTAGCGGCTGGTGGTAATTGGATGATTACAACCCACCTACTCATTTCATGTAAGTGGGCACACAACATATTACATTAGGTACCTATGGTGCTTCGAGTAAGACAACCCAGACAGATACGTGTATCTCTTACCGCAAGGACGATAGCATCTGTCTCTTCAATTCGCGGAATAATGCTCTCTCTCTCGTGTTCCCCCAGCCTAGCAGCAAGCAATACGATGCGACTTCGTATATGCACACGTTAGTTTGCACCTGTCACTGGTGTTTTCGGCGTAGCTTAGCCTCTTCTACCCCAAGACGGCAAGTGGGCGCAACTCCAGCGACGCAATTCAGTGACTGCATCTGACTAAGCAACGGATGCGACCGTGGGTGGATGAACAGCTGGCTACCTACGCGGGTACAAGCTCCTGAAGTGAAGCTGCGCCTCCCGACTTCGAATTCGCCAATCTGCCGTTCCAGACCCGCGGCATTCCTGCATCGTCCATTGCTGCGTCAGTGGAAGAAGCTCTATCGCTCGCCTGCATTCTGACGTCAATTGCGAGCAGACGCCTGGAGCACGCCTGGCTGCGTCACCCCTCGACCGCTAAGCCCCCCCGAATTGGCCTGAGCTCCGAGGCGATAGACTAGACAGTTGCGTTGCCTTGCGCTGCGAAACGAACACCTCACCCTCTTCGACTTCGACAAACCTGCGTGGCATGATATAGCCCTCACACAATGTATCTGCGAAATAGTGCGCCCACGGCGCTTCTGGCGCTGCTCGCGCCGCTGGCATCTGCCTTCTATCTGCCCGGAATGGCTCCAGCCTCATACGAGCCCGGCATGAAGGTCCCTCTATTCGTCAACAGCATCAAGCCCGTAGCGGCGCCGCAAGATGCTCGATTACACTCGGTCGTGTCGTACGATTACTACCATCCCTTCTTTCAATTCTGCAAGCCCGATGGCGGACCGCAGTATGTGCCGGAGAGTCTGGGCAGCATCCTGTTTGGCGACAGGATAATGACCTCCGCCTTCGACCTCAGGATGAAGCACAACGAAACATGCAAGGCGCTCTGCTCTGTAAAATACCAGGAGAAGTCGGTTGATTTTGTGTCGGAGAGGATTGAACAGGGCTACAGCCTGAATTGGCTTGTCGATGGTCTTCCTGCTGGCCAGCAGATCCAGGACCAGCTGACGGGCACAACATTCTACAGCCCTGGGTTTTTACTGGGACAGGACGATGAAGCTGGAAACATCCTCTTCAACAACCACTACGACATTTGGGTGGAATACCACGAAGTTGGCGGAAACGCGAATCAGCTCCGAGTTGTCGGTGTCGTTGTCCAGCCCACCTCCAAAAAGTACGATGGGGAGGCTGATTGTGGCGACAACTACCCGTCGCTCGTCTTTGCCAAGGGCTCGGGACCACAGGAGGTCAAATTCAGCTACAGTGTCTACTGGATCAAGTCACCTACCGCTTGGGCTACCCGCTGGGACAAGTACCTGCACGTCTTTGATCCCAAGATCCACTGGTTCTGGCTTGTCGACACCGCCATCATCGTCGTCATCCTCGTTCTCACCGTCATGTCCATCCTGATCCGAACTCTGAAGAAGGACATTGCGCGTTACAACCGCCTTGATCAGATCAACTTGGATGACCTGAGCGGAACCTCGGTGCTCGAGGACGGTGTCCAGGAAGACTCGGGCTGGAAGCTGGTCCACGGCGACGTCTTCCGAACTCCATCGCGCCCACTGCTGCTGTCCATCCTTTTGGGCAACGGAGCTCAGCTCTTCGTCATGACTGGATTTACCATTGTTTTTGCACTTCTGGGTTTCTTGTCGCCTTCTAACCGTGGCTCCCTGGGCACCATCATGATCATTCTCTACACTGTTCTCGGCATTGTTGGAGGATACACTTCGGCTAGAGCGTACAAGGCCATGCAGGGTGAGCAGTGGAAGCTCAACATTGCCTTGACTCCTCTGCTGGTCCCCGGTATCGTCTTCTCCGCCTTCTTCCTGCTGGATCTATTCCTGTGGGCCAAGGAGTCTTCCGGCGCCGTGCCCTTTACCACAATGCTGGTCATCATCGGCATTTGGTTCGTCATCTCAATTCCCCTCTCATTTACGGGCTCTTGGCTTGGCTTCAAGGCCGCTCAGATTGAAAACCCCGTCCGCACCAACCAGATTCCTCGCCAGATCCCCCCCGTCACCACGTACCTCCAGCCCATCCCCAGCATGCTCATTGTTGGTCTTTTGCCCTTTGGCGCCATCTTTGTCGAGTTGTACTTTATCATGAGCTCCATCTGGTTCAGCCGCATCTACTACATGTTTGGTTTCCTGTTCCTCTGCTACGGCCTTATGATTGCCGTCTGCGGTGCAGTTACCATTCTGATGACATACTTCCTCCTGTGTGCCGAGAACTACAACTGGCAGTGGAGGTCTTTCCTGGCAGCGGGCATGAGCGGTGGCTACGTCTTCCTCAACTGCCTCCTCTATCTGGTCACCAAAGTCAAGCTTGGCGGCCTTGCGGGAACAGTCCTGTACATTGGCTACAGTGCCCTGATTTCCTTCTTGTTCTTTATTCTTTCCGGTATGTGTTCAATCGTCTTCCCTGTCTCATAGCGACAATGTCTAACGTGTGAAACTAGGCACCATCGGCTACTTCGCCTCCTGGTGGTTCGTAAGAAAGATTTACTCTTCCATCAAGATTGACTAAAACAAAAGGAGTGTGGTTACGCGCGTGGCTGCGATTTGTTTCGGTTTGACACCATCGCGGCTCAGAAAAAAAAGGGGGATCTTTGAAAACTACCTAGCAAACTTGTAAAGTACATGTACGACCATGGTGTGTACGGCGGTATCACTGTGACGGGGAGGGGGCAAAACGCAGCGATTCCCCCCTTTTTTTGCACATTTAAGTCACCGATTTTTTATTTATATTTTTAGGTGCAATTATGGAGGGGATGAGACTGGGACAGGCGGAAAAGAGCGTTGCGGGATAGACATGTTAAATTGAAGACTTTTTTTGCAACTTGTGTGAGATCAATTTGGCTATCTGGATATAATCCCTAGCCCCTTGCCTAAGATTCTTCTGGTTGAATTAAGTTGTATAGCTCGCACTGATTCCCTGTAGTAATATGAATAGAATAATAGTTTTATGGATGGTCTTGTTAAATGCTTCGCTCTATTGAACCCGTTTGTTCCAAATAACTCGCTGCTATTATCAATGCCCTTCAGTTGAATGAGATGACTAGTCTTCATCGTCGTCGTCATCCAAATCATCCAAGTTAGTAAACTGGAACTGCTTCTTTTCCGCCTTTGCACTCGGGGGTGCGGCAACGGCTGCGTCTCCGGAGGCACCGACCGCAGTGCTCGCTCTTCGCCATTCTGCTTGCTGTTTTTCAATCTGTCGCTGTCTCTCTTGGCGATGGCGTTCCGCCTCCTTCTCGCGCTCGGCACGCTCTTGCTTCTCCTTTTCTTCCTTCTCTTTGCGTTCCTCTTCTTCCTTGCGTTTGCGCTCTTCTTCTGCGACAGGATCGTAGCCTCTAGGGTCGATGCCTTGCTCCAGGAGGATCTGATTGGACGCCAGTGCTCCGGAACGGATTTTGTCTTCAAGCGGCCAGGGAAAGAATAGCTGTCCCGACAGAGGATTAAGGAACTGATTCATATTGTCGGGAAGAGTCGTGTGCAAGGAGGCCTGGGCTTGCTGGGCGGATTGTTCGATGATGCCGTTTGTAGGAGCAGGACTCTGCATAGGATTCGGAGTTTGCGCGGAGGGCGTCATGGCTGATTGGGCCTGGGAGTCGGGCAACGGTGTTTGACTCTCTTGAGTTGCGGCCATGGCATTTAGAATGGCAGCGGGTGGCATAGACGTCTTGCTGATGCGACGGGCATGACCGAGAAGCTCTTCGTATAGGATCGGGAAGTTTGGTTCGGAAGGGTAGATGGTGACTTGGGTATTGACAATGTCTTTTCGCGTCGTTGCAAGTGAGCTGAGCGTCTCGCGGATCTGCGCATCTAGAGACGTGGATAGCTGGCGAAGCTGCAGGATCTTGAGGTGGTTGTTCTGATGTATTTCCACTGATGAGCTGCATTAGCGATTTCTGTCACGCAATGAGAGGTAGACACCGGATGCATCTTTCTGGCATACCTTGTTCGAGCCCTTTGCAGAGTTCATTGTCAGCAGCCTTGAGCTCCTCTGCCTGAATTGCCGAGGGATGATATTTCGTGACCGAGTCAATCAGCGTCGCAAGAGCCTTTTCCAGGCGCTCAAACCGGCCGTCAATGTACGTGTCCATGATTGTGCACAGCTCAGCTATACAGCTATACAGCGACACAGCGGCGCGAGGCTGCAAAAAAGCGGAATCGAGAGTTGAAAGACCAAGCGGCGAGGCTGATTTTAATCGGAAACGAGGCACGTTGGCTCGATAACAAGCTGGTGTGGGGCCTTTCCGGGCCGATCATTCGATTGGCCCAGCAAATTCGAGATGTGCTTAGTCAGAGCCTCAGGCCAAAACCTTGGCCGAGAATCGCCGGCATCGACAAACTCGCGCACTTTGAGTGACGGCATTTCCGACGACGAATTGACGAGCAATTGATCGATACACGCGGTTCCCGCTGCAAGAACTAGTCAAGATGGTTTCTCAGGTACGTTCCACGAGTGTGTTTCCTGCTGGGCGGGACATTCGCATCCCGAGGCTGGTGAAAACGGGCAGTTGAAGAAATGCGGCCGGCAGAGAGCAGAGAGCTAACTTTTTTCGCTGCGAATAGACTCCCTTCCGCGCTGCGGAATTCAAGAGCGCTTTCGGCCCCAAGTACGTTCGAACTATATGGTCTTGATGGTTGAACATTTTGCGATTTGAGGAGCTGCATATCTGGAAGGGGGAGGGCTTCAGAGAAAAGCTTTCCACCTGCAGCAGCAGTTTGATGGAGTATGGACTAACTTTTCGCAAAGGTACGCTTTCCAGCCCAACTACCGCGGCATCACCGTCCAGACTGCCACTCGATAGTAAGTCTCTTCTTTCTTTATTTTGTTTGTGGTATCCTTGGAGGAAATTCTGGGAAGCTGTTGAGCCAGGTATGCGATTGGAGGGGTAGTGGTGTGATCGAGAGGTGCTCTGAAAATCCCATCAAACAACCGAACTCGCTATAGAATGCCGCCAAACTTCTCGACAATACCGTTCGACTATGCACTTGGAATTCAGCTCTTCGTACGGATATACAGAGTCTTCAAGCCTGCTAACATGTTGATAGTGGCTTCCGTGCTGCCACCATTGGCGGTGGTCTCGGCGTTGCTCTGATGCTCTACGCCTCCAGCCTGCCCCGTTTCCGCGCTGACGTCCTCTCAGTAAGTGCTCAGTTCCAGTTGATGGAAGATATATGCTTACAGTTTTCTAGAAATTCCCCATCGTTGGCGGTCTCTTTGAGAAGCAGGAGATCCACCCTGCCGACAACGTAAGCTCCCTCTTGATGAGTAACTATTCTCAAAGCGTATGGATACTGATTGACTATAGCCCTTCTAAATGCACTCGCGAGATGGAGTTTGTAAAATTGTAACAAGGCTTTGCGCGGCATGCCTTTGTATAAGAGATACACAATAGACTTTTCCTAAACCATACCTGTCTACCTATGCAACGCCTGCTCTGTCTTGTGAAATACCTAGGATAACATCATCTATGACCTAAAGTTCCTTTTTGTAAGATTAATTGTATGTATTTCAACCAGTACAATAAAGATAATAGCGGTGCTCGTGTATTACTTCGTCTCCCAGCTAGATCAATTACAGTGCTGTTTGCACTATCCATACTGTCCGCTTCTCATTCATCTTGACAGCTCATCTCATTTCGACCTCTCTCCCCTTCAACAACATGACATACCTCGGCCTGTGAAATCTCATACAAAAAAATGATACGCTCGTTATAATTCCCACCGTTTTATTCTGCAGATGCGCACATCTGCGCTTTATTTTAAATTTTGTTTAATTGGTTTCAAGATCCTCATTTGCCAACATGGCATCAAACGCCCCTGATGCCATTGCCATTGCAGGGAAATTCCAATTCGCAACATGGGCCGCCGGCGCTGTCCCGATTGCTTTCGTTCTTCATCTTCTTCTCGTTAGGAGCAGTGGAAGTGACTCTGGAGGATTAGGCCTTTTGTTCACCGTTTTCCTTGCCGCAGCGGCGTTTCTTTGGCTGGGCGTGGTGTCTGAAATCGTTCCCGAGCCGTATCTGGTGAGACTACAAACGAGCAACACATTGTGCGGTATGCTCATGGTTCATGAATAGGATGAAGTATTTCATATTCCTCAAGCTCAGAAATACTGTGAGGGGAAGTTCTTAGAATGGGACGATAAAATCACGACTCCTCCAGGACTGTAAGTGACTGAACTCTCAATCTTGACTCTAGGGATGGCCTCTAATGTGGCCAGGTACTGGTTATCCATCTTGATCCCACAAGCAGCAAAAAGCAGTGGTCTCATCGCCTCTTACGCATGTGATCCCAAGACTCTGCGGGCTACCAATGCAATCGGCGTCATTGTTCTGAGTTACATAGCCTTGCTATGTCGGAAAGAGATCGAGGCACGTTTGCACCAAGCACATTCATCCGTCAGTATCAAAGCTGTATCCCAATATGCGATGCACACAGCCTTTAACATTGCTCTGTTCCCTTTGCTCTTCTTCTTTTCAGGGCTATACTACACCGATGTCGTTTCTACTGCTGTTGTTCTTACGGCGTTTCTGAACCATTTGCATCGTGTTGGACGAGCTCACAGCTCCTTTTTAAGCGACATTGTTACTGTTGGTCTAGGGCTGTGGACTCTTACCATGAGGCAGACCAACGTTTTCTGGGTTGTCGTTTTTATGGGAGGGCTCGAGGCTGTTCATTCTGTGAAGAGTTTGCGGCCACAGTCTGTTGCTCAGCCGTCCATGACGACGTTATCGGAGCAGTTGCTGTTCTTTATCAAGAGATGGTCGGTTGGACATGTGCATGACTTGCCATTGCATATGGCATATCCCGAAGGTGATACGAAGCATACCCCAGATTGTAAACTCTACAGCTGACCCATTGAACTAGATATGTTATTCACCGCCGTGAGTCTAATCGTAGCAGCCCTCTGCAACCCCATCCGAGTTGTCAGACAAATATGGCCCTATGTCACCATCCTGGGTGCGTTTGCAGGATTCGTAGCATGGAACGGCGGCGTTGTCCTTGGCGACAAGTCCAACCATGTTGCCACCATCCATCTCCCACAGATGCTCTACATCTGGGCGTTTTTCGGCTTCTTCTCCCTGCCGCTCTTTGTCCCATATGTGGTGTTCGCGATGGATGCTTTGCGAAGCGTCTTCATCTCACAAAAGAACGGAGCAGGAAAGGAATCCGGGTCTGCATCTACGAAGGCGAAGTCCGAAACACCAAACGCTTCTTCAAACTCGGCCACTCAGCCCGTGCTCTCACTCCCGCTGAAATTCTTCAGCGCTATTTTCAACAATCGCCTGCTTTGGCCGCTATACTTAGTCGCGACTTTTGTCCTATCCACCCTCATCGTCCGCTTCAACACCATCATCCACCCCTTTACTCTGGCCGACAACCGCCACTACATGTTTTACGTCTTTAGATACACCATCCGCCGCGCCCCTTGGATCCGTTACTTCCTCATTCTGCCTTATACCGTCAGTCGCTGGTTTGTCTGGGGCACTCTATCCGGCTGCACGAATTGGACCCCGACACCTTATAAAGATGATTGTTCAGCGTACTATCACTCATCCAGCCCATCGCCATTTACCTGCGATCCATTTGTAGTAGCAGATGCCACCCACAAAACCACCACCGGTGAATCTCAAGGCGCGCAAGCACAGACACAGAAAGAATTGCAGCAGAGATATATTCAAGACCCCCTCTTATTCTCAACAGAGCCTGTATCGACGTCCACAGGACTCATCTTCCTCCTAGCCACCACCCTCTCGCTAATCACCGCACCGCTCGTCGAGCCTCGCTACTTCATCATCCCCTGGGTCGTCTGGAGACTCCTGGTCCCCGCTTGGAGATTGCACGATCACCAGACAGCAGCGAATAGTTTGTTCGATGGCGCTACCCCAACATCCGCCTGGGGTAGATTTGTGAATTTTTGCCGCTCTTACGACGTGAGGCTTATCCTCGAGACAGTCTGGTTCATCGCAATCAACTTCATCACCGGATATATATTCCTCACCAAGCCTTATGTTTGGAAGGCTGAAGATGGAAGCATCCTTGACGAAGGAAGACTACAGCGGTTCATGTGGTAAAAGAAAAAAAAATTACGTCTTTCAAGTGAAACACCGTCGTTAAGATAGATGTTGTATTTGTCAAGAGGTCCTTGAGCAGCCTCATTCTTCTTATGCTAGATCAAATAGAATACGAATGCCAAAATTCATTCGTCAAAAGACTCCCAACTCAATAGCCAAACGCCGCGCCCATGTCTCGAATCCCAAACCATAAGTCCCAAATGAATGCCTTCCCGTTGGCGTTGTTTTGATGTTTTGCAGCCTTGTTGCCCAAATTCCAAAAGTCGCTCTAATCATGTATATATACGTTTTTTCTCATTGCTGATGGCCAAGCAGGAAGAAGTGAGAAGGAGAGGATGATAAAATAAATCCCAGAACCAGTCATTCTTGTGGGAATCTCGAATCATTAGTTGATGTGATATCAACTATAAACTTAGACGATCGAGACTCAGGCCATCGTTACTCCTTACTCGTCGAATCACGCCCAGCTTGAAGAACTTTTCCTCTCCAGCTGCTGTCCTGCCGCCGATATACCACTTGTCGGCGCCGAGGGCATCGCGAAAGCCTTCACTACTGCTATCGCTGCCTCTTCTGCGTGCGCCAGGAATGGGGATGGCGCCGCCAGGAGATCCACGGGGCGTGTGGATGGCGACGTTGGTGGATGATGTCGCAGCAGCGTTTGTGGAGATTGCGCGAGCGGTGGAGGCCGGCGAAGAAGCTGCGGCGGCGGCGGCAGTTGTGGAGGCGACGGCAGATGCAGATGCAGCTTGAGTGGTGTGTTTGCTGGCTTGCTGGGTGAGGGAGGGCGCTTGTTGGCGGAAGGAGTTGAAGAAGGAGGAGAGGAAGAAGGGACGTTGTGACGGCATCGTTGTGCCTGGTTTCTCTTTGATGCGAGGGTTGTTTGGCGGTGTTACGGTTGTGTATGTGCTTGGCTTCGCCTCGTCTGATGCAGGTTGTTGACGATTATTATGCGTTGATGTAGATTTTCAGCTGCCTGTGCGAGTGCGTGCGTTTCGTGTGCCGCGGTAGGGTTGAACGAGGGAGAGGTCCCAATATTCCGCCTATGGGGGCGTCCCGGGCTTGCAGATTTATGCGAAATGGCTGCAGCTGCTCGCGGGCTATCGAATGAGGGCCGTCGTCGCGGCTGGGCCGTGATGCGGTGAGGCCTGGCGGTTTTTGCGGAGCCGGAAGCGCAGAGTGAGATTCAAGTCGAGAGGCCGTGTCGTGTTTTCTCGGCGATCAAGAGGGAGGCCCAAGGGAGACGCAGAGAGTCGGAGAGAGGGAGAGCAGAAGGGGGATAATCTCGCGATGATGAACTGAGCAAGGGCAGAAGCAGGATTCGCGCAGGAGAGATGCAGAGCGGTTAATGAAGATGAAGCTGAGCCGAGCGCAAGGGCCGTTGGTCCGAAGATGGATCGAGCAAGGCAAGTTTTACGGTCCGAGATTCTGACGTCGAAGAGTCGGCAAAACTCGGGCAGTCGGGCCAGTACCCAGTACGAAGGAGTGCTAATGGAGGGGCTGCGATAGGCTGGAATTGTGGAAATACAGCACCTGGATGGCCTGGGGCGGCGTCACGGACCACCTGCAAGTCACACTGTGCATGTACTGCTACAAGGGCCTTGGCGCACCTCCATCGGGCTTCTGTTTTTGTTCCGCGGGCAATCAATCAATGAGAGTTGAGCTACTGCTGTACAGCGTCACTCGGGTCGTTATCTAGATGGAGGTTGACGCAAGATGCAGAGGGGATGCATATGATATGGATGGGCTGATGTTTGCGGGGAAACGATGGAGGCAACCAAGGGTCTTTCAGTAGCAAGGAACAACACCCAACGACGACGATAATAATAGAGTCCAATAATCAGATCGGACCGCCTCTCACAAACGGGGCGTCGTCCGGCGCGCAACTCGAACAGCCTCGACTAAGAAGTGGCGTGAGCTTTTGCACCGGCCATATGGACGGCCTGGTTTTCTCTCCCTTCGTTCTTCATCTAGCAGCGGCCAAAGTCTGGGGTAACCCGTGTGAACGAACCATGGCGCTTCTGTTGTGCCGCTGGCCGGATTGATGGGGCATAGCCTCTGCCAATAATGCATCTTCTCCGCATTCATCTCACGAACCATGGTTGCATTTGCATTCAAAGTGCCCAGAAAACGCCCGTCAAGTGATCCGAGTTGTTTTCTTGCGATAGGTATTGTATCATGACAAGGGATCGGAGAGTGGAAGCGAAATATGGAGTCATGTGCTCTTCGGAAGGGGAAAAGGAGAGGAAGTTGGCTCACAGCTGCGGGTTAAGGTTAAGGGGAAGAGTACTGAAGAGTAGACTAAAGGGTTGCTCCTACAGTAGTCGAGGAGCTCAGCCGTTTGCCCAAGGAACTGCTGCAGGTTTCGAAGACTCATCATCTTTTGCTTAAATCCATGCACTGTACTCCGTAGAGTGGAATGATTCAAGGGATCTTCTTTCATGCGTTCCATTCTACCAGGCAGTCAGAGTGCACTAACCCAAAGCAGGATGCATCTAACGGGGATGCCGCTGAATCGAAAATGGCCTAGCGCATCGGCTTCCCTCGGGAGGTACGTACCCCGTGTTACGCGCATCAACTGGAGCTTGACGTTTGGCCAAAGGGGGTCAAGCGTGGAAATGGGGAAAACGGAGTGTATTTTCGAGCAGAGGTAGGCAGCATGTGAAATTGATTAAACAAATGGATTCAATAATTCAATAATTCAATAAAACAATTCTAATGTAATGCTAACAATATCTATCCATCTATCTCTCTACTTGTGCTCATCAAGAATCATTCCTCTATTTTTATACTGCAGAAAACGCCCTCAAATGCTTCCATCCATTACACCATCGCACCGCCATTCACCAGCACCGTCTGGCCCACAACCCATGAGCTCTCGCCGCTGGCCAGAAACTTGATCGTGTTGGCGATTTCCTCAGGCTCGCCCAGTCGGTTGAAGGGACTCCAGCTCTTGATAGAATTCACCAGAGCCTCGGGCTTGCCCTTGTAGAAGAGATCCGTGCCCGTTGGTCCAGGAGCCACGGCGTTGACGACGATGCCCTTGGCAGCCAGCCCCTTGGCCATGACACGGGTCATCTGCTCGATGGCGCCCTTTGTTGCTGCGTAGAGGAGATACTTGGCCGGTGCAAATGAAAAGTGGCAGATTCCCGTAGAGATGAAGATGATGCGCGAGCCAGGCGGCATGTGAGGAAGCGCCTTTTGGACCAAGAAGTAAGGGCCCTTGACGTTGAGGTCGAAGCACTTTGCGAAGTCGTCCTCAGTGGTGTCCTCAACATCCCGCATCGGCATCATGCCTGCACTGGCCACAATCGTATCAACACGGCCGAATTTGGCCACGGCAGCGTCGACCAGGCGGCCCAGATCATCAATGTTGCCAGCGTTAGCCTGGACGGCAATGGCGCGGTCTGGGCCGAAGGACTCGACCATGGCGTTTGCTGAGGCGGCGTCGCTGAGGTAGTTGATGACAATCCGGGCGCCTTCTTTGTAGAGGCGCTCGGCGCAAGCCTTGCCGATGCCGTTGGAGGCGCCGGTGATGAGGATGACTTTGTCTTGAAGAGACATGATTAATCCCGTTTAATATCTAGTTGAAAGTTTAAACAGTAGCTGGTGAAAGGTGTTGATTCGGCGTTGCTAAAGTGTATAAGTGCTTATTGCTGTGTTTGTTGATGCTATTGAAGCTGTGGTTGTTGGAGCTGTGGATGATGAGACAGATTCGACAACATCACGAACGAAACAGTCTATTATATATTTACATCTTCATCCCCTGTCAAACATGAATGAAGTCCGAGAATTGCGCGAGTTGCCTTCCATTATTCCATCGTTCGTCATCCGAAACTCTCATCCGTTGCTGCCCCGAAGCAACGGATTTGATGCCAATGGAAATAAATCCAGAGCAGTAAAATCGAGCTTCTGGTGGCCCCGCTGTGTCTGCCGGGTTTGGGCATCGGGCGAGGGACAACAAGGGGAGTGATAAATCCGATGATGGCGTCACTGGCTCGCTCTTCGCGCGAAGAACGGGGGGAATGGATGCGCGAAGCCGTAACTGAAACGGGATTTTTTTTTTTTTTTCTGTTTATCTTTTGTTTTTCTTTTTTTGATACCACATTTTCTACAGAGTGAAACTGTTCCATTATGCACCTATGGGTTTTGTGATTATGAATTCACTAACCCGACAGAAGCGGCTCAAAGGCCGAGTTCCGCAGACCCACGGAGACCCCAGCATCCAGAGATGTTGATGAATTCGGAAGACGAGAGAGCCTCGCCCTTATTGATTTATTGGGGCAAATTTGGATATAGAGCGTTCAGATTGTTTTTGACTTGTCGAATGAGTGTGCTTTTGTACCAAGCAGCTGTTTACAATATTGCCTTGATCTTGATCTTGGTCTTGTGCCACTAGAATCTCACGCCTACATCTACCTATGTTCACATGGAAGTTAGGTACGGTTTAATCACTGCACCAATGCACAGAGCCCCTTTGAAGCCAATAATGCCAAAGGGAATCAAAAGGACATGTAAATTCAATTGTGGCTCATATACCATGGCTCGCGGTAGAATCGGTTTACTTCAATAGGTGCAGGGTAGACCTGAGATGCATGCTACAACACTCAGATGAGTGCTTAGTACATGTGCGGTTCTCTATAATCCCTCAAGTGTAAGTGATCGCCGAAATATTGCTCATGTGCATTACTGCCATACACGGCCAAGCATTCTCAGCATCTGTATTTGTCTTTACTTGCATCATGTGCGTTCCCACGTTACACGCACATGCTCAGCTGGCCCCTCACTTAACTGCAGCCCGACATTAAACGCTCCACTCTGACAGCGATGACATGCATCTTGCAGCTTCATCTATACGGAGTGCATCCACTGTGTTGGTTGTGATGATGCAGTTGTAGAGAAGAGAAGCAAACAAGATGGAAAATTACCAACAACAAAGACCAAAACAAGACGCATGGTAATCCAAAAATCAGAGGTAAGCCGCCCACGCAATGATTATTCCATAGCGGAGCAGATCAGAGCTACGACTGGGAATAACCGCCCGTGTAATATCACTAATTGGGCAAAGTATAAAAGGGACGGGAATCACATGTCCTCAGCTTATTCACTCATCCGGCCTCAATTTTACACCAGACTTCAAGTATTTACGAACAAATAATCTCGAGATAACCTCTCAAATGGCCAGCTGGCAGGCATATGTCGCTTCGTGGATGGTATGGTGGCGATTCAAGGGCTCTCTTCAAACCATCGAGGCTCTTCGCCAGCGCATCGAAACTGATCGCCAGACCAAGAGTACTCGACCTCCAGCGCATCTGGAAAAGCAGTTCACCATTGAGGAACGCCATCTCGGAGGCTGCACTCTCTATGATGTAGCGCCCAAGTCTGAGATGCCTAACCAGGCCAGGATTCTTTACCTCCATGGCGGCTGTTTTCTGTTTGAGATTGATGTGGCACATTGGCAAATGGTGGCAGCACTGGCAGAAAGTCTGCGAGCCGTGGTGACAGTAGCGATATTCCCGCTGGCGCCAGAACATACCCTGATGGAGATTTTTGATGCGGTAAGGCCGGTATATGACGACCTTGCTTTGCCATCCCAGGACAAGACGCCCTTCTTTGTGGTGGGAGATTCAACGGGTGGCAGCATGGGCATCTCACTCACCCAGGAGGCGCTTAAAGCAGGACGGCCAACGGCATCTCGGCTCGCCTTCATGTCTCCCTGCGTCGAGTTTACCTTTCATAACCCCGAGGTGCGGCAGGTCGCCCAGACTGATCCGTGGCTGGATGTCCCGGGCTTTGAAGAGGCAGTACGGTATCTTTGCCCAGATGTCTTGCCGGATGATGCGCGAGTGAGCCCTCTTTATGGAGACGCTAGCAAGCTGCCTCCGACCATGATATTCGCCGGATCAACAGAGATGTTGACGCCGGATATCAGAAAATTTGTGGCCAAGGTGGTGGAACGGGGCCGAGAAATTGAGTATGTCGAGGGAGAGGGCATGATGCATGTTTGGCCCTTGGTGCAGTTTCTTCCAGAGGCGAGGGAGGCCGTGGATAAGCTGGTGCACTGGCTGGAGTGTGGGAAGAATTGATGATGGGGGCTATGAGAATGAGGATCCCATATTGTCGTGATATTGACGACTGAGGTAAGTGAATGATCAAAAGAAGCGGGCTGGCGTTTGTGTTTTCTTGTGCCGCATACGAGACTTTGGTTATGAGATGGATATACCTACATATAGAATGATTCACAGCTGTTTGGATGTTGACAGAAGAATGGAAGGCAACACTGTTACATGTTGAAGTGGACAAGAAGAAGATGCGGTTGGTGATTTAATTACATGTATATACCACATAAAGCTGATTCAACACTCATTTACTCACATCCAACTTCATCACTGCAAAATCTACCGTCCCAACCTCCATCCACATCTTGGCTTCGAATTCGTGCGCCTTAAACGTTTCCACCAACGACCTCTCAACACCAGCCCAATACTGCACTCCATCTGCCTGACACTGCTTACGACCAACATCAACCAGCTTCTTCCACACATCTTCCGCTTCCAATCGCGGAAGAGCTGGATCGACAAAGAACTCGACAATCATCCAGTGATGGCTGTCTTCGCCAGTCAACACCGTCTTGCGTACTTCCGGCATGGCGACTTGTCGAAAATAATCCAGGCGCGCGTTTCGTACTGCGCGGTTGGGACGGATCTTTTCTAGGATGCTATCATGGTGGCGGTAGAATCTCCGGAGGCGCTCTTCACGGACTCGTAGGTTAGTGATTTAACTCACAATCTGTTGTTTCCAACCAGACAAGCATTGAAGGTTAGAAAGGATGTAGTTTTACTCACTCTCGCGAGGCGAGCTTTTACTAAGATCCAATCCTGCTGGCGGTGGATTGTCTCCGGGAACTAATGTCACCCAGCCTAGTATCTTGGAGTCCTCTTCAAGCACGTAGACGTAGACGCCCGGCTTGAGCACCAAGTTGCGCACGTATTGAGTCCACCACCTCCTATATGCAAAGGGATGTTCCCACTTGCCAGGGAAGAAGTACTTGTGAAAACCATCCTGCCAAGTCAATTCGACTACGTAGTCCATGACTTTTGGGACATCGTCAACGGTCATGAGTCGGATCGCCATGCTTGCTTTGGTGATGATGCAGCGAAAGAAAAGCTATTGAGAGCGAGTTAATATCCCCAATGCAGTTGTAAAGTCTAGAGTTATGAAGCGCGTTCCATCATAATTGTAGAAGTAGTAATCTGGGCGGGATCGGCAACAAGGGCCCAGGCACTACGCGTCTTACCTCAGATTCTTTCGCAGTTAATGCAAATGGCGAGACGCGATTTGCCTACTTGGGTGAGACCTAAGCACTACCTTGTTGTCATTTTAACTTCTCACGTTCAACATTAGTTGAACGAAGTAGATGCGGTATGCGAACTTCGGACGTTCAGTTGTGAATTGCAGAGAAACTTGTAACGAACGGCATTTGCGACTCAAAGTAATTGAGAGGATATTCTTAAAACTTATTTCCTTTATGTTTGCTAGATCTTGTCCTCTATAAAAAAGCCTCTAAAGATATCGCCCACTGATTACCCTCTAGTTCTTACCCAACAGCTCCAAGTAGTGGCCCACAACAGACTGAACCTGCTCCTCAAAAGTCTTGAACTTGAACCCGAAAAGCTTCTCTGCCTTGGTGCTATCTACCTTTGAATCGAGTGTCACTACCTTTTCAACAGCCTCCAATTTGAACAAACCATCAGCGGCCGCCTGAGGGAAATGCTTCCTGATGAACTTTGGCGACTCGTTCCACTCAAACTTCTCAAGAGGGTGCGACGCAGCCAAGAAGTCCTCATTGCCCTCCACCTTGGGATCCAAAGCAAGGACATGTAGTCGGGCAACATCATCAACGTGAACGGAGCCACCAGGGATGGGCGGTCGCTGTGAACCAAGAAGCGGGCCCATGAGCATGTTGTTGGTTCCCTTGACAATCTGCTCGGCGGTCGTGACGGTATCATCCCGTCCGAGAACGTAGACGGGGAATATGTGATGAACGCCAAATGAAGGCTTTCTCTCTGCAATGAACTCTTTGGTCTTGTTAAATGCTGTAGCTTTGGAGGCGGAGTAGGCTTGAATGACGTTCTCGAAAGGGCCGTGAGGAGTTGGGGTTCGCGTTTCCTCTGTGTCATGTTAATATCGTGTAATTTATTGAGGAAATATTACCGAGACTGGTATCTCGCTGGGGGTGACAGAAGAATTCACGAGCTCAATAAACTTACCATTAATATATGTACCTGAGCCTAAGGTCTGTGGTGTGCCTAAGGAGAGGATAGATCCGGTAATGACAACTTTCTTTATTCCGGTTGCCTTTGTTGCTGACTCAAGGATGCCTATGGTGCCCTGGATAGCTGGCTGAATCATGTAGGTCTCATAGTCGATTCCTGGAGGAGCGTTGCTCGCCAGAGGAGAAGCAATATGCACGATATACTCGACGCCTTTGACGGCTTCATCGTAAGCTCCAGGGACAGTAATGTCCGGCACAATGACGCTGGTCAACTGCGAGGCATATGGAGTAACGGGCTTGAGTTGTGAGATCTTGTCAAAACCAGCTTGGTTTCGCACAGCGGCGCGGACCTTGTAGCCTGCTTCAAGAAGGAAGACCAAGGTTCGGAAGCCGATCATGCCAGTGGCTCCGGTGATCTGTAAATCGTTAGCTATTAGAACTGTTTATATGAACGAAAGTAGTGATGGAGAAAACAAACAAGAACAAGTTCGCCAGCCATGATGATTGATGTGAATATGACTTGGAGTGAGGTGAAAGTGTCTGTTGGATCGGGGTTCAAGATGGTATATATATAAAGCAGAAGCAATTAAAGCCAAAGAAAAATCCGATAATGTTCTTGGTGTTGGGACTGAGAGCTACTGATGCCACTGAATCTATTTATGCAAGAATCCAGGCGAAGGATCGATCCTGATGGCTGGAAACACCGCACTAACTAAGCCCAACGGCGTTGTTGGATCCGGTTATTCCCCTCTTTGTCCATCGCCTTCGCTCCTCCGACAAGCCTGAGAGTCCCTGCTTTGCAAGAAACATCGATGCATGATTTGTCATATAGAGACTAACGGTTCACGTCGTAACATTGGTTCCCTAATCGAGATCAAACCTCGGATGCATTCCATAGTCGCGCCATAGAGAAGCGGGTTTATGGAAGATCGAGTGGGTTCCTTAGTGAGCTATGAGACGGGGACTAGCGGAGAAAAGCGCTTCTACAGGAAATGCCGCTCTGTCCGCTAATCTTCTAGGGGTTATGTTAGCCTTAGAGGGCTGATTAGTATTCGGACTTTGGTGATGGGACGCGATTAATAATCTTCGAAGAGCGCTGGACTGATTCAGAATGGACGTGAGTGACGCTAGCGTCTTAGCATTACTTTCCCTGTTGGGATAATGGTATACCTATGGTTTGTTGGCTGTGAGGAATCAATTCTTCAACTCGTGTCCACATTATGGGATATACCATAATGAGAGTTGTAGAATGTAAAGATTTCACCAGGAACTATCGGGCATGTAAAGTCCGATAGCATACTCCTGGTTCTGGTGACTAATGTTGACGACGATTGCATGTATAAGCATGGCTACATTGAATGTAGTTCCGGCAATTGAGTTAACGACGCTTTGTCATGTGTTAATGGCCTATGGGGGTAGTATTCCTATTCTTGTTAACCCTTGGATGTCTGGCTCTGATTTATCATCCCAAATGACAATGTCTAGAGTCTCTGCATAAGCCGACCAACGACGACACGTCGGCAGTGTATCTGGATTGGTTCTTGCGATTGCCGAGGCACCAGAATGATGTCAAGAGAGATTATTCAGATTGAATATCCAACTGAATCAATTTTCATAATCATAATCTCTGAGAACAAACCTTTCCAGGATTATTGACTTCCAAAGTACATACCTGACTTTCAAACCGTCAGTCACATAGTTAACAGCATGAACGATGATCTTGCCTACTCAACGAATTAGGGAACCAAAAAAAAAAAGATATCTCATCTATAGAAAAATTAAGGACTAAAATTCAGTCATTCAGTCAGTATGATGGGGATAGAAGGAGTCATTCGAGTTGTTTGCTTAGTAAAGTCAACTCAAGCAAGACTCTGGCGATACTCAGAGCGGCCTGGTGAATCACCGACAAATTGACAATTGTACGTCAATTGCTTTATAACGGAATGAATATTATCCTCAATCACAGTTAAAATAATTAATATGAGTTTTAATTACTCCGAAGTGCAGTGCGAATAGTTCTGAACCACAAAACACATCTGAAGCCAGATCGTGTAACGCGCCTAATATTTCTGCCGATGCTAAAAGATATAGCCAAAACGACTATGTAAGCCAACCATGGATGAGCGCAACAGCTTTTAAGCTTCCAATGCTGACGTCAAGTATTATTGTTTTCGCAGATGAATTTTCTGTTTCCAAGAATTCCGCTGAAACGCTCATAATGTTGGAAGGCTTCGATACATTCACTATCACAACCCAGGATGAGCCGCACGTATCAATATTCGGCATCAAGAGTGGCGATGCCTCGTCATCGAAGCGGCCGCCGTTGTTACTCCTCCACGGATTCCCACAATCGCATCGCATCTGGCGCCGGGTTGCAGCACAGGTACAGGACAAATACAATATCGTCATAATCGACTTGCGCGGATACGGAAACTCATCCAAGCCGGCCGATATATCGCAGTATGTGAAAAGCTTTATGGCTCTCGATTGCATCAAAGTGATGGATGAGCTGGGCATCACAGAACCATTCTTCGTCTGCGCCCATGATCGGGGTGCAAGAGTGGCTCACAAATTATGTGTCGACTATCCAGACCGCGTGCGCAAGGCCATATTTCTGGATATATGTCCTACGCTTGCAATGTATTCAGTCGAGAATCCCAACTTTGCAAAGACTTACTGGCATTGGTTCTTCTTGATCCAGAAAGAGCCACTGCCGGAGACGCTCATATCTGCAAGCGCCCGGCAATTTGCGGAATTATTTATGGGAGGTCGACAGAAGAGTGGGCTGGCTATTTTCGAAAAGGAGAGTCTGGATAGTTACGTTGAGAATCTCGAGGACCCGGCGACAATACATTCTATGTGCCAGGACTATCGCGCAAGCGCTACAATAGACTTGGATGAGGCGCGGGAGGATGCAAAGCAAGGGAAACTACTTCAAAGCCCATTGAGGGTCATATGGGCTAGACATGGCGTCATTGGCAAATGTTTTGATGCCGTTCAGGAATGGAAGACTGCTAGCAACGCTTGGGTAGATGGTCATGACGTTGATTCGGGGCATTACATCCCGGAGGACGTGCCAGATGAAGTTGTATCTAATATCCTGGATTTTCTACAATAAAGAGCCTATTTTCAGATGTATGCGCAAAAAATTCTGCACCTTTACTTTACCAATAATTGCTTATACAAGCTTTGATCCATGCTAAACTGTGACAGGTTTGTGATTGAAGTTGAAGTGCGCTCTACTTGCAGCGGCATGAAATTACCCGAATAGGAATCTGTAGCTCTGGTGAGCTCCCCAAGCTTCTTCCTTGCTACGGTCAACTGCTGGGCAATATTTTCTCCCGTATAGCACATTGATGAAGTCGGCAAAAATATGTGATAAACAGGGTCGGAAAGAGAGCATGTTAATGTGAGAGTTAACGTGGCAGAGATTGTAGCCGGATTCTATTAAGCTCATCCGATATACTTCAACTGGCAACACTATACCCCGCCCAGTGATCGGCTACTTCTGTATGCGAAACAACTTGAACTGTGCGGGAGAAAGAACAAGCGTGCGCATGCCGATCCTTTGCTGCATCATGCATCTGCTGCCTTTTCTTTTTCCTCCCGTTTCATGTGTTTTTCATATTTCGTATCCGTCGCTTTTTCTTAGATTTATTGGGTCATCACTTCATCTAGTTCTATTATTGCTTCCTGTCGCCATTCTGCAATTCTGCCCCTCACTACCACCACCCAGAGGCCAAGATGCCGGCTCGCAAGTCTCTCAGAATCGCCGTCATCCCTGGCGATGGCATCGGAAAAGAAGTGATGGAACTGGGTGTCTTGTGTCTGGAGACCATCGCCACAATCTACAAGATCCAGCTGGAGTTTGAACACTTCGATTTTGCGAGCTGTGACTACTACAAAGAGCATGGCGAAATGATGCCCCCGGACTGGAAGGAGAAGCTTCTCCAGTTTGACGCTATATATTTTGGGGCCGTGGGCATGCCTGATCTCGTCCCGGACGATGTATCTCTCTGGGGAAGCCTGCTTAAGTTTCGCCGCGAGTTTGACCAGTATATCAACCTGCGTCCTTGCCGCCTAATGCCTGGAGTTCCGAGTCCGTTGGCCAACCGCAAGCCGGGAGATATTGACTTTTGGATTGTGCGAGAGAACACTGAGGGAGAGTACAGCAGCATTGGAGGAAAGATGTTTGAGGGGACGGACCGTGAGATTGTGATTCAAGAAACAGTCATGACGAGAACAGGAGTTGATCGCGTACTCCGATACGCGTTTGATCTTGCGCAGAGCCGACCGCGCAAGATATTGACCAGTGCAACCAAGAGTAATGGCATTAGCATCACAATGCCTTACTGGGACTCCAGGGTTCAGGAGATGGCCACAAAATATCCAGACGTCACCGTTGAAAAGTACCACATCGACATCTTGACAGCTCATTTTGTGCAGAGACCCAAGAAATTCGACGTGGTGGTCGGTAGCAACCTATTCGGAGATATTCTGTCAGATCTCGGCCCTGCATGCACTGGCACCATTGGCATCGCTCCGTCAGCAAACATCAACCCCGAGGGCAAGTTCCCAAGCCTCTTCGAACCGGTCCATGGAAGCGCTCCGGACATTGCAGGACAAGGAATTGCGAATCCAGTGGGCATGATCTGGGCTGGTCAGATGATGCTGCATCATTTTGAACATCGAGAGGCGGCGGATGCGTTGCTCCAAGCGATAGAGAAAGTCATGGCTCGGGCTCAAAAAGATGTTATTACGCCGGACATGGGTGGCAAGGGGACGACTAAAAAGTTTGGAGAGGCCATTAAGGATGAGATTTGGCGGATGGCAATAGAAGCCGGGAAGTGGTCGCCCTGAACAATGCCTAGGTCCATTGTTAGATATGAGTGTGCCCTGCATTCACTTTGCCATGCCTAATACTATTTGAGGAGTAAAAAGGTCCAATTCATCAGCACATTAATAATGCTGTATTCAGTGGAATATGATAAAGGAGCTGTATGAATCTTCAACTTTAGAGTCTCACCAAGATCAAGTCCATGTTTATTATTAGAAATGCCATCTTGATCTTATCAGATTTACATCGTTGCCACATCTCAGCCCATCACTAGGTACGTGAGATTGACCTCGGCATTCCCATCCATGCCAAATTTGTCAGCATGCCTTTCCCACCTAAACCGGGCTATCCGCACTTGAGCGGTGATATCTGCCTGCATCTGTCCGCAATATCCCGCAGATCAACTAACAACCTGCCATCGCGACGCCCAACCACAGCTATTGAGGGCTGAATCCGATATAGTGCATTTGCCTATTCCATCATGGAGCGGCGTTATGAGACTCTGGCCACGACGCCCGCACCATTCGCGTGCTTAGCATGCCGCGACTCTAAACGGCGTTGTGACCGCGCCATTCCCCAGTGCAAAGGCTGTCTCCAGTAGGGCTCCGATTACATACTCACGCACTCTTCAGTGCTCTATACTAATCAGCGACCCCCTATAGGAAGCGGATTGTGTGCGACTATCCCTACCGTCGCAAGAAGCGAGAGCGAAAGTCACCAACCACGGCTGCAGTTGTGTCTCCCACTTCCGGCTTACTTACTGATCAGGTTTCGACCGCAGCTTCAGCCGAGACCTCACACGCGAGCCCGGACTATGATAGCTTCCATCTCGTGTCCTCTCATTTTTCTGGTGCTAATTTTCTTACTGAACGATTTCTTGATCCTGAAGCGTTTACCAGTGCTCAGCTCAAGGTACCGGAGCCCGATATTGGTCACCTTATTACAAAAGATGTATCTGAGTGTGTCGGCGACGTTGCCAACATCAAGGCGATATCCGACAAGTTCTTCACTTCTGTCCATGAATGGATGCCAATCATATCGAAAATCCAGTTTCTGACCAACTTGGTCAGTTGGTTGACCCATAAACGTGCTGAACTCTACTTTCTCATCCTTGCCATGAAATTGTCCTGCGAGCAAGTTTCGGGACCGAGAACACCGCTTTATCAAATCACAAAGTACTTGCAGTTTCGAATTGAGAATTCCGGAGCTTTATCTCTTCAAGTAATTCAGGGCTCGGTTCTCATAGCCATTTATGAGATGGGGCATGGCATCTATCCGTCGGCATACTTATCTATTGCGGGGTGTGCTCGTTATGCTACCGCTCTGGGGATTGATAAGTCAATTCTCTGTCGAGATTTAGACGGTGTCCCGAGGAACGAGCTGGAGGAACGTCGCCGAGTGTGGTGGTCAATACTTGTGTTAGATAGGTAAGTATCGCCATTCCTTCCCTTCACTGCCACGCACCAAACTAACTGCAGTGTCAGATTTCTGAACTTGTCGGATCCAAGTCGCCATCTAGTAACGGCGGACCCAATCTTGGAGAATTGGCTTCCGGTTGACGATGCTGCATTTAATAATGGAGTGAGTTGCACCACACGATGTGGCGATGGATCTAATTTAACATAATATCCCTAGACCATCCGGCCTGAAGATGCCTATACACTCGGTTCGGCCACCGCCCTTGATCTAGGCCGATTTGCCCGATTTGCGCAGGCTGCTCATTTGATCGGCCAAGTTCTGCGTCATGTTGCCGAAGGATCAAGTGAGAGCGAGACGGCACAGCTGAGACGCACCATATTTTCTCTAGTCAGCGTTTCAAAGCTTGAAGCGCACCTAAGGCAACTGGAGTTCTGCTCCCAAACGGCTGTGTGCTACTGGTATGTGTGCTTCAACGAATCTATTCGTCTCGCTCGCTAACAGTTACAAGTGGAATACTGCTACTGGATTGCTCTCAATCGAGGAATAAGGACAGCGCAGACTCATCTGGCACACCACTCGACCAGCTATCTACAGAAACCAACCTGATTTCTCAAACAGCTCTGCAGATGTCCATGTACATCACACAGCGAGCCTATACGGAATTGTTTGGCCGCTCATCCCCGTTCCTGTTGCATATGCTGTACAAAGTGGCGTTGATCTACTTGGAAGCGTCGCGATCTACCCATGGCGATACTATTGCTGATAAGTTGCATATTATTAAGCAGGCGCTGGAGATTCTCGGACGCCGATGGCAGATTGGGAGTACGTATTGCCACCGCGCTTTTTCTTTGGGAATGTTCTAACTTGGTATGCAGATTCATATCTTTCTTTGTTATCACGGCACGAAATTATGCAAGCAATGAAGTAGAAGAGTGCCACAATTCTTCAATTCTTTTTTTTATATTTAAGCGACGACGCTCATGTGCTGAAAACGGCACCGAACATAAACCACAAAAGGTCTCTGTGGTATGAATCTACTTTACATATATCCAGCATCCTTTGCGATCCTATCCAAAAGTTTATGCAGCTTGACAGCCTTTTCGAAATCGGAATAGCAATCATTGTTGAGCGCGTATGCCTCAAATAATCTTGCGGTATTCACTCCAGGCGGAGCAACATTCTTGATATGGCTGGGCTCATCTTGTTCCCAGCCAATTGTTTTCACTTCCCCATCTTTTGTAATAAGACGCAGATTCCTCGCATTCGAGCCCGTCTGATAACCTCTGCCGCGGGTCGTGAGCTCGATTTCTCCTTCGGTGCCGGAAATGAGCCAACGCAGACCGTGTCTATCGATTGACCTGGGGGGTGTGCGAGTGGTGATGCTCACAACAGCACCACTTTCTAGCGTGCCCTGGACAAAGATGTGATCTGGAGAAGTTCTTTTCCTCTCGGGATCAATAACTTCTCCAGTCTTGCTGCTGATGAGCTTTACAATTGGATGTTGGACAGCCAAAATCGATTTGACACTGGCGAAATCACCAAGCACATGGACGAAGCCACTCAGGACTAGTTACGGATGCAAGTCAGTTTAAAGATCATCAACACATATGAGAAAAGCACTCACAATGGGCAAATATGATGTGGAATTCGTCCCCGCCACTCTCAAAATCCAGATAAAACTCAGCTTCTGCTGTCCAAGTATGAATTGGTCCAGTGGGAGGAGCAATCTGAACGTCGGAGCTGGTTACTCTACCAATTGCTCCGCTCTCAATTAACAGTTTAGCTTTTGCAAGCCATGGATCTGCGCAGAACTGTGTCCCGACTATGGTCTTTAAATTGGCCTCTTTAGCCAGTTGAAGCATCTCCTCAGCTTGCGCCGTGCTAGCACCTAGAGGCCATTCCACAAAGACTTGCTTCTTGGCCAACAGGGCAGGTTTGGCGGCGAGCAAATGTCTCGAAACAACAATGGACACATCAATGAGGTCAATATCGGGATCGTTGGCTAGGTCCTCTACACTGCCGTATGCCTTGACAGAGGAAGGTAGCTCGTGATATTCGATGGACCGGCGGGCTGATTCAACAGACGAGTTGCATATGGCGACGATTTCGTAATGAGGAGAAGGACGGAGGGAGGCGAGGTGTGCGGAAACACCCCATTTGCCTTGGCCAGCACCGGCTGGCTCGGCGCTGAGCCCAATAAGACCGACACGGATGGGAGACATTATGAATAAGTATGAACGATTGTAAGTTTGAAGAGGCGTGATTGAGGAGGAAAGAGAACAGAAATTGGGAGAGCCGGATGCTCTGCAATTTATACCTCGATCCCATTCGTTTTCTGTTTGCCTTCGGGGCCGAATCGGCCGGAAATTGACTGAATTATGCTGTGAAATATGAGTATTTAACAAATATAACCAGTTAAGAGGCTCCAATAGCAGTATTCGTGATATATCTTCATATATGCCATTTATAAAAGCACCAATACTATTGCATCCAGTTCCGGGACCCGCTTCAACTCCGACCAAAGTTGGTCCAAGACCCACCAGAACTCCGGCTGCCACTACACTTTGCTCCACTTGAATCCCGTTGCTGATGGCAATAATTCATATAAGTTGCTGGATTCATGTATAAAAGACGGGTTTCATAATGGCTGTAATAAATCGCAACTTGTTTTGGAAGCTGCCCAAATCCGGATTCGGATTTCTATGCATTTGGTGGCCGTTGTGTGCTAGACCTTAAGTTGTGCGGCGCCAAATATGCCGGGGTTGATTTTTACCCCCCTGTGATGAGAAGCTTCAATTTGACATGGACAGCGGTTGCGATGATAACACCCGGTGTTAGAATCTAAGTCGCTTGAATGGTAAATCTGAAGACAGATAATTGCATCAAATCTGCTTTTTTCGCAAATTGCTCGTCATGGGAGTACGTTCTCTAACTGGCAGATATAAACCCTGTACCACAAGCTTGGTTGGCATTGCTACGCTGAATGAACTAATTTACACGGAGAAACTTCTACTTGACTTATTCAAAACTGTGACCGCAGCATATAACTGATTCATTTCACAAAGAAACATACCAATGGCCAAAGTTGTCAGCGAATCTCCGTTTAACAGAGCAGATGCACTCGATCATAGTCGTCTTAGAGAATCTCATGAACAAATCCGTGGCGCAGCTTATCCCACTTCAGCGTATACCCCGCAGCAAAAATTCGATCCTACCATTGACCATATTCCGGGAGAACCAACGATATCATTAGCTGAGAGTAGCGAATTTTTGCATAGAGAGCTTGCTACACCGATACTGGACGAACTTTACAACGTACTTCACCTGTTTGCCAGAAAGCTTAGCAGCAATGTTGATGCCCTCCATGCGCAAATTTTCAAGGGCAGAAGTATTGTAGCAGTTGAGGATCCCAGGTTTCATCTCGTGCGGCAGGAAAGGAGCGTCTTCATAAAGCCGATGCCCGTTTGTTTGCTTAATTACGACTTCTGGATGCACTGCCTGGCTTCAAGTTTACATGCTGCAACAGTACCACTTTCGCATAGTCCAGACAAGCCATTGTGTGTACCAGATTCCTATCGGGCAATGGCTATGGGATTTATGAGATCGTATTCTCATCTCATTCAACATCAATCAGACCTCCGAATTGCGAAAGACCGTGGTCTCGTCCCAGAGGATATCACTTGGACCAGATGGTCCAAGTTCATCCGTGGTTTTCGTCTTATTCATGATGAAGAAGTAGCAAGGCGATATCACTATGGCCAGCTTCGGCTTACGCGCTTAAATTGGGCCATCTTCATATTTCGACCCAAAAGTGCAGGTAACAGTCTGCGCTTTTACTACCAGTCTCCATGGTCGGCGTCAGTCTTCATTCAGTATGCCGCGGTGCCACTGGCATTCATATTTGCCAGCGTGTCTCTCATTCTATCTTCGATGCAAGTCATGCTCACGGTACCCGATGACTCGCTTCTCTCTGGAGGGATTGGTGAAAGGGGGCTTAAAACGGTGCAGCGTATCTTTTGGTGGTTTTCTGTCGTAACATTGCTATTTACAGCCTTATCCTCGGTGTTGCTAGTCTTTATTCCGCTTCTTATCATTGTATATCAGGTATCTTGGGGAATCTGGCAATATCGAGGGAAGTAGAGGAGCTGGATGTTTGCCGATGTTGTGAGATAGAACCTAGCCAAAACTAGATGACATGTTTAGGCTTTGGTGTACAGGTTGTAATTAAGATCATTCGGCTCTTATACAGCCGTACCTTGCATGCTTCTTATTGGGTTATCTCAAATGCAATGCAATTACTCTATTTACCAATTGACGGTAGCCACGTCGTGCGTTTAATGGTCAATTTCGGTGTGCAATTGCCGCGGATCCTTGCATTTAATCTTTTGATTCACTTTAGTGATTGATTTACTCTCCCGCACATATCTTCTTCAAGCTTTTTGCCCAAAGTAACTGTCCCGCTCATTATTACGGCAAGAAAGTGATGGCATAGTTGGTCCGCAAAATGACTAGACAATTGAAACCTATCCCGCCCACGTTCACCATCCAATATCCGTGCAAAATGCTGAAGTAAGCCTGTTGCAAGACATTTATGCATGTCTTTCATCTTACATGTAGGTGGCAAATTGTGGTATATGCGTGCCGCATTATGTACCACCATACCTGACAATGCATTGGAATATCTTTTAATTACCACAAATGACATGTATGACATGTGGCTGTATGATCTTGCCCAGCCTGTTTGCTATACAGCAGAAGGTCGAATTGTATCTTTCTTTCGGCTACCTGAATATAGAACGTAAGGTAGGTGTTTAGTTGTTGCAACGGCGAGTTTCTAGAGGGTTTTGGACTCGGCGCCCTGTAAGCCGTTGAGGAATGTTGTAGAGAACTTTAACTATGAAGTGACTTCAGTCTTGTGTTACATGCTTATGCGTGTGCTCCGTACTCACTGTCAGCCCGCCACATTTTGAGACTTGCTTTCAGAGGTTTTCATATTTGCGGGCTAGTGAGACATAGCAGCCCTCGGTGATCCTATTACCCTCCCATAGATCATACTCACATCAAAGCCTCAGCCAGCCACTCACGATTTACTGATGTCAGCCTTCCCATAATTTCGTATGATCAATTTCCCCTAAGACCTGGTGCCTACTAATTCCAAGTAATCGCCGTTTCTCGAACTGTCATCACAAATTACTACCAGTGGCCGACTTCCAAGACACTTTCGGTGAGATGGTAGGAGAACCAACCAACAAGTAAGACAAATGTTGCCAAGCGGGTACCTCTATCACGGTAAGACTAGAGCACAACAAACGTTCTTGTATAATTGCCAAGTGGTGAATGCGATAGTTATGAATTTCGACGGGTATGTTCTTCTGCAAGCCATCGGAGAATATGAGACCAACTGGGGCCTATTAGGCATTTTGTGATCTATCTAGTGGAACAAGTGATGTAATTGTATATAATTCGACTCCGCTCAACATGGTGGAACGTCTATATTTCAAGGTATAAATATTCGACATGCCTCCCCGGAATCCGAGCCAAGCTTTATCCTATTCATCCAAGCTTTCCCTAAATTACTACTTGCTTATAGCTTGCTTCCTTAACTATTTCCAAATGAAGCCTCTTTCGTTCTTCACCGTGCTTCTAGCCGCCTCGGAAGTCAATGCCAAGGTGACTAATGTTCCTAAGAAAGATGTAAAGTGCAGTAAGCTATCTAACTCTCTGAGAAAATAAACACTATTTAATTCTTTTTCTAGGTGGTATCGGCCGTGCCTTTACTCCGTCGGATGTTACAAACGCCGGAAACGGTGCACTTCAGCACAAAGATAAGCCTATTGGTAAACATCATCATAATTTCTCCTTTTGCAATGTTCTAGATGATTGACTCTCTATGCTCAGGAGAACGGAAATACCCCCATGTTTACCACTTTGACCGCTCTGACTGCGGTAGCCCTCTCTGGGGATTCCCGCTCATTTGGACGATCCCCTACAGTGGAGGAGATCCTGGACTGGCTAGGGCTACGTTCACCTTTGTGGAGGAAGGAGATGAGTTAGTGGCGAGGTAAGCTTGACAAAACACGCAACTCGAATTATATGAATACTAATAACCTCTAAGATACTGCGGTACTTACGCCCACAAAACGAGACCCGGCGACAATGACTTTTATCGGTGCGACTGATTCTGGCAAACTGCTGATTGCTTTGCATGAGAAAGAGCAGTTTCCATATTGATACATCTCTATGAATAGTATCACATTGAATTCTAATAGTCAAATCTTGCCAATTATTGAACCCCATGTAGGATGTGCACCGCCGCTACATAATGAGGGACCAGACTCCAGATGGACATACTTCGTCAAAGATAATGCCTGCCTCTTTTACTCCTTCTCAAATAGCTCTAAAATAGCCCTGTTTCCACACGCGGCAGCTGCATCAATAGCCGTCTGCTGAGCGTTATCCTCCATCATGGGATCGAGCCCCATATCCCTAAGCTCCTGAAATCGTTCAACATCTCCGGCCGCAGCAGCATGTAGCAGACCTCGGCCTTTGTTATCTATAGCAAAGAAGTCGCCACCCAAGGCTTCCAGCATTGGCTTGACAAGTTCTGCCGAAGGTCTGTCCTCGTCACTGTAATAAAACCAAGACTCCGTCTTGGGGCAACTATAGAATGAAAACAAGGCCGTCTCACCACGGTTGTTGCGAGCATTTATATCAATACCTCGATCAACTAAGACCTGGAAGAAATTGCGTAAAGCTGCAATAGAAATGCTTTGTGCCAATATATGCAGCAAAGTCTCGCCCTTTTTGTTGACCACTGTAGGATCTGCTCCGGCTGCTAATACCATCTCTAAATCATCGGTGGTATGCTCGTCGGTAGCTCGTCTCACGGCATAGTGAAATGGAGTATCACCGCTTCCATCGGCTTGATTTAATAAACTCGGAGCCTTTTCGATGGCATAGGCCAAGAACTTTTTGTATGTGGTGAAATAAGAGTGCACTCTTCCGGCAAGCATATAATGAACGACATTTTGACCAAAGTTATCTGTAGCCTCTAATTCTGCACCGAGAGACAAGAGCTGTTGAAATGAGGAAACACGCTCCGCCAGTGAAGTACCACCATCTTTCACACATGATCCAATAATATGATCAGGGCCACCGCCATCGGGGCCACCCTTATTCTCGCATATCATATGGAGAAGAGTGCGGCCTTTGGTATCTCGATGGTTGACGTCGAGATTTGGAAGCTGGAGAAATGCGTCTGCTATTATGTCCAAATGTAGCGCTTCATGTATAACAGTGCATTCTCTATAGCCTTTCGGTACCTCGATAGTAGTGACTTGCAGCTCTGGGGAATCGGGCTCGACCACGGTCCCTGTGTCCCATTTTAGGAATTTTGCGAACGGATTGGCTCCATACTGAACAAGTGTCCTAATGATTTCCATTCTGACGGCAATTTCTTGATAATAACTCTCCGATGGATCCCAGGGCATGCTTAGTTTCATGGCAGCATAATGCAGTGGAAACTCTTCATGTGCCTCTACTTCATCTTTCTTTATATTCTTCTCGCCTGACTCCTCGAGTGGCTTGTCTCGACGTGTATTTGGGTCTATGCCGCTAGACAGAAGTGCTTGTAGAACTTGGACATTGCCAGAGTCAATTGCGCCAAAAACCGAATTCACTGTGACTGTCGCTCCGTGCTTGATGAGAAAATTGATCATGTCCACGTTGTGCCGCGCACTGGCGAGGCAGCTCTGACCCTTGTCATCAATCGCATTCACATCTGCTCCCCTTTCGATCAATATTTTAGCTGCGTCCCAGTTAAAGGGGCCTGGCCGATTATCGTCTGCTTCGAGAGCCATGTGAAGTGGTGTTTGCCCCACGGCATTGCGCATATGAATGTCAGCACCAGCATCAAGTAGATATGGCAGCGCCTGGTGAACTTGCCACCAGTGGTTGCCTCGGACGACGTAAAAGAGAGCAGACTCCATGGAATTGTCAGCCTCATTAATATTTACCGCATATTTCTCAACAAGCAATCGAACCATGTCCATGTTGGGCAACTCTCGCTGAACTGCGGTAACGATGAGTGGCTTAACGTAAGAGAGTGGATCGTTGCTCTTTGAGAAAAATAGACCTGGTTTTAATTTATCGCCGAAAGCGTGCCACTCTCCCTCTGCTAACCTTGTTTCTGTCTCAATAGATGCTATTTTGTCAACAAGCGTTGTGAAGCCAAGTGATATAAGATGCGTTAGGGTGCAGCTTTCGTCTGGATTAGGCTCGGAATTTTCAGTAGGCTTAGGAAGAAAGGTCACCCCTAGCCGAACAAGTTCTTCTAGAACGTGATATTCCCTCCGAATCAAAAACCGAATGACAAAACTTAACGGCACAACTTGATTTTGATCTCCGGGATGAATAAGGTTTGACGATGTCAAGGCCTGAACTGCAGCTTCGTGCGCATGGCGATATGCAACTTCGGAGAACTTTGTAAGTTCATTCAGTTCTTCCCCAGCGTCTGTGCCAAGTGACTTTTGAGCAAGCCTTAAGCATGCAGCTGTATAATCCCGTCGTTTCTTGACAGCTGTGTTGATGAAGCCCTCGTCCCGTATCCCAGGGCGATTTACAAGACGAGAAGTATCAGCCCCATGTTCAACAAGCATATCGACAATCTCCTCAAGCCTTGTTGTATCGCTTGAACCTATACCTCGAACTCCACTAGTCCATAGGTCATATCTATTCTTACGGTATGTATCGGCCAGCTTTACGGGGGCCATGTATTGATATTGGCTGTCATCCTGTTGTGGGTAAGGACGTTTCCATAGGTAGCATTCTTCTTCAAATTCAAGACAACCCTGGAAGATGTTCTTAGATTTGACATTTGCTCCGGCTTCCAGCAGAAGCGACACCGTTTCCAGTCTTCCTGACCTACAGGCGTAGTAAAGCGGTGTCTCAGTATCAGCGAAATGATCACGTGTGGCTTTTGCATCCACGCCCATTATTGCTCGACGTTTAATCGCATTCTTGTCCAAAGTTGCACCGTTGGGGCTGCCTGGTTGTATCGTGCTGTCATCAACATTTGGTACGTTCTGTTGTTGTTTCCTCAACGCATCTAACAGCAGGCCGACATTGTTGCTAGCTCTGCACCGGGCAGCAAGGTGGAGAGGAGTCAGTCCTTCGTGAGTATAAACCAGAGGGTTCGCGCCGGCATCAATCAGCTTCTTGGCATAGAGCTCCCCACAAGTCACTGCTATGTGAAGAGGAGTGATTCCATCATTATCGGAGACGTTGAGATTTTTCACTCGTGAAAGAATGAAATCAATGGGCATGATTTTCCCCGGCTCCATGCGTAGTGAACGGGTATGAGCTACACATAAAAGGTGCAGTGGCGTGCGCCCGGCATGATTTTTCTGCTCCAAGTCCAAACCCAGACCAACGAACCTTTCCCAGAGTCCTAGTATTCGCGACCCATGATAAGAGTCGTGATTTTTAATCTCCATGGCAATTGTGTGAAGGATGCTATTTCCATTATTGTCAACAGCATTCACATCGAGATTTAAACTAATCAAGAAGTCAAGTCTCGTCATGGGATTAGTCGCGTTACTTCTAGATTCGTAGGCATAGGGATGCGTCACTGCGTGGTGAAGAGCTGTTTCGCCCTGGAAATTGCGCTGGAAAGGTGAAAGTCCCCGATCAATGAGACATTTGATGTCTCGGTGCGGGTCTTCTTCATTCATAAACAAGAAAGGGGAGAGGGAACGAAATATCAGATTGTTTCCGTCGTTGTCAACCGCGTTGATGTCGGCACCCGACGCGAGAAAGACGTCCAGAGTCGCAGTCCGATTTCCGCTAACCTGACCCCAAAGTAATAAGGGGGTGAGGCCACTGTGATTTCGCGCATTTGGATCCGCCCCTCTGTCGAGCAGAGCCTTGACAAGCTCTGTGTTTTGGCCTTGGTGTTGCATGAGAATATGTAATGGAGTGTTGCCCTTATTGTCGACTGCATTGCAATTTGGCCCGTACTCCAAGAACCTCATCGCGGTGGTCGGGTCGGCTCTGGATATAAGACCGTGAAGGGGTGTTTCACCATTTTCCTTTGCGGCGTTGACATCAGCGTGTCCCTGCTCAACGAGGAGTGCTATAGACGAGGACACCGATTCCATAGCCGCACGAATAGAGTGAAGCGGGGTTGCTCCGTCGATATCAGTAGCATTGGCATCCAGCCCAGCCTCTAGTAGTAACTTGATGAGGACTGGGCATCGCGATGCGGTATGCAGTGCAGTTTCACCTGAGGGGGTGCGGTAGTGAATATCAACTCCGGCGTCGATCAGCAGTGGAAATATAGCTTGAACTCTGCTGTCAGAATATTCACTGGCTTCTCTATTGCAAAGGGCAAAGAAGCAGTTTAGCCTGGGGGGTCCCTCTTGCAGATGAGCCCATCGCCAACTTGCATTGTCGCCGGGATTGCATCCAATGTTAGCATCTGCTCCAGCCTGCAAAAGCATTGTTACCATGGCTTCATCAGCCTTCTCACAGGCTCTATAGAGCGGGGTTTGGCCATCAACGGTTGCGTTGATATCCACGCCAGGTTGCTGAAGCAGCATATCAACGCAATTTGATGATCCTGAACTGGCCGCCCATGCTATGGAGCGGTGCATCAAATCCAGATCGTCTCTTATGAACGGCAGAAACGCTTCCAATGCATCCAAATGACCATCACAGGCATACATGAGCGGCGTGTTACCAATAGTTGAAGGGATATTGCCACACCTTACCCAAGGATCCTCGAGAGTCTTCTCTGTTAAAGGGTTGACGCCGGCTTTCAACAATGCTGCTATAGCCGCAGGGTGTTCGTTGCTAGCTGCTACATGCAGAGGCTTGACTCCTGTATAACTGTCAGGTCGATCCAGGTCGGCACCGCCTTCGATCAACGTCGAAAGAACTTCCGCGTGCCCCTCAGAAGCAGCCCACCAACTAGATATTATGTTAGCTATATAACTAGAGAATGAAATCCAGCCACTATCTCGGTAGTTGTCGGTCTAGAGCGGAGAAAATCACTGCTTACAGAGGAGTTCTATCATAGATATCGGGCACATTGATGTCAAAATTCCCGAGTAGTTCTTTAACATATGATACCAGGCCTGCTTTGGCAGCGATATGAAGTTTCGTGACATTTCTGGCGCCCAGACTAGACTCTGGCCATCTCATCTGGAGCCATGCTTCCATATTGTTGTCGAGTTCAAATAGCTCATTAAGCTTTGCGTTGATCTCCGTTTGATCCTGACCGGCAGCTTCGGATTTTACAATATGCTGGTACCAATTACTGGCGGCATACTCAAAAAATGGGTATTGAAATCTGATTTGGACCTCGACGTCTTTTATTCTGCGCTTATACTTTCCCCTGCCACCGCCGAAATACCAGTTTCTATATGGCATGTCGTCCATGTTTTCGTCCGTTTCGAAGCCAACAGAAGCCAAGCATCCAGATTTCAGGTAAAGAATACACTGTAGGGCAAGTTGAGCATGCGTCGGACCCATCTGAAGGACTGGATATCCAGTCTGCTGACCCCCATCTAACCGCGTAGACCCTTTGAGGTATTCTGTGAAAGAGTGGTGGATTACTGAAACTGTTTCATCAGGTAGGATTTCCAATAATGGACCACATGCAGCTCTGATGAGTTCTTTGGTGGACTTGATATCGCGCTCAGAATCCTCAGAAAAACTGACTCTGATCATCTCTGCCAGCTCAAGTAGCCTCAATGGACGGGTGGCATGAGTGACTGATTGCAGAATGAGATGCTGGATACTGTCTGGCACACCGGATCTTTTCGCATGTTCGCTTAATAGATCAGTATATAGAGCATTTAAATCCGTTGGAAGCTTCAAAAGAACTGCCTTGATATCGACATTGGGCTCGAGGAACGCGTCCATAGCTAGCTTGGCGTAAAGGAATAAACCGTTGGCACGACCGGGGACTGCGTCTGCGATAACTTGCCAATCGCTCTCTGGGATATTGGATCTTGATAAAGCAAAATGGACATAGGTCGAAATGTCCATATCAACCAAAGCTTCTTGCAGACGAATGTGTAGACAAGGAGTCTTTCTCAGAGGTATTTCGACACTTGCGACGGGGCGACTGGTGATCAAGATCTTGACTGTCTTTGGTCGCCACTGGCCAATCTCTCCAAGAGTTCGGAGAAACTCCTCGTTGCCTCGGTCCATCTCATCGAGTGCATCAGCAACACAAAAGACTTTTCCAGGAAGGCTAGCAAAGGCTAGTCGCAGTTGATTCCACATCGTTTCAGACGACATGCTCTCAAGAGATCGATGAGCATCTACATAAGCTTTCAGTTGCTTCTGTAGAGGAGGGCTATAGCTGAGTATTTGGTCCATCCAATCTCGCAGTAGAGCCCGGGGCTCGTGATTGGCGTCAATGATCTGGCGGAAAAAGAAGTATAACACTGGGGTGCCTGGGTTCGACTTGGCAATTTCATCAATTATACTGGCCGCCATCACCGACTTTCCAGATCCCGGAATGCCTTTGATCCAGAGAAGTCCATGCTCGTCGTTCTGAAGCCATTTTTGATATTGATCACTTGAAGTGAGCCAATTTCCTGTGCCCGCAACATGGGATGACTGGTGCCTGCGGAACTCTCCCCCCGCAATGTCGTAGGCAGTTGGCTGCAGCCAAGATCGAATCTTTTCTATGACCTCCGCAGGCTGGGGCAGCAATTGCTCTGGATTGTAATCACTGACATCGTCTCGGCCAATAAACACAGCATCAACATCTTCATCGCTGGTCTGGCTTCCTAATCCCATGATGCTGGCGTGGATCCAAAATTTGAGTTGCTAAGTGCTGCCACGGCAATCGAACAACACGATCAACTTATCTTGTGAAATAAAATAATTGAGAAGTAAAATAAGCAGGATTGTAGCAGCAGCTGAGTATAAATTGAAATATTAACATCCAGGCTGAAAAATGGAAGCCTATTGCTGTGCCTGTGACATTACGTTGTCCCCCTTGGTGCTCACTTTGACCGCCCAAGCCCAAGATCTACAGTGGATGAGCTGATGCTTGCTGCCTAGGTCTAATGCATAGTGAGTCAGACAAGTTTGTATGCACTTCATGTAAGCGCTTCAGCTTTGGTGATTGGATGCTCTTGCTCGCCTAATGGTTAGCCTAGGACTTCAGGATTCTGTTTATATATAGAAGTGCAACCAAGAAAGTAGGTAATCCACGACAAATATGCCCTGAACCCCACAGATTGTAGAGCTGGCCACTGGACCCAATCACAACCTATCGATGTACCCAGACAGAAGCTTAATGGATGTGCATTCACTTGTAAGGTCCACGATGAAAGCAAAAGACGATTAAGCCGATGCGCCTTGCTTTTGCTATATAAATATCAGCTTGGGTAAGAAACAATTTTCTCGCTTCTGTCTAGCAAATGTCACCGCCAAAGCTTAGCTCGATGCGATTACCGCCGTTAGGTAACTCTTGGGATAACAGCCAGCAAGCTTAGATGGGAGAGATTGCGAGAATAGCATGCATAGGATATAGAGAAGGCAAGAAACATCCTAAAGACAGGGCCAGGATAGCATTTTATATAAGATTGGTTTCCTCTTGAACGATCAAGGCATATGTGGACCAATCTAAGGCCTGCGAGATTTGGAGATGCAATATGGTCAGAAATTAAGAGGGCCAAGACGCTCATTTTAGCTCTATAGCCGCGGGGTTAAAGCGCCACATCAACAGATACGGAGTGGCAGACTAATAGCCCTACAAATCATCTATTCTCCGGGCCCTGCCGGAGCGTATGCGCCAGCCCATTCATTGCTTACAATTTGTGCTTAGTAAATAGTAAATGGCCGAAACATTCGAAACTTTGTCATGAAACTCAAGACGAGTATTGCTCGACGGAAAGAGTTGCTTTGAAATCGTGAGCTTGCCAAGTAGGGTAGTAAGATCAGGCTAGGTTGCGTGAGACTAGGATTAAAGCGGAAGTATGCTTTATGAGATGCCGAACTGTATATTAATCTGAATTACTACTCTGATTATTAAATGGCAATCCAGCAACATGATGTGCTGAACTGCAGGTAACTTTGTTTCAGCATTAGCACTGATACCTTGCTAAACCACATGTGGAATCAGAAGAAAAATGATTCCAACGTCCAGCTCTTGATTAATAACATGCAAATAAACATCGATTGAAACAAAGAACTCACAGCTAGACAATTGAAGAAATGGCAGTATAAATATGTCTCTCAAAGCCCATCTCTGGTCGAGAGAATTTCATCTATCAATCAATCACCTACATCCATCTATCTTATCATTGAAGAAGAAAATCTCAATTCAATAACATTTGCAGCCATGGCAGAACAAAAAGCAGTAATGATCACTGGGCGTGGCGAACGACTTGTCCTAGGAACTAGACCCATACCGACTCCTGGACCCAATGAAGTCTTAGTGAAGATTAGCATCGCGGGATGTTAGTATCATGATGCTCTACGGCCTTGCTAGCATGACTGACCAAAATAGTGAACCCACATGACCAGTATGTTCGTGATCTGGGGTACTTTATCGGCGATAACGTGCCCTCCCCATTTGGCATTGATATTGTCGGTGTTGTACATGCTCTCGGAAAAGGCGTCGACAAGTTTCAGGTTGGCGATTTGGTCTTTGGGAATGGAGATCCATTCATTGGAGATTACATGGGCACCCAAGAGTACGCCATTATGGATGTCGGTTTCATGGGCCGAGTCCCTTCTTCAATCACACAGGATGAGGCTGCGACATTGCCCTTGAATGTGCTTACCATGTACATTGCTCTGTTCCACTCATCTACTCACGCCATCCCATCTCCTTTGGCTCCTGAAGGACAATCCTTTGATTATAAGAATACACCTCTCGCCATCATTGGAGGTGGCTCCAATTGCGGCAAATTTGCCATTCAGCTTGCTAAGTGGGCTGGGTTTGGTACCATTATCGCGATCGCAGGCAAGGCTAACTCCAACCTTCTTCGTGACCATGGAGCTACCCACGTCATCGACAGAACACTGAGTAACGACGACATTGAGGCTCAGGTGCGAAGTATTGTGGGAGATAACCTTCTGCATGTGTGCACTGCAGTCGCTACAAAGGACCTAACGCTAGGTGCCAGGATTCTATCAAATAGCAAAAAGGGAATACTAGTTCCACTGACAGCTGGCGAAGTCGACGACACTAAGCTCAACAAACAGGCAGGATACCAATTGCGCCGTTTCCTCTGTCGTCCACATGAAGATGACAGGCGAGAGCTCTCAACCGTCTTTTGGAAGTCTTTCCCAGATCTTGTTGATAAGGGAGTTTTCAAGCCGACTCCATTTGAGATTGTTAAGGGGTTAGATGCAGACAAGATCAACGAAATCCTTGATCAGTATGGGGCTGCTAAAAACCCAACCAGACCGAATGTACACGTCACTGAGGTCTAGATAGGCTAGCGAATAGAGATATTGAAGGTAGTCATTCATTATCCTCAAAACTAAAATAAGACATTTGTGTCTTGCATAGTTACCGTGAGCTTGTAGTCAGTCTGAATTTAGTAGGTGGCAGGTCTCTTCAGGTAGTTACGAGCCGAACTTGAAATGTTGTGATAGTTGCCTTTCTTACGCCGCAGTATAACCGTTTCTTATACTCATTCTAGAGGCTTTACCTCTCTAATTGGTAGCTTGCCCTAGAGTCACAATCCCATACAATGACTATAATTATGACTGTTACCTTCATAAACTATAGTTGTATACGTATACCTGCCACCGCTCTTAGCGGTGTTGACTTTATAAAAGGCTTTCAGCAGAGGATTACTTGTACATAGCCCCTAAAGCCCTCCTTGGGTTAGGCTACATAGAGCCAACAAATGTGTGAGAGCTAGAGAAGATTTATTTTACTCTTAGACTTCCGAACCTGCTCAATTGCTTGTATAATCCAACGTAAAAAGCGGCATACGACTTTTATTTTAGATATAAATACGAGCTGCTATTACCACATGAGAAAAACGAATACAGGTTCATGTAGGTCAATTCAGTCATTATCTACGTGGTATTTTCACAGAAATTTCAGCGTCAGTTAAGGTGTTTACTTGCATTCAAGAAACAAATAGTAAAGTGCCGGATGGTCTATCATTAAACTTACAGCTACTACTGAGGAGTGCAATAATCATTAACGGCGCGTTTATTATGGAGAGTTTCAAGGAAAAGCGGTGGTAAATGATAAACACATTGATGAAGCATTGAAAAAAAAAAAAATCCTCTGCATTCGCCAAAGAATATGGGGAATCCCATTAAAGAGGGTAACAACCTATATCGCGGTTACTCAAAGATAAACTATACTTATGAATAAGACATATTCACTATCTAGATGCTATCTTATGTTGCCATTAAAGCAATCGTAATGTTAACATCTCCCAAGGCTCCAGGGCCATGATTCCAGGGCTCAACCGTCATTGCATATGGAGAAGATACGGGATCATAGCCTGTAGTTTTGAAGGAGTTGCTAGTCGAGAAGTAAGGAGACTCCCAGTAGAGACTGCAGATTTTCGTCTTCCCGTCATAAAGATCCATGGTACCTTCAACACCGGTCGAGGTACTCTTACGACCGCATGATTGGGCAATCTCCATTGAACCAGGAGAGACAACAATTTTGTCGATGTCGCTGGCAGGGATCTCATGCGATTCATCGCCCAAGTAGAACTTGCCCCTAAGGACTATTATAAGAACCAGAACTCGAATAGATGTATTATAGGCCATTCACTTACCACTCAAGCTTGGCGTTTTCGAAAGAGATGCTGTTGTTCCTCATCCGATTATGGACACGAATGTTAGCGATTTGCGCTATATCGTCTGTCTCAGACATATTGAATAGGACGTGTATAAAGAGTAGATTGGCTGTGACTGCAATTTTCTGATGTCAACTTTGTCATTCAAGAATTGACAGGGGGGGACGCCATTGTTCCTTTATAATCACAGTATTAACCTGACTTATAATACTAGGTTTCTTCTTAATCTCTACATAAAAACTCCTCCGCCGACTGACGTGCTTGGCGTTATTTACATAACTATTGCCAAACTCAAATATCTCACTTTCAGCCAGCCCTGGGCAGTGGCAAGAAGAACCCCAGAAGAGCATTCTCTGGGCAGTAAGATGATAGAATTTGCTACTTGATTTTTTTTCTCATTAGCCTCGAGCCTCGAAAACACTGAGACTGACACAGTTCATCTCAAGGGAGTCCGAGACAAAAGGAAAGACAATTGGGCCATCCCCGCGGCAGGTTTCACAAACTCCCTTCAAAGATGCTCGAAAAAGGCATACATCAGCTCACGGTTGGTGTTTGTGGCTTTCTTTGCTACGTAAGTGACGTCCGAGTGGAATGTGGCTTTATTGATGGCTAGCTGAGCTGGTAACCCTGCGTGCAAAAAATTGTGCCTCTGGGGTTTTCGTTTTCCTAACAGTCCCTTACCGCGGACTACCAGTAATGAGTTACGTTAGGATGCCCCATGAGGGGTATACAAGTCAGATAACGTGAAGTCTTAATTATGAGAAGGGAAAAATCGCCGTAGATTAATACAAAATAACAGAGTGATATGAACTTCCGCGTAATATATGACAATGAAGCCTCTAGTAATAGTGGGGTGTTTCATTACAGCTACTTGGATTCTGCATAGGTGCTTCAAGCCACATTCCTTCTTAAATGTTACCGTTTTTGGTGCTGAGCCATCATCTGAATTACAGAAATATGCTGGGACAAGGCGTAATATTATTCTTATGCTTCAGTGTAAACCAGTCATGGGACAATACCTTTTTCTTCTCTGGCTCCCCTGATACTCGTGATATAGGTATTGGTAACAATACAAGTCCATTAGGTTACATAAATGTATTATAGAAACTCGAAATTGCGTTAGAGAGCATCTGTTGTCCAAAGCTCTTAATCCCCATAAGAGAAACCTGGGGTATGCCGTTATCAGGATACATCACGTAGGCAAGTATCAAGACAGTGATGCCTCAGAAATTCAAGCCATTGACGCCATGCCTGTTCTTTGCCTTTGGAAGCCTCATTGTGGGTTAAATGCTAAGTGGAGAGGGCGATTTCGCATGGCAATTGCTTTCAAAGCTAGTGGGTAGAGCAGGCGTCATATGTAAAATATAAGTATCTAGCATGTTCCACAGTCAACAAGTAATGTTCACATATCAGGTTTATTCAGACTATCACGAAGAAATCTTGTTCTATTCTCTTCATATTACGACTTCCCATACAAGATGCCCAGCCAAGATCGTGTTCCTTACGTTGATGGTCTTACTGAAGGCCAAGGGTAATTTACTCCAAAGGCGATCTGGCCATGACTTTATAGAGCCCTAATCAGTATTCCAGTTACAACACCTTTCTCCAAAATGGCTGTATGCATGGGGCTGTGTCTATAAAAAGAAAACAGAACCAGGCAGAAACAGTCACTCCTGTTGAAGTTACATACGAAGCTGACCTGGTCACTGATTATGAGTGATTTATTCAATTAATCTTATATCTCTACTCGTATTGTTTCTAACAATTAATTGCAGGAAACTTGTCGACACTCTTGGCATTAGCGCTGGCGCGGGTATCTCCAAGATGGAGATTGGGGGGGAGATTGATGCCAAGTTTCTTGATCGTACAGAAGTATAATATTAGCACATTGTCGAATGAGTGGATTCAAGATACTGACTACAAGATTAAATTAGATGGAAGCGAGTTTCCTGACATATCTGGTCAGGGTGGACGTTCGACAACAGCCAGGTACCTCTTCTGAGTATAGCTTCAACTGGACATCGCCAGCAAACCCACATGACGTTTATGGGGATCGCTTCATCAGCGGTAATGCTAAATATTTCCTACCTATATCTGATAAAATTATCATGTAGTACTAATTGAAGCTTAGATTTTGTAAAGGGCGGTGCACTCTTCGCCCGAGTTTCCATCATCACCAAAGACACCAGTGTGCACAAAGAGATCGAGGAAGCGTAAATGTCCCATCCCGATCATCCCATCTCATGACTTCACAGCAATTCGATAACAATTTTAAGCAGTGCCAAAGTTACATTCCCGGTTTATGGAATCGATGTCAAAGTAACAGAAGAAATTAAACAAAGCATTGACAAGATCCACAAACACTCAGAAGTGAATATATATCTACATTATGTTGGAACTCCTCCGCATTACTTTGTCACACTTGCGGCGGGTGACGATGAAAATTTGCTAGCACTCAAGCAAACAGCAGACAAGTTTCTTAAAGATGCAGAAAGTCATGAGTGGAAGCGATTGTAAGTATCGCCAACCATTTACTGCTCTCTCTTCCTTCGCTGACTTCTTGAAGCGCAATGCTCGAGAAATATAACAATATTCCCGATTGGGGACAGAAGTTTACTCCTTTGAACTATTCCCAGGCAATGGACTTGAGCTGGTCGGTTTTTGATGATTTTACTCAGTATTTTGCCATACAAAAAACTATCCGCCAAAGTACGATTCCGTATCGCACTGACGATACTGTTTTTATGCGCAGATCTAACAAGATCGTTAATAGTCAACCCGGAGCATTACAAAGGCGGCAGGGAGCAGCGAGATAAACTGGACCAGCACTCAAGTGCCGTCATTGGAGGTTATAGAAGCTGGGTAATTTTATGTTGTAACGCGATTTGATGCATGTGCTCTGCTCACCGCTGATGATAGGTTGTGGATGTCAGTGCAGACCCCGAAAAAGCTAAGGAAAAGCCGCCGTTCGACTATCCAAAAGTCTTTCTCCAAGAAGTGTTGGTAGGTTTTTTTTTCCGCTTAAGAAATACATAAATTTCTTCCTTTGGTTTGGTACTGACTTGATGAAACTCAAAGGCTGCAGTTCAGAGCACACACTTTATCGCTCAGAGCCTTCACTTCTCTTCTGGCAAAAGGACTCACTGTACGATTGACCCAGATTATGCTCTCCTACTAGATACCTGCTAACAAGTATGCCACATAGTCATTGACGATCACCTTCACCCCAATGCTAAAAAGCTATTCGACGTAGAAGCATATAGCTTTGGGGACGTCATTGGCATAACTAACGTCATATTTGCAAAGAAGAATTCAGAGGATACATTCATATGCCTGATTGGTCGTGGAATATCTCCTGGATACGAAGAAATGAGTCGCTTATGGGTTTCCGAAAACAGAGTCGAGGGAGTATTCGACCAAAAGATAAATGTTTACGGTGCGGATGGAGCAGGATATATTGAGCTTGAGTTGGAGGAAGTAGAAGGCCAAAACTCTAGTGACCTTCTCTTCAGTTTCTATGCCAGAAAGGCTAACTGATATATGCGGTCCAACTTTGGGTTTACTACTTCAGTTTGGAAATATAACCCATAGCTTTAGGTATATCTTGGTGGTTGAAGTTTGGCATCTCAATAACACTATTACACGTTGTGATGGACTGAATACTTGACTTATTTAGTCTAAATGAGCTATAGAGCTAGATAAATACGGTATGCGATTGAATTTTATGATTTTTTAAGCACTTGAATGTGGCTATGGTACATGAAATGCATGGAGGTGAGCACATGCTACCATCTCAGTCTATTATTATACCACAGGTCTACTCAGAAAATAGTCCAGTGGCCAATAAAACATATGCAAACAAACTAAAACGCCATTGGAATATTAAAGATTATTGATATTGACGATTTTACAATATAAACACTACATGTAACTTGGATTCATCTTACCAGTCGTTCTTATCCTGCTCTTCACTCGGAGTAGGCAAAATTCAACAATCATTATCTCAATTTCAGAATTATTTCTAAGATCCGTGCAGTATTTTTTTTTTTTAAAAAAAACGAATGATGTATGTCTCTTTCGTATATCTGTTTAGTAGGCCATTTCCCCTTTGAGCATCTCCTTACCAGGTTTCTTACAGAATGTTCGATGCCACCTGAAATGCTCACAAACTATCGATGCGGCAGGTCTCGAGCACTCTCTCTGTACGCTTGGTACGTTCATGCTCTTGCCCAAAGAAAGCTCGGGATAGTAAAAGAGCGCGCTCAAACCAAGGACGGCTTCGCTCACATGTAGATCTCTTGTGGAGCCGAAATGCCGTCGAGATGAGAAAATCATGGAGCTGCATGCCGTAAACATTACCTGCCTCAGAGATGTTTGCGGCAGCGACAGCTTCCACCTCCTCTAGTAGTTTAACACATTGATCCGGGTCGTCCGCTTCAAGGAATGTAAAAGCAACGCGCTGAGCTAATTTGAGCGTCGAGGGCTCTAATGGGTACTCAGTAGCAACCTGTTGTCTTAAGAGATCACCACCTTGTCTTAGGATGCCCTTAGCTCTCTCAAACTGAGCGTCTTTGACCCATATGTTCGCCAAAATACATCTGGATCGGATAGTCAGTTTCCCATTTGCCTTTTTGTCGCAAGTTTCTATATATCGAGGTAATAGACCTCGGAGTAGTTCGTGGTTGTTAGAATCGCTGACCAAAAGTTCCAAAATGTCTTGCATGGCGGCGAGCTTTTCTGGTTCACTGGAAGATAACAGATCCTCAACAATCTTATTTGACATCGAATAAGGCCCTGAAGAGCTTTGTAGGATGAAATGACGTTCCTCCAGATGCGTATGGCTTTCTAAAAGACGGTAAGTAAGTATATCAGCCTCTTCAGTCCTTCGCCAGAAGCGAAGCAAAGCTATTATGTAACGCAAGTGAGTTGTAATTCTTAAGTTGCAAGCCTCAGAGCCTCTGACGTGCTTGCGAGTCATCCAATTAAGAATGTCATCAGCATCATCCATGCGTCCCCTGTTGCCGTAAAAGGAGGCAAGCAAATAGCCAATTTTAAGCGTTTCGCTGTGGGTAGGCGATAGCAGGTGGCTGGAACAGGACAATGCATTTCTGAGAGCTGATTCTGCCTCTTCCTGATCATGTTCTTTGCCAGCATCCAGAGCTGATTGGACGACACTGCGCACTTCGGCAACAGACTTTATATGGAAAGGCCCTTCATCGATAGACTTATACGGCTTTTTGGTGGTATCAGGGCTGTTTTCGTCAACAGGCTCAAGGCTACTATTTTTTTCTTGTAGTATATCGAGAGAGTTTGGGTTGTCGGTGATGTCGGGAAGTCTTGGTGTCTCACAGGTTACACCTGGCGGCGTGGGACAATCTTATACATGAAGTTAACTTGTACTCTGTACAGTGCTTGGCTTTTGTTTCAAACTGATCAACGGAGCGATTGACTTACCCTCTGGTATATGGAGGTCCTCATCACTAGCACATCTGGCATATGATATCATGATCCGCTTAATTGGCCACGCTTGGTTGTTCCAATGGAAGATAGTCTCCTTCGGATGCCTCCGGTTGGCCTTGCTAAGCATGCCAATAGCTACGTCTCTTGGCAGATTCTTGGACCACTTCCATTGCTTGAACTTGTCCTTGTACATTTTCTTTCTAGACGTCAGTTAGATTGGCTCTCGCGATTCTCCCTGGAATATATATAGGAATTATCTGGCACTCACGATGCGCAAAACTGGTAGACTTCTTCCATTTTCTTTATAGTAGTCTCTAGAGAAAAGTTTTGTTTGAGATAGAAGTCATGAATGGAATCCTTGTGACGCTCCCATTCCTGAGAGCCCGGCTGTCGTAGACGGGCTTTGCGTTGGGTGTTAGATCTTGCTAGGGCAACTGGACTTGGGAGAGCAGATGACGAAGCCTCCTGGCTTCTCTCGGTGGTCGAGAGTATTAGCCCGGGTGAAAAATAGCATGTATTCGAGCTTTGTTCGTTACCAAACGGACCATCAACTCCAGCAAGACATCCAGCGACCTCGGCCTGGTGGTTTGGATATTGAGCCGATATGTGCAGGGAATCCTCTGTAGATGATGCCACATCGTTCGGATTCAACTCCTCGCTTCTAGAAGCAGGGTAATGTTGGTGGAGAAAGGGTACGGCCGCACCATATTCAGCAAGTGATTGAGCTGTGGAATCTGCTCCCCAGCCAGTCTGCGACAGAGCAGCAATAAAATCATTGCACTGGTCATTATTTGGGTCTTGCCAGGCCATTGTGGAGTGGTCTCTGAACATACTTTGAAGACGAAAATAATTGATGAGGGTGAGGGGTGGATAAGATTTAAATAGCTACAAATATTTGGCTATTTAGAGTACCAGTTCAGTGAGGTTATGCGTCCGCTTCGCGACAAGACTACATGTACATGTAGGTAATAAGCCCAGAAGCGTGTCCACGCAGACAGTCGGGCAGACTCTGTCGCCATTGGGCCGCCATGGCCGCCATGACCCAGATCAATCTTCCTAAAAAGACAAAGAGGATAATATTCTGGGGCAATCGGAGGCTTCCGTATATATTAGCATCGCCCTTTGTGCTTAGCGAGGAAACCAGCATGCGATGAAGAGCTTTCTGGACAAGAGGATTCGGACTGGCTGCCATATGCCGGTTTCAAATACCCCACCCCCTTATGTAACCGGGATGCGGCTGATTAGAAGTGGAACCATGTGGGAAGGAAGAAGGAAAGAAACGACGAGGGGGTCGTTTCGCAAATGAAAATATGTGCCATGTGCCTATCCATCATAGATAATACATAGGGTCTGGCAAAATACAAAAGCATGCAAGATTGATCGCCCATTTTGGTCTTTTGAATTGGCAATTATTCATGTTTGAAGCTGTATTCGCTTTAGATCCGGATTTGTTCTCTCTCCTCGAGCTGACATGGTCTGGGCGTTGTCTTTACTCCAGGTTGGAAATCTTGCTGTAGCCTTATCGGAGATCGCGACGTAAACCCCTTGCTACCAGTAAACCTCTAGCTGGGTTATAACGATGTAGGTCAGCATATCTTCTGCTATCATCATATCAAGGTTATCGCTTCAATAACACGCTCAATTAGGAAGGCAGCCCAATTTTGTTAAGGATTATTTTTGGGGTTTCTTACCCAGGGTCATTAGAGCTACACCATACACCATTTTTAGGTTAATCTTAAGGGGCGTATGTGAGGTTTTTTGGTGGGTGTGTACCGTTATATCCAGGTACCAGTGTGGCAAAATCGGTATAGCCGTACATACAAACTGGTGCATTAACAACAAATTTGTATGCGAGAAATCTGCGTTGGGCCTCTGGTATCGTTACAGCCCGATTATCGCCTTAGGTGGGGTTCGTTATATCCGGTCCTCATAGGAAGTACTATGTAGTGCTTCGTATTCTGGCAAGCCACGCGCCGCCATCCATAGAATGGTCAAGACAATTATGTCGAGCGCCTGCAGGGCGATGACTGGCGGAAGGGCGCCGCAGAGCAGAGCAAGGTGAAAAAGTCTGAATACAGCAACAAGTTCAGTCCATGTGACTCCATTTTTCCTGGAACAAAAGATCTTGGCCCAAGTAGAAAGTTCCGGCAGCAATAGAGTGGGCAGGAGTATACATGAATATGACGTGTATTATCATACAAAACTTTTGTAAAACGTTCCAATATGCATTGCGTAGCGCCCAACTAGTATTCTGTCAAGAGCCGTGTATTTGCCAAGGTTAGTCGATGAAGCTGCCAGTCCTGATAGGTTTCATTTGTATAAATATCGCGGAAAGATATCGAGCTGACGAGTTTGTAAATACTTTATCATGAAATTGAAGCTCTATCGACTCCTACCTTTTTCATCTTTCCATTTTTGAATATCTTACTCTTAGCAAAATGACAAGCGGCCCTCCATCCAATGAGAGCATGAGTACTCCAGTAAGTATGTTAAAACCCCAGCCCCGTGCAGCATATGTCTTGGATGGACCGCGATCTCTATTCACGCTGTTGTTTTGCGAATTCAGCATGGAACACATAGATTGAGCTACCAGTAGTGCTTTTGCATTCAGATAACCATCTATAAGAAGCTAACCAGCACCTCATTCAAGCCTCCCTGCCGCAACTCCCCTGGGCCACTCGGTGCACAAGCACAGGGGCAACTGATTTCAAGAACGGGAAATAGCCAACGGGGCAATTTCCAGCCGCCGAGCTGGAGTGGGCACAATGGGCCAAGTCCAAAGTGGTCTTTTGCTCTCGAACAATGGCTGAAGGAGTCGAGACGAGATGGCCCGTTTAACGCTGTGGCGTCAGCTAAGCCTGGCTCCCCTGGTTCGGACCAAGCCGATAGCGCTGCTCCAGCTTTAAGCGGCAGGGTTAGCGTGAAGCGTTATGCTGGCACTTCGGCTGGGCTCCTGGACGCGGATAAAGCACCTGGTCTCTAGTCACCGCCATTTTAGACCTTTGTGGCGTCAACATATTTGTCTATGAAGGCAGAGCATATAGAACCAATATGAGAACGTGGAGTAGAAGGAAAATGAGCACCTACATGTATCTATCAGGAGTTTGCGTCGTCAGTGGGGGGGGAAAAGTGCCAGCACGAGAGCCCCTGTCAAGCTGCGCAGTTGTTTCCCCAGCCGTGCTGAAATTAGCGAACGCCCAGGTATTACATGGGCGCTTAATACGGACCGGATTTCCGCTCATCTTATATTTTAGCGACCTGTCACCCTCTTCCTAAAGCAGCAGTCGATGTGGAACTTGAAACTCATTACCAGGCTCCTACTATCTATACTACCCATATCAATACAGGCAATATTACGCTTGTTCTCCCCCGTATCCTTGCTCACACTAATTCTAGCTACCGCGCCACAAGATCTCCGTCGGTTCACGGTTCCATATCCTCTCCGATCTCGTATTTTGTCAACAGGGTTTACACAGCCCATGAACCTGCTTACGGGAATACTGAGAATAAATGTCAATACATGGAGTAGCTGAACACAAAGCCTCTTTCGTAGCCTTTCACGGAGTATCATGAACCCCGACTGGGTGCTGCGTCTTTGTATCTCCAGTACCTGGTAGGTGCATAGGTACATATACTGTATACATGCAGGCAGCCTTTCGCCCGTCAATCCGTATCTCTGATAAATCGTCAACCAAGAATTTCCTTGCACCCATTAGACAAGCTAGTAGAGGTTACATTAAAAACTTTGCCCAATGACTGTCTTATATGTCCGCTATTTTTAGAAGTACCCTGTGCCCCGTGGGGTATTTTGGCCAGAAATTCATCTTTTGGCCCTCGCCTAACTCGTTTACAGATCATCAATACCTCTTCTCAGCCTCAGGAGACGGATGCTATGATAGAGAGTGGAGGTACTCAATATGTGAGATCCAATGAACGCAATGATAAAGAACAGCACACAATTCTTATATTCGACTCTATCGAACAAATAGGCATGTGCTGGCTTTGGGGGCTTTAGATCGTGAATGATCTTCATTTGTGCAAGTACACTGATAGTATATTCCCACAATGCATCATATAACACTAATGAAGAGGAAAATAGTGAATATAAGGAAATTCCATGTTTTCGTTTCGGCATAGGGTTGTTATTGCAATAATTCCGACATACCTATAATCATGATGATTTCATGACAAATCATCTACCCAATCAGAGCAAGCTGCCCACCATCGATATGCCAATGTCCGTAAGACCTAGCAGTGGCGCTGGATCCAACAACAGGAATCGATGTAATGAGTTATGGCTGTGCTAATCACAGCCCTATAAATCTCCATTACGATCAAAATAGAACTATTTTCAGCTCAAATTCGGTTTCATGACAATTGATGGAGATAGAGCTTGCAATATAAAGATCGCATACGCCGAGCATGATAGCCTTAGATTCCATCACTAACTTCCCATTCTGCCATAACACATACAATTCTATCACCACTCAGCAGATTTTCAAATCTTTCCCTTTCAATCTCAATCAGCATTTCACATTGCCACCATGAAGACAGCACTCCCATGGTCGGTACTGATACAGGCCTTTTTAGCCGCTTCTAGTCCCCTACTACCACGAAGCATGCCAACAACTCAAACCGAGTCCTTGCTGCAAACGAGATCTCCCGCTCCATTCCAGGATCCAAGCCCAAATACTTTTACTCCCCACACAATCCGGCTCAGTCGCACTAATGCTCGATCATCCGCTGTACATGAGGTATCAGGGATTCTCTCCCGTAGCAATCCGTCTAGTTCGTCCATCTTTCAAAAATTCGGCCAGGGCGTCCTTGCCCCAGTGTTTCAGAGCACAGAGCTGGTTGGAGAAGTTACAGTTGGAAACCAGACGTTGAAGCTCATTTTTGATACTGGTTCAAGTGATCTCTGGGTGCCGGGTGAGGATTACCGCTGCGTCACAGCAAATCTCACAGTTCAAAGCAACACGGTTTGCAATTTTACTACCACACTCAAGGGCACATATTCAGGAGGCGAAATACCCGACCAACACTTTGACATCAACTATGCTGGCGGTCAATTTGTTGCCGGCACTTTGGGATACGAGTCCATATCTGTGGCTGGTATTACTATCCCCGACCAGGAGATTTCTATTGCCAATCTCATCAACTTCCAAGCTCAAGGAGAAGTCGACGGCTTGGTCGGCCTGGCTTATCCTCAAGTCACAACCGCGTTTCCTGGCAATGAAACTCTCATTGGTCAAGATAGCCCTAACGCTACACTTCCGTACAACAACCTGTTTACAAACATCTTCCGGAGAAACCTTACGGCACCTTTGTTTAGTATCGCCATGGAGCGTGGCAGTGGAGGAACTTTCGCCATAGGAGGGCTGCCGTCGGTCCCGATCAAGCCCAGTTTTGCCAGCACTCCTATCTTGATTGCCGACATTGCAAATTCTGGTATCCCTGGTACAAGGACAAACTTTACCTACTACACTATTGTTGTAGAAAACTATGTCATTGGTGATTCTAAAAGGGACGAAGAAAGGGTTCCTGGGGCTGGTCTCTTTGCTATTGTCGACAGCGGCACATTCCTGACACGACTGGCACCAGCCGTGACTAAAGCCCTTTATGAGAAATTTGACGAGAAACCAGTCTCTCCTCCTGACACCCAAGGCGCTTATCTTGTATCCTGCAACGCTACTGCTCCTGAGTTTGGCATCGAGATCGCAGACCAGACATTCTACATGTCGCCAGAGGATCTCATCCTCCAGGATATGAGGCTTGATGATATGTGTCTCCTTGGTGTGCAGCCTACAACTAACAATACGCCGTCTATTATTGGTGCGACATGGCTGCATAATGTACTGGCCGTGTTTGACGTTGGTGCTTCGCAAATGCGATTTGCTCCTCGGCTTCCGTACTAATCAGGATCATCTACGACACCCTTAGCCAAGCTTGCGATCTAAACATCGAATTATAGATGAGATGGATGCATTTTCCATGCAAAGGGATATTATTTAGAGAATTTGGTTAAAATATTAAGCCACTATGTTAATAGAGGGATGTATAGATAGGCTTCTACAAGTCATTATTTGCTCATAGACTAACATAGAAAGATTGGCTGTTGCTCTTATAAATACATAAATAGCCCGAAATTCGGGGATTCAGCATGATTAATCTAGAAAGAAATCTCACAACTGAACCTTCAGATACTTTTCCATCTTCATCCGGCGATAAAAGTTGACTTTGTTATTGTCAATCACCATCGCACCGACGTCTCCACCGTCGCCAACAGGATCAGCAAACATTCTGAATGGCTTCTTCCCCCTCGGGATGTCTGACAGCTCTGCTAATGTATCTGCGACCATAGACGGATCGGCATCTGGCGGTGGCAGGCTTGCCGTGCCGCTCATTGTCTCCTCACTTATGCCTTTGGTGGGGCCAGCTTCGTACTCGGCCGCGATCTCGGGATATGCAGGATTTGCAGCATCCGTAAAGTGACTTGTGCCCTTTGTGAAGACTCCCGGTGATACTAGAGTTGACTCAATCCCCCAAGGCATCAGCTCATGAGCAACAGACTGTGCGAGGGCGTCCTGTGCGGCCTTGGCAGCGAAATAAGGGCCCAGCATGGGAGACTTTGCACCATATGTTGAGCTGCTGCAGATCCAAATCAAATGTCCAGATCGAGCCTTTCGCATATGTGGGAGTACCGCCTTGTTCAGCCTTTGGCAACCAACCACGTTAACGTCGTAAAGCTGAAGCAATTGCTTTGCACTAAAACTCTCGGTCGGGCCCCAGCTCATGTGGCCAGCGTTGTGGATCACGGCATCGATCCGGCCAGTCGATCCGACAACACTATTCACAGCCGCATCAACGGAGTTTTGGGACAGGAGATCAAGGGGAACAGCCCGTAGGTCCACTTTGTGTTCTTTGGCGTATTTTGAAATGGCATCTTCGTACTCTTTAGTGTTTCCGCTGTGTGAGTACATGCCCGCGAAAACGGTATGGCCTCTTTTTGCAATGGCTCGAGCCGCCAGGGCGCCAAAGCCAGTGGATGCTCCTGAAATAAGGTACACTTGGGACATGTCGAGGAGTTGGTTGTAAGTTGTCAGGAAGTATAAAGATACAGTCCGCGAATGACGTAAGGTAGAGATCTATCTGCGAATGCTTGACAGTGGTGATAGTTTATTAAATTGATTAATGCTAAGAAAAGTCTCGATTCTCCCTGTTGGCAAAACGATGTTTATATATTTCACTTTTCTTTTAAATGTTATTCCCTTGCTTACTGCTCCGGAATGTCAAGCAAGATTTCCGTTGAGATGAACGAAGCAAGAAGTGTATTGCCGAGTGGAGTCGATCGGGATAAGGCCTTGTCGGGTTTACGATCACATCGCAACCTGCATTCCCGAACCCTGTCGTGCCCAGTAGAGCCAGCACTATGTTAGCACGGCTCGCGCATCGGAAGTAAGAGTTGCCAGCACGTGAGAGAGAGCAGACTTAAGACGACAACGTCATGCCGGGGATAACACGGCTCAGCAAAGACGATTGGCTTGTCAATTCATTTTGGCAAAGATTATTTGAAGCAGAAGACGATCTGTTCAACAGCTGAAGCAGCTCATCTACGGAGCACGCAGTGCGGTCAATACATAAGTGAGACCCACTTTCCCAAATGGCGAGATTTTGAAAGCAGTGTGCACTCCAACCTTTACGAAATTTACCAGTCACTCTACAAATGAGGCAATCATACTCCCGTAGACTGCATAGTTGTCTAATGCCCATCATGTGAATGACGGGTTAAGCTATAATTGTTCGATCCTCCGTACTCTTGCATCGTGAAAAGAAAGGAATATGTAGTTGTCAAGGGTAAGCTTAACACAGAGATCACAACAACCAGACTTATTGTAGATGTAGAATATGCGTCTAGTTTTTCAAGAGGAGGTGTCATATTATTTCATTGTAATTAAGCTTGTCTATAACTCAAGTCTCATCAGATGCATTTGCAACCAAATCTCCAGATAATTATGCGGCCGTTGAGACTAGTCGAAGCTTATTTGGGTACAGTCTTTGCAAAATAGGTAATACGTACTCCGTAGTTCATACAAAACTGCCACTCTTCACATAAGCATCTAAAGTCGAGTATTACCCTTCTATCAAACCAGCATTTGTCCAAAATAAAAAAAAGAGAGGGTTGCTTGGATAGCGAATCAATCTATATATGTTTATTTATCTAGATAGTTACTCGTATTTATTTATTTTTGTTGTTCATTTTTTACCACTCATCTGAAAGCATCAGGTAGCTCGCGTCCGGAGTTAAGAATCTCCACACCAGGCATTGGATGAAGTTGGGGGAAAGCTGAGAACGCACCAAAGCAGTCCATTAAACGCAATATTATGTTATTATTATACTATGGAAAACATTGAATTTAATGAGTATCCAAGACTATTGACTGTGCTATAAGTGCATGGCGATTCTATGGTGGTATGCGCAGCATCACCAAAGCTCTACTGATGCTTTGCTAGAAGGCAATGATAAACTCATCCATTCACAGAAACACATGTATAAACACAAGGCCCAAAAAAGAGTTACGTTATTATTAGCTCCGATCCAAATTGGGGCGCACAGGCACAAGGCATGGTCTTCATACTTTCAGCCCGGACTTTTCGCGCTTGGCAACCCACCTAAACGATCTCAAACTCCGAGTTTTGCTACAAGAGGCCCTGCAGCTAGCGCTACTGCATAGTCGCTCGGGAATATTGATATTGAAACAGTGCCTCGATTGAACTAGAAGATCATTGAGCGTTTAATTTTTCCTTTTTCTTAAGACATTGGGGAATTTTGGCAGATTTTATCGGAATTGATGTGCTTGCAATAAATCCATCTCCGATGCTTTGTCAAGTCTGGAAAGAAAGCGGCCTTTTGTGTATAAATGCAAGAGACATCATGATATTCACACACACATATATATATCGACTAGCTGCTATCTGTCAAAATGATGATCAGACTCAACAATCAGCAACATTACAATCTACAGGATCCTCATCTGAGTGATACACTACTCTTCAAGTACGACAATTTCTTATAACAAAAGACATCACTACAAAGACATCACGGTAAACATCAACATGTCTCTCCCCAAGACTTACAAGGCCATGGTCACCCTCGAGGCCAATGCCCCTTTCACCCTCCAGGAGCGCGAGCTCAAAACGCCCGGCCCCGGCCAAGTCCTCGTCAAGGTCCTCGCCTGCGGTGTCTGTTCATCAGACGTCTCCGTCATCACCGGCCATGTGGGCCCCATCTTCCCCCGAGTCACCGGCCACGAGCTTGTCGGCGACATTGTTGCCGTTGGCGAAAACGTAACCCGCCTCACAGTCGGCCAGCGAGTCGGCGGCCCCTGGCACGGCGGCCACGATGGAACTTGCCGCCAGTGCCAGCGCTCCCAATTCCAGTATTGCGAGAAACAGGCAATCAACGGTGTCAGCTTCGACGGTGGCTATGCTGAATACGTTCTATTGAGGGATGAGGCCGCTGTGCGCGTGCCTAAGGAGGTTGATGCGGCAGAGATTGCGCCATTCCTGTGTGCTGGAGTCACTGTCTTTAACGGAATCCGCAAGTTGCATGTCGAGCAGGGAGGAAATGTCGTTGTCAATGGCCTTGGTGGACTGGGTCATCTTGCTGTTCAATTCGCCAACAAGATGGGCTATGAAGTCATCGCCCTCTCATCGGGAGATGACAAGGCTGCCTTTGCCAAAGAACTCGGCGCCCACCACTACATCAACACCAAGACCTCTGATGCCACCGCCGAGATCCTCAAGCTGGGCGGTGCCGACATCATTGTGCAAACGGCTCCTAACCCCGAGATGGTCAGCGCCCTCGTCAAGGCGCTGGCACCAGGTGGAAAGCTTCTCAACCTTTGCCTTCTCGGACCTGTTCCCATCGACACTGTGTCTCTTGTTATGAAAGGATCGAGCGTTCACGGCTGGGCGAGTGGCCACGCCATTGACAGCGAGGAGGCGATTCAGTTTGCCGTCAGACACGGGATCCGCTGCTTGATCCAGCGATACCCTCTGACGGAAGCACAGAAGGCGGTGGATGACTTGATTGCGGGAAAGCCTCGATTCAGGAACGTGTTGGTGATGGACCAGTGAGGGGGGGGGAGTTGCAGTGATAGATGAGTTGGAGTACCTTACATGTGTTTACTTTGTAGCCATTGTTAGTATGTGAGAGCATTGACAGATCAATGATTGAATTGTCTGAGGTTCAGCTCCGACTCTATTGAAACAAGCACTAATACTGTCGGTCCGTGTGTCAGCTAACTTGAAGATTCTCCACCTCTTCTACATCCGCATTCCAGTTGACGATACGGACGTAGTACATGTAGACTGTCTCAACTTCATACAAGCATCAAACCAAGCAAAACCAGTCAAGGATACTCTGTATATAGTACCTGTGATTTCCAGCACCCGCATCATATCATCACTGCTTCAAGCATCTCGCAATCTGCAAACATGAGCTCCCCCAACTGTCAAATCCTTCTCGAATGTTCCATCTCCCCGTCATTAGAAATCTCTCCCCCCCAAAAACTCCGCTGCGGTGCGGGCCCCCGCCACAGCCGATGCAGATTCAGGGTCCATTACCGCTTTCTGCCAAAGTGGCATCTGATGCAATTCGGACATGCGAAATAATATCTACGGAGCCAATCCAACCTGCTCCTTTTTTTAACTCTACCGCCTCTCTTTGTCCGTCACGCGATATCTTGCGACAAAGCAGATAACTGGCCATTTTTAGCCGTCTGTTCAGCGCGTATCTTATCAATGCCTCGGTGAAGACAAAACGTCCGCCTACCAGTCTCGCCGTTCATTCCCACTACGCGGCTGTGGCACCACCTATTTGCAGAGTTCCGGTGATACAAAGACACGCACGGCATATAAGAGCGCATACGGAGCTCGAATCGTGGAGCCTTGGCTGGCGGAGCAGCGTAATCGAATCCGGTTCCGTGGGCATGACTTTGTCCCGCCATTGGGCATAATATTCCCTCCTTCATTCTTCCTCGAGTTCAATCCATTCATGCCATTTCTTCTTCGGCATCTACCTTAATATAGTAATAAAATATCGCCTCCAACATGTCTAAATCGCTGCAGCTCAAAGAGGAGGGCAACCGCCACTTCCAGGCCGGCGACTACATCGGCGCCGACGGCCTCTACTCCAAGGCGTAAGTCCCCAACATTGAATCCCGAACGAAGCTCCCCCCCAATCTCACAGCATCTCCCCCCCGCTCAGCATCATCGCCGACGCCAAAAACCCGGCGCTCTACACCAACCGCGCCATGGCCCGCCTCAAGCTCGGCCACTGGGAATCCGTCATCGCCGACTGCCAGACCTGCCTCGCCCTCTCGCCCCAGAACATGAAAGCCCACTACTACCTCGCCCAGGCCCAGCTCTCCATCTGCGACTACGACAGCGCTCTCGAAAACGCCCTCGCGGCGCACAAGCTCTGTGCGACCACAAACGACAAGTCGCTCGGCGCAGTCACCACTATGGTCCTGCGGTGCAAGAAGGATCGCTGGGGGGATCGCGAGAAGAAGCGTCTGCGCATGGAACGTGAGGTGGAGGACCGGATGCTCGCTTTGCTGAGAAAGGATCGCGACGACATGCTTGCGACTGAGGGCGATGAGACTGAACGCAGCATCATTGAAGAGGAGACAAACCAACATATGGCTCTCCTCAGTAGCGTCTTCGAGGCCGCAAGGGCGCAGAATCAGAAGAAGCGCGAGGTTCCGGACTGGGCCATTGACGACATTAGCTTTGACATTATGGTCGACCCCGTCATTGTAAGTGCTCCCTTTCAAGATCCAATTATATCCATTTATATCCAAGACTATAAAACAGCATTCTTACAACGCCTCTCCACAGACAAAAACAGGCAAATCCTACGAACGCGCCACCATCATGGAGCATCTCCGCCGCCACCCCTCCGATCCCCTCACCCGCGAGCCTCTCTCCGCCGCAGACCTCCGCCCTAACTTGGCCTTGCGACAGGCGTGCGAGGAGTTCCTGGATCAGAATGGCTGGGCTGCTGATTGGTAGTGTCTCTTCTTCGTATTCAACAACCATGCTTTTCTTCCTTTCAACCTTTGCGTTCGTTTCAATTGGATTGTAGCGGGCGGTGCAAAATCCTGGCTTCTTCTTCCTCTTCCTCTTTTGTTTTGTGTCGAATTTTGGTACTATATGGGATAGGATATAGCAGTTGGTGTGATAAAAGGCATCGCATGGCGTTAACGGTCTTCGTTTCTAGCAGGTAGCGTTTGTATTTCTAGCTGTAAATGTCTTCCAACATTTCTTACTACCAACTAAGATACTGGATTAGCACTTTGTCAAGGTTCAAAACCATATTATCAGGAATTATAGTTGTCTCAGTCATGTACATCATGTATTGCTAGTCCAAGCACAAGCTCGTCATGAGTTATCCTGTTCTATACCCCATATACAAAAGACATTGCCCCCTTCCAGACCGTCATTTGTGTTTGCACAAAAGTACGAAGCCGCCTTTTTTTTTTTCTCCATACGCCCAGAGCTAAACGCATATATGTTCGATTCCTTCACTTTGACTTTGCTTGCACGCGATGAGGGTATCCATCATGTCATGATTGTCCGTCCCAGCCCAAATCAACAGCAGCTCTCGTCTTTATATCGCCAACCGTTGAGGAGAGAGGCAGACAGGTAAAAAAACAAAACAAGGAAACGCAGCAAATCACAGATAAATACAAAATGTGCAACGTCGTAGCTTGGAAACCCCAAGACGCACGCTCATCAAATGACACCCAAAAACGCCGCCAGAATGCAGTATGTCATCATCGCTTCCCTGGTTGTGCCCTCCACTTTCTAACCTAGATGAAAGCTGGGGGTGGAGGCTGCCCTCCTCCACCTGGTGGCCCTGGTGGTCTTCTACCGTCGCCACTGTTTTCTTTGACAAGCCCGACCTGTTCCTCTTCAGAAGGTTGGGGCGTTCGTCGGAAGACTTTGTTGAAGGAGAACTGGCGCCGAGTCCCAGGGCCATGGGGTGGCGGCGTCGGACCAAGAAGCTGAGGGTTGGCAAGACCGGCGGCGCCATGGTACTCGGTGTCGGCTCCTTCGTTGGAGAAGTACGCCTGCTCGCGGGTCGGGCCATAATAAGCGCCGGCTTCGTCATCGGGCTTCTGCTGGGGCACGGCAATGTGGGTGAGGGGGAGCGGATGCATCGGGCTGCGGACTTTGTCGATGCCATACTGGGCCTCTTCGTCATCCTCCTCATCCTGCTCGTTGACCACCAAGACATGATGATGAGGATTGCGGGACCGGCGGCCGCGGATTGTACCCGCTAGGCTGGAAAACATGCTGGTACGGTCATGCTCTGCGAGCTCCTCTTCTGTTGGGAAATGCGACATGCCCAGAGGCGGGTGAGGAGTAGGTGGTGCGGGAGAAACGGGTATCGGGGTGGAAAGCCTAGTCGATCTGGTGTGCATACTAGACGCAATGGTTCGTCTTCGCCTCAAACCATCCCACTCGTACATTGGCTGCCCATCCTCGCTGATGGGAGCCATGGCCTCGGCCATTTTCTCTTCATGAAGGCGCTTCAGCTCTTCGGCTTCCATCCTTAGTCGCGCGTTCGAAATGCGCCTGACAATAGCAGCTGCGCCTCGGATTGCGTCTGCCTTTGGTTCCGTCTCGGATTGTGCTTGTTCGGCAATCGTATGAATCTGGTCTAGGTCGCCGTTGAACACGGCAGCATCAGGAACATCCTTGGCCGACTTGGAGAGTTGCAATAGCACAACGCCAGAACATATCGTCAGGAAGCCCAGAACGACAGTGACGATGGATTGGGCCGTTCCCTTGAAGCCCTGGAATAAGACTGCAGATGTGATGATGGTGGTACTAGTGAAATAAACATAATAGGTGGGTGTCACGATGGCGGCATTGAAGAGGTTGAGAGCTTTCTGCAAGGGGGACATGTGTTAATTTCACTCGGTTGTCTTGAGGAGGTGGCATGGGCAGACTCACGTTGAGGAAGATGATTTCAGTCAGCAAGGTGCCAATAACAAAGACAAAGAGCACCCATAAGAACCACTCCTTATACTGCGGCTTTCCACTAGCCCATGCAATGATGGCGGCACCCAAGCCTTGGGTCGACACAACACTCAAGCCTCCGATCCAGCTGCAGATTGAGATGTAGACCAGCATATTCTTCTTACCATACTTGGGTCCAACGAAAAAGGCAACGATGACGGATCCGACGAGAATGACGCCCGTATACGACAGAAACCCCGGCGTTATGACGTAGTGTTGCATCTGCTGTATGTCGGCGACAGAAGACTCTTGCGGCGCGTTCATGACGATGACGACGGAGCCCACGATGCAGAGAAAACAGGCGACTTTTCCAACTAGACTCAGCCGTTCCTTGAGGAAAATGGCCGACAGGATTGTTGTAATGACGACGGACAGGGCGCCAAGGGGCGTGACCAAAATGGCATCGGTAAAAGCATAGGCGACAAAGTTGCACACTTCGCCAATAATCATGAGAATCATGCCACCCCACCAGAAAGCATTCTTGAGGTAGCCATAGCCTTCGCCAGCAACTTCGTTATATTTTGCGTTTGCCCTCAGCAGGCCAACCTTTTTGAGGACGAATGACGTTCCAATAAAAAGACCCGATCCTATGGCCAGGCCAATGCCGATGGCCTTGTAATATCCTGGTCGCACGGAGCCATCACCTCCCGGCACGATTCCAGATCGCGCAAAGAGAAGATCATCGTCCATGGCGGGTTCGATCAACAGGCCCAGGCAGGGCGAGTTGAGGAGCGTAGGAGGAAGAAGCGTAAGAGGAAAGGAAATAAAGAGGAGGGAGGAGAGGAGAGATGAGAATCGGTTTCAAATTCGAGCCGGATCACATGGGAGAGAGTCGCGGGATCGACGGAAGACAAGATTCGATGTGGCTATGTGCGGTGCGGACAGGCGATGCGTCGAAGTGGCGGTAAATCGAGGGCGGCTGCGACGATGAATGCGATGAAGAGCGCCGGTTCTAGGTTCGAATCGAGACGACGCGCGTAACAGATGAAGAAAAGGGGTGAAGAAGGAGAGAATCCCGCGAATAGCAAGAGGATTGTTTTGGTATTATGCAAGGGATCAAGGTTGAATATACAGTAGAAGTAGTAGGAAAGTTTGAAGAGATTAAGCTGCAATGGCTATTGGAGATGCGCATGTGGCTTGAAGGGGGTTTATGGCTGCAAGGTGCGCTAGCCGGAAGGCAAGGCGGGGGGACGACAGTTAGGTGAGGAGCTGCAGCACAAGAAGCTCCAGGTCCCTGCCAGGGCTGGGTTTGGCGCTATAAGGGGGCCCCTAGCCAAGCCTAGCAGGAGATGGAGAGTGGATGGCGACCTAGCGAGAGAGAGAGAGAGAGAGAGAGGTGGCGCAGTGGGAGGGTGAAGTTGCCTTAGCCTTGGTTGCTTGGGTGTGCACCACCCACTGTTAGGGCCGAGATAACGCTATGTGCTGATGGCTGGTTGATTTAGTGGACTTGACGTGAACGAGATTGAGATTGATCGATTAGTATGGATGGATGTTATTGATGATGATGATGATGTGATGGATTCAGCTGCAGGGCCAGCGGTTAACAGGTCGCCCGTCTGGGGCCGTCCGCGTCCGTCTCTGTCCCTGCAGCAGGATCGGCCTGGAGGAGGAGATGATGCATCAACGTCCATCAATGCCCTCAACTTGTTTTGTTGGCCTTGATGCTATTGCTGCGACTATTACTGCATGCAGTAAGTGGTTGGCCGTTGGGCAGGCGTTAGTGCTGCTGCCATGCATCTCGAGTCCCCAGAAGGCTAACACATAGCAAAGTCACGACTCGCCACAGATGATACCGAGGCGTACATGCATAGAGTACAGTAGATTAGGTAGACTATCTGTATAATCCATAGGTACTATAAATAACCCGTGGACGTGCATTTTTATGGATGAAAAAGTTGGGCGTTGTGTGCACATCGCGGCCCCGTCCATACGCGTACCAAACCGGCACATCTCCAATACGAACTTTGAAGCCCTACTGTACGCTCAACCATTGCCCAGCTCAGCCCAATACAGTATTACTCGTGCGCCCTCAGCATTCCTGACACTTGTTTGCACTTCGTATGCAGGTAAACCTCGGCCTTCCGAATACGACGAGGGTCCCCCTGCTGCTGGGGCTCTTTATCGAACCAACCCCCAGCCCCCCCCTAAGCCAGATTCTATGCTAACGTGGGCGGTTTCTGGCATGCACTCCGTAACGCACACATGGGAAAACCTGCATGGGCAGAGCCGCCACAGATCAGCAGCTGACGCAACGGCTACGGAATTGAGCGATGCAATTGAACACAGCCTCCTTTGTGGCTTTCCCTCGTAACGGCAGCTGAAAGACAAGCAAAAGAAGAAGAAAAAACCAACCTTGCCAAGCTTTTTGCCTGCCCGCCATCGGCTAGGCCATCCAACGTCGAGTGTTTCGAGTGCGTCCTTTTGTCGGTTTTCAATTCATCTCCATTCAATCTGGTTTCTCCAATTGCTGCTAATTTTATCAAATTTAAGCCCTAGCCTAGCGCATCAACCCCCTGCATGGCACCCATCTGGATGCTACGTATCGTCTTCCCAGTCCCAAGGCAAAGGTCTTTTTCTTCTGCCAAGCCTGTCCTGTCGCATCCCAACCTCCCTCTCCACCTCTCGACAAGCGCAAGTCGATGAGATTTGGCGCCATTGGATCGATGGGCACATGCAATATAGTACGAGCACTCAGCATTCACATGGCTACATACTATTCACATAGTCAACAATAATTTTCCGCGGCCATTGCCCGTAGCAACCGGGGTGGGTTCAGCCAAGAGCTGAGTGCTGACTACATATGTCGCTAGCCAGCCACCATTGAGCTGGAATCACGAAATCCTTTGGCTTGCAGGCATTGTCCAAAATGGAATCAACATCTGTCATGCTTTGGAATGGATTTCTCTGTCTCTCTCTGGTCCGCCCTCAGCCCCGAAAATCCGGTCAACAATGGGACCACTTTCCACGTTCAAAAATGAACACATTAACCTACATGTACAGTATTAATGTCACATAAACTCATTGATCCAAATTCGGAGCCAAAACTGGCGCTTCTTCCAAAACTCCTGAAGCAACACCCAACCCCCCCGTCCGCCTTGTTTGGCCCCCCCGCAGTGGTTCTCCGGCGCTTCGTGGCCTCTAAAACACCACCAGACTCAACTCTCTGACACTTATACTGCGTGCGCCGTTTCACATTTCATCACTGTGCATCTCAAACAAGTCGGCCGATCGAACGCGTCAACGAGCACTTTTTGATTCGCTTAGAACAACTGTGATTCATCCTTGTGCCCGGCGGTTGGTTGTGAAACCTGGCTTCAATTTTCACAACTGGCCGATCTTCGTTGTTCTTGGGACCATCACTTTTCGTCATCGATTCTCCTCAAACACCGTGCCAATTTTCCTGAATTTGCATCCTGTAGCCGTGACTGTGTGACGGGCTGAGCTACCTGGGTACATGAACTTCCGCTTACATCGCAATTAATGTGGTGCTTATGCAGGGGAAGCCATATTCTATTCTGATCGATGAACTGACTTTAGACAATAGATTGTCCTAATGTTGGCCTGGGATGATTGTCAGATTAAACCCGAAAGATATCCGCGATTTGGGTGGAAGTGACTATTTGGTCCTTTAAATAGATGCCCAGGTAAGCTCGTATAGGACGTGAGCTCAAATCATGTGCAGATACAAGCATGCACCCGGCAATTAAGCACACAACTTGTAAAAAACCTCGAGTTGTAGACCTATTTGATCCATCTATCTAACACCTTTTTTACTATCTGTTACCAAGTGTTATACACACATGCAGGTAAATGCTCACACGACTTTTGGTCATGAAAACCGCTATTAGAAAGACTCGTCCCAACGCTGCACATGTGGTTACGTAACCCGATTAACTCTTCGAAACCTGCGGGGGTTGACCGAAACTGGCATTGTTGTGTGCCATTGATTGAATATGTCGGTTAATTGATTCAAATCAACCGCAGCAAGACACAACACATGTGTCTTCCCTTCTTTCGCGGAAGGCCTTATGTCAACCATCCGTACTGATCTTTTTAACACTTGTCTTTTGTTCGCGTCTTCATCAATTTATTCATTTGTCTTTATGTTGACAGCTAGATATTAATTTAAATCTCATGTCTTCCGCGGGGTTAGGAGATTTCGCAACGGTTATCCAGTGACTGTCATGTGCTGTGAGGCCTGGGGTTAATTATTTCGCTAGTCGAGGTAGGATCGAGTTGTTGTGCACAGCCATACTCATCGTATTTTGATAGCCGCAAAACAGTGATCCACCAATCAACACATGAGGGGATTTTCCAGCAGTTCTCACTTGATCTTATATAGTCTGCCTACTTGTCTGCCTAGTTCTCCTCTCTACTCTTTGTCTTTATAAAATTTGGAAATAAGACGCAAGAATAAATATCCTACAATTTTTTATTTATTTTCTTTTAAAATAAGCCCTTGACTGCTAATAGCCGGGGCCGATTCCGCAGCGATGGCGGAACTCAGCATTCGAGGCATGTGGGACGAAGCTGGGAAGCGATTCCTGGCCCGCACGCAAAAGTCTCTCGATTTGAAGCCCCCCAAAAATATAGACGACATTCGGGAGATGATAGAACGCCGATACGATCCCTCATCTCCAGCAGACTCAGACGGAAGCCATGAACGAGCTAAGCGGATCGGTCTAAACATCTTGTCGTGTTTGAAGCTCCTAGGCGGAGTAGCAGCTCAAGGTGCCGAGCTGGTAAATTCGCACAAACGGCTTTGATACTTGGGCGTAATTTTTTTTTTCTAATGGCAATAAGGTGTTCCAACCCGCGGGTGTTTGCTTTAACGCCATCTCTCTGCTACTCGATGTACCACAGTCGATCCACGAGTTTCACGGTACAATTGACGCCGTCTTTGGGATTGTTGGCCCAACCCTTAGCCAGTTCAAGATTTACGAGAGGATCGAATTGTTCAATACTATCGATCCGGAGCTAAATACTGCCATTCACAAGGTTATGATCAGTTTTGTCGACATCTGTGCTCTCTCAATAGTACTTCAGAAGGGTAGCCGGTGGAAGAGGATCAAGGCAGCAACGAAGCAGGCCTTGCTGAACGACGACTCTGGCCTGAAAGATGAGATTGACCAATTTGAGAAGCTTGTGCAGGGGCAGCAGAATGTTCAAGCAACCTTGACTTTGGAGGTGGCTCTAAGCAACAAAGCAGACCTTGCTACCATCTTGGGCAAAGCCTCTGAGACGGGCAAGAGGATCGATGACATTGCGATTGGCATCCTCGACTTGAAAGAGGCGGAGACGAGTCGTAGCATGGAGAAATCGAGGCAAGAAAACCTCACAAAGATCCGAACCAAGTTTGCCATTGATGAGAAAAACATCAAAGCCTCCAAAGATGTCTGCGAGAAGATATGGCAAAGGTGCATAACAGACAGTGGAAGCTGGCTCCGGGATATGGATGAGTACAAGAAGTGGTCCGATAAGACTGTTATCGATGCAAACCCATTGTTGCTGCTGACTGGTGAAGCGCACTCGGGAAAGTCAAGCGCCATGTCGAACATAGTCCACGATCTCAAGGCTGCCCATGAGTCCCAGGGTCAATCGACTGTCAGGGCCCTGGTTGCGTATTATTTCTTTCCCTTCTTCTCTCGAAAAGTAGACGATGACAAGCGACCGGCTACCACTGCGGTGAAGCACATTGCGTTCCAACTTGCCGAGCAAGACTCTGGCACTGCCAAAAGCATGGCCGCCTTTTGCGACGACAAACACAATGAATCATACTTTCGAGACTCGAGTTGCAAAGATCTCTGGCGCGAGCTGAAGATTGGGACTCCGAAACCGGGAACCATGCACTTCATCATTATTGATGGCCTGGATGGATTGTACGAAGGGCATCCTGAAGCCGCGACTCACTTTCTAGATATTTTCGAAACGATTCAGAGCCAGACATCAACGAGCACCGACGGAACCCGAGTACGACTGATTGTGAGTGGAAAAAGCGATAACTTTCAAAGAGAGTCTCTTCAGTCGGCTCCAAATATCGAGATTGAGAAGTACAACGGTCCAGATATCACGTCGTATATCTACGAAGAGTTGAGAAAGACAAATCTTCTACAAGGAGAAGAGTCTGAAACAACTCGCCTTCGAACAAAAGTTCACGATCGCCTACTAGAAGAGGCCAAGGGGAACTTTCTTAAAGTACAGACTGCGCTGGAGAAGATCAAAGACTTGATCATGTCGGATGGTTCAGAAGCAGAGATGGACACCATTCTGAACGAATCTAACCAGGATAAGAGGACAATCTCCGAAAACGTAGTCAGCGAACTACAACAGTCTCTTAAGCCGCAGTCCATAGAGGAACTCAACGAGCTTCTTATATGGGTCATATTTGGCTTTGAATACTTCGACGCCACTGAGCTGGAAGCTGCACGGGTAAGCGATATTGTATCTCTGCGAAAGATCAGATGGTATCAGGTATATTAATGTCTTATTGTCATCAGTTCCTTCGCTTTGGAACTGTCTCCCTGCAGAAACTCGATGACAAGCTGAAAGGCATGTATTCCAAGATCTTCTTTTCTTTCTACGGAAAGGTGGCGATATTACCATCGATTGAGCCCCTCATTACCAAAGAAAGGGACCGCCCAAGGATCAGCGAAGATGCGCCCAAAATTTCCCTTAACCTCACCATCTCTAATGGCGACATTACAACTGTGCAAAACTTTCTCTGGAGTCTCTTTCAAAAATCCATGGTTGACAAATTCGACTTTGAACCCATGTCTGGCCCGACGCATTCTGCTGCTCGGGAAATCCAGGTCAATGCGTATGATGCTCATCTTGCTATAGTGAAACAAAGCTTGCGATTCCTCACATCCCCACCAGATGTTAGAACGGGGCCTTTAGGCTCATATATGGTTAGAGAACTTCCTAGACATTTGGAAATGTTAAATCAAGCTGTTGGCTACGACGAAATCCTTGCATCGGACAAGAAGGATATTGGAGACGGTCTTTTTGCTTTGTTTGTCTCTGGCGATGTATATGAGAAACACTGGGGCCGCTTTTACGGAATCACTTGGTTCGGCGAAGGCGAAAAAATTGAAATATTCCGAAAGTGGCTCAAGGACCCGGACGCAATCGGTCACCTTGGCAGACTCGACAAAGACTGGCTCAGAACGGTGAATACAAGTCAGAGGCCAAACCGACAACTTCTAACCCCTATGATGAAGACAATTGCGCAGCACTGGCTACAGGATAGAGAGTGGGATGCTCAGGAATGCTTCAGTGCTTTGCGCCTCTTTTTGCAACTGGTAAGATATAGTACAAGAACAAGCATGGATTTTGTGCTCAAGTTCTACAGGATCCGCTAGATGAGCAGTCATCTAAAGAAGAATCAGGTAATACGATGACTGCCGTGGAAGAGCTGGAGAGAGCCGAAAAATGGTGTGAAGAGATCCTGTCTCCAAAGACCCTCGACTCTCTCTGGTACGAACGAGCGGGAGAAGCTGCCAGATGGCAGCATGAATACGACTTGGCAATCTCAAAGTTCACGAAAGCTGGCGAGTGCGCCAACCCAAGCCTAAGCTGCTTCAAGGGCCTGGCCGAATCATACTTCGAAAACGATGAGCTTCTCTCCGCATGCTCGTCCATGGAAAAGGTACTCAATATGGTCAAGGAAGCCGAGCCACTGGATAAAGACGAGTTGATAAGCATCTACCTACGCCTGGCATATTGGTATAGCCAACTGCAGCAACCAGAGCGTGCTATAACGCATTACCAACAGGTATTGGAGATGGACCCAGCTAATCAAGATGCTCTCAGTGGCGTATTAACCACCACTATCACATCAAGCGCCGAGCAAGCGACTCATGAGCTGATACTTAGTATGAGCAAGCTAAACTCCAAAGAGCCAGGCCTTTATCAACTGGCATCGACTCTGCTCAATCAAGGCCTCGATTTCAGCTACAGTGCACCGCTGCGCAATCTGGTCCAGATTTGCCGTTCAAGTGAGGATTGTGTGGCCGCCTTGATTGAAGGAATGGATCAAGCAATTGAGGCAGCGCGAAAACAGAATTTAAAGATTGAGCTTCTCGTGTTGCTGCTGCACCGCGGCTTGGCTACTCTTTATAATGACTGGCAAAAATATCGGCCACGGTCAGAAGCATTAGTTTTCTGGATTGAGAGCTATACTATCACAGACCAGTATCTTAGGAAGGAGGACGACGAGGATGATCTGAAATGGAGATATCAGGCCTTCTACGACACTATTGTAAGCCACCTGAGCGAGTTTTATTTTGAGCAGACCAAAAAGCTCCTGCCTTCTTATGATTATTACTCCAAGTTGGAAAATTTAAGGCAGGGTTTCCGCTTCTCTGGCATTGAAGGGATAACTGCAGCTGACACATTCGTCGCTGTATACCACACTCTTCATGGCGATAAAGCTACAGCTAGAGAAGTGGTGAAGCAGTACATGCGGATTTGCATCGACAGCTTGTCTGATGACACTGACGAGAATGACTACTGGGCCGCGTACACTCAATTTAAGTGTCTTTTGGCCTGCGGAGACTACCTGAACGCATTGACGGCTTGGTCCCTGCTTGAACCTATTGAAACGGATATAATAGCAAGAACACTCAATCATGACACAGGGATACAACAAGCGCTTATTGACGAGATGATTTTATTAGTCAAGGCAAAATGTCCACTGGGAGCCACACAGATTGATAGGGTGAATACAGTCAAGGCCGAACTGGAGGCACGACTGGCCGCAGCGCGCGAAGAAGGAGATCAATCTGAGAATTCGGAAGCACAAGCGGAGATAAAGAAGGCACTGGCGGTTTTAGAGTCGGTTCAAGTGCCGGAAACAAACGCGATAGGCGAAACTGCTGAACCAGCAACCATCTCGCCCTTGGAAAGCAAAGATATTGCTAAGGAGTTTGGCTATGCATGTGACGGCACATGCGGTGGTACCCCGTGGAACTTTAATAATGCTTTGCATATATGCAAGTACTGCTGGGATATAGGTTTCTGTGATGACTGCGTGTCTCTATTGAAGGCCAACAAACTGAAGAAGATCGTGTGCAGCCCCAGTCATGACTGGTTGGCAATCCCCAAGTGCAATCCTAGGGGTAACACGGCAGCTCGGGATGGTACGGTTCAGGTACGGGGTGAATTGATTGACGGTGTACGTGTCGGGGGTGAGACTGTGACGGTGAAGGAGTGGTTAGCTTCACTGAAGAAAGAGTGGGAAATATAGAAAAGCGGCCAAACGACCGTGTTAGTGGTCTCTCTGCTATTTCATCACAGGTACTGCCATTTCAACTTGAGAGACAGTTTACCTTCGACAGGATTGAAAGCCTTATATCAAAATGGTTAGTTGAGGCGCAGTACTTGATGACAGCTCTCCTTGGGCGGACATAGTCCCACGAAATACTCATCTCTACTCAGAAGTCATTTGTATTCTAGGTCCTGCCTTAACATATCAACATGTAGCTTGAACTATGATATATTATTCCCCTTGTATAATATCAGCAATACTATTGACCTTTCGTTTAGTCCCAAGTTACTTTATTTTATCTGTACACCATTCGATTGTTACTCATAAACTGCTAGAATTGTACATTATATTGAATCTAGCAACACACTAACGCTTCACTACAAGTCTATACGTAGGCATTTATTTATTCGTTGGCCATGTTACGGCAGAACTGTCTTTCATACGAGACACCAACAGATGCGGGGAATTTCTCTGCATGGTTTCTTGGGGTCTCAAAGAAGTGGTCTCTCCGATTATTAAACAGTGATAGTGCGTTTGCTAGGATGACTCTTCTGGCAAGGATGGCTAAGCCTAAGGGCAAAGTCACAAGGCTGCAAAGGTTTCTACGGAATGCAATTCGGCTATCCCACTCTGAGTTGATTGGCAATTATGATCAACTCGTCTATCGCGGCTCTCGAGATTCTGCGCCTCTCTTGGAACCACCGTTCCCACCCCTTTCCACGGAGAGGGTAGTTCTGAATGTCGCTATGAGGCTCTGCTATAACCTGCGCTATTCTTGGCCATTTATAGATTTTATGTTAGTACCTGGGAAGCGCTATTGGATTTTGAGCCATGCCTCTCCCCACGCACAGCCTCGCCATTCGTTCTTGCGGCAATCCCACTGAATCCTTCAATGTCAAGCGCCAGGGTCCTGCCGCATAGCCGATCGCCTTGTCGCGATTAGGCTGGTGATAATGGCTTGTAGGAATGCCAAGCTTTGGGCTAATCTGCCTCGCTATCCCATCAGGCCAATTTTATCCCTTTAAGCTTCTCAACTTCACGAGAAATCTCACGATGCGGCGAGACAAGTTCCCTTCAATTCCAACAGCGTCTTCATCTCCGTTTCTCATCTACGAGTACTAGCCCAGACTGGAACGTAATGAGCACGATATTCGACCGTGATACTTCTGGATTAGAGGTACGACCACCTGATGTTGGCGGGCTAGAGGTGCGCACACCTGATATTGGAGGGCTAGAAGTCTCGACCAAAGCGCAACTCGCACAAGGGTTGGAAGTATTCCGCGGCTACGACGGCTTAGAGGTGATAAACAACGGCGCAGATGGCAATAGCGGAATCAAGACTGAGGGTCTTATTGAGGAAACTGAGCGGAAACCACGAAAAAAGAAGCTGTGGTTCATCCTAGCGGGAGTTGCTCTGCTGCTTGTGATCGTGGGAGCCGTGTTGGGTGGCGTTTTTGGATCTCGACGCAATCACAAGACTCCCGTGGAAACGCCAGGAGCTTCCGCTACACCAGAAGCTTCCGCCACTCCTCCGGCTTCTTCAGGACCTCTGAATGCAATTTATGCTGGCTCGGGCATTGGAGTCACGGGATGGTGGACGGGCTCGTCAAGCTTCACCATCCGTCTCATCTACCAGGGACAGGACGGCAATTTGCGCCTCATGCGGTATCACTCAGGCGATGGCAAGTGGTCGACACTGGCTACCCTGACAGATACAAAGGCCAAGCTAGGCACCCCGATTACGGCATCATGCTTCAATATTCCTTTCTTTTTCTTCACTCCCGTGACGAGCAGTAATGTGAGCCTTGTTTCCCATAATCTTCATGATTCATATGCTGCAACTAATGCGAGCCGAGCTCAATCACATAGAACTTTACACAGGTCGAAATATTCTATCTCAACGATGCAAATGAGATCCAGGAATTTTACTTCAGAGAACAGGATTCACCATCACCTTCGGCGCAAACATTTAATGGAAGTGGAATCATGTCTTCCAAGGGTTGGAAGGCAGCGGGAGATTCGAAAATCGCAACATACTGGCCGAGTGTCATTTTTCAGGATGGCAGTGGTCAAATGCAAGAAGCTTATTATGCCAACCTCACCTGGGCACAAACTGCAGTGGGCCTCAAATGTCAGAATAACTCGGCATTTGCAGAAGTGCCCTATTCCGTAATCGCAGGGAGATTCGGAGGTGAGAGGCTTATCTATCAGCGGGATGATCAGAAACTCCTTGTTGAGGAAAGAAATAACTCAACCAATAAATTGAGTATTGGTGAGTGTCCAACTCTCTCTTATACTCTTTGTATCTCCAAATTCTCACACTTTGGTCAACTCAGGCGCACCGTCAATCACAATTCCAGCCAACGCAGCCATGGGAGCGTTTACCGTTCCTCGAGATGCCAACTCGGCTGATGGTGCCATGAATACCTATATTCTTTGGCAAGATAGTACAGGCGCCCTTCAGATGACCTGGGAGGATGATGATACTGGGTGGCGAACCTCATCGACGCCCACTTCCCTTGGCAGTCCTGATAAAGGCACAGGCATATCTTGCCTCACGCCGACGCTTTGGGCTGTGGCCTCTTTGCTCTCAGACTACGGTATGGCTCGTTGCTATTACTTGGTAGATGGCCAAATAAGAGAAGTGCAATACGATGGCTCAAATTGGTCCGTGATTGGAAATGTGCAGTTAGATTAGGGAGTTTGGGAGTTTGCTAGTATACATGGTAAAGTGAAAAGTTGGTTAGACTAGGTTGTATTGAATTGCATAGTTGGAAACTATTAGTAGAGTAATAGCAATAGAGTAAGTCACTTTTATTTAATCACAATCAATTTACGATCCTCTTAACTCTCGGCCTGTTTATTAGAGTTGATATCCATTTAAGCCGCCTCTGAGAGATCGTCAAGTACATGTACTTATGCAGGCTAGTATTTCTATTTGAGCGGACAGATAGGTCTCGAAATTCTCAGAATGAACTTGTCAAATTTAGAATAGATCAAGTGCTGAAGAATTTAGAAATATAAGCAAAGTGGCATCGCTACAGTTGGAGTAAATTACTTCAAATAGGTAGATTAATCTGAGATTCAAAATCTGAGGCTTAAAAACATGAAGCTTTTGTTAGATGATAATGGATGAAAATCTGGAATTTTCATCTGCTATAGAGAGAAGGTGAGTCGGCCACGGCTTGGTGTTCTCAAAGCTTGAGCGAAAAGCGGCCGCATCAACCAATTTTTCGACAATGGCGGCCAGATATAAATCGCGAAGGTACAAAAGAATAATTCGTTCAGGCTATTAACCAACTACGCATATCGTGATGAGCTATCACTCGGATCCCTGTTTACATACATGTTACAGGATGGACCAGCAAGGCGTCGTTAATGGGGCTTAGAAGGGAAATACGATTTTATGGTCCCCTCGATACGAATTGAACAGTGAATTATTTTGTTAGTCAGCTTAGCAATATTTGTTGGCATATTCGACCACCTGCATAATTGTCTTCTAACTACAGCTATCAGTCGTGTTTATTCACAATTCGTATCTGCTTGGTTCCTCTTCAGAAGACATACGTTCCTTAAATGAAGCAGACTCCCACCAGCCATAGGCTGGGAGGCGGACTGTGTTGGTACCACAATGAACTTCGCCACCTCCCTCATGATGCGAGTACCAGTCATCAATATAAATAACGTCCATGCCAGCTTTGCCGTACACTTTGTCTGTTGCTTGTGCCATGATGTCTATGCCATCAATCACTGGCCCCCAAGGATTCGGCGATAAGTATTGAGAATCGCTAAGAACAACACCATTCAAAACACCAGGATATAAAGCTACAGCATGTTCAGAGCTGCAGTTTCTTTCTGGCAACACTCCTTCGTCTGGAGGGAAACAAAATCCGGTTTCAAAGACCATTGGTACATGGTGGATATATTCTTTTGGAATTCCGGTTTCGCGTTCCAAAATCTTTTGGACTTTGGAAATACTCATGGCAAATTCTTTATTTTCTTCAATTAACCGGTCGGTCAATATGTCATTGATGGTCACATCCGGTATGCTTCTCATGGGGATATTAGAACGTGAGTACGATCGAAGCTTCCCATAATTGTCGCCCAGCAGTCTTTCCATTAATACGCCTGCCATATCGCCTGCGATTGAATCAGAATGAGGGCCGAGGGTGCCGCTTGGACGGGAGAATGCAGGTAAATGTCCATAGCCATCCTTCTTGGCTTGTTCAAGGATATTAATGCCCCCAATCGGGTCGGCGATATAAAGTGCCCAGCCATATGGACTGCTCTCGAATGGAATAAATTGGACAATTTCATCGACGTGTCCAACAGCAAGCCAATCCACATCTAAGATGATGGGAGATTGGATCTCCTGTGCCTTGAGGTAGTCGTATAGGTGCGGGAGGGATTTGCCGTGAGAACCTTGAATAATGCGTCCGGCCGGATAGGACTTTTCTCCATAGCTGTATGGAGGAATAGTCTCAACGTTGCCGGTTGAGTCGATTTCATCTCTTATTCCACCAGTTGTATAGATGGCTCCTCGCGTGCCGTTCCTCAAATATTCGAAAACTTGTCTCCCAGCAACGCGCGAGCCCTGAGGTGAACGAATCATGATTTCGAGAATTATTGGCCCCTGAGGGCTAGGCATGCTGGTATATGCAGGTTCCAGAATATCTTGAGCCCAAATATCATCAGAGTGATCAAATGTGAAGAGCGGTTTCCTCATATCAGGTCGGTCAAGTATCTGTCGCAAATCTGACACGAATTGCTCTTGAAAAGGTGTCTCCGATTTGTTTCCGTTAGTGACAAACACCTGTGAAACAGGCATGAGATGGTGGAAAGTGATAACTGGAGCCACGCGTAGACGGACGGCATCAGAATCAGAAGCCTTTCCATCATGAATGTCAAAGCGTACTTCGACTTTTCCATCCCAGCCACTAGGTCGCCTTGTATCTCGGGCGTCTATGCCGAGCTCAAAGCCATTTTTCAATTCATTTGCAGGGAACCTGTCGTCATTTGTTACGATGCTCCAGCCACTTCCATCTCGCCGAAATATGCGAACATTCTTTCGAGCAATTTCTGTATGTACTCCAACAGTTCCCCACCCATCATCACTAATGTCAGGAATCGGCAATGTTCTGAGCGAGGCCAGATATTGAGGCGAGCGTTGGACATCATCAGAGGCATCATTGCAAGCCGCAAGCACTTCTTGGGAAGGCGGATTTTGGAGAGCAAGTTTTGAGCAGCGACGGCTGGTGTCGCCAATATTCGCCAAGAATATGGCACCAGCTGAATTGGACCATTCTAACTTATGAGCAAGATCGCTTGTGCCTTGGGTGTCGACAAAGCCATCGCGATTACTGTCAGCCCTAATTTCAGCCTTCAAGGCAAATGTAGGACTGATAATAAAAATCCCAAGAGCTATACAAGAATACGTTAGAATTATGGACGTGCTATTTTGAGTTAGAGATCCTTACCTAAACCCTTGAGTATGCTTAAATGCCCCATGTGATTATGAGATAGGTATGTTGAGCCTCCTCAAGGATGAGTTATAGACGTTATCAATGAATGAATGAGATATATAATCGGGCAATTTTTAGGTGATCATTTTTTCAAAGTATATTAGTTAATCGAGCTAACTTTATATTCAAATATAGCACTTCATTTACACCTATATGGCATTGTACCCCATCATATCGAATAAAATTATGTGACTATCACCTCTCTGAGACAAAGGCTAGAAGAGTCGAACTACACAAACATACTGACGACTCAATGTTGCGGTCAACTTCGTCTGGACCCTTTCCGAAATTCGGATAATAACTCATGGATGATTACACATTTGCGCAGTTTCTCTAGCACACTTGACGTAACCCAGCAGTGATGAGTCTTGATTTGCATCCACGTGTCTCGCATAATTCGCTGTTGGAAGTTTTCAATATTGCTTGCAGGTGTATATTTCAGAATTATTGCCACAGCTTCAGCATTTGTGTCGTGTCTAGAGCTCATTCGCCTGTCTTCTTGTCCTACATATGTATGATTCAATAGTGTACTCGGATCTGGGCTTGGCTCGCAGGACTGCCTCTCTGTGGTTCAACTATGGACGGCTCGAGATTGCATATCCATGTTCCAGACCTTTCGGATAGGACGTGCATATGCACTTCCTGTATTAGTACTGCGAAATGCTCCTCACTCTCACCGAGCCTCGCCATCATTCGTCCCTTGATGGTGCACATCATATACACATCTGTGATCTCTTGAACCAAATTACGTGAGTCTGCGTTTCACTCCGTAACAATTTTGAACCTTGACGCCTCATGAGTGCTTTCGCCAACGACATTGAGCAGAGTGGAGCATAACTAAATGAATATTATGAGCTGACCTGCATGCCCCTCTCGGAAGCAGTATGCCTACCCAATGACTTACGTGAAAATGGTTGGGCAGATCAGCCATCCTTGCAAGAGCAGCGTGTACAAGTCCCCGCATTTTATTTTCCTATTTTCCATATATGCATGTATCTTCTGAGCTGCTAAGCTTGCGCACAAACACTATTGCTCTATACATGATCCGCAAGGGACTAGAATAGAATCCCATATTAGCATGAGCCCTAGAAACGACTCTAGAACAAAAGTTTTTTCTAGAGAATTTGTATCGACTTTTATGTGTATTTCTTCTCAGATACGCAAATGGATGAACCTAGCCGATCTTACAGGCGCTCTTCTTGGCAAGATATGTCTAAAGTGCTACCACAGATCGGATCGACGAATGGTTACACTGCTCCATACGAGCGGGGAAGCCACTTCACATTGGCCGACAATGATAGATGCTTGCCACCACATATATGACCTAATAAGGCCATGCATGAAATTATATGCATTACTATTTGCTATTTAGGAGGCAGTGGTGCTGAACCATACACCGCTACATAGGTCCCCAGTCGCGACAGAAGATGAGAAATGGTCAGACACCGCTCTATTATAATACAAAAATTCACTCATATTGTACACAACACGCGATATGTCTGTGTCTTAATGCTCAAAGGCGTAACAACAACTCAAAAAATTAACAGCACATCTCGCCGAAACGCTTTATTCAACTGGCCTGTTGAAAGGAGGGGCAAGTACAGAGTACATGCAGGTTTCATCCATGATATGCAGTCTCAAACACGCTAGAATATTTGTTTCCGACGTGTACGAAAATCTTTTGTCTTGGTGGGTAAGATATATTAAAGTATTTCCACTGTAAACAATAGTTTCGGCTGGACACAACGTGTGTCAGCCAGCCATTGGGGCTCCGTGTATGCGTACACTGCCTGAATTGGAAGATATGCAGAGTACAGATATGTCATACATTCCTGTATCAACCTACCTTTTCAGGCATCTGTAGTCTCATTCGGCAATAATCACCACAGAGTCTCTATCTATGCAGAGTATTACTGTGACACACCATAACAAAGTGCGGAGATGATTTCTATATATATAATTGCGGTGAGTTATGGTTACGACGCTATGACGTATACCTAAATAACCGTTGATAATGATACTCATAATATCACGTCTTGAGATACAGCTGAAGAGCATAGGGAGTAGCAGATCCAGAATCGCGCACACATACACCGGGTATATATATGCCAACAGAACCCGTTGAAACTTTATAATTCTGTTTTCTCATCACCAAAATTCTCATTATCAATGACATTATTTTGATAAACTTTTCAGATTAATTTCAATTGACTTTCATCATCTCAGAAATCGCAATGGCAACCAAGACACCACTCCCTATTCGTCAACCACCATTCCGCAGGATTGGTCATTGGCTACCTGAGAATAACGATGTTGTGGTAGACTGGCTCCGCAATCTGCTTAAAGAAATTGAAAAAGACAAAAAGAAAGCCAAGGGTCCGATAAAACTCAGTGCTGAGGTGCAAGATTTAAAAGACCACATTGAAAGCTCTGCTGAGCTTCGCATGCTGGCCCAATCTATGCTGGATGAAGTTCCCGACAAGCCTCCCTACAATGAAGACCCTGTTGGAAACCAGCAGATCAAGTCTCTTGAAGACCTATACCTTTGCTTCAACAAAGTTATGACTTCAAAGGCTCCTATATGGAGAAAGATTGAATACGATGTCGGGCTAGTTGGATTTCCATTCAACGCCGTTTTGGACTGGCCCATGGCCACTCCCAGTGGATATGCCTTTTTCCTCAAGCCTGATATCAATGAAAAGTTCAAAGCTATCCTCGATACTTGGAAGGTGGATTTTTTACAGACACTGGCATCTGCAAAAGTCCTCCTACCCAAACCGGGTGACGGAATCCCCTTGGACGAAGCGTGGCTGAGCCCAGAATCAAGGGAATACATTGAAAAAGACACCAATCGTGAAGGTGAAAACTACAAATTCGAGGAGCTCTTTGTGTGCGACCCAGAAAAAGACTACTGGAACTTCAAATCTTGGGACGATTTCTTCATCCGAAAGTTCAGAGAATATGACACCATCCGCCCCATTGCGTATGAGAACAATGACGACTGGATCATCAATTCTTGTGAATCCAAGCCATTCTCTTTGCAGGCCAAAGTCAAAGATTACGACAAGTTTTGGCTAAAGGGTCAGCCATACTCTGTTCTTGACATGCTGAACGATAACAAAGATTACGCACCCGATTTTGTCGGGGGCACGGTGTACCAGGCTTTCCTAAGTGCCACCTCTTATCATCGCTGGGATTCGCCAGTCAACGGCACAGTCCTCCATGCTGAAGTCATCCCAGGCACTTACTTTGCGGCTCCTTCTGTCACGGGATTTTTAAACCCTGACGGCCCTGATCCAGCTTCTCCAGACCTTGCTCAAGGCTATATCACCCATTTTGCCACCCGAGCTGTCTTCTACATTGACGCGAAGAAAATCGGCTTGATTGCTCTACTCTACGTCGGTATGGCTGATGTCTCGTCCTGTGAAATTGTTGCTCCTTTCAACGATCTTCCTGCAGGAGGAGCACCTGTTAAGAAAGGAGAGGAACTTGGAATGTTCCATCACGGGGGCTCGACTTACTGTCTACTGCTACCAGAGGGAACAAAGGCGACTTTCATCCCCGAGGCCACTCCTCGAGAGGGACAGAAGAATATCCCTATTCGAAGTGCGCTGGCTCGCATCTATAATGACGATGCCTAGACTTCATTGGAAAAATGACATAGTGGCCTGCAGATTTGGCAGTCAATATGCCTAGTTAAACAGTCTTTACATATCAGTATTCATTGGGATGGAGCATTCACCTATTATGAGAGATAGTATGCAATAGTGGACAATCCTTTGGTGTTATAATTACGTCTATACACTCCTTAAGTACAGTCTAAATACAGTCATTCGTTAAATCACTGTAGGGTTCCTCGCACGACAATGTTATATCATTGTGACCATATCTAGAGTTGACAATAGCATAACTTACCCCAACCTCAGGAATTAACTCGCTGTGTAGGTCAATGTAAATAGATAATCACAACTAATGTACATAGACGACACGTGACCAACGGCCGTTTGCATAATCCCATTAATACAAGCAGATTTCTCATTCAGATGAACGGCGATAGTATTCGAAGCGGTATAAATGCACTTTTCATTTACGTATCATGATTTCTAGTGTCGCCAACTCATTGAAGAACGCCGACTATTTCAGCCGGAACTAACGTCGTACTGGTGGCTGCTCCAAGAGTGACATTGGCAGACCAAGAAACAACTTCCATATATGTTGTCACTCCGAAAGTCGACAGAATACCGATTCTCAGAGTCCCATTGTTATAACCCTCGACCATCGGAGATGGCAGAGGTGGTAGAGTTAGATTGAACACGGCCGGCCGAATGTCTGCGTGTTGGAAATAAAGTGTGAGCATTTAATCAGGCTGAGACGCGATTGAGATGAAGAACTGGTCATACTTGTAATATCCAGGGCGCCAACGAAATGGCCAAGCTGACTATAACCGACTGGCTGGGATGCAGGATCATAGAAATCAAATCCAATCGCCATTGTTAGCTGCGGGCCAGTGCCCTGCTCAATGTTATTGAAGATGGTAGCGTTGAAAGGCTCGCCGGCTTTGATGGTTTCCGGCACTGAGATGGTGAGGATAAGACCTTGGGCCAAAGTCGCAGCGCCACAAAGGAAGGAAAAGACAGAAGAGGCACGCATGTTGGGCTTGTTTTGATGAGAATGGGGGATTTGAATGACGACAAAAGGCAAAAGTATCCCAATGTTGCTGTAGCCGGGTTAGCTTAATATACTTGTATCCTACACTTACTCGACACCAAATATCCGAGATCCCTCGGGTAACGTTGTCTTGAGGTCATGAATTGATGCTGTTAGTACTATCGTGGACCCACGCCGATGCGTGTTGGTTATGTCTGGATCCATGCCGATGCATGTTGGTAGTACATATCGTCAAAAGTTCCGGGTGTTGGTTATGCCTCATGACTAAAAGAACTTACGATATCAGCCTTTATAGCGAACTCAAGGCAGGCAGACATAACGCAACTGCTTGTCAATTTATATAAATAATGCAAAGTCTTGGTGATCTGTGCATCGCCAACTTCCGACTCTGCAAGATATTGTTATTTCACACGTATGACATGCTACTGTAAAACGCTGTTGTCGAAGCCGCTGGCTCCGCTCAAGAGCCGGGACCCCTTGAACCATCTACTGCAAGGGCCGCGCTTTCAGCGCTAGTAATATTCCCGAATTGTCAGCCGATGCTACAGGAAAATCCTCCCAACTGTCTAAAATCCACTCTCTTGCGCGCCAGGGTGCGGATTGCAGCCAAGTAGAGGTTTTCCAGGGTTGAAAGCTTGTAAAATGATCCAATATTTATCTCGCCTAGAGCTTTTATGGGAAAACAGCCCGATACTTTGTGCCGAAATACCGCCATTAACCCAAAAAATATTACGATTATGGAGAATACTGCTCGTTAAGCATATGAGCCTGATTACTGCGGCATAGCAAACTTCTTGGTCATAGCTGGATCCTTGTTGAAAGGAGTGAATCCAACACGACGCTTTCACAAACATCTTTGGCATTCGAGGCCAATCTGAAAAAAAAAAAAAAAAAAAAAAAAAAAAAAAAAAAGAACTATACAATGTAACGTTGGCAGAGTTTTCTGTACCGGCGCAATCATCTCCGCCGACAAGTTCGTAGGACCTTGTGCAATAAGTCAAGATCCCTTACTAAGAAGTCGGTGTGGTGACGCTATTTCTCATTAATATTGTCTCTTTGGGAGACTTTAAGGGACACTAATATAATTGACAATGGCACTGAAAACCAAAATGTGGTTTTGTTATTGCTCGCTTTCGGAGCGGATATCAACCTTGCACAGCCTTTTTTAACGACGGGACGACGGCAACATTCCACCCGAGTATTAGTCTATACTCCGTACATGTATCCAGATTAATTCCGGTTTTGGGTCATTAGCGTAGGCAGCCGCAGCAAAACAAGGTAATAGCATGCAATCACTAAGAAGGAATGGCCAATAGAGGCAATTTAGATTAGGCACATTTCTACAGCCCTCGCTCTTCCATCCACAAACTATGCCTGAGCTAATGAAATGGTGCTCCTTGTTGTAATGGTTGTACTCGGTTAGCAAGCCCAAATCCCACCCTTTGTATTCTTTCCCGACTACCGGTCATTGCTTCAGCGACCTGCAGGATTTCGAGTCGAAGTTCCATCGTCCGTACGGGATCTTTTAGCGGCATAGCCATTGAGATCCCGTCTGTCAATCTGTCTAGCCAATCATTTCTCGTTGGCATGAAGGCGGAAAAAAGAAACTTGGTGGCCAATAACATTCTCAAACAAGGCGACACCTCCAATGGTCAATGCAATTAAGGTAGCAGAAAACGCGACGGTATACGCGACAACGAGAACCCTTCAGTTATAAGAGTAGATGTTGAAGTTATATGAGATGCTGACCATTGCCTTGACTCGAACTCTGCAAGTGTCAATAACTATGAGAATAACTCGCATATCGTGACAATGGATACTGACCAACTCATAAAAATATTCCGGCTTACAGTATTTCATTGACGCTGAATAAGCTCATTGTAACGTTTCTCAAAAGCTCTGCGATGAGTTCACCCACTATCTTGCTCCGTGCCAAAGACTTCACTTCCAGTCATGGCAACCCTGTTCAACGACGGGAACCATCATGAGGATCCTCATCGCCAGTTGGGGCCGGGTAGACTTTGAGAGGATCAAAGATGGCCGTTTCTGCAACGTGTGTTTCGACAGGCATAAAAAGTTGAGAAGATATGCGAATAACACCGCCCAAAAGTGATCCCAGCGCATCAGCGATGCGAAAATAACTATTGTGTATACATATACCTTCCAGTCCACGCGAAGCTATATTATATGGACCCCGAAGTAGAAACAAGTTCGTGGAACTTGTTGGCATGATTATCTTCATTTCCCCTCCCATTCTTGCTCAAGAATAGAGTACATTACAGTGTCAAACCATTTGCGTTGAAACCACACACTCTCACGCTTCCGTCCTTCCAACTGAAGCCCAATCTTTTCCCAGACCCTTATGGCTGCTTCATTATAGCTGAATGACCAAAGTTCAATATGGTGCACTCCCGCGTAATTGAACGCCCAATCCACTGCCCACTTTGTGGCTTCAGTACCATAGCCTTTGCCACGGTATTCTTCCGAGAGCCAAATAGCAAAACTGGTAGATCGGTGATCTTCTTTGGACTCGAGTGATGGCGGGGTCATGTTCAGAGATCCAATTGGCTTGCCGGCTGTGGGCTGCCCGCTCTCCGACCACTCTTTCACACATATGAAGACAAAGATCAAGGCCTTCTTCTGGTACATCTCAAGAAACTCGTCCATTGATCTCTGGATTGGTGGTCGAGGGATCAAGGAATGACCAAGCTCCATGCACCCAGGCTTGCTAATGATTGCGTAAAAAGTATATTTGTCCGTAATTTGCACACTACGGTACACCAGCCTTTCAGACACGAACAGTAAGGTTACAGGGCGCGGTAAAGTAGGCATGATGGCCTGAGTCATGGTAAAGTGCGGTGTATCAGAAGGTAATGATAATGGTATGTTGAGTGAAGGGAAATTTAGGCCGTTATGACATGCGCAACATCCGGGCTATATAGCCGCATGTATCGTTGCTATTACAAGTGTGACTTCCAAACCAATTAGGCTATCAATCTATAAATCTCACTTCTAAATGCAATCGTAGTCTGCTTACGATAATAGTAATTGTTTAAGACGATTGGAAGGGACTCAACCCGCTCGTAGCGTGGAACCAGGCGATCTCGGGGCAAATATGGGTCTAAGCTAGCGTTAAGCCCAGTTAAGGAATTAAATATGGCATCTCTTAGCTGTACTCAGCAAAGTGCTACCATCACAAGGCCACTTGAGAACTCTATCGGCAATGACGCCCGTTAATGTTTTGAAGCAGCGACAAATATATCACAGCTAATAATCGGTGAAATAGTCAATGTGGCAATAGATTTGGCTATCTGGCTCAATATTGAGGCACCAGGGGAGATAGAACAGATAAATAGAAATGATGTAGAGGTAAATATACTTGATGCATCCATTATAGTGAAGTTACATATACACGGAGTACTCTGCCCGTTTTTAGGTCATCTAGTAATTGTACGAGTAAATAAACAAAGGCGCTAGTCAGCCCTGTCATCTCCGGAGACGCCATAAGTAATCTCGCATATCAGGTCCTGGTGGTGAGAAAAGCGCCTGTTTCTAAAGGAAAAGACTTTGGGACCGGGAAAGATAAAGCTTTCCAGTTGACTCATTTGCAAATCATGAAAATTGCACACATCAGGACCTCAAAAGTAATCTTACCTCTTCTTTACGTGCTGAACCAATGAGTGGAACTGCCCGACGTCGAACACAGTAAGCTCTGTGTAGTTCAGCTTCCGGGTGTCTTCGACCATATTCAGCCGCAACCCTCCATTTCCATTGACAGAAATCCCACAAGTATTTAGGTATAGGTTGAAAATTGCGGGTGCTCCACATGGGATCCAATTTCCGTTGTGTGTCTACCCAGACATCAAGGTTCACTACAAATGACTGCGAAACTTCGATCTGGCTATCCTTTTCGCCGAATTCAACCTCGCACTCTCTGACCCTCTCATCTTCTAGATACGCCTCAGACGCTGCCGTAATTTGACCCAAACTCTTTTGGTCACACTCATCTAGGCCAATTCCGTTGAGACCTTTGCTAATGTTAAACCGGAAGTACCGACCACCAATACCGAAGCTTGTACTATTCTTAAGGAGCGTTGCTCCGTTTTTTTCGATTTCAATAGAGATGGCCTTGAGGGTACCAAAAACCTCCTTCAGATTATCACCGAAGTCTTTGGGGTTGGGAATTCCAGTTCCAATACTGACCAAACACTGTACCCTTGGGGCCGCGTCTTTCCAGATCCTTCTGACTTCTTCTAGGACAAGCTCTACCGGATTATTATATCCATTTGCCCCATCAACATATTCTTGCAGGCCAATTGTGATTGGGTCGAAGAAGGTCGCCGCAGCAGATGTAGCTCGAGCTGCCTCTCAAATCTTGCATTCCTGGGTTGAGAGTCGGTCTAGATGCATCATTGGTTTCATAGGAGCGTAACAGCACAGGTACATTCAGGGACTTAGTAAAGTCGCAAACAAAACTATTTGGACATCGTCCGTCAGCGAGGAATTAGACGCATAATATTGTAGTGCGTGATGAAATCGTACTTACACTTTGCAAGAACCATTAACCTCAAGAAGTGGTGCACTTTCGTCACCTTCAATGAGACGTGCTGCATCTCTAAATTGAGAGGTCAGACCTTCCGCGCTGTAGGCGCCTCGGACTTTCCAGAGGCGTTTGGATTTTCCAATTATGTTTGCTCGAGATTTCTAATGACTGAAGATTACTGAGGAAAGCTGCATATAGTTGTTAATGCAAGTGTCAATATCCATTCTCAGCTACATGTACCTGAGAATTAGCGTTATGAGTCTAAAAACATGAAGATTAGAGCTTGGCGTACATATATGAGTGAGTGCCAAAGACTAACCTACCCTCCAGTGCTAGTTCCAGCTATCAAGTCAAAGTAGTCTCATGGTTTTGGGGGATTCTTGTTGTTAATTCTCTTCATAAGATATTTAAGAATAATTAGCGTGGATACCCACGTATTCCTCCCCTAGTTACGATAAGTGTTAGCATTAAGCCTGTCCTACCCGATAAATGTGTATTCCACAAACTAAGAGATAGAGTTTTAATGCAACACTATGAGTTTAAGGATGTCATTGTCACTGTTCTTCCTCGAGACTACCTAGTAGGTATGGAAGCTAAAAGGGACAGAGAGAAAAGAGAAGATATACAGTGGAGGTGATGGTTAGATGCCGAAGAAATAAAAACAATTGGTATTTGAGTTAAAAGGAGAGCGTCTCGTGATACCGAACAAGGGGCTACCCAACATGAGGGACTTCTGTGTTGCCTGATTACTGGTAATGTTCAATCAAACCAAGATACTACTGTCCTATGCGCCCAGGTAGTTCGTGTCTTACGTTCATTCGTCAAACGAATGACATTTTCATGCACTTAAGTACAATCGGGCCTTGATCTAAAGTACATTCCTTGTCTGATCGAGTCTCCCAAAATATAGCTCTTCCCCACCTATGCTTTCTATGCCACGACTCCACCAGTCTAATACATAATTAGTCGAATCTTACATTTACCATTCAAATTATAAAAGTTCTACTTTCAGTGAACAAACAAGTAATTGTATAGAGTATGTACATGTATATATCAAGGCTGAAAATTGGGGGGGAAACCCACTGCGAGCAAAATTTATATCGCAAAGCATGCAGAAAAATTTAAAAGACACACTTTTTTCGCACCATCATCGCACAAGTGAATTCAGATATGTAGAAGCATCAAGGGTATTAGTAATAGGCTCATTACGAATATTAAAAAGTTGGAAGACGACATGGTCACTGAAGTGTTTGCCCACAACAAAAAGCTGAATGATGCGAACATAAATTCAGATCCCCAACGTTTAAGAGATACAGTAGCTAAGGATGTTCCAGTTTGGCTGCAGATTTTGGCACCTTTAGAAGAACGTTCCCTCAACAAGAGCCGCATCGGGATAGTGCAGGTGGTGGTCTCTAAAGCGATGGCAATGCAAAATGAGACGCAGGACGAAGCCGATAATGTTTTAGCCGAAACCAGTTACGGCATTGCGTTAACAGAAGTATCTGGTGAAAAAGGTGTGGACAGCAATGACTCGAATAAAACTCGAGAAAAATGTATACCATGGAGAAAAGACACTCTTGCGTTGTCTCTTCTTTGTTAGCGAGTTCGCGGGCGCAAACCAGTTTGGATCCAGTTTGGATTGGGGAATGGCGAGATGCAAGCACCATTAAATACATGTAAGCTGGAATTGCTTCTTATCTCGCATAGGGGTCATCATAGAGCGAAACGGTGGCAGAACGGCAAGGTGGCTTACATGGGTAAGAGGGCCACGTATGCCATTTTCAAATTACGATCCGGCTCGTGGGCTTCGGGTTGGGCCAGTTGCATGAGCCATGACAGGCACCACGGAAATACGGAAGAATTCAGAACAACTGGTTTATATTAAGTAACGTGCACCATGTGAATACCCATGTATCAAGTTGCGTGATTATATCTGTACCCGCAGCTCCGTTTCAGGGGGTCACAGCCGCGGCAATTAGATCATATGATTCCCTGACTTATTCTCGCGCCGTGGCTTTATTGCGGTCCGACAGGCGAAGTTTCTGTTGTTTTGTTTGCTGTTACTCCAGTTTAAAGGTGCTTTCCCCAGCTGTAAAACAAAGTGCTGACGAGGCTATAAAGTGCAGGGGTTATTGTATTAGTATGGGCCCTTGCTAGCTTCTTAGAATCCTTGCTAGCTTGCATGTATCTTCCTCGAATCTACTTCGTATAAGCGCTAAAGTGATAAGTGGGATCTGCTTTTGGAGTGCATATTGCATGGAGTTTACAGGGTCGAAAATGATTTGGGACAAAATGCCTTATAGTCAACCGTAATACCCGGTTGGGCTGTTTGGCAATAAGAGCCTCAATTTCATCTCTAGTGCCGCTTACTGAAGTTCCCCCCTTCAAGGTTGAAATACCCTCATCCTGTTGATTCCGACTCTGCACGCCCTTCATTCATGGATGCCATCTCAGCGCTTGGTGTCGCGGGCGACATCCTCACTGTCACAGCGTTCAGTGTACAGTGGCTCTCGGCCTCCGATGCATCCAATGCTTCCTCGACGCTCGAAAAAAAAGACGAGACTTCCATACTCGAAGGTTTTAGAAAATCCAGGCTGGCACTCTCCAACAAGCGTACTTCATTGGAACAGCGACTGCTAAAGAGTCCATCACCGCCACCAGAGGATGAGCTGGCACTGCTAGAACTGGCCGCTTCTTCACTGGAAAGCTCTGGGGCGCTAATTGAGGCTATCAGAAATGCACCCAAAGACGTTTCAGGAAGTAGATCTCAATCATGGAAGGCAGAAATAAGAGCCTGGGCGGGTTCCGAGCTGGGAAGGAAACTCAGCCCAGAGAACGTAGAGCGGCTGTCCCACGCAGTAACGCGTCATTCCGGGTCCATTCTTAGGTGAGCAACGCGGTCCTCAGATGCACCTAATCGTTTAGAAGATTCTGACGTCTATGCCAGCTCTCGAATATCTGAGCTCAAGACGACCATCGAATCGTTCGACGATGTGAAACGACATTTCAGACCAGAGCACGAGTCCCGCATTGACTCTATTTCTCAGGACGTAGAGAATCTGAGATTGGATATTCAAAGACGATCAGTGAATTCGGATACAGGTGGCTCTATGGCCTTTACGGGTACCGATATCAGACTATTCAACAACCGACTGGCTAGCCTAATCGAGGCTGAGGATAGCATGTTCGCGGAGAGAATCGTCTCCAGTCTGAACTACGCCAGTCGACCAGTTCGCCACGATTCTGTACCACAGGCACACAAAAACACATTTCAGTGGGCTTTCGACTCGCGTCTATCGAAGTGGTTTAACTCTGGAAGCGGCACCTTCTGGATTTCAGGCAAACCGGGGTCTGGGAAATCGACCTTCATGAAATTCATCGCAAAACACTCCCAGACAAAGGACTTACTTACGCGTTGGGCGGGCTCAGCAGACACTCTCGCTGTAGCGGTGCATTTCTTCTGGATTGCGGGGACGCCGATACAGAAATCATGGCAGGGACTGCTCCAGTCTCTGCTCTTCGATGTCTGTCACAAACATCCTTCAGTCGTCCCACTGATCTGCCCCAGCCGTTGGGAAGCTGCGAAAGCCGGACGCTGGCAGACTGCCGCAGAACCGTGGTCCGTTCCTGAGCTTACGGCCGCGCTTCGGGCACTAGCATCAGCGGACAACATACCACTGAAGATATGCTTCTTCATCGATGGGCTCGACGAGTACGACAGCGACCATGCTGAGCTCTGCAAGGTTCTCTGCGATATGGCAGATTCTCTCCATATTAAAATGTGTGTGTCAAGTCGTCCGTGGGCTGTATTCGAAAGGAGCTTTGGTGGCGAAAGCAAGGAACGACTAGATATCCACGAATTGACCCGGAACGACATCCGGGAGTTTGTAGGTGATCAGCTCCGGACCCATCCTAAGTGGGCTATGATCGAGTCTGAAACAGTAACCTCCGAGAAATCTGGGCTTATAGAGCAGATCGTGAGAAAGGCTGATGGCGTGTTTCTCTGGGCTTTCTTCGTAACACGATCACTACGGGAAAGTCTATCCAACGGCGACAGAATTAGAGATCTGAGCCAATGCCTAAGTGGGTTACCGACTGATCTAGAGCAGTTGTTCAAACATATGTTGGAAAGCGTGGATCCAGCCGACTACGCCAAGATGGCGGGTATACTGCAAGCCGCCTCCCACGCATTGGAGCCTCTCCATATCGACCTCTATTGGCAGTTGGAAAGGGAGTTTGAAGAATCCGACTATGCCTATCGATGCCCGATAGGATCCGGACCACCAGAGCAAATTTCACAACAGAGAGAGCAGACAAGTCGCAGTATAAACGAAAAGACAAAGGGCCTACTCAAGCTTGTAAATCTACGGGTTGAGTTTCTTCATAGGACAGTGAAGGACTTTGTCATGACGAAAGATTTGGAGGGGTATTTGCGTGACAAGCTTCCAGATAACTACAACGGCTTTATCTCCATCGCAACTGCATACCTCGGCTTTCTCAAAACGACATGCCAGGACACCTCACTTGTTGCAGGGATCATGAGGCATGGGAGGGGACTAAACAGCGGACCATTCATCTCGCATCTAAACCAGTCCTTGGTTTACGCATCGGAAGCGCTAAAAGCAGATCAGTTCACCCCCCATCATTACCAACGGACGACGACACTTCTGGATAGATACGAAGTAGCCATTGAGGCTATGGTGCGTACAGGGCACGTCACCATCAGGGGAGTCAACTCCGAGACTTGTCACCCCAGGCTGCCTTACCGCGAGGAGTTACTCAAGCACAACCTAACATCATACATCAACAAGAAAGTTCGCGAGCAGCCTGATTTCTTCGATATCTTCGACGAATCACCACTTTTCGCTGCTCTCACCCCCATGTCGCTCAACAGTGGCGAGAGCCCAGCCCCGGTGGCTGGGACCCTCGACATCCTCCTCCAGCGCGGGGAGGATCCGAACGTGCTGCCGCGGGTTATAACCCCATATCTCAACGAGGCTCCATCGCCTTGGGTTATTTTCGCTCGCGGCACCATGTCCGTCTTTAACATGCTCTCAGGGCCCCTCATGTTTCCCGCTCTGCGATGGAACGATTCTCTGGACAATGCCCTCTTCGACCTTCTGATGTCCCACGGTGCAGATCCCAACAAAGCCCTCCTGGACCGGACAGGTGCGCACACCGTCTTCTCGCATTTCTTGAAAATAGCTACATCGCGATTCCTCGGTGAGGAGTGCTTTATCGGCTATCTTAGAGCACTGGACGCCTTCTTCAGGGCGGGAGCCAGTCTCGGTGTTCCGCCTATCGGAGTTGTTGACCCAGACGCCCAGGCTGCTTTTGGGAACCTTGCAAGATCGCGCCCGGAGGAATCGGTTCTGGCTTCCTATTGTACTGAATTAAAGGCGCTTACGACGACATTGGCAGCTGATCCGGGGCGAGCTCGGTTCCTCTCATCTGTGACTGAGAAGCTTATTGTGTCTTGTTCCAACAAGGAGGAATACTTGGAAAGACTATCATTAGCGATATCTGAAGATCTCCCGCAGTATGCCGCCGAGCCTTTGTTGCAGTTAGTTGACAGCAAGCTGGAAATGGGTAAGAAAAGAGGAGGCTCGCGGAAGAGACATCGGGAAAGTTGGGATGATTCCCCATATGGTGCTAATGCAAAGCAAATGAGAGGGGACTAAGATGACTGCTGCCGAATTTCTAGGGGAAAACAGCCACTCAAACGCCAAGGTATTGACATAGAAAAATATCTTGTGTACAGGTGTATTACCTACATATGTACTCTAGATCCGTAGCTAGATCGAAAATATCCACAGCCGCATGTACTGCTCCAAAGACCCCATTTCACTTGGTACGATAGATTAGAGGCGAAGCTACATTAAGAAGCTGGGCAGCGGTATTAATTAGTGATCATATGATCTCAAATTCGGCGATTAAACTAATAAAAGCCTACAAAGTCATGAATCGGGCCGTCCATCATTCACTCGGTGCTACAATCACCACATCGGAAGCGCATACGACTTTGTTATCTTAAGCGGGTCGGTAGCAAGTCTTCACATTGCCTACTCGCTTTTAAGAAAATTGGGCTAGAATTAGGGAAGCCGGATAAGTTCTATCATCACACATATCTCTTTCATTGATTGCTGTATTTTGTCTGGAAAACTAGCTTATCATACTCTCTGAAGTCGGTCATCTTCGATATCCACCCAAAACAGGAAATATCGACGTTATAAGATACACATTCGTACATCCACGTCAGAGAAAATAATATTGCGCTGCGATTCACCAACTACTACTTGCATTCATCTCAGTCGAAACGGCACTGCACTTCATCCACATACGTATTGTCCTCTTGCCACGTTTGCCGGGCAAACCCACGATGAGATTCCAGGAATTGAGACCTTACAGGTGTCTGGGCTCTTTCAAATCCAATTAGATCACTAACAAAAACCTCGCCCAAGTTCCCCACAAGGTATTCCCAAAACTTCTCTTGTGGAGACCGACACGATCCAAGGCAGTGATACGTGCTAAGCCTAAAGTTCCATTCCTTGTTCCCCTGATTTTGATGGAGTATAATGTCGTAATCCGTACTGCATAGCTGGCACGAGCCACTTTCCGGGTCGAATTTGGGTGGCTGCGAATTTCTTTGCCTAGTTCGTGTGCGTGGAGCAATAGATACGTAAGCGCCTGGGTTCGATTGCTGCATGAAACCGTAATGTAAATCACAGAATAATAGCCTGGAATCTGCTGAACATTGTAAATGGCAACAAATTTCTGGTGAAAAACTACTAAGCAGTCTTGCCATACAGCTCCATGGCACCCATGGTCCGACTATCGTGTAGAATCGAGCCAAATAGAGTTTGTCATCGACAATCTTGGGAATCATCCGGAATGAAACCCTCCAGGCAGTCTTTTTTCGGGGAGGCTCTTCTTCTTTCCGCTCATAAAGACGATACTCAAGACCTGGAGGATTTCGGAACCTCTGATTGACTTCGTCTTGAAGAGCTGTACTATGCTGGCAATTATGGAGCTCGAAATGGTCTTGGAACGACACATAGCGTTCAAGGCTCTCAAGAGGTAGGCCATGGGAGGAACCAAGAAAATGGCTGTTCATGACCAAATACGCGTCCATAAAATCAACGTAGAAATGGTCTTTAAACGATGAAAAATAGTATGGAGCTGGTATATGCCAAGTAGTGTGTGAAGTGATATGCCACGTTGGATTTTGAAAGAGGCCAATATTCCATCTGTGATCATGGCTCGCCCAATCCATGCCTGGTATCAGTTGGCGTAATTTTTGACAACAGAAGCATAAATATGCTCCAGGTATATCTTTTTGCAATAATGAAAGTAGTGCAATAAGATCTTCCTCGGCGAGTCGTGGCAGAATATTTTCGGGAAATAGGGTTTCCATCAAGGATTTGCAGGTTAAAGCTAGGCATATGCGTGCAGAGACCGGTAGCCAGCGCAATATCAAGAGGAAAATTTCTGTCGGGAGGGCCTGAAGACCAACTGATGGATATTCTCGATCAATGATAAAGGGCTGTCGTGGCCACTGGTCAGGTGGACGATGTTTGCGCATGTCGTTTTCAGGGGCTCGGAATATTTGGAGGAAAGTTAGGCGCAATCACAATTTATCTAGAAAGGCGCAATGCGATTACTTATAGAAGCCTTCTGTACCATTAAACTAATTATTCAATCTAATAATTTGCATTTAAGGGAAAGAGAAAATCGTGGTATATCGTGTTAAAGTTTTAGGGAAGATTTCGTGGCTCGATCTATCTAAGTACATACTCCGTTCGAACAAAACACACCAGAGTAACCATATAGATGGCCTCAGCTCCTCCAAAACTCATGCGTTTCAAAAATTTATAAATAACTCCACATAAAAATCAGGAATTGAAAATTTCCTTTTAATTAAAACGATAGTTCCTATTTATTCTTCAACAGAGTTTGAGTCATTTAATTGTTGTCTTTCTGGAGCTGTGGGGGGAGGGAGAAGTTAGCAGAAATTGCCTCCATACAAATTTTAGGGGGATTCGATTTTTATGTGGTCGCAGACTTTTGGCCACACACTGCAACTCGGCTCTATTTATATGTACATAGGTATGAGCAGAGGTATAATTGCAATGTACGAAGTGTCATTGTCCATATACATTCCATATATGTCATGATAGTCTGCTGGACCTTCCTGCCCTATATTTCCACGATAGCCTTACATTTCCCAACATCTTTTGGCTCCCACCCAGGACTGAGCCCACATTCGCTTCCAGATCATGGCGGTCATTGATGTATGGATGAAGTCTCCATTAACATCTTCGTCTTCATTAACATCTTCGCACCCCTGAAATTGCCGCAATACCGCCACTCGCCCAATCCGCTATTCGCAACATGAAAGTAAAAGGCTATTCTGAACACATTGTATCGCGCCATTTTCGTCGGTTACACCCGCGGCCTAAGTCTTGAGCACGAGATTTGAGTTCTCGGCCCTGACGGCTATCCTCGAAAGTAGGACATGGGGTGGAACCTGCGAAGTAGCCCCAAAGCTTGTTGGCTGGAGTCCGACATGCTCCAAGGCAATGATAAATGCTAATGTTGATGTTTGTTTCGTTATTGGTTTCCCGGTCGAGTGAAATATCGTAATCTGTACTGCATAGCAAGCATGAATCATGCTCCGGATCGAATTCGATCGCTTTTCTATCATCCTTACAATAAGGCACTATGTAAGGACAAGAGCGCAAGTAGCGTTTTGGCAAGCTGCTCATAAGATAGCAGCATAATGGATTCGCCGAGAAAGTGAGGTGGCCGCAGAGTGGTATCGAAATACTATTGAGAAATTTTTTAAGATTCTCCTCAGTTACACATGGTCCGACTATCGTGTAAAATCTGGCAATATAGAGCATGTTATCGATGATTTTGGGGCTAGACCGAAAGGAAAATCTCCAGGCATTTTGTTTCCTTGGTAAACTTTTCAGATTTTGTTTGGGAAGCTGAATTTCAGTATCGACGTCTTCCTGGATGGCACGACGACACCTTCTAGAGATTTGGCGGAACCTGCCAAATCTGATGCATTTACCTAGTTCAATAACATCCTCAAACGACTCGTCTCGTGCTAGACTATCAAGAGATCTACCATGAGAGGGGCCGTGGAAATACCTACTCATAACTGAGTTTGCTTCCATGAATGAAATCTTAGAACGTAACATGAAGGGGCGAAAAATATCCGGAAGCCTGATGTGTGTGTCGTCATATGAATTAGACCACCAGTTTGAATGCCAGAAAGCACCAGCGGTCTCTGAAAGGGCTTCACTTTTCCAATTGCGCTTCGAATCAAGCGGACACAACTTGTTGCAACAGTAACAGAAGTGCAAGTCGGGAATATCTCTTTGCAGCGTTGAAAGAAACTCAATGAGATCCCTCCCTTCAAGGCGTGGCATGGTGCTTTGATGAGTTAATTCTGAGAAAAATTTGCAGGTTAAAGCTAAAGAAAACTGCCATAATGATGGCAAGTAAGTTATCACCAGCAAGAGGATTTCGACGGGAAGTGTCAATATGGTCGCATGAATGAACTCATTTGGACAATGAAGCCTTTTTTTAGATGTCCTGGCCTCAATAAGTCGCTGGCTTCGGCGGTTGCGCGATGAGAGTTGTCCATCGCCCCGATACATTTTGTGTTCCAGAAAGCAAAATACATGCTTTTAATCACAGGGATCAAAATAAATTCGACGGTGGAAACGGAATGGCTTTTATATAGTTCAAGACAATGACCCAATGTACGCAGAGTGCCAGTCACACGTACACTCAGGTTGCATGTGACAAGGGTTGGACAGCACATCTATCCACTTTGATACTCCATGGCGCAAATAGACTTTTGAGGCACACAATAAAATAATAGCCATTCATTCTTGTGATGAAGCAGGCCATGGCCCACTCACTGTGTACCACAATCATAACTTGTTGCTTTAGGCAGCTGAGCGGCTTACCAGAGTATTACTTGCTTGATTTTATGGGGGAATCGCTATCCATCACCACGCGTTAGCTATTCAGCATCCCGTTTTCGAATTTCAAGTGGCCTGGGTAGTAATTATAGCAGGTGTTATAAAAAAAATATACGGATAGTAGCAGAAATAGCTATTGTAGCAGAAAATAGCGATAGTTGCAAAACATAGCTGTAGTTCAGGAAGTAGTGAGAATATTAGATACTCCAGGATTTTTGTATCTTTAAGTAATGATAATGGAAGAATCTTTATTCTGCATGGTTGCATTCGGAACTCTTCTTAGTCGCTGAGGTGCGGGATCGACGTTCCTTTTTTTCAAGTGTTCGTACCTATATATTAAGCCAAAATTATAGAAGTTGGACAAGAGCTATTACTATGTATATGTCTTTGGTAGCTTCATTTATTTGTTCGCTTTTAAGAGACGATATCACCATACACAAAAGCATTCGTTTTGAAAAGAACATACCTCACATCGACGTAAATCAACATATGAGAGTATTTTTCTACATGCACATATACAGTCTTCTATGTTAAGGTTAAAGGAGTAAATTCATTCCATTCATGTTGCCTCTTGCCATGTTCGCCGGGCTCCTCCACGATCTAGCTTTAGATGGCGAGATTTCAGTTCTTCCAGCTGGGCGTTGGCCCTTGCCTCCAGAGGCTGGCTGTAATCGAAGCCGAAGCTGGTATGAGGGAATGTACTGGTAAAATAAGCCCATAATTCGTCGTCTGGTGTCCGGTACGACCCAAGACAGTGATACGTGTTAAGGGTAAAGGTCCACTCCTTCTTCGCATTATCTCGCTTGAGCGACATATCGTAATCGGTAGCGCACAATAAGCATGATCCTTCTTCCGGGTCAAATTCGTCAGGCTCGAGGCCATCCCAAAGGCGCTTCCATCCCCCAATAAATGATTTAATAAATAGACGGCGATCCACAGGTGCTTTTGATGTGCGGCCGGAATGGCGACACAATCGTCGTGGCGACGCGGAACACATCAAGTGTTTGCATATCAAGGGTTGTATACACTCAATCAACCTTGCAACATGTTCCCATCGCACCAACGGCCCAACTATTGCAAAAAATCGGGCGATATAAAGCTTTTTGTCCACAATCTTAGGTACAGACTGACTGGAAAATCTCCAAGCTTTCTCTTCCCTTGGGCCCATATCTAAAGACAACTTGAAAATTCCTTTCTCAAGTTCACAAGCCGGGCTATTAAAAGGATAAGTGTGGTAGTCACAGCAGTTGAATATGAGATTGTCCTCGTAAGTTGCGGAATGCTCCAGGCTTTGAAGTGGTATACCGTGAGAGCGCCCATGTAAATGGCCATTCATTACCAGATATGCATTCATGAAGGAAATATCGGAAAGGCTCATAAGGTCGAAATAAAATGGCGAGAGCTTGGAACGTCCAAATAGAAAAATGTCGCTTGTCCAAAGCGAATTTTTTATTTTTCCAATGGTCCATCTGTGATTCTGCCCGTCCCAACTGACGTTGGAATCCAATGGTCGTAATTTGTTGCAACAGAAACAGAAATAGACGTTAGGTATATCTTTTGACAACGTTGGCAAGAATTCGGCCAGATCTTGCTTTTTTAAATGAGGCAGAGTGCCTTTGGGGAGCAGAGCCGCCTTGAACCCTTTGCAGGTCAATGCCAAAGATAGTTGCCATGGTACTGCTAGGTGATTCTTTATGTAGAGCAAGATTTCGCTTGGAAGAGCCAGAATAAAAGATGGCGATGCCTCTTGTATTGCGCCAAAGGAATCATTTGCTAACCGTAATCTTTTTTGGCGTGCCTTTACCTCGACTAACCTTGCACTTCGTCGCTTATGTGGATAGTGTGTACCCATTGTCGTTTTCGGTAGACTCCCGTGTTTGAAGAAGAAATGCTGTTAATACTCTTACTGCTCACCGGGTAGGGCTCTCTTCGTTTTTATAGCCCCTTTCTGTGACACCATACAAACAACATAACCAACAACATCATGCAAACCTTTACTTTTAAGGGGAAAAATGTACATTTTGATAAAAGTCTAAATATTATGATTAGCCACACATACTTTATGACGTATGATAAGCTTTGAGGCACCGATAAGATGCATTCGTAGCTGTAATACATTCACGGACTAGGCCCCATTAAGGGGGCAGAGTAGAAGTGTCTTCGGTATTTTTTGTTCCATTTATCCAGCCAAAAGATATATTTACACTACCAAGAAAAAAAGATTATTGAGACGATTCGAGAAGATACGATTGAGGAAGCAGTATTCACGGATACTGAGAAGTGCTTCTATATAGGACATACCTCTACAGAGGCATGTGAGTCCGCTGGCGTAAGAGGAGATGGGCGGCGCATCCTCTCGAACTATAGTGTAAACTTTAGATTCAATCAAGAGGTCTAGATCTCATTATTTCCTGGGATTTCCGATCAAGATTTTATTCACAAATACAACACTACATTCCGTTGGGACATGGATTGAATAGGCCTTGACAGATATTAAAGAGCGAGCAATTCACTTACACTTTAAAGTGAATTTTGGATTTCAAGCGAATAATTAGTATATATAGCACTAACAATGAGTGCATATATGAAAACTGAAGTATCAAAAAGACAGCATAAATTCATATAGACAAATGGCTCGTTTCTTTGGGCAAGAGTATCAGCCAGAACTGAGGTGAATGTCTTCATATTAATACGATTTGGGCAGAAACTGCTGGAGACACCAGAAGCATTACGTTACCGATTCTAACGATCACTCTAGTTAGGCACCATTTATAGCCTGTTCGTCAGCATCGCTGCCTAACGCATCTGCCAATTCTTTTCTTTGACAATGCGCCCAAAACACATGTTTCTTCATAAATTAAATCTATTTTTTTGGAGTTTTACTGATACTCTAGAGATTCCTTGGTGTTCAATATCCCATGACAACTTCAAATTTCCTGAGAGGTGGCTACAAAAAGGAGCCAAGTTTGCAACAGAACAGTGGCAGGAGTCCGGATGCGGTGATAAAGATTACTAAACAATCACAGTCACCGTCTTTTATTGCTCTCGATCCTGTCATTCTCCGGATAATTTTGCAATCACGCACAATATTTACCAGCCGGCTTTAACATCTTTCGAGCCGTTCGGCGCCAATCTTTTTCACTATGCAGTCTCTAGTCACTACTAAGGAGTACTTATGTGAAAAGTGTCATGAACTATTGAAAGAAAGTCATTCTTCAACTCTAGCGGAAGATGGCGATAGTTTAATTCGCCACTATGAACTCCCAGCCGACCTCCAAGCCTCGGCAGACGGGGGTTGCCGAGGCTGTCAAATTTTGTGGACGCACATAATATATCGTACAGAATACTATGGAAAATCAAAACGCGAGATTAAGAAAATAGACCCTATCTTACTATCTATGGTAGAGTCTGGGGATGTTCATGTTACATTCTGGATGTCATGGCAAGCACATGATGGTCTGGAATTTGGCCACTCAGCGTCCATCACGCGTATCAGCGAACAGAGGCCTTATCGGGAAATACCTCCTATCCTGCGTACGAAATTTCACCTTTGCAGTCATAGTTCAGAAGATACTTACACATTGCTAGGACTAACAAAGGAAAAAATAAATGACGAAGTTACAGCTCTCCTACAAAATACCACTCGAGATTGGATGATCAACTGCAGTCAAAATCACGAGAAATGCCAATTAGCCCAGCACTTCAAAGAAAAATCTGATTCTATACCAACTCGATTGATAGATGTTCAATCCGACAACGGAGACACAGTCAGGCTTGTCGATACGAAGGAAGAGTTAGCCGGCACAATGCAACCCGTGTATCTTATTTTGAGTTATTGTTGGGGAGCAGGAAACGAAGCGGCAAAAACAACACAGAATAATTATCGCCAAAGAAAGCATCAAATTGTGGTCCGAAATTTACCAAAAACAATTCGCGACGCTATTGCTGTGACAAGGATCATGGGGATCCGATATCTCTGGGTTGACGCACTCTGCATCATCCAACCGGCTGACGACGACTTTCTTGATGACTGGAATATCGAAGCAGCCCAAATGGGGAGCTACTATTCCAACGCTCAGTTATGCATCTCTGCTTTATCCACATCAGATAGCTCGGATGGATTCCTTAGAGAGAGACACTCAGCTCGATATCCCTGGAGAGAAGGAGAATACCTCCAACATGGAGAAAACTTCTTTTCTATCAAACCACCTGAAGAAATAACGCCAGAACCGAACATCAAATTTATGCCGCTAATGAAACGGGCGTGGGCCCTGCAAGAAAGGATTTTATCCATCCGAAGATTACACTGGAGCATGGCCGGCCTGTTATGGGAGTGTGACAGTGGTATGTTCCAGGAGAATCAACCACTCCAGAATGTGCACCATCAGCTCAATGAGACTTATATACGCACACCAGTGGACAATTCTATACGACAGATCTTCAATCTGCCCAAAGCAGAGGCTCTAGGGGAAGCTTGGGTTCATGTACTAGAACAATATTCGTATATGAGGTTGACGAACCAAACAGACCGCCTCGTTGCCATCCATGGAGTAGCCCGCCGTCTCTCCTTACAGCACGATGCGAAATATTTTGGTGGCATTTTCAGCGAATACTGTTCCACAGCTCTGATTTGGGCGTGTCGATACGTGAATGGTGGGAAATATATGGGAGAGGATTTCCCTAGTTGGTCTTGGGCTTCGGTTGAGATCTTTTATTTCAGAACCGAGGATTTGTCAAGACAAAATTCTCTACGAGTCAAACATTTCGCTCGATGCACCAACTCAGAACAGTTTCCCTCTCCTGACGAAGTCACAGACTTCAAAGATCATTCCAAACGGAAATTATGCTTGGAGGCTCCTGTGGTTTCGTTAGGGATTGGAGAGAGCGAACTGTATCTATCGGGCGATTCAATGTTGGACAGTGAGTCGATAAGGAGTTATTGGAATGAATTGGATTGTAAGATCGAAGGTCCTGTTTGGCAAGGGCAGATAATATATATGGTAATGGATCGTCCGAAGGAACCCCCACCAAAAACAGTTACGCTACTTATTTGTGCTGGGGAATATCCTGTGGAGAAGGCGATAACAGCACCGGGCACGGAAGTTCGGTACAAGGGTTTATTGGTGAAAAGGTCAGAGAGAGAAGACCATGAGGCGTTTGTGCGGGTGGGCTATTTTGAAGTCACTTTGCCTTGGTCTCAAGAGGAGGAGGATGCCAATTATATAAGGAACTGGAAAACTGATATCAGTCTATTTTAGTGTAGTAAAGGGATGAACGGGGTGAGATATTCCTAGGCTATATTCTAGTATTTTACTCCAAATATCACTTAGGTAGGGAACTAGTACAATACATTGCTTGTATGGGTGCTTCTTCATCTATATAAATGGCCTCCATACTATTGCGTACAGTGCGCATATATATCGTCACAGTACGGACAGCCTCTCGGAGCATTTGCCCGATCTCCCGACTTCACCCAGATCCACAATATATTCATCATATCATATCATATCAGATCGTGCTCGACTCACCAAAAGCGAAACTCGAGCAATTGGGAGCCGACACGGCGGTTCCTGCGCCAATCATGTCTGCCTCACTACTTCGGTCGCGTCTCGCCGCTACAGGCCTCAAGTCTGTTCCTCGATCGACATGCCCCTCGCAAAACCCTCTCAAAACCTCGGTCCCTCGTCGCTATAACTCGAGCTCAGCCGGCAGCTCTAGCAGCGGATTCAAGGTCGCGGCGTATAGCAGTGCGCTGGCAGCTGCTCTCTACGTCTCATACTACTATGCGACCGACACGCGAGCATTCGTCCACCGATATGTCGTCCCGCCGCTGCTGCGAACCGTCGTCCCTGATGCCGAAGATGCGCACCATTTGGGAGTGTCTGCGCTGAAGCTGCTCTACGAAGTCGGCCTGAACCCGCGCGAACGAGACGCCACTGTCGACAGCCCCAGCCTCTCTGCGTCCGTCTTCGAGCACCAATTGGCGAACCCGATCGGCATCTCAGCTGGTCTGGACAAGGACGGCGAGATTCCCGATGCGCTGTTTGCGCTGGGAGCTGGTGTCGTTGAAGTTGGTGGCTGCACCCCTCTGCCGCAGGAGGGAAATCCCAAGCCTCGTGTCTTTCGCGTGCCGATTCTCGACGGAATGGTTAACAGATATGGTCTCAACTCAAAGGGAGCCGACGACATGGCGATCCGCCTGCGCGACCGACTTCGACGATTTGCGCGCTCAATAGGGGTCACCGAGGAGGAAATCATCAGTGGAGAGGCCGGTGTTCCTGTGGGAAGCTTGAAGCCTGGACGGATCCTTGCTGTACAAATCGCAAAGAACAAGGAGACGAACGAAAAGGACGAGCAAGCCATCGCCGCCGACTACGTCTACTGCACACGGCGGTTGGCCCGCTATGCCGATGTTCTGGTCGTCAACGTCAGCAGCCCCAACACTCCAGGTCTTCGGGATCTCCAAGCTACAGAGCCTCTGACCCGGCTCCTCGCCGCGGTTGTCGACGAGGCATCCCAAACAGATCGAAAAGTCCGCCCCAAGGTCATGGTCAAGGTTTCCCCTGATGAGGACGAGGATTCGCAAATGGAGGGTATTGTGCAAGCCGTCCAGAAGAGTGGTGTTGACGGCATTATCGTTGGAAACACCACAAAGCGAAGAACCGGCCTCAACCCCAAAGGAGCCAAGCTCTCGATCAGGGAGCAAAAGGCGCTGATGGAGACGGGAGGCTACTCTGGTCCCGCCATGTTTGACCGAACCTTGGATCTCGTCGGCCGCTATCGTAAGTTGCTCGACTCACAGCCCGTTGGCAAGGGTGAGCAAAAGGTTCTTTTTGCGACTGGAGGTATCACAAATGGAGAGCAGGCGTTGAAGGTTCTGAATGCTGGTGCAAGCGTAGCGATGGTGTATACTGGTTTGGTTTATGGAGGCGTTGGAACGATTACGAGGATGAAAAAGGAGATGCACGAGGCTCTATAGAGGCGTGATTTGAAGAGGTCAATGGTTTTGATGACATGGGAAGCTTTCCATGAGTGTCTTAGAGGTGTTGGAGGGAGATATATGATATACTACTACCTTTGTATTTATAACTAAAAAGTCGGATAGCAACGTTGTGTCGATGCCGGTGTATAGAGATATTGAATATTTTACAATATTACTTTCATATGAGTCTATGATAATTTCCCATCTTCTTTCATGCTCTAGAAATGTGTGTTCTCTAGGTACTTGCAAGAAAGTATATGTGATGTTTATAGTAGTAAATACAGATACTGTGAGATAATCATCAAGTCCCCAACTATATAACAAGTTAATCTTTTAATAGATCTATTATTAGGTAGTTACGAAGGAATTTATTCATCTTGCTTTACCATTATTCCCTCTTTTCACTTCAATTACCTATAATCAAACTCTGATCAACAAATTGCAGGGTAAACGAAAGAGCAGCGCTAGCCCCCAAATAGGCAAGGCACAGGCACAGCAAAAGATACGCCACATGCCCCACTAAAAAGTTCAATCGATATCGATTTCTCCAGGCCTTCGAATTTTACCATCTCCAACCAAAACCGCCAGCTGCAGCTGATCAGCCCATCATGGCCGCCGCAACGACTCTGCCCGCCTTGTTGGCATCGCTAACACAGTCGCTGACTCTCGCACAAGAGGGAACCTCCAAAATCTCAACCATTGAGCATCCCAAGGACGGAATCTCGCTCCTCGACGTCAAGAACGAGCTGCTGCTCTCATACCTGCAGAACCTAGTCTTTCTCATTCTCGTCAAGTTACGAAACGCAAAGTCAGAGGGAAAAGACGCATCAAAAGAGAAGGACGAAGATCTGGACGAAGCCGTGCGAACCAAGCTTGTCGAACTACGCTTGTTTCTCGAAAAGGGCGCCCGGCCGCTGGAAGAGAAGCTGCGGTTCTCCATCGACAGATTCCTTCGAACGGCAGAAGATGCACAGCGACGCGAGAAGATGAAGGAGGCCAAGGCCAGCGGAAAGACTGGTTCCAGCACGGACGAATCAGCCTCAGGCTCTGAAGATGATGATGACGAGGACGAGGAAGAAGGCGACTCCGAGGCCGAAGACGGCCACTCCAGACCCCAGCCCAAACGAGGCAACCTTTCTGCCGCACCCAACATGGGCTCTCTCATGGATGACGTCGCCATCCGTCCCGCGAAGCGCGATCAAGATGATAATGCTCCCGCCGGTGTATACAGACCCCCTCGTCGCGAGCGTCAAGTCATGGAGACGACCCACACCCGCGAAAAGGCCGCCCGCCGCCCCATGCGCTCACACACCATGGAGGAATTCGTTGCCTCTGAGCTTTCATCCGCACCCATTGCCGAGCCCAGCATCGGTACAACCATTGTACAGGGCGGCCGCAGAATGAAGACGCAGCAGGAGCGCAAGGACGAGCAGGAGCGCACCGAGTACGAAGAAACGAACTTTACCCGCCTCCCCAAGGAGAGCAAGAAGGAGCGCGCCAAGAAGGCCAAGCAAGCCGGCCGCAGCGGCCGGATGCAGTTTGGTGGCGAGGAGTGGCATAATCTCGGCGAGGGTGTTGATCGCATCGATCGGCTGACCAAGCGAAAGGAGGGCGGCGCAGGATCTGGCGTCAGAGCCATGCTGGAGAAGAGCCGGAAGCGCGGAGCGGATACGGAGGATGGACCGAGAGGGAGCGGACACCAGATGGGAGAGAGGTTTCACAAGAAGGCCAGGCTGCTGGAGATTGGACGTGGAAGCAGAGGCAAGGGAAGGAAATAGATTTTGGAATAGCATACTGCTGGTTTGCGCTCATATACGGCGTTTTGGCTTGTTAAAAGTTGTATACAGTGATATTGTATTATAATTAAGCACATATAAATGATATCTTGAATAAAATGTACAGTGAATAAATATCCAGAAGTGAAGCATGTCACAACGCCCAAACACCTCTCATGCAAACATAACACATTCCCTCATCTCGTCTTCATACAGCCCCCCTAGTTCCCCTTTTCATTTCGAAACAACTCCTTCTCAAGGAACTTGGGACAAATCCGCTCCCACTGCTCCATCGTCCCCCGATCTGTCGGAATGCCCTCTGCCAACTGAGGGATGCCCTCTTTGCGCCTCTCCTCAAACAGCGGCTTCGCTCTTCTGTACCACCACGTCTGACTCCATTGCCTCTCCCGCTGGTACTTTTCCACCGAGTTGTGGTGAATCATGACAGGGACTGTGTTGATACATATCTCTGTGTAGAGCGGCATTGTATCCCACATATCCGGCACGCTTCCTCTCATCCATGGGAGAGGCTGGCCGCCGGGCAAGTCGTTTGGCAGAGACAGCATGTCGGTTTTGGGAACACAGTCGAATTTGCCTACTTTGCCGAGTTGCTGTTTCACCGGGAGACCATGTCGAATATACCGCGCGTCAGTAACTGCGTTGGAAGTCTGATGGCCCAGCAGAGACCAGTAATCCAGCGCAATACCGAATTCATAGGGTTTACCAGGGAGATGCGTCTTGTTATACTGCTGGTGGGTGAAAGCCGGTTCCAAACGATCAAGCACAGGCACCTGTTGGATATCCGTAGGAGGCGGCTTTGATCCAGCTCGTCCTGGAATGACTTTATCAAGCATGTCGTCAACACGAGTGCGATGATGCCGCCTCATGACTTCGCGATAATACTCCTGCTCGCCAAACATCTCGACGAAAATGCTCTGGTCACTCCCACGGTAACACGCATCCGACGCTCCCGTTCCATCATCAAACGAAGCACCTTTCCGGTTCTGACATTCCTCCAGTTTCTCCAAAGCTCGCTCCAGCACGCGACGCACTTCTCCTACTGGTCCAATGATGTATCCTGAGTTAAGGTATCGAGTCCGGTAGCTGCTCCATTGATTGGTTCCAACAAAAGTATCCGTGTTTCCGCCGTAAATGTCGTTTGGAAGGGGTGACTCTGGAACGGGATAGCAGGCCACGGAGGTAAGAATATTTGGCGCACAGCGTTTGCCTGCTCCGAAGACGACCCGTGAGTTGATGCCCTCCTGGGTAAAAGCTCGGCCCATGCGGTGAGCAACACGGGCGTTCTCTTCCTCGAGAATAGCGTGGTACCGAGATAAGAGCACATCAACAGGGAGCTGGAACCAAATGTCGTAGGCATCGAGCATCATGACGAGTTCTTCGTCGAAGCCGGGCTGGCTGCGGCGCTTAGGGTCATTGATGTAATCCAGAGTCCGAGTAATTTTGGCAAAGTGCGAGCCGCCTCCAAGAAGTCCACTGGCCCGGTCTTGGTCTGCCCAAGCGATAATCGTCGGGTTGGGATAGCCTAGGAGGATCATGGTAAGGAGCGTCTTGCAGAAATTGATGTTGCTTCTTGTGGCGGGCAGAAGAATGTGCAACTTTTTATCCGCGGCTGGAGAGATGGTTGTAGTTTGGTTGTTCGGCGGCTTGTAAATGCGACTGGTGGTCCATGGTTGTTTGAGAATCTCCGAAGTTTGTTGCTGGACGGTGTACTTTTCCCAGAGTGAGCAAACTATCTACATAGAGTTGTCGTGACCATGACTTGATTGTTGAATCCACTTACTGGCGCAATTATGTACAAGGCTAAAGTGCTAAAGACAAAGGCGATTCCAACAAGCGAAATGGGGCGCCGGACACGATTTGAAAAGAGTTGGAACATGATAGAGAATGTCGAATGTAGCCCAGGAAAATGAAGGAGAGTAAAGGGCACAGTTGATTAATTAATTAAATGCAGATTGATGTAGTTTGGGTAAGAATGAGTGACAGTGTTTAACGAGAAGAGAGAGAGGTGCGCGTCTTGGTCGCTCTAGTTGACAGCTTTACCCCTGATTCTAGAGCGCAAGAGCAAGACCTCAATCAACACTCTCGCAACTCAACAAACAAAACAGAAAAAGAGTGTGATGAAATGAGAAGGAAAGAGAACTAAGATAAGAGAGAAGAGAAAAGAAGAATAGGCGATCATTATCTCGCAAGAATGCCCAGCACGCGTCCCCACATGATTAACTTGCTTGGTGTTGCGGCTATGAATGGGTAGCGCAGGGGCGCGTTCAGCCGCAGCTGCACATCCTCCTTTTTCCAGGAACAAAGAAAGATGTTTAGTCTGATGAGCTAAAGGAGCCGGTATTGCCGCTGCCAAGATATTAGTCAATTGATGGTTTACTTTTTCGTTTTGAGGGCTGCCAAGTCTTCACTCCCGACGCACGGATTGATAACTTTGACAGAATAGGTTATATGTGGTGAGTTTCCCTAGATCAGACCCATGAGTGTCAGTGAGCCATCTATCACCATTTCATACAAGTGCCGCTGCGGCTGTCAGAATTTAGTCCAATATACCCCATGTATGCTTGTGTTTGATGGATCAGGACGAGCAAGAAGAAAAAGGAAAGAAAATTCGGCGTGCGCCATTGGCTACTTGGTGTTGTGATGCCCCTGTCGGATTATTGAACAGACATGGCACCATGGCTTTTGGCGTGGCCCAAATCGGGGCTTTAATTTACCTTAACTTTGCTAGGCGTTTTTGGTATCAATATTCAACAAGCGAAGAAAGCCGGCGGACTTTCAATTCTGGCGGCTGTTTAATTTGTACTTTTGGTGGTTCTGTCATTTAACCCCATGTACTCCGTAGGCTCCATACCGATCTGTATACTTAAACTAAAATCCACTTACCCATTCCCCGTTCTATGTAATCAAAATAGGTAGCACTCTGGGTTAACGAGAGGTGTGAGACTGAGAAAAACTACTGGAGCCAGTGAAGATAAAAAGGGAACCGCTATTAGTTACCTAGGTACCGAGTTATTATCCTCCATATTCGTCACACAACTACATAGCATTGCATTAAGTTTCAACAAGGATGGCTGATATGAGGAGAGTCATACCAAAACTCAATTTCTTCATTCCTTGCTGCGGTAGGCTGTTTAAGGTAAAACTGCTGCGAAAAGTAGGCACAAATAAAATGATGCGGCTCTGAGGCTCTGCTACTTTCACACCTGAGGCCTTGGGGTGGTAGTTACATGCAGGTATCTGTTGGGTCATTTCCAGATGAGTCTTCACAGCATACCTGTAGCCAACCCTAACCCGAGACCTGGGGTCGGGCAGGGGGGGGGCCAAAACTTTGCTCAGTGGATATTTCCGAATTGGTCTTTCACAGCATTTTTAACCTCACCCGAGACCTTGAGGGGGGAAATGGATGTCAGTTGAGCTATATCCTTGACAAAATTGCGCCCTGGGTGTTTCCGAATTGGTCTTTCGCAGCATTTTTAACCTCACCCGAGCCCAGCAGAGCAGAGACTTAGCTCCAACGCCTTGTATCCAAAACACAAATTATGGCTTTTACAAAATGACGTGTAGGCGAGTACTCTGGAATGATAACCTCTGACGTCTGTAAGCCATGTATCGCGGTATTAGTCCTTTTTCCTATCTTCATTCACTGTAAATCTATTCCATTTCCCAAATAGATGGCATTTAGTTCCCGACATTTGGTCAGGCTATCTACTATTAGAATGTGGTGAAGCACAGGCTCAAGGCACCCTGGACCGCTGAGATGGAGAAGGACATCGACAGGATGGGTGGTGAGAGTGAGAAACCTTTGAATATTGGACAACATGATCTTGGCAATGTGAATCCCAGCTAATAATGAGTTGATTGTTCAATAAATAAAAGCATGCTAGTGCCGGATCTCACTTGTAAAGATGGATGAGCGATTGAGTGCCACAGTTTTAGACTGCATATGAACCGCCCTCTCCGCTGCCTTGCCCACTACGAGTGCTACATACAAGTACATGTAGTTACTAATCTTAGCTCAGGTACTTATGATGTGAAACTAAACACTAAGTTGCTCAATCATATACTTTACTTACATCGCCTACTATGTCTATATTGTATGTCTTTGCCGCTGTTGGGGCAATCACAGTTGCCGCCTTCGCAATCAACGCCGTCAGCGTGATTAAAGTCTATCTCCTTCCATCAAAGCTCAAGCGATATGCGCATGTCTCAGCAGATGGCCGCCCTGCATGGGCATTGGTCACTGGCGCTTCAGACGGTATTGGTTATGCCTTTGCTTCAGAACTTGCGCTGCGAGGCTTCAACGTGGTTCTACACGGCCGTAACCAAGCCAAACTTGACGTGGTCCAATCTCAGCTACAAAAGAAACACCCAAATACCTCGTTTCGGACTCTAATTGCAGACGCCAGCACGGTGCAATGCGTGAATTGTCTGCAGGCTGGAGAGAAACGGTCTCACCCAGCGCTGGACTTCAACGCTATCAAGGCCGCGCTTCAGGATTTGCACCTCACAGTCTTGGTCAACAATGCGGGCGCTGGTACCAGGGATCCCATCTACCTGCCGCTGGGCGGGAGTTCTGAGCAGCGCCTCACCGAAAACGTCAACGTGAATGCATTATTTCCCATGCATCTTATGCGTGTCCTCATCCCACATCTGGCGCAAGGTTCGCCCGCGCTAATTATGAACATCAGCTCTATGGCCGACGCAGGGTTTCCCTTGTTAGCGTCTTACAGCGCAAGCAAGCAATTCCTGATGACCTTGACGCGAGCACTTCGCCTGGAGATGGCACTCCTGGGCCAAACAAACGTTGAGTGTTTGGGCATCCGCGTGGGTAAAGTCACAGCGGTATCGCACAACAAAGAGGCCCCGTCACTTTTCACGCCAACAGCCGATACTATGGCTCGGGCTGCGCTGGACCGGGCTGGCCACGGGCATGTGGTTGTAATCGGTTACTGGGCGCACGCACTGCAACAGGCCAGTCTTATGTTTATGCCTACGTCTATAGTAGACAAAATCATGATTAATGTTATCCGTGAGAGGAGGGACGCCGAGTCTAAGTCGAGTTAAGAAGAACATAGTTATGTAGTATCCGAAGACTAGGTTTCCATTTACATAGCCGGCTCAACAAGATGCAATTTAGCTGAAGGAACAGTATTGTTATCAAAATTTGGCGTCTTACAGCGGATTTGGTATAGGCATACGTCAAACAACCATTTTGCAACCCGGTAATCAGTAAGATCCTCGATAAAATGTACATATAGTCTCTATAGTCTCTCTCGGAGTTTGCATTTTGAGCTTCGCTACTCGGTATATTATGTGCTTAACTAGAATCTCTGCCAGGTTGGACTTACCTCTCTATTTAATAAAAGTCGCATAGGACTGTGGTCTTGGATCAGCCGGTGCTTGTAAGACCTCCTTGAATATAGCCTCGAGGAGCACCGCGCTGGCATTACAAGACTTAAGTAAAGTCGTTCCAGCTTGAGGCATCTCCGTGAATGGTTGGGCCTTTGCTACGCTTAGGGCCACGCCTATCAGAAGAGGCCTACAGTTGGCCTCGTGGAACGTCTCTCCAAGCTGTACAGTCTCCCTGACTATATCGTAATCGGTTCTGGTGCACTGCGTGTCTGCCCGACATAGTGCTAGCTTCAGTAGCTCTCATTCTCTGAATAAACACAAAAAGGAGACGATATGGCTGTCATCAAAAGCAATTTTATTAGAGCGTATGTAAACTTTAGTTAAAAGCTGGGTTATCAATAACATATTCTGTGACTTGTAGCCCTCCATAAATGTCATTTGCAGCAGCCATGACAACAAGTGCGATTCCACGAGAGTCTGGTTCTTCATCGTTAACAGCAAAAGCATAAGCCAAACGTGACACGTATGACGCGATGCTAGACACTTCCTCTACAATGGCAACACTTCGTGTAGCACCGCTTGGCTTCTGTGCTAGTTCATAAAAATGCCATAGGGTCACCACCATGGCAGGAATAACGAGAACACCGTCCAGCATGGCTCCAATTCCACGGGCATCTTCAAAGATCATAGGGCCGAAATTGCACTTCTTAAATGCCCACTGACCTACACCTGAGAAGGTAACTTTAGAGTGAACAACCAAGAGCCCTGTTATCGCAGAAAGAATTCTAATGGGCAAACTTTCGACAGCATCCATCGGTACCAGAGAATTGCCTACAAAGTTGAATGCGGCATCCATAATGCCTACAACTGTTGCAGGAATACCAATAAGACTGCTGCCAGTGTCATCGTACGCCTCTAATGCAAGCTGAGGGTTTCCTACTAAACGGAGAATACCCGAAATCATGTGGCAGCATTCGAAAGTAGCTTTCTGTAAAGATACCGACATGGGTATCGGGCCCTGGTGTTGGCTTGCGTTGGAGACGACAGAGGCGTGAGAAACAGATGAAGATGAAAATGATGATATAATCCCTTTAGTACTTTGTTGTCCGAACATCCCGCATAATTCATCCCAGCTTCTAGCAGCCGTGATTGATTTCACGGAACGGTCATCTTTGGGGAAAGGGGCATGGCCTTCGATGGTCTTGTAGCCAACAGTCACGGCGAACGCGCCGATCCAGGCAAAGACGTCTAGGAAAGAAATATCCTTAAAGCCGGCGAGGTTGAGAAGATCCGAGAGAACTGGTATGTGAATTTTGGCTTCCATAATCTTAATAGCTGACTGAGCGAGTGTGTACAACACGTTCAAAAGAGCATCCAGCACTACCTGCACAGATGATAGAACGCCATCAGCTACGATTGCTAGTATCTTTTTAAGGATATCCTCAATCGTCAGTGAAGCGAATTGTTGGATTAAATCCTGGAGCTGGTTAAACACTGCCCCGAGCACATGTGCTTCATTTGTGACAGCAGCTAGGAGATCATTAAGGAGATCCTCCGCGGGATTTATCGTTGGCGTGTTCCCTATGATGCTCAATTGACCGCCGTGATCTCTAAACATATCCATCAGCAACCTTGAGCTGGGAGTTAAGCTCTTAGACCAACTGCCGGAGATACTACTCGATGCGGGTTTCTTTGTCGTATTCGCGAGCGACGGTGACCAGCCGCTAACGCCGGCGAAATCGTTCAAAGTTTTCTCAGCCTGTGTAATGCCCTTATCCAACGTGTCCCGTGCTAGAGGGATAAGGTCCACCTGATCTTGCAGCCATAGTTTGGCCATATTGACCATTACGTCCTTTGTGCGGGTAATGTCGCCCCATTCAAACAAGGCTTCGACGAATTTAACCAGTGTCTTCCATGCTGTCTTGGCCGCATTATATAGCCATTCCACACCTTTCGCTAATGCGTGGAAGCCGTCGAGAGCAGCATGGTATATTTTCTCCCCTACCTTTACAAAAAAATGCACTGCCTTGGAGCCCATGTCGTAAAAAAGCTGGCCCATGGCATCCAATCCATGCTTCGCCATCTGGAAGAGATCCCCGACCCCGACGGCAATTGCGTGTCCAAAGGACTCTAAAATATCGTCGACATCTCCAAAGAAAGTCTTAACTCCATTAAAAAGATCCCCAAGGATGTTGAATTTCGCTACCATGCCTGATAGAGAACCTGCAGATTGTCCTCCTCGATGACTCGGAACCAATGCGATGGAAGAAGAGGCGGACTGGGCTGCCCCAGATGGTGCATTTTTTCCATCCCCTGTACTCTGAAATGTGGCATATCTTCCTCTAAGGACACCAAGGCTTTCTACCATAGACTTCAAGTCGTCTTGGCTCATTGAGGGTTCCATGAGAGGCACATAGACCGTCTCATCCATCACACCGCCCGCGACCGTCTCCCTTGGTAATTGTGCACTGCGCAATTCATCAACTGAGTTCATTGACGAGAGTTTATAAAACCCCTGATTCATGGGATTTATGGTAATCTTCATGTTGTCAATAGAAGCCGTTAAAATAGCCCCGTTCATGCTATCGATTTGCTCAATAATGGTAATTGAACCCGTCGAATCGGCGGTGACTTGAATCGCATCGGGTGAGATGATATAATAAAGTCCATTAATGTATACTGGAGTGCGAGTATGGGTAGATATATTGACAACTGCATTCGGTATTGCGATATCTGTATCTTCATGTGTGACATTAATCGATGTGGTGTACGATTTGAAATCAGTCACTTTTTCCTTGACCTGGGTTGCGATCGCGATGGGTTGAGAGCGCCACATTTTCCCAGTATTAGCTGAGGTTTGGACAAGCTTTTGAAACTGTCCTTTACCTGAGACGAAAACTGTATTTCCACCGTCGCAACAATTCATATAGCATGAGATTCGCTCCGCATCTGAGAGGATGCATACGGGTTCAACCCAAGAAGAAGGCTCGTATACACGGCCAACTGGACAGGTGAGATAGTATACTTGATAATTTTCGTTTCTCCCCCAAAGTGTAACTACACCATTGTGCGTCATAGCTTTTAGTGTATCCGTCCCGGACAGGAGCTTGTTTGTGAATAAAGAAATCGGCCCAGCGCCATCTTCTTGGGAATCAGAAGGAAATACATGTAAAGTTGAACCGCTAACAACATAAAGATCAGAGGAGCCATCATCGATATCGCGAATGATGGCAATAGCTGAGGGAATTGCGTTTCCGGGCATGTTCAATCTGTGTGGCGCCACCGGGCCACTGCCGTAATAATTGAAAATGGGCTCATAAACAAGCTGACCCAAATCTCCGGTAGAGCCAGCAGTATAGATACCATCTATAGGTTTCCCACTCACCCGACCTACAGCACTCTGATATTTACCGGCTGCAATATCGACTGAGACATCATGCTTAACCCAGAAACGACCCTCTGCTAAAGTTGGATCAATATGGTAGCGGGTGACGTGTGGGTTAGCTTTAGTTCCCCGATCAATATCCGTAATTAAATATTGCTTCCCGTCTTGAGTCTCTGCAAAAAACACGTTGGCAACGGTAATACCCTGGGAAGATTGTTCGCCGACTGCATCGAAGGGCACCATGTGCCAAGTCGGGCTTGCCACCCATGATGTGTCGCTGGTGGAATTGTCCAACGAAACAAATACCTGTTCGTTTCCGTCATCCAGGCTGACGGCCATCATAAGATTAATGCCGTTGCTTGAGACGCTTTGACTGACATCAAATGTACGCACCACTGCCTTTGATGTTTGGGTAGGGAATTGGGATTGAATAACGGCACTGGATAAGTCGTGAACTTGCCATCCAGTGTGGGAAGTTCCATGCTGTTCCTCAATAGCATGGAAGATGCCAGAGGAATCAACGGCAAAGAGGAGACTATGACCAACGCTGCTCTGAAGCGCCTCGAATTTACCCGTGGGCAAGGCAATCTCTCCACGAATATAATTTTGCATTAATTCTGTAGACGCTGTCAATTTCCCGACAGTAGTCGTAGGAGGAGGTTGGGGGCCGGGGTTTGTATATTCAACGGCTGACTGATCAGCTTGGGGCTTGGGGCTGGGGCTAACCTCGTTATTCTCAACGTATGTTATCTCACATACGAGGTCTTGGTTATCGGAGAAGAAAGGATTTTTGTATGTGAACGTTTTTCCACCAGGGAAGATGAAGGTGTGAAGCTGACTGATTTCCAGCCCATGGATCTCGACAGACTTCCACTCCGGAACTCTCTTTAACCATTCCTGAACGAAAGGTGTAACGCTCGCAGTATCAAAATCTGGGTTAATATAATTATCAGAAAACTTTGATGTTGAAGATGCCGAGTTGGCACCCTTGGTCAGCTGCAGGGCTCCATTTTGATTGACCGAGAGATCGTAAGCCTGAGAGGAGGCGCTTGTGTCAATATACCTCCACTCGTATTTATCAGGTTCTACGATAATCTCCGGCCCGGGTGCATTTCCATCTGGGTCCATCACAAACGCAGATATACAGTCGAGATTCTTCTCAATTTCCTGATTGACATTAATGCTCTGCCCGGAAAACGTGATATCGCAGGTATATTTGGTCTGAAGTCGCATATTGCAGAACCATTCACCTGTATCTACGCTGATGTCATCACAATTGTCGCTGTATTCCACATGTATGACATTACTGCCAGATGAGGCAATTGTGATAGTTGGGGTCCCCCCAGGGGACATGGTAATATTATCATCTCCAAGTGCGAATTGTATTTTATAACACGACGCTGGAGCTGCCTCTTTCACTTTGTCGGAGATGGACTGAAGCAGTACATTGCGATTGATGGCCATCATGCCGCTCCGTTCATTGACTTCATCAGGCCGGACCCAATTCCAGTTGAGGTTGGTAATATAAGGGAGCTGGTGATTGTTGACTGCGCAGAGGTAGTTCAACGTAGTTGCTGACTGTTGAGCTTTATCCCCGTGCTCTATCGGCATACCATTGCCGTCCTTGAGTAGCATGATAAATCTCTCCATTGCGGTAATCTGCAGCTCGGACTCATCCCTGGGCTGTGCGACGGCCGAAACTGAAAGGAGCGGCAAGCCGTGTTCCTTGGCAGAAGTCTGGTACCTATTAACGAAGTACTCCCCCAGTACATACGCGGCATCGGATTTCGGATCTAACGTAGGGAACGTTGGAAGAGTCTGCAGTGAGGCGCTGTCCAAGTTGTACATGAGCTGCTGGAGGCTAAAAGCAGTCCCGGAGAGATTCTGAAGATTTTTCTTAATCTGTTGCTTGACCTTTGGATGGTTATTGAGGTAAGGAGTGTTAAGCTCATCATCGAGATCTTTAGCAAGGAGATCAACCCGTATTTGGGCAGTCCACGGTTGGCCAGAGGGCTGACTCCAGACGCCCCAATAGCCCCCATCGCCATAGTAGTCTGGTGGAGTGTTGTCAATGACGGTGAGCTGCGAACAGTACAGGTTGAAAAGGGCGGTTTTGGCATTTCCGTCTTCGAAATTGACAATGGTCAGATCTCTAGGCGTGACGCCAGGTGGTAATCCCATTTGCATCTTGATTCCGACTTTGAATCCAGCCTTAGAGAGAGCCTTGAGACGTGGGTCATCATAGCTAGTCCCGTCAGGAATATAGAACGGGTCGATGCCGCCCGTCAGTTCCTTCAGCTTCTCTAGAGATATTTGCTCAGAGGGGATGCCTGATTTGTCCCTTAAAAAACAGATATACTCGATTGGTTGAGTTGCCTCTGCTAAATACTCCAACATGCCGGAATTGATACTGGCTTGAGTGGTGGCCACAACAAAATCACAGCCAAGGCTGGAAAGATTTGAAGATTTGCTATCCATGGCTAGAACTGGTAGAAAGCAAAAGAAGGAGATGTAAAATTTAGAGTCGAGATGAAGTGGTAGCCCAATTGAAGTTTGTTAAGAAGATTAATGACTCGTAGGAAAGATGCTCATAGCCTTAATATACCTGATTTTGCTTGCGGTCATACAAAATGCCAGGCGAATTTTTTCCCCTTCGAGCGTGGAGTAAGGCCGGGGAATGGCATCAGTAATCTTGTTTCTGTTCTACATCATTGAGCCCAGAACACCTTTTTTCCGTTATTTGTGTATGCATGGTATGCAGTTGTAAATTCTTGGCAATCCGCATGCAAGCTGAAACCCTCGTAGACGACACAGAGACTGCCTATAGGAAAGCTCATGGAATGACACTCTTCTCTGTTAATGGGAGCTTGTGCGAATATGGTCAAGCGCATAATTGAACTATGATCTTATTTGTTGGACAAAGTCGTATCTATGCCAGTGGAGAGCTGAAATCCTTCTGCAACCCCTCCTTTCATGTTCAGCTGGGCTCTGTCTCGGAAACAATCCCAAATAGAGACGTAACCCCTCACCTATGCATCTTGTTAATTAGCAGAGGGGGAGAGAGGGAAATAAACCAGAGATTTCCAATGTTTACTAAATAACACATTAGCCACGAGCAACGGTCTATTAATATAGTCTCGTCGATAGGGCAAAGAGCAGGTTAATAATTGTAATTGCAACAATTATTCTGACAAAAAAAGCCGCTTAAAGTGATTGGCTTGTGTGGTAAACTAGGTTATAATACTATATTATAAATTTCATCTAAAAGGAGAAGCAAAACTCATTCTCATTCATATATAGTCTTCCAGGTAGCTAATTGTTATCTATCCTGGACTGAATAGGTATACAAACTGCGGGGGAAAAGGTCTTTGCTAATATAAATCATCAATAACAGGCGGCTTCCAGCCTATAAAACCACCTCCTCCGTGCGTCTTATTGAAATCATCGTGAGTGTGAATCTCGGTCCAATACTGAAGTTCGCCCAAATTCTTGCCATCAAACGCTGCCTCAAGCATGCCGTCATAAATGGGAATCAAAGACTCCACTTCCAGCTTGTTCTGGCAATTTGCGCAGCCTGCAATATTCCGGCGGCTTAGCACAGGCTCGTGGCCGATCTCGACCTTGTCTTCTTCGCTCGTGCCAACAAAGGTGCGGATAACGAAAGAGCCCAAATATTCGGCGCGGCTGATGTTATGCACACGCTTCATCTTCACGATGCGGCTCGAAATCTCAGGCAGTTCACCTAGCGGTGCGCGGGAGACATATTCTAGAGATCCGGGTTCGTAGTCATAGCCGAGCTCAGCAATATTGGTGACATCGTGAGAGGAGTAGTAAGTTTCATCAGGCTTGCGGAACGGATACAGCGAAGTGTCCATGCTTAGTTTGGTTCCAGGCGGGAGAAAGGGGCTGGCCTCATTATCAGGCACGATGGTGCCGGGATAGTACGGAATAACTTCCAGGGCGCCCCTCTCAGTCTTCTCATGGAACTTCTGCCATACCCAGAAGGCGTAGTCGATGAAGCAGTGGTGAAAGTAGAATATAGGGTCGAAGCTGGCGGTTTCGTTATCTCCCATATCGCCGTTCGCCCCAATGATGGGGTCAGCATTATACTTGTCCTTTTGGTAGAAGCCGCCAAGGGCGAGGTGCATTGCATTATGGGGAGACTCGAGAGAAACAACATAGTGCTTATCCTTGGGCTTGAAGTCCTTGATCCACTGGTTCTGAGAGGTGGTATTGGAAAAGACAGTGTAGTTGGGTGCTCCAAGGCTGATCTGGAACCGGCGATGAATGGAGTAAGTATCCGGAATACTAGCCCTGCTACCGTCATCAGGGATTCTGACCGTCCCGTTGAGCCAGGCCGCTACGTTTTTGTTCAATATCTTTGTGTTGTCGCCTGGGTTTGGGTACTTGGTATTATGTATGACTGTTTGTCCCTCGTCCTCGGGATTGCCAACAAGGCCGGAGAGCGGGTAACGAACAGTAGCATATCCCTTTTTCTTAGTGTAGCGCCCATTTGCTCCCTTGACATTGTGTACAAGCGTTTCTTGCAAAGTGTACGAGCAGAGAGGGTTCGGTTTGCCCTCAAATTCGGGGTCTGTGAAGATGGACGGAATGGGCTTCTCGCCGGAAACGAGCGTCTCATCCCAGTATGGCATCGTCAAATCCTCGCAACCAGGAGCAGATCTGAGAGCATTTTCCAGGCGCAAGATATAAGCGCGGTGCCAGGTCGGGAACAGGACATTGCCGTGGTTGCAATAGCCTCCCCACCAGTTAGCATCCGTTACGCCTGGACCGCGAAAGGGCTCGCCGTGAAAGCCGGCGATGCAAAAAAAAGAGTTGGGGTCATGAGAGGGCAAGTCCTTGATCCATTGCCACGCCTTGACTAGGTTCTGGAGCGTAACCTTGTCTGTTCCCTCCAGATAGTCCTGCTCGATGCGTTGGATGGAGCGACGTTGACGAGGCGCAGCCATTGCAAAAGCAATTGGAGATTTATGGAAGAAGAAAAAAAGGGTAGTTTCAAGCTATTGTATTGGAGCTGCGGGAGAAGATTTGATGGTGATGGTTCTGGCAGCGAGACGAGCTTTTATATTCGTGAGTACCCTCACTACATGTATATAATGCCCCTTGAAGGTATATCCAAGTGCGGAATTAGACGAATCCACATTTTCACCGATAATATAGACAATACTACCCATTGACACCTCAAAATAAATAAATGCACATCTCTTTTCTCGAGTTCCCGCTCTCTCTGAACACGATAGGGTATCCATGTCTTGCATTGGCCAGAGAAAGAGTCACGATAGTTGTGGGGTTGTTGCGTGTATCATTAATATTGGACAAGAGTCAAATAGGTGGACGCAGCCCGTCTTCGTGGCTGGCTGAATAAATCAATATTCGCATGTAGCGACTGTGGCTGGCTGAGCAAAATCGATAATATGAAGCAGGAAACAACTAGTCTATGACACGTCAATTCTGGCAAGGCCCCGCATTCGATCTATTGGCAAGTGTATCGCACCTCGATGTATTTATCACTTAAATGCTTGGCCATTGATAGTAGACCTGTTTTTGATGTTGCCTCGCAAATACGATCAATTATCCCAATTATCCCAAATAATTGAAAGCGGAAGTAATAATCTTTAAAATTCTTGTATTTACATGACATATATAAATGACTATCATCTTCAATCGAAATTAATATGTTGGAAAGAATTTTACTAAATGCTTCACTTCTGGCAAGGTATTTCTCAGAGAGGAGCCATCTTCACCATTAATTCGACGCACACTGTCTTGCTGAGAACATTTTTTTCACTTACAAAGCTGAGAACACCTGGATTCCAGTCTGACCGTGTATGCGGATTAAAGCGAATCGAATGTTCTCACATTTTCCTTTTCTTTAAAAGAACCAACAACAGATACGATGATGGCTTCAATTTTGACCTCTAATAATCAGTCGTTCTAAGCTATTTATATAGCTCTGTAACCCCTTTTCAACTACATATCACCATTCAACGCTAGCCCAGGGAGACCATGAGGAGTATCGGGTTCCTTGAAGATGCCAAGCGGAGCGGGCTTCCTGGATCATGTCGCACAGAATAGGACCGGTGCCATTGTTAAGTTTCTTCTCCATGCTTAACTGGAGAGGCACGTATTTTGATGATGGGCGTACGATCCTTGACATCAAACTGACCAATGAAAGCCCAACTGTATGATTAGTCCCTTTCTTCTGAGGACTTATTTCTTACTGATATCCAGTTTTCCGCTATACCCTTACTTCTATGTGGATTCAGTGTTACCGCCCATTGTCTTAAACAGGAAGCAAAGCGCATGCCAAGCATACACAGATATGCAATAAGACATGCGCCTCGTAATCCAGCATCTACATCATGACCAATGGAGATTTTATGTGACGAAGTCTCCAAGGCGGCTACTAGTGCGGGTAAAGAATAAATATAGGGAGTGACTACATACAGGTATTCAGCACCCACGTTCGCTATCCAGCATCCCATTCTTAAATTTAAAGCTGCCTGGGTAGTATTGAATAGATATTAGAGGAATATATGGATAGTAGCCGAAACTAGCGATAGTAGCAGATACTCTAGGAACTGTGTAATATCTACAGGTATCTAAGTAACAGTGATGAAAGAACTTTATTATACGTTGTTACTCTATTCGGAACTCCTCTTAGTCGCTGGCGTGCTGGATAGCCAGCTTGGGGTGCTGAATAGCCCTTCCCTAGATATAGGTCTGACAAGTCTGAAAGCCCCTTTTTGTCTTTACCATGGCATCTCCCAAAGCGTGCTTGGCATTGACAGCCATTTTTCTAATTCTCAACCAAAATATATGGCATTGCCTCGCTGCCAGATGCTAGATTCCTGACATTTGTTAGCAGTGGTTCTGGAACCTGTTGAAGGGATAGAAGCTTCACCTTCGTCAACGAGACTCCTTCGATACTATTTATCGATGGTCCAGCTTGAAGGGTCATTCTCAAAGACAAGATATAGTATTGCCTGCGTAGCCGATAAAGGTGTCTCTGATTCAAATTACTATCGCCATCATCTAACAACAATTTATTCAGAATTACAAACTCAAGATGCCTCTTAGTATTTCTCTGTAGAATAACACGTCTCGAGCCATTAGCCATTACACTCGGGCAGCTCACCCAGCACCCGTGGAGAGGCAGCGCCCTGGGTCCATAGCTTGTAAGCATAGCAGTTCATATTATACGTATGTACTTGACTTATAAATTCACAACTCCTCTACAGGCACTTGATCGATCAAAAGTGAGAAATTATGCATCATATAAATTTCTGATCAACGCACAGCAGGCCTGCGTGATTGGTGGTAAGACGTAGTCTCTTTTGAAACTCTGGTTGCCTTTGGTCACCGACATACTGCTTGTTAGGGGCACTTGCATATATAAGTTCGCAGACACTCTTGAATTCGCCACTTTCGGACAATTAAGCTGCTCTCGAATAGGACATGAAACCTATTTATTGAAATCTAGTGTAGAATCCCTATAGGATAAGGAATGCATTTAGATAAGCACAATCTTGTAAAGTAAAACCCCTTAGAACATCAGTTTATCTAACAACAGCTGAAGTCTTTTAGCCGAAAGCAGACTATCAGATTAAAAAATTCCGTCAGAGTACTTGTATATGAGTACTGACAAAAACGTATTTTTTGCTTATATCTTGGTACTTTCTATTGCGCTAGTATGCAGCTATAGCTTAAAATTACAGCCGAAAGGGCACTTCAATTACATAGGTAATCTGCTATTCAGATTTAAGCTGGAGTCAATGGCTAATCAACTAGAAGGTCTGGACTTGGAAGGAAATGCTTATTTTACGGTTTGACTACTACGGTACCTATGATGGAAGCTGGAAGTTGGAAAGTTTTCGCAAAATTCATATCAACATAAAGGAAGGTCTGCGCAAGTACATGTAGTGACATTAGGCTTCAGGGCACTAGGTGCTGTAAGCTTAGCGCTGCTGGGCGCTATAAGATCGAAACGGCGCATAAGTGTTCATGTTGTTGTTTACTTACGCGGGATTGGTGGCATACCAGCAACCGAGCCAGAATCGTGAACAGAAGTTGCACAGCATTTTTAGCCCCTCCCAAGGCCTGGAGAGTAAAGAATATTTGTTTTTGTAAGCCAACTACGATGCAAAGTCTCTCTGTTACCCTTTCAACCTTTGATTTACAAGCTTTCAAAATACTTTTCTTAGGGCCGCCGAATACACAATCGTAATCATTTGTCCTCAACTTGCTACGATAAAATAGCTACCCCAAGTGATTAACTATACACAGCGTCTGTAATTCAAACAAAAATCTAAAAATTAAAAAATAAAAAAATTAACTACAAAGCCCTGCACAGCATAAAGTAGTAGATATACTAAATGCTGCTATCCTCCTTAATTTTTGAAGTACTAAGGCGTATACAGTTGCAAAAATGTCTAGTTAAATAAGTTTATATTGCTCACATATTTATCTATCTTCGCTTATACTACCCATACTGCTTTGTAAGTACTTTAGTTAGTAGTGTTATACACTCCTTATATACAAATGTATTTTATTCAATAATATAGCTTGTTTTGAAGGTACATACTTGTTATCATACTGGTATACAATAACATAAATATATTTTTGTACTATTCTTGCTGTCAGTAATTGCTTGTAGCTGAGCAGGTGTAGTATGTTTAGCAGTGATTTTTATGCACCTGCATCTACCTGACTTTTACAGTTCATACCGGCCTACGACAGTTCCCATACAAAGTAGCAATAAGCAATCATGGTTCGCTCCTTCATGGCATTTTGAATTCACTTTGATTGAAATTTGCCCGAGCTAGTGTTATATTCCTCTTCTTAAGGTCAGCTTTCGAAGATACATATAATTCTGCCGGAGTAACTTTGGAATTCAACTGCTCGTCATTGCATTCCTCAAGTCCTCACACACTTCACAGCAATTTTAGCCCCTCTCGAGAGGCTAGGTAACACAAGCTAGTCCCGATTCTCCAGCACACAGAATGCAGGGCCTCCGATAAGCGCCGATAAGAGCTGCGGCAAGGAAATTTCTCCAAGGCACCCCACCTGCAATTCGCAGCCAACGACTCATCACCAGCTATTTCCATGCTTTAATACAGCTTCATTTTCTCCTACTGTATCCCTGCTTGTGATAAATATCCAATTCCACAATCCTCATATCATATCTACACACAAACCCACCCAATTGAACCCCCAAAAAACCACCCACCATGTCCAACATCGACCCCGACCTCATGGACATTGTCAACGACAACCCCAAACTCGACCACGATGCCGCTGCCGCCGACAACAGCAATAACAACGACGACGACGACCCCATCACCGCCAGCTACCAAGTCTTCCTCAACCCAGCCCTCCCCCTCGGCCGCCGCCTGCTCGTCCTGCAGCACCCCAACCGCACCGACAACACGCCTCGCCCGCCCCCCACGGAGCTGCGCCTCAAGGAACACTCCGGCATGGTGGAAATCGACATGCCCATGGACAACACCACCGCGTACGATCGCGAAAAGGGCCTTCGATGGGGCCGCACGCTGCAAAACTCCATGGCTGTCAAGAGTGGTGGGAGCCACGGTCTGGCGGGAGGCTTTGGTGTCGGTGCCGTGCAGCAGCGCGCCCCCAGGAAGAAGGGTGATGTCGAAGAAGATGAAAACCTCGATTGGAACGACGCCGTGCGCCAGGGCAAAGTCCTCAGCACGCAGACTCTAGGCGGCCAGTATCCCGACACCGACGAAGTCCAGTACATGGTCGGCGTCTTCCAGGGCAGTACGTCGAATCCTCCCATCACATCTACCCAACATAGATTTCACTTGACTAACACATCCTTATTCACAGAGGACCTCCATCTCACCCCCGTCTCCAACCTCATCCACCTCCGCCCTCAACTCCACCACCTCGACGCCGCCACCGCGCAAGAGCGCCAATCCTCCGCCGCCGCCTCCAAGGACGGAGCCGCCCCTGCCGCCCCTACCGCCCGCGCAATCCACATGAGCATCAAGACCACCGCCGACGGCGCAGACGGCGTCTCCACGGAAACAATGGCCGACCGCCTGCGCTCCGTCCAGACCGAGCCCTGGCGCAAGATGCGCTACACCGATGAGAACGAGGAGACTGCCTGGGAGGTCTACAACGAGAGCTTGTTCCTCAGGCCAAGATCTGATCCTAACGGCGAGCAGGCTGCTCCTGCTGCCGACACGGATAGAGACCTTGAGGAGCTCGTCCCAACGCTGGGCAACAAGTGGGACGACAAGCAGTTCCTTGAATCCATCAGCGGCATCAAGAAGCCCGATCCCGTCCCAGAGCCCGTTGAGAAGAAGCCAGAGCCTGTTGCCGCTGTTGCTGCGCCGCCAGTCGAGGAGCAGCGCCAACCACCGAGAGCGACTCGTCCCAGAGCCGGTGCGGCCGCAGCGTTGGCTGCTCGAAGAGGTGGGCGAGCAAGAGGCGCGTGAGAATAGAATCGAGACGTAATCTTTTGCATGGAATCCGGTGTTTCGTGGAGTTTTGGTTGATTATTGTTGAATACTTGTTTTCATATACACTTTGTAGTTGGGTGGCTGGATCTACATAAAATACGATACCGTTCATACCCATCACTTAAAACAACTTGAACCCATTTCCTACACATGCCAAATAATCATTCAAGAAAAAAAAAAAATTGCATTATCCTCATATGGAGGATCGACATTCGAGCTTAACGACCACAACCCGTAATCACACCTCTCCCATCGTGGTTCGGTATCCTCCTCGCCTCCCCGTCCACTCGTTGGTATAGTAGTAGTACAACTGACAAGATCAAACGATAATATCCCGCTCATTTGCCCACGAACTAGCAACCCTTGCAGCACTACAGCTCCCTTTTTGAATAAAATGCAAAACGACAAGTTTCCCTCCATGTCGTCCAGATTTCCTTTCCATCCCATAGCACGAGCACAATAATTGCTAGTCCAATCCTTCCAACTTGCTTTACCCACTGCAGTAATTTCTAACGAAAAATAAGTAATTTTGTTGTAGAGTATCTCCATCATGTCATGTAAAGACCAGTCCCGGGTCCTGTTGTCCCTTTTTACTGTCCCATCAGCATGTCCACATCCAAGCCAATCGAGTGGAGGAACAAGTTGACGCTGCTGAGGCGCTCCGCAGCCATTGTCGGAGGAAGCGTCTTTGCAAGGGAGATGGTGCCAATGACACGATCCTTGACGGCCAGGACCAACCGAGTCTGTTGGTCGTTGCTGGCACTGACACCAAGAGCAGCGAGGAGCTGCCACACGTACACGTCTGATCCCGTGTTGATGCTGCCGGGGAACATGTAGGGGAGCGACATCTCAAGTCGGCTAAAGAAGGTTTCATATGTTTGATCCCTAAGTGAAAAACGATTAGTCAACATGTACTTGCAACTATCGCCAGAGTAGATTAGTTGAACAACTTACCACTTCTCCCACTGCTCAGGGTTACCGCCACCAGTCTGCTTGAGAAGCACGGCACGGCTCAGAATCAGTGTGAGCATAGAAACCCCAACCCTGGTCTTGGCGATGTGGTCAACGTTTAGATTGGTGGCAATCAGATTCAGTACGCCATCCACAATATCCAGTCCTGTATCGTTAAAGTACTGCATCAACGATGGCATGACAGTGGACAAGAACAGATCAATGTTTTCTCGCATTCTCGCGTTGAGGATAGTCTCGTCGTCGGTCACGGCCGCACCATTCACCACATCCAGCTGGTCGAGGTGGTAGACAATCATGGTCATGATGGTGGTACGCTGTTCGAAGCTCAGGTGGGGAAAGATTCGAGGGATAGCCTTCTTTCCTTTGGCGCAAGACAAAAAGGCAATGAACGGGTGAGGAACAATGACTCCAATGGGCTCATGCACCTTGAGCTCTTCCCAGAGCCGGGCGTTGAGAGCTTCCAATGTCACTGCCCACTCTCGATGCTTCTCCTGCACCTCCTGGTCGGCTTGGTTTGTGACGGGAGGTGGCATGAGGCGAACGTGGTCCTCGATTTTCATCAGCGTGACGTAGACCCGCTCGGCATTTCGCAGAATCGTCTTGCGGTCAAGGCCGCTGGCAGGCGACTTCTTTCCGCTTCCAGCTCGGGTGTGATGGGGTTCGTTTTCTGCTGCACGCTTGATGTTAAGCAAGGGCTTTGGGGTCTTGGCATTGCTGAAGGATATCTTGCCCAAGCTACCGGCGATGACGAGCTGGGGATTCTTGGGCTTGTTCTTGGCGGCCTCAACAGCTCGCTGCACTTGCTGCTCCATGCGCTGAATATGATTCTCCGCAGGCCTTCCGTGGCGGCGCATGTGTCCATGACGACCGCCAGTCTGGAAGAGATAGGTCTGAGCAAAGTTGCTCAGAGGCTGGCTGGGGTTTTGGCGCTGACCGGCACGAATGTGGCTAAAGACTTGATAGTAAAAGTCCTCGGAGAGAGAAGCGTCAGATCCCTGTTCGACGGGGTTACCCGTGGCAGAGACAAGCTGTTGGAGCTGAATGCGGGTGATGAAGTTCTTGTCCTGGGGGGTCATCACACCGTTGTCCTTGGAAAGCAGCCAGATCTTGTGGTTGCGTTTGGCCCGCTTAGTCTCTTGATCCAAAAACGCAGCCTTTTCCTCCTCGGACATGTGAGCCAGCTGAGGATGAGCGCTCAACTGCGCCAGTTTTGAAGCATCCTGGTTAGCAGCAGCGATGCGCGCCTCAGTAGACATGCGCTTGGGATTTTGAAGAATCTGCACAGGCTGAACTGCGGGAGCGGGCTGCTGCTGAAGGTTGTGGTATTGCTCCTGCTGCCCAGGAGGGGTGGGCAACTTAGGGGCGAGAGAGGGTGAAGCCTTTGCTTGTGAACCTTGGGGTCGCTGCAGGATGGTAACAGGTTGTGGCTGGCCGTGCTGAGGGAGAGGAGACGCATGCTGAGCAGGCGGATAACCAGCAGAGGCTTGTTGATACGAAGCAAGCTCGGAGACAGCTGGCTGCGGCGAGGGCTTGACTTGGGCGCGCATGGCCGCCTCAACCTCTTCCAGGCTCATCACTTTTCTTCCAACACTGGAAGATAGGGCGGGCTGAGGAGAAGGCTTGGGGATTGGGATAGCCGCTGCCTTGGAGGGGCCAATGCCCCAGATGCTCTGGTCGACATGCAGATCCGGGAGAGGCTCGGGCTCGTTGTACTTTTCGTAGCCGGTCCGAACAGGTCGTGTCACCACGGGTTCCGCATAGTAAGACTGGTGCTGTGCATAAGGCTGCTGGGCGTAGGGTTGCTGTGCGTAGGGTTGCTGCGCATAGGGCTGCTGCGTATACGACTGGGACGGGATACCGATGGGCTGGGCCTGGCTCTGGGAAGCATTGGCTCGTGCGGTTGGCTGAAGTCGGTTGAAGCGAAGATGCTCCTCCTCGATGGCATCGGCAACCTTGGCCGTCTGACCAAAGAAGTCAAAGTCCTTGCCAACCTTTGCAGCACCAGAATCGGCCGCACCGCCGCCAAAGGTATCGTCATTGAACGCATCATCGGCATCGTCTAACTGATCTCCAAGGCCGTCGTAGGTGTCTTCGAAGTCGAGGGCATCGCCGCCGTCATCGTGGTGACCAGAGAGGCCAGCGAACGGATCATGCGGTTGGGAAAAGCCTGGGGCGGCCGTATTATGCATGCTACGGCCGCTGGTGTCGAAGCCGAAGAAAGACATGTTGGATTGTTTGACGAGGAATTATATGTTTAACATACTAGCAATGATATTGTTAGTCTGGTGGTGGACGAAGCGGTTTGTATAATGGCAGTTTCGAGAAGCAGAGAAAGTGTGGCGAGGCTTGCTTTGAGTTATAAGCTGCCAGGAGCGGTAAATTCCGCCCAAACCAAGGCTGTGGTGAGCTGGATTGATTGTTGAGCCCCCAAGTGGCCCCGCAATTCTGCGCGCGATGTGTTGTCTTGCCCATCTGGCAAGGCTGAGAGCTCGAATATCGGGCGCAGCCTTCCCTCTCCAATCGCTCTCCACCACAGCTTTGAGGGGGAATGGTTCCGGTGATGGCAGAAAACAAGACAGAAGCAGCAGAAGACAACGTACCGCTAAGATAGTGAAGGGATGGCGAGGACTTGAAAAGCGCACAAACCTATCATGGTGTCTTCCCGCTGCGACGCCGAGGATGTCCAAGAGCACAAGCAGCAAGCTGACCAAACGCGGAGCTCCTTGTCAAAACGCGGCCTGTCCAACAAGGCGCAGCCGAAGGGGCGATCCAGAAACTCGAGGCGGCGGAGCGAGAGCAAAGCGCCTGGAGGAGGCCAATTGTGCGGTTTGGTGAGAGACTGACGTCCTTGAGGTAGAAACCCCCACATGTGGGAGGAAACAGTCAGCCGGCGTGGGGTCACGTGGCCTCGCGCATGGAGGGGCAGCGAGATGCATAAAAAATGAATGAGAGTTGGATAAAAGTGATGAATATGAATATGAATTGATGTGGAAAATAGCCAATTGGACGAATAGGCTATCATCGATGGTATCTAGAATAAATTGATTTTATCTTCTTCTTTTTCTTCACATTGGAAGCAGGATTCAACAAGTGGGTTCCATCTAGAAAGCGCATATAGTTGTTCTTCTATTTCAGGTGAAGAGACATAGCTTAGTGCTAAGAGATGCCTTCAAGCTCAACCATTAATTGCTAGTTGCGACGAACGTGTTTCATACTGGGCGCCCTGACTGCGCGTCACTGGCCCCGATCGGCCAAAGCCATTCAAGCAGCCAATCTCCTACATGACGAGATCGGGTACCCGGCTTACTACCTAGTACTTGCTTGTGCTGCGGCGTCTCGGGACATGGATGGTCTGTATTACGAGTATGTACAGTACATGTACCTATGGAAGATGTACGTAACAGGCAACTGCCGAGATGAGAATCTCAACTGTGATTCTGATCAACCAGACTGTGCTTGGCACTACATAGAGAGGGATTGCTTTTGCGTTGACCAATTTCAGTTGTTCATGAGGCCTCACCATAAGAAAAGATATGTACCTGTACTGTACGCGTTTACATCAGCCCAAGTCACAATGAATCATGGATTACATCCAACTTTTGATACTGTGCACGATCCTTCTACTACTAGGCTTGGTAGTTGACAGGGTTGGGCGGCGATCAGTGCTGAGCCTGCGAAACAGCAGTGCGCTAGTGGTTACAGGGGCTTCAGTTACATTCTGAGAAATGCAATGCCAGACAAGAGAGAAGTGCATCAATTTGCTGTTGGTTGGCGAGTTGCATCGCGTGCCAGCCATTGTGCGACGAAAAGGCCACTTTGTTGTTGACAACAAGTACCACTTCGGTACAACACTGTATAGCAGATACTTACCTGTACTAAATTGATCTCCCTCAATTCCATACCGCTTCTTCTTGTTCCATGTCGCACCAAAAGTAGATAGCAATTTGAAGCCTAGTCAGCCCCCTTCGCCATCTCCGAGCACAGCCTTATCCGCCCAAGATTCCCGTCTTGCCGTCTCCTCTCCTGAGGCTGCTTTGCTGCAAGTTGATTTGACCAAATTTCCATGATCCATTCAACTATTGACTCTAGAGTACACGCAAGGTACATGTACTTGTCAGTACGACGACGACGACGACGACTAATCACGGCAGCTGCTACTACTATTGTATACTACTGTACCATCAGGGGGCCCATCTGTCTGTCTGTACGGAGTACATACGAGCACATGTACCCGCCTTGTACTTGGTAACGCCAATAGCTCCCTATAGTTCCCTTTTTTAGGGGATCTTAGCACACGCAAGCCTGGCCTTCCCTGCCGGCCTCAGCTGCGTAATGCTGGCCGAATCATCTGCAGCTGCTAACCCGCTACTAGAGAGATACGAGTTCTGAACCTGAAGGATTGACTGGCCCTTTTCCCTCCCACTTATTATCTACGGATACCCGCCTCAGTATTTGTCCTCCTTTTCATCTTCTCTCGTTTCAGGCCCTTTTCTTCATTCGCAGTTGGCATTTGCGATTTTTTTTTCCATCGCCGACTCGCTGCTCTGGCTGCCTGACTCTTGCCCCCCGAGCCAGCGGCCTGACTTGTTTCCTCCCTTGAATCTCTGGCGATACGAACCGGCCATGTGCGTCTAACAGCATTTGTTCACGATTCAAGACGCTGTCCAACCCCCCTGTCTCGATTGTTTCTCTCCATCCTCGAAACAAAACCTGCTCCCTTCCCACTTCTCCATCGATTCCGTTGATTTCCTGCAACCGCTCGTATTTCCTCCCGGCAATTGTTGCCACTGACGCACCACCATGGCGTCTGCGAATGCGCGCTATGTGCGCTACCTGCTTATCGCATTCTTTGTACGTGGCTCCAGACATTCATTCATTCATTCATTCAGCCTGTTCTGTGTCTTGGCACAGTGACGCATGCACAGCCAGGTAAAGCTAACTGCGACGCAAAGACGATTCTAGTTTTCTACTTTGTCTCCAACTCAAAGTACGAGGGCGTGGACATTAGCAAGGGCGTCATCCCGGGCGCCAACCCGCCAGCCCAAGAAGTGGCCAAGCCCTCGAAACCAAAGGCTCCCACCGGCGATGCCAAAGACTTCCCCCTGGCCCTGACCCCGAACGACCCCGGATTCAACGACCTCGTGGGCATTGCCCCCGGCCCCCGAGTCAACGCCACCTTTGTCACCCTCGCCCGAAACAGCGACGTCTGGGACATTGCTCGCTCAATCCGTCAGGTTGAAGACCGCTTCAACCGACGATACAACTACGACTGGGTCTTCCTCAACGACAAGCCATTTGACAGCACCTTCAAGAAGGTGACGACGTCTCTCGTGTCCGGCAAGACGTACTATGGCGAGATTGCTCCCGAGCACTGGTCGTTCCCCGAGTGGATTGACCAGGACAAGGCCAAGAAGGTGCGAGAGGACATGGCTGAGCGCAAGATCATCTACGGCGACTCCGTCAGCTACCGCCACATGTGCCGCTTCGAGTCCGGCTTCTTCTTCCGCCAACCGCTGATGATGAACTACGAATACTACTGGCGCGTGGAGCCCTCCATCGAGCTCTACTGCGATATCCACTACGACCCCTTCCGCCTCATGGTTGAGCAGGGAAAGAAGTACAGCTTTGTGTTGAGCTTGTACGAGTACCCGGCCACCATTGCCACTCTGTGGGAGAGCACCAAGAAGTTTATCAAGAACCACCCCGAGCACATTGCCGCCGACAACTCGATGAAATTCCTGAGCGACGATGGTGGTGAAACCTACAACAACTGCCACTTTGTAAGCATTCCCCTCTTTTTTGTTTTTAACATGCGAGAATTCGGCTAACTAGGAGGTAATTAGTGGTCCAACTTTGAGATTGGCAGCTTGGAGTGGCTGCGAAGCAAGCAGTACATTGACTTTTTCGAGTCCCTGGACAAGGATGGCGGCTTCTTCTACGAGCGATGGGGAGATGCTCCCGTCCACTCCATTGCCGCCGGCCTGATGCTCAACAAGAGCGAGATTCAGTTCTTCAACGACATTGCTTACTGGCACGTCCCCTTCACTCACTGCCCCACCGGTGAGAAGACGAGACTTGACCTGCGCTGCCACTGCGATCCCAAGGAGAATTTCGATTGGAAGGGTTATTCTTGTACGTCGTCCCCTCCTCTGCTGGGCATTTTATGTTGTGTAATGGCGAGCATTTGCTAACTCTTGACTATAGGCACGAACCGGTTTTTTGACCTGAACGGCATGGACAAGCCGGAGGGCTGGGAAAACCAGCAGGATTAGAGAAAGGACGGAAAAGCTTTTATACTTGGCAAGTGATCCAAGTTTTCAATGGGACGGGCGAGTACGCTTAGTTATTCATACTCAAGTTTGATTCAGACGCACGTCTCACACATCAAGTGCATGTGCATGAACGGATGAAATAGGGAGGACCACGAGAAGAGACCAAAAAAAGGGAATGGCATTTTTTAAACTGCGGGAGGTATAAAGGGGCGTCTGTGTCTGTCTGGCTTTACACGATTTGGACAATGATTGCTGGTGTAAATATATGTTGAAATGGAAAGTGACGAGAGTGTCTGTTTGTGGCGTGATATGGTCCTCTTGAAGACGTGATTATATGTTTGCCTTTTTTTTTGGGCATGTATTGTACAGTGCTCATCTCTTGTGCTGCTCTATGATATTTTTATACATGACGGTTCAATGTCTAGATCAAACATTCCCCTCATCTGCGCAAGAAATACGTCGTTTTCATATGTCGTTTTGCTCCTCAACCACTCAGTCTCCCAGCTTAGCCAACGGTAGCCTTCTTAGGCTTCTTAGTACCATATTTACTCCTGCTCGTTGTCCTGCTCGCAACACCACCCTAAAGCAAAAAAGTGTCAGTTCTCAGTCCCCATTCAAAACTCAAAATCATATCAAAGTCTCAAGCATACCAGATCTAACGCTCCTCTGACTAAATGATACCGCACACCAGGGCAATCCTGCGCTCTACCACCCCTCACAAGCACCACGCTGTGCTGCTGGATATTGTGTCCCTCACCAGGGATATACGCCGTCACGACAGCCCCCGAAGACAACTTGACACGCGCCGTCTTGCGCTCACCAGAATTGGGCTTCTTGGGCCGCACAACACCGACACGGAGACACACGCCCTTGAGAGCAGGACAATGGGTGTTGGACAGCGCAGGCGAAACGGCGTGGCGCGCCCGCTTGCCCTTTCGAATGCCGCGCAGGACCTGGTTGAGCGTGGCCTGCGGCGCGGGGGTCGTCGAGAATGCGCGCAGGAGCGGCGAGGAGAAGAGGAGTGGTGAGGCTGTTGCTGTTTGGAGTCTGGAGATGGGCGATATTGATGCCGAGGGGAGCTTGGCTGTGAGGGCGGCGGCGGGGGAGAAGAAGCTGCGGAGGAGTGCGGACGCCATGATGAAGGGCTGGGCCTTTGGCTGGGCAATTGAGATGAAAAAGCAAAGGGCCCTCCCTTCTTTGTCGGTTTGTATGTGGAATTGGTTGGTTGGTTGTTTTGGCGATTTTTTGCTGCGGGCTGCTCTCAATCGATTATGCCGCCATCACCCCAAACCAAATCTTGCAAGTGGGCTGAACGAGCGAAAAGAGCAAGTCACATGACCTCAAATCCCGGAACCCCGGATCTGCCGCATTCCGACTTCAGGACTTCCCAAAAAAAAAGAGTACATTGTTGAAGTACCCAAGGGCCCAAGCTTCGCGGCATGTGAAAGCAAGGGTCCCACCCAGCTCGGCGCGGCTAAACCCCGGCCCTCGCGCAAAACCCCACGTCCTCACGTCTCGCAGCCCCGCGGCATCGGTATGGCGGCCCCGGATAGAATGGTTATCCTCGGCTGTAGTCCACCGAAAGAAGCAACGCCAACGCAGCTGGGGGTAAGAAAAAAGGGAAAGCGAACAACCGAAAGCCCGGCGATAATCGATTGATTATTTGTTTTCTTCTCCCTTTTTTTTCCCCTTGTTTTCTTTCCTCTATTTATCCTTGGTCCCGCTGTGTTCGGTTTCATTCTTGCTGTCCCCCTTCTCTTACATAGAGCTGATAAACGACGGAACTCTCTCTCTCCCCCACATTTCGCATCTTCATCCTCCCAAGATCATGTCATCGTCATTCACACGGGCTCTTCGCCCTGCCCTGCGATCCAGCCGGGCCCTCGCCCAGCGAACCTCCGTCGCCGGCGTCGTCCGCCCAGCCATCCGAAGCAATGTGTAAGAAAAGCAAAAAAAAATACCACAATTCAACAGCTCCAATTCAAAGGCTAAAACAAACATCACAATGCCAAACAGCCCTATCCGCCATCTCGCCACATCCACCCCCAGACTCTCTTCCTCCTCCTCGCCCCTCGACATCTCGGAGATCCCCCCCACGCCAATCTCCCACCTCTCCGAGATCGAGGCCGCAATGACCGAGTCCGTCGCCAAGTTCGCCACCGACGTCGTCCTCCCCAAGGCCCGTGAGATGGACGAGGCCGAGGCCATGGACCCCGCCATCGTCGAGCAAATGTTCGAGCAAGGGCTCATGGGCATCGAGATCCCCGAGGAGTACGGCGGCGCCGGCATGAACTTCACCTCGGCCATCATCGCCATCGAGGAGCTCGCCCGCGCCGACCCCAGCGTCAGCGTCATGTGCGACGTGCACAACACCCTCTGCAACACCGCCATCATGAAATGGGGCTCCGAGCACATCAAGCGCACCTATCTCCCGCGCCTGGCCACCGACACCGTCGCCTCCTTCTGCCTGTCCGAGCCCGTCTCCGGCTCCGACGCCTTCGCCATGGCCACCCGCGCCCAGGAGACCGCCGACGGCTTCGTCCTCAACGGCTCCAAGATGTGGATCACAAACTCCGTCGAGGCCGGCATCTTCCTCGTCTTTGCCAACCTGGACCCATCCAAGGGCTACAAGGGCATCACCGCCTTTGTCGTCGAAAAGGACACCCCCGGCTTCTCCATCGCCAAGAAGGAGAAGAAGCTGGGCATCCGCGCCAGCAGCACCTGCGTCCTCAACTTTGACGACGTCGCCATCCCCAAGGAGAACCTCCTCGGCGAGCGCGGCCAGGGCTACAAGTACGCCATCAGCATCCTCAACGAGGGCCGCATCGGCATCGCCGCCCAGATGACCGGCCTGGCCCTGGGCGCCTGGGAAAACGCCGTCAAGTATGCCTGGAACGACCGCCGCCAGTTCGGCTCGCTCATCGGCGAGTTCCAGGGCATGCAGCACCAGTTTGCCCAGGCCTACACCGACATCGCCGCCGCCCGCGCCCTCGTCTTCAATGCCGCTCGCAAGAAGGAGGCCGGCCAGGACTTCATCAAGGACGCCGCCATGGCTAAGCTGTACGCCTCCCAGGTTGCCGGCCGCGTGAGCAGCCTTGCTGTTGAGTGGATGGGTGGCATGGGCTTTGTCCGTGAGGGTCTGGCCGAGAAGTTCTTCCGCGACAGCAAGATTGGTGCCATTTACGAGGGCACAAGCAACATTCAGTGAGTTTCATCTTTATATAATGACCTGTGTAGTGAAGGAATCAGTGGCTAATATGATGTACAACAGACTCAACACCATTGCTAAGCTGCTGCAAAAGGAATACACCAACTAAGAAAATGAGAGACGGAAGCAATGAAACAATACATGTAAACGAATGTCAAAAAAAAATTATATATATAGACGTAAAAGAAGAGGATTTCTTTAGTAAAATAATACCATAGATGCCAATTCTCATGACGACATTATCAATCACTCAATTGACATTCCACACCACGTAGATTCACACATTCACATCCACATCACACTACATAAGTCAAATCTTCCGACTATTTCGTAGCCATAGAATCAAATTCTCTATTAGTAGGTATACTTCTTACGCTAGCAATTTCCCCACAAGCAATAATAATTTCTTCTCCGCTGAAGAAGGAATGTTGAAAACAAATGCGCGACAATCAGCTTTTTAAATAACAAAAAAAGAAGTAATTCCCAAACCCCAGAGAGATTTGCTTTTCTTTTAAACGTAAGAAAAAAGAAAAGAAAAGAGTCGCTCCTTTAAGAATCGAAAGAAAGACAGATGCGATCAAACCGTAGCCTGGCGAGTGATGGGGAAATCATCTCCCTTTTCCGAGAACAAAGGCACAAAACGCTCGCCATGTTCTTCTCTCCGTCTGTAGGCATCGCCAAATGGCCAGCATACCGACTCGCCAAGCTAGTCTTTAGAGATCCCCTGGGCACCTCGCGGCACCGCATCCTGGTTGCTGTGTAGCAAGGAGAAAGCCCACGTGTATCGAGCCGCCGCCACCATTAACTTTTATCACAACGTAGTTAACTCTGTTCATCAACACTCTATTCCAAGTCTGCCGTATAGCTGAATCCTCGGAACTCTTCTTGCATTGCTTGGGATAGCACTGTAACAATGTTAGCGTACGTGGTAGAGCACAGAGGGGTTAAAAAATATTGGCACAAAACTTACCAGACTGGACTGGGGTGAGAACAGGAGTAACACTTGTAAACTCAGAGTCAAAGTTGCTTGTATCCGTCGCGCTCTTGATCTGGGGAAGGAAAGGTGGCTGGACCTTCTTGTGGTAGATGTCGTCCCAGTTGATGTTGCGGAAGAAGGGCTGGCTCATGATCTCCTGTGCGTCGGTAGGGCCGCTTCCGAGTCGCTGGTCGGGTTCTCGGGTAAGGAGTTTCTGGAGAATGGATACGGAATCCCTAGGCATGTGAATCGGGTAGAGGGGCTCATCGGCGAGAATGGCGTCGTAAATCTCGTCTTCGTCTTCACCTCTGAAGGGGGACTGCTGCAGAAGCATCTGGTAGATCAAGACACCAAAAGCCCACCAGTCGACCGCGCGACCGTACTTCTTGTCCAGCAAAATCTAGTCGGCTGTTGTTAGTATTCATTTCGAAGACAACTAAGAAAGGAGAGCGAATATTTCGTACCTCGGGAGCCATAAATTCGGGAGTTCCACAGAACGTGCTAGTCGTGGATCCGTACCACATATCTTCCTTGCAAAGACCGTAATCGGCAATCTTGATGTGGCCGTCAAGCGTCAACATGATGTTGTCGAGCTTCAAATCACGGTAGATGACACCGTTCTCGTGGAAATACTTGAGAGCCAAACAGACTTCGGCGGCATAAAATCTAAAAACAACTTGTGTCAGTTGGATTGTCTTTACAGGGAGAAAACAACTTTGCTTCATTCAACTTACTGAGCACGTTTGGTGCCAAATTGGCCACGTTGAATGTGAAGCATCAAGTCACCACCACTGATATACTCCATGACGAAGTAGACTCTTGTCTCGGTTTGGAAGCAGGCGTGTAGGTTGGTCAAGAACGGATGTCTCTCCCGGTTGGCGATAAGGAATACTCTCTTCTCCGACTTGATGCTCTCCACCTCGTCGTTCTCGATAATAAACTCCTTCTTGAGCACCTTGATAGCGAATAGACGTCTAGATCTCTTCGTTTCTGCCAACATGACCTTTCCAAAGTTTCCTTTTCCAAGAACAGCAAGGAAGTTAAAGTGATCAAGACCAATGCGCGCGCCAGTACCAGGATCGGTAGCAGATGGGAGGGCCTTTCGCTGAGCACCCCCGGGTCCTGTGGCTGCTCCCTGGGGAGAAATGGGGGACTGCGGCTTCGGGGCAGGAGGCTGCTGGTACTGGGGCTGGCTCGGTTGCGGCGGCAGCGGTTGTTGGGGCGGTGGCTGCTGGGGAGGCATCTGAGGAGGAGGAGCCTGCTGCTGCGGTGGCTGCTGCGGAGGGGGAGCAGGTCGTTGCTGAGCCGGCGGCTGAGCACCGAATCCCTGGTCCACGTTGGCATAGTCCGCCGGGTTGTACTTGTGATGCTGGGGAGCCGCACCGCCATACTGTCCTCCTTGGGCATATGGATCTTGCAGCGCCGTGTCATAACCAGTGCGGCCCTGGGCGGCGGCCATGGCAGCGCTGGCTGCGGCGGCGGCGGAGAGGTCGGAGGGCGCACGGCCAGGGTGATCCGGCCGTTGAGGCGACGTCTGGTTAGCATACATGAGCCGTGCCGCCTCGGTAGCCTCTGCGGAGGGTGTTCCGGGGGTCGAGCCCGCACCGGCGCTGGAGAATGACGCAGATGATCCGTGGCCGGTTGTCGTTGGGCTCTTGCTGGCGCCAGATCGCAGTGTCTTTTCCGACAGCGACGTCGTCTTTTGCTGCCTCTGCTTCTGGACCCTTATGCCCTCGAGAATCTGGTTGGCAACGGCCATGGACATGCCGCAGAAATCGGGAACCAAGTGAACGCACTGAGCGTGACATGTGAGGCCGCATTCTGCAACGTTGTTAGACAAATTCTATTGTGAAGAAAAAGTGAATAAGAGCAGCGTGACAACGGCTTACCTGAGCATTTTCGACAATTCTTCTTGCCAAACGGCAGTATGTAACCGCAGTGGCAGCACCAGTTGGCCGTGACGTTGGAAAAGGGCTGGAACCTGTGAGGGATGCGGTGGTTGATCTTTTCCTCGTCGGGATCAGTCTCGGCGTTGCTTTTACTGATACACTTGGTGACAACGCTGGGGTAGCACTTGTTGTGGCAAGTGTACTTGCAGTCCTCGCACTGCATACCCGCAGAATACTTGAGGAAGTCTCCGCAGAGGGCACAGCGCATGATGTTGTAGAACTGGTGCTGGACAAACTTGTGGCCAAACATCTCGTGAACTTCCTCCTTGCGCTGTCGAACGGCACCCTTTCGGCCCAGACCGAGATCCACCTGTCTCTTGTCTCGGTTTTCCTTGACAAAGCTAAACTCGAGCTGGATCTGTCCAGCCGGCTCAAGATTGAACCAGCCATCGATGGGGCCAGTGACGACTTGAGGCTGAGGACCGGGGTCGCCAAAGGGTGCTCCCTGACCCTGGCCGCCGGGAGTCTGAGGACCGCCTCCGAAGGATCCTTGGGTTGGGCTCATTGGGAACTGGGAGGGAGCTCCAGAGCTGCCCATTCTGTCGGCGGACACCCAGCCGGAGCTATTCATCTCAGCTTCGATCCTCTTGCGGCGCATCTCCTCGACGATGTCGGATATCCGGACCCAGAGCATACCAATAGGCATGGGGTGCTCGCCGGGCTTGTCGTAGATTGTGAGCTCAATCTCGTTAGCCTTGTCAACCTCAATGTTGTGGTATTCGGCTTCCCAGCGGTCATTTCTCGAGGTTCTAGTTCGGGCCATGACAGTGTCCTCGACTTTAACGGCGACGAATGTTTCAGGACCCCGAGCAAATCTCCCGGTGGTGGCGTGGTCAACGTCCTTGATGGCCACAACACGAATGGAGAGCTGACCGCTCAAAGGCTTGCGGAGGTTGGGCGTGTTGATGGAGTCGTCTGGGAAGAAAGGAGTTAGTAATCAAGGGGTTGTCTTTCATGTCCTTTGCAGTTGTACATACCATCCTGAGCATCAGCCGAGTCCATGTCGACGTGCAGTTCCTCATATCTCTTCAATGCCTGCTTCAAGAGAAGGATCTTCTGCTTGCTCTCAACCCTACGAGCAGCTGCGTCGGCCTTGCTCTTCCGGTCGCCCTCCATACCATATAGCTGCACCATTTTCTCAACGCCCTTGAGATACTGCTCCTCGACATTGAGCTTGAACTGGATCTGCGAGAGCATGTGCTGGATTCGAGGGCCGAGGTAAGGGGTATCATACTTGATCAGATCTGCGAGCAAGGGAGTTGGTTAGCCACAGCTCGTATCTCGCAGAGAGAAGAGGGGAAGGCGGGGAGGGAGGTAGGAGACAAAGGACAGGGGACACAAGAGAACGAGGTAGCAGAAGCTCTCGGTAGAACGCACCTAGCTTGGTGAAGTTGGGACGAGCTTTGGAGGCAGCTCCAGGGCCCGGAGCACCAAAGTTGTGTCGAGGCGGTGCCAGATCCGAGGGCGGCCCAGCTTGGCCCTGGCCATACGCCTGGTCTCCCCACGACCCCGAGGCATCTTTGGGCGGCGGAGGGGGGGCGCCAGCGTCGTCGCCGCCTAGAGACATGCCCTCGACGCCCTGGCCGACCCTTCGCATCTGGATATCCCGCAGCTTCTCCTCGAAGAACTGCAGGTTTCGGCGGCCATCGCGCATCTGGGAGTCGAGGCGAGAGCGAACCGCCTCGTTGTTGGTCTGCGAACGCATGGCATTGGCGGCGTTGATCAGAGCCTTCTCCCGCTCAATCTTCTTGTTGATGCTCTGGATTGCCTCGTCCTCATTCATGGCGCCGGTGCGGGGAGCGCGATTCGTACGCGCAAGACGGCCTAGAGATGGAGATGGGGGAGGGGAGGAGGGGTGGAGGGGAGGAGGAAGAGGAAGATGGGGGTGGAGAGAGAAAAAATAACAAGCGGCTCCACGACGAGATGCACCACAAGAGCGGCCAGACAAGGCGAGGGAGGTGTGACGAGAAGCTGCTGGGCGAGATGCCTGGGGAGAGGCAGGGCAGAGAGTGTTGCGGTGGGAAGAGGGAAAAAAATAAAAAGGCCAAGGTGCCTGTCCTGGCAGAGGTGGTGTTTTGTGGATGTCGTCAGTGATGGGGGGGAGTCGCTAGGTAGGCATGTGGCGGGGTTTATTATCGTCCAGAGCCAGTATCGGGTGGTTTTGCAGGGCACTAAACGGGCAGCCAGCGGGCCCAGCGGTGATGCGATTGATGGGCTCTGCTGCTATAGCAGGCACGCGGCTGTGGTTACTGCACACACACACACACATCCAGTAGGACCTAGTAGCTAAACTAACTGAAAGTTGACATTCGAAGCCGGTGCTGATTCTGTCGATGGATGTACGAGTTACACACTTCGTTGAGACTCTTTGTGTTACAGCCACCGCCCGGGGGTGGTTCTTCCACTGGGGAAAACTACCTTAGGTGGGCTTTGGATCGTCGTCGTGCACCTCTGCCGACTAAGGCCGCAGCGTTTGGGAAACTAGCCGAAGCCCCCTTTCAGCTGTGAGAGGCGTTGAAAACGGCATTAACGTTTATAGGGAGGTATTCTATTGTACCTAGGTACTGTAAGATGAACCACTTGTCCTCCATAGATAATAATAATAATATCATTCTGCCTGTAATTACCAACCAACCAGTGACCAAGCACACCCGTGCCTGTTGTGTGATTCCACATCACAACGTCGCCTCACCTCGGCCAAAGCTAACGGCAGCAACCTACCCTGCATAACCCGAGAAACAAGACTTCCAATGTTGTCTGAGACAATTGCGGCCGGGACAACGTAACATGGGGCCACGGCCCTCGAGATGGCACCCCGTTGGGCATTACACGGGCCCTCTGGCAAATATTTGGCGCTGAGTGGCACCGTCTTCACGGATTGTCCGACGTAGTGCTAGGCCGTGATGCAACTATCTTACATGTAAACACCAAATACGATGCCATCAGCTCCTGTAGCAAGTGCACCTACACTTGAATCCATCATGAGAGAAACCCAACTGCAGCCACGTCATGCCATTAATAGCAGCTTGGCAGTGCACAAAGCATCTTCACAGCTCTGATCTGTCACAATGCAGAGGCGGCCTCTCGTATAAACAAAAAGCCATCCGGCCAATGCCACATTCCATCACGCTGCTCCACGTGACGCTTCCTCCCATCCATCCATCCATTCGATCTCACCGAGAAAGAAGAGATCCATGGCGATCTCCGGCTCGTGAAAACCAACTTCCAGCCCGGCTCCAAACTTTATTCCACCACAAGCCCCGAGAGCGAATGAGCAGCAGTTCCAACGGCGGGGGGTTGCATTAGAACGAAGCTTTTTCCTTGTGCGACTCCCGTATGCGTATAAGGGATGGTAGCAAGGCAAAGCAAAAGCCTGCTCGGTTTCCCAAAGCACAAACCAAGAAAAAAGTCCTAGCAACTCTAGCTTCAAAGTCCTAGATTGTCCTGTCCTGTCCTGTCCTGTCTCCAGTATTGGCCGTCTTGCTAGGACATGGGTTACACCGACCGGAATGACGTTGCTCCATGTTATTTTGCAGGGCTTGTGTCTGGTGCTGAATGGCTTGTGCAGTCTGGTGCCTTGACATTTGCCATGGCGCTCTGCTCAGCCATACAGTCTGCTTTGTTAGTGCTTGGTGGAGGCAACGGCCGCGGATTCTCGCAACGAGATCCGGGAGGCTGCTGTGGCTGGAGAAGTTTGGGCCACGCTGGCTGAGCGGCCGCTTATTGTGCCGTCGGTGGGCTTGAAAAGGAACTTTGGAAGAGTTGATTGCACTGATTGCTTTTCGTTAGTAGTATTAGCCATCAGACTGTAATAGCAGCACTTTGGAATCGGAATCTCTGCCACCGCCACCAAAGCCATCACCAGCACCAGCACCTCCACAAGCCTCATCGCCACATAAACCAAACAGCCTCGCCATCAATATCCAAGTCTTCAAGTTTTGTGTCGTAAGAAAATGCATTTTTTTGGGCCTCATAGCAGCCTTCCGTTGTACAAGAGCCCTCCCCAGATGTACATAGTAATTCGAGCCCGGCTATCCGCTGCGCTATATGTGTCTAAAGCTCCTTGTATATCCCTCAAGGCCCATATGGTACTGTGTCTATATTACATCAAAGAGTCGAATCGTTAGAATACATGTCTATCCATCTCCTTCATTTACGTCCAAACAACGCTCCCATGCGCCATGTGATGAATATGCCAGTGATGAGGCCCTCCAGCACCAGGGCGGATGCGTCTCGCATACGCAAGTCCACCTGGCGCTCGCTAATCAGGTATTCGAAACCTGCTCTCCACACTTCGAGATCTGTTATAAGAGCCTTCCATTGCAACAGAAGATCCTTCAAATCCTGGAAGCTGCGGATCCAGACCGCAGACATGGTAGACTGCCAGGCCTCCCTGATCTTTGTCAGGCTGAGGATCTTCTGGGCTTCCTTTTCACGAGCCTTGACCCTATCGACCTCGGCGGCCTCGGCCATCTTGTCGAGGTTGGTCTTGATAACGGCCAGCTCGGTCTGAACTTCATCCAGGACTCGCTTCTCCTCTGCCACGACGCCCTTGACCAGCCTTTTCCTCTTCCAGGGCTCGGCAACAAACTGGAGCACCACGAAGAGGATAAAGTTCATGCCCATCAGGCCCCAGGTGCCCCAGGTCGAGGCCCTTCGGATCCGGTCGCTCCAAATCTGCTCTTCATGATAGCGTTTTAGGATGCCGGCGCTGAGCTTCTGGCTGAGCTTCTGCTCATCGGACTCGGCCTCGGTCAGAGTTTCCTGTGCCGTGACGACCTCGCCCTCCAAGACGTGGTCAGTGCGGTACAATTCTGTGAAGCGCTCAAGGTCCGTCGGTGTCCATGTATCCTTGCGGGCAAGCAGCGTCGTCACTTCACGCTGGGTAGATGCTCTCTTGTTATTTGACGTCTTGTATGCCTGTCTGGCGGCCCGCACACGGGCCTGGGCCTCGGCTAAGCCAATCTCCAGCTGTTCATTCTCCACCTTGATGGCTTCGATGCCAGTGTAGCCGGTGATCTCGTTGAGCTTCTGCGAGGCATTGAGGACCTTTGACTGAACATTGTCCATGATGGAACTGAACTGCTTGTTCAAGGCACTCCGCCGCTCCTCGGATATCGATGGCAGCTCCAGCCAGCTTGGCCGGGACCACGAAGGGGTGGCGGGTTCGGCAGCTGCATTTTTCGCGGCTGCAGCCGGTTTGTCGGCTTTGGGGGCGGATGGAGGGGGGACGGGGGGTTTGTCGGCGTCGTTGGGAGGCTGAGAAGAGTAGAAGCGGACAGGAAAGGCAACGGTCTGGACATGGCAGCGCATGCAGGCCGTCGAGGGCCATCGGGCTGTGGTGATGCCGCGGTTGGCAGGCCTTGCGGCCAACTCCAGCCCTATCCTGCCATGTCGCCAGACAGCACGGCCAAACGGCTGCATTTCTGCCAGCGCAGGGCCAAGAAGCCTCTGCACCGCGGTGTTTCTTTCGTTCTCAAGGGCTCGAACCGCCGGATGTCGGTGCAGCTTCCGGGGGGGGGGGGGTGGTTGGAGGGGGATTTTCTTTTCTTTCAAGGTTCTTTTTTTTTTCTGCGTAGCCGAGACACAGACAAAGTGCTGGGCTGGGCTGGGCTTGTCTTAGTCTGGGCCCTTGCCTTGACACCCAAAGCCGTAATCGTCGAGGCAATGGAAAGATGAAGAGAGAAAAAAGAAAAAAGAAAAATAAGAAAAAGAAAAAAAGCAGTGCTCCTCCGCCCTACCAATTGATGGTCGTGGCCAGCTTACAGGCCCAGGCGTGAGCGATAATGTACCCGTTGCCTCCACCTTTGAAAAGACAGACAGCTTCCCCGGCTGAGTCCGGGTCTTTGGGCCGATCTCGACGGCTGGTTTTTGGTGTAGACCGCCTTCGCAAAAATTCGCGCGCCGATTGCTGGGCACCGCATGTGAGCGGCTTAATAGTGGGCTATACTATAGTACTAGAATATGCGGGTGCCAAAAGTAGTGGCCGAGTTTGATTATTTGTGATGGAATTGAGTGATGAATTGAGAATGCGTGTTGGCAATTGATATACAACGAATTGCTAGAAGAATTACAGTCGTGCTGGTATCAACTAATCTGATCCATCATTAAACTCAATCCATGGATCAATGGATGGAAATCTCGCCCGACCAACTCCAGAAGGCCTATTTCGGGCTTCTAGCGCTGCGGCGGGGCTCGCGGCCCCTGTCCCTCAACCACTGTGGCGGGGCATCTCAGCGAGGTGAAGCCGCCAGAAATGACGACACATAGCGGACGTGGATACATGCACTTGGCAGATCGGCGCTGCGCCAGGCGGGATTTTCATCAAAATCAACAGGGGATGGTGATTTGCATTCGTGTTTATTAGACTCCTTTTTTGATTGATTTTTTTTTCTCTCTTCTTCATCTTGGTCAAAGCCATTGTCGTCTTATATATCCCCCTCTCACCTTCATATTTCCCCCGGAGACCGCCAATCTTATCGCCGCCAAAACCACCCCTCCATCTATTTTGCCCCTCCAGATTTTCCCATCTCTCCTCGCTTCTCCATCTTCACCTCTCGATATCCCCTTGCCAAACCCCCAGATCCTCCAAAATGGGCTCCGTCGCAACCGACATTCCGGCCATGGCCACGAACCCCAAGTTCATCTTCTTCACCGACTTCGACGGCACCGTCACAACCGCCGATTCCAACGACTACATGACGGACAATCTGGGCTACGGCTCCGAGAAGCGCAAGCAGGGCAACGCCGACACGCTCAGCGGCCGAGTCAACTTCCGCGATGCGTTCCGCGAGATGCTGGACAGCGTGACGACGCCCTATAACGAGTGCCTCGACATTCTGCTGGCCAACATCAAGCTCGATCCCGGCTTCAAGGACTTTTACAACTGGGCCCAGGACAACAACATCCCGATTGTCATTCTCAGCGGAGGCATGGAGCCTGTTATCAGGGCGCTGCTGGACAAGCTGCTGGGAACTGGGTGGGATATCCAGATTGTGAGCAACTTTGTGCGGGCGAGGGAGGGCAAGAGCCTCAACGACGTTGGTGGCTGGGAGATTATCTTCCGCGATGGCAGGTGAGGACATATGATCTGATAGCAAGCCATGCTTCGTTCTGGTGTTAACAACAGGGTACAGCATCCATGGCCACGACAAGTCCATTGAGATCCGCAAATACTCGAGCCTTCCCAACCGGCCAACCATGTTCTACGCCGGCGACGGTGTCTCCGATCTCTCTGCCGCCAAGGAAACCGATTTGCTCTTTGCAAAGGCAGGAAAGGGTTTGTTTCAACCTCTTCCACTTCTCATCGCCCATTATACTGATTTTAATGTTTTTGAATAGATCTGGTGACTTGGTGCGAAAACGAAAACGTCCCCTTTGTCACATTCAACGACTGGACCAGCATCACCCAGACGGTCAAGGATATTGTTGCCGGCAACATTTCCGTCCAGGACGCGGCCAAGGGCCGCATTTAACTTTACGACTTGAACGACTTTTTGCTTTCCAATTTTTCATTTGAATAACCGTTTCAACCAATGGATGTTGATATGTGTTTGGTTAGGTTGATTGGATACCATCTATAGAGGGTATAGATTTCTCGGGAGACATAAAAAAAGAATGATCGCTTAGATTGTCTATAGAAGGATAGATGAACAAGCCGCATAGACTCGTTTATAGTATACTATTTATGATATTTTCTCATTGCCTCGCATTGTCCTTGACCATTGAAATAAACACACGCCCATGTACGCCATTTTCTGCCCTTTCCAACACATATAAATCCCCCTTCCACAATTACTTCTTCTCCTTTGTCTCAGCCGGAATGCCATACCAGCACAGCAACATCACGATAAACAGGAAAATCACAATCGGATGAAGCACCCACGTCCCAACCGCCTGCGCCAACAACCCCGTAACAAACGGCGCCACAGCACCGCCCAAGCTGCCAAACGCGCTGATGGCCCCCATCCCGCTCAGCGTGTCCCGGTGAGACATGCCGCGCATGAAGACGGCCGCCGAGCACGGGTAGATGGGCCCCAGCAGCAGGCCGACGATGCTCACGGCCACGGCGTCGCCCACGACGTTGGGCACGAACCACACCAGGATCTGAAAGGCCAGCGCGCCCGCGACGAGGCCGTAGACGAAGACCTTTTCGCCGAAGCGCTGGGCCGGGCCCGAGAGGAAGAAGCGGCCGATGGTGATGCCGGCCCAGAATCCCGCCGAGACGTAACCTACGGATGAAGGGTCACCGCCGCGAGAGTTGATGAGGAAGGAGATGACCCAGCCGGAGATGGAAACCTCGGCGCCCTGGTAGGCGAAGATAAAGGTCGATCCAAGAAGTACGATGCGAAGCTTCACCGCGGCAAGCATGCCCAGGACGGCTGAGTTGTCTGGCTTCGCCTCCCTCTCCCGCGCCGCCGGGCTCTGCTCTCTTTCGAACCGCCAGAAAGCCCACGCCGAAAGCCCCATGGTGATGAAACTAATTCCCATGGTCAAGATATAGTAGTGATTCCACGCCGTATGCGCCACCGTAACCAGCGCCGTGGCAATCAAGGGGCCCGACGTGCCCCCGATCCCATAACTCCCATGCAATAGCCCCAACATGACAGTGCTGTTCTGCAGACTGCCGCAAAAGATGTTTCCCATGGCGACGTTGATGGCGATGCCGAGCCCCACGAAGAAAAACGCCGCGACGACGACTCCAAAGGGGGCGGCGGCGACGAGCGGGATGTAGGCGCATGCCATGAGCATCTGGCCGAGGCCGAGGAGTCTTGCGCGGCCGAGTTTCGCGCGCAGGGCGTCGAGGAAGACGGCGGCGAAGACGAAGCCTAGGGCTTGGCCGACGAAGATGAGGGATACGATGGCGTAGCCAATGTCATAGTGTCTTTGTCGTCTTGTTAGTCTTTTGTTTCTTCATGGCTTTTCATATAAGATGGCTTACTTTTCCATGTAAGGAATCAGAGCACCGGCAGAGCTGTCGCTCAAGGCATTGCCAAAGTTGGCCAGACAAACAGATAGAAGTCTGAAGCGATTCATGTACGGCTCCCATGCGCTGGGAATCACCTCCACGGCATCAACCTCAAGAACCGGACTGGCCGGACGGCTTCTCTCAAGGTCGGTATCCTCAGTCCGTGGAGTAACTACACCAGAGGCAAACCCATCAGTACGAGGAGCTGCATTTCGCACGCTGACAGGTTCTTCCTGGTATGAGCCTCCAGAATAAGTTCTCTGGTACGTCTTTTCCGGGGCTGTGAGTGGCCGGGTTGCCTCGTCGGGAGAGGGGCCGGATTGGATCTCCACGAGGTTTCGCAGGAGGATTGCGTCCATGGTGGGAGATGCCGTCACCAATCGACAGCAATTGAGTTAGTTATATGCTTGAATAATTGCTAATGAAATTACTTTGGGAAAAAAGACTAGCTTTGGATGCCCAGGTGAGCTCCAGCAAGCTCAGCACAGCTTGGTCAGGCCATCTATATACATAAGCTGTCCAGCTCAGACACTCACCACATCCCGTAAACAAAGCTGCCACGGCCCAATTTTCCACAGGTCTCGTGGACCGATAAGCTCTGCTAGTGGAATGCCCAATTACGGCCCGGTGAGCCAACGGGAATCCATGCTGGACAAGCCATCGTGCCGGAGTTTGGGGGCCCTTTACGGCATTGTGGTCAAGTAATAACACCGTAAGTAAAAGAGCTTCTATTGCGGGTCCGACGATATCGGCTGCGGCCCTCCGTGAGCCGGCAAGCGAGCCGTGGCCCGCATGTGAGAAAGCTGCTCGATTATCTCTTCACACGGCGCTGCTAGTGGCTCATGTCCGCTCCACCGAGACTCGACCGCTGTCCCGACCACGGGTGGCTTGAAGGTGAGGGTGTACGTGATTTCGACGAGATTGGCGGTGCTGTGGCAGCCATCCTGCGGCCCATTAGCTCGATCCCTTTGTGAGTCAAACTCAGCTGGTGAACGCCAAAATGCCTAAACAGGAGATTAGAAATCCATTGTATTCTCTGCCGTGAAGCCAATTCTCCGGCATTTCTCCCATTGGGGCGTCTAGACTCTCTCGCCTTGATCCGATCCGATACCTATGTGATAATAATACGGAGTAGCTTCTAGTCCCAGTTATTCAGCTATGGACCCTGAAGCGGTCTCGCCCAATGGGGAAATACCGCGGCGGGTATCAAAGGGATTGGAGTTTTTTTCCTTATCGGGGAAATGTCGTCTATCGATACAGCTGCCCCTCCATCCAAGCCCCGGTTTATTCCCATCCACCAGTTTATTTTTTATCTTATATTTTTAATTTTATTTTTCGTGATAGCATCAACTCAACCGCCGAAATCGAAGCCATGGGCCGTCCGAAGCGAAACGTCCTCGCTGCTGCGCAAGAGGCGCTGTCACCGCCAGATGCCCTGGAACCAACCCAAGTCATCGTGCGCGTCGTGAAGCCCGAGGGAAACAATCTGTACACCTGCGAGATGCCAAACAAGAAGCAGGTCATCCTCGAGCTCGCCCAACGATTCCGCAACACCATATGGATCAAGCGCGGCGGATACGTCCTGGCTGAGGGTTATCCGGTGGGAACTCAGGACAGCAGGGCAATTGGAGAAATCATCAATGTCGTGCGCGACGAGAAACTCTGGCGAAAGCAGCCGTATTGGTATGATTTGCATCTTCCCAGTCTCTATATCTATACATGTATTAAACGATATGCTCTAGGCCTAAGGAATTCGTAAAGGCGGTTCAGGATCTCAGCGACGAGGAGAGCGACTCCAACGTAGGAAGGATGCCACCCAGCGACGACGAGGAAGAAGAGGAAGAATGAGACGAAGCTTTTGCTCGCAACAATACAGTCGTCTAGCTACACCACCACTATAGCTGCTTTGGCTTCGGAGCGCCACGCTGCGGGTTCGAACCTACAAACGCCATGGCAACCGTCACGGCCAGCACGCTCACCACGACGTTGGAGCTAAGAGGAGTGCTGGGGAACACATTCCAAGCCCATTCCTGCGCCGCCCACAGCGGGACCACGACAAGAAGATTCGGAGAGGCCGTCCACAGGAGGAAGGGAGTTGCCCATGCCAGGTACGCATAAAACTGGTAATGCAGAGACCTGGCAAACAGGAGCCCAACCACATTGGCCGACAACATCGCAGACATGATGTACTCGGGCGTGACGACTCTGTGGGAGATGCTGGCCTCTTCATGCTCTGTAAAAGGTGACGTGAACCGGAGAACGTAGGGAATCATTCCTAAAAAGGATCGTTCCTTAATCCTCAACCACCGGCCTAGGATGAAGATTAGGAGGAACAAGGCGTGGAATGCCAGTAGCGTGATAGAGAAGCCCCGGCTAAGGAACAATTCCTCGCCCAGCATGCGCCAATTGACTGTCCATTCAAACTTGAACTGCCTCGATAGCTCGAATGCTCGGCCAAGATAGCCTTTCCAGTTTGTTGTGATGAATGGAATAGCAAGGAGCAGCTGAACCTGCACCATAAGCCACAGTAGCCGCAACGCTCCTTTAAATCCGCGACCCAGGAATAGGACAATGACGACGGCGGGAAGAACAAGCAGCAGTGACATTTTGACGCCCAGACCGATGGTATACGCAATAGCACCAAGGGTCCAGACTCTCCTCTGGAAGAAGAAGATTGACAGCCACAAGAAGAATGCCGCAAAACAGTCGTTGAAGCATCTCAAGACAAAGACACTGTGAAGTCGCTTTGAAAGAATCAAAAGCGGGAAGATGTACGGGGGAACCTGTCATGAACGGGCATCACTTTTAGTGGCTGGTTTCACTACAAATTCATCATCAATGAAGCTCACCTTGGCCTTCCAATAGCACAGCATCACCACCCCCAGCGTAGCCATGTACAAAACGGCAAAGAGCTGCTGCGCCAACAAGATATCCGTGCCCTTGTTGGTCAGATAATAGAGACCCGTGTAAATATACACATGAGCCGCGGGATACACCAACGGCCCCGTGCCGCCCTCCATCTTGGGATAATCTCGCTCCCCGTGAACAAACTGCGTGATCTGCTCCATGTAGGCAACCCAATCGATTTCCGTATCTAAAAGGGTGAAAAAGTAACAAAGGTTTCCACTCGTTAGCCTGGGTTCTTTTTGATGAAAAACATTTCCGCCTTTTCTCTCTCTCTCTCTTTCTCTCTCTCGTTTTTCTCCAAAGGGACCGTACAGTGTCGACTAACAGGGCACTTTCCAGATAATCAGACCGCACAGCACGGCGTCTGCGAGCCAAAGGCCCATCGGAATGAATTTCGACAGCGCATGGCGGCCATTGGCGACGTCAGAGGCGAACTTGATGAGAGAGGCCATTGAGCGCCGTTTTTGGTGAAGCAGCTCCCTCTCTCTTTCTATTCCCAACCTTTTCGATTCCACCGAGTGAAAAGAGAGCGATGAGTTAGAAAGAAATCTCTTTCTTTCTTTGAAAATTTCCAGTTCCGAGGCTTGTTGATTTAAAGGGGCATGTCGTTTTTTTGTCGAAATACACGTGAAACGGCCTTGTTAGAGGAGCTTTTTCGTAGCTCGTTATATGCAACGTGGAGCCTTTTTTGCTGGGACAAGGGTGAGAGGCGCCCCGGCAAGTGCATAGACCCGCTTATCTGCCTCACTGCTTCAATGAGATGGAGAGATGGAATGACAGGTCGTGTAAGAGTAAATCATGTCTTGATTGCTGGACTCATGTATATTTATTTGTATAAAATTAAAAAGAAAAATGCCAGATTATTGCATTGAAGAAAATAATGGGCAATAATTAATTAATCCCATGAAAACACCTTGGCCTCACCACTCACATCCTCGCCCTTCCTCTTCCGAATCTCATTCACCAGCTCAACAACCCTCTCTCCACACCCATACGAGCCCTGATATCCCCATCCTGCATGCCCATAATTATGCACAATAGAAGTCTGCTCATCTAGAATCTCCTCTTCAATCCTCACTCCATTCTTCCTGTACGGTCGCAGGCCCACGCCATGTCTAATGACGCTCAACCCTTCGATACCCTTTCCTCCTGTAAGTCCCGGTGCAGTTTGCACAGCTCTCTTCATGATGCGTATCGCAATGTTTGGATCCGGGATAGATTCCCAGTTACCCAGGTCGTACGTTCCGCCGAGGATGGTGCCTCCGCCTGCAGCTCTCTGCATGATGTAAGTCATCTCCGTAGAGCTGTCGTCCGTTCCCGACGTGGCAACCATGGGATGGTGCTCATTCCGCACAACAACGACTTGTCCACGAGCAGGAGTCATAGTTGTATCCTCGACGCCTCCAAGCTTGAGTGATCCCAAGGCGGTGGCATTGATGATGATGTTTGCTGGCTGGCCAGTGTGACTCAGCGTCTTTGCTTCGCGAATGCTCGTCAAGACGACTCTTTTGAACACGACGCCGTTCTTGAGGCACTGGCCGACGAGCCACGGGAGGTAGACGGCCGTGTTGATGCACACGCTCATGAACTCGCATCCAGAGTCGTGACCCGGAATGACTTCATCCTGGTTCAGTTCACGATAATCAGGGAGCACTGATTTATACCAGGGGTTTGCCGAGAAGAGTGGATCGGCTGGATGGTAGCCAGGAGCTGCCTCATCCTTTAGTCTTCTATAAACACGGGCCTCTATAAACGATACATCATTAGCAGTGAATATGGGACACAAGGAAAGATAGAAATCATTACTCTGGAAGTGAATTCCCGCTTCAGGAACTTCTTCCGTCAAGCGCTTCAGCTCTGGCCAAGTGCGGCGCTCCCATCTACTATTCTCATCTTCTGCCATTCTATTTGCAATGGGTTAATTCATCATCCAAATTGTACATGTTGACGATGGGGAATAGAATCGTAGCATGACATAGGATCACACTCACGGCAACACATTTGCTCCAGCCCAAGGTGAGGCATATTCAATGTCATAATCGCCGGGCATGTGCTTTGCAACCACGGTGACCTTGTTGGCCTTGCTCCTCGAAAGGAGAAGCGCAGAAGTGAGACCGCTTACGCCAGCTCTGTAGCAAAATATCTTTGTCAATGTATGCACGCATGGAATACATTAGTTGAGGCTCCAAGTCTCACCCTGCAACGACGATTACATTCACCATTGTGTTTGGGAATATCGCAATGAGTAAGAATTGAACAATTAAATCAGAATGGCAATTCTATCCGTGAGCAATCATGAGCTCTGATATATCGCGTGTCTCACGGTAAAGAGATTCACATATAAGCGCACTGATAACGTTATGGAGTCGTCGAGTTGCGATTGCGGAGTCGGCGTGACTCCAGCGGATCTCTCCCCGCATTCAATCGAACCACCGTTTATTTAGTCATTGGGAGCATTTAGCATACATGTTGGATAACTTTTACGTCAAGAATTGAAGAGCAATTAGACGAGCCTTCAAGTGCCGATTCTTCAACGATGGTGGAATGCTTAGATAAGGCAGCGAGCTCGGATGGAACCAGGATAGAATAATACCGCGCGGGAGTTTTTTTGGCGTGTAAGCAGACTGCGAGGACGTCAATGCCATGTCTGTCCACTTACCGTTAGTGAATCTAAAAAAAAAAAAGAGATAAGATTCCATCGATGTGTTGTCGCAACTAGTTTAGCAAGACTTTTTGTTCCAGCTGTTCCGCGGCCAAGGATCCTGCCAGGATCAGTTGTTGGGTCTCACTCCGGAAGCTCCCTCCAGACATCCGACCTGGTGCTAGAACAAATAAAGAGCCAGGTTCCCAGCTGCATAGATTAATGAGAAAATATCGCCCTGTCCAGTTGCCGAGCGCCGTGGGTGATGGCTTAGCAAGAGCCCCAAGATTGTTGAGAACACTGTTGGTTCCCAAACACTGAGCAGTGGCCAATTCTCGCACAGATGACGTTGCCACGGCGATTATTCTGACATCCAATCTCACCAAGGCTTTTTTTAATTTTAAAGAGCAGCCTTTCATTTGACAATTCAGCTTTGTGGTAATGCGAACACGGAAAACAAGAGGGCGTTGCAGCTACACTAGAATTGCTGGGTTATGGATTCTTCGCTGTGGACCAATGGAAAGAACTGCATTGAGAGTGGGGGTAGGACAAGGCCCCTTCAAGAAATCAGACTGTTTCACAAGTTACCAAAAGCTGTAGAGTTAATTACGTCTACGAAGCACGGCATTCGTACAAGTACTTGGCAAATCATGGATGCAGCTCAACACACATCTGCAAGAAGTGGTCTTCTGTCGGAATCAAACTTGCCACCAACGAAACGAGTCCAAAAAGGGGGAGGTCTAGTCTGGATGATGAATCACCAATGCTCTCCCCCCTCGTCTCATCTGTGCTGCAGACGGACCTTAGCCCAGCTGCTGGTTGATGTGGCGTCGTCGACACACACACACGCACACACAGTTGAGATTAAGTCGGGCCCTAATGAAATGTCCCATCCCGTCCACGTGGTCAGCTATCATCCGCCCGGAGGGTTGCCAGACAGATTTTTTTTGTCCCAACATAACGTGTAGGGAGCATGCAGATAGAATGCTACTCGCCTGATATTCCCATTGTTTGCTGTTCACGGCTGTCCCCATTAGTGCCAAGGACACCAAAAGAGGCGAGAGACATTTCATCACCGCAGCTTGTACGACGTACTCGTACCTGCGTGTGGTGCGTTAATAACAAATGGCAATGGGACACGGCCATATCGGGATGCGTATAGTGAGGTACTTGTGTATACTCTGTGGTGGTTGTGGGCAACAGGAGGTGCATGTACCACCAGTCCAGTTGGCAAATCCTTGGGGGTTGGCAAATCTCCCGCCTGGCTGTTCACTGGTTGCACGACGTTGAGATGACGGGGGCCGTTGCATTCGCGGCCACTTGCGGTGGCACTGGCCATCTTCCCGAACTGCCGTAGCATCTCGTACTGTGAATGCTCGGCCCGGCCTTTCAAGGATTGGCGGAGAGTATCTTGGTTAGGTTGCTTGCATGATGCTTATCCGAAGCGGGCGTTGTGCTGGCCAGCGAAAAGCTGCTCTGATCGGATGGGGATTCGTCCTGATACAATGTTGCTGGCAAAGTCGAAAGGCCATGGGGGCTTTGGAGAACCCCGAGCTCGAAGGAATGCGCAAAGAAGACGGCGCGTAGAAAGACGCGGCAGGCCTTGTCACCCACCAGGCACAGCATGACACAGGCGGGCATGTCCAACGTGTCGTAGCACAGCACGGAGCAATGCAATGGGAGGTCACAGTACCAATGCAGCGATGACTTGTCGCCTGCAAATTGGGATTTCGGGCGAGGCTCCAGAGCCAACACGGCGTCGGGTAGAAGTACATGTGCCTTTCTGCCAAAGAGGGTAGATGATGTTCAAGCCGACCAAGCCAGATGTCGACTTGAGCCCACTACAAGCGAGACGGACCAAGTTCGAGAAAGCAAACAAGACGCACACAGATGCCACTAGCACGAGCCTGTAAGTCGAGCGTACATGTACTGCACTGCAGCATTCGCGCAGCCTGCTTTGGCGAGCTCTCTTCCAAGGCCAAACTTGGCCACGATGACGTCTCTTCGGCCGGTTCCAATCTCTAGGCTCAGAGATTGACCGTCGATGAGCTGGCTTGGGTTGCAAGGTTGCAAGGCTCGCGAGGTTTTGCAAGTCTGAGTGGCTGATCTGCCTGGGTTGCCAGGCCATGACGCAAAGACCTCCAAGGGATCGAATCGCAGCAGGGAGCAAGAGCGGCATCCCTGTCGAAAAAGGAAGCATGCCCTTAACGCTGATAATGCAGGCGCCTGTGGGAGTTGGATGACACACTGTACAGCCACGGACGCAACCCTGTCAAGCCTGTTTTTCCCTTTTCCCTTGACCCTACTCGTAGCTGATGAGCGGGCTCCTAGCGTGGGGCTTGCTGTCGCGGGTATATTCAACCGCTGGGCGACTCCGTTTGCCCAACGGCGAGTACATGCAAGGTACGGAGACAGGATGGTGGTCAGAAAGGGATCGAAGACATGCTCGTCCGGGACAATCAGCACTTGCTTGCTTCTCCTGTCTTGCCTTGCCATTGACTGCAATGGCTTCCTCGTTTTCACGTAGCCTCGGGTAGCTGTCTCGGTATCGCAGGTATCAGCAGCCATCTGACGAATACGAAGTCTACTGCGGGGGCAATTCATGGTTCCTCAGTGATACGAAGGCACGCGCATGAGCAACAGACAGACTGGGCATCTCGCAACATTTCTCCTATGCACGCACATGTAGTCATGCCGTAGCGCACACAAGAGCCACAATGGGCACCTAGACAGCGACCGAGACGCAAATGGATCGTTTGTCGTGGACAGAGACCAACTGGAGAAGCGCTGTCGGCGGACCACCGGCTTTGCGCATGGGGTCGGCCGTAACAAAAGGCTGGGGCTTGCTCCATTGCGGCGTCGAGGTTTTGCTTGTACCAAGATAGTGCTTGCTGGACTGACAGGTAGCTCACTTTTGCATCAGCAAGTGGCATTCGGGTTGACGCCCCCTGTTGAGTGGTTTAGAGTATTAGAGTCCCTTTTTTTTTTCTTCCCCTTCCCTCTTCCATCTCCCATGGCCAGTCTATGGAATCAGCCGGCGATGGTCAGCCGAGTGATTAGTCGTCGAGGGCGGCTTGCTCCAATACTTGTACACGTACATGTACTATGTACGAGTACATGCCCGTCTGTGCGGCGATGCATCCAGTCCCTGTCTGTTCGAATCAAGGCGTCTTAGTGATCGGGATGGCGTCGAGATCGGGCTATTGTGTGTACTCCGTACTGGCGACTCCACCCGGACGGAGGGTACCTGTTCGTCTAAACGTCAGTCAAGCCACCCAAGAATGGTGGATCCCGACTAGAGAAGAACATGTCTCACCTAGGGATCGGGAGAAGCAATGTCAAGTCTCACAAGCGGAGCGAATAGCGGGACGAGAAGTGCGGCCTTCGTCACCTGTTTCGCTCGCTAGCTCCAGCTCTAGGCCCTCGAAATGAGAGAGCGCGGCGCCGAGCAAAGCAAATTGCAGCGAATGGCAGCAAATCCCAGCCATTGCTCGCCACGGCCGCGCACGGGATCGTAAGGGTGTGCTGGAGGTGCTGAAGGGGGCTGGAAGATGGAGGCAAGGCAATATGAGGCAGCATCAAGGCGTCGTGAGACTTGCGCGGAACTCGGAGTAAGGAGCTGCCGTTTCCCCGAGGAGATGTCCAGTATGTACATGTACGAGTACTGCTCCCTCCGCGTGCACGAGGTCGATGGCAGCCCGCACAGGTACAGGTACGGGTGCAGGTACATTGATCACGATATCAATCAATAGCTCTGGAGCGGCCACCTCGCTGGAGCATGGGCTATTGCATGTGCTGTAGCATGTGCTGTAGCATGAAGTGACATCTCAACCCGGGCTTGGACGATTGGAGAGCACCAGACACGAATTGTGGCTGCGCGGTGGCAAGCCGCAAGACTCTGGACTGGCAGCAGGCGTCCACGAGACTTGGCCATGACACCTCCCGCAGACGCTGCTACTGCTAAGCGGGCCGCTGTGAATGGTTCGAGATGGGCCATCTGATTCCTTTTTTTATTTCTCATGCATGCTAGTGGCAGAAAATGCTCGGTTTGCCAGAGCCATTCATAAACCACCGCCGGGCATGACCGGGCTGTTATTAGCCACTGCAATGTATCTGTACCGGGGATTGGAGCCAGGAACCGGCTGCGACCTTGGCTGCTGGGATGTACCGGGACTTGAATGACTTGAAGGACTTGGCTTGACGCGTCCATAACGTATTGACAGCACGGCGCAGCAGAGTACAGCACAGCAAAAGCGCGGGCAGGCCAAGACACAACCAACGTACAGGTACACGTATGTAGCTATGAATATATACATTGTGCCTTATCTATTGGCGCATGGTGTTTACAACTCATCGGCGTACGCAATCATTGAGGCATTGACACACTCAATGGCAGCCCGGCAACTGCATGTAAGCTCTATTCTAGTCGCCTGGGCGCTGTCAGAGGCTGTTCAGCCACAAGCAGCACGGCGCGAGTAGGGCAGAGACTGGCGGTCCGCACTGTAGACCCTCTAAGGCTCTAAGGCTCTAAGCCCTGGGGCTCTAGGGGAATTGAGGGGGGACACGGAGTCAGGGCCTGGTCCGGTCCTATTCAACGAGCAGCAGGGGACAAGCCGAGCCTGATCAATGCTTTTTTCCATTCATGTTGCTCTGCAGTTGACCGACCCCTGCCCCCCCGCTGTGTTTTCTCTTTCCGCCCATGTATATGCAGTCTGGTGGTTTCTGTTCTGTATACGATGCGCTACTTCTGGCTGTTGGCACATGATCCGGACACTTCTTGATAGAGCGAGTGGTACCTCGTACGGGTACGGAGTCCGGAGTTATTGGATGGATGTCTTGGTATCAATACAGGTACAGGTACAAAGACTTCGTACGAGTGCAGGCACTTGCACTTTGTCGCGGCCCAGGGGCCTGGACAGGCCGAGCACAAGTCCCGCCTCCCTGGGTCCCAAGCCCTGGTACTTCGTACGGAGCAAACGACACTCAAAAACTGCTTCACTAAGAGAATACGGGTCCAAGTATTACGAGGGCGGAGAAACACCCCGGATGAAGACAAATAAAAAAAATAAAGATACCGTACAGTAGGCAGGGCAGCTCGCTCTCTCTCTCGTACAAGTATGCAACTGCAGTCATATCAGAGCTAGCCGCCGCTTCCCAGCACGTGCAGCGCAGATGCAGAGGTGCCTACATGTATACACGTACAGCACAGTACATGCGGTACACTACAGGAGGTACTTGTAACATCGTTGAGAGTCTGGCCCATCCTACCTATTGAAGGTCCATGTCGTGCAGTGCATGAAGCAAGTCTGGTCGAGTTGCTTTAGTGAGCTCGTGGCCTGGTATCGCTTCGCTGTGATTGCAGCGCTGCACGTACTTGTACCGCTCTTGCAGTAGCAGTACAGTCGAGGCCAATTGTCCGCCAGTCATTGCCGACTTGGCGCTGCAGAACGGCATGTACATGTACATCCTTGCCAAAGGTGCTAGTACTACTAGGTACAGTACAGCACAGTATCTTTATTAGGTAGCTCCTTTGGTGCCTAGAGTGCTGTGCTGTCCTATGGCAATATGGGAATAAACGGATGGATGCCACAGAATGAATCAAATCAATGCCCAAAACACATTTAGCCCCAGCAAAGAAACGACAAGAAGTTGCAGCATTTGATTGATCTATTCTTATGTATGCACTTGTACTAGCACCCTCTGCCGACTTGCCCAACTGGGACTAACGCCCTCGACTCCGAAAATTCTCCCACGCAGGCCCGTTGGCGCTAAAACTGGCCCCGGCAGCTCCAGCGCACAGGGCACCTGGTGCCACTTCAAGTGCTCAAGTGCCCCGTACCTTGGCAGCGACTGCAGCAGCACAGCGCCACCAGGTAGCGCTACAAGAATAGCGCCATGTACCTCTACCAGGCAGGCCGGGTCCCTCTACCAGGCCCCTCTACCAGGCCCCTCTCTAGCGGCCGGATCAGCGCCCACAGCGCCCCTCTGCAAGTGCCTATCGCTGCACCCTCTATCCGCTAAATTACGTCGCTGCCGCCTCCCTGTTTTCCCACTTGAACCCTACCACTTCACATTTGATCTTTTCTTTTTCTCGGAGGGCCCTTTGATTCTTTTTCTGCACGATGCTGGCCAAGTCCAAACGATAGTCTGACATTGCATCCTCTCTGCATTCTAGAATCACCAATCGTTTTTCTTACTGACCCTCGTTTTTCTCCCTTCCTTTTCCTCCAGCTTTCTTTTTGTCGTGCTGCTCTACGGAGTACTCGCCTGGATTTGAGGCCTCTCACATGCCGCGCTGAGGCGGGACTAGGATTCATTCCAATTCCACTTCCTCCAAAGGCACAAACAAACCCCGGCCTGTCCGCTTCACAAATTGCAACCGCCTGATCCTGTCGACGCGCCTCGTGGCATGTGTTTCGCATCTGGACCCCTTTGTGCTTTATGCGTGTCTGCCGGTTCAAAAGCCTTAAACGACCATGATGCTGCTTCACGCTTCACTTGATCTAGCCATATCGATTCAGCACACCCACACCAAGACGACTCGCAAGTAAACCAAGAGGGCTTTCCACCCTCGAGGTGAAGCAACCACCACAATGGCTATGTGGCCTTTTCGCAATAGAGGCGACAAGCGCGCTGCGACAGAAATCCCTTCTGCTCGCAATGTAGCAAAGTCAGCCGCCGTCAGGCCTAGCCGCGATGCGCCGAGATTCAGCTTCTCGCCTGATCGTCAGGACGCAATCCAGGTCGATCGAGCCCAAGAGCCGGCAGAAGAAAATACGAATGCGCCCAATCCCATTTGGCAGAACCGGGTACCAACCCTGCACCACAAACGAAGCGGAAACCAACCTTCGAGGAGGAAGAGCAGCAAGCGAAAGAGACATGACCACAACCGGGAGGCAGAGATCAAAGCCATGAGTGCCTTTCCACCGGCACGAGCAACTACCGATACGTTTGCCACTACTCGAAGTACAAAACGTGATAATAAGCGAGCAAAGACCTTGCCGGCCAGGCCACCTGCCAGGGCACCTTGGGACAGCCCTACATCTGACGCCTCGCTACCTCTCCCCATCTCAGTTGAATCCCGCCTGTCCTCCGATTCCAATTATTCGTCTTATCGAGTAACTGCCTTAGATTCTCTCGCACCCAGACCAACGTTAAGATATCAAGGAAGCGCTCGACTGCTCCCGTCCCGTGCTTCTGGGCTTGCACGATCGGGCTCTCAGAAAAAGAGGCTCGCTGCCCTCGACGAGGAGACGGTCAGGGCGCATAAGCGCATTGATGAGCTGGCCGACGATTTCGATGCCGGCGAATTGCGTGAGCTCATGGAAAGGGATGCCAGGAGACGGGAACGAAACAAGCAGCATGAGCGAGACAGAGCGGAGAGGAGATTAGCACGAAAGGCTGAAAAGCAAAAGAAAGAGGAAGAAACCGCCAGGGAGAGGGGGACTCCGTCTCCCGAGAATCTCGAGCGTGGTGTCATGGGCCGAGAACTTGGTCTCGGCATCGATCCCCCGTCAACCGTAGTGACATCCTCCAAGCAACGGGTTTCTCCAGAGCCAATGTCTGATGTCGAGGAGTATTCCCAGAAGCCTCCCAAGGGCTTCCAGGCGGAGCCCCTAGGGACATTCCACAGGGTAGATACGGCACCTCGTGAACCTGAACCTACCCAAGCTCCCGAGAGATTTCCTCAGATTCCTCGAATGTCAGATGAGCGTCTTCCCACCGTATTACCTGCTGTTATTCGGCTTGAGGGCAACATGTTACCCAAGACGTCGACATCTGGGTCAAACTTTGATTCTGACAAGGAAAAGACATCTTTGGCAATGGACGATGATGTCACGACACGGAAGGGATCTGAGACCAGCAGCAAGACTAACCGCATATCGTTCTCTACCTTGCTTAGATGGGGGAGAAGTCGCCGCAACTCGGGCGGTCCGTCTTCGTTCTCAAACACCTCGCGCGAAGAAATGTCCATGGCTGCCCATGTGGCGCAAGCGAAAGCGAGAAGCCTTGAGTCACCCGGGTCGTCATTTTCCGGCAACTATCTATCATCCAAGCCAGGCTCAGGCCCACCGAAGCGAATGAAATCCCGCTTCCGAGAAGATCTACCAGAACTGCCGCTATCACCCCCTGGATCCCGCCTTCAATCTCCCGAAGCAGATGCCTCGCGCCCAAGCGTTTCCGAATACAGATCTGCCGCTGGTTCAGAACCGATAACTATCCATCACCCCATTTTGCGAGACGATACCCCAACTTCCGGCCATCGTTCCATTGACATTTCCCAAGGACGTGCGTCGAGAGAAAAGATGTACGGCAGCCACTCAGCTGAGCCCCATCTTTCCATGTCCCTGGCATCTGTCGACTCAGAAGGCTCGTGGCTCTCAGGAAGAGTCGGTAGCCAAAGGAGCCAACGGATGTCATCTATTCGTGATAGGATTCGATCCCGACAACAAGACCGAGAAGCCAGGGCAGATTCTCCTGCCAACAGCGCACGCGATGATCTTGAGATTACCGAAGACGACTACATGTCACGCCTGAGCCCCGATCCAACGGCTCTAACATTCAACACTCGTCTGTCGGGCGAGGGTCGTCCGAGCAGCGATGGAGAAGAGCTCATGGAAGAAGGCGAGGTCCGGTGGGGGGCTGTTGGAGCTCAACCGCAGTTTGTCTCACACGCAAACAACCGCGATACCATTCGCAGCCGCGAAGGCTTGCTTAACATCGACTCGGGAGACGAGGAAGATTTCGAAGCTCCCATTTCACCCATTTCTCCAATTACCCCGAGCATTGACGAGAAGGTCGACCTAGAGCGCGCCACAAGCGTGCGAATGGATCCTGGCCATGCCCGCAACTTCAGCGCTGGAAGCGCGAAGCTGTTGGACATACACCCACGAGCATCTATGGATGGCAAGAGGAGGAGCCAAGAGAGGCCTAATGGCGTGTAAGTTGATGCTTTTGTGATGCTAATGATTCCAACAGTCGAAAGAGTTCCCCGAATCCAAATGAGAGAGAAAAAAACGCAAAAAACAGAAAAGCAAAAGAGGAGTACCGTTTGATGGTTCCAGTCTTTATCTGGAACCGCCATGGTGCACCGTTGATGACTTTCCTTTGTACCACCTTATAACTGACCCGAGTCACTCTCTTATTTATTTTCACTCCTTACATGATGACCGAAAAACGATTAAAACAACATTTAAAAAAGCTGAAAAATCTATACAAAACGAAACCAAAAATATACTGCTAAAATGGGGATCTCTTCGACTTCGGAATCATCGGCATCTGATATTGCACATCGAACCACCTTTGGACCTTTTGCTTCTTGGCAGACGTCTCGTTGTACATTACAACCTTTGACGAACTATGACCGGCGTTGGGCTGCTGCGTTTTGTTTTTTCTTATTCCCAAGTACTTTTTTACAGGCACATATACCAGATTTGATACCCACTCTGCCGAAGGGGTCTATTTTCCCGACTCTTTCGCAGCTCGTCTTGTGTTTCGGGGGGAGGCTGCGTCGTCCCGGAAGCTTGGGTATCCGGGACCAAAAAATGATGAGCATTTACAAACGAAATGGGACGGTTCTTTTGCATGATGGCTGATATCTGCTTCTCGACTACTTTTTGTTGGTAGGCTGGTTGTGATATTTATACAATCTGTCCCTCAAGTAGGGAGGTGGAATTGAGCTTTCAATTTGAACCGTTGGACGATTTAAAATACAACAGATTGAAAAAAAACTTACTGGGAAAACAAAAACTTATAGAGGCTTCATTCTGCAGGGCAGGTTGATACTATTGATCAAAATCTTGCCATTTTTTAATTGCGATTTTTGGTAGTCATTTTGACGGAGTGATTTGTATATATAGGATGCCACTTTGTTGAGCATATGGCAGTTGAGAACGATGAAGTATCACGGTGGAAAAATACATCATTGCGATTAAAGATTTGAGTCCCTATTTCTTTCCATTTCCTCTTCATAATGTCGGTTTTTTCTCTTCTTCCTCTTCTTCCTCTTCTTCCTTTTGCTAGATTTGCTCCAGCATAGTGCCTTGGGTTAAAAAGGAGGGGGGGCCAGTGAAGCTGAAGATGTTGACTTGATGTGAACTCTCGGCTCCCATAGCAATGCAGTTGCGGGATATGGCTCTCTCAAGTGCCGGCCGATAGTCAGGTGGCAACCATAGAATGTTTTTCCCATTCCAAGTTAACCATGCCTGATCAGAACTAATACCATATCCTTCAGTCATGTGTTGGTAGTCGTAAGCAATTTCGGAACCGATGAATTTCTCTGCCTGGGCGATGAAATTGTCAAGGTTTATGCGCCCATGTTGCGTGAGAATATACGGCGACTCGATGTCAAAAGAGGGCAGGAAAAATCGACAGCATATCTGCAACTTTACCTTTGGTCCCCCATTTGACACTATCCACAATCTGTGACGCTGAGGTTCCGTGAAAAGCACCTTCTGACTATCGTCAGAGACCGCAATTGACGGAGAATAACTATATGTTTCAAAGTAGAAACGGTCAGATTCACAAGTTCCACATCGGTCCTCTTCATTTTCATCTGCCCAAGCTGCTACCCAATCTGGAGCCTTATCCATCCATACTTCCTCGCCTGTCGATAAGCGGTATACCGTAACACTATTTTGCTTAGACAATGTGACAAGATACTCTGCATTGTTAGAAAATGCCAGACGAGATACACCCCCTCTCTCGTGATGGAATGTCGAATGCAGAGTTATTTTATCCGCGGTGGCATTCCATACCGTCACCTCATATGCTCCTACTTCGTAGGTCCCGGGCCAGGATGCAATATATCTTCCGTCAGCGGACCATGCTCTCTGCATTAGGATTTCTCTTGGGATTGTATGAGAAAGTGAAGTTACACTACCAGAGGCAATATCCCACACTCCAAAGTTAAGCTCGAAAACGTCGTAAAGATGGACGTATTTGGAATCTCGAGAGAATCGCGCGTTGTGAAAATCCCATTCTGGGGGGCCGCCTTTACGAGGTTTCTGGAGCGTACTCATCTTGCGGCCAGTTTTCGCATCCCATATTCGGATGCACGACCCGAGGCTGACTGCTGAGACGAGGTTGAAGTCTGTTGAAAACGTGATTTCGTTGGGAGGGGCTTTAGAATCAGTGTCGAATTCCCAATCAGTATATTCAGTTAGATCATAGATTTCAACGCTGCCGTGCTGGAACGCGACAACCAGGTTTTTTGCATCCTCGGACCACGCCAGTCCGATGAAACTGCGGCCCTGGTGCCAGTGCAGTTCATGTTGCCTCTGGCCAGTGGCTACATCCCACACGCGAACAAGGCATTGAGGTTGAGAATCTTGGGCCTCACCATAGCCCACTGCAATGAGCCTAGAGTCTTTCGAAAATTCCACAACCTTGACCTTCCATAAATCGCCGTGCTCGATAGTCTGAGTCTTTTCTTCTGTAGCCAAGTCCCAAATTTCGATGCCTTTTCGCTGAGCATGACGAGTCGCTATAAGCTTAGAGTCGTGTGAGAAGCTGAAACAGTAGTAGCCATTTTCTTCTGGTTCGTAATAATTATCAAATATCGACATCTTCCTTTCCAATGTACCGTCAGCCACCTCAAATACTTCCATTGTATGACTCCCGACTGCCAAGAACCTGGAGTTATTTGACCACTTCGCCGGCATTATGGACTGGTCGGTTTTTGTTAAACTCATATCGTTGGCCACGTCGCACACTTGAACGCCTTGGTGTGTCTTCCAAGCAGTCAACTTTCCATCATTTGAAACCAAGCCGTATCCAGAATCCGGCCCACAGACTTCGTGGATCACGGCATTTGAATCCAAGTTCCATATTTGAATCCGATTCCGTGTGACTGTCAGCGCATGCTTCGAATCGGAAAATACCGCTCGCATAACCTCTTCTGCGTGCTCGAGTTCTTGGACTCGCTGTCCTGAAATCATATCCCTAATTTCAACATTTTTTGTTTTGGAACGTAAAATCAAGAGATTCGTGCCACTGGAAGCAACTCTTGGCCAATCGGCCTCGATTGTCTGCAGAAGCGGACTCCAATGGTTCTCTTGTGCAGGAGTGGATGTTATCCAAGAGGAAAGCGTGCCCTTGAACTGAGTCCGTACTAAACTTTTCGTAGGGCTGAACAGAAGTGCAGATGCATATATTTGCATCGGGGCACTCTTCATAATCTCGGCGTGATATTGCATGAATCGGCTAGCATCATAAATGAACTCTTGAAGCTCGTCTTTTACAGAACGTTTCTGCTACAGTTAATTTTATATACTTGTGAGACAAAAAGAGAAGGATTACTACTGTAGACACACCTTTAGCAATTTATGAAGTTGTTTAACATGACCAATGGTACTCGAAAGATTCCGCGTTAAACTCAGCGCCTCAAGCCAGTGGAGAAAGTGATTCTTCAAGAAGGACAAGATTTTCTTCTCGAGGCCACTTAGGGAAAATTGATTGTCTGTGGTGCCATATATTTCACACAAATGAGTGACCCAATTGCTGCAGGAATAGAGAATATGATCCAGAGGGTTGGAATTTGGCGGGTGAATATCATCGATAAGAATCGGATGTTCTAGACTGTATATATTCTCTCGTAGTGTGTGTTCCATAGCTGTTAATGAATTTGAAACTATGTCATAGTGAATTCTCCCTGTTCCATGTGGGAAAAGGATAGATCGTGATAAACTGTCGCTGGCTAGATATTCCTTTGCCGATGAGTGTATTAAATACACCTTGTCGTCCCGAACAGCTAAAAACAATCCGCAATCCTTTATTAACTCTTTTATTTGAGCCTTTAGATCATCCTGAAACTCTGCTATAGTTAAGAGTTCATTAAGATGCAGGGGCCGATATGCCAATGTTGCAATGGCTAGTATAGTTCGACGACATAGCTCAGGGCATTTCCCGTTCAGTTGAGAAATCCGCCCAAGCATGACCGTGGAGAGAAGAGTTAGGTCCTCGGGCATCTCATCTTGGATTGTTGTGACATTTTCCCTCCTGGGATCTGCGGTCGGCGAGTTCATGTCTTTGATCAAAATCCAGGCGGTCCCCTGGCTGGAGATACCTGCAACGGAGCTTTCCCTCGAGGATCCTTGCTTGTCGTTGAATTTTCCCAGGGTCTACCAAATTTTCAAAATTGACTTTGGGGTGATATTTTGAATCGTAGAATTGGAGAGATATTCTTTTGGAGATGGAATGGCGGGGTTGGATTTCCCCATGAAGACATGATGAAGGCGACTAAGAGTTGGTCTGGATGCGGAGTGATGCTGGGCTCTGGCCAATAATACCAAATATAACCTGTAGAGTGCATGCATGTAAGCACAAATCCTGTAACCGAATAATCCTTCGCAGCGCCATCCGTCCTCTGTCTACAGTCAGCGCTGATTGCATGGTTGTTACATATAGATTGGGGGAAGGGCTAATACATATTCAGCGCCCCAAGTTGGCTAACCAGCATCCCAACTACTGCGACGAGTTTAAATACTGTAACAAGGCGCAGATGAAATATATGTGTATTTAGGTAGATACAGGGTTCCTCAGATACCCGCTACTGCCACTACCATCGCTACTTTCTACTATTACCATAGATTTATCGAATATCTGCTATCATCACTACTTATGTAGTAGCTTCAAATTTAAGACACAGGATGCTTAATAGTAGGTTTCTAGATAAATGCTATTCCGAAAATACCTATGTAGTTTGATCGAGGTTGAGTCATAACAGTGAACATCGTGACGCAGATGAACCAAAACGTAGTGTGTGAATCCCAAGGATCACAGTGGAATAATATATGATTGCGCTCAAAGATATCTTCATTTTCAGATGCATTTGTCTTACAGTGAAAACCCTAGTTCTGGAACCTCCATTTAGTAGCCCCAAGATTGAAGAATAAGCCCAGAACCGCTGACATATGACAATCAGTTCCTCAAGCAAATAGAGCTGCACCACGAGGTAGGCCAGGCTCTCAGGATGCGCAAAAAGAAGAGTAAGTTGTGACCCCCAACAGTTTACAGGACATTAAGTCAATTATTCTCTTTCAAAAAAAAATTTCTGCGGCACGCCAGATATTTGACTGGCTCGTGACAGTGTCTGTGACTATAGAAGGGGCTGCCACAACGGGCACTGCAAAGAGCGATTCCGAGTTTAAAAATACGACCCAAACTTTAATCGAGAAGCTGAAGTCGTCGAACCGGGAAATAGGAACTCTGAAAGTCAAGGTAACTACATGTAAGCTTGATTTTCGGTCGGAGCTGTCGCTGGCAAAGACTTAGATCCTGGATGCTGACCTAGATAAGGCAACGGCAATGCTATAAACATGTCCGACATTTGTTTGGACTTGGTAGAAGCGGATGCCGTGCGGCGCTTGATCACGAATTTGAATCAGACTGGGATCCTGGGCGATGTAATAAAGAAACACTCTGAGACTAGATCCGTCGGCCATGGCATTGGTTGTTGTAGTAGCGTCAGTGTGGGTGGCATTTGGACTCTCACTGGTTGGGGATTGGGGGCTGTCGTTCTGATCGGCAGTATTACCGCGGCTTATACGGGTAAAAGGTCGTGGGATCATAAAACGTCTAGAGATCGAATCCGCAAGACTAGGTGAACATCGAATCCTAATGCAACTTTATTCTGGGGATGCGTGGCTGACCAGATGTGCAGGCAAGGTGGACTTCGACAGCTTTAGGGAAGCATTGAACAGGGTCGTAGCATTCCTAGTGTGTCAATTCATCGTCGCTGCGAGAGCCGGTCCTTATAAGGACATGTGGGACTACTACTTGATGATGTTTGGCCTGGATTTTTGTGACTTCAATAAGGAAGATTACGGCAAGGCGCCTCTGGCCCAACGTGTTGATCATTTGAAGCGGACATTTGAGGAATTTACTGAAAATATAGACTGGATAAATGAACATGAGGGTTTGGGTCTCGAAAGGGGCGGAGACTCGAATGCGCAAACTGCATAATAGCTTTTCTCTACATAACGCTGGTTCGTTAACATCATATTATCTCATATTATCCAGTCCCGTAGATGATACTATTGGATTGTAAAGCACTGCATGTAGAATATAGATACCACACGGTAAGCTCATTCGAATTGAAATAAAAAAAATAATTGTCGCCGGATTTAATTTTTTTTAAGTTTCATGCGATTCTAAAGCGCTATTTCTATAGTTATCTTAGAGAAATGGGATCATTATACATGATAGGAGTTATTTATTAGGCTTATGGTCGACAGGAAGGGTAAATTATCATGGCGGAATAATGCATGAATATACCTAAAGATTTGAGCCCGTATTCATCTGCTACTACACGCCTCCATGCTATATAGTGCCCTAATCGCATCATATCCTAAAATTAGGACTTCATCGTTTCTCGATTTCTCCTAAACTTCTCCCTTGTTTGCGCTTACACGATGGTGATGATTGTCATATCAGTCGCACACACAATGATAAGGAAGAGAGGAGCGGTAACGGTCAAGAAGCCAGTCGCACAACAAAGCCTGTATTCATCTCCGAGCTTAACGGAGATTATCTTTCCTTGGCACACCTTGTGTAATGAGGCCATTGTTGGCCTTTTAAACTGTTAATGTTTGTGCATCATATACATGTATCCAGCGCTTACAGCGGGTGCAGCAATACTCTCACCTATGGAGGCCATTTAAAAGCCTACTCTTCGTGAAGGCTCACACTGTGTGCTTTTACAATAATCTTTGCCACAACCAAATTGCATATTCCATCTCTACTGCATTTGCGACTCCCGAAGAACTGATCAATAGCCTGTCTAGGACCAAAGATGCAGCCCAGATCTTACCAAATGGATATTCGGGTCGTAGATGCGGCCTCTAAATGTACATGTACAATGTACTCTGAATTCCGTTTAAACCCCTGCTCCATACCCATGCCAGCAACCTTGCCGGCCTGCATATTTGGCCAACATGTGTATAATTTGTTCCACCGGGCTGCTCTATTCGAGACACATTCAATGCAGGTTGTTATTGGCCGAAGCCCAGCGCTTAATACTACTCCGCATCATGCTTGGCTGCCTTGTGTGCATCTTCATCTCGTCCTCATATTCTGATATCGAATTCTATTTTTCTAAACTCAATCGCACCTAACAAGGATTACCACAGTAGGATCTCTATTATCTATGCGTAAAGCACTAAGAGATTGGCGCGATAGGCGCAAATCCTCGGGAAAGGGCTCCGTTGCAAGCACCTCTGGCGGCAAAGTCCAGGCCTCCTCCACTCCGAATGGCAACGTGAAATCAGCGGCCGTAGAGCCTGAAGTACCAGTGGCGAAAGCTCCCATCACCCCATCCGAGAGCATCTGGAACAGCGCTTATGATACACTGAAAGCCGATGAACCAAAATTGGTACGAGCATATGAGAAGATCTTGTCTTTAAAGCTGAATTCGAGCTCTGTGTCTCTGGAGCCCGCGAATGTGGAGAATACCATCGACAATGAAAGCGTTCTGGTGAGAAGAGACCAGATGCACAAGTTAATCAATGAGGGTTTGAGCAAAACATTCCGAGAGGCGAATATCAAGAACGACATGGGCACAGTTATGCAAGTCGTCAACACTACCAAAAAATTAGTGAGCGATGCAATCAAGGACATGCCACAAGCTGCTCTTCCTTGGGCTCTAGTCTGTGTTTCCCTCTCAGTAAGGCAATGCCACGCACAACCGCCGGCAAGAAGCATTAAAATGCTAATTCTCGTGAACAGATCTTGGCCAACCCGATATCGCAAACCGAAGCTAATCACACGGGCATTGAATATATTGGAATCACGATAAAGTGGTATTGGGAGCAAGCTGTATTACTTTTTGACGACAACTCAAAAGATCCTTCTTTCACTGGGGTCCAAAGTGAGCTGCGAATGGCATTTATCGACTTTTACAAAAAGCTTCTGCGATTTCAGATGAGAAGTATCTGTAACTATTACAGGCATCGGGGTTTCATTTTCCTACGAGACCTCGTAGAGCTAGACGACTGGAATGGAAGTCTGCAGTCTATTCGAGCAGACGACACTTCTCTTCGCAAGAAAGTCAAAGCATTCCTGAGCCTTGAATCGGAGTCACATCTTAGAGTTATAGCCCATCACACCAAGGCACAAGCAAGGCATCAAAGGACTCAAGAGGATCAACAGTGCCTTAGAGATATACGAATCACGGATCCTCGTGCTGACATGAGACGCATTGAAAACACCAAAGGAGGTTTATTGCAAGAATCATACCGCTGGATCCTTGAAAATCCGCAATTCCAGACTTGGCGTGATAACGATGATAACCGTTTGCTCTGGCTCAGAGGCGATCCTGGTAAAGGGAAAACAATGCTTCTCTGTGGTCTTGCCCAAGAATTGATGCAACAATCAGGTTCGAGTCTAGTCACTTTCTTTTTCTGCCAGGCCACAATACCCAGCATCAATAATCACATAGCAGTCCTACGCGGTCTTATATGGCTGTTGGCCGACCAGCACCCTTCTCTGATATCCTACATCAGAAAGTCATATGATACCGCTGGAAAAGCCCTGTTTGATGAGGGAAATTCCTGGTACATATTGTCAGAAATTTTCAACAATATGTTGAGGGACAAGGAGTTGCCACCAGTATATATCATTATCGATGCCCTTGATGAGTGTACTACAGGTCGCGTGGAGCTCTTACGTCTTATTCGAACTGTTTCAGTGTCATTGAGCGCCAAGTGGGCAGTATCCAGCCGCAACTGGCCTGAAATTGAACAAGAATTAATTGAGGGGATGAATCTCAGCCTCGAAGTCAATGCTGCACTCGTCGTAACGGCAGTAAATGCATACATCTCCCACAAGGCATCACAAATACCCTTCCTAAAGCAAGATGATGAATTAAAAGAGGGAGTTTGCCGTCAGATGCGAGAGAAAGCTAACGGCACATTTCTCTGGGTTGCAATTGTCTTTGAACGACTGAATTCCGAAAGCGATGCTTATTACGATGACACTTTTGATGTGATGGCAATACTAGATGAGATGCCCGAGGATCTAACTAATCTGTACACAATTATGCTTGAGAGAATTTCTCAATTGAAAGGGAAAGGCCCCGGTCTATGTCGAACTGTACTGGCTATCGCAACATTGGCGTACCGGCCCCTCCACCTTAACGAGCTCTCAACTCTTGCAGGGTTCCGGGGTAATCTGAAGAACCTGCCTCAGTTGAACAGGTTAATAAAGGATTGTGGTTCATTTTTAACGGTCCGAGAGAACCACATTTACTTTATACATCAATCTGCAAAGGAGTATCTAGTCAGCGATCTCTCCTCGCAAGCTATCATTTCCCCGCATGGAATGAATGGAATTCGGTATAATATGGTTTCAAATTCGTTGAGCGCCATGGAGAATACACTACGAGAGGATATCTATGGACTGGAGAATCCTGGGATCCTCGCCGAGGATATTCGCCCACAGAGTCCCAATCCTCTGGACCATTTTCTATATTCTTGCATTAATTGGGTTGCCCATTTGGTTGAAATATACAGCAGTACAGACGATCAGAGTCTCCTGGACAGTCTTGTTGATGAGGAAGAAATCTTACGCTTCTTGAAGAAGCACTTTCTCCACTGGCTTGAAGCGCTTGCCTTAACACGAAATATATCAACCAACATAACGCATGTCCAAAGGCTTTGTGAGTTTTTGAAGGTGAGACAAGTATTCCATATCTTACAAAGAATTATATGTCACTAACTACAGTAGCAACGCTCCGCAACTGATGAACTTCGAAAATTCATATATGATGCGACACGATTCATGCAATGCCATGCCCACTGTTTAGGAAATACTCCGATGCAGATATATTCATCCGCACTTCTGTTCAGCCCTACTCAAAGTTTGGTGCGAACGCATTTTATCGGCGAACTCTCTTGGATAAAGCACGTATCCAAGTCAGTAAAGGAGAGCAACTGGAGTCCTCGCCTACTGACAATCGAGAACGGAGGCCCAGAGGCAATATGTTCCAGCGGTACAAATCTCTTGGTACTGCATTCTTCCTCTAAAAATGTCGAAATTTGGGATATGGCTACAGGGAAGATGGTTCACACACTCAGCCACCCAAAAGTTGTTCATCATGCAGTATTTTCGAGCGATTCGAATTGCGTGCTGACACTTTCATGGGATCGATTTTATCGCTGGAATGTGAATTCCGGCACCGTGATACAGAATGTCGGCATTTGTGACTTTGTCGATGATCGAAATTACGCTGTTTCCAACGACGGGAAGTTCATAGCATCGTGCAGGTATTATGGGATGGATGATGACAGCGGAGTTCAGATATACCACGTTGTCGAACAGACTAAGCTGGAGCTACCACATACTGGTGAGGCCGGTTCAATGAACTTATTGAACTGGTCAAATAATTCCAGGTTCTTGTCTGTTTCAACGGAGCACTATACACGCATCTGGGAAATGCCCACAGGCAACGAGAAATTAAAAGTTCTTAACCATGATGGCAAGATTCGAAGAGTTCCCAGTTTTTCGGGCGATTCCAAGTTGATAGCTTTTTCTGTTGGGCAAGAATTTGAGATTTGGAGTTTGGAGACAGAAGAAAGGATCCTGACCTTCAACACAGAGCATCCAGGGGAAGTGGAATTTGTTGAGTTCTCCAAAGACTCTAGGCTCATTGCTGAGACTGGGTATCACAAGGGCAACAACGGGTGGTCTCAGCAAATTGTTCGTGTGTGGGAAGTAGCCACTGGTCTGAAGCAATATGAGTTGCGTATTGGTCCCAGAGAAATATCAGGAATGGCGTGGTCGGACGACTCAAAAGCATTAGCTGTGGCGTTCTCCGACAATATCGAAATATATGATGTTACTGAACATTCATACTGGGATTTCAACGTCTATGATAAGCCTTTATCGCGTCAAACCCAGTTTTCACCAACATTGATCATATTCTCGGTCAATTTCGAACTCGTGGCAATTGCTGGTAGATACCTCGCAATCTGGGACACAACAACCGGTAGCCTGGTTCAGACGCTCGAGGGGGTCAATACCCGCCATATTTGTGGATTGGGGTTTTCTAGAGATTCAAAGTCCATTTACACGTACTCAGAAGTAGAAGGCTTGCAAAGGTGGGACATTGCCTCTGGTAGTCCGATACATACGCTTCCCACCTCTCCAGTCAGTGGTCGGATGACCGGAATAGCATTTTCTTTTGACGGAAGATTTTTCGCATCGGAATCGAAGGAGGGAGATGAGATCTTGCTCTGGAATCTAACCACAGCTGAAGCCACCTCTCGTTCCATGGCTCATCAGGAGAGAGGGCTAAAAAATATACATCTTCTCGCCCTTTCCCAAAATGCAGAGTATCTTGTTTCTACAGAGTATCTTACGTCTGCAAAGTATGTTCACAACGCCTCAGAATCTACGCCTTACACTTTTACTATATGGAATGCGAAAACTGGCGAGGAGCTATGGGCGACAAAGACTGATATTGAAATATACCATGGTACTACCTATTGCAACACATGTCACTTCGGGGCAAATGACCATGAGTCAATTACAATATCCAACAATGGTAGCAGAGTGGTCTTTACAGAGCGTGCCCGCCATGGGATGTGGATTCTGAAAGGAACGGAAAAAACTACCTGTAGGCTACCTATTTGTTGCCGATACTTCGATCCTTCTTTTGACATGGAGTCGCCATATACATGTACACATATTCTCACGCAACTTGGTCGCGTAGCTCTGGACAGTCTCATTGCTCAGGCAGCGAAAAATTTGTCCAGTTCTAAGACAGTAGCAGTAGCATATGACTCCATCGCCGAAGGCTATGGCGTAAGTCTCGACAGATCATGGATAACTTGGAACGGAAAAAACATTATATGGCTACCACCCGACTATCGAACAACTACATCAATCGCAATATCCCGCAATTGTATTGTCATGGCAAACCCCAGTACAGGTAATCCCTGCATAATTCGCTTTTCTGGCGCACCTCCTTGCGCATCTCTATCTTAGCATGCTACCTAACAGGTAGCCATGATAGCATACTACCCAATAAGTAACCATAATACCAAATACTAAAGAAATCTATTGATGCTAGCAGAACGTAGTGATTTAAACTTAAAGATATGTGTATTTAATCGAATAGCAGTAATAAAAGATCATTCCTCCGCGTTTATACGACGCTTAGACTTAATATATTCACAGGCATGCTGGATAAGCGAACTTTGGGTGCTTTAGACTAGCAACATTTATAACCCTAATTATCTCACGGTCAGCTTTGGGGGCCAACCTTTCCATGTTTACTTTATCTCGATAAGTGCTATAACAAGTAGCCTCTTAAGCTATTCACCTCAATAGTCTTTTAGGAGATGCTTTGTCAGGTATGGAAAAGGCACTTTTGGGCTTGAGTTGAGATTGAACAACTGAGTCAGTCGACCTACAGAGAGCAACATATATTGAACGTGTGGATTACTCACAGTCCTTTAGCAATATCACCCCCGTGTTCTGCTCTCGGGATCCTGACAATTTGATCCATTCTCCGGAAAGTCTTCTTGATGAATTTTTTAATAGACATGTAGCGCAGTGGTTTATTGTTCTTTTTTTTTTAATATTATTAATGCAGTAACATAGACCTCAATTCCTTCCAATGTACCGAGTATCATGCAGCCGCTACCCCAAAACCGGACACACTGGCAAACAAATACTCTTGTAGCTTAGAGAGGCTAAAGAAATCGTTCTCGCGGGTAGCATATCGTGCATTCTCGATCTCCCAGTCTATCGTTCCGCCCTTAACAAGTTCTTCTCCCTCACATTTGCATGAGTCAAAATCGATGATGACGGGATTGTCATCTGCATCTATCATGATATTTCGTGGATTGATGTCGTTGTGAATGAGTCCGAGGTTGTGTAGGTGGCGGATACCGTCCTTGATACGTTGAAAGCAGATGTCTGCATCAAACTGTGTCCCAGTTTCTACCCGATCTTGTAGAGTCATGACGTATCGGTCTAAGCAAAGACCGTGAATCCTGCCATCAACCTCTATACATCCATGATACTTGGCAATGTTTGGATGCGGATTCTTGCGTAGAGTTTCGCAAATTCTGGCCTCTCCCAAGACCGTCCTAGAAATGTCGTCCCCGCTTACGTTGGTCCCGTAACCCAGGAGACTCGCCCGCTTCACATAGCAACCTTTCGGAAGTGGCTCTGGGGCGCGAGTGAGCCCAGGGGCAAACTGCGGGCAAATATGTTCGGTAGGAATCCGGATGGGATCCAGTGTGTCCACGTCTATTGCGGCATCGAGGGGCATGCGTCTGTTGAGTTTGGCGTAGAAGTACTCTCCCGAGTTTTGTTTGAGAATGTATTCCATGTGATGGAAAGAAAAACTCTCATCCATTAATTCACCCCGCTCGCAGATTTCCATAGTCGCAGATGACATGTCGGTAAGTTCAAAGCAAGATCAATGTCTTCATCCCGTCATCCACTATACTTCGTCAAGTTTATATATCGGGGAAGAAAAAAATCTTCCATCAAGGTTTCAAAGGGGAGGGAAGAATATTGATCCATTTGATCTGGGACACGAGCCGCCTATGGGTCTGGTAGAACGCATACAAATTCCTGAAATACATGCAATATTCAAGACCAACACGCTTGTGTATAGCTTCACTCAGCAGTCTCCACATTCCTAACCATGTACATGTCCTAGCTTAGTCATGCCTCTGTATCGATAATCGGAGCCGACTGGCTTACCTCATACATACGCTTAAATTGCCTCCCAGAATAATGGGTGCTTCATGTCAGGTATTAACTCATCCAAACTCGTCTTATAAATCATCTTGATCCGCACTCATTCAATCACAATTCGCTGTTTTCTCCGGAATTTTCACAAGAAACTTTCATTCGAAAACATGCTGTCAACACGGATGTTCCGTCCGGCCTCGTCCATGGCCCGGCAAGGCATCGCATCGCAGCGCCTCTTCCATGCCAGCCGCCCAGCTTTGGCCGTCCACTATGTCAAGACGTGAGCTGCACCCCTTGGTAAATCGCTATCAAATTGACATGTACATTTGCTGAGCAAGGATTCAAGTGCCGAGGAGTTCAACAAGGTCATCAAGGAACAGGACAAGGTCATTGTGGACTGCTTCGCAACGTGGTGCGGACCATGCAAAGCTATTGCTCCCATCCTGGAAAAGTGCGTCCACAAGACGAGAAGATAATTTTTAACTGGCAATGGCATACTAACAGCATCAATGACAGGGCCTCTGAAGAGCCAGAGTTCAAGGACAAGGTCCATTTTGTCAAGTTCGACGTGGATGAGCTGCCCGAGCTGAGCCAGCAGCTGGGAATCCGCGCCATGCCAACTTTTCTCTTCTACAAGAACGGCAACAAGGTCGATGAGATGATTGGAGCAAACCCGCCTGTTTTGCTGCAGACCTTGAGGAAGCACAATGCTTAGAAAGGCATGCCATAGGAGGAAAAGTTTGGGACTGAGTGGGAGTGTAAGATATAATCTGTATCCTGTTAGATCTGATAGACAATCGGATGCAACGGCAACTCGATGCCTTTATATCCAATACAGAGTTATTACATCTAAGGATCATCTCGCCCCGGCTCGTGGAGCCTACGTGAATAGTTGGCAACTAAATTCCCAACAATTCCACCTGCATCACAATTTGGCTAACTGCAAGGTATCACAAGGACCTCTGCCTACCTACCTGGCTTTGTAGCTAGTATGGCCTCCTCAACACTCACAGCCTTCTGCCTTACATTTTGCTTTCTCTGAAACTCCTCTTGCCCCAGTGATATCGCTCGCCCTCGAAGTCGATCAGAAGAAAATATTTATTCAGCCAGAATGAACGTTCAAATCAGGTGTGCTTTGATTAATACATTCGTTCGTTGTTCATACACCACGACTAAAATGCCCTTTCACGCTCCCAATTTTGATTCCCAAACGCCTCGCTTCCTTGAACCCAAATACGCCGCAATAATGCTAATCTCCAAACTAGCCCCATAGCCATGTAATCACAAAATCCAAATTAAACGCCCAACTCAAACTGAATCCTTGGCTGCTTGCTCATCATTGTGAACCTGCTCAGGTGAATGAACAACGACACCCAGCATCGGCTCCACGCGAGCACCTCCAATAGCAGATTCCACATCCGATTCGTTTTCTGAAGATGCATTGCTCATCTTCCGCATGGCCTTCTCATCAACAGTGAAATCACCGCCAGCCTTGTCCAAGTCCATGAAAAGGCAGATGATCAGGGCAAGTCCTGCGAGTCCGACGCCGATCCAGAAGACACCCTTGTACTGATGTTTGAGATCCATCCCATTCAACACAAACTGCGCTTTGGCGACGTCTGCAATCGCCAGAAAGAAGGCACCTCCGAGGAAGAGCATAACACTGATGAGTGCACCTGCAAGTCCCTGACGGTTCTTTGGCAGGCTAGTTGTTAGGAAGACATTGCTCACAGTCCAAAGAACGTCGACGCAGGCGGCTTCGCACAGCATGGCTGGGAAAATCCACGCCCAATAGCTCGGGTTATCAGGCATAATGGCAAACATGAGCACAGCAATGACTTTTGAGATACCGGAGAGAACAATGAGCACTTTGCCGGGCAGGAGGTGGAGGATGATGCCGCTTGTGGTGGCCAAGACCAGACCTCCACCAGCCCAAGGCCCAAAGTATACCGCGGTCAATAGGGGCGATTTTTCAAGAATCGTTTCAATGCTGTGTTTCTCAATTAGCAAAATATGGTTATATAATAGTCACTCGCTGAAGACTCACTAAAAGTTGGCATAAAAGAGATAGATGCTGAAGACACCCCATGTAATGAAGAGGCACAGGAGCATTCTCTTCATGCACTTGACGCGGAAAATATCTGCCGGGATAAGAGGTGCCTCAGCGACCCAGCCTTCGACATATACAGCTGCACCAAGAAAGATGAGGCCGAGGATAAGTGTCACCAGAATTTGAGGTGATGCCCATCCGTTGGGGGCATTCGCGCTATCGGTCAACGCATAAATGAGCAACATCAAGCCAGGCACAGTCGTGAAAACTCCCCACCAGTCCATCTTGACGTTCATTTTGCGTGCCTCTTCATAGTCACGAGGAGCCGTAAAAATTGTTCCTACACCGAAGACGGCAGACACCATGCCGCCCAGCCAAAAGAACCACCTCCAAGACAGCAAATCCTGAGCCATGCCGCCAACAATGATACCGCTGAAGAAGCCAAGAGGCGCAAGAGCACCATAGAGGCTGAAAACAATATTCTTTCTCGGGCCTGGTCTGTAAATCCGGCCAAGCAGAGAAATGCCGGCAGGAAGGAATGCGGCAGCGCCAATGCCCTGCATAGCACGGCAGATGACCAGCATGATGAAGTTGCGAGAAAAGCCGGCAATGACGGACCATATCGCAGTCCACGCCACGCCTCCATTGAAGAGAAGGTATCCTCCGTACATGTCTGCCAGGCGCCCCAGAGGGAACAGGAATGCGCCTGCAGCCAGGGTTAAGACGCTCGAGGGCCATGTTTGTGCTTGCAGAGGGATGTCGAGTGGCTCGATCAAATTAGGTAAAACGACCTGAAAGCCGCTAATGACGAAATCCTAATGAGGAACAAGTTAGCTTCTTATTCTTGTATACTTCTTCCAGGACGGAATACAGGCATGTACGAGCACTCCGTCTGGTAAGGAATGTGACTTGTCTTGCTTGCTTGCATATGTCAAGGAGAGAGACCCACCGCCATAGAAAGGGAGCCCAGGATAGAGATGACGAAGGCAACCTCTGTCAACGTAGAAGAGAAAACTTCGGGGCGCTGTCTTCCTAGCTTCTCAACATCAATGTCCTCAACATCAATGTCCTGGGAAAGCTCGCTGCCCATTTCTGTGACAAGGACGGCGGCATCCTGGACTTGTGTCTTGCTGTCCTTTTCCAACATTGCGATTAGGCAAATGATTAGACGGAACAAGAGGAGAACAGACTCTTCTCAAGAGATGTAAGCCAGATGGTGTTCAAAGGCCTTTGAGAGAAAATAATCCGTCAAGTGCCGGTGATACCAGCCTCTCGGCCTTTGACCCAAAAGCCATCATGCTCTCTTTTATATAGTTTTTATGTTTTACGGACACGGGGCGCCCAGAAAGCAATTTTCCACACCCTGAATCATACTCTGCTAGATCATACGCCATTGCTATGCGCTATCGTCATCTGCCGGCAATTATCATGGTGTGAACAGTCTCACAGTGAGCATTCCGTTGTCGGTCCTCGTACTTTTTTACCGTTTCATAAGCCTTGAATTCTCCTGCCTTCATCTCGCCCTCCAGCCACAGCGGCAACAAACGCAAAAGTTGTCCAAAGGTTTCCCATCTAGGGAAGTTCATTGCAATCGTAGCTCGAGAGATCTGACAAGGGGTCCACACTTTTCTATCCGGAATGAAAGCCGACTGTGAGGTTCGGAGTGGCCACCATGGAAACTACTGCCCACGTTTTCTCTGCAGCGTTCTGATAATAGAGCCAGAACATGGATTCGATGTGTCATGGACCTCGTTCCAGAATCAGTTCAATTTTCGTGCGGTGGAGATGATAAGAGTTGGGCTTTTGTAATCCCGGTAGCAGCAGCCCAACTGGGGCTGCAGAGACTAGTTTGTGAAGACATCGTGACTATGTCGCAGGGGTAGTTTTGTTTTTTTGGCGCCACGGATGGAGTCCGGGATAATGAATACCGAAGTTGGGCCTGGTTAGCCCTGTGCTTCTCAATCTCCAGAAAAGAAAATCGAAAAGAAAATTAATGGAAGATTTTTTCTTCGTCATTCTTCTCTCACCTCCGCTCAGCTCGCCGAAGATCGTTCCCTTACTTGACATGTTCGTCTCCAGAAGAAGGAGAGAGAGTTTGCAGGGTATGCGCTGGGTAAATGGGATTGGTTGGTTAGACTTTTTTTGCATAGCGCACTTAGCAACCAGTGTCTATTGCTTCGTTCTTCACTCCGAAATGCCATACAATGGATGATGGATCGCGGAAAAGGCCCTAAACCCCAATTGTAACATTGTTCTCTCATTGAACCCTTCAATCCCAGCCCGCATCCGAGATTCAGGTACTCGCACTGCGCCATGGGTAAAGCGATTTCCGTATTGGGCGCCTGTGTGACCTCTGGATGGACAAGATCCGGCAGACCAGGTGAACAAGCTTCGGGACCTAGGACAAGGGTGGCTTCCAATGCTTACCAGTTCTGCAGGTCCCGCCTAGCGGTCGCCGTGCATCGGACGCAGAGAATGTCAAGAGCTTTCCCATTTAGGCGCGCTTGCGACGTGATGAGAAAGCTTGTCTACTTCTGAGCGTCTAGACTGCGTTTGGGGTGGTGGCGTGGGCGGAGGGGTTGGATATTGGGGATTATGCTGCTGGATCATTGATAATCGATGGTGGGCCGGATGCTTTGCCCGCTGGATACTGACTGGCTGGCTAGCTGGAGTGCCACATCACGATGGCCTCGCCGTCATGGAGCTCTTCAGGCATCACCTCTGCTGGTTTTGACGCTATCCCTTGACACACGTGCGTTCTGATCTTACCACCGAAAAGGGGAAGAGAAAAAAACTTAGCAGAAGGCCCGAGATTCTCGCCATGCTCATACTCCCAGAGGCGTGAAAGAGGCCCGCCCAGCGATCGACTCTCCGCCGCTGCTGCTCTCGTATGCCGGCCTGGTTGCGCGTCACTAGAGCGTTGCTAGACCGACAAGACGCGCGAGAGTGAGGCCGGCCATCCGCTCTCCATCAGAATAGCCTGAAAGCACACACAGTTTCCGTCACCGGACCGCACGAAGCTCGGCGTATATGCCAAGCAACAGCAAACCGTGTCACAACTGCCGCCGTCGACGACTGCGCTGCGATCGCTCGTGGCCGACGTGCCACAAATGTGCGGTCTCAGGGCAGGAGTGCCTTGGATACGGCAAAGTCTTCATCTGGACTCAGGCGATTGACGCTCATGGGAATCCGAAGCCATCACCAAGTCGCAGGACTCCCCTTGGTGGTCCTCTCAGCTCTGGCTCTGCACCAACCTCTTCTTCCGTCACCAACAGCTACTTCCCACCCTTCTCGGATTCTGTCTCTGGCCGTCGCCCCGATTCTAGCCCCGAAAATCAAGCACATGATGCACTGGTCAGGGAGCGCAAATCTGCCCGGGGCGGTGTCCAGCAAGCGTCTGGTCGTCGCCCCTCGCCGCCACTAAAGGGTAAGAGAGACGATTCGACGATGTCGGCTGCACCGGAGTCAGCGAAAGATGCAGCTTCAAGCCAAATCCAGGAGGCGGTGCCGGAGCATCGAAAGTGGATGCCACAAGCAATTGGCAGCTTGACAGATCCTCTTTTCCAAGACCTTGATCGCAACTCAAGATACTACCTAGCACATTGTAAGAAACTGCCAAATTCCGAAATAGCCCAGGTTAGCAAGAAGATTGTGCGGGAATTGTACTAACGCATTTGAAAGTTGCCGATCGCGTCTGCAAAGACTTGGTGGCTCGAGATGTGCCGGGGGCCAATCCTTTCAGAGATCTTATCCCGTTGACTAACAGGCATCCTCTGCTGCTTCAGGTTCTTGTCGCCACCTCAGCGATACACTGGTCCAATATATTTCGCCCTATCACTGCAATTCCTACGGGCCTTAGTGATCCCGGAGGTTATCTCGCCCAGTTACGATCAAAAGACCTGGTTTCCAGGCAAGCTCTCATCGATGCCTTGACGGCAAAGCAGAAGGCTATGGGCCACTTGCAAGAAGTGCTCGACACCTTGGATCCTGGTGGAAGCGAAGTTGTTCTTGCTGCCATGCATTTCTTCATCAAATTTGATCTGATAGACTTGGAAAAGAATGACGGAAAGGGATGGAGGGCTCATTTGGAAGGAGCCAGTAGTATCCTAGCTTTGCTCACACCAGGAGGCAATGGAACCGAGCCAAACAGGATGCTGCGTGACTGTGTGGTGGCTGATTGTTTTATGTGAGTAGCTGCCGCTCTGTGTCTCACTTTGGGCTGTCTGCCAAACAAAGGGGTTGCGATTTGGGTTCCTCCGTACTGGGCAAAACAAAACTGACACCGCTTCGCTTCACTAACCCACAGATATCACATCTTAGGGTCAACGCTTGCATCGGGCAGCCTCGCCACCAACATAGCACGATATGCTTTCGAACTCCTACCGGTCATGAAGCGTGTCGAAGTCAACAGCTACCTGTCATGCCCGCCGGAGATCCTTCACATTATCCTGGTAGCCTCCAAGCTCTCGTACGAGACGCCGTGCACTGACTGGTCCCTGTCTGCCGCGGACGAGGCCCTTGCTCTTATCGACGAGGCCCTTGCGTTTGATATACCGGCGTGGGCAGACAGACTGCGACAGAATCCTCGGGTGCAAGACATTGAAAGTCGCATCCACATCGCCTCGGCTCATCGGTCAGCCGCCTGCCTGTATATTTTGCAGGCACTACCTCTTGTACGGGCCGTCCGCCCTGTAGACACCGAGTTCCTGGTTGGCGACATCTATGGGAACCTGGGCCAGATTAGCGTGGACGATCCGTACTACAAGGCTACGTCGTGGCCTACCTTTATCGCGGGAGCAGAAACTCGCGATGCAGAAAAGCGCACATGGGCGATGAAGCGTCTGCTGGGCATCTGGGAGACGTGCCCCTGGGGCTATTTGTTCACGGCCATAGAGCTGTTGAAGGCGGCCTGGGAGATGCAGGATGCGAACCCAGGCTCCAATGGTGAAGCCGGCATCAACTGGCTGCAAGGCTTGAAGAGCATGGGGATTGATGCACTGATAGTGTAGAGTTTTCTGCTCCAAGTTGCATCTTGCGAAGGTACATGTAGTCCCTTGCGATCTAACGATTTAGGGCTGCTGCTTCCCTTCCAGCGACGTTGGCACCTGCCGTTCAAGCAACCACAGCTTTCTCACCCATGTATTATTTTCTTGTATTTTCTATTTTTTTCCCCCTTCCCCATTGATAACGGAGTTTCTTCGAGCGAGATTGTATTTTTGGGAAATATCTGGTTTACATGACGGCAAAATAGCAGTAGCATACCTAAATACTTAAGGACTACTAAGTAATAATACAATCATTTAAAATAGTAATATATGATTCTACATATTCTTGCATCAATAACGAAAGAGAATAAGGTACCTATTCATGGGGGTGGGATTTCGGATCTGTTACCGACAAAGACACGCATCCCCAAGTCTCAAATCTGACTCGATGCAGCCAAACCACTTCCATCTTTCAATGCTTCCAGGTTAAGCTGAGCCGCAAGACTCGACATCAACTCCACGAAAGCAGGGTTAAAGCCCAAGCGGGAGCTACTGCACCTCGTCCCCTCCCGCCAGCGCTAAAAACGCAGCTTCAACCCCCTAAATGCCCTAAAATGCCAGCTGCAGCTGCAACTAAACGCCCGCCTCCAGCCGAAGAGCGTGCACCAGTTGCCTTGAAATTTCTCATGTAGGTTGGCATGGATTGAGCATCTGGGAGTGCCGATCACTGATTCATTTTGTGTTCACATGGGAAGATAATCTCAAGGGGTCCCAGCATTTCGAGGGAAACCAAAAACACCCACTTTTCCCTTGATAAGTCTCCCTCCCTTCCTTCGACATCTTTTGCCGCTGCGAACCGAAAGAGGCACGGGATCTCGTGTTTCATTTTAATGGCTGATCTTGATGCCTATTTAATTACATAAAAAGAGAATCCGGCACTACCGCGTCGGTGTGACAGCGCAAGCATCTCGTGCATCATATCACACAAAGCTGCAGCTCCTTCAATGTCGTGCTTCCCCAGCTGGCCTCCCCTCTCAGCTGAGCAACTCCAGCGTCCGATATCGTTGTACATGGGCCTGCTTGCTCCAATCACCTGGAGGAAAATTCGTTTGTGGTGGTTTTCTTGCATCGGACGCATCTAGGCACGTGCCTGGACTCAAAATAGCCGTTAGATAGCAGTGTAGCATCACGTAACGACTATGCATGTGAATATCACGTCAGATGTTGGAGTGGATTTGAGTCTTGGAATTGATTGCATTAGCTTCTTCTATTTTAACGTCTAAGCTACGGCAATACGTGGTCCACCATATACTCGAGTGAAGCCCATGTCCAGAAGCAGGTCGCCCGTCCATATTGAATCGAACTTTTGATCGCCAAGTCGTGATACCTACTGAGGTTATGGTTATGCAGCTCATCGTCTCGACACATAGCTAAAGAGTGAGCCATATCGGTGAATACAAAACGCAGTAAATCTTTGAGGACAACTTTGGTATCTGAGCACAAACAAAAAGGGGCAGAGGAAAGGGCTAATTCTCTTGGGGTGCTTTTGAGAGTAACAAGAAAAAGCGAACTGGAAAGGGGCAGGTCTGGCAGTACTTTGGGATAAGTGAGCTGGTCGTATAGGCGGATTCATGTATCTGATACGAATCTGGTCAAGACAATACGCGACTTCCAACGCATCCCTGCGATGAGCCTGATACTCTCTCATCCTCCAAAATAGCCACAAGAAGCTGGATTGAACAAGGAATAACAAGTCTCACACGCATGAATGACGAAGCGCACGGGTCATGAAATACCATCAAGGGAAGAAGATCTAGTAAGCCATAAACATTGTTCAAACAGGTGCTGTACCTCTCGTAGTGTTCAAGGGGACAAGCTGGGTCCATGGCTAAGCATCCAAGACTTGTTGTGTCTGGGCAAAGCAAATATCAGGAAAATCATTTGGAAACTATTCACGCATACCTCGTGAATTCTAACAAAACGCCAGCCATGCATAGGGGCCCTTAGTAGTCGCGAGACTAAAAGAAATGACTGCCAGCGATATACCTGTCGCAGTAACTTTGACGCAAATTCCACATTGCCATGCGGACCTGAAATGACAAAGAAAAAAGAAAAACTGCATCATCTCAAGAGAAATGCGAAAAGAAAAAAAGAAGAAAGTATATCAATGTGCACAAACACGTCAGGCAGCCTTGGGGCCGACAACGTTGAAAGGAGCCATCTTAAATCGGACGTGAGGCTGAAAAGGCTGAAGAAGAGCCTGAATATAAGCAGCGAATCGAAATTTGAAAGAAGAAACAGGCAGCGAGGATGATCACCAACGACGGCTATGCAAAGGTCAGCCACTCAAATTACCCCGACACAGAGCGTTCTTCGATCTTACCTGTATGCAGAATCCGCATTTGGTTGACGGCGGCGTTGCATCTTAGGCATTGCTACACGATCCTGCCGTTGGTGGAGACCAATGTCGTCGGGAGACCTTTGCTTAGCAGGTCGCCCCAAGAGCTCAGCTTCCAGTGAATTCAAGTCGGATGATCGGCTAGAAACCGACGAGTTCCTAGATTTCGGCCTCTGATGACCCTCCTTTGATCGACCCCGAGATTCAGGGTCCAGGGGAGGCAAGATGGGCCCGTCTTCTTCTTCTTCTACAGTTGGCACATCGTCGCCCTGGATAGCTGATTCAGTATCGTGCTGCGCTTCTGTTTGGTTGTCCTCTTCAGCGTCTTTTGGGCCACCATGTGCAAGCGAGGAGGTAGCCTTTGACTTCTTTGGCTGACGTTCATCCTCTGACTCGTCGTCTCGACGCTTGTGCTTTCCGTTGGGATGAGACATGTCAGGAGCCAAACTACCAGAAGTTGAGGTTTCGTCTTTCCCATGATCTTGAGGGTTCTGTGAAGGATGTCCGTCACCCTGTGCCGACACTGCCTCGTCATCAGATATGAGCGTCCGCGCCGGCTCGGGTTCATCGCCGTCAGTAGACTCTCCAGACTGTATACATAGGCTAGTCAGCGCTCTGGTCAAGGAGAAATGCGACATATGAATAGTCGTCAAAGAGCAGGCCTACATACCTCAGAATCCGCCGTTTCGGAGTCGTCGTCAAGCTCACCAGAAATAGACTGGCGGGACTGGTCGTCCTCGTGTCCATATGCCCGCGCCTTATCCGACGCTGGTATCTCGGTCGCAGTTGAATCTTCCCGGAAGCCTTCCTTTGGGGCTTCAGATCCAAGTTTGGCATTCTTTTCAAGGTCTTCTACTGACGACAGTGGAGCACCTTTGGTGTTATCCGCATTGGTCGAGGCCGATGCTTTCTGGGAGGATCTAGGATTAGAGCGATTGCCTCGGTTAGAACGGTTATTCTTGTTTTGCATCTTCTGTTGGGAAGAGCGATGACGAGAGCCTTGATCCCGGCGTCTGTTATCACGGTGTTTGTTTTGACGATCATGCTTCCGTCTGTTCCTATGATCTCGATGCGGCTCTTGCTGCGTATGGACACTTCTTGGGGGCTTTGGTGGAAGAGAATGATGGACTGGCTGGTTCAAACCAGAATGAGGACGAGAAACATGTGGCGGCTTGGGTGGAGGAGGATAATGAGGCCCACTGTGAACAGGGTAAGGAACTGGGGGCAGTCCGTATGGCGGCTGCGGATACGACTGAGCGAACGAAGTTTGGGGCGGGTAGCCAGGCGCGCTGGATGGCCCAGCAGGCGGATACGAAGGGTACGCAGCAGGATATGGTGCCGGTGGCTGTGATGCTGGTGGCCCAGGAGGATGAGCTGCATAACCCGCTTGGGCTGCAGGAGCTGTACCGTAAGACGGCTGATGGTACTGCTGTGGTGGGTAGGCTGGACCATAGCCAGCTGGGTAGTGCGCAGCAGGCGGATAATGAGCATATGGGGCCTGGAACTGAGCGTTCTGCTGGGGATATGGTGGCCCAGGTGGTGGATATGAAGCTGTGCCATGGCTCAGAGACGAAGGGTGAGACGGCGGTGGTGGAGGTGGAGGTGGAGGAGGTGCATATTTGGTGATGATAGGCCCCTTGTTTACTCTCTTTGAGCTTCCTCCATGATGCTGCCGATGATTGCCTTGGCCGGCATTTGGAGCATTCCTCCAGGCGTTGGCAAGGCCACTACAATGTTGAATATCAGTTAGGGATGTAACAGTAGGAACAAAAATGGGCGTCATCAGGACTAGGCGAGCGAAGATGATCAGGGGGGAGAGAAAGGCTTACGCAGGAGTCTTTCTTGTCGGCTCCGGACAAGCAACAACCCAGTGGCCTCTGCCGCCGCAGTTGTAGCACGGCGAGTCATCAGAGGGCCCCGCATGAGGATGCGCAGATTCAGACATTTCTGTGACGATGCAGAACGACGGGCTTTAAAACAGGAAATGGATCAGGTTGTGAAGAAGAGAGCCGACGACGGCGTCGACGATGGTTGAGGCAGTTGATGGTTGGCGACTGGGCGAGGATTTGAGACAAGGAAAAGGGCCTTCTCACTGTTCCCCGTCAAGTGCCCTCGAAGAAGAGAAAAAGAAAAGAAAATCGCCCCCGTCACCTTGAGCATCAACCACATCAGAACCTTGTCACATCACACAAGGCGCAAGTGAGGCATACCTTGCTTGGATAAGACGGCCTAGAAGCGATAAACCCCTTTCTAAACCGAAACCCCCTCCCCAGGCCGTTTCGAGATGGATGAAGCGATGTCTCATCCGCCGGATGCGCAGTCTGGGGATCCTAGAGAAAACAAAACAAAGAGAATACAAAAAACGATGAGCCCTGGTCAGAGAAGCTGAGCCAGTCGTTTGGGTGACTGGCAAACGGATGAGCGCAAGTCGCGTTGAATCAGCCGCCACGTGAGGCTGCGCACAGGCCAACAGAGCTTTGCAACTGTCTCAGCTGGGGCCAGCTCCGAGTTTTAGCCGTGGTTATAGTTGCGGGTACTCCGTAGTGGTATCGAGAAGAGGAAGAGAGGAGGAAGCCCGGATGGAGTCTCGGGTTGACCAGAGTCGCGCGCTGGAGTCGCAAGAGAGTCTGGGAAAGTAGAAGCAGATGCGCCTATGCAGGTTGATGTTTGGCGAAGGAAAAGAGTAAACAAGCGTTGCCGAGTTGAGTTGAAACCTTTGGGCTTGCTCCTGTGGCGGTGAACCTTGCTTTTGATGCAAAAGGTGGCTGAAGACTAACTAATACTCGTACAGGATCGTGCATGTGCCTGGGCAACCAACTTCAAGGCACTGGGAGAGGCCGTTATTATTGCGCTGGTTGAACGTTTATCGTGTTCGCTAACCTGTCATTTACTAACATTTGCAAGCACTTGCGTAGGGGAAACGCAGGAGCGGTCAAAAACTCAGGATATTCGGCGCCTGGGTATCGGCTAGGAGCCTGTGGCTTTGCTCTGTGTCACTCGAGCGGCCGTCGACTTGCATCGCACAAGCCGATGGAACAGGATGAGTCGTCATTAGTTTAGGCGAGAAACATGAAGAGCGGCGTGGTGGGGAACAGCTGGTAGAAATACTTACGAGTACACGGAACGAGGAAACTAGCTGCTGCGAGTAATATCACCCCCTACATAGAGGCGTGATGAGCTGTCTCAGGTATGATGATGTCTTTGGCGATGTGCCCGTCCTGGATTTGGATTTCAGGGTCTACCGCTACCCGCGAGGTACCTCGAATCTGCGCGAGATCTCCTCGCAGCATCAAGTACCGACCGCCGGAATCTGCAATTCTCCAACTGCTGCTGCACGGTTTAGTGGCGCTAGCGGCGGGAGCAGCGCCAGCCAGTGGAAGTCCACCCACCCTCCTGGGCCCCCGTCGTGCTACCAACTACGTACTGCACAGTCACAGTCCAGCGAGTGCTGGCGTTGGATCAAATCCGAGTTCGTGTGGGCGTGGGCGATAATTTCTCAGCAGAAAAGCTAATTGCAGCTAGCGGATCCCCAGAAACCTGCATGCTGCGAACCAAGCTTCCTGCTTGTGGCCACATTCACATCGCCATCGCCGTCGAGTTGCTTCATCTGCTGGTTCTGGAGCGCCGTCCAGGCCGTTGCATGTGAGATAAAGGCGTCGGGCCCTCGACCATGTTGGTGCATCCAGCCACGGCCCCTCCAAACACCATCGCCTGCAGACTCTTACTCTTAGCTGGATGATTCCGTCGTCAATGGTGCAGCCTGTGTAACCGCCCGCTCCGTCATAAAACATCCCAGCTGAAGAGATCCATCCTATGCTTTGTAGGAGAGCGCCATGCCGTCGTTACCAGGTGAGTGTTATTTGCTGTCTGTTGACTTGTCTTGTCTTGTCTTGTCTTGTCTTGCCCCTCGTCCAGTGTCCCCTCGTCACAACAAGCAGCAGCAGCCTAACAAAAAGACATCTACATCCAGCCTCCGTCGATCTAGACGAGTGCATCTCGCGCCTCTACAAAAAGGAACTCCTGGCCGAGTCCGTCATCGAGGCAGTATGTGCCAAGACAAAGGAGCTTCTCATGCGCGAGAGCAACGTCGTCCACGTCAAGGCGCCAATCACCGTTGTCGGCGACATCCACGGTCAGTTTTACGACCTCATCGAGATCTTCCGAATCGGCGGCTACTGCCCTGACACCAACTACCTTTTCCTAGGTCCGTCCCCTCCACATGTTACATGTCCATGCATGGGTATATACCTACTATATGCCCGTGCATGTGCATGTGCGTATTCATTACTGTTACACGCCTGGCTCGTGGGATTTGTGGGATTTGTGGCGTTGACTCAGCTTTTGATATATGGCAGGCGACTACGTTGATCGTGGCATGTTCAGCGTCGAGACGATATCGCTACTCGTGTGCTTGAAGCTCCGATACCCCGAACGCGTGCACTTGATCCGCGGCAACCACGAGTCGCGCGGCGTTACGCAGTCGTACGGATTCTACACCGAGTGCTCCCGGAAATATGGCAACGCCAACGTGTGGCATTACTTTACAGACATGTTTGACTTTTTGACCCTGAGTGTCGTCATCGACAACCAGATCTTCTGCGTCCACGGAGGTAGGTCCCTGGCTCGGAGCTGACAACCCCACCATGCCATCAAATGAGAAACCCAGTGCTCAGCGTCAAACTACAGGCCTCTCGCCCTCCATCCACTCCATCGACCAAATCAAAATCATAGATCGCTTTAGGGAAATCCCCCACGAGGGGCCCATGGCTGATCTCGTGTGGTCCGATCCGGATCCCGACCGAGACGAATTCTCGCTCTCGCCGCGCGGCGCGGGCTATACGTTTGGCGCGCAGGTCGTCAAGAAGTTCTTGGCCGTCAACAACATGTCACATATCCTCCGGGCCCACCAGCTCTGCCAAGAGGGCTTCCAGGTGCTCTACGACGACCGACTGAGTACTGTGTGGAGCGCGCCGAATTATTGCTACCGATGCGGCAACATGGCCAGTGTCCTCGAAGTCAATACGCAAGGCGAGAGATTCTTCAACGTGTTTGCCGCGGCGCCGGAGAACGACCAGCACAAGGATATGCAGCAGGGGCTGGAGAAGACGGCGGATGGAAATTCGCTGCCAGATTACTTCTTATAACAGAAAGAGAAAGACCTGCCGGAGTTGGATCATACTGAAATCATCATAAACATGTATCAATCAATGTACCTTGCAAACAGTTGTGCAGAGCTTTGTCATGATATAGAATTGCGGGCTATGCTAGAACACAAAGGCAGATGTTGCAACATCCACCCCGCCTAATGTCGAAATGCTACCTTGTATTTGTACTTGCTCAAAATGTACCTATGATATGCTCGTTTCCATCAGGAAACTGCGGCTTTAGTATTTTGCAATTGGACCCAGTAACTACCTACCTAGGTAGGTACTTACCAAGGTAGTTCTAATAAGTACCTAGCAAATACTAGAGGAATATATTGATAGGTAGGTAGTAGCGGTAGTAGCAGATAGGTACTTACTTAGGGAACTGTGCATCTACTTAAGTAATAGGTAGTAAATAAAAGATCAGTCCTCTGCATTTTATTATAACGCTTGAATTCTACATAGTGCCGGGGTGTTGGATAGCTAGCTGGAGGTGTAAATAGTCCTCCTGGTATTTTTAGTCCCAATCACTTGCGATTTTGAATCTCCACTCGAACTCCAGGTGCTTTTTCTTATCGTCGTCGACGAAGCTGGAGACAGCATCGTAAGTGCCACGGGCGAGCATTCCAGAGGGGGCCTCTTCTTCGTGGACTGTTAAGATTGTAAGCCACAATGACCATTCCCGCTTTTCTTCAGTAGGAATACTTACACCTCTTGATATAAGTTGGCTGCTTGTCGGTGTTGGGAGCATAGCTTCCCTAAATAGGTCATTAGTACAACGACCCAATGCAACGGTGCTCGCCATGTTCAACTGACAATCATTTCCGAGTCCTTGGAGACCCTAACAGGACCTCGCTTAACAACCTGGACATAGTGAAGACCACTCAGGATCTCGTGCTGGACCTTGAACTCGGCGCTCATGGTGAACTTGGCGCCCTCTTTGATCCGGAAAGGGGTCTCCTTGAGCTTCCTCACTTCTTCGGCGTTGGAAGGCCGGATTTCGGTGGGTTCTCGGCCGGGCGACTCCATGATGAGTGCTATAATAATGCAGACTCGAGGGTCAGAGGGATCGGAGAGGTCCTTGCCGCCGCTGAGGCCAAGGGACTGCTTGTATCGCTGGAGAGACTCATCCCCGGCATCTGGATTGCAAGAGTCAGCACGGTGATGGATAACACGACGGCTGCAGTAACGGATTGCTTTGGCCCTGTGTACGTCTGCCCTCAAAAGAGCAGCCAATACAAAGCTCTACTCATACACATCCCGTCCGTGTTCCTCCCAGGGAGGCTTCAACCAACAGCTACATACCCATCTGGTTGTACTCGGCTAAGCTCTGTTTCGGCTGGGAGAGCTTGTAGCCCTGAGTCTCCTCGGGCATAGTATCATCATCGTTGTGAGAAGCCATTATGACGTCGGAAATCGAAATTCGGTGGGCAAGAGACCAAAAGAGAGAAGCTCTAGACGATGCTATCCACAGCTACTGATAGATCGAAAGGAGAGAGTTGAAAAACATCAGAGCCAGCCAAGTCGGTCAAGTGGTCAGAAGGCGGGATAGCAGAGCCATGGAGGGGCAGCGGGTTGCTGGTGGGGTCGGGCCATGGCGATTGGTGATTGGATCAGCGACAGGGGGCTGTAATCCAGTCCGGTCAGGGGTCGGGCATCATTGCCCAGCGAGGTTTTGCAAAGGGGTAAAGAGGAAGGGAACTAATACGGAGCATACAGCAGTAACCCTGTAGGTCCAATGGATTTGTGCTGTCAAGTGATACAGGTTAGTGTTATTACTAGGTGCTAGCGCAGTACACCAAGCGCACGGTATCAGGCCGGTGAAATTAGCGGTACCGCAGTAACGTCCCGTGTTAGCGCCAGACGGGACTTTTTTCCTTTGCCATGTTTGCCTGATATCCAAGGCACGCAACTAATACTGGGAGGTGATGGAAGCTAGAGCTAGTACGGAGCCCTACTAAGGGATCAATACTGAGCGCTAGAGCCCAGCTGTCAATAGGTACTCCGTAGAGGTCCATACCTAGAGTTGCATTAGAAGGTACCTAAAGGTTGGAGCCTCAATGAGCGAGTACTGTACAAGTACAGTAATACGGGGAAACCAAGTGCAGGGCAGGGCACCTTAGTACTAATGGAGTACAGTACTTCCATGTTGAGGGATCGGTAGAATTGATCAATGCCTTAGTCCCAAGTGCTGTACTGTAGCATTGTGCGCCTGCAGAGTGCTAGAGCCACATATGTATCAATTGACCACATGGCCGGCTCAATCCCTCCAGCAATCGAGCAGGGGTCAATTGAATTCGGCAGCTGGCTGGGACCGTTTAGTGGCAACGGCTGCGTCTGTTGGGCGCTCGTCTCGACGCTACCGTGTTCTCAAAGAGGGGACCAGACCCCTACTCGCCCAGTTCCTCAGGCCCCCCAAAGCCCCCAAAAGCCCCCAAAGCAAAAGCGCAAAGTACCCGCCCAGCAAAAAAGTGGTACCATGTACATCCATGCCTCCGCAGAGACCAGGCCACATCAGGCGCTCCCAGCAATTTGCGCGACTCTTCGCCCACCATCGCGAGTGAATCTTTCTCTTCACCCTTTTTCATTTACCAGCCCGCCAGAGCACAGCATAATCTCCCCAGGCCTCGTCTGCTGCGTTTCTCGTCAAGGCCCGTCGCTCAGGCGCTTCCCGGTCGAGACCGCATCACCTGTCCGCTTTTCCCCCGGTGCATTGGCCATTGTAGCCCGACGCGCCGCCATCGCCAGATCGTTGTTTTGCCGTTGCTGCATGCGAAACTCGTCGTGCGCGAACCACCACGACTCGCCGCTTCTGCGCTACGGATTGTCTGTTTCCGCGCGCCTAATTGTCTTGCACTGCTTCTAGTCGCCTGTAAGGAGTTGTTCTTGGTCTCGACTGGCTCCATCGACACGCTTTGCGCCGCGACACATAAGCCTTATCTGTTTCCTTGCACTCCCCAAAGAGGAAATCCAACAATGGCCCCCGCTGCAGGAAGATCGCTGCCGGCCAAGCGGAATCCGCTTCTCGTCGAAGATGTCCCTCCGTGTAAGTTATTGTTTTTATTTTTTATTTCATCCTCGATTCTTCCCATCGCCCTTTGCGCTCTGCACCGTCGCCAATGCGCCCGAATCACCACCACTGACGCGGAATGCTGCAGACTCGGAACTCGTGTCGCGCCGCCGTCTCGGCCAGACCAAGCTGACGCCCAAGATGGTGGGCAGCGATGAGGCCGAGGCCGGTGCTTTGGGCTTCTTCGACTACGCCCATCTGCGCGCGCCGCTGCCCAAGGGTATCGTGTCGGGCATTTTCAAGTCCAGCCCCAACAGCTACTTTTTGATGCGCCGCAGCTTTGACGGCTACATTTCGGCGACGGGCATGTTCAAGGCCACTTTTCCCTACGCGGCTGCCGCGGAGGAGGAGGCCGAGCGTAAATTCATCAAGGCTCAGCCAACCACGAGCCCCGAAGAGACGGCTGGCAACATCTGGATTCCCCCGGAAGCTGCCCTTGCCCTGGCCGAAGAGTACAACATTAGCATCTGGATCCAGGCACTCCTTGATTCCGCAAAGATCTCCACTACCCAGCCGGCTGATGCCTCGCCCAAGACCATTACTGCGCCGCCCAAGTTCGATCGCCTCAAGGCGACACCTACGCAGCTGCTTTCTCCGGCCACTCCGACAACCCGAAGTGGTCGTACCCGTCGTTCAGCCAGCCCAACCAAGAACTCTGCCACCAGACGCACAACTGCAGAACCGCGAAAGCGCAACACCAGATCCAAGGCTGAGGCTGTCGAGACCACACCGACTGCTGAGGTAGCCCCGAGCGAGACCAAGGAGGTCAAGGAGGCCAAGGAGGTCAAGGAGGACAAGGAGGAGACGGAGGAGGCCGTTTTGAAGACGACAGAATTCGAACCCGCCATTGCCTTGGAGCACAGGACCAAGCCTGAGGCTAGCAGCAAGGCAGATGCCTCACCCCTCCCTTTCACGACGGGCCAGCCCCCTTCCGCTGAGGAGATTGCAGACATGATGGCTACTGCCAAGGCCATGGTGCAAAAGGATGAGGAAGAGGCGGAGAAGCCTGATGAGGGTGCCGAGGGAGAGGAGACTCAGAACAAGACCACCTCAAAGAGCAAGCGGAAGGCTACCGACACTGGCGAGGAGGGTGACGAGGCTGCTGAGGGAGACGACAAGACTGAAGAGGCTCCCCGCTCAAAGAAAATCAAGACCGAAGTCGAGGTGCGCAAGGGCAGAATACAGAAGAGGGCCTTGTTTGGCATTGGCGCAACAGTTGCAGTTGGGTATGTTGTCCTTCCCCCCCCCCCCTTCTTTTCCCGGTGTTCCCTTGTGCTGTTGCATATACTGACTGTTTCGCAGAGCACTTGTGCCTTGGCTCGCAAACTTCCTATAAATGATACTAGAGGCTGCAGCCCTGTGTCGTGTTTTGTGTTGCGTAAAATCTGACCTTGAAGGAAAGTAACTGATCTTTTATGGCGGCTGAATGAGGACTGGGATGGCGCGGTTTTTGCTTTTATTATCCTTCTCCTTTGTCTTTCTGTCATTTTTAATCTGTGGTTATCTTTTCTTTTTACAACACAGGGAGGCGACATACCCTCCCAAGCCGAAACATATTTCATGCCCTTTTTTTTCTCTTCTCTCTCTCTCTCTCTCTTGTTTTTTGCGTGTGCGAGATTTTCCTTTTTTCATTGGACATAGCACTTTTTTTTTTACAATTCTCGCTGCAACTCGATACTACCGACGTCATTGTACCGTGGCTGGTACGCGATGGTTTTGCCGCGAGATGATAATCTTTTTTCAAGAAGGAGGAAGAAGGGAAAGAAAGAAAGAAAGAAAGAAAGAAAGAAAGAAAGATTGATGGCTTTTGCCATGTTCTGTCTCGGTGTTGAGTATGACGACGAGTGTTGGATGATGAGTCTTGTCTTTTTGTCCGAGTCTCGTCCATGAAGTGCTGTGGTTCACATGTATGGTGGAGGGGGAAATACCTGGAGTTATGGAGGGAGGGAGGGAGACAGACGATCTGAACTGATGGGCAGTGTAATACAGAATTAAAACGAAATGAGAATCTCACATCAGGTATGGTGGTGTCCGCGTGTGACGAGTCCTGTGTTACTCTGACTGCCCTGAGATACTGGCTGCAGTATGCTGATACAAGTCTTGCAGATAGTGGCCACGTCGCTCATTTATCATGGCCATGACAATCCAGGTAGCTGCCTGTCTAGTTTTACGGGTATACCAGGTGGAGGATACCGTTCTGTAAGTTCACCGATGAGCACCGACCTCATCCCTACCACTCGTTTACACTCACAAAGCCACATGAGCCTCGAAAGGGCTTACTTGTAGACTCTACGGAGCAATGCTTATTCCATATGCAATCCGCAAACTCAATAAACAGATGCATATATATATAGTATAAATGCCTATCTATCTTTCAATGTACCATTTTATAACCTCTTATCATCCATGCTGCTCGGCAACACTTGAGAACACGACTTCCTACTTCTTAGTATTTACACCTGTCCAAACGGCTGTATCTCCTCCGGTGTCGCCTCGATACTTACCGTCGACTTCCGAGTAAGCGGCTGTATCACTCATCAGCCCAAGTACCACCCTAGTACAATTTCCCCCCCGGAATGGCTGGCACCGGCAATGTGCGGCTTTCGCGGGGAATGATCCACCCCCACACGTCCTAGGTCGGATCTCCTCGGCCATTGAGCTTTACCCTGCATCTCGGCCATAGCAGCCTCTCTCACGCGTTTTTTATTTTTATTTTTATTTTTTCTTCTCCTTTTCCGTTCCTTTTCTTTGTAGATATCCACGGAGATTGTTTCCAATCGCCCAATATGAGAGTCGCGGCTACACGTCTAGGAAGCTTAGTGCAGAGGAGGGGATTTGCGAGCACACCGAGGCGGCTCGACAACTATGCTTTCATCGGTCTCGGCCAGATGGTGAGATTCATGCTTCTCAGCGTTTTGTAATCGTTTCATGTGAAATGGCTATACCTAACACTTGTGTCTACTAGGGCTACCAAATGGCCAGGAACCTTCAGTCCAAGCTCAAACCCACAGACAAGGTTTCCATCTTTGACGTCAACACCTCAGCCATGGAGGGTCTCTCGGCAGAGATGAAGGCTGCGTCATCGGGAGCTGCTGTTGAGCTTGCGGCGAGTGCGCATGATGCGTCAAAGGGAGCTGTAAGTCTTGACTGATGACTGCTGGTGCTTTTTATTGCTATGTGTTCTGCCATTGATGTTGAGGGGGTCATCTTTACTGTTTCGGCTATGATCGGGTTTGAGCTATGGTAGGGTGGAAGAGCACATAGCTGTCAGGAATCCCCTGATTGTTACGATCGAAGGGCTGAATCCTGTGAAACAATGCCCTAGCTCTCTGCCATTGCTTACACCTCGATACTTATTTCTTTCTTTTACTGAAATTATAAGTTCGGACCTGGCAGGCATATGCTGACATGAATTGACAAACAGGACACTGTCGTCACTTGCCTGCCAGAGCCACAACATGTCCGAGGCGTCTACGAATCCATCCTCACAGACTCGCTCCCTAAGAAGGATCGAATCTTCATCGACTGCTCCACAATCGACCCAACAACATCACGGCAAGTGGCCAAATCCGTCTCAGAGGCCGGCCAGGGCACATTTGTCGATGCGCCCATGTCTGGCGGCGTTGTCGGTGCCACAGCAGGCACTTTGACGTTTATGCTGGGCGCGGATTCAAGCGTCGTCCCTCGAGTCGAGCCCACGCTGTTCCTCATGGGCCGCAAGGTGTTGCACTGTGGCGACCAAGGTGCCGGCCTATCTGCCAAGCTGGCCAACAACTACCTCCTAGCCCTCAACAACATTGCAACGGCTGAGGCTATGAACCTGGGCATTCGATGTGGTCTAGATCCCAAGACGCTTGCCAACGTGCTGAATGTGAGCACGGGCAAATGCTGGCCCAGCGAGATCAACAACCCTGTCAAGGGCGTTATCGAGACTGCACCTGCCAGCCGTGATTACCGCGGCGGATTTGGTATATCACTCATGAGAAAGGATCTTCGTTTGGCTCTGGTGGCTGCTGAATCGGCACAAGCTAAGACGGAGCTGGGAACACTGGCGTTTAACATGTATGACAAGGCGGCGCAGCGTGAGGATTGCAAGGACCGCGACTTTTCGGTCGTGTATAGATATCTTGGAGGAAAGGAAGAGTAGAAGAGAAGAAAATAGAAAACTAATTTCTGGTTTAGGATGGCTGCCTATCTTGATAATGCTGTGGTTGATAATGACGGGACTGATACGGAGTACATGAGTTACGCTGTCTAAGGGATGACAGATCATGAAATTTCCAAGCATAAATGATAAGGATAATTTGTCATTTTCGAGCCCACATCGGATCCAATTGCTTCACTTTATCGGTCGGATAGATGGCCCGGTCGGAGCTGTCAGTCGTAGGGCTGCGTGAAGACGCAATTGCATCTTTCACCGGCATGTGAGAGCAACCTGCATTTGGATATACGAGTTCCTAATTTGTTGTGGCTCTGTAGATTCTCGCCAAGCGTACGGAGTAGTATTGACGCCATAAACAGTCACAAACTGCGCCATGTTGAACCGCACGCGCTTACACGACAACGTGGACTGACCATCAGCAAATGAAGTAGCAAACCGACCATTATTAAGCCGATGTTGTTGCGTGTTTCAATCGTATTCCAGAGTAAATTATTACTCGTGTCCAGTCGTGAGTACGCGTATAAGTGAGTCGTGGCTCAGCCATAGTCATTGCTCAAACTGCCATAGGTGGACTCTTGAATTACGCCGAACCCGAATTCCTGCGGACTTGGTCCCGCCCACGCGGCTTTACCACCTGGTTTTGTTCGAAACACGCGTATTCCTGCTCTTCTCTTTGGCCGTTTGCGGCCTGTGGATTCGCTGGGCAGCGGGTGGCGTCTTTGTTCGTTTCGTCTGGAGCGGGTGGCTGCGTGAAAGAGTTTGGCGCGGGCTCGAAACTTGGTTGTTTGTGTGCTTATTCCGCGCATTTGAGCCCGTTCAAGATGCTGACAGGAACAAGAATGGGAGCCATCCTTCATCCTTACGAGGAGATTAGCATCTTCATGCTCCAACTCCATATCTGGCGGGATCAGGGCACATCTGCAGGCCCGGAGTTGGGGGATGAGCCAATCTGATGGCTATCTTGGCGCTGCACTCAGTACGTGTACAAGATACGATACGATACGGCAGGGGGAAAGCCTCCAACCAGCGACATTTTTCCTGAATAAGGTTGCGCAGCCGCTGCTCGAATGAGGCAAACGCTGCCATGTGGGCGGGCCTGGTAAACGAAGAACGATACGAAAGAAAAGGGCCGGGGGGAGAGCAGGGGGGGTGGAACAGGCGAACCGGCGAATTGCACGGCTTCGCTCGTCACCTTCTTGCTGGACTTTCTTTCTTCCCGCGCTCTAGCGCCAGAGAGAGGCTGACAGGATTGTAGAATTCAGGACCGGAAGGATGCCAAGGATGGGCGTTAGTGGATGGGGTTCGCTGGTTGGGATTTCGGGTTTTTCTCAAACTCCATGTTTGATGTGCGAGTTGCATAATCCGTAAATATTGCTTTGGAGCCCAGTTTCCCCCCCCATCTTCCCCTTCTCTTTCTCTTCTCTAACCTTGCTGTTTGGGGATCTTGTCGCCGGCTGGTTGTTTATCAATCTTGCGGCCTCTGTCAACATCGCCAGATCCTCTACGGTTCAGAAGACTAAACGGCCAGAGAAACCGACGCTTCCGGATTCCGAAACCCGACGACAAAGATCCAATCATAGGGGGGAAGCAAAAGAAGTCCAGGCAGGACAGTGAAAAATAAGGTTACTAATCAAATACCCTCATCTCCACGAGGCCTTGATAGAGAGGAGTAGAGGCGACAATCGAATCGCACACAATGGCGCGAGACTGTTTGGAGATTTCGCCCCTTTGCCCGGTCGAGGCTACGGTGCTGGGCTACTATCCTAATCTTGGATCCGGCATCTTCTTCGCCATCGTCTTTGGTATCTTGACGGTGGCTTCTCTCGTTTTGGGAATATGGAAAAAGACATATACGTATGCCATCGGCCTTTCCATCGGTCTTCTCTTGGAAATGCTTGGTATGTATTATCACCACATCTCACACTCATACATCTTCAATGAACTAGTCTTTTCATTCACATCTTTTACATCTTCCCCCTTTAAATCTTATATAAGTCATCTCACTTACACATCTCTCACAGGCTACATTGGTCGCATCCAGCTTCACTCTAACCCCTGGAACAGCGGCGCCTTCCAGCTCCAGATCTGCGCCATCATCCTCGCGCCCACCTTCATCTGCGTCTCCATCTATCTCACTCTCAAGCACATCGCCATCAACCTCAACCCCTCCATCTCCCGCATCAAGCCCCGCTGGTACCCAATCATCTTCCTCCCCGCCGATCTCAGCTGCCTCATCGTCCAGGCCATCGGAGGTGGCATCGCTGCTGCCGGTGGCAAGACCAACCTCAAGCTTCAGGAGAGCGGTAACCGCGCCATCATTGCTGGTGTTGCGCTGCAGGTCGCTGTGCTCATCGTCTTTGGCGCCCTCAGCGTCGACTACTATGTCCGGGTGAGGAAGTACATGACTCTTCCTGAGGCTCAGGGCACAGATGGCTGGAAGCTGTGGCACGACTCCAACTTCAAGAAGTTCCGCTATGCCATCTCTGGTGCCTTCATCGTCATCCTGATCCGATGCATCTACCGGTATGTCACCCCCTTTTCTCGTCACTTATAACCAGAACACAGAATACTAACAAACTACTTCACAGTATCGCTGAAATGGCTGGCGGCTGGGGCAACAAAATCATGCAGGACCAGGCTAGCTTCCTCGTCCTCGACAGCTCCCTCATCTTCGTCGCCAGTTTCCTCCTCACCTTCTACCACCCCGGAATCTACTTCCCCCAGATGCGCCGTGACGTCCAGAAGGCCGCCCAGCCCACCGAGGAGATTAAGCTGGAGCAGCCCGGCTCATCCAGCGAGGGTATCAAGGTGGACGCCTAAATGCAGGTTATGCTTTGAAAAGGAGGACGTGATGATGGTGACGATGATGATTTTGGTGGCCTTTTCAAAAAAAGGCAAAAAGATTTTGACACGTCTTTATAAAATTGCTTGTTGTTGCATCTTGGTTTAGATTTGGCGTTTTGTTATCTTTCTTCACTTTGGTTTTATGAAGACAACAGAAGGATTCCATTGATTCGATGCGGGATGTCCATCGTCGTGGCAAGCAAGAAAATATCATAGATTCCCCGCCTTTGGTAGAAGCAGCATTCTTTCTCTCTCTTTCTTTTAATGGAAATGGATTCAACGTTGGGGATAGTAAAAGAATCCCCTCTCAACATTGAGCTCTAATATTCATATATGTGCATATCAAATCATCAGTATCATGACTTGACTAGTCTATCCGTCTCTCCGTCGTCATCGCTGTCTTCTTCCTCTTCCTCTTCATCGTCATCCTCGTCATCACCCTCTTCTTCCTCGCTTTCTTCCTCTTCACTCTCCTCCTCCTCCTCCTCCTCCTCTTCTTCCTCCTCCTCCTCCTCCTCAGCCAGCCAGTCATCCAACGTCTTCGTCCTCAGACTCTCTCCAACACCATTCGACTTGCTAACTGGTGCCGATCTAACAATCTCGTCAAGCTTATCAGCCGCCGATATCGTGGGTCTATCACTGTCATAGCGGGCTGTCGTAGCATCCTTTTCCGATTCGCGTAAACGGGGATCAGGCTCCTTGCCGGGCTCGACCCAATCAGGTAGCGTCTCGTAACCCCTGAGGCCGTGCAGACCACCGCCTCCAGCCAAGACAAGAGTCGAGGAGCCCAACAGGAACCCCTTTCTCGATTCCGACGGGCTTGGAGCCTGAGGAGCCGGCTTTGGTGCAAGCAGCATCAAGGTAGCAAGTTGCGGCACAGAGAGCACAGCACGATACATGCGGGCCCGGTCTCGCAAATCAAAAGAGACATCGTATCTCACAAGAAGTAGGACGTAGTCCCATAGTCTTTCGATAGGGTGCTTCTCTAACTCCTGGGGAGGATCATCCTCTCCTACTCTATTCTTTTCTGCCTCGCTCTGGCGGTTCAGGTGGTGGAGATAGACTTTGGCGCCGAGCAGTAATATCTGACGCTTTGCAGCCTCCGATTCACTAGCAAAATCCTTGAGGAGAATGCGAAAGACGTCTGGGGCGATGTTGTCTTCCCCATTCAGGCCGGAAAACTCGCCAACCAGCCAGATGATTGTTGCTCTTGCTTGAGGGTCAGTTGCTGAGTCAAGGTTTTTCGCCAGGCGCACTACCGTTCCCGCATGTGCGTCTGCATCTTGCTGGATGAGGTGTCGAATGACGGTCAATGACTCGGCAGCTAAAGTTCCATCTAAGCTGGTGATCTGGCTCAGAAGCAATTTGAGACACCTGGGGGCTGTGGCAGCATCTGCCTGGGCGCAGCGTCCAATAGCTCTGACTGCTTCGCGTACAAGGGCCTTATTAGATCCTTGCGAAAAGTGTTCCAGTTCCTTCAGAATGAGACTCTTGACATGGATGGGACTGTGGGGGAAGATGAGCGCCAGCACTTCAAGCTTTAGTTCCCATATCGGCGCGCTGTCTGTCGATCTGACCAAAAAGTGGCTTGCATACTTGACAAAGTCAAGTGGGCGCACAAGACAAACAGAAACGATGTTGTACAATGCAATTTGCTGTATGTCCTGAGCCCCTCTCAAGAGGGCGACCAATGGGCCAATTGCATGCTTTACGTATTCCGGAGTGCCAACGTCTATGTAGCACCTTGTGACGGCAACGACAACACCTGAGTTTCGACTCTGCAGAAGAGGTCTGATGCCATTCAACAGTAGGGCCAGATCAGGGTCTAGCAATGTCGAGTGTGTGGCGGGCTTGGGTGAGCTTGATTCCCCATAAAAGTCATCGATCGTGCCTTGGGTCTGCGTTGGAGGAGCTTCGGATGTGGTAGCTGGCTGAGCCCGTCGGGGGAAGCATTTTCGTGCATAGTATGTCATGAGCTTGAGCGTAGCAAGCTGACTCCATTCATCCATGTCAACAATCTTCTTGACCAAGCCACGATAATGCTTGTGTATCATGTCGATCCTTTCGGGGCAAATCTCCAAAAAGGCCGAGACTGCGGCGCCAGCAACGTAATACTGCTTATCACCTAGCAGCGTTGCCAAATATTCCAACAGTTGGGGAGACTGGCTCGGGTCCAACCGATAGCATTTCGGGATCGAAAGAGCAGCGGCTTTGCGCACCAGGGGGCTCATGTCGGCGACGCCTTTCTTGATGGCAAGCGACACAATCTGGCTGATGACGGGCACGCGGATGCCGGACATGGTTTTCAGTGCGAGGGCTCGGACTTGAGGGTTTGTATCGGAGAGCGACTTTTGGATTGTGTTGATGGAGAGCAGGGCGAGATCGGGCTCTTGCTCGGCATGGTGGATGAGGTAGATGTAGACGAGCTTCTTGATTTCGAGATTGGGCGAGGCGACGTTTTTGACGACGGATGAAAAGAAGGGTAAGGTTTTGTGGTTACGGTACATCATCTGTAGTGACAGCCGCAGGTTAGTTTCAATCTGGATTGGTAGGATAATCGCAAGGCAAGGCAAAGCCAGACAAGGCAAAACGCACTGCTATGACACGCCGCAGTCCCTCCAACACCTCCCTCTCGTTGCGGCTGTCGAGCAGCTTCCGCATCTGGTTGCGGTCGAGCAGCTTGGAGCTCGTGCGGACGCCGCGCGTGGCCTGGGCGGCATCGAGGGTGAGTTCTCTCGCTGGGAATCGAACAGAGCTGGTCAGCTTCAAGTCAAATAGTGCGTACGCGGGGCTTTTGGAGGATGCTCACCAGCCTCCAGGAGGCCAGAGATTCGTGATATTGACTCCATTGTCTCTGGCCGTGGTTGGACGAGGCGAAATGGCCCTTGGCAGCGGTTGTTGAAGCCGGAATGGGGCTCGTGGCTGGTCGCGTGGGGGTTGGGAGGAAGAAGGTTGGAGGATTTGGTTAGTTGGAAGAGATGACGTGCGGCTTGGTGGTGAGGCAGCTCCCTGGCCAGTTGCGGTTTAGTGCGGCAGCTCACTAAAGCGGCAGTTTTCCATTATTGAATGGACGAGATGCACGCCATTGTCTCTCGAATTGAATCATGAATCAATTATCTACTAATGAATTATTTCATAAGGATAAAAATTGAAAAAAGAACCGAGATTAATTACTGCTATCGTCACTCATCGCACCCAAATGCTTACACAACCACTACTTACTGCAGTAGCAGAGCTAAAAGAAACACCAAAACGCCCTCTCTCTCTTAGCACAGACACTCGACGAAATCACTTACATGACAACTCACCTTACTGCAAACAAAAGCACCAGCCATGCCGCCATCTCCCAATCCCATTATCCTCTCACCATCCACTCCCTCTGAACTCCTCCAGTACATCATCTCTCATCACAGATACCCAACCACAGTCCTCATCGGATGGCCCAAGCAGACATTCATCGAAGGCCTCGTCGAGGACGTCACACTGCACCTCTCCCTGCAGCAAAACCAACCGTCATCAACATCAGCAGCAGCAGCAGCCGAGAATACCGAAAAAGATAGAACAGAAACAGAGCCTACAAACAATTCAACATCCAAGCTTCACCCCCTCCAACGCAAAACCCTTCTGCAAACCGCCGTCTCTCGCCACATCCGCCTCTTATTCATCCCCAGCAGCACCCATCTCCGCGCATACCTCGGCACCTTTTCCGCCTTAGAATCCAAAATCCCGCCTCCAATTCTACTAGACTTGGACGAATCCGACCCGCGATGCAAATCAGAGACTCCCCTGCTGCTCGTTTACGGGTTCCTGGAGCTTCATCGCGACGGCATCGAGTGGTCTGCCCAGGGCATCGGGACCTCAGCTGCGTATCTCGTCGAAGCGGCGGCAAGGAATTCTTTCAGGGCTGCCGTGATCGAACCTAGGGGATCAAAAGGGCTTCAACTTTTGGATGAATTTTTGGATGAAAAGGTGCCCATCTTGAGTGGCACAACCATCAAGCATGATGGAACGTGGAGTGGACGGACTGTTCCCATTAGAGGAGTACTCAGTCGATGGTTCGAATTTGAACAACAAGTTGAGAAATGAGGATTCAAAAAGTTCATATACATGTTCTTTAAAATAAAAATAAAAGACATTTCAATAACGCTTATTACCCACCCAGATCCATGGTCATCATTCATGCCACATTGAAACAAGATCATGACAAGCCCCCAATCTCAACGCCAATCCGTGGTATCTCCGTCATTATATACGCCCGTGATCCTTTTTAATACCATTGCCACATTCCGACATATACATATACAACCCAGCAAACCCGGTAAAAATGTAGAATTTCCCAGCCCGATAGTCTAGCCGATTGTTTGCTCCATCTCGGTAATGTAAAGTTTGATGTGAGCCTCCATTTTGAGGTACTCATCATACGCCGAATGAACTTCATTCTCGATGTTTTCTTTCAGATCAAGCATCTGTCCGCTGTTAGTATTCCACCGTAACTGACACCAATAGATGCTGTATGCATACCTTCTTCTCCGTCTGCTCGATCCTCACTCGTCGGATTTCCATCTCCTTGCCCTTGTCAGTGAGCTCCTCCGTAAGCCTCTTGTGTGTTGCCCGCAACTCGTGCATCTTCTCCTTGGCATCTTGCGCCTTTTGGTTGCTCTGCTCTCGCAGTTTCTCCGTCCGCTCAGTCCATTTGGCCAGTTGTCGTTTCAGCATTTGCTCTGCTCTCTCCACCTCGCGAGCATTGTTTCCTCTTTCTGACAGTGCCTCACGCTGCTTTGTGTTCTTGGCCATTTCTTCGTCCTCTCTCGCCATCTCCATCGCAATCTCTTCCAAGACTTTGATGCAGGATGCCACGTCTGTTGCCACGACAGCAAACGAGTCCGCCGATGTTTGGAGTGCTCGAGCACGTCGGTCCAGCGCATCAATGCGGGTTTTATCGTTGTTTAGAATGTCTCGGAGCTCCGTCAGATTCTCTTGGAGAGCCAATGGGCTTTGAAGCACATACGGCCGCAGCTTAGCGCTCTCTTGCTTCAGCGTGATCTTTTCTTGTGTCCTTTGCTCCAGTAAAGTTGTGAATTCTCCCTTCTTTTGTTTTGCCTCCTCCAATCGTGCCGCAACCTTCTCTTGGTTTCGCCGGAGCTCCAGTAGGCGCCTCTTCAGCTCTTCGTTTCGCATCGTCTTCTCCCGCACCTGCGCTTCCATAGCCTGCCGGTTGTTCTTCATGTCCTCCAGTCGAGACTCGTTGTCCTGGTTTTCTTGATACAGGGTCTCTATCCTCGTCTTTGTCGATTCAGCTTTGTTATAGTGCTCGTCAATGACGCTCGTCTGTGATTCTCGAAACCGGACAAAGTTGATCAGGTAGCTGAAGATCTTGACTAGGCGTTCGTACGACGGCTTGTACAGGTCATTGAAGCTAAAGTCATGGATGCCACATTCCACCAACAGCCGTCGCAGCGATACATAGAAGCCCATCAGATTGCGCGTATCTGGCGAAATGACGTCGGCATACTCGCCGCAAATGTCCTCTGCTGCAGCGCGCATCGCCGGCTCGACCGTCTCGCGCGTCGCATTCAGAAGCAGCTCGGCGAACCACTCAAAGATTTGCTGGACATGGGCGGGGTTGGGCTTCTGCAGGTCGGCGATGGTGAAGTTGATGCCAATATCGGTGATGCATCCCACAATCTCGCGGTCCGGCAGCCGCATAAACGCGTCGGCCTCTTCCTCCTTTTTCCTCGACCGCGACTGCTGCTGCGAGGCCGGGATGATGCTCATTCGAGGATTGAATGCCATTTTGCGCCGTCGATTTGCTGGTCGTGGAAACGCAATGCCGATGCGAAAATGATTCGTTGTCGTGGGGTATTGACTGCATGTAAATAATATGCACAAGGTTGCTGCAGAAACTCTATGGCCAATCACGTGATGCACTTACCCTACACAGCTACAGGATGTCAAGTATATCAACAAAGAACAACAACAGACAGACCTTGTTACGACAATAGGTGTGATTTGCATAAATAAATTCATTTCATCGCATATATTTCATTATTTCTTGCCTGATATCAATTGCTCATAACAGCAATCGAATTCGGTGGGGCAGACTAACGTGGAAGTGAACATCAACAAATGTTTGTATATCCCACATTGTTATTGTGCTGTAGTGACATTGACAAAGGTCGATGACTTTGGTCTCTTGCGCGTATATTGATTCAAATTTTGTTTCTTTAAAATAAATTCCACTTATTATCTAGACAGACAGAATAATTCTCAACTCCTCGGCTCTAAGCTGCAGGCACTCTCACCGCCACCGATAGTGATCGACTCTCCCGTATGCGGATGAGTGCATTTTCACCGCCGTCCACAAGCATCCTGCCGCCCCAAGTCGAGTGAATATATTCCGAGGCAGCAAGAGACTCATGCCTGTTGGACACCTTGAATGTTTAAATAGGCAAACGATCAAAGTGAATGATGATACTCTGGCAAAGGCTGCGTGACAGGCTCCAGTAAACGCGGACTTCTACATCAACATACACGTCAACATGAGCTCGATGCCATCCAGCTACCCAATATTTAATGACATCCCTTTCCCCTACTCCAATTCCCTATTTTTCGGATCTTCTTTTGTTCATCTTCTCATGGCGATACTCGCCATGTTTTCCCCTGCTTCTCTCTGAGTACCCCTTTGCTCTCTCGGTATCATACAATGCTTTACACATCACACACGCTGGAAGATGGACCCCGAGAGCAAATCAGGCCACTTTTACATGTACAAATAGTGTCATGCTTACGAATTTCGTCTCAAAAAGGAGCAGGTAAACAGCAAGACGTGCCTGCTGCTGATAGGAGATTCTTTGACACCAAATTAACAAAGCTATCCACAGTCTATTCAACTTATTCTCACCAACTTGTGGCCAAGAGGTTTGTTTCATCCCCAACTCACTTCTATTGGATAATATGAACACCATGGTGGTTGAATTCCATCGTTTCCTTTCACACTTCTCATCTTGTTAAGTGACAACATTTGTTCAAGGTTAAGCAACAATCCAATAACGCATTCTACTCAATAGAACGTTTCGTTCCGCCTTATCCATGCAGATAGTACTCAAGATCATTTGGCAGCAATAAGTTGCTTACAGTCGAGTCGGTACACCCTTGCGCAAACAGTGAGTTTCATAAGTATGGCAGCAGGACCTGGGTTACTAACATTTATTTGGATGGAGAGACCTATCCATAACAGGAAATTTTCTCCAACGAGCTCCTCGCTCAGATAGACATGAGGAATGATCTTTGTTGCAGAGCATTTTGTCTCGTATATGACTGTCTCAAGTCCGGCGATGCATATTATGAAGCGTCATACAATCATCTACCTGGAAGCATTATTATACAGGATCCACTACACACAGGAAATCAGAGAGTGTGCAGTTCTACGCATTTCAATGTACTAGTCAGAGAGGAACTACACAGGTCAGTCTATCACAACTTTAGAGGAGCAAGGTATAGTGTAGACAGTGCAGGTATATCCCTAACAACTTCACCACAGAGTCTCCAAAAACAGGTTTACGAAACGAAAATTTCGAATCTCGAGAGAATACTCCTGGAAACAATGAATTTTCTGATTGCCGTTCGCCTTCCTCTGGATAGGGGCTACTTCCTCCAAGACGCTTCAAGCTCATCAAATCAACGCTGTTGAAACAGACGCCGCGAAACTATCCAAGCAGGTCTCTTGCCCATAAGAAATTATGAAGTTGAACTCGAGCTTGAGCACGATGGAGCCTCTATGATACTGATAACGTTGTGGATGGGGAACATATATGTGACAGTCACACTAAACAGTCAACACTAGAGGGCTGAAGAGCTAGACCGATGGTTAACATTACGGTACTTCTTTTCGCCACATTTCCAACATGCCCCGTCGGAGAGAGTTCTTGAGATTGGCAGGGTACCCTATCCAACCAGGTTTCGACGGGCATTCCTTAATGAGGATCACAGTACAACATTGGTAGATTGCGCTGATGAAGACCTCACCCTTGACATTCAAGTGAAGGCGCTATTGGACTAATCGGCATTAACCATTGATCACGGAGTTAGAAATTCTTCTGCCTTCACATATCGTGCTACAGATTTCCTCACAATACGATCATAAACATGGCATCCTGCATCATTGCAGCCGAGCCGCCTTGAATTTGCCAAAATTGGAACAGATGCGCGAGCTGCGCAATTTGAAGCCCGAAACGAATAGCTATAACGGATCAACGGTCCTAAAATAACGATTCACTTATGCTTCACTTACGATTCTCTCAAGATTCACAGAAGATGATTTGTGTCAATAGACGTTCTCTCAAGGAATCCTCCAAAATCAGTAGATTTGGCATGACGGGCTCCGATGAGTCTACCAATTGGAGGATTATTACACCATCACCACGGACATGAGAAGAAAATCTGGCTGCGAGCTCGAAACTGGACAAACCTTCGATATACTTACGGAGAAATATGATGCATGGGAAAGATGGCAGTCCTGAGATGGATCGGATGATCCTGAAGAGTGTGGTGATGTTATAGACCTCGCCCATTACTGAGCGAACTGAACAGTGGACAACCCCAGACTGGCAGCAATAAAGCCTGAATATATATTTTATATCTGTGAGAATCGCATTTGAGGGCCTGATAAGATGAAAGTATAACCAATATCGATCTTCATCAATTCATTCAAATTCAGTTCGGAATGCGGTCACTGTGGGTTTATAAAATTCACTAGCGCCGAAATAAAATATCAACAGCTCTTTGCCCGCTTGGCTAAGCGGTATAGCGTGTCACTAGTAAATACTTGACATGACAAGGTGATCAGTTCGACTCTGATAGTGGGCATTTCTTTTTGCAATTTCTGTCGAATTTACTTTTGGATCAATGAGATTGTCCAATTTCTTTCTTTCTTTCTTTCTTTCTTTTTTTTTTTATAAAGAATTCTATGGTAACTTGCAGCGAAAGCGTTGCATGACTAGGTACGCGGAAGTGGGTTCTGTGCTTTTGTTGTTTAGCAACTGATGATTTCGTCTATAGGGAACCGTTAATTATCATGTTGTATAACTCGACGTATCCGATAGTTGCTCGCACAATTATTAAAGCGAGATGGATTTAGGTATTAACTAGATTGAAAAAACCAAGTGACCTTCTGCTGATGAAACCTTTGACTCGCGGCCGTTCCGTGAGTCTAATTGTTATGCGGCAAGAAATCCACCCATGACGGATCATCAAAAACTCTGGGATCCATATATGAAACAATTCAATACAGCACCCAACAATTAGAAAAATCGTAAAAACAAAAGTAATAATTCACTCATAGCAAGGTCCCAAATCTTATCAGTAGGCAGCTGTATCTGCAGATATCTCGCGCTCTCCTTCTGGCTGGCATCGAGCTATTGGCCAGGTCGTCGACAGACAGGATCTGAGAGCGCGGCGAGCCTGGGACAAAGTCTCGCTGGAATTGTCACATCGCGACAGCGAAGCCGCCCATTACGGCGCACAAGCTATGAGTTTCTGTCTACCTATTCGTATAGCCTTTTGGAAGCCTTGGCGACTTTGTTGACCTTGGGATCATTAGGGTCTTTTGTTCTCTGTGTGATCTTCGACATCTGTGGCCTCGACATCTGTGGGTTTTTTTTTGAAGTCCGTGGGGTCCTTAGCGTATATGGTGCTATCAGACTCCTCCTTGACGGACTTGGTCTTATATAACTATGGTAGGACGACATTAGTATCCAAGCCAAGCGGTGTTGAGGAGAATATGTGTTGCCTTGATCATCATCTTGCCTTCATCTCCATAGACACTCATTTCTATCGACTATGGAGGAGAGGATCTGAGAAGGTTGCGAATAGATTCTATGGTTTCAGAACCCCATCGACGTAGCGATCTTGGGATTCGACGGATAAATGCCCAAATGTCGGTCAGCAGCGATTTTGTTGTCTGCCACGTCGTTGGTGGGGTAGGCTGTTCGAAAGCTTTTCTCATGGTCTTGAGCAACATTTCAGAAGATCTGTATTGAATTCACGCAGTGACAATAGCCTAGAACAGCCCTTGGTTGGTTTCGAAGGCAGCTATCCATATGCGGATGGTCCGTTTGGGCGACGTACCATTTCCGAGGCGAGGAGGCCAACAAGTATCCAGCGGAGCTTCCTCCATTTCTGTTCTTTTAGTTTTTCAGGGACTGGGATGTTGAGATGAACGGCTGTCCAAGTACAAAGCAGAAGCGTGGCAAGGCATGTAGACAGGATATCCCATGTTCCGCGAAATTCAGGTTGGCTCTGCCAAGAAGTTGTCGCATTCCTAGAATCTTCAAATAAGGTGGTACTTCCTGCTATCTAGAAATTACTTCAATTGAGTGAATGATGATGATTAAAGCTAGAAGAGTAGAATAATCCTAATTTGGAAATAAAATACCTTCCTTTTCAAGAGATTAAGTCATAAACTACGCGCGTCTATCGTATAGGGACCCGGTTCGTTACTCTGATGGCTACTATGGCTTTACAGAGTTCTACCCCCTCTACAGATAAAAATATTTATGGATCAACTTATTGTAGATAAGATGAATAGGGATATGCAAGGGAAAGAGATAAACTTGGAGAATTTTTCTATAGTAGAAAGTATAGCCCTAATAGCAAGACTCCTGCTATGAAATAAAGCAGTTACAAGCTAAGCTTAGTAATACCACAGATCATAGTCGCATCTGCTTCGATCCCGGTCCAAGCTTCTTCGAATCCGCTCTTCCTCTGTTGGTGGATAAGTCAAGACATAGTGAAAATAAAACACCCATGAATAAGTCGTCTTCCACCAACCATCTTCCATCTCCGCAATCCACTCCTCAGTGCTCGCCCACTGCCTCTCGTGTTGAAGGACCCTATCCGTAAGAATGTGGCTCCAAGCAGAATAGAGCTCGTTTCGGCATTGCTTAGTGTTGCATCGGTGGGATTTCAAGCCCCGCGAGATTTGAGACCATGATTCTTCGACACCTGCCTTGCGTAGGCCACTCTTGTACTCCTCTTCAGTAATGCTTCGTGTCATGTTATTCAGAACGGACACAACTTTGACATAGCCCTCATCCGAGACGTTGTTGTATTTGTTGAGCCCGCTGTGGTCGTAATCGAGAGAATGGTTCTCTGTATTGGTGCCATTAAAAGTTGCTGATGTTCTTGGAACAATCTATTCAACGTTAGCTATTATAGGCTTGTCTAAAAGGGCAAGATTTATTACCATCCTAGTCGGGGAAAATCGGCCTAGAGGCTTAAAAATGACCTGCCTTCGAGTCTCGAAGAAGTTCACTTTCTTCACATGCGCATAGTTCTTCATAAAATCCTCATGGAGCTTGGCTAAATCCTTCGAGTCTCGAGCCAGTGGCACGAATATGTCCGGGTTGGATCCAATGGAGGAAAGAAATTTTGCAAACTGATAAGTATACCACGAGTCCTCCGTGCCAGCATGAGGAACCCCGAGAAAAATGGTTCCCCATATGGGTTGAAGTGGGTTGCTGTTGGTTTCGTTGGCCTTGATGGATGCTAGTCGTAGCGCCTAAGTCCTTTCATTGAGTGATTGCTTCCGCGATGGCATATGTCAGTTTCTCACCTCTTTGACAACGAGACCCCCATAGGAGTGGCAGACAAAGATGATTGGGTAATCATTCTGCTGCTAATCACGTATGAGTGAGCTGATTATTCCAAGAAGATTCCTCGAGGATCTTGTTATTAGGCTGTTACCTACCCCCTCGGTATCGTTAGCTCTCCAGTGTTCTATTGAGAACAATAGCTCGCCGCCAATAGTTTCGAGGGACTTTTGAGGCGCATCGTGATACGTTGTAGAATCATAATTGAACCACAGAAGGCGCGCGTCGGGGACATCCGCTGGCAGAAGATCTCGAATCCAGTGAACCCCTTCAGGATATTTCGTTTTCTTCCCGGGAAACGGCTTATGCCAAGTAGAGTCTGGAAAGGATCCAAGTCCATGAACAAATATCACGCTAGAGATTTGGCCTATCAGAACATCTCCCTTACCGATACTTTAGGTGGCTGGATGTGGATAGAAGCATTGTCACACTTACTCAGCGACCGGTTTGAGTGGCGTCTTCGTCTCAACTGGCAATAGGCCATTTCGTAGATGAGGAGTCATCTCCGATCGAGAAGGAACGGCGATGGGTAAAACGAAAAAGTAGCCGCCGAAGAACAAGAAAGGAGTAATAAAAATAATTCTCCATGCCCACTTTCGCAGGCGACCTCCGCTTGGAGATGATTTTTGGTCGTTCATCGGGCCACCAGTCAGACCCGTTTGTAGGAAGAGTGAGGGAAGCAGTAGGATCACCGAGGGGCACCGTAGATAGTCAGGTAGAGGAAGGATAGGAGAAGAGCAGTGCAGAGCCTAGCCGCTGCCGTACGTATGAGATTAGACGCTTGGAGGAGGAAAGGAAAGAAAAAGTACGTGGAGGAAAGGAAAAATCCAGCAGAGCCCTGTTGGGAAGCTATAATTACCACATTGTGGAATACCCCTGTCTCAATATTCATTGAATGAGTGACTCTGCCGCCTCCCAGGGGCATCATGCCTTGAGCAGTCGGAACATGCCAGCCAATCATTCCCCGGTGGCGCTGATCATTTGAGGCTGAAGCCCGGCTCAGACCGCAAGGCAGATTGCGGGTTCAGCCGCCTTCGCCTGCGAGCCGCAGTCACAGCAAAGCCTTCGGTATAAATGCCACACCGCCAAGTTTCATTAGAAATATCTAGAACATCCTTTAGGCACCGCCCCTCTCGTGGAAAATTCATTCCGTGAGTTCTAGGCCAGAAGAGTTTTAGATATCTTGTCTCCGCCATGAACATAGCCCACTCGCGAAGTAGCATCGAGCAGCCTTCAACTTCAGCTGAGCAACAGCAGGCAACTTTAGACCTTACTGGAGTGCGCCCGCCCGACAATCTTGTTAATCAAGCCGTTTGCATCAAAACATTGACAGGGTATGCAATAGGGTGAGTAAGCATCCGCCATCTCGCTCACCGGTCCGCAGTCGGGGCAGGGGTAAATAATCTCTAGCCATTCAGCACCGAACTTAAACTCTGATGGAGAAAAGATTCGATCGTACATCCAGTCCGAGCTACAAGCTTCAGTCCTTGACCAACTCGCCCCTCACTTGTGGTTGTTTTCCAGGAAGTCAGGCTCCCACATTAACGCCTTACACCAGCTATTTAGCAAAACTAGGAAAGTCGTGATAATAGAGGACCCTGGACTCCACCTAGTGTGGCACGAAGATGTCTTTTATGTCAAACCAATCCCCAATTGGCTGCTCTGCAGCGCTGTCTGGGATCAGCAATTGATTGGATTGTCAACCGTACCAAGTTCTCCGTCTCCAGCATCAATCTCACTAGCACATTGTTCGGATCTGACTAAATCCGCCATTGGCTTCTTGCGTTCCTATTCCTGGCTGATTCGACACCCCTCGGACTTCGCCCTGGCCCGGCAGGCGAACTTGGTTCCCGAAGGCATTGATGGGGTTGATTTCGAAACTTTCATCCGCACCTTTCGAACTCTCCCCGATGCCGCCGTCACGGAGAGATATCACTATGGGCAACTCCGGCTATCTCGCCTCCACCTTGCGACCCGGCTCGTGCGGCCGGTGTCAGTGGTGGGAATGAAACGGAGAAAAATTTGGTGGTATTATCACGAGACAAGGTGGACGGCCGGTCAGTATTTCAGGGACTACATCACAGTTTTCATTACTGCGTTCGCAGTCTTGTCCCTCGCCTTATCCGGTATGCAAGTGGCATTAGCGGTTGATGTGAACCAGCGCGCACTTGCTCGAGGGTTCTGGGGGTTGGCTATCGCTGTGGTTGTTCTTTGCGGAATTGTCGTGCTGCTATGGATCCTCGCGCTCGTTATTATACTGGCCTGTCAGATGCAGTTCGCTGTGAGGAAAAAGATTAAAGCTAAGAAGGACCGAGATATTGGCGGGAAATTGTGTTGTTAGTATGGTAGTATACATGCATTTGCAAGTGCTGTGGGAAGCCTCTAAATTCTTCTTATCAGCAACTCTTGAATACCAAGCCAGGTTCAACGACTGAATGGGTGCTTTTCTCTGCGCTAGACTCAAAGCTTCTCTCCAAGCCGTTAGTACTAAAGCGTGTGGAAGCCACCATCCCATTCTCCAGGATCGGTGGTCTCGAGACAAGGGCAGGCTGGCGACGAGAAGAAGTTTGCGGATCTTCTGTCAACACCCTCCAATTAGTGATGGCTAGGCCAGTGGCTTGAGATGTCATACGGATCGCACTCTTCGGTGGTGGCGGAGGCTGTGCGTTCCTTTCTCTAGGCGGCATCTCGTCTTTGGATGGGCTTCAATTGGTATAAGCAGGTGGCGTCTAGACGGGGGTCAAGCAGCGACTTACAGTAATTACATGAACGATGGGACAGAAAGGAAAATTGGAGACAGCGACTGGAATAAGGCAGTACTTGGCAAAAGGCATTGCGACAAAGCTTCGAAGCTCTGGGAGAGGATAAAGTAAGTGGCGTGCTGAGAATAAGGGTTATTATCGGAGCGGATCGAAGTTGTAAGCTAAAGAAGTTAAAGTTAGGAGTTAAGGTTGGCTAGGTAAGTAGTAGTAATAATAGTCTATACTAGGTATTAGTTAGTTAGATATGCAGGTACGAATAGCCTAAGAGAAGACCTTTTTATACTTAACTAAGCTGGTAGTCCATAGAAAGGAACTAAGACAAGGACTCTGCAGCCGATAGTATTGAATTTACTGTTGATGCTCTGTAATAGAACTGGGGATTCTCTACATGTATCCAGCACCCCGATTTTACTTCTTGGATAGTAACGCTGAAGCGCCGTAGGCACCATCAACGTGGACCCAGAGCTTTTCGCGCCTACATAATTCTACAATTTCATAGTATGTCGACGCTACCAGTGTTGGTTGTATCCGTACTGGCAATAACAACGAATGGGTCAAGGGAATCACCGACGATACCTCCAACTCCCACGCTGAGCAAAGGTCGTCGCGTGTCGCTGTGGTAGCGGCGAGGGATGCTTCAGGAGCCATGTAATTTTTCCGTAACGCGAATACAGATGAAAGTGTTGCCAAAGATGATATGTGAAATACTCATGTCTGGATACATGCAAGTCGCATTGCAATGTGTATCTACGTAACCGCTATAAATGATGCGGTGCGTTAACCAACAACTTCTCCGCCCTTCAAGTTTAACCCCCGGCGGACTCCGCATCTCCGACACGGGCCTCATTAGACCGGGGTGCTAGCTCCGCACTCCGATCACTGGCCATCGGAGATTCTTACTCCGTCGGGGTAAAGTCGTAGCGGCGGTTGAGATGCAGAGGCGGGACAGGAGGGTTAACATTGACGTTTTTGGGTGCCGCCTTCAGCCCACGCGAGGGTGCGACAATCTACGATGTTCGGTACGATGGCCGCAGCGTCATGTACCGTCTGAAGGTGAGCGAAATGGTACGTTGAGGAGTATAGCTATGCAATTACCTCAGTACCTGTAAATATGGTTATTGATATAATTCAGAAAAGACAGAATCCCAGTGTTTGCGTTGAAAACTAAGAAGCGAATTGAGATTGGGCAGGCTAGGAGAGGAAAAGGCCAAGCTTTATATGTGTAGCCATCACCTACGTCTGGGCATATGGCCAAGGCAAACCTGGCAGAATGCCTTACCGCTTTCTCATCTAAAAACGCATTCAACCTTTGGTCAACTCGTGTTCTAGTAAATATAAACATCCTATAATTATTTGGATGGACGCTTTAAGTATCTCAATCACTGCACAAGCAAAGAAGGCGAGCATTTAAAAATAACATTAATCTTATATTTAAAAAGGCTGTTCTTTAGATTAGGCCGCAACTCTAACCGTATCTAACCCAAACATTTTCGAGAATACAAGTTCATATACCCAATGTGCGCCAAGGGTTTCGATTAACCAGACAGTAAATGCACCACTCCCACACCAGATAGTATTCGGGGGGTCATTTTTGATAATTTTTGTGACCACAGTTCTCGCATAGATGTCGGGATCCAAGGCATCAGCCTCAAAGCTTGCCCAAGCGGTATCTATCTTGGCCTCAAGATATTTGTAATATGAGCTGGGAGCTATAGTGAGACGTTCGATGGACATTCCAGTCTTAACACCAGCGGTTTGAACAAAAATGACGCGCACTCCAAAAGGCTTCATCTCCGTTCGCAATGTTCTAGCGTATAGCTGAACTGCAGATTTCGATGCGTTGTAGACAGACTGTGTAGGATGTGGTGTATAACCTGAGACTGAGCCTGTGAATACAATCTTGCCTTTTGAGGCTATGATAAGCTCAGCGAAAATTGTGTTCATCTCCACAATACCCAACAGATTGGTATTGAACATCTTAAAGGCTTCCTCACGGGAAGTTTCGATAGCCATACCGAGGGTGCGGTACCCGGCATTATGGTAAAGGATGTCGAGCTTGCCATTGGACTCACGAGCAATCTGGGCGTGAGCTTGGAGAAGCGAATCGCGCTTAGTTACATCCAAGGCGATAGCAGTGATGTTTGGTACATTGACCAGATCGTCCATAGCTGTAATGCGGCGTGCGCTAGCATAAACGTGATAGCCTCGAGTGGCAAATTCTTTGGCCAGTGAATACCCGATACCCCCCTTTGTGCAACCAGTAATAAGGACCGTAAGTCTAGCCATGATAACTTGGTGGTAAGGAGCAGTATAGCTAGTTATGTATAAACAAGACTTTACTAAATAGTTCGAGTATGTGAATACTATTTCAAACGACATACCTGACTTATATAAACAGTATTAACATCGCAACTTGTATACAATTCCGTACCAGCATTGCCAAAACGGAGCTGCGGAAGAACTCATTCGGGGAGATTACTAACCCGAACGTCAAGTGATATTACTAATATTTTACTTAAATAATGAATTAGCTAGGATCTTATAAGATAGTATCTATTGCGTGAGAAATAACATAGAGTGCAATTTAAGAGCTATGACTGCATTATCTTACTGAAAAGGCTTAGAGGTCAGAGATAAAATAATACCTATTGGGTTCACCATAGGCCTACCTGTCAAGTTAACAAGGATCGATCTTTAGCGTGAATCTTTTTGTATCAGCTAGTGGCGAGAAGAACACTTTATTTAGTGTCGTGTGAGATATTTGTTAATGAAATCCATAAACAAAGGCTGGTCATTTCCCAATTTTAGCAGCTAGTGGTAACAGCAGCCTTCCTCACCTTACAAACGTTGTCTAACGTATCCGGTTCTTAGTCTTGGAACGTTCTGCGTGCCGTACGGAGTACCGCTTGCTGATTCAGGACTTTTGATATGAACTAATAAGGCTAGGATGGGTAAGACGCTCCCATGACCACTGATTCTCACGGACACCGCTTACTCGCGCCTATGTCTCAGGTATAGGCTCTTGATACGAGCTTTCCGGACCTAGGTATGTGAAGAGCGTAAACCTATGTACTTTGGTACAGAAGCTTTCCTCTATCCTCCCTAGGTACTTATAGTTGAAGAAAGTCAGACCCAAGATGGCTTATATAATATTTACTTATCAGAGAGACAATGACCTGAAGGGTTGCTACCTGGTCTCGTGGGTCCCTGAAATAAGGGTAGGCTCCCTGCATACGGTGAGGTTGACTCCAGCTATGAATGAGTAGTACATGTAGATACAGGTACCTACCTACAACTAGTTTTATTCGTACCTACTATCTACTGTATGAGCCACCATCAAGTCCTTGCGAAAAGAGGTTCAATGGCCAGACTAAAGGTTTGACAACTATATTTACCCAGCATGCCGCGACACAACACACATACATAAAAGGCTGACGCTCATTTCGGTCCTCTGGACTACTGTGACACTAACGCATCCGATGCCATGCACGTTACTGCTTGAGATGACTGCTGTCATATCTAATATACAATACCCCACCCTACCTATGTTGCCAAATTCCTCTTTCTGTCTTCTTACGACATCATCTTGTTACCATAGCAGACCAAGCCACGAAGTCCATGTCCAACTCTGTGACCCATTTACCAATGCCTGGCTCTTCACTCTCTTGTCTAGCTTTTGTTGGTCTACGGCCGTCAATATCGACGCTGACAATCTCGAGGGGAGCCTCCGCTGAATAAGAAGCCTATGCATCGTCTTGAGTTCCATACCGTGCGAAATCAGAAGACAGCATATCTGGGTCAGAAAGTCCAAGCGAGCCGTATCAGTTGTGGTGTCGTCATTGCTGCATTGCTCCAAGAATATCTCGGTAAATGCATCCGAGGTGTTCCAATTGGGTCCTGACAGACTCGCGCCGGCAGAGAGGAATGATTTGGAAATCTGAATGATCGTGGGACAGGGCGGGAGAGGAGAGGACGCTATGGCTACCAGAAGATGGTGCCATACGGAGATGGAGTCTTTCCAGTGAACGTTTGGGTCTGCTCCGTGGGTGAGCAGCAGCTCGATGATGCCCAGTCTGTGTGGTGCCAGGAGAGCTATTTGAAGCGAGTTGTCTTCGTCCATCAGAATCTTTTCAAAGGCCATAATAAAGGAGCTCCAAGCATCCCCGTTTAGTAGCTCTGATGTGGATGATTGTCTCTCTTCAAGGAGAAGACGGACCATGGGCGTTAAATCCGGCTCCTTAATAGTATAACCCGGCGAATGAGCTATTGCACAGTGGAGGAGAGGCTGCTGAGCATTGAGAGGCTGATATTCGCGGTGTAGCTGGTCCCGGACGTACAAACACAGGCCATTTTGGATGGCAAACTCGAGAAACGTCTGGCACGGAGCATAGCCAGTGCCATCGCCAGACGATGTGTAGCAGTTCCAATACCATGGGATGGGCTTGCCAGTAGTTGTTGCGTAGAATTTGAGCGTGCGGTGGAGGTCGTCGAGCAGCTCGACCTGGGATTCTCCTGATTCCAGCTCCGCTTTATAGGCATAGTGGATTGCATCGCCCAACATTCTCGATAGCGAGCCGCCCTCGGACACATCGATTTCTTCCCACGGGATGGACTTGATGAGAGGCACGAAGCTCTTGAACACGAGCGTGCTTGGCCCTCCATGGTCTCCAGACTTTTCCGCGAGAAAGTCGCTCATCTCCTTGGTTCGTAAAAAATCTCGTACAGTTCGATGCAAGAAATCGACGCGGTGGCCCATGTACGGCCCTTCGTTGTTGTCGCGGCAGACTTCCAGGAGGCCCTTGCATCGCCCGTTGAGGCGTCTTCGCAGTTGTTCATGGCGACGAACTACCTCGAGCATCGGCATTTGCTTGACTGGGATCTGGAGCGCGAAATTTTGATTCTCGAAATCTTCGTCGAGGAAGGAGTAGATCATCAGCGGTAAAGGACATGTCGAACCCATGGCTACTTGAAACGTTCGCACCATTTGCACGTGGTAGAACGAGTCTACGGAGTCGAGCATGTGCTTGAAGAAGGACTCAAGATCTGCAGGTAGATCGCGAGTTCTTCGTTCAAGCGCAGGAAGAGAATCGCCGTTTGTAAGGCCTTCGTATAAAGAGCGGATGACGAGATATACCCACAAGAACACCCCCTGGGCTTTTGTGGTTACTTCTTCTAGGAGACTTTTGTATAGGGGCTCCTCAGACGGGAGAACCTGCCAGTTTGGATGCTCTTCCAGCTTTCTGCGAACATAGTGACGTATATCTTGGCTCGTCAAATCCTGGAGATACAATTTTCTGTCAGTGAACCTCCCATACTCATCCTCAAAGACGTTCCATGGGCGACTGGACACGCAAAGCTTGATATGTGGCGAAGTAGCCAGCGAGCGTAGCATGGCGATGATCTCGGAGTGATCTCCCTCGTACTCGTCAAGTCCATCAATGAAGAAGCAGAATTTATAGCCGAGCCCATCACAAGTCGCAAGATTAGCCAAAGTTCTGCGCAGCTCTGACAGTGTCCATGGCTCCAGATCGCCTTCACCTCTCCTAGAAGCTTCCCAGCGCTGCGGGCAGACCATTTTCATGATCTTGGGTGACTTCTTAAAGACGTCGTAGAGTAGCGATCGGAGAAGGCCCTCTTGTGATTTCTGCATCGTTGTTCCCGAGCTCCAGAAGAAGTGTGTCGACATGACTGGACTCAGGGGCCGCGCCCAATTGACAAGCGCTTCGCCTGTGCGACGGTGGTCGCAGAGAAACTTCATGAGTGTCGATTTTCCAGATCCTGGTTTGCCTGAAACCCAAAAGATGCCGTCCTTTTCGGTGAGCCACTCAGAGAAGCGCACTTTGATGCCTTTTGCCTCCTTGGCCCAGCGGGGCTTGAAGATCCATTCGTAAGTGTCTGTGTATGCTTCAGCGACGCTTTCTATGCGCATTGTCATGGTCTTGAAGTGCAGGCCGCCTAGAACTCGCTGTGCAATGGCAACATCCGTTGCTGTTGAGACTAGAGAACGGAGTGTCTCTGCCAGGTACTGGAACGCTTGCGGAGTTTCGTCATCAACAGCAAGACTGTTCTGGCTCTGCGAGGGTCCGCCTTTGCTAGACGGTCCGTGGGATTTGTGTAATGAGAAGAGGCTGAATCGTTTCCCTTCGGTTTCATCGTCATCGTCATATGTCTTATGAGCTTCTGGATTTTGTCGACGCAGATGGGCGTCTTTGGTTGCTTGAGTTTGGATTAACCTAAACGACTTTGAGATGTTGTCGAGGTGCTCTTCGTATGCTGAGCTAAGACGATTGCTGGCATCTCGAAGGGTGCGAAGTTCTCTAACAACGCTTGACTGCTGATCGCTACACACTGATTAGCCTATGTCAAAATGTTACAATTGGAACCTTACCTCATAATCACCGAGAGTTGAAGAATCAAGTCCGTCCGATACTTGTCCAACGTCTTTTCCATCATATCAATCTTCTTTTGACTACATATCTTGACAAAGGCCTGACGAAAACTCGAAATCTTGCGAAACTTTGTGTTCTTGGGATCGACACGGAGCTGCTTCAGCGTGGCCTCGAGCCGCTTCGCGATGTCGTCGCATCCCATGGCTACTCGCTGGAGATTTTGTTCTTGCTCGCTGCGCGGAACGTCTTCGGCGGCAAAGGCCTTTGCGTCGGACTTCATTTTAGAAGTTAGCTTTTGGAGCTTTTTGTATGCTTGGTCGACTTCTAGTTTGTTGCCGGATCCCAACGGTTTGTCGTCGTCCTCATGATGGGGAAGCTGAATCATCACATCGCTGGGGTCGTCTTCCTGAGGTGTCTTTTCCTTCTCCTGCACGGGATTAGTGGTCTTTTCTTTCTCTCCTTCAAGGGAATCATCGCCGACATCCGACGCAGCAATAGGCTGGCTTGGGAGTGGCTGGCATTTGCTTTCGTCGACATGGTTAGACGATCTATTTGCTAACCCAAATGCCAGTCTACGAAGAATCGCCGTCCTCTCGCCCAGCTCAGCATCGTCTCTGGTCTGGCCATCCGGAGAATGGTATATCTCATATGCTCCCGACAGCAATTTCGAGCTCCAGTCGATTAATTGAATCGTTGACCGCGCCAAGTTTAGCGACGAGAAAGGATCCATAGGCAAACACAGCAGCTATTGAAGCTATGTTATGTAGCTATCCGAAAGTATCACTCCCCCAAAGAGTGCATGTACCAAAGCACGTATGAGCAACGGCGGCACAGCAAAAAGACGAGCGCATGGAAGCCAATGATTTGCGAAAAACAGTTCGCTTTGATAAATAACAAAAAGAAAAGGAAAGAAAGAGGGCTTCGACGATACGACTGAGATGAACGAAGAACAAGTGAGGCTGATACGGGCGGGCTGTGGCTATGCAGCAGCATGCCATACAGATTATGCAAGGCGAGGAGGGGAGGGTTCTGCCTTGCTGAGATCACGTCTGGTGACCTGGATTCGATTGGTTGGTTTCCTGCAAAGGAGTCGATCAGCTCCTCTTAGTGTTTCGCACTATTGGACTGGATGGGATGCATCATTTGGCAATAACAGCAGTTGGGTGAGATTTGAGTGACATTTTCATAGGTGGTGTGCGGCCAGAATAAAATAATACCATGCTTTATTCCTAGTTATTGCTTTTTGTACTGATATCGCATGTAAATTCACTTGGTGTTTTCCATGTTTGTAGATGTCTCACCTCACCACTGTATCCATGTCATAATCAGCCAAGTAAAACTTTCAACCATCGCTGCATCTACCTACAGGTAGGCACACTCTGGATAAATGCGCTAAATTCAGCCAAAAGATGGCTTCACTCTCTCATGTATAAATGAATGGTTATTTTAATGTCCAGCAATAATCGACTATTGAGTACAACCTTCTACAAACAATTGGGTGTAAATAATATCATTACAAAGAATTATATTTCGCTTCAATCATAGAACAGAGCTGCTATTCTCCAACCAACCAGCGTATTGGGCCTCTACGCAACCCATCTGGGTTCACTGGTGCCAACCAGCTTCTTATTCAGTCGCGTGTAGTACCACCACAGGGAAAAGCTCAAAACCGTCCCCACGGCAAGAAACCCAGCATTGATGCCGTGGCCCAGGCGATAGAACGGCGCGTCCTGCGCCCGATAAATCCAGACGCCTATAATCTGGCCAGGCCCCGTAAAGGCAATGTTGAGTCCTGTGGCGAGAGATCCCGCCGTGGTAGTTCGCACATTGTCTGAAATCCATGCGCACAACGGAGGTAGACCGGCAAAGACGCCGGCGGTGCTGATGCAAAGCATTGCATAGCGAGCAGCATATAGCTTGCCAGGCAAACAGGCTGTAAGAACTTTGTCAGTATTTGGCTTTGGGATAACAGCCAAGAAGAATCATGGCCTCACCTTGAATGATAAAGGCAATAGTGCCAAAGAGAAAACATCCACCAGCCACGAGACCTCTCGTCTTCTTATGGTCAGATATCATGGCCAAGACAAGAGTAACAACGTAAGCCACGGCATAAGGAGGAATAGTAAACAGCTGAGCCTGAAGGTTCTTGTAGCCGAGGCCAGAGACGATGGTAGGCGCAAAGAGTGACAACGAGGAGACGCCGACGCCGATGCACATGTACGTAATATAGTGCACGTATAGTCTAACGTCCTTAAGAGTGGCCTTTGCATCCTCCCAATTAAGTTTTGCTTCTCTAGGGCAGTTTAGTATCTATCCAAATGACTTGAGTAAATGACTTGAGTTGCAAGGTTCTTCATACCCGTGAGACGAGTTGACGCCGAGGCGTATAACTTGGATAGCCTTTTCTTCTTCGGTGAGCCAGCTGGCCTTTTCCGGATAGCTTGGCATAAATAAAAATGTGAGGATTCCTAGAGCAACTGTAGGTGGTAAACCCGGTTAGAGGAGGCTTGATATAACTTGATCGGATAAGTAGAAGAGCCGATAACTCACTGGAGGGAACGCCCTCAACGATAAACAGCCATCGCCAGCCCTCTAGGCCTAGTCTCCCGTCCATATGTCCAACGCCATATGCAACGGCACTATGAGAACATAAATGTTAGCTATATTCTCCACTTGTTCGGATTAAGCACCCAATGTCTCGATTTTGCGAAAGAAACCTACCCGCCAAATGCACCAGCCAATGTAGCGCTGCAGAGGAACAACGCTATCCGAGTGGCTCGCTCCTCCGCTTTGTACCAAAAACTCATGAAAAAGACCATGCCAGGGAAAATGCCCGCCTCGAAGGCACCGAGGAAGAATCGTAGCGCGGATGTACTGGCGAAGCTCTTCGCCCCGGCGATGGCTGTACAGAAGGCTCCGAAGCCAACAACCAAGAAGCCTAGCCAACTTTGTGGCACAAATATCATGATTAGTAGATAGACTTTTGATGTAGGAAGGAAATCATAGGAGTGGTCTTACTAATTAGGCTGGAATGCCTTGGCTGCAAGGTTGCTTGGTGCCTCGAAGATGGAGTAGGCAACCAGAAAGACCATGAGAGCAATGGTGTACTGCTTCGTTGTCATATGCGTTGAGTCTAGCAAGTCGTGACCTACGTCGGCATTCAAGATCTTCGCATTGCCTATATTAATTGTTGGTTAGATGATGGCAGGATTTTGGTAATAAATTGGGGAAAATTGCATACCGATATTGGACCTGTCCATGTAGCATAGGAGATAGATCCAGACAGTAAAAGGCATCAGCCTCAAGTCAATCTTGCGTACGATCCTAAAAGCAGTAGTCAACTTGTGTTAGTTTCAAACTGTATAATAATCACCACTTCCTCATGGAGATAACGACTTGCCTCTTCTCCACAGCAGGATCGATTTCTTGGATACGCTCGAGATGGGAGCTAGTTCCATCCTCAATGGTCTTTGGAAGCTTTTCGTCATCCATAACTGTCATAGCTAATGACCCGAGATAATGAGAAGCTGGTAATAGCTAGTAAAAAAAGATGGTGGTGGTAGATGTGAGCCAACGCATTTGAGTCACAGGCTTGAGAGGCGTCTATTGACTAAACGCAGGGAGAATCAGCCGACATATATAAATGGAATGATGAACCTAAGACAAATATTAGGTTGATATCAATCGCAGGCCTCAATAGTTGCTGGACTGTTGGGATAGGTCCTTAATTCACACCACCCTTCGTTGACGAGAGTCGGAAGAGGTAAAGACATGCAGGCCCTTGCCGTGCTTCCTCACCCCGCCCTTGCTTAGGAGATTCTCCCCATGGGGAAATGCCAGTGGAATCGAGATTAGCCGGTAGACGATAGGCGAGGACGAATAAGGGCCGTTTGACCAGACGTTAGCGGGGATGGCTTGTAATAGCGCTGGTCAGATTCAGTAGATTGTGTTGCGGAGATGGCACGGGAACGAGCGATGCTTTGGCCAGCCAGTCGCGTGGCTTTGGGTAACTTATTATCAAGAGATTCGTTCTACGGAGTACTCGGCAACATCAAACTCCATCGCCTCCGACGCCTAGAATTATAGGTTGGACATGTCTCACTGCGTCACTTGCAGCCACTCCAAGGCGCGTAACACCATGGGTGTACCCTGTACTATTTAGATGATATAGAAATGGCAGCCAAAGATCTCCTGACTCAAGTACTTGCCATCCACACGGGCGCCCAACTTTGTCTGGCGCTCAATAGTAACTTCGAGAAGACGTGCCACCTTGAAAGCCGTCTGCGCCCCCTTTTGATCTAACCCTCCAATAGGCAATCCGTCTCCTTCGCTGCCGTCGAGCGCCGCCCCTTGTCTTTGAGTTGTGCCGCTGAGCCGGCCTAGGGCTCGCAGCTGTAACACTGCCCATTCCTGTTGTACAGGATCAGGAACCTCGCAGCCAAATAAAAAGCAAACCCACATCAAGCCTGGATGGATAGTAGTAGAGGTCGTGCGCGAGAGGTTTGCGTCAAAGGCATGCTGGTGTATAGGTTGACCGACGCTGCGACGCATCATGTTGCCTGTCTGTGTCAAAGCCTTGAGGGCAATGGGTGTATGTTGCAAGGTCCAGTATGCTACACGGTGGATGTATATGAAGTGAGCCCAAAAGGTTGCAATGTAGACGCTGAATAGCTGCTCTAGCCTGCGGGCAATGTTCTCGCTCACAAATAGGCGTAGCTGTGAGGCATCGAGGTCTAGGATGCTGGGCCGACGTCGCCACAGCTCCTCCAACTCTTCTTCAAAACCCATGCATGCCTTCATTACTTCCAATTCATCTTCAGGGGTTCCACGTGGGCGGTGATGGCGGTCGTGACAGCCAACGCGCCGCGAGTATGCTTGAGATGCCATGTGAAACTCAAAGGCGGGTTGGAGTAAGATGTTGAAAACGCCCATACACACTACATTCTTAGGAATCGTGGGCGGCTCTGCTAACAGTGTAGCGAGTCTAGAGCCACCATTGCGCGGCTTCATATTGGCACTTTCGCCCTTACTGCTTATCGCTAGGACAGCAGTGCTCGTAGTTGATATCCCGTCGATTTCATTGAGGGCATCATTGTCCGCCACCTCCATGTTGGTTGAGTCCGTGATGCCTGGACGTGGCTTCCTGATAATTTCTAGAGCCGGCTCTGAAAGAAGATGACGACCACCCATATGAGACATCTTGGCGTCGAATGAGTCCAGCCACTGGAAAAGACTAGCAGAACCAGCATCCCAACATCGGCCATTGACAATGACCTGCTCAGCCATATCCTCTGGGAAGCTAGGTCGAACCTGATCACTGCCATCATATGCGGTCTCAAACCAAGCCAACAAAAATATTGCCACGAGAAGAGCTCGGCTGCTTCGCTCCTCCCATCCCGCATGCGAAAGGCTCAACTTGAGTGCGACACAGGCGACATCATGCAATCTTAGAGATAAAAGGCCAAAGTCGTCGCGGCAAGTTGATACGCGGCTCCCCAGGGCAGCCAAAGCCGCTGGTCGGCTAGGCTCAAAGAGCATAGCACTGAGAGCTGCAAGAGCATGCATGACCGCTCCATATTCTATCGAGGTATGCTTGCCATTGGCCATATGAAGCACATAACGCTTGATTTTGGGCCAACCCAACGGATGGATGCTGGCAAGAGAGGCCGGGGGCTGAATTGCGCACTCGAACGTTTTAAGAAGAAGCTCTTCTTGAGCGTCTGATAGAAGTGGTGGTGAAAAGGCAAAGGCTGGTTTGTATCCCGGTTTGTTCACTTGTCCGCTGTCTTCTTGCCTATCAATATTGGCAAATTGATCTTCGGTGTTGCTTTGTACAACTGTATGCATGCTTGGACTGCTGTCTACGTTTGATGTCGATAACATCGTGCCGCTATCTATCTCTGAAAGAGCACCACCACGCCAAGCAGATGATTGATCTGAGTTGAAGAAGTTGGGACTGAGGGCGCTGGTGAATCCTAACGACGTGAAAGAAAATGCTGAATCGGGGAGAGGTAGTCGATCGAACCAACTGGGGCTCCAAGGTGATTGTGATAGTTCCCCTGAATGGTCTCCTGAAGGTATGGAAGTAGGGCCAATATCCAGTGCCGTGGCAGTTGTAGGAGTCATGTAGGATGCCATTGGGTCAGGAATGAGACCGCTTGGATTTGGATTTTCAGGTGAAACATCAAATTGACCGTTGATGTCGTTAGGAAGAATGCTTTGGATAGTTTGCAGGTCATTGTTTGGACGTGATGAAATTGCCGCTGAGTTGAAGGATGGCAATGGCATTTGTCCCCCTTCGCCGCTCTCATCCACCACGCTGAATCTCCGCGACTCATCAACATCAACATCTGCGTCTTGTCGAGAGCTCGCCGAACTATCGTCTGGGGATGGTAGCCTTCTCTGGCTGCGTCGAGGCCGGGGAGGCTGATACGTGCACTCAAGTTTGAGTCTATCGCAGTGGCTGCAAGTCGGTCGCCGCTCATCGCAGCGAACTCTGCGGAGGCGACAGGTTGCGCAACCGTTTTTGGATCGCGGGCCGGAGCGACCGAGCGCAATACTTTGATGCCGGACAATTCCGGATCGAGACGACATTGTTTGAAGTTGAAAGATTCTCTTGCTGTTGAATTATGTGTAGATACATGTAGATAGCGGTGGAAGGCGAGAGAGAATCATGGAGCTCTGCTGAACCGGAAGAGCAGCCCCGGGCTCCGTACCTTCCATGAATGCGAAATGCGGGGGCGGGGCGGTGCATTATAGGGGAGTGGGCCACTAACAGCAGCTAAAGGTGCGCTATAGCACCCGCTATTATAGGGTAGTAGTTGCCATTCTACAGGGCATCCAGCCTGTCACAGCGCTGGGCGATCAAACAATGGCCAGGGAACATTTCATTATCAGGACAACTTCAACTTCAAAAGGTTCAGTCTTCTGATACATCCATTTGCTACACTGCACAGATTCATACTCGGCATTATTTCAACCTCATTATAACTCTCTACTTCTACAGCTTGGCTCGAGTACTATAAGCCCCGGGATTCACATTCCACGGCAATTCAGCCGTCGCCCACGCAGAGCTTGCTTCTCCTGCTGCAATAACGCTCACCCAGTCTTCGCGGCTTATGGATCGCGCCTCTTCGGCAGGATTATAACCCAAGCGGCTCCGTCCATCTTCTTCCGGCTTCGTATCTTCAATCTTTGGAGCTGTTTCTCCGTCTATCCTCTTGTATATCGTCACCACGGTCGCGCCACCCATGCCCATGTTATGCTGGAGGCAATACCGCGTCGATGCGACAGAGCGACGTTTTGCCCATCCACGAAGATGCCAGACTTTCAATTGCGGAATATTGTTAGCGGTATTGTGCATTAATTGGGGGTGATAAAGATGGTCAAACAACTTACCAAGCTCTGCACATTGTGCTAATCCCGTAGCACCCAAGGGATGTCCCTTGGAAATGAGCCCTCCGCTGGGATTCACGATCCAGCCTTTCTCTTTTCCTTTTGAATTGTATGTGATAAGGCCATCTCGAACCAGCTTCCATGCTTTACCCTCTTCGGCCAGTCCTAAACCCTCTAGAGCGCACATTTCGTTGGTGGTGAAGCAGTCATGCAGCTCAATCACGGAGACATCCTTGGGTCCAATGCCCGCCTGTTCGTAAGCACGCTTTGCTGCGGTCCGTGTCATGTCGGACCCGATGAGTTCAATTGCACTTTTTAACTCGTAAAGCTTAGAGGAATCGGTGGCTAGAGACTGGCCAGCAATTTGGATGGCTGTGCTGCGAAGGTAGGGATGAGCAGCCAAGAAAGATTCCGACACAATGACCGCCGCGGCCGCACCCGTCTATCAAAATGTCGTGATCAGTCAAAACGAAACATTATAAAAGCTTCACTCTTCGTCACTTACTGATGAGGGGCAGCATTGCAGACGTGTAATGTCTCCAGAAATCACAGGGCTGGACAAAACATCCTCAACTGAAACAGCTTTCGACAGCTGAGAGTAAGGGTTACGAGTGCCGTGCTCTCGATTAATAGCCGTAATGCGCGCAAAATCACGTCTCTCAGCACCCCCAGATCCGCCATATCTGTCGAGGTACTCTGCCTGAGCATTGGCATAGAGCTGGGGACTCCAACCCGGCGACGGTTTATTGCGGTCAGCTTCGTGTATCTGTGTCTTGGAGAGATCCAGGACACGAGAGAGAGGATTCGTGCGATCCTTGTGCGTCTGCGGAAGAACTCCTGGATACATCTTGTCGAATCCAACGACCATGACACAGTCTGCATCACCAGAACGAATGGCCTGGTTTGCTAGCCAAAGACCAGTGCTTCCAGAGCTGCAATAGTTGTGGACATTGAGGATGGGAATACCCGTCATGCCCAGGCTATAGAAGACGCGCTGGGCACATGTTGAGTCACCAAAAACGTAGCACCCTATGCCTTGGTCTACCTTATCAAAGGTAAGGCCGGCGTCTAATAGGGCTTTGACTCCAGCTTCAACAGCGAGATCAAGATAGTCTGATTGAGGGTTGGCTGCTAGGCTGGCTGACTTTTTCGGGGAGAGAAACGGCGTCATGCCAACTCCAACAACGAAAGAGGATGGTGACCCAGGCATTGTGATTTACTATGTTGGTATGAACAGAGGAAATTGCGGTCTGTCGTAATGCTTGTGTAAATGGTTGTTCGATACTCTGTCATGTAACTTGAAGAAGAGCATGCCTTATCATGATTAAAGAAGATCTGAATATCCCGATATCGTTACGGATATCTTAACATGCCTCGGATGTATTAGTCGTTCTAAATTAATTGGAACACACCGGTCCACAGGATTGCGCCCTGCGCTGTGGTTCAGAGCATATGATGCATAATCGACATGCATTGGGATAATCCACCTTTCTCTGGCGATAGACGACAGCCGAGACCCACTCCACCACCACTTCATGTTTCTTTACGGTATACTGAGTAATGCAGCAGCCAGATATTCAAGTGTGAATGAAAAGAGATGTACATGAATCCAAGAGTGATTCTGTTGACTGAGTTGAATTATTGGTATTACCTGGATAGACTGATACAAACACAAGGCGACAGCGAGACCATGGCTCCTTGGCATGTCAAATACCTTGCACAAAGGTTAATGTAGAATTAACATGCTTATAATAAGTATTGATTGCGATAAAATAAAAACCTATACGTAAAGATTACAACCGACTTGGCATCCTTGCCGCCCCGTCTAACCGTATCACCGTCCCGTTTAGCATGACATTTTCAACCACGCTTCTCACCATGCAGGCAAACTCCTCCGGCCTGCCCGCCCTCGCCGGAAACTCCAGCGTCTTGTTCAAGCTCTCTCTCGCCTTTTCTGGCATTCCCTCCACCATTCCCGTGTCAAACATGCCCGGCGCAATACAAACCGCCCGAATCCCCCACCGGGAGAGATCCCTCGCGAGCGGCAGCGTCATGGCCGCAATGGCTCCCTTGGCCGCGCTGTATGAGACTTGACCTTCTTGGCCATCAAAGGCGGCAGCTGAGGAGACGGTTATGATGACTCCGCGCGAACCATTTGTGTCGGCGGGCTGGGTTGACATGTGAGGCAAGATTTGGCGGATGACATCGACGGTGCCTGTGAGGCTAATGTCGACGACCTTTTTGAAGGTTTCCAGAGCCAGAGGACTGTTGTTTTTTGAGAGAATCTATGTGCTTGATTAGCTGGCTGGAATTGCTAAACCAGATTATGTGAGGATATCTCACCTTTGCCGGACCGAGAAAACCAGCACAGCAAACCACTGCAGCAATGGGCTTGTTCGTCTCCTTGCTCCACGCCGTCACAGCCTGCACCGCTGCGGCTACTTGCTCCGTCTTGGACACATCGACCTTGAAATATCGGTATTTCTGCGAATCTGAGTCACCAGTTGGTGAATCTTTTGGTAACTGCAAATCGAAGACTGCTATTGAGGCACCGAGGCTGCTCATGAGCTTAACTGTCGCTGCACCGAGGCCAGAAAGGCTTTCGTGTGTAATTAGCAGGGCACAATAATAATACTGTGTTGAAGCGTACCCTCCTGTAACAACAACAATTTTATCCTGGACATTCATATTGATGTTTGATTCAGCTGCGCCGTCTTGTGAGATATGTGTTAGGTCTACTTCAGAAGGACCCGAATAAGTCCACATGTCTCTTCCCGTTACAAGCCCATTCTCCTCTTCATTTGCAACAATTACAGTGCCGGCTACTTCAAATAAAGCCATTGATTTCCAAACAAAGCTACCACCCCTCCTGGACTGTCCCTCCACCATCCCCGCCAATTCCCTTAGTGTGAGGACCGCCTACCCCCACACCACCCAGTCGTCTGTCGCGTGTCGCCTATCGCGCCGACTCGACGACCATCACGAAATGATACACCAAAGCCCGGCACGCGAGAGAGTTCTCTCTATCCGAGAAACTACTGTGCCTAAGGGTCATATCGAAACACACCAACAAAATAGACGACGTGCAGAAACTCTTCGCTTTCGCCTATGAAAAGACGAGATTTCCCCTCACCCCGCCTCCGGACCCCGGATCGGCCCCACCTCCGGGGCCGGAAGCGGACCAAGCCAATACCAGCTCCAAGACACTTCCCCCTCCTCTATCCTCTCAAATTAGAGCTCCTCTCTTTGCTTGTATCGCATGAAGTTCTTTCCTTTTCTCTCAAACTCAAACTTCTTGCGCATTCCTCTCTCCTTCTACACTCGAGCCATGGCAGACAGCATAGAATCACAAGCCATGTCCTCCAGCAGCAATGGCGACCTCTCCATCCTCCATGGCCCAGCTCAACCGGCACCCATCCATAAGACCTTTGGTTGTCTCCTCCGTGAACAAGCCAAAGCTCGGCCATCCGCCTTGCTTGTTGCATCAGATCATCAACAGAAATCTTTGACCTATGCCGAGGCCGATTCTCGATCTGATGACCTCGCCCGTGGATTCGTCGCCTTGGGCGCGAAGCAAGGTGACCGCATCGCCATCCTCATGGGCAACGAGATTGAATACATCGAAACCTTCTTCGCCTGTACCAAGATCGGCGCACCCGTCACCTTAGCCAATTATGCATATAGCGAACAGGAGCTCCATTCCGTCCTGTCATCATGCGGCGTCTCCATGCTCGTAATGGTCCCACGCTTCGACCGATATGATTACCGTCATTGGATCCCAAATCTGAGAAAGGGCATCCCATCTCTACAGAACATCATTGTAGTGAACGCAGATAAAGATCCTACTTTCCTTAAGCTAGGGTACAATGGCTACCATAATTACGAAGATGTGCTTCTTCGCGGCCGCAAGAGTAGCTTTGACCTGCTCGCCATGGAAACCAAGATCCACGCCAGAGACGTGATGAATCTCCAATTCACCAGCGGCTCAACAGGCCTCCCCAAAGCCTCTGCTTTGACTCACAGCGGCATTTACAATGCTGGCCGCTATATAGGCAGCACCATGTATCTCAAGGCGTCTGACCGCATTTGCCTGCCAGTGCCTCTATTCCACAGCTTTGGCCTCATCATCGGCCTTGCCACAGCAACAGCTTTTGGAGCATCTCTAGTGCTGCCCGCAAGCATCTTCAACGTCGAGGCCACGCTATCGTGCATCGCCAAGTACAGCTGCACCGGTCTGTACGGCGTCACAACCATGTTCGTCGCGGAAATGGCTCATCCTCGATTCACTGAATTTGATCTCTCCAGTCTACGCTTTGCAATCTTATCTGGATCTGCCGTCCCCGAGCCACTCATGCGCAAAGTCTGGTCCGCCTTCGGCATTACCCAGACACACACCAACTGGGGCCTCACCGAAGCCTCATCCATCGTCACTATGACCCGAGATTCTGACACTATCGCTCAGCGAACTATCACCTCTGGCCGCCTCTTCCCCGGCTTCTCTGCCCGAATTGCCGACCCGTCTACCGGTAAGACGGTTCCTCGAGGTCAGCGAGGCGAAATCGCCCTCCACGGCAACGGCATACAGGCCGGGTACTATGGGAATCCGGAGCGTACCGCAGAGGCTCACCGGATCTCTCCTGAAGACGGTCAAGAATGGTTCCATACCGGCGACGAGGGCTATTTTGATCCTGATGGCTTCTTTGTCATCACCGGCCGCATTAAGGACATGATTATCCGCGGTGGCGAGAACATTTCACCCCTGGAGATTGAAGAGCGTCTTGCCGCGCATCCATCCATCGCACAAGCCTCTGTCATTGGCGTACCAGACGCCAAATACGGCGAGCAAATCTGCGCGTTTGTCGAGCCCACGGGCACAGACCTAGATAGGCCCTCAGACGACGAGCTACGGGAGTGGGTAGCCCAAACCTTGGCGCATTTCAAGCGGCCGCGATATATCGTTTGGCTGGGCTCGCATCCAGCTTTTCAGGCGTGGCCCAAGACGGCGAGCGGGAAGCTGAGAAAACCTGATTTACGTAACATTGCGGCGGAGATGATGAAGCAGGAGGCAATGAAGACGGAAGTACAGCATCAGGAGGTTATAAGGGCGAGATTATGATCATTCGATTGAGCAATGGGAATGTAGAGTACCTAGATGATATATGGTACGTTTGTCAAGCAAAATTGTGATATCTCATTGGATATTAATAATACGAGCATACAAGTGCTATCCTCTAATAAAATCCTTCGTACGCCTTGCCAGACTATGCCATCCTGCTTGTGGTAAAGATGAAAAGGAACTGGAGAGTAGTGAAGATATTACTGACAAGACAGAGAGGACATGATCTAGACCACATATCTATGCCTATTGCCTTATGGTACTCAGGCACTGCACCCTACTAATCGATGTACGAGGTGCAAGTAGTGTACTGTAGGTGTGATGAGTGTCTCTAGAAGCGTGCGGGGTAAGGAAAGGAAGAGGTGGAAACGCTTCCACATGCACTTTTCTACACGATCTGCCGAGCTCCACTCCTCTCTGAAGGGCAGTCCGCGAGGTCGGTTAGTGGATATCCTTCGGTAAGTCGTATAGGATGTATGAATGTGGGACTTGCACGGCCACCCTTACTCGTACGCTTGCAACTGGCACGTGAATGACCATGGTCACTGGCCGGAATGCGAGACCTACAACTGCCTCGGATGTGTTTGAGGATGCCTTCCGAGGGCGAGAGGCAATGACAGCCGGGAGATGGCCGGCAAATCCGAGCCTTTATCAGCTTAAGACAAACACCATGAAAGCCCTAGGCTGTTTCGATATCCCCTGGGGACGTAGGTCTCTTACGGGTATGATGCATCTGAATTTCAAGATGGTGTGTGGACGACTCTGGTCTACTAAATGATTGATGCCAGTTTCTCGTGGCGTCGCCGTATTCGGCTGCAGGCGGCCCAGAGATGGCACCTGTTGCTAAATTGGGCAACTATGAATCTGTAGACGGAAAGCATGGCGTCTAGACGACAATGGACTAGAATTTGTGATACCACCATAAGCCTGAACTTACTGTAACCTCACTGCCGTTGAATACAAGTGTTTAGATGACGAGATTAACCATAGCTAGCATTTCGTTCCTTCTTATGTCGTATTCGAAAGATGCATACAAAGCTACATCTGCTGATGAAGACCTGACTCGCTCCAACGCGTTGGGCGCGGAAACGGCCAGCAGCGGCCGCTAAAGACACTACCTAAGCTTCCTTGAGGCAAGCAGAGGGAGAAGCTAAGCCCCTGAAACCCGTTTTCCGCCTCGTAGGGTCGCTTAACGACGATTGCCACTTGTCACCCCCTGGCTTTGTCTCATCTAAAGTGTCTTGGATCTTCTGGTTCTTGGGGCCTTGTGGGTGAGCGCCCTATTTTATCCTAGATTGTAAGACGGACGGTCTGTCGGCTATACCAGTGGTATTACATCCTCGCGGGCGGCCTTCGATGGCGTCTATTCCAAGTAGATTTCCAAATTAGCTGTTGTTAGGCTGTAATTGGAAATAAACCAAGCGATTAGAAGGTCGGATTTAGACATAGAGATATTTCCGTAGCGATCTAGTAAAGTATCGGAGCCTCTATTGTGTGATATGGACATGGAGGTGCGCGCGTCGATACGTAATCGCTCTGATACTTCTTGAGCGGTAAGTTTTCGCTATATATTAGCCACCAGCTAGTGCGCCTGGGACTCTTGATATATCTTGATGTAGCTGTGGAAATACTCCACAATCCCCATGATAGGCTAATTGACATTCTCATTTGGTATTAAAGCTCTTGCGTGCCGCCCAAAACCCCAATCAGTTGTGTGTGTTCCACTGGTTTGGAGCCACACCGGCGATCATAATTTCGGCAATGTGGTACACTTCCCTCAACTGCGACGATAGTTATCTGTGATAATTATTTTGTTTTCGCAAACACGATGGAGGACCGGAGCGGTCAGATGCTCGTTCTCAACATCATTTTCATGATAGTTACTACGATTGTCGTTTCCCTTCGCGTCTATTGTCGAGGATGGATTATAAGATCATTTGGAATCGACGACCAGCTCATGGTTGTCACTTGGGTCCGTTTTAACCACCACCGATGGCGCAATTTTCTTAGAATACGTCTGATAAAGATCACAGATCGCATTTACCGCATACCTCATCTCTCAGCACATCGGTATCTCATACGGGACCGGGAAAAGCCGTGATATGTTGAGTGCTAGTCAGAACAGAAATGCGCTCCTGGTATGTCATTGCTCTGTATTGAAGATGGAGCGAATACTGTGAAATATGGCTAACATAATTAGACGTGGTATGTGTGTGAATTACTCTACGTCTTCAGCACTACCGTGGTGAAGTTATCCGTTGGATTCTTCTTATTACGCCTGTCAATCGACACGAAGCATATATGGATCCTTCGGCTCTCTATGGCGTCAACAGTAGTCTTTGGCATCGCGTTCTTTTTCGTTGGTGTGTTCCAATGCAACCCAATATCCGCATATTGGGAAATATATCCAGGGGTTGAAGGCTACTGCATACCAGAAAGAACCATCATCATCATGAACTACGTTGCTTCCTGTTTGAACTGCATTGCAGATTGGACTTTCGGAATCTTGCCTGGTTTTATTGTATGGTCACTGGAGATGCCAATGAAGACCAGGATTCTAGTCATTGTTCTTCTGAGTTTTGCTGCTATGTAAGTCTTCAGTCAAAGAGAGTTGATCGCAAACCAAACGACCGGGGTAGCTAACGCGGTCTTAAAGTGGGAGCACCACGACGCTTATCCGATATAAGTATGTTAATACCCTATCAGAAGGTCCGAACTTTCTATGTAAGCCTTGCCAAGATCATGCAGCTCCCCTCTCATCCAAATTAACGTTCATTTCTCTAGATGCCACTGCCGATATCGCAAATTGGAGTACCGTGGAAGTCGGCATAGGCATCACAGCCGCGTCCCTCGCAACTCTCAAACCTTTGTTCCAACTTATAAGCTACAGAATAGGCCTAACAGACAGTGGGCCAAGCAACCCTTACTGGCGGGGCCGGAGTAGTGAGCGTCGTTTCCAGCTTGGCTATATAAGAAGCAGCAGCGCGCCACCCATCCCTTCTAATCCACCACAATTAAAAACAAATATTGAAGAGAGCACCCATGCCTCCATAGTTCCATAATAATTAGATATAATACCTACATATGACACAAACCACGGAAACGTAATATAAATTTCGTCCAACTATTATCTCCCCCTATTTATTTAAGGGAAGGGACTTGCTTCAGAGCCACAAAGTGCAGTTCTGGAAAAGTCTTTCTCGATCATTTTCATGTTGGGAGTAACGAGCTGCTCGATATCCCAAATAACCTAAATAAAGCGTCCAGGGAGGAAGCTAGACTCCTCAAAAGCCAGCCAGTAAAAAGTAGCAACAGTCGAGGTACTTGGTAAATTCATTACATAGCAGAGGATAAATAGTAATCTGTCTCTGATAAGCTAATAAGACTGGCTTGTTTCAGTAGAACGAATAGTATATGATGCGAGTACGGAGTACTTGGTAAATATTTGGAATAATTTGTCTCTCTCGGATAAATAAATTACACCGACGCTATGAACAGTATCTTGTTGCTACTTTTTGTGTGAAAAATTTGTAGCGACTATACAAATTATCTAATATTAATCCAAGAAACCAAATCAACTCTTTTCAACTTCGTGATCCGTTGGCATAACGTTAACCCGATTCTAAAGCATATGCCTCTAGTATAAGTATATCATAACTCCTATGTATCTCTATGACACTCTTCGCCCTAATCACTCAACTCGTGAATTACTATCTGCTCTTCTCTTCTCCTTTATCATCTAACATTTTGTTTATCACAGGCGATGTCACAAAACTCTGTTCTTATTACAGGCTGCAGTGATGGAGGAATAGGCGCAGGGCTGGCTCTTTGTTTTCAGAAGCATGGGTGGAAGGTCTTTGCAACAACTCGTAACATCTCAAAGATGGCAAGTTTGGCAAATATTCCCAATATTCAACTTCTTGAACTTGACGTGACCTCTTCGCTCAGTATTGAGGCTGCTGTTGAAGCAGTGAAGCAAGAGACTGGAGGACGTCTCCACTGCCTTTGCAATAACGCTGGTGCGTTGATGATGATGCCGGTATTGGATACTGATGAAGGGGAGGCCAGAAAAATGTTTAATGTTAATTTCTGGGGTCCTTTGGCAATGATACGAGCCTTTTCTCCCCTTATCATTAATGCTAAGGGAACCATTGCCAATACTGGCTCTATATCTGGCTATCTGAATGTCCCTTTTGGAGGTAAGCAAAAGAAATACTTAAACTTTGATATTGTTTTCTAACTTGAGTTAGCATTATACGCAGCATCGAAATCGGCTATAATGACTCTGAGCGAGACGCTGCGTCTAGAAATGTCTTCATTTGGCGTTAAAGTGCTCACAGTTGTCACGGGAGTCGTTAATAGCAACCTTGGATCTGAGAACACTGCATTCCAGTTGCCTTCGACTTCTCTTTATAGGGGCGCAGAAGAAGCTATTAGAGAACGAGCTCAGGGAGGTGGCGGAGCGAAAATGAGCACTGAAGAATATTGCGAGAAATACGTCAAGGCAGTGGAGAGAGAATCAAGCGGCCAAGTTTGGATCGGCAACAGTGCAACAGCAGTGAAATGGGGCAAATTTCTTCCTTCAAATATGATTGTAAGCTCTATACATGCACTTTCCGAAACATTTCCTATGAGGCTTATAAACACAGCAGGATTCTCTAGTTTCTCAGGGAACAGGGTTGAATCAAGTTTAATTGAAATAGGTCCGGCCGCTGCCATGTAGGGCTAGAGCTTTTACTGCCTTGGTAGAGAGTTGAGATGAGTCACCTCGTGTTCAGGATACACTATTCCAAAGGAGGAATGTAGATGCCTACAATACTACGGCCAAAGTTCCGCTCTGAACGCCACGCAGTCGCGCGACAAGCTATCAATTAACCTACTATTCTAGAAACAACATCGCCGAATTTAGTTGATGGCTGTGTTGTTGTGTAGATCTATAAAAGGGATGCTGCCGTAAAGAGGCCTTTTCTTTCTTCAGCTTTATACTAATAACCAATTATTCGCTCATATATCGTTTGCTTAGAAGGCTTAGCACGGCTGCCCTTCGAAATCGTTCAAGATGGCTTATTCAGACTTCATAACCAATGCCTATAAGTCAGAACGTTTAATCTATAGGGCTATGGAGGACAATCAGGAGGACAAAGCATGGGTAGCGGAATTTTTACTAAACGATCCCGCTGTCACGATCATGGGGACCCCGCGACTCGCCCTCCCGGCGCCTCTTAGCTCTGCCCAAGACTATTTGAATTTCAACAAAGGAAACCTCCTTAACCTTCTGATTTGTGTTCCACCAGATGTCCAAGATGCGGCATCTGAGGGTGAGTCTGGCGAGGGCAGCAGGAAGAAACCTAAGCCAACGCCGGTAGGCACCATCAGCCTTGTCAACCAGGGCGCACATGTGCAGCACCACCGAAACGCCACGATAGCCATCAACATCATTGCGCCTTACCGTGGGAAGGGGTACGGAGGGGAGGCTATCAACTGGGCCCTCGACTGGGGCTTCAGGAGGGCGGGACTACATCGCATCAGTATCAGAACTTTCAGCTACAACTCCACAGCCCTTCATCTGTATCGGAAATTAGGCTTTGTCGAAGAGGGCCGTGAGCGCGAGACATGTCTCCTTGACCGGAAGTGGCACGACACTGTCATACTAGGAATGTTGGAACATGAGTGGGAAAAGGTCAGGGGTATTGAAAGTTCTTGATACCTACCAACAGCTGGAATACCATATTAGCGCAGCTGAGAGGGAAATTAGATGTAAGCGAGGAGACTACGGCTTAACTATGAGTCGCTATAGGGGAGATTATTACTTGAATACAGAGAGCCTTGTTATAATCACCGTCACATGTCAAAAGTCTGCGACCACTTTGACACGACCCCACTCCACCACAATGCGTGTCAAACATTACAATCATGCATGTTGTCAAGCAGAGAGCCATCAGCGTCCGAAACTAGTCTATCCTTGAGTGGAAGTCGAGTCGGCGGTGCAACATATATGTAGTCTGCCTGCCTTCAACGAGAGGCTCTACGCCTACGGCCATCAAACTCAATAGTACTGTGCTATGTAGCTGGTGGCGAGATCATTCAAGAAGTTCATCTTTAGACACATGTGCTCATTTTGTTTATCTAGTCGCTATTTAAACCTGTCCTCAGAATTGTGACTGCCTTGATGCCCTCGCCTCTAGTACTGGCTACCAAGGAAGTCGTAGCGAGCGCCCGATTAGTACCTGGGTAGTTGTCGCAAACGACCAGCGAATAAGCCGCGAATACCTGGTATTATATGTTGTTGTAGTAATCCTTTTTAAATCCGTACGCTACTAGAAATATGTTTCCAAGCCTAATATACCCTTCATACCCTTACATAAGGCCACAGTACATAAGACCACAGTCGCTAGAAGGCTCAGGAACTTTGTTGTTCACCTTGAGATTGACACCTGCTGCGTTGTCTAATAAAGCCTGTACAACCTCGGTGTGCCCTTCTCCAGAAGCGGCCTAAAGAGAGTTTCTATATCGTTCACCTTGGGCATTGACATCCGCTCCCTTGTCTAACAAGATACGCACAGCCTCGGTATGTCCGATTTCAGATGTAATACACTTGCCCCGTCTCCGTCTAAGTAATTAATTGAGCTCCTACTACTGAGAATCAATCCGCGAATTACGTTTTCATGTCTATTAAAATGCTTGGATTTATTGAAGACTAACTACTGTCGGGGCTCACTGACCTCATATCAGCCTTTTAAGACGATAAGGCACATGGTTTCCAGCTCACGGCAATGTACCATGAACGAGGCTGAAATTTACCAAAGCAAAGCAAAAGAACGGTTCATGAATTAAAATTGGACTACTTGAACCAGAACAACGACTCGACCCTCCAGTCTCGTAGTCTAACAAAGGTCTCATTATGTAGTCAGACACACAACTGTGCTATACCTGTTGAGACCACTGCCCAAGGCAACCCACCAACCAAGCACGCCAACCAAGCAGTTGCCCGTACACATGCCCGTATGTCTATATTTCTTGTGATAGTAATCCCATGTCAGGGCCTACATAGTTGTCTCTCCCATGGACCAGCCACCACAGACCGACAAGAAAAGCCAGGCCAACGGTTATGACACTAGTATAGTTCATAGACTCGACGGATGTAGGCAAGGCATATGGGAAGCAGTAAATGACGAATGACACCGGAATATAGATGCAAGAAATGGCGTTTACCAAAAATCCAGCCCTTCCCATCCAGAATGGGCCTGGTCGAACATTTTTGCGACCAGTAAGCAGATGTGGGAGGATAGCGAGAAGGTATGAGAGGGTTGTAAGCAGGATGAATGAGCCGATAAAAGCGTTAAAGGCAGCTAGTGATCCAATATAAACAGCGCCCATGCAGGTGGAGAAGATTCCACAAGCTAGAGTTGCATACAGAGGACTGTGCCATTGAGGACTAACTGCTCCGAGCTTGCTGGCAAACGGAGCAGCATTGTCGCGCCCAAGTGTATATAGTGTTCGTCCTGCTGTAATGTAACAACCGATGGTTGCACAGAAAATCGGTAGCATAATGACGAGCAAAAGGCCCAAGGCGCCTGCTTTTGACCCCGTTGCTTGGAGGTAGATGTCGCCAAGTGGACAAATTGATTCGGCCTCAAAGATGGTTGGCAGGTCATTGATGGCGTAAAACATGGAGATCATGTAACAAATGGCTGTGACAAATCCAATGGCCACTTGGCAGAGTAAAACTTTGGGAAGGTTCCTCGCCGCCCTGACAGACATGTTAGCCATGGCGATGCTGAAGGTAAAGGAGTTGTTGTCACATACTGAGGAATCTCTTCGGCGATATGAGTGACACAGTCTGGCGTGCCCACGGCAAACGCACCATTGAGCATGCCTGCTAGAAAGACAAAGGCGTTACTCGAGTAGCCCGTCCCGTTGCTCCAATCACTCCAAACAAATTTATTTGATGCGTAGCCTTTGCCATTGCGGCTGGGCATGACAGCACAAACCACAATGGTGACAAAAAGGCCACCAACGATGAGAAACGATCCGATCCTATTAATCATGGGGAGCGCACGGTTGGCAAACATGACGGTAAAACAGCAACCCCAGCACGTAATTAGATAGCAAATAAAGACTTGCCAACGTTGTGGCTCAAACGTAGGGTGGAATAAGGAATAGGCGTAGATAATCATGCTGCCGATGATGGAACAGTTGGCTGATATACCAAAAGTCCACGCAAGGCAATTAAGCCATCCGGCAAACCAGCCGCAAACCCGGCCGTACCGAGGCCCTGCAGTCACAGTGGCCCAGTGATAAACTGACGAGACACGGGGTAAGCTGTTGTGTGTTTTGGTGATGCGATGGGTTGGGCTCCCACTTACCTCCGCCAGACGCGGGAATTGCCGAAGCTAGTTCGGCAATTGACGCTGCAATAAACCAGTAGAAGACGGAAACAGCGATGCTGCAATATACTGTGATTAGCACATGTTGTCATGTCAAGGACGCGGGACTAGAGAGGCGAGGCACAATTCATATATAATTCCAGGGGGTCCTCCATTATATAGCGAGGCAATCTAGGAATGTTAGCTTCAGAAGCCATAGTCAAGAGTGCCATGGAACGCACAATAGCACCGCCCAGAGCCGTCCAGGTATTCCCGGTGGTGATACCGGTTGCACAGGCACTCAAGAGATTGAATCTCTTTTCCAGAACTGGAGTGCTTCTTGTGATGTCGACATTGGTTGTGTTGACTGGTGTGACTGCATTCACTGGAGTCTCGAACACGGCGCCCTTTTCAGTGGAATCACTATCCATGGCTGCGACAAACGAGATGAAGGTCAGATGATGGAAGATAAGTACGAGTAGGTTGCACGACGACTAAGGACTGGAATGGACGTCGATGCTTTCGTCGGCGTCATGCTTGAATATATAATTGTTTTCTCGGCGGCGATGCCTCGCAAGCAGTCACCCCAAGTTTGGCTTATCAGGAGGCGCCAGGCATTACGGTTATCTTGACGCCAAATCGGGCAGGGGGGGTTGCTCTTTGCCTAAACGCGCTTTTTCTGGATGAGAGGGGATAAGAGGCGTCGTAGAAGCCGGTGCAACCCCAGACGCCAGATTTTGGTGGGGTGATGGACATGGTGGCTCGACTTGAACGGTTGATCATGTTCGTGTTCATTTTGGACCAATCAGCCGCGTTTGTCGTTTCCAGTTGAGCAGATGCTCGACGTTTGTTCGCTGCGTTGCAAAGCTGTTAAAATCTCTTGTCGCCTTGTCTGCAGCATTGGCTTTTGGCTTTTGAGATGATGATGTTGAGAAAAAAAAATAAAATACCAATTCAGACTCCTCGGTACGGCAATCAATGTTGGTGGCCGCCCTTGGCGCCTGGCGCTGTGCCCCCCCATCGTTCCTGCCCCCAACTTGGTCTCCAATTTTGATTGGTGGTGGGTACTCGGCACATAGTATTAATCCACACTCTGGCCCATCCGATTGGTCCAAACGCCTGTTTTGCTTGTTTTGGTTTAGCGCGGGATTTTTATCTCCGTTACTGGGCCTCCTTCACTTCTTCACTTCACCACCTCCCATGATAGCGGGTGGGACTGATTCGTTCACCTAAGGTTCCCTCGTCTCCTCAACAACAGCCGACCCCGGATCGGATCTGCTCCTCTCATCCTTTGTTCTGCCCAGTTTCCAAGAGGCCGGTATCGTCTACCCCGTGCCCCGTACATGTCGCAACGCAACTCGGGGCAGCCAGCGCATCGGCATGTCCACTCCTTGATCTGCATGGGCTACGAGACGCCATTCTCGACATCAAGTTCCACATGCCATGCAGCCATGCAAGAGACGGCGTGCTGGGTGCACAGAGTGTCGCAGGAAAAAGGCAAAGGTACGGAGTAGTGGCACTCTATTATCCCGCAAGTGCTATTCCGGAGGCTCACAGGGATACTGTACCAGTGCGATGAAAAGCGGCCAGTCTGCTCACGCTGCTCGCCATGGCCTCAGCTATGCTCGTACCAACTCAACATTAAGCAAACTCAATTCCAGACCAAAAGAGTGGACAAACTCCCTCACGGTAACGTCGCCCGTCTTGTGTTTGTGCTTCTTTGACCACCATCTAGCTAACTAAACCATGTGTCTTGAAGTCTTGAAACAAGATCTAACGCCTCAAGCCGCCCTTGATGCTCCATCCGCTGACGTGCAATCGTCGAGTCCTCTCTTGTCCACATACAGATTGACTAGTTATCCTGCCGTCCAATCTGATGCTGATCGGTTCTACTTGCATCACTTCATTACATATACCTCCATCGTCTACTTTCCTCTGCAGCCGGAAACTGCCCTAAGCTTGGTCATACCAACGACCCAGCACAGCCCCTGTATGCTCCGCGCAATAGTCGCCGCCAGCTGCAGTCACTACTTTCGACTGACAGGGACTCAAACAGCCCGCACCGCGGCCATGGCTGCAACAGTGGCTAGTCTTTCAGCCCTGCGTAAAACAATCACGGTTCCAATTGTGACGAGTCAGCATTCGGCGATACTCTGTACCATGCTGTTCTTAGCCACCTCGTGCGTCTGTGCCGGAGACACACGTGCGTTTCGCAAGCATTTGAATGGCGCCCTAAATATCCTTCACCAAGAACATGGCACGTCACATGCCCATGATGCACTTTGGTGGCTGAGCCTCAAATGGCTTGTCCAATTATATTTGATGAATAGACTCTCAGGGTTACCATTGACAAGCCCTCAAGAGGGAAACTGGAGCTTCAATGGCTTCAATTGGGATCAGCCATTGGCTGGCATGCTCGGATTTGGGCACATAGATGCGATAACAGGTCTATCCCGCCAGCTAATCACAACGCTTGAAGGCATTTGCGAACTGTCCGCCCCAACTCAAGTTGCACAAAATGGCCCAAAACATAATACTCGCGTGGGAAACAGTCATCCTAATCAGCATCAGGTCCATATAGCACGCCAAGTTTGTACTCGATCTCTCGAATCCCGTTTACTCAAGATCGAGCATGCGGCCACTTCATCGCACCATGACTCGATACTCCAAAAAGAACTAGAGTTCTGTCACAGCATGTACATCAAGGCAACGCTCCTTTGCTTGTACCGCCGCGTGGACGAGCTGCCAAAATCGCATCCCAAGGTACAACTAGCGGTTGAATCTATGATTGACACAGTCCAGAAATTAGACATGTACTCTCGTACCAACATACAGTTGTTATGGCCACTGCTCACGGCTGGATGCGAAGCCATGACCGACTTCCAACGCTCCGTCGTCGCGGACAGGATGACGGCCCTGAGTACCCATGGCCATGGGAACTACAGCAAGGTCCTTCAGTTTATGAAGGAATACTGGGAAAACGGAGGTGGCACTCGGTGGGACGTGTTTGGCCAACGAATTGGACTGGATCTGGTCTTGTTTTAAAGCTACATTGCTCAAGTGCACTGGTGCAAGATGTTTACGTCCTGGGACCAATCAATCTTTTCTTGATCAAATCATTACGGAATGCCTTTGTCTAGGCGCCTACTGCCATTACTTTACAGTGATGTCTTGTCTTCTTTGGACACTTGCTCCAACAGCAGCTTCTTCAATTCGCCTGTGCAGTCCTCCTGGCCCATGAAAGCCTCAATCACTGTCACGCCCGCATTCTCGCGCTGCATGGGCTGCGAGTCAAGAGCCGTTCTGAGTTCTCCCCATGTTCTAGCCGCAAAGTAACGATGTGCCGCGTCGTCGTCACTCAATCCAAAGAGGCCTAGGGCATGGCGGTGATTCCATTGTGAGATGTTGTTGTAGCTCGCGTTTCTCCCATGAATGACGCGTTCGATTGTGTATCCATTGTTGTTGATAATAATGATTACGACGTTGAGATTCTTCTTGATCATGGTGCTCATCTCTTGGGCCGTCATTTGAAAACTGCCGTCCCCGATGAAGAGGAACGTGCGATGCGGCTCCCTATTGTGGCCTTGTTGGTGTGAAGCCGAGTCACGCTGGGCCAAGGTTACCCCAAGAGCAGCAGGGAGCATGTAGCCGATTGACAACCAGGTTACTGCTGTGAAGAAGCGGCAGCCACTGGGGAGCTTGAAGACTTTGCCACCTTCTGCGGCGGTACCCGTCTCAGTAAGAATAATGTCGCCACGTCGAAACATGCGGTTCATGAATGGGTAGAAGAGAGCCTGGCAGAGCATATCCGAGGCTACAGGGTTGGGGTCGGGTAATGGCACGACACGGGGCCCGGTGACTTGAGCAAGTCGTGGCATGTCGACCAATTTAACAATCTCTGCAAGGATTCTGCGAGGTGATGTGTCCCGCAAAACATGACCGTCAATCTGCACTTGGTTTGGTGAAAAGGCAATAGTCACAGTCTCATCGGGAATCGCGGTGAAGATGTGAGTGTTGATGTTGCTGAGGTGAGGACCAAAAAAGAGGACAAGATCAGCCGTTTTGAAGTAGGTTGCGCAAGAATCGTCGCCATAATCGGCAAGATAAACTCCATGGACATTTGGTAATTCCTCATCAACGAGACCCTTTCCGAACGCAGAGGTCCATGTTAGCCACCCGGTGGCCCTTATGAGCTGGTCCATCTCGGCAAGGGCTCCGATATTTCTGCTTTCGCCGTCAACCAGAATAACAGGTTGTTTAGCTGAGTACATACGATCCAAGATGGTGGCAACGTGCTCTGGATTGATTGGCAAAGTCCCCAGCGAGGGGCCAGTGATTGGCCCAAGGCCGAGATTGGTAGCCGCTACAGCTACATTGGCCATGTCCTCTGGGATCTGAAGGTATACAGGCCTTTGGTGTATCATGGCCTGCGCAATGACCCAGTCGATTTGATCTGGCGCCGTTTCGGCGTCGGTTAGGTTGACCTGAGCTGCCGTGACATGAGCATACATTGCTGCAAATCGCTTGTATTCTCCATCGATAAAGGTATGATGTACCAAGGCCCTGGAGCTCTGAAGACTGCGCGAAGGCGTACCGACAATGTGGATAACGGGTGCTCTTTCGGCGTAGGCGCCCGCGATGCCATTGATGGCTGACAGCTCCCCTACGCCAAAAGTGGTGATGACGACGCTGAGGCCGTGGATCCTCGCGTAGCCGTCGGCAGCGTAGGCTGCATTCAGCTCGTTGCAGTTGCCAACCCAGTCAAGTCCGCTGGGCTCAATAAAGTCAAGCAGCGCGAGGTTGTAATCGCCTGGAACACCAAAGACGGAGCGGATGCCGAGCTGTTGGACTCGGTTGAACAAGTATGCCCCTAGGGGAATGGTGCTTTGCTGAGCGTGCCTCATGGTTGCACTAGAGTTTGAATCTTTAATCATGGATGGCCAGGATGGTTTTGAATCAAGGCGGTTGCAAGCCCTCGTTATCAGTCTTGTTTGGAGAAAGTTTTGGTGTTTTGAACTCTTACTTGTCGCAAGTTACCTTGATCCGGTCATAAGAAGCACATACAAGGGGATTTAATTTCTTCAAAACCCATCCACCACGCGGCATAAAAGCACGCTGCAAAACCTATGTTATCCGTCTTCATCATATGGTGGCGGACTCGCTTCAGGACTCAACAACATGTAGCGGGGATACCGTATCATGATGGAGCATTTGACTAGCCTTATTTTGGCAAATTAAGCGCCTAGGGCCATTATTTGATTAGGTTCTTTCTCCGGGGTTCAAGTGCCCGTGGTGGTTTTACGGGTTGGCTTCTCTAAAGTGGCTTTTTTAGAACATTGAAGTTGAAGACATACTGTAGCAATCGAGTGGGGCAGGTTCAGGGGGCTTGACATCGAGAATAGCCCATCAATTGATCCATGTCTTCCTTGGACAAACTCCACTAATAAACCGCTACTCGGCCGGCATATGCCTAGTCTGTCCAGTGTGATGGTTCTGCAGTATCTCGACTCCCATTGCCGCGCCACTTTTCCGCTTAATTCGCCAAATTCAGGTTGGGCCGGCGGCTTTCAGGCTGGTCCAGTTCATATACTATGTACGAAGCGGGGGGCGCTTGGGTCAGCAGGAATTGCACCAATCTTCCTCCGACTGGGATTCGTGTTCATAACTGCTATCGAAGAGCAAGTCTAGATCTTCCCCGGGATCGGCATATTAATGCACCTGAAGGGGAAAGTAAGCGAGGAGACTACGGCTTAACCATAAGTCACTATAGGGGAGATCATTACTCAAGTACAGAGGGGTTTCCATGCTATAATCACCTTCACATGTCAAGAGTCTGCGACCACTTAGACGCAACCCCGCACCACCACAACGCGTGTTAGACATTATTCAAATGGCTACAACTTTTGTAAATAATGCCAGAATATCGTGGGTTTAGTACCGTTATATCCAGAAACTATCTAAGAAACAATGTATTTACTCTTGATGCAGAAGCTTCAATCATTACATCGTCGTACCAAGTAGTGCTGTTAGTGTACGGTTACACGGGATTTTCCACTGCACACTCGACCGTCCTGGGTACAAGGAGTTGGATTACCCTTTTTGTTGGCTGTAGTTGATGATAGTTTTGTTTTCCTTAGCATATCAAATACGTACTCTTTTGAGACCTGCAAATACAAGATTGTCAAGATTTCGTTAGTATCCCCATATACGTGATCGGAAAGTGGTCGAACTGTGCTCCGCGTATGTGAGAGTATGTAGTAGTCATCTAGGTGTTTGCGCAGTAATTGAGAGATAGTGTGATGTATCTTGATGTTGAGGATATCCAAGTCCTATATAAAGTGCAGTCTTATAAATATTGATGCTATAATGGTTGCAAAACTTGACTAACACAGAGCATACGGGTTGATAAGTAAGAAAAAGTTGAATGAGGCCATATAATATATTTATACAATAGATACGGGAGATTCTAGTCCATTTGAACAAGATACTCAAAATCCAGCCCGTGACTTACAACATAAACTTCATCTCCATGAACAAACCACACATTTCCATTTCCATTTACGCCCATAGATGTGCCTAAATCGCCCCCGGAAATACTCCACGATGGTGGAATGGGAAAGTGGCGTGTATAATATGCAAGATCAACCCAATTTCCAAAGTCAACAGAGCTAACCCAGTCGCTCCTATCCACAAATATTAACTTAGACTCATAAGAGCCAACCACATATCGTATCTCTCGTTCAATCCGCAGAGGCGCCGTAACATGAACTGAGTATCTGGATATTTGAGCAGAATCCATCCAGATAATGGCAGCCTCTGTCATACCCAAGTTATCCCTGCTTGTAGACAAGAACTGGATGGCTAAAATTAACGAATCACCCCGAGATATCATGGTAACCTTTTGTATGCGCTGAGCTACAGGAACTGGAGATCTTCTGAACCGCTGCAATGATATGTTCCATTCGCTGTGAGAATGCCAATCAAATATCTCCACTAAGGTTTTGGAAACCAATATGAATTGCGCGGGATTCTCCGGGTGATTCAAACAGTGGATTTCATCCAGTTCCAAATGAGGACAAGAGCTCCTCAAATACCTTGTCAATTCCCCTGTATCGACATGCCAGATATTGAGTCCATCTCTTGTCGCGACAAGTAAAAATCTGTTTGAAGGATCCAAAAGTAGCCGATGCTGCATTGTGCCATCGAGCTTTTTGCGCATTAGGCGCTTTGCACTCCAGCCAAACTCTTGATCCCCGGCCAGACTCCAGACCCTAAAGTCTTTTGTGCTATGGCTCACAAATATATTCCTTTGAGACCCAAAGATGCATGATACAACCGCATGGTGGTGGCGACACAGTAATACACATCCACCAGCGACAGTGTCGTGGATGGTGACAGAGCCATCGTTTCTACCAGCAAAAACAAATCGCCCCGGACCGTCTATGCAGACGCTAATCACATTTCCGTATGCAAGATTTATATCATTGATGTTTGTTCCCAGCTCTTCTGGCCCAATCAAAGACGTTCCACGGTTTGCTAAGTGGAATAACTCGGCTGGTTTCATAACATAGCAACGTGAGTCCAGAAGATACACAAGCCGCAGACCGTCCAAGCTGAACGCCAGGCTGCTTGAATAATTCCATGTGTCGAAATAACACAATAGTTGTAAAGTGTGAAAGTCTCGGAGCTCCAGGTTGCCCATACCTTCAATCGCCAATATCTGCCCATCCTGGCTGCAAGCACCCGCAGCTATACCGAATGACGACAGGGCACTTTGAAGCAGTGTGCGGTTCTTGTAGTCATAAATGCATATAATACCATTCCTATCAGTGTTGTAAAAAGCGGCGAGGGTATGATTGTCTTTCTTTGAGTTGAATATGAACGAACTGGGCGTAAGGGAATCTGCATTATGTTGCCTATACTGAAGGACACCATTAGGGGTCCCACCGTCTAAACCATATAGACAAATAGGCCAACAATCAAACATAACGGCCATTATGGATGAATCAGGACTGATTGCCGCCATCAATGGCAGCTCTCCTGGAAACCTTTCATAGTTGAACAGCAATTCACTATTCCAAGGAAATTCGTTTGTAAGTTCTCCAGACAGCATGCTCCAAGATGAAGAGCTACAATCGTTCACTACTACCATCACAACCCCTGCGTCTGTGATTGCAACACTAATCACTGCATCTGAAACTTCAATAATTCTGAGCACGGCGCCACTCACAATGTCCCAGATCATAACATATCGCGAACATGCGGATACGACATGGGTGCCATCGCCGTTGAACAAAAGATGATATACGGGACCGCAATGCTCAAGTGTTTTCCAAGGGAGATATGTGTTGTTCTCATAAAGGATTATGGATCCATTTGTGTAACCAACGGCCAAAAATGTACTCCCACAGGTGAAGACGGTAGCATGTTGGTCCATACTGTCAATACAAGCCCCGTAGTTAATCAAGCCCTTATTCTCAAAGCTTCTGACAGTGAAATTGGACGTAGACTTGGCGCCAATAACCGATGATTCTGAGTAAAAAGCCGGGATTATAGAGTGTATCGCTGATGGACAGGCTAAAAGGTTCTGGCCGAAATCAACAATCATTTGATGCAAATCCGTCTTCCAATTTTGAGCAAGGCGGGCAAGCTCGACCATAGCAGGTGGTGACTGGATGCGTCTCAGTGCGTATTCACAAATAGAATCCGCTGTTTTTACTAGAATAGAGAGATCTCCATTCAAAGCGACAAACTCGACCCAGGACAGCACGTCGGATTGGAGAAAGTCATAAAGCATTGCTTCTATCCCTGGGCTCGCAGAGGAGGCATTGTTGAGATGCTCTGCAAATTCCAGCGCGGCGTATTGGGCAAAAGAAGAGCGGCTGTTAAATCTTTGCCTCCTGTTTGACCATACCTCTGGTTGGCCCAGGCAGAGCAACCGAAGACAAGTGGCAGCAAGTTGAAGGTGCCCATCGTCTAGTCTGATACGAAATTTTGAATTGACGACATCCACCAAGAACGTCTTGGCTGTAAAATGGGCCATCATTACCCGTCCAGATTGGTCGACATGAAGCAGCTGCGCACACAGAGATGCAATGGCCTTGTCTAGTTCAGGCACCTCGTCATTTATGTCCAGTTTCAGAGCCTCTGTGAGTTCAGCCACCGTCAATGGGCGGACAGAACATACGACCCATGTGAGAATGGCTCTTATGAGTCTTTGATTATCCGGATGTTCCGATGACATGCTGTCAATGGCGCGTAAGTAAAAGGGAGACATGCCTTGGGGCAAATCGTCCAAAACGCGCTCAGCTTCGCGAAGAGACCAGGTGGATGCAAGTTCATCAAGAACCAGACGCACCCATAGGAAGCATCCATCGCTTTTTTCTATTATTCGTTTGATGAAGTTATTTTTCTGCTCCTCATCCCCGACATTGACTTTGTGTTTATTTGCTTCGATATACAATCTGATGTCGGATTTGGTGACTTCCGGCGATATCGCCGTTTCCAAAACCGAGATGCTATTAGTGCGATTGGACAATTTGGAAAGAGTTTCTCCAATAAAAGGAACTTGGCGACTGGTGATCATTATACGGATTCCAAAAACCCCTTCCAAAGCCGCAATCATAGTAAAGATGCACTCACATCCAGAGCATTCATCAAGGGCATCGAGGACCAAGTAACGAACAAGGTCGGTCTTCTTGCGGGCAATTATTGGCAATAATAAATTCCTCCATATTTCATTGGCACTGTGCTTGTCGAATCTTTTTCCTCTGTTCATCATTGACAAAAGTTGTTGACGCACGCCGTTACTTTTGAATGCCATCTGATACAGAAGGGAAAGCAGACATCCGCTCACAGTGGATGTTTGCTCATCTCCCCGTTTGAAGAAAAAGAAATAGCATTTCCTCTTTGTATCCGCGAGAGCTTTGATAACGTGTGCGGATAATACTGACTTGCCTGTAGCTGGGCGACCAGAGATCCAGTATACCATTGATGTATTTTCAGAGTTTAGGTTTGCCCATTTTCTAAATGCCTTTCTTTCGGTTAACCACTCACAAGAGCCTTCAACTCTTGACTCCTCGAGGTTCTTCAAGTCACTATCTGGCTTCACTGGCGCGGCGAGGAACTCTTCGATTCCCTGCATGGCTCTCCACTTGTCTTCGTCATTGTTTGGTGAAACTGTCCATGATGATTTAGATGGGGACCATTCTGGATCGATTAAATGAAGCACTCACGATCTCGCAGGATCTTCTTAATCCTATACCGGAGAGCATTGCGAACGGATTGATAATTTGAATCTTTTCTTGATTTAAATTTGCACATTTTCATGTGGTTTGCATCAAGCATGGCGTGTTCTTCACCGGGAATACCCATGATAGCAGAACTCTTCTTGACGATCGTTACCGACCAAACGCCGGTATGAACCGGCTTTGACTCATAGAAGGAATATAGCGATACACCAGAAACGCACTGACTGAAGGAGAGTTTCAGTGATGATAGCAGCCCATTGTCGGTATCAAGGTTTGATACGTAGCAGCGTTTTGAATGCAGAGGTAAGACGCAGAGAATCTTGTTCAATATTGGAGCCAGGCTGGAGCCAGGCTGGAGCCATTGTGAGGAGTACCCAGGAAAAACATGGCCTTTATTCGTTCGGCCAATTCAGAGCGACAAGGTTTCTGACGAGCGATCACATATGCCTGTTGTCATTATTGAGTTGGTAAGAAGAAAGTAAGAGTACATGTCAAAAGACAGTAGATAGTTCCAAGACTTACCTGCTTCACAACTAAGCCACCCAAGCTATGCGCTACGAATATAATCGGATTCTAGAAAAAACGTCAACACTATTTGCAAAAGAGTTTAAATAAAACTCTCATGTAAAACTTGCCTTTCTTGACCCTTTGAAATCTGGAGAATTATGTAACCTTTCGAGCAATTGATTGCCAAAATCCGTGATGTTGCTATTCGGGCTGCCTCTCAAAAACTCCCACTCAGCGTCATACCCATAGGAGTAGATGCGAACATCCTTGAATCCGCGTTCTTTGGGAAGCCATTTCTGTGGCCAAAAACTAGCAGCATCCTTAGAATAGCACCACGTTTTCACACTTCCTCCCGCAAGGCCGTGAACAAAAATGAGATCGACAAGCGGGTTGGGTGGGCACGAAAGAAGAGTAAGTCCCCATTCTCCACGTGAATAGCGTATCTCGGACTCTTGCTGGGAATGGCTCCCACTTATCGATGGTATGCTTTCCATGAAATTGAAGGGACTGCTTATAGATGTGCGATGAAGTTGAAAAACAAAGAGATAAGAGCTGGCCAGCTACCCTACCAACCTAGCACTTAAGTATTTCCGAGTAGATAAGAGATATTTGAAGGGAGGCTACACAGTACAACAACAAATGTCCTTACCCCTGCTCCAAATGTTTCGTATCATTCAGAGATAACCCAAATCAAGCATCGCCAACATGAACCTGTTCGGCCAGCCGCATGTCGAGGGACACGAGTGTTTTCGTAGTGCAGTTCACGAGGAATTATCCTTGCCTGTGAAACCAAGTGCGTATTACACGGCGCTTAACGGATGTCGAGCTTTCTATCAACAATTTATCATTCTATCCTGCCGCTTGAGGCATTTACAGAAATCTCGTGCAAGAATTTGGCAATATACATACATATATATATTGAAAAGGGGTGTTAGAGAGAGACTGTGTGATTGTGTGAGTGTGTTGGGCGAGTGTTGCTACCGCAGACATGTAGAAAGTCTATGGGGTCACGGGCGGTTAATCCAACATGGAACTAATGGTTATCGTGTTTTAGGGTTCTATTTAGATACCCGAGCTAAAGAAAACAAATTGATAAAAGATTCGCCCTTGAATGATTGGCAGTGGAAGTCAATAATCTGAACCTCAAGTTCTACAGCCGCCGTGGCAACTGCAGCGTCACCTTGAGCGCGCTTCTATTCTTCCTCCCAACCCTCGCAACCATTTGATACTTTTCAATCAGGTACTCCATCGTAGACACGGCGCTGGATTCTTTAGCGGGATTTTTTTTTTTTAACATTGCATGCCGGGCTTGTCACGTTAACACAGTCCGTCTCCTCTTAGATAACTACCCAGAATATACCGACATACACGCAAAAGCTAAGAACAACACTTCAGCCATATTGGCGGCTGCAAAACGGTCGGGCTATAATATCGACAATGAATCTTCACACCGCGACGAAATAATGCACATGCTGCTTGATAAAGGTGCATCAGCGGAAGATTTTAGCCAATGGCCGAGCCCTGAAGAAGTGACAATAGAACTGGAGCAGCCGATAGAGAATGTTCTAACACTCGCTGTTCCTTAGGCTAATCGAGAGTTGATCAAACGTCTCATCGACAAAGGCGCCGACCCAAATGTGAAACTTATACATACAACACAGGCGATCGTGCTGTGACTCAGAAGAAAGTATTAACCTTGGGTGTCACTGCCTTGTTCGTTGCCAGTATTTATTGGAACGTCGAGGTAGTTGAAATGCTTCTTAAGCACCACAAAAGCGGCGATGGTGATACAGAGCTGGTTTCGCGCTACGACAGCTATGGACGCCTCCCTCTCCACTGGGCAGCCGCTGGAAGTAAAGAAGGATTTTACCGTAGCTTAATTGAAAGTCCAGAGTTCAATAGAAGGGCAGTGAATACTCTGAAGTTACTGGTGGAAAGCAATCCAAGTGCTGTCAATGCTCAAGATCACGATGGGGAAACACCTCTGCATTATGCAGCACATAGCTATGGCCGATTGACAAACACCTGCAAAGGTGTCTTTCAGTATTTGCTCGAAAATAGCGCTGATGCAAGTAATCGAAATCAAGAAGGGAGAACACCATTCCAGTTCTTATGTGACAGATTCAACGACCACTCGAAGCAGCCACTATGGGCCTACTCTTTACAGAAAGTGAGGATATATCTCACGCCGATGCAAATGGCAATACATGTTTGCACAAAATGGCATCGCAGTGGGATCGCGTTGGGGCTGTAAACTTTCTCTTGGACCGGGGAGCTAGTTTAGCCATAAAGAACCTAAAAGGAAACACAGCTCTTCATGAAGCAGCAAATGGGCATTTTATTCGAGGTTATATAGCTAGAGAAACTAAGGAATGAATTCGATGGAATGATGAAGGTCTTGCTAGAGGCAGGTGGCGACAAGGTTGTGAACATAAAGAACACTGCCGGTAGGACAGCAAGGGAAATATTTGAAGACACTTTGATTGGAAGGACAAGAAACTGTATTCTTGGCGAAGATTTATATTTTCGCGGATTTGGGGGCAGAGGTAGACAGAAGAGCCCAAGTTATCCTCTGGCTACATCTGTTAACAGAAGCATATAACCATATAATAACTCGCCATCTATATTTATGTAGCTACCAAACTCTTGTTATAATTAGCTATTATTGGCATATCCAAGTATTTCACTACTATACTCAGCATAAATAGTCTATAACTTCCTTCCAGCCATGATTCCCAACGCACACATAGCCCCAAAATACATCATCAGGATCAATAGTCTTTTTGATCTTGCGCAATCCCTCAAAATTGAAACCCCAGAAAGCTTTCTGGAAATTAGGTTCATTCCAGTAGGCCTGTATATTTTAACAGTCACCATCGGTAGGTTGCAGAAATACATCGATATTAAGACCAGAGTCTCCCTGAATAGTAAATTTACCACTAGGATTCTTATTAGTTAAGTTCATTTCAAAAAGCCAAATATAAAATTACCCTGCTGAGCCACAAGATCCTAAGAGGAAGTTAACAGCAAATGCAACATCGCCCAAAGCAACATGTGTATTCTCGAATAGGAAGGAGTTGACGACACAGAGCTTCGCACTTCCGTCGAAAAAGTTTTGCTGTTGCTGCGCTTTAAGTTCGAACTCGGTACCAGGGGAGTTGGAAATAGTATTCTGTGCAAGATTTTGCTGCAGATTCTGGCCATCGGCAACATTGAACTCGCCGATTCCATCGATTCTGGGATCATTGCAGCCGCCAAAACCGGCTGCAAGAGTAGTAGCAGCCAGGGAAGATGCAATAACTGCAAGGTAAGCGAGCTTCATTGTGTACATCTTGACGAAAGCTGGAAACTTAGTATAGGTGTTGCTTTTAGAAGGTTACTGAGTCTTCTGTAAAGAGTGATAGAGAACTGATAGAAAAGAAGAAGTTTTAAGCTGGATTTATATAGTTTTCTAAGCTCTATGCAAACTCCCTTTACATAATTGAATACCGTTCGGCCGCTGCGACCCTGCAACCCTATATTAAGATATCAAGGTCATTGGATATATAATAATATGGGGCGCGTAAGCCGGTGGGCGGCCGCGGGTAAGAGCTACTGGCAACTTGTGAGAGAAAGCAGGCGCAGCTCCAGAGATATTACGACTAGCTCTACTAGCAGTATAGCAGTAGCCAGAGATACTGATACTGCAAGCGTTAGCTAATACTCACATTGCTGTAAAATAAACTAGGATAATAGCAATTTCAATCGACTACCACTGTAGTTTTGCATTACTGTATTATACCAGTTTATTCCCCTCAGTCTGAAACTAAAAATTGCTAGATATCGTAAGTTTAGCTTAGTTCTAAAACCATAGTTTGTTTACAACAAGCTGTTATCCTGCTCTATAACGGGGACTTGCTTTTTAAGCTAACTCATTTCACTAGGGAGACAGTTAACGCAACTGAAGTTTAAAGTGCACTGTCAGCTTTTACGTTACAGAGTCTTTGTCTTTGCGGGCTGTTTTTAAAAATAACCAAGCGATGCGTCTTTTATTGAAAATAATCCGCTTTGGCTCTAAACGGAGCCAAGAATCGCTTAGGTGGAACCACTCGCCTATCCTATGAAATTTATTCTGTCCTAGGCCGTTCTTTTTGTTAGGGGCCGAGATATATATAAGAAGAATGAAGAAGGATAAGGATACTATAACTACTTTTTCGCAAGTAGCTTACAGGTAGGTAGCAGTAAGTAACTATATTCATCTCTAATTTCTGTAGTTTCCTAGGCTTACTATGCCATTTATATATAGTACTCCTTGACTAAGGGCTATACAACCCTTAGGCTGTGGCTTAGCTATATAGTAGGTGCGCTATAGCAGCACAGAGCTAGGTTCTGGGTTTCGGTCCTGATATTTTTGTCCTAAGAATTCTAGTCTATTTTAGGAACTGATTTTCGAGAGGACGATAATTCCTCGTCTATCCCAATAGGTCTCCTCGCTATCGTCGCTCCAATAAAACACAAAAACCAAGACTCTTGACTTGCGAAGGGCACCAGCGAATGCTAGGAGGCTGAGGAATTCGCTAAGCGGCGACAGATACTTATTGCACCTTTTCTCTTGACGGAGGCCTTGCAATATAGCAAGTCCCCCTGGATGAGGCCTAGCTGGGATCCTAAATAGACATGTGCCTTGCGTGGTAGTATGGCCTCGACTAGAATAAGCCGCATGCGGTAGATAAGGCCGGATAGGCGCGTTGTGAATTGAGCTGGGCGAAGGAAGTTGACCACGTCCGCATGTGAGGGTCCGCATATAGCGCTGACGTAGACTAGTATAGTCAAGCTAAACTGACCGCCCTTAAAGTCCTCGTAAAGCATTGGGAGCAGGTTGTTAGGCGGCTGCCAGTCTTCTTCTATATCGCACTCATCCTTACTATCCCCCCCTCTTCTCCTCGCCATTACTTCCTGTTTCCATACTTCAATTTCCTTCTCGGCATTATATTTATCATTATAGAAATTGATAGCGTGGAAGTCGAAACGCGGCCTGTTGGCATCGGGAATTCTATAGTATTAGACTCAGTCATAAATTGACTTCAATCCGGATCATGGAAGTAAACGCTGCTGTGTATTTGGTTTTGATAAGGACTAAAGGAAAAAGTCTCCTTCATATGGTTAAGCCATGGAACACGTAGGATATAGCCATGAATAGAACAATCATTTACATAAGAATAGCATGAATAAAGAGGAAGGCACTCAAAGTAGTTTGCGCCAGCAGTTGCTGGATGAGAGGATCCACGATGCATTAATTGAACAATGCGGAAGCGAATGGGCTGCTCTTACAGACTAAGCTCTAAAAGCCTACTTCCGATCGTTTTCATATATCCTCCCTAATAGTTTCGTTCTCCAGGCATCAAATCAATTGTCAGGGACAAAGAAGCTTCTTAGCAGCGAGAACGCAACAAATTTTGAACTAACAAACTGTGGCGTGAACACATGTATAAAAGCAGGTGTTTTCCTCCCTGTTTAAGGAGAAGTCAGAGATAAATACAGTCTTTATGGTCTACCTAGCTGCGAAACCTGTGCTATTCTGCTATGCTTTATCTCTTTGATCCCATCACTCTTCTCTTTGTGCTGTGATTTCTGACATTAATAGTATTAAGTTGTACAATTAAGATTTCCCCAGCCGGACGAGGCGGTGGCTTGTCGAAATCGTTATCTTCAGCATGAATCCAGTACTGTTAAGTTTATTTACTCAACCAATGTCCGTTGTCGGAATTGCATTTCCATAATCATCAAGGAGATTACACGGGGCGTATGCGCTTCATGCTGCCCGAGAATTCGCTAACCGCACCGCATTTCCTAAATACAGCTGCCTTCCAATGCTGATAACTGTGGCGGTTGGTAACTCGACTAATCTTTGGTTGTGTAACTGATAGTCGATCAAGACAATAAATCTTTCCGAAGCCTGCTTGCGAGCCATCAATTCTAAGATAAAGGTATAACCTCGTTTATTAAATTTCACTTTTCGTGATAATCTGCCAAGAATGGCAGGAAAATGTTGATCTCCAGTCTGGCGGTTGGACTGGGTATATTAATGTCGTAGAATAACTCTCCCACACCCTCGGGCCAAGGCTAAATCTCCAAGGCGCAAGCTATTCCTTATCTTCTCTACTAATATAAACCTATAACCTAGGCTTATTACCTAAAAAGAATTTACCTTATGCTAGGAATAGGGGATTAAGATATTACAGATATAAGGATATTTATTATATCTGTGTTTTTAGCACTAAATTATTTTATATACAGGGTTATAATGTATTCTAGGTGGAGCTGGTGCCTGTTAGATCGAGCTAAATTATCACCGAACTTTGTAGGTCATCCAGAGCTCGATGATTGCAGTTGCGAATTTCTTCGCATTGAGAAGGCCTCAGAGTCAATTGTTATAGGAAATTGCAGCAGAACTCATGATGTTAATATTCATCTCTTAGGATTAGTTCAGGTCTTTTGATGCTCCTCCAACCAAAGGAGTCCCCGCATTGCTAATTCCAACTCTTCACCATTCTTCATACTCCCCCAAGTAGATCTCCATGCAATCATATTATCTGGTCGCACCAATATGGCCCCTCCAGGCTGCAAGCCGCTAAGCAGTTGCCATCGCTCCTCGTAGTCCCTATAAGGACACTTATCGCCAATCTGAACACCGGATACTCGTATCCCAAGGCTCTCGGCAAGTCTCTTTGCAGCTCCAATCCAAGCATGCCCCTCGCCATCTGTGATCACAGCGAATGCCACGGGGCCTCGAACTAAGTCGTGCGTTGATATAAGCTCTTTGTCTTTCTCCAACCACGTGTGTGGAAGGCGGTGTCCAGGCTGGGTCGTTGGATAATATTTTAATCCTAAAGGATCCCTATTGCTAGGAACACTTCCATCGTGAATCAAGAACCCCGAAGTGTATCGAAATCCCAACTCAATTCCGTGGGCCTGAAACTCTATGGCCTGTGTATCGATAATACGGCCGACTTGTGCTTTGAAGCTGAGCCCTCGGTCCGAGTCTTCAAAGAGCATCTGAAAACGCAGGCGATTGACATCTGGCTGGCCGGGCATTAGCCCAACAGCCGTATTGATGACGGATGAGTTGCTAAAGGTAAATAGGCCCCAGTCGCAGTTTACGCGACCCACAAGCCGCCTTTCGCTTTCATAGGAGTCGAGAATTCCTGGACCTGCCTGCCCACCCAGAACAAGGCTCAGCTTCCAGGCAATGTTAAGTGAGTCTTCAATGGCGGTGTTAAGGCCAAGCCCGGTTGTTGGCGGGCGACGGTTTCCAGCATCGCCGGCAAGGAACACGCGTCCGACACGGTACTTGTCAGCGAGAACCCTTTCTATATTCCAGTGGCTGATCTTATGCACCTTTATGGCAAGATCAGGGATCTTGAGCAGTTGTCGAATCCTTGGAAGTAGAGCTGACTCGTCATGTCGCTTATCATCATCCATCGCGAATCCAAAGTGAAACACCCACTCCTCGGACTCTTTCCCCCAGCTGGGGCCCATGGGAACGATTGCACCACTTTCAAAAACGGTGCCGCACTCCCCATTTATAAAGTGACAGGCAAAGTACCTCTCGTCCCAGTACTCAGAGAGGTCGGCGCCGAAGTGCACTGACACCATGTCGGTGATATTTCGTGGCCCTTCCATTTCAACTCCCAACTTGGATCCAATTGTTCGGCCGCCATCTGCGCCAATGAGGTAGCGACAGCGATATATTATCTCCTTGCCCTCTGTGTCTGTAGTTTTGACCTTCACAGATGTACCCTCGTCGATGAAGTCCACCATATTCGTACCAAAGAAGATCTTGCCGGGATTTCTTCTCTCTGCCAGGCTTCTAAATATCGGCTCGAGCCTCAAAAGGGGTAAGTTGCCGGAGCGGAGGGGCGCATCACGTCTAGACGTTGTAAGTTTAACCTATGAGGAATGTAATGGCCCTAACGTGGGCTGAACAGCTGTGTGTCTTATAATAGACTTACTTATATGATTCGGCAAACTCAGTACCGCGATGCCCGCCGAAACATTCCATTTTGTGTATGATTTTGCGATCGGTCGGACCATCTCCCCCGAGAGACGTCTGCCAGGCAACTTGGCTCATATAACGAGGGGGACATGTTTTATGCAGTATTTCATCGACCATATTGTGAGCCCGGAGGATCTCCATAGTACGCTGGTTAAGATAGTGTGCCTTGGGTAGTATCGATGTACTCAAATGCTTTTCGACAAGGACATGATCAATACCATAATCGGATAAAAAGCAAGACAGTGTAAGACCGCAGCCCCCTCCTCCCACAATCAGAACCGGCACTTCAATTTCATCTGACATGGCTTGCATTGTACTTATTCACCTGTTTGTGAGGTGTTTGCTACATTCAACCAATGCAAAGCAAACAGCGTACTATATATGCAAGAGATGAGGCCAAGGACAGTTAATCATGACCGCCTGTTGTTCAGAAGACCCGAGGGCTATCAATCGTGTCTCCACTCATGCTGTTCACTTCAGAAAGAGAGGAAACCTGGTTTGTGGAGCAATCATGCTGACAAGATACGTCCGGGCCGAACCAATGAAGCATGCAAGCAGGCTCCCAGATGGGGCGGCCCGATCTGCGGAGCCCCGCGGGGGGATCGCGGGGACTTCCCGATTTGTTCGGAGTTCTTTCACACATTCACCTCCCGATCTTCGAACAAAATAAATGTTTGCAATTGGAGATATATCGATGGGGAATCCATGCGTTAAGCTTTTTGATAAAGTGGTGCGATAAGCTGTACCTCAGGTATCTATAAACCTATACCTGTATAATATATAGAGTAATTATTAATGAAAAGGATATTTTTTTTTTAAAAAAGTTAAACTAAAGTAAAAAGTATACTCTATATATAAGTACCTATAGATTTTGTAGGTACCCGAAGTATAGCTTATTTTACACTCTCTTTGATAAGCTTTCGTTCTTCGTAGCAAATGCTCTGATCTGTGTCGCAAGCCTACAAGTTCGCCGGGATATCCAGCCTTGGCCCAATTTCCACCCTGATCTTCAGCTCCTTATCACTAACCCCCTTCTCCAGACGCTCCAGTAAAATATCTGGGTCAACATCAGTGCCGATAGGATTCTCGCGGAAAAGAGACGACGTCATGAAGGCGTTGGCTTCCTCGACCGTGTCAAAGTTGTCCACCTGGGTCTCAATGGCGTTGCCGTCTGGGTCCTTGTAGTATATGCTTGTGGTCGGCCCATGGTTGACACACCACGCGGGCTTGATTCCTTTTGATAAACGCGCTTTGTAGGCCATAAGTAGTTCTCCTACAGTATTGTAGGAGAAGGCAACGTGGTGCAAACCAGCTGTCGGGCCAGCTCGGAGAGTCAGACCTTCTTCCTTAATGATGGCCACGCGGTGATGTTCCTCATCGTAGCGCAGGAAGGCAATGATGTCGCTCTCGAACACCGTTTCGGCACCGAGAAATGATTTCCAAAAGTTAACCATAGCAGACAAATCTCCAGTTCGGAATACAATATGGGCCAATCCACTTGGTCTCAAAATCGAAGTTTCTGCCATAGTCGTCTGAGAGTCGAAAGGATTCGTAGAGGGGCTGTGGTAAAAGTGAAAGCTGGGGAAGGACTAGTGATAGATTTTGTTGCTTATAGTAACTCTGAGCATGTTTGGATCGAGCCCCTTATCAAACAAAAAAAAGTCCACGACTAGTATGAATATTGACTTGCGATCCGCCTTGGTCCTGCCGGGCGGGTATGCATGCGGGACTGCGCTATTCCATACTAGTTCGGTTCTCCTGTTCCCAAGGAGAACCCTTGGCTCTCTCTCGCTACTTTCACTATGAAACTCCGGTCTTGCCAGAGTCATAATGCAGCGTGCAGACGCATCAAGCTCAAGTGCGTAGCCGAACAAATTTGATTTAGCGTGAATGTCATGGGTAGTAATGCAACCCAAAAAAAAAAGGATTTGGAAACTGAATTAGCTGTGCACTGACAAGTAAAGCTACAGGAGCTGCGTTCTCCAAGCTTACAATTTCTCCGTTCGCTTCCACAGCAGTACTAGGCGCAGCATGGAATATCCAACCATATCTACATCGTGGCCATTACCAGAACCGTCGCAAGAAGTCAAGAATCTTCTCAATCTTTTCTTCACGCTTGCAGACTCGAAAGAGGAAAATGTAGGGAGTCGTTTGGCGAAGGAAGTCTTCACATCAGATGGAGAGTTTCTACTTCCTCAGGGTAGTTTCAAGGGCTTCTTAGGTATATCGCCTTCTCAGAAGTTTCTTGTCAGGAATAACTTGCTAATAACAGATGGAGTACATTGCAGAAATACAAGAATCACGCAAAGATGCATGGGCTATTCTTCAAAGGCGCCGCCACACCGTCCTGAAGGTGTATGCCAACAACTCACATGGTTTAGATCTGATAATGATCGGGAAGCTTGATGTGACGACTGTACAGGGAAAGCAGTCATCCAACCAATTCGTTGCCCGCGCACTGATTGAAGAGAGGGATTCGGCACTCAGGCTGAAGCTCTATCGTGTTATTGCTCCAGCAGTGGAAGATAAATCACCAATTATCGAGGTTCCATGAGCGCTTGTGGTTTTGCCCTGGTAGTTTCTTGCACCATAACTGGCCATGGGCCCCTTTTCATAGCCGCGACCATTATTGAAAAAGTGTAATCTTGATATTCACTGAAATTGAAAAGATTCATTAACCACATCCCATGCGTTAGTTGTATATGTTAACAGATACAAATCTTTTGTATTTCTCCGACCATTAGGGCCAAATCCTGGGCTGTTGACGCATGGCTCAGATTGCGCCCGGGGTGAAGCTAGACGAGATGTTATATGCTGATCCGCTAGTCAAGTCTGTAGTGACCATTCCGAAAGATCAACTCAACGATGTTTCGAGATGCTGCATGTGCTGAAAGAGGCCGGTGATATGGTTTTGGATAGTGGCGAGCGAGAATTGAGTCTTTGGGAAGCAGCTGCACGGCATCCAAGTTTGTATGGTAATCATCATCAGGGGTGAATGCAAAGAGCATTCCGTAGATCAATCGATGCAAAACCAAAGTCAATTAAGAGTCTAATGACATATCAAGCTCATCAATTCGGGGTTCTCTAGCAGGGACCCAACCATCTGTGCACATCTTGCTACGGTTGCCCCGTCCAGAACACGGTGATCAGCACTCCAGCTCAGGATCGCCTCTTCTTGTTTCGTGATAGTCTCTGTTCCGTCCTTATTGGTCTGAAATACTGGCACCTGACGGGACCTTCCAATGCCAAGAATCGCTACCGCAGGAGGAAGAATGACAGGCGCGACAACCTCTCCACCAATGCTCCCAATATTGCTAACGACAATGGTTGCCCCAGACAGGTCCTTTGGGCTGAGCTTGCCTTCCTTGGCAAGTGTCGACAGACGAGCAAGCTCCTTACTAAGAGATAAGACTGAATGATTCTGCACGTTGCGGACGACCGGGACGAGCAAACCGGATGGTGTATCCATGCCAACGCCAATGTTGTGAGCGGACTTTAGGACGAGGGACGGACGAGAAGAAATGTTCTCAATAGCGAGATTTGAATTCATGATCGGATATCTTTTGAGAGCTTCGGAGACGGCCTTCAAGATGATAGGTAAGGCAGTAAGTTTTTCAGGGTGCGTCGTTTCCAAGCTTCCCAACATCTTCTGATCAACCGCGCGTTTCCTTAGGAGAGTTAAAGGCGAGAAGTTTACTCTGTGAGTGTATAGAAAGTGAGGGATAGAAAGTGAGCCAGTCATTGACTGAAACATCTTGGTTTGGACGGGACTTAAGGCAACAGTCTCGTCACCTAGTTTTGGGTCACTCTGTTGCTCAGGCTGATTTGAGAGTTGCATGATGTGCCGATGGACGTCTTCTTTCAAGACACGCCCATCCTTACCTGTTCCTTGGACTTGTGAAATTTCAATGTTGCTTTCCTTGAGAAGTCGTCTGACAGCGGGTGTGGCAAAATGGGTGTTGGCGGTGGTAGGTGCCGAGACCTTGATAGTATCGACCAGCTTCTCTACAGCTCCATCAATCGAGACATTTTCGGTACCTTGGAGTGTTCCAAGGGCTTCTTCATCAGCTCTCAAGGGCGAAATCTCATCTTCAATCTCGATATCTACAAGAGGCTTCTCACTTTTAGCGTAGACTCAATTCTTTGTAAGTAAATGGGGTGCATACTGAACCGACGGCTGCCAAATCGTCAACGTTGTAGTGAAGCTGTTTTATTATGCCCTCGTATCGGGAAGTAATCTAATAAAGAATTAAATAACGAAATATTTATGGTCTACGGTGACCGCACCTCGACGGAAGCTTTGTCAGATTGAACTTCGCAGATCGCATCGAATTGATTCACATGGTCACCAGGCTTTACCGCCCAGCTCATGATCTGACATTCCGTAATACCTAGAACGACTCAGCAACAGGTCGACCCACAAACAGTCTGTATGTACTCACCTTCCCCGATATCGGCGAGAAGATACGGCACAACAGCAGGACGAAAATGTGTGGTGTGAAATCCTTGCAACTTGGAGAGGCATTTGTAATGTTGCGTCCTGCATCTGATGGCGCCAATCTGCTGCGTTATAGACTTTGCAATGGCTAATTTCCACATCTTTGATTAAGATTCAATATTCGGACAAAATTATGTGATTTGAAAGAAGCCGAATTCAGGAAATGTGTGGCGCTACTTGTCTTAAGCTATGTCGGCGAGCTGTGAGCATTTGGAGCAGGTCGGAACTATGCGGATGATATGCAATTAGAAGTCTTCCAAGGGGATATGATATTACCATTGCCTTAAAGACAACCCTTGAATAGAATATTAAGATTAATCCGGACAAACTCGCACCATCTGAGTGACGGTTATTATCGGCAGCCGATCTCGAGGCCCGTTAACTTGAAGCATCATTTAGGATATCGAGGCAGTTGAATTCGGTATTTCACCTGCGCTATCTCTCTCTCCGGCCCCGAAATAAAGGGGACTACGACCTAAAGGGGTCGGATGTTGGAGGAGAACAGCTATATCCGAGAGCTTGCAGCTTAAGTCACTAATATTCATGCAACACTTAGCGTTCTTGCTCCTGCTCACGCACAGTATCAATAAAGGGTTGCAACCAGTAATAAGGATTTGACAATTGGCGTGGCGACCCTGATGCACTCTCCGGCATGCCACGGCCATGAATTTTCAGATCACTGATAATCGTGTGATCGGGTTAAGCCGTTGGCTCTTGGCTCTTAAGTACATAGTGCCACTATTAATGCCAGCTCCCGTTTTAGGACTGCTGATGTAGAAATTGTTTTCCAACCTTACATTGAATAACCCTTATGCATGAGCTTTTGTGGCAAATAGCATTGTAGGTTATAGACGCTCGAATATCTCCCAATCTTGTGATATCTGGACAGCCACTTCTACGCGTCGTCTCTAGCCAGCTTCGAACACGCAATGCGCCTGGCAACAAGACAATACAAACGCTATGCTTCTACTGCTGCTGCAGCTCGGCAGCTCAATGTGCCAATCAATTTCGGGACCACACCATTGTTGCACAAGAAGCCGGACACTCTGACCTCCCTACCTGAGTTTTCCAAAGTCGGAACTACGAAGCGCATGAACCTGTTCCAGTCTGTCAATTCCGCATTGCAGACAGCCTTGCGGTCAAACCCTCGGGTTCTGTGTTTCGGGGAAGATGTTGGTTTTGGAGGTGTCTTTCGGTGCACTACTGGGCTTCAGGAGGAATTTGGTGACGAGCGAGTCTTCAATACTCCCCTAACGGAGCAGGGAATTGTTGGAGCTGCCATAGGTGCGGCGGCCGAGGGTATGCGGCCTGTGGTAGAGATTCAGTTCGCGGATTACGTTTTCCCGGCCTTCGATCAAATTGTGAACGAGGCTTCGAAGTTTCGCTACCGAGAGGGAGCAACCGGGACCAATCTTGGTGGTCTCGTGATTCGCATGCCATGTGGCGGAGTAGGACATGGGGCCTTGTAAGTTGGATAACTTGCAACCCGACCGAAGCCAAGCTTCTTGATCCATATCTAACCTGTGCAGGTACCATTCGCAATCTCCAGAAGCTCTATTCTGCCACGTCCCTGGATTTCGTGTGGTGATGCCAAGATCTCCTTCGCAAGCAAAGGGACTACTCTTGTCCGCCATACTCGAATCCGAAGATCCAGTTATTTTTATGGAACCCAAGATCCTCTATCGTGCGGCGGTTGAAGAGGTTCCTGACGAATACTACACTCTGCCGTTGGGTAAAGCTGAGGTTATCACGCCTGGCTCTGATCTTACCATTATTTCATATGGCCGACCAATGTACACTTGCGCGGCGGCGATCGAGGCCGCCAAGAAGAACAGGCCAGACCTAAGCGTGGAACTCATTGATCTGAGATCCATTTATCCGTGGGATAGGGAGACAGTGCTGCAGAGCGTGGCCAAGACTGGACGCGCCATGGTCGTTCACGAAAGCATGGTCAACTTCGGGGTTGGAGCCGAGATTGCGGCAACAATCCAAGAGAAGATCTTCATGCAACTGCAGGCCCCGGTGCGCAGAATAGCGGGATGGACCACTCACACCGGATTGGCCTATGAAAAGTACATCCTTCCAGATGTGGCAAGTAAGTCGATGAAGAAAATCGATTTTTTTTTTATATATATGCAGAAAGCTAACATGGTGTAGGGATATACGACGGCATTTTTGAGATGGTAGACTACTAAACAGCGCGGGGCTTACTCTATACCTCAAATCCTATATGCAGGGTTTCGATGTCACTTTGTAATTCATCGTCGATAGAAAATATTATATACATATTGATACTTACATTCCTTTGATATCATGGTAAAAGGCGATCGTTCTGCAAGGCAAAAACCATGGCGAGTACTGCGACACCTAGGGCATCCTGACAGGATCTAATGCAAACCATAAGGAAAAGCGGTAAGTTTGCGAGAATAGGTATCCATTTCGCTAATTTAGGAAGGCAAGAGTAGCCTCTATATGTAGTATGGAGCCTGATTCTCAACCTTCATCCTTGATATGCTTGTCTCACCCACCTCTCTTTCTGGTGTCAATTGTCATAGACCTTGTATACCGCCTTCATGCTGATCACAGTCGTACTCCTGCGGATACTTTTCCATGAGCCTCCTGAGTTCTGCTCTCTGCTCCTCAACCTCCTCAGTCAGTTTCGCGTACACATCTGAGAAGATGGCGTGTAGAGCAGGTTTCTTTTCCTTCTCTGCGCTGGTCAGATTGCGGATAATATCAGCGCGAATCTCATCTTTGGCTGCTTTATCCTTGTCTTCATCCCAAAGGCCTTCACGCTCAAGCCACCGCCTTAATCGAGCGACTGGGTTGCGTTTTTCAGACTTCCAAAGAGCGACTTCTTCACCTTTGCGATATGCCGCGCTATCATCACTAGTACTGTGGTGAGAGATGCGATAGCTCATAAGCTCGAGAAGGATTGGTCTACAATTGCCTTCGAGTGCACGGCGTCTAGCTTCTTTTGTAGCTTCGTACACTGCGAAAATATCGGTTCCGTCGACACGAAGAGTCTCAATTCCATAGCCAGCTCCTCGACTAGCGATGCCGTCCCCGCGATATTGCTGAGCAGCTGGAGTAGAAATTGCGAACCCATTATTACGGCAAATGAAGATGACCGGGCAATTTCGTGTGGCCGCAACGCTCAAAGCTCCATGGAAATCGCCTTCGCTTGCAGCTCCTTCACCAAAGTAGGCCGCAGCCACTCTGCGAGGTGCACCGTCCTCAAGGTCTTGCATCTTCAAGGCGTAGGCTGCTCCAGTAGCATGGGGGATTTGCGTTCCGAGGGTTGATGCCACCGCGTGCTTTCGAGAGTTAGTTTCGCTCGTGCCGAGCTCGTGCGAGCTCGATCAGGGATGTATCAGACAGTACGCACAATGTTTACTTTAGACTTGCCGCTGTAGTGCACAGGCATGTTACGACCTTTGCCAGGGTCATTCTTATTTGCCGTGAGCTGGCTCATAAAGTCTTTCAGTTCAAATCCGCGCTGAAGAAACACGCCGTGCTCTCGATATTGACATGTGATGACGTCTTCGGGCGCCAAAGCTGCGGCTGACCCTACCATCACGGCCTCTTCACCGTGGGACACCTGGTGGCTTGTTAGACAGAGTCAAACCTTTTGGGGGAGATCTTCATACCATATAGAAGCTCACACGACCGTGTCGTTGGGCATCAAACATGATGCTATCCATAATGTTCACTATCAAAAATTAGAATTCTTACTTGTATCATTGTTTAACTTTCACACACCTGTCAACATGTTCTTGTACCAACTCAGGACTTTGTCGGGGGTCACTTCTGAACCAATCTGTGACTGGTCTTGCACAGAACTAACCGCATCCATGATGCTGAATGTCTGAATTGGTGGCAATGTAGACGGTTCTATCCATTCCATCTTGGTAGTCAATGGACTCTTGGGTGCACCGGGAAAACAAGACCTGTTTTTGTTATCAGAAAGCATTCACAGTGGCGAGAGAGAGAGGTATATTACAGGGTGGAATAGGATGCATATTTGTTCCGGCGTCCGATAGATGATGAAAGATGGCATGCTTGTCTCATTGACAGGGCCGGCATCCGCCATTTGCACAGTCGATGCATCATGATGTTATTTTCTGCTCTCAATATTGTTGAAACTACAAGGAGACTCGTCTTCCAACTTGGGGATAAGGTCCGTTATATATATAGCACTTGTGCTCAGACTGGCCGCCCAGGTTAAAGCCGTAGGAAACCGCCAAATCGCGGCGTCAGATATTCACAGTGTTGCCGCATTCGGGAAACCCCCCAGCTTAAGGAACCACTATACAATAGAACTAAGCCATGTAAGTTCTATATCCGTATTTCATTGTCCTCTTTGGTGAGCACAGGTGCTACTCTTCAAAATACCCTACATTTTAAGATTGCACGTTATTGTGCCTTGAGATACTTTTCCAGGTTCGGACTACATGTTGCCTAGCATAAATTTCCCATAACCATTCAAGCCAAGTCCGCGCATGGTTTCATGCTCTGAGAAAACAACTGCCCTTCCTAACTCGGTGGAGTTCCATTCCTCAGTCCATACGAAACGACACATTCAAAAGCAAATCCGCAACACTTCAGATACCAAGCCTTGCTCTGAAAGCTCAATTCGATGCAGTGTGGCGCCATAGAGATGATATCACTCTGCACTGACGGACTCCTTGGGAAGGCCTTTTTATAGTCTGCTGTTGCCTCCTTCGTACTGATCCAAAGGCCATCATACTCGCCCAAACCATGCATTACAGGCACAGTCACTGTGCCTGCGTGTTTCTCCCATCGTTTCAGCCACGTTGTATTGATATCATAGAGTTCTTCGCGCGGAACTGGTTTGTTGAGCTCTGCGGTGTATTGGCATATTTCTGCCTCGACTAAATTCTTGGAAGGCCACTGCAGCATAATAGCATCTTTTGACTGAGCATCGAAATTGACGAAACTCTCCTCATTCGCCAGTAGCTGAATCATGGCCGCTCGGGGCTCTTCTACCAATTCCGACCCAATACCCGAAACAATCAATCCGGCAAGCGGGTATTGGTCGTCTCCGGAATAAGAACCCGCCGCAATCGTCGCCATCATGCCACCGATGGAGTGTGCCATCAATACAATAGCTGTTGCGCCTGCTCGTTTAGCGAAGCTATCCCACAAAGATGGCAGGATAACATCATTAACGTAGCGTCCTTGCGCCTCAGCGTAAGTCGCATCATCATCACCAACTACAGGCACAACCTTGCTCCCTCCGTAGCCAGGCCTGTCAAGTGAAATGACTGGGATTCCGATTGTTTTAGAGAAATTTAATATAGAATACCGAGCACCAACATCGAAGTATCCAGAATCGTAGCTACCACCATGCATACAAACCATAAGCGGAGTGTGTCCTGACGGGTTTGTAACTTCGGGAAAAGAGAAACGTCCCGAGATTTTGCCTCCATCGGCAAGATCTAGCTCGAAGACCTGCATAATTGATTGGCAATGAGTAGGTACGGAGGGGAGAATATAAAAAGATAGCTGACTGATGCCAATGACGAATTGCTTGCATCAGATTCACCTATCCTTTCTGTGCTCTCAATCGAAATCTAGCATTTTTATACAAGTTCACCCATCAATAAGATTCCTCACCGCGTGACGCATCGGCGGATCTGTGGAGCACCTTCATCGTTGGTTCGGGCCGAGCAACGTGCATGCCGTTATTTGCTGGGAGAAGCATCCGAATTGACTGAACTATGCCTGCTCAGATAAAGTACTATATTAAACCGCAGCTACAGGGCAACTGATAGGGGTATGTCTGTGTATGAAGCAGGGTGACATTGAGACTAAGTGGCATAGAGATTAAAACAAGCATTTGCGACGTTCAATGTCAGTTGGTGTAAGGTGGGTATATTTTTGCAACAGGACGATCAACGCCTTCATATAAGTGCTATCATTATGCCAGTTGTGGCACCATCGTGTCACGTAATCAAGCTACATGTACCCTATAATACCAGAGACATCCTCACTAAGGAAGGGGGGCTTATATGGCCTGCTGTCAATGAACGGGAAATACAGTTATAACAACAATAATGCCGTAACAGAAGTTGTAATCCTAGTAGGGTTTCTTTGAACTTGACTCAAGTTCGCCGACACACGTGTCAAAGTGATGTTATGTTTCACCAAGTGTAAGGCCACGAGTGATAGTTGCCTCCTTGCATATGTAGACCCGAATTAGTGGATCCTGAACTGAAGATTGATTTCCTGATTAGGTCGGCCCGAACCCCAATGTTTCCTTCATACGGTCCCAGGCGGGGGGCAGGGGGGCAGGGGGGCAGGGACCGCAAAATGAATACATGCATACAATACCGTAACATGAGCACCCTTCCCACCAACTGGTCATCAACGTTGTATGAGCATAATTTTAGCGTTTGTGTTCAAAATCCTTCTATTCCCTGTTTTCCCGTTCCCCGCTTGGGTCCGTCATGGTCAGACTGTGAATGTAGGAAATGGTTAGTAAAGAAGTTTCCAAAAAACTGTCACATGGCCTTCATCACGCGGTTAGCAGCCAGTCATTCATACATTCAAGGCCACGCATGGCTTAAGGGGCACTAGCTTGCGATCTTCGTAAGAAAATTATGAATGGGTTGCAGTTGATCTATTGATACTTCTTCAACTACTAGAAGAAAGCCACCGGGCTAGATCCGAAAGAACTGAGCATATACTCAAACCACCAAATGTTTCGGACGCGAAGTGGTAATGGGGTTCGGGCGTACAGCAGCGGCACCCCGAGGTACCGAGGGTGTATAACCACGATCGAAGTAATGGGCTCGGCCCGATCGCTTCTAGATACTGCACGTAGAACTTTAAGTAGTTGAACCTTGGGCTATGACGACGATATATCTTCAAGCCTCGATCCCAAAGCAACTCTTGTTTAAAAACCATTCTCTCATTACTATGTACTAGCGGTCGGCCCGAAAAAAAAAAAGAGTGCTGCCAGCTCCAATCCCTCCTTTGCTCAATTAAAATGTCTGGAGAAATATTCGCGTCCGGAACCAGTCGCCCGACATTCTCTGCTAACAGATGGAGGCAGCTACGGAAGATTGCCCTCGAAGAGGCGATCACCACATCTGTGTTCAATCCAACAAACACCTTACCCGAAACCAAAGGTGGCGCCGAGCACCCATATGTCAATATGGACTATGTTGCAGATGTCAAGAATCGACTCTTAAAATCTCGAACTCCGTGTAGAGGCAATGGACAAGGCTGGGGTTGCTCTAACAATTGTTTCCTTGACGATGCCAGGCATTGAAGGCATCTCTGATCCTGCGACTGCTGTAGAAACAGCAAAAAAAGGTCAATGACGAAACACATCAGAGGTACTGCACCGGAAAACACGCCGACAGGTTTCGAGCCTTGGTTTGTGTTGCAATGCAGGATCCACAGGCAGCACCACCGGTTGTGCTCAAATTAACTTAATCCGTTTCCATCAGTGCCTCAAGACTCCAATCCCCCCGGCCCATGACACAAAACAGCTTAGCCAATCCAACCGGGCTGAGCGAATTTGGCCACGGGCTCGCTTGGGGCTTGACTTCTGAAGTCACTAGGCTCAGCCTCGAGCAATATGTTACAGAGGTTCAAACAACTGCATTCAAGGTACTTAAAGCATGATCATCTCTCCTTCCATTGAAAAATCGTTGAAAAGGTCTGCTGATAAAGCACTCCACTGGCCAGGGCTAATGAGGGCATCATGCAACGGCACCTTGAAGGAGCAACAGATTAGGCACCGCCACAATCAAAATTGGGGAATATCATACTCACAACCGTGTCATTCGGATCGTCAAGAGCGTCCTTGGAGTTGTTCATGGATGTTTCTGGCGTCGCGTTGTTTGCAGCCCTAGATGCAGCTCGTTCCACAGCCTTGCATGCGAGCACAGCGACTTGGCGAGAAAATTGAAACGACATACGCCCAGAAGTTAGATGATAGATTTGTCCGAAGTGACCAACCCCAATGTCAAGCAATGCAATATCAGACTGTGCCGTCTTCGTTGTAGGATACTCCAGGATGTATATAAAAAGGTTGATGATCGCAAGCATTGGGAAGTAAAAGGCAGTTCTGTGTTTAATAATAATCAGCAATCTGTTGCATCTAAAATCACGCGTTTGATTCTCTGCAAAGCATGACAAGAGAAATATCAGTATGCATACGGTCCTGTAGAGATACACACGGGCCTACACTCCGTAAGTGTTGTGAGAATGCTCCGTGCAGCCTCGGCCACTCGAGCCGATATCGCCGAAATTGAATCAGGAGAAGGGCCCTCGCGTTGTTTCCTAAGCCGCGACCTGATCCATGGATAGTGAAAACTAGCATACAACGCAATGATGCTCCCGTTGTAGGCTCGGAGCAGGCGAATTGCGTGGGCCTGATTCATGTCCGGCTCTTCTCTGTACGAGGGGGACTTTTTTTGCGGCCTCGCTAGGCGATCGGGAAGTGAGCTGCGCCACTCCTCAAGCTTTTGATCAATCCCTCTTATCTGCTGCAAAAGGTCGTCGGGGGGTTTATTGAGAGATTTGGGAGAGTAGAGACTTTTGAAAATGTCTGCACAGATTTGCGCGTGCCTTATGGAAGCAACAAGTACATCTAAATCTACCGCGCTGCCACTGGGAGTCCTAGTTGGTATTTGGCAGCTAATCTCATCATTCTCGAGCATCTGTAAATGTTATCAGTTCTGCGTTCACAAGACATGGCAATGTGAAGCGCATATGAAGCCAATAGGACAAAACACCTCGCACTTACAGATGGGCGGCCACACCGCAATGCCAATCCCTTATCGTAGCAGTAAATAGTCCAAAAGATACATTCGCGATGGAATTTTTCGCGTTCCGGCAGGCACCATGCGGTTGCAGGTTGCCGGTGAAGGCCTTTGGACTGTGCAAGCCGAGCAGCGGCACCGCAAAGCATATACTCGACCGAAGGACTTCCCAGAAGTTCTGCATACGATGTCTGTCCTCTTAATCAGCAATAGAGTCATATGCAACGCTAACAAAGGGATTTACCATGACGGCCAACGCCTGCACTGCTCTCAAACCACTCGGCATAAACAGCAGGTTGGGTAATTCAGAGAGGGCATTGAAGAACAGTTGCAGGGACTCATCTTGATTTTGTGAGGGGTCTGAACACGTGTAGGCTGGCATGGCACGGCAACCAACTGCATACACGGCATTCCGCAAGGCGTACGACGCAGCGTCTCCATAATCCGTGCCGGCGCTTTGGAAATGACGCTGAAGATGGTCCTCAAAATCGGCACGATCCACTACGCCGAAAGCAGCATCCTGCGTGGAATCGAAGTAAGCTTGTCCTTGGTCAGCCAGCTCACAAATGAACGTCGCAGGTAAATGGGTTTCACCCACATGTGGAATACCGCCAGGCGGTCTCAAAGTCCAGGTCTGGGCCATGCTGCGTTGTGGGATATTGGGACAGCGTCAAGTGCTTGGTCCAGTCCGCCACTAACCCTTGCGCAACCTCACGGAATTCAATGCTGCCAACTTTATCTGAGACCCACCTTATTCCTGGTTTGGAACAGATGGAAAGCCAAGAACCCGGCCCTAGCATAGTTAAAATCATGGTTACAAGGTTCAAGTGTGACACAAGGTAGCGAACCATGATGTTCCCAGTTTATCTATGGTAACGTCAGCAAAGAGTTCCAGGTCGAACTTGATTTGAGTCTTATGCCCACAACGTACGTCCTTTAGGTCTATCGTCGATTCTTCGCTATCGAATTCGGACTCGTCTGGAGTTAGAGCTCCCACATTACTAAATTTTGAGACGCCGTGTTGAACACTCCCTGAATGTAGCTCATATTCAGAAAGTGATGATTGTGAAGCTGTAGTAATGCTCGTTTGTGCTGATTGTTCTACGACAGGTTCCTTCGGGGACAAACCTAATGTAGCGGGTCGCGGTAAATTTGTTTCAAGAATGGACTCAGCAGGCGTATCAGATGCATTTCCCATTGGTTGGCCCAGGTATTGCACTCTGTTTGCATCGCTACATCGCTCCTCAACCCATATCTGGCCGTTGAGAGTAGTATGATGATTCAAAGGGCTGCAATGGTTGACTGCTTCGTTGCGATGCTTGCCCCTTCTACGGCGGTGGGGTGGATATGTACATTCTTTGCCCCGGTCCTATGCTTCAATGTTAAAGCTGGTCTCAGACGGCGGCCAGAAAGTTTCCTACGGAGCGACGAAACGACGTACAAAACAGTTCCCACAGGGTGAAGACCCATTGCCTAAAAAGCGGACGTGAGTACATGTAGCTGGATCCAGTTGGTCGATGGGTTAACTAGACACCTTACATTTTATCTTCTTGGAACGGCAGTATTCGCAGGCACTTGATGATCTGATCGTAGCTCGATGCGACGGAACGAGGCTGGTCGTAACATTGCTCGGACTGCGGATCATGATGAGAGTAGGAGTCGATGTTGTGAGAGCAAGAGGATTCTTTTCTTGTTAGTCTATGGCAGGGTAAGTTATAGTTACGCAGCGAAACGCGGTACTCTGGCTGTCCGTGGCGCGTTGGTGTGTCTTACCCCGCAAATTCATCTTCATCTCTCTTTGCAGCCGTGGACCCACGATATTTGCGGGGGTTAGATCGTTCACCGATGGGTTTGATGATAGATAGTGAGCCATACACAATGAACTAGAACTAGCCCGTATTTCTATATGGCATTCCTTGTATAAACTTGGATGATTCTTGAATTCAAATGCTATTGTTATCAGGGTGATGAGTGCCCAAGGTTTACAGAGTTATGATGGCGCAGCGGCTGCTCATACAGGCAGCCACGCGCTGCGACTGGTCTACGACAAAATTACCAACGACTTGTCCACGGGCTACTTTCAGATCTTGATTTTGGCTTTCCTTGGTATCAGCAGCTGGGGACACTTGTAGCATGAAATTGAACAGGTGCGACCCTTAGCACACATTTTTCCTTCGGTAGGGTCGCTTATAATGCCCATGTCTGATAAACATTCGCTACTAACGAAGCACTGGGTGTTAGAGCTTTATGCCATGTTTCACGAAGCAAACCCCAGTTTTTACTGAAGCAAAAGCCACTTGCAAGTACTGTTGATACGTTGGTGTACTGGTATTTTCTGCTCAGGAGTCATTCAGATGAATGACATGAGCACTTGTAGTATGCGCACCTCGGCCCGAACCAATGTGGAAAGGTTGCTTGTAGATCGGTCAATTCGTCACATTGTGGGGCACTGCGTCAAGGTAACATGCAGCATGCAAGCCGATGACCCCGAAAGTACTTAGACTATCTCTTTTGCCAACCAACAGAAGCTAGCAAACTGACCTCCCTGTGAGTAATGTATGTAAAAAGGGATAAGCAAATCAACCCCCCACCCAACCGTCAAAACAGCATATACCATTATGCTTCTGTAAAACTTGCCATCTACAGGCATCAATGCAAGTCTTCGAGCTAGATCTTGCTGAGGGTAGGTTTTGAACCTGGGCGTCAGGGCTCCTCTACTTGGAGTAGAACGCAAAGTCGAATGAAGGCAAAGATGAAACGAAGCATGGCTTCAAGCAAGCATTAATGACAAGTTGTCAGAGAAACGCATCTGCGGATTGACAATTCATCTCCAGAAAGAATCTGGAAATCAGCCAGAAGCTCGACTTGACGTCTTTGGCAAGTCTCATCAATCATGAAATACAAAAATAAAAAACTCCAATACGGCGGTGTTGGCACTTTGCAGCAATAATCAAGATACTATTGAGCAACCTCGCCAAGCCATGCGAAGGACTTATTCATGAACTCCTCACAACTCGAGGGTTGGTCCAACCCAGGAAGATTCTGCTGAATGGTGAAGCCTTTCTGGGACAGGACCCAGGCAATGCACTTGTAGCTCTCCCTCCCCCAAGTGGGCAAAGAGAGAGGCAGCGTCGTGGCCAGCATTGGTAGCACAGGCCTGATATAATCGCGGTCGTAGATCGCTTCGAGCGTCAGTAGCTTCCATTCGGAGCCAATCTTTTCTAGGCGGGAAACGAAGCGAGTATGGGAGACACAGTCATACTGATGTCCGTCATGATTGAAGCGTATGGAGATAGACCCTGTCGATTCAGACAGGGCCTTGTTGCCGTTCAGATGAACCTCAATAGGGCAAATGGTGTGTATCGCGTTAGTTCCACCCTTCGACATCTGTTTGGAGCCATTGACAAAGCCATCAATGTCACCTTGAAACCTATCATGCCCTTACTCATCAGTAGCAATTTCATTGTTTAGTGAATGGCAGCGGTGTTCTCATACCAGCTAATGTCAATGCGAGTTCGACTAGCATCAGGGTGGTACGCCGCTCGGAGCTTTTCCCATTGGCAGGAGTCTCGATAATAGCGCTCGCGCACAAGGAGCGACTTGATGTGCGATTCTGGATCAACTGCAGCCATTATAGTCAAAGTGATTAAAGACGTTCGCTGAATGATTCTGCTTGAGAAAAAAAAAATCCAGATTTGCCAATTAAATGAGTTGCGGACCGATTTATGCTGGTGTCATTCAACCTAACTGGAAATGCTCGGCCCAGTCAATTCTCGGGACACCTACCAATAGCGGGGAACAAATCAAGTCAGTTATTTCCGAAATGAAGTCGGACATACGTACCGTAGACAAGCATGCAAAGACGAATGCCATCATACCACAACACAGAGGAGGGGCTGTGGCATATGGATAACCAATGGGATAAATATAACAGTTGTGGCGGCGGTTAGGGAGTCGCGACCTAGCGGAAACTGAGTTTTAGTTAAAGTACATGTAGGCTGCCCTGGTAACTTAGGTCGTAAGTAAAGTCTGCTTTGGTATTGAGTTATTGGTGCTAACCCTTTCGATATCTAGAGTTAGAGAAAGAGTGAGTTAGATGAATACGAGCGGAATATAGTGTCTAAATCGGCTTTTCTTAATTTTATTTACTCATAAACCCTGACTCTAGATCTTGCAAATCTTTATAGCTGTTAAAATACTTAAATTGATTAAATAGAGTATATAATTAAGGTTATATAGAGCCTTATATTGGTATAAAGGAAAATATTGCAACGGCTGCTACTAATAGCTACCTATATAATAATATAGAAAATACGCTGCTTTATAAGCTTTATAACTAGGCCTGTATAAGCCTAGTAGTATTGTAGGATGTATTGTAACAAAGGCGGAAATTGGCCTACATTCCAACATATTTTCACCGCCCTGTGCTCTTTGTAGCGCTCTCATATAGCATCCGTGTCACCCTCAAAGGTAACGTCATGCATTGCCAGCACATCCTTACTCAGGCCATTGTATACCTATGGGAAACAACTACATGTATTTCCGTGAAACATTGTACAGGGCAGTGCCCTAGTCTGTGAAACCAAGGGTATATTGCCCGGCGCCTAACATTTGTTGACATTTCTTTCTATTTGCAATCTCTCATTGCGAATGGTTTTGAACAGATAAATTAACGATTCAGCGATTTTAATTTGCAGACCTGGGAGAAGACGAGAATACTCGTCTCTCTTCACCCCTTGGATAGCAAGCGGGTCTCTATTCATTGGAGTATCACGTTACAACCACTCACTTACAATCAAGTCTGTGTTCGAGGATCACAGCTCAGGCTTCCAACAAAGTCAACAAATACCTTCTTTTGATGCTGGACGAGAGACTGGTAGATGCCTAATTCCGTTGCCTAACTAATATGCATGATAAGGTAAAATGATTTGGACTACGAGACTCAATTAACATGATGTCCATCACTTCTTAAAATAACTTGAATAAATATGTCCAAGAATATGTATATTATATTAAACAAAGCCCTATGTCTCAGCGTAAGGAATTGTACATATGTGGTGTTTCCTTCTTGAATCTCTCATTCAATATCAACAGCACATGGGTAGATACACAGGCCTAGACAGTACAGATCTATTCGTCTAATAAGTTACACTCATATCATGCCTAAGTGGCCATGTTATATTGAACGACCTCAATACAGGCTTTGGCCTTGACAGAAGGACATTGAATGACTCTGATTTACGTGTGGGTTTCTACATTCTCCACTGCTACTGTTTCTTCAATGCTAATCACTTAAACATGTCGCGTATCGAGGCTTTTGTTTTAGGCTCTCATCATCCATCCAAAATAACCCAATCCGATGCCCGGGGCTGAATTCGTCTAGCCGTGTCCAATGGAAATAGTCTTATAAGGCGCAAACGGGAGAAATCCTAGATAATTGTTAAGTCTCACCGGTAACAATCACCAGCAGGCATATCACTATTTTGCTTTGGCATGCTCCCTCTTTGTTTCGTTGTTATAATACACGGTGAGTTTTCTTCTTTTATAACTACTTTCGTTATAGCCTCTCGTTGATTCTCAGCTTGGAAAATTAAAGCGGCAAAGGCTTCAGCTCTGCTCGATTTGGCACCTTTCAATGGCTACATTTTCTTTGTCAAAGCACCGCGTAATTCACAGGGCACATCAGATTTGCCATTCCCTTTGACCACTCGAAGTCTTTGTTGAAGTTCTTTGTTGCAAGCGTTTCAAAGCTTCAATGGGAATCTTATTGACGCCTGCGACTGCGAATCTTGCTTTCAGAATAAAGGCTGTTTAAACCGGGGCGTGTCACGTACGCATATATTTATTCTAGGCTTCCCTCGAGCATCGAGGTCGCATTCTCTTAAATCAATACATCTTTTCGTTCCATACTATTGAGAATGTCTAATACCCAACACTGTGGCAATGGCTCCGCGCCACTACAGGGCCCCGACCTCTTTGAAAAAGTAGACGAGAATGTGAGAGCGGGTAAGGCATTCCACAGATTCATAAATCTATGAACCCATTCGCTTACATGCGTCTAACAAACTTTACAGAATTGCCTGAAAACTCAACGGTGGTCGCTATTTTTCATTATCCAAAGCCTGACTCTGAAAATAAACTTAAACTTGCCTTCCAACACTTCACTGGGCAGATTAGAGTGATAGAGAACGGAACGGAAAAGAAATATTTCCTTAAGGTTGCCAAGGGCGACACTGGACGTGCAATCGTACGCGGTGAATTCGAGAGCAACACTTTGCTCCACTCGACAGTACCCGGTTTCGTGCCGAAACCATATGCATGGGGCACCTACAAAAGCTTCCCCGAGTACCGTTTCTTTCTATCTGAAGAGCTGTAAGTATCTCCATCAGTCCTCTTGACCATTTCCTTATTAATTATATTCATAGGTTTCCAGAGCCATTTTGGGGCAGATATGAAACGGCCTTAACCAAGGCATTAGCAAATCTTCACGAAAAGGAAAGCCCTTCAGGAAAATATGGATATCCCACCTCATTCCACTTAGGCCTCTCGACAAACGACAGTGTTATGTGCAAAACTTGGGTCGAGTTTTTCCAAAAAGACATGCAACGACTAATAGCTCATGATCGAAAGGTCAACGGCGAAGACTCCATCTGGGGCGATCTCGGCTTCGTCCTCTGTGATAGCGTGATACCGTGGCTTCTCAGCCCACTGACAAATTCCGAGTCTATTCGCCCCGTCTTAGTTCACGGTAATCTGTACAACGAAGTATGCGGGTTTAAGAAGGATAGTGGGGAGGCTATTGTATTTGAAGCCGCTGCCTTTTGGGCACCCAAGGAATGTGAGTAGACATACATACCCACAAGGCGATGCCCGCATAATTCATGGCTTTTCTCACTTACTTACACCATCTGGATGACTATGCGTTAAGGAGATTTGAAATGAAATTTGATAGAAGTTACATCGAAAATATGCTCTCCGGTACCGGTAGTTATTCCGACATCGATGCAGTGCACTCTAGTTATGCCTAATTCCTCAGTCGCCTCAAGTTATATCACATGTTAGTTTTTTTTTTTTTTTTTTTTTTTTTTCGACGTAAACTCTGGATCTTACTAACCAGCCGTAGTCACTCATACTTGCACTATTCTATTCTGTATGGCCCAAAATCTAGCCATCGAGAAAAGTAAGTCACGTTCCTGTCGACCGGATGATATGTGCTAACGGAATCAGATGTATCCGAAATGCGACCAAATTAGTCCAGCATTACGGAGCTGTATTCAACGGCTTCTACGAAGCCGAAAACGGGTTATCGAAGAGAGTTTAGGTTTGAATTGCTTGTCTATACCCTCAAGGGGCCAGAGTTTTTTTTTTTTTTTTTTTTTTTTTTTTTTTTTTTCTTTTCTTTCTTTTCTTTCTTTGCCCACCGGTTTTCCCGGTCCTAACAGTCCAAATGGAACTTTCATATACGTGTTTCCGAAGATTTCGTTGATTCATCTTAAAGAAATACAAAAATATTGTTCACATGAACTTGGTCAAAACGCAATCACAGAAGTTACAGTCGACGTGATCCAAAAACGCAATATATATAATAGAAGCGAACTAACTAAGCAGGCACACGCCCATCGTCAAGAATTTTCTGTTTAAAAAACGCTATATCTATCTATCTATAATATGGCTTGCAATCTGTTTCCGGCCAAGTAATTCCCATATCCCTTTCATCCAATGTATGCTATATTTCGTGTTCCATAATTTCGTATATGCCAATTCCCATGACCAATTTGCCTCGTCAATCTTTCTCTTTCTTTTGTTATTGTAAAACTTGGATTTTTTTTTTTTCGGTATGTTTAATATGAACAAAGGGAATCAACGAGTGTTCGTGAAGACGATGAGTCGTTGGGGAGCGTAAACGCCAATCTTGACCCCAAGCGAGAAGGCGCACAAAGCGCAGAATAAAACAAAAGAATTAGATGAGGTGCAAAGTGGTGTTTTAAAAAAAAAACCATACCCCAAAGCGCCATCGCAATGCCATTGATAATTCCAAATCGTCAAACCCTCGTTCTGAGGCGTTTGTCGGTGCTCCCCACTTCCAACCCATGAAGTTCGTTCTCTCTCACCTCCCTGTCGCAGCGAAATCTAATACGCGGCAGCGGCCTTGGGCCAACCTCCTCCCGGCGCCAAATAATCCCACATCCAAGAGAAGATGCCGACAACGGGAGGCGACCAGACACCGATGCCCTCGCCCTCTTCAACCGCCGCGGGGACGGCGGGAGCAGTGCGCAGCATCATGTCGTGCGAGGATGTCGAGAATGAAAAGACTTGGACGTCTTCCACTTGGATAAAGTCGTATCCGCTCATGACGTCGTAGATGACCTGTGGCTCTTGAGGCTCCAGATCTCTCCAAGATTTGCGGCTGAAAGGAGGAGTATATACCTTGGATGGTTTGCGAGGCGGGACGCTATTGGCATCAACCGTGATGTCAGCCTTGACATCTGCCCTCGCGCCTGTATTGGTATCCGTCGTTTGATCCACCTTGGTCACCTTTCTGGTCTTGGATTTGGCATGCGTCTTAACATCCGCCTTGGATCTCTTTTTGGTCATAGGAAGCTTGCCCTTGGCGCGGGATTTCCTCTCGGCCTTGCTCGCTTTCCTCTCTTCCTCGGCCTTCTTATCGGCGTCGTCGACATTGTCGGGGGCCACCACCTCCTCGACAGGCCTGTTGTGGATGTTGGTCTCGATGTGAACAAAGCCATCATCTCGCTCTTCCTGCACAATATCGCCCTCCCGGACATCCTCTACAGGATGGGGCGTTGTGACCAGGATAGCTTGAGGAATGCCTGGCGCATCGGTCATCTCTATCAGTCGGTTGTTGGGACCAACGACCGAGTCGACCTCGCGCACCGCGGACGGAGCCGCTGGTAAGAGTCTGGCATTCCTATTCTCGAGCTGCTTGCCAAGATGCATGGTGAGGGCGTGAGTCGAGATCTTGGCGGTTCCGACGACCCATTCATGGCCTGATTTACTGCCCTTGCGAGTGCGAACCGCACGGCCATTTTCATCGCAAACCACTTCATCTTGCTCTTTCCTAGCTTGCGACATAAAGTACACACGTGTCATTCCGTCAGCAGTCAGGGCCTGAAGGGGAGGAATGGCCGCGGCGAGGATGATTGGCGAATCGAAAAAGGTAGATCTCAGCTTTTGGGCACTCTGGCCGTGATTGGCCATGAGATACCGAAGCCAGTTTCCGCTGTTTTGCACAACAAAGTAGGCCGTCTGTGCGGTTTGGGGCGAGACATAGTTCATCTTTCTCCTGGCCACGATGACGCCAGAAGAAGGAGAAATAGCTGCATGAGCACTATTTGTATCGGTAGAATCTGCTGTCACCTGGTATGACGTTTCTGATGAATCTTCAGGTGTCACATCAATGACCTCATCTTCATCGGGCTTCGCATCAATGGTCTCCTCTTCAGCGGTCGTAACATTAGCTGTCTCCTCTTCGGCAGGCGTCACTTCAACGGCCTCGTCTTCATCGGGCGTTACTTCAATGACTTCATCTTCGTCTGGCGTCGCTTCAACAGCCTCTTCTTCGTCTAGCGTTGCTTCAACAGCCTCTTCTTCGTCTAGCGTTGCTTCAACAGCCTCTTCTTCATCGGGCGTCACTTCAACGACCTCGTCTTCGTCAGGAGCCACATCAGGAGCTTCATCTTCGGCATCCGCAGTAGAAGCACCATCAGCCGTAGTATCGGGCGCCTCAGCTTCGGCATCCGCAGTTGAAGCACTATCAGTCGTAGTAGGGGAATCCTCCTCGACAGCAGAAGAAGTAGATGCTTCCTCCTCGACAGGCGCCTTGGACGACTCAGAGGAGGGATCCTTTTCATCCTGCAACTCAGAAGAGGACTCTTCGGCAACGACCGACGATTGTGCGGTTTCAACAGAACCCACGGAGCTAGCGTCAGTGCCAGGCGCATCTGTAGAGGCGACGGTGACATCGGAGGTATCCGAAGTCTTTCTAGGTCGAGTAGAAACGTCGGGCTCCTGGATAGGAGCAAAGCTAATGTCCGGAGGGGGCAGTGGGCTCTGCAGTGGCGTGGGAGGCAGGATGTTGGGGTCGGAGGCAGGGTCTGAAAAGTCGAGACATATGTTAACAATGTCGCTTTCCCCTATGTCCTCCATGTCCCATATGGCCTGGTACATACCTTTGCCTCGTTTCCTGATGAATCGAGCCGCCTTGAACTCTGATTTTGATGAAACGCCATCGACTCTGGAAAATTGGGGGTTAGTGTCATCGGACGGAACATGTTATAGTTGCAGTGTGAAACGTACAATCCATGCACAATGTCACCAAGGTCCTTTTTAACGCTTTTCACGTGTGTTATGGCCCTTCGAACCCTCTCTTTCAACCGCTTGGAGGTCTTGACAGTGTCAAAGTTGGCAAGAGGACTGTCAAAATCTGCTCCCTCGGAGTAGGAATTGAAAAAGTCGAGCGTTTTGTTGTTTAGTTTGGTCTTGAAGTAGGTCTTTGCAATGTTGGGGTATTCTTCATTGCGAAAGTGGAGGAGAGCCTGCTCCGGATCTTTTGGGTCCTGCCCAGACTTTGGAGTGCGTAGTTTGACGCAGATCTATGAGACAGGTGTGGTCAGTGTTCTCGCTCTTCTTCTTTCTCATCTAATCCCCCTTCTCTCGTTATGGTAGCAGCCAATTGGGGGGCAATGATGACTTACAGAGTAGGGAACGAGAAGTCCAGGCTTCTCCTTGGTCGGCACACAGCCCTTGATGTACAGCCATTTCTTGGTCTCGGGGCTGATATTCTGCTCGATAAACTCGGCAATGGCCTTATTCTGAACCCACGACTCCCCGCTTACATCTTTGGCGACGTGCCATGCCTGAAAGTAAAACGTTCCATCAGAGCTTCCACTTCGCCAAGTCATAGTAAGAGCACGTAGACTGGTGAAGGGTTGCAAAGGGAAGATGGACCGTTTTCATAGGAAAACAAAGTCCCAACAGGCAGAGACGGCCAAGGCAAAAGTAGACTCTGAGCCGCCAAGTAGAACAAGAGGAAAAAGACAAAGAGAAATTATCAAGACAAGACGGGTTGGCGCGAAGATGGGTTTGCATCTCACTCCTCCCACTACGACAAGACGACTGGCCAGCCATTATATTATCCCGGAGCATCCCAACCGGCCGCACCCTTGAGTCAAGTTGAGTGTGCCTCGGTCGTGGCCATGCATGCGATTCGCCTGCATAGATGGGCATGCCGGCTTCACCAGGGTGACTAAAGCGAAACAACTGCAGTTGGCTGCGGAGACGGGCTCTCGCCATAGCACCCTGGCCACGTAGCGAAGCCTACGTGCATGGCGATACTGCTGGAGGCGTCTTATTGGTGGCTGCTGATATTCAGTCTCCATCCGGCCCGTCTGCATTGCAGCCTTATGCAGACACATTGGTCGAAACATGGCCACGACAAAGGCCCCAGTTTCGGCGTGCTGCGCTCTGGCCCTCACGCGACGCCGCTTTTCTCGCAATTCAGGAGGCGCTGGTCCTTTTTGGCCGTTTGGCCGTTTGGCATTGCGTGTTGTCGCGGGTCGCATAGCCGGGACGGGACTGGAGAGACGTGGGCGCAATCAACGCATGCTCTTTAGCACACGGCCATTCACAGACTGCTCTACACGTCTTCTCCGCAGGCTATCATTATGGCCAGAGATAAGCGTGAGGAGGTCTGGTTTTTTCGCTTCTCCCGTAATGCCCCGAGCATCGCATCATGACGCTGCTGATGTGTCACAAGTCTCGCTATAAAATGGGCTCGGGGATCCCATCATGGAGCGCTTATCAAGCATTGCAGCGCTGCACAGAGTGCAGTTACAGTATAATAAGCCCGGATTGCCCAACGCCGCTCCGCAAATGCACAGCACATGTTGTTATGCCGTCTATCCTGGCCTCTGCCCTGCTCCAGATGGCGCGGCTGTCTCGTTTCTCTCTGACTGCTTGGGCTCGGGTCTATTGCCTGGTCCAGGAGCTCTGCCCGCAAGATGGCACGAGCGTCTCTTGCAGATGACAGAGCTAAAACAGGACCAGATGACGTGAAGGGAGAGGGAGAGGGAGAGATTTGGAAGAAGCTGATTGATTGCCTAATACGCCAAGGATAGAACATGACAGGACAGGACAGGACAGCAGTGCTGAGCCATCGTTTTCCGTGTCGTGCTCACCAGCCACTCAGGCAGGATAAGAGATAGAGGCTTGCCCTATTCCAGGTACTACGCCATACGCTTACCTCGTACCTGTGCCTGTAGCAGTAGCAGTAGCAGTGAGGCGTAGTCCGTAGTCTGGGCAAACGGCCGCTGACCAGGGAAACATCGCCATGACGCAGCCACCAGCCGCGAGCCACGTCGACAGCAAGGGATTGACTGGATGTGTGGTCGTGGCTCAATTGGCGCCCGACTTTGTGAAGCTGCCGTGCTTGTACCTTGCGCTAGACGCTGAGCCAAGCCACACCAGGTGCTGTAGCTCTACTCGTTAGGCACGGGCACAGGCACTGAATGCTCCGTAGTTGGTACATATGTACTTTGACAGCAGTCAATGGACGCAGGGGGAGAGGGATGAAATGGTTTACCGCCTGCTGTACACCGTCTTTGGTACCTTCTTGGGCACTAATAGGCTATAATGGTAATTGGAAGCCTGAGCTCTGATAACATTGGATGGATGAAATCAAACTGAGAAAATGGCCACCCCGAGCCTAATCGATAATAGGCACCCAAGTTAATGTGATCAATATTACGTGCATCTGTTATGCCCGATATCCCTGGTACATGTCCACGATGACGACGCTCCTCAAACGCATGTGATGGCTGTTGGTAGCAGTGACCATGACTCTAGCAGTGGAGGATCAAGCATCAAGTACCCACCCCCGCCAGCAAGTCCCTGTCCGTCTAAAACAAAAAGAAAGGGACCTAAACATACTATACCCACTCACCTTGCGGAACGGAACCGAGCCGCCGAAGCTCCGGAGCTCCAGACTTGACTTGATCCCTAGAACTAGACAACCTCGACCAGCAAACACGGGCAAGCTAATCTTGTCTTCCATGTGATCTGTTTGCTGTCGCCCTGTTAAGCTGCCGTGCTAACCCATCCTGCTACTAACCTCCAACCTGATAACTGCCGATCCGTGCCGCTGGAGCTTACTCATGATCCCCGCCCCCCCCCCCTGCTCCGAGATCGGTCTCCTGTCGCCCAACCAGCCACTCACAGCCCGTATGATGAGAGCGCAGCTGTTTCCCGCCATGCGATTCGATCGCTGGCTGCCATCGCCTACTATCGGTATCGGCATCCGCATCAGTATCCTATCGATACCGAGCACAGGCTGAATCTGAATTACTAACTCGCCGTGCGTTGAGCTCGTCTGCGTGACTCTGTTTTGATTCCGCTATTTGGATTTCTATCTATTGTTCGATCCTTTTTTGTTGTGATTTCTGTCGTAATCAGAGGCAATTGATGCTCCCAAGGTTTGCCGGTGCACATCCTGAATTGGCGTGGGTAAACCTTCAACCGGCGTCATCTTCTACTTGCCAAAAGACCAGAATCAGATGATGGAAGGACTGATGGACTGACCTGCTGCATCTGGCCACTCAGCAATCCAATCCAATTTCAAGACGCCAATTCTAAAGCCTCTGCGTCTGTAGTCGTCCATATTCACCAATTCTCTTCTCCTTCAGTGCTTTCAACCACAGTATCCCCCATGAAGACGGACGACGCAGTATCGCAACCGCTGGCCGCGCGCATGCCCACCATCGCAAGCGCAATCACAACCACAACCACAACCGCAGCCACAGCCACAACCTCAAACTCAAGAGATGGCCATCGCCTCCCAATGGCCATGACTTCCATGTCCGCCCAGTCCCAGCCGCAGTCCAAATGGAACACCGACAGACTCGCCTGGCGCCTGGGCGCAGATGCGACGAGCGCCGCATGCGCCGGCGCCCTCATCGCGCCCATCATCACCATCATTGACCGGTAAGCAGACAGACACTATCAGAGACAGGCATCTCGCGTATCAGACGGGAATCCAAACAAGAAAACTGACCTCACCTCCGTTCCTCAAATCAACAGCTCCATTATGGAAAACGCCTCCGGCCGCAACTCCCTCGCCGCCTCCATCCGCTCCTCTCTCCGCACCCTCTTCTCCCGCCCGCAAGCTCTCCTCCTCTCCCGCCCATGCGCCCTCGTCTTCGCCCTCTACGCCGGCACCTACATGACGGCAAACTCCCTCGACACCGCCGCCTCCACAGTCACCAACCGCCCCGCCAGCGCCGTCACCTCCGGGCCCGGCAAGTTCGCCGCCTCGTCCGCCGCAAACGTCGGCCTCTGCGTCTACAAGGACCAGGTCTTCGTCCGCCTCTTTGGCCCTCCCGGCGCCGTTCCTCGACCCGTCCCGCTGCCGAGCTATATCCTCTTCACGATGCGCGACTGCTTGACCATCTTCGCTTCCTTCAACCTGCCGCCGCTCTTGGCTCCGTGGATGGACACCCGCCTCTCCGACTCCATGCGACGCTACGTCTCCGGCCTGACAGCAGCCCAATTCATCGCCCCAGCATCCGTCCAGCTCTTATCCACTCCTGTCCACCTGCTCGGCCTGGACATGTACAACCGCCCCAACGGCGGGTGGCGCCAGCGCTGGCAAGTCGTGCGATCAAACTGGCTCATCAGCACAGCCGCGCGCATGTGTCGCATCATACCGGCATTCGGCGTAGGCGGAGTAGTCAATATGAAGACGAGGCGGCATCTCATGGAAAAGATTGCGTAAATGGCTCCGCAGCCTGTTTTTGCATCGTTACTGCTATTTTTCTTCTTCTTCTTTTGGCCTTACTTGCATACGAAGCGATGTGTCCATGGTTCATTTTGTTTTGGCTGGCTTCTTCTTTTCCTTTTTCTGGAGGGCTGGGAATTAATAGACCTAAAGGTTGCGTCTTTCGAGTACTGTACCGACCAGTACAAGCAAAGTCATTATTTTGATAGACAGGTAAAGGATATACATACAGGGGATTGCCATGTAAACTATTCTCCCTCAAAGCCAGCAACTCTGGCTCTATAAATACAAATCACACAGGCAAACAGCCGTCTACCGTCTACCGCTGATTTTGCTCTCTGTCAGTTGAATTGTATCTTTTTATTTGCAGTTCTAGCAAATCTTCCTACCGAAGAATTTTCATCTGTCCATCCATACATACATTGTCCCCGATTCTGTCTCGCAGTCACTCTCTCACACACACGTAAATACCACTCACTCAGCTACCTGTCTCTAGCGAAACCCTTTCTCCCCTGTCTCTCACACACCGTCTTCAGCATATCCATCTCCCCATATCTAGCGAATTTCATCCACACTCAAGCAAGGTATAATTCCACTCTTCATCTCTCGCAAAGAGAAAGAGAAAAGAACAAACGAAAAAAAAAAAAAAGCAACCGGGGTTCGGCCCGACAAAACATCTGATTCAGGGGTTCGGCCTTGAAAAAAAAAAGTGAGGCCGTCTCCTTCCCAAACGCCCGTTCCGAGGCTTGGCCAACCAAATCGTATCTGAGAAAACAAATCATAAAACATGCCATGCCTTTGACGCACGGCAGGCCTAAAAAAGGGTCTTCTTATCCGGGGACCATGGGTAGTATCGGATAAGTAAATTGAAAAAAGTCCAAGAGGATTTTGTGAGAGGAGAAATAAAACTGTCATCGGACGGGCCATGGCACCTTGCAGACTCCATGAATTACATCGTCCGGTTTCTATCAGCCGACTAGGACATGCTTTGGAGAATCAAGGTTCCAGGGAGAATAATCCAGGTCCTGGTTCCGAGCGGCAATGAGGAAAAGAAAAGAAGAGAAGAGAAAAGAAAATCAATTCCAGCTGATTGAGAGGCGGGTATCATCAGTACAAGACGTTGATCGCCGTGACTCATCGCGTCGTGACAGTACCTACCCCACGGCAGGCGGTCCGGGCCGTTCAAAGAAAATAGAAAAATATAGACATCGAATAGTTAATGGGCTCCCAAGGTGCGGTTACACCACTTCAACGTACAGCATGAGCTTCTCGTTGCGATTAAGGGCATCGTCCAGATCGGCGTCATTCGTCAGGCTGGGCTTATCTCCCGTCTGCTCATCCTTGTAAAACAGCTGAACTTGCTCGTTTGGCGATACTTTGAGTCGATCTCGGACCTTGTCACAGAGTTGCTGGAACTGGATGTCTGTGGGAACCCGAATAGCAATGAGATCGCCATTGTAGTACATTTTGATCTTCATGGCGGCTCCGGCTTGTGGCTGCTGCCCTTGTTGAGGCTGCGATGGCATCTGCTGCATGACTAGTGACAACAAGGTCAGTATATTTCATTCGTTGATGGGCCCAAGGTGCCGAGAGTGGTTGCGGGAAACTCTTACCTGACTGCGGGTTGCTGACTTGTCTCGGGGTAGCTGAGAGACCAGTGTATCCATTGCCGCTCAGATTGTGTCGCGATGACTGTCGCGAATCAGGGTTAGCATGTGACCCGGACGATGAGCCATGAGAGCCCTGGGACAGCCGGTATTCCTCTTCAACGGTGGCAGGGTCCATCTCATAATCGCCTTCTCTGGGAGCAAAGAACTGCTTGACAAGTGTGCAACGAGCGATATAGGGGGGCTGGCCTAGCAGGTTCTTCACATATGCATCCAGGTTATGCAGCCTTCCCTCGGTGATGGCATCCGTCACATAGCTCACGGGGCCAGGCATGTAGGGGAGTGTTCGCTTCTGGGTTCCAGTGTTGCCCGCCTCGGCAGGGAACTCGGTGAGAAGGGCAATCTGGAAATCGTAAAAGTCCTCATAGTATCTGGACAGTTCCCAGTGCCGCCCATCTTCGAGCTGCGTCTCGATAACAAACCAGTACTTGTCCTCCGCAAAGCAGTAGCGGGGTATCCGGGCAGAGATAGGGGCGTAGAGCTCCGTGGTCGCGCTCGATACAAACTCAGGCTGCTGGGGAAGGGCAGCAGGCTGAGGAGGGCCGCTTACGGCGCCTTGTAAGGGCTATTGGGGGTTCATTAATGCCTGATCAAAAGGCAAGGTTGACGGAGAGGAGAGCAAGAGAGCAAAAACGTCGAAAGGGAAGCAGGCGTAAGGGGGGGTAGGGTTGGCGGAGGACTGACGGAAGGGGGAGGACAAAGAGAGAAAGCAAGAGAAAACTAGAAGAGGGAGAGGGAGAGGGAGAAACAAACAGAAAAAAAAAACCGAGAGAAAAGAATTGAGACAAGAGTGGAAATGTGCAGAGTGGGGTGAGCGAGACATGACAACAGGGGAGCGAGGGGAAACATAGCCAGGCGGTACAGAAGATAAGGTGAAAAGGGAGGGACAGGAGATGTGATGAATAGCACAAAGACTCACCTGAGGTGCATTCTGGATGCTCATGCGCTCCATACCCTGCTCCAGTGGCTGGGATGGTCCTCCGCCCTCAAACTTGCCCAGGGTAATGCTGCTGTTTTTGTAGGCGGTTGCCATCTTCTTCCACTCCTCGACTTTGGGAACACCCGCCTTTCTGATGGCTTCTGAAGGGTTCTCAATGGCCTTGCCCGTGCCCATATCACGGAGCTCAATAAAGGACACTGGAATCAAGCCAGGGCCACCAAGTCGACCAATGGGTTTGGCGACGAACCACTCCGGGTTGGACTGAGCAATGACGATGATGGCTTCTCCCGCCTTGGCCTCGAGCTCGTCGGACCTCTCTGCATTGAAGTCGTACATGACAACGCCATAGACCATGGCGCCTTGCTTGGCGGACTTGGACATTCTTTGAGATGCGGGAGCAGATGCGCCCGGGGACTGTATGGAGTGGACTTCACCGTAGCCAGAATCGTGGTCTGGGTTCTTGTTTGCAGTTTGCGGGCGACCACCGTCTGACTGCTGGCTGTCCCTCTCAGTCTTGCCTAGGGCCTGGAAAAAAGCTACAGGCACGAGACCACGTGCGTCAGGCAGCGCAGGGTTGCAAGCTTCGTACCAGTCGGGATCGTCCTCACGGCCGATAACGTGGAAAAAGTCGCCTTTAGAGAAGCCTAGTTCTTGGGCAGAGCGGGCTTCGTAGTCGTAGAGAGCTCGGATAACCTGCGTATGAAATAAGAAGAGGGCCCCTCAAACGTATCGCGTTTACAACTACTAGGAAGACCAAGAAAAACGACGTAATGAAAATGCCATTGCCAACGCAGCTCAAGGGGAGAAAAGACCAAGGGAAACGGGAGCGTGGGGCTGCTTTTGCGCGATAATGTCTTGTCATGCGACCTTGTCGACTCAACACAGACATGCGTAAAGCAGGAGGAGGAGGAGGAGTGGGAAGGGGGGAAACGCAGCACACTGATCAACGAACCTTCTTGGGCGGAACGATTGCGACAGCAGCTTTGGGGGTAATGGAGATGCTGTGTTGCTTCTCCTTGTCGCCCTTGATAGACCGACGGAGCGCCTGTACCAAGCCCATGGCTGTTAGTCTTGTTTTTCCTCTCTCTTTGTCCGAAACTTCGTCGCAAGGGAGCTTGTTATGCTTGTTTTTTTGTTTTGTTTATCTGGTTTGCGCGTGTGGTGGTTTTGACTGAGGAAAGGTTTGGAAGCAGGCAGCTGGCATGCCAAACACGATCGATATACCAGAGGCATCGTGTTGCCGGTCCGGCGGTTGGGGAGGGGAGCGGTTTAGAGCTGGCAGCGCATGACTTGCGCAGTTGGCAATGACGCACCTTCATGTTTGTGTAACAAACTGTGGACGGACTGACCGGGATATGAGCGGCACGGCGATGCTGTTCCTGGTACGGCGGAGGCGGGTGCGAGAGGACGAGGGTATGAGGGTATGCGAGTATGAGGGTATACTATGTCGAATATAGAATCGGCGAGGGGCGGGTCTAGTTTCGTGCGAGCTCGCGATGTCGACTGGTGGGCGAGGGGTGCGCAAAAGACTGCGAGCGACGCAGGGAGGGGGTCGATGCCAATGGCGAGCCGGCAAACGTCGATACACGCAGAGCAGGGCAGAGCAGAGCAGAGCAAACTGCGGTGCGCACGGCAGAAGAGGGCAAAGAAGCAGAAGGCCGGCAAGATGCAGAAGGCAGCTCAGTCCGTCGCACACGAAGTTGGTTGCGCGTGCTAGCAGGCAATATTAATACTAGTCTTGCGTCCGCTCTAGCCTCTTTGTGTAGTGTCGGCTGCGCCTCGTGCTTCTAGAAAGTCGAGCCTCGTGCCGTTGCAACACTCACGTTTTTTTCTCGTCCCAGGGCCTGAGATTTCGGCGATGCAGGCTGCCGTCGAGGAATCGTGCAGCTGGGCTTCCGTGTGTCGTGTCGCAATCAATCTAGTCCAAACCAAACCAATGCGATGATGATCCAAGTCAGTTCAGTTCAGTCCAGTCCAGTTCAGTCAGTCACTTGGCAGACGGTGGTGGCGCAATAGCGTAATCAATCTAGCACCCAACGGGCGGCGCAAAAAAAGGGTCTCTCAAAAAGATTTGATATTGGATCGAGGGGACTGTGGGCGGCAAAAAGAGGCTGGCTGGCGCCGAGTGAAGCGGCTGGAGCAGATGCAGATGCAAGAAAAGAATTGCTCTACTGGCCAAAACGCCTTTTACCAAGTTGTGGGTGGGAGGGAGAGAGCAAGATGTAGGTGTAGGTACAGGTACAAGTGCAGGATACAGTAGCAGGTAGGTACATGTGGACATCAAAAGGCAGGTGGTTGCACGAGCAAGGTACAGGCAAGTACTCCCACGCCTGTGTGCGACCCGACACTACCTGTGCGTGACCCTCGCTTCACTGCCAGCTGCTTTGTGCTGCCCCCAAGCAGGTACCCAACAGCGCGTGGTGAGACAAGGCAGCGCCAGAAACAGGGAGCCGCTGCTGCTCTACAGCCATTACGAGCACGCTCTTGAGGCCTCGTACGGAGTACAGGTACAGGACCTGTCGTCTGCAGTAAGCCTGAGAGCAAACCTGTGGCCTGTTGGAGCTGCGAGAGCCTGAGCAGCCGGGGCTCCAGGTGGGCTACAGGGGGCCGCAGAGGGGGTGCTGGTGGGCTGCAGTGGGGGCGGCCAGCGTCCAAGCGCTATCCATAGGCCCGCGAGCCCTGGAGCAAAACGCCCAGAGCTGCCAATGGGCGCTGCGGAACGGCCAAGGGAGGGGCATGACAGCAAGGGTTCCATGTTGCCTCTCGAGGAAGCTTGGACGGAAAAGACTGGATCCATCAAATGTGTAAAGGTTGCATCTTTTTTTTCCTCGTCTACGCATTCACTCGCTAACATGACGTCCAGTCTCTTTGAGTTGCAATCTTCACGGCCTTGTTCCCGGGCAGCCGGTAACGGTACATGCACACACAGGCGCCTATATCCACAGAGGTGCATGTACCGGTACTTGTGGTAATACTGTAGTAGACATGGACTGGACGGGATTTGAAGTACCTATAGATGTTTAACGCCTTTGTACGGAGTACTTGGATCTTATTTATAGAAAGTTGAGTACCTCATCCATACACTCTTGTACATGTACCTGATGCCTGCCCAAGGTGTGCTCAGCGCCAGCCTGCGCCGGCGAGGCTGAAATCGCTGCACGAGTGTAACCTCTGTTGGGCAGCCATTTCATTTTACTTTCACATCACTTCATTTCCCTTGCTTCACACCATGTTGCTTTGCTGATACAGTTGATATACCGTGCATGCAGAAAAAAAAGAGAGAGAAAATTGGTCCCCCCCTTTACTTTGACATGACTAGACGGCCTCGTCTTAGCAGATATTGACTCAAGTCTTGTGTTAGTGCACAGCTGCCACAACGCAACCAATGGACCCCAAAGCCTTACACACTCGACGTTATAATTACTTCCATGCCTGAAGAGAACCACATAGATAAGACCCATGGCACTGTAGCATTAGGATTTGCACAAAGATAGAACCCCTTCTTTTGTCCCCCAATACACAAGGCAACGTAAACCATTAGTCGGATCCATGGATACTATTCTCAACATCAAATCAACTCACTCAGCTTTTACCAGCATCTCTAGCGGCCATCAGCTGCTCCACCACCCCTGTCTGCATGCTTCAATTTAGCGCCATCCATCACTGACCTCCCGATGGTGAAACGAGAAACTTTCAGGCCATTGACAAGGAGTTGCGCTACTCAATCACGCCCGGCAACTTATCGATTACGCCAAAGCATTCCTCCTTGTTTCAGCTTAACTTTTTCTCCCTTCAAGTCGCTGAACAATAGAGTGAGTTGGTATTGGAACTCCCAACGACTATTGATGATACTCCTGCTTACCTGTTATGGCATGGACTGTAACAGCTGGAGGCGATAAAGAGGAGAAAGCAGACGTCTCGAAAATTCAAGTTTGATCAATTGATGACTGCTCCGACTATGTAATAAATGTACAACTACAGTCGGAAACGTCTCTGTATAAAAAAAGAAAAACACTACCAGCGCCAAACACCGCAGCCTCCCAAGGCTTCAGTCCGACCGTGATGATGATAAAGCCAAAGCGCCATATTTGCTCACCCCAAGGGAGCAGTTTGGCGTAAACATCCTGCCACATGTCGTCCAAATCCCTTTCAACATCCAACTAGTTGGAGTTGCTACTATGGATCAAGTGATATCCTGCTTATAATAGAAGCAGAGATCTGGCGGGTCAAGTTAGAAAGAGAAAATAGTTTTGAAGAGGGCATCGCCATAGTCAAGGCGGATGCCAAAAGTCTGCTGCATTCGCCGAGCGGGAACCGAGTATTGATACTGTTCAGCCCTGAGCCGTGCAGAGAGGAGAAAGAAATGATTCGTCATGCGAAATCGAGTTCTTAACAGGCGGAGTCCAAAGAAACAAGTCTTTTGAATCCTTGCCGGAATCGGCAAGATGCTATCGTTAGGTATCAAGGGTAGGCTGGCATTTTCAAAGAGATAGAGAAGAGGAAATGCACAAAAAAACGCTGATGGAGGCGAGCCACATGCAGGAAAAAACAGGCGCGGAGAAGAAGAGGCGCCTGAGCAGCGTGGCAAGGAGCAACAACCAAGTTAAATCTGCCCCTTGATGTCCACTTTCCGGAAAGCCAAGGCTCTAGAGTTCTCGAACAGGTTACCGGCTTTGCCGGTCAGGAACGCAATGTACTCTGTGCGGTCTTCGAGAAGATGTTGCCCCTGGTAATCAATGATGAACTGAGCAGCATCAGCGTCTGATTCGAACCCGAGTTCCTCAGTGATGAAGCGCAGCTTGATGTCAGGTTTGTATCTAATGGCAAAGAGTTAGCGATGAAAACAGGAACAAGTGATGTTATTGACGACTCACCCTTTACAAATGTTGCACAGAGCTGCAAGGCGCTCCCTGGCGACAAACATATCCATTAGATATGCACCCATGTTGGGTGTGTCAAGGTAAAGCTGAAAAAACTTGTGGTAGTTGCCCAGTGCCAACGCCGACCGCACGTCGAGCGCGTGCTTGATTGGCTTCTCTTCCTTCTCCGCTGCTGTTAGATCTGCCAGGGTGTCGTTCAGGCCAGTGCGGTTGGCCGTGTGAATGAAATAGAGAATACGATACGCCTTAAACTCAATGGGGTTTCCCTTCAGGCCCATTGCATACAATGATCGCAACTGGGTCTGGCACTGATTATACTCACCGATGTCCCCCTTCTCCAAGGCAATCCGGGCGTGGATTTCATAGACGGAAACAGTAAACTCGTTCTTGATGCGCTGCACGGTGAGATCTTGACGCATGGACTTAAATTGGTCGCAGATGTACGAATAGTTGCTCTCCTTTCTCCACTTCTTCTTCAACAAATCTAACGTTTGACGGAGAACTCTCTCAGGTCGCACATTGGACGGAATAGGAGGGGCAGTGAGGCGAAGATACTTCTTTTCAAGGGTTTCAGAGGTGCCGACGATGGGGCCGGATGTTGGCGGAGTTGGGCTGGGCGACGCTACGTTGGCCGCCTTGTATTCGTTTTCGAAACGGCGCTTTCGCTTGTTGGCTTCTTTCTGGAACTTACTGGACTTGGGGTCATCGAGGGCTACCCGCTTGTCGGGGGAATACGAAATGCGATCCTCGAGGGATCGGCCTGAGTTAGTAGAGTGCCACGGCGGCACAGATGAATCATTGTTTGCAAAATCATTCGACTTGCGCTTTCTGGGGTTGAAAGAGTCGTCGGCATATATCGGTGTAGTTAATGAGGTATGGCGAAGCTTAAGCAGTGCTGCCTCATGATCAGCTCTCACCAAAGCTTGGGGTAGAGGCATGTTATCCCAATCAATAGTGTAGAGTGCGTTGTTCTCCTTGGCGCTGCCGATAGTGTCCTTCAGCTTAGCCTCAAGCTCCGCACGAGAGACAGAGGCGTCATCGTTTTCCGGATGAAAAGACCGCTGGACGTATCGTCGGACTGATTCCGGCCACTCGGTCTTGCCCCCTTTGGGCTGTTCTACAGGTGCTGATGGAGATGCATTTGTCGTGGTTCCGGGAGTAGTGGCCTGGCTCTGAACTGGACTTGAGGCGTACGGGTTGTATGGTGGTGGCGGAGGAGGTGCGGCATATGGACTGAAGCCCTGTCGCACCTGTACTGGAATAAAAGCAGGGTCTGCAGAAGAGGTTAGATGCTTTCAGCCGGTGGGACGAAGAGAAGACTTACTAGGTGGATAGGCGTATGAAGGCGGAGGAGCGTGCTGAGAAACGCTCGGCGGATGCTGGGTGGTTGGCCAGCCGGACATGGTGAAGGCGGCTTGAGAGTGCTGAACTGGAGTTAGTTTTACGAGGAGCGACGACAGATCAACAGCAGATGGAGAGCGCGGCAATAGTTTGCACAGCGGGTTGATAAAGTCTCAGTCGCGATGCTTGGGAAGATCAGGAGGCAACGGGCGAGGTTGGGCAGCAACAAGGAAAATGTGCGTCAGAGAAATCCCGTGACCAGGCAATCACGGTTAAATGCCGGCTACGTCCGACGGAATGATGGCAGGCAAGGAGCGGAGGATGTTTCCGGCCAATAGTGGGGATGCCTTAGTAGAGCTGCCCAGCAGGTACGTACCTCGACCAAGTCGCATGCCTCATCTTCTATCAATGGTAGCGCAACCTTGCTTCGTCATTGTCCTCGCCATAGACTCACCATATATCCAGAACTAGTCCTCTACGCAGACTCTATAGACTCTCAAATTATTTCTTATTCACCGTTTGAAGCTCCTGCAACAAGCCATTTCACTTCGTCATCCAGTGGCCATTCATTGCGTTTCCTTCGGCACGTGCTATTCAACGCATTCCGAATCCCAGGCCGATTCATTGATCCAAGGCTGGCTCTTTGCCGCTGCCGCATGACGAATGTTTCTGAAGCATATTGATCTAACTACTGCACTACGGCCTTCGTATCTTCCGGATGAAGTCCTGCTCTTTGTCCAGGACAATGTCGGCTTGTACGAAGGGTGAGTATCTTGGCGCTTGAGGCGGGGCTGTTTGAGTGCTGGGTGTTGACGAGATATAGGAAGTTCAAGCTCCCAAATCAGCAAAATGGCCAGGTGTATCTGACGTCTCATCGCATCTGTTACGTCGACAAGGATGAACCAAGGAAACACTCGGCTGCCCTCAACCTGAAGGAGGTGGATCGCTATGAGTTCTATGCAGGGTTCCTAAAGTCATCGGCCAAGATCACCATTGTGCCCAAGCCTTTGAAGCGATCAACGCTTCATAACCGCGTTGTGTCCAGCACGGGAGTCAATTCAAGAGGCAGTACGCCATCCCCCGCAGCGTCGGACAGCGCCTACACACCTCCGTCTGGACCTCCACCAATCACGACCGCAACCTGGGTCTGCACTATTTGCAGCTTCTCGAATCCTGTCCCTTCCAATTTTGATCCTGTGGCAGCAAATGCCCACACTCCTCTTCCACCATGTTTGGCTTGCGGAATCAAACCAACGCTCTCCCAGGTATTAAAGGCGGCTATTACCAGCGCAACCAACCGTCCAACAGCGTCTCCAAATGCCAGCCAGGCCGGAATTCCGAGCCAGGAGGCTTCATCAATAACTACTCCGCAGCCAAGCGATCCTTTTTCGACTTGTGATGCTCGAGTGGGCAGTGGACAAGGAAAACCCGACGCTACTGTGTCGTTCCACTGCCCGCGATGCACTTTCTCAAACCATCCTTCGCTACTATCTTGCGAGATGTGCGGAGCCCCGTTACTATCGCAAAACATACCTTCCAACCTTTCCAGCGCCGAGTATATTAGAACACAATCCCCTGGGCCGGTCAAAGATAGCAGCAACAAACCCAGCCAGGGCGGCACTGACTTTGCAGAAAGCGTAAAGATATCTTTCAGAGGTGGCGGGGAGAAGATCTTTTACGAGCGACTAAAGAGTGCCATGACACAGCGAAAGTGGCTGCTGCAAGATGCACCTCCCGCTCCAAAGAGCAACCGCGCGATGGATGATAATTCCACCAGCGGTTCACCAAGCGCCCCCGTTCAGAAGACGAAAACGGCCGGCATTGCTGGGCTCGAACAGCTGGGCTTAAACATGCGCAAGAATAACGAGATTCTAATCGGCAGCGCTTTTGAAGACCTCGAGGCCCTGATGGCTTCGGCAAAGGAGGTGGTAGCCCTGGCAGAGAGATTTGCACAGCAGGTCAACGGGGTCAGCGGCGATGCCACATCCAAGGACAATAGCATACTGGCCGAATCCGCCCATCAGCTCGGGCTAATCACTACCAAGGACATTGTCGGTGGTGGAGGCTCCGAGTCACTCTACTTCTCCGAGCTGGCCCGCAATTTGGCAGAGTTCCTAACGGACGATTCAAGGGGCGTGCTCAAGAGATCCGGCGGCATCCTCACGCTGGTCGAACTGTGGGCAATGTTCAACCGAGCGCGCGGCGGAGTGGAGCTCGTGAGCCCAATGGACTTTGAGAAGGCGGCGCAGATGTGGGAGAGCCTCAAGCTGCCCGTACGGTTGCGCAAGTTCCGGAGCGGCGTCATGGTGGTGCAGGCCCGCGACCGCACCGACGATGCCACCATCAAGTCGATCCTAGCCTGGCTACAAGACTTACACGAGTTCCCGCCTGACCGGGACGTTGCATGGGATTGGCGAGAGTTTGGGCGCGGTGTCACGGCGCAAGAGGCCGCGGAGAGGTTTGGATGGAGTCTCGGCGTGGCAGAGGAGGAGCTGCTGATGGCCGAGGAGCACGGGGCCTTGTGTCGCGAAGAGGGGCTTGAGGGACTCAAGTTTTGGAAGAATTACATTGGCAATAGTGACGCGGCGGTGTTGCAGAAGAAGGCGGCACAGGAGGAGGCCGATGCGCTGATCCAGCGGTTGAAGGACAGTGGGTTCATATAGGTCTGGTTAGATGGCTTGGATTGCATTGTTTGGTAGAGAAAGCGAGTTCATTGAGGCCTACGATGGGAAGATAATACTTTACATGGATACACTTTTTATATTTTTTTTCATGCTCAGAGTTGGGATTGTTTGTGAATCATGTTCAGGCGGTATAGATTCCTGAGCGTCTTGATTCTCAAACAAGATAGTGTACATCAGCAGCCTCATGACGGCATCACCGCCTCATATGCCAGCCATATGGATATCAAAAAAAAGATGAAGTTAAAAAAAAAAAAGGCACCGAAACTCCGCAATGGCCCCTTGTCTTTTATCAAACTCCGTGAGCGTGTAAGGGGGGGGACCTCTCATCCCAAAAGAAGCGACGTGAAATTCCCCTCCCGCCCCCATACTCCCCGATCGTGAAAAAAAAAGAGCGCATAAAAGGATGAGGCGAAGGAATATTCGATGGATGGTTTGGCTTCAAAGTACAACGCCAATTGATGAGGGAGAGAGAGAAGAAGAAAATGTATAGAGGTGGATCTTGGGTGAAGTTGGGGGAGGTTTTTTACACCACGACATGCGTCGACATGTGTTCCACCGCCTCTTTGATTGAACGAAGCATTCGCTGGTTGACGCAAAAAGGGCATCGCAGCGGTCTGTCGTGCGTGGCGATGGGCACTTCGGAGTGAATCGGCGTGAGAGTCAGATCAGGAGCCATGTCTTGGCCCGGCGTGGTGTAGCGGGTATCTGACGGCGCGCGAGCACTCGGCGTAGAGACCATGGCCTGCTGCTGCTGAAGCCCAGCAGCTCTCTCCGCACGCTCACGTTCTTCGCGCACAGCAGCGGCCTGCTCCTCGGCAGCTTGCTCTTCCTGCTGGAGCTGTCGGAGAGCGTTCTGGAGCACCACCTCGGGGTCGTCCTCGGCATAGAGCGGCTGGTCGGGCTGTGGCTGGGCGAGAGTGGGTTCGACGGGGGTCAGAGACGGGAGCGGAGCGGCATGAGCACTGGCCAGGCGGCGGATGATCTCGTCACGGACCAGGGCGCAGGTGTTGAGGCTGGACTCGACGCCCACCACGCGCAGGACCTGCTCCCGGATGGCGGCAGGGCTGGTGTCGCTGGCGATGGCCATGAAGCGCGGCACGCAGTCGGCCAGGTAGTCAATGTCGTCGGCCGGGTTGATGCCGCCGTCGCCGTGACGCCGCTGGCGGCGGATCAGCAGGCCGTAGCGCTTCTTGAAGCGGTGAATCCATCCCGGCGAGAACTCGGGCGGGCTCTCCTCCTTGTAGCGCGGCAGCTGGCTGAAGATGCTCTTGGCCTTCTCGCCCAGCTCCTCGTTGGTGGGCTGGCGGCCGGCGGCCTGGACCTGCTGGTACCACAGCAGCACCAGCTTCTCGACGTCGGGCCAGTTGCCAAAGCGCAGGCGCGAGCCCGACAGCTGCGGGTTGTCGCCGTCGAGGCGCGAGTACTTGGGCGACAGCGAGTGCGAGACGGTCGACTGGCTGATCTGCTGGCCGTACTGGCCAAAGAACCACTCGATGCAGGCCTTGTGCGACGGGCGGATCGTCTGCGTGTTCGCCCAGCGGCGCAGGGCGCGGCGCTGGTCCAGCGTCAGCGAGTGCCGCTCCTTGGGCGCCGAGACGGACGGCGAGATGTCGCTGCCGTCCACCAGCGAGTCTGTCGCGGCCATGTCGTCGAATTGCAATCGTTGTATCCGATGGATGCAGGATTCTTTCGGTTTAGGAGATGGTGCATGCGCCATAAAAGCAGGGCGGGGCGCGCTCAGGCGCTCAGGGCTTTGGGGGCAGCCAAATGCCGCTCACGTGACCGCGACAGCGCTCCAGACGGCCTGCAGATTGGCTACACGATGCCTGCAGGCGGCTGGAATGCGACATGCGTGATAGGCTGCCTTGGGCTGCCTTGCTGTCTCCCTGCATTTGATCACGGCGAGTGGCTGCCGATGGACGGGTTATGCGATTTGCGCGTCTTCCATTGCAGGTAACGGTGCCTGCATGTACATAGGTAGGCAATATGGTTCTAGGGATGTATACGAGTAAAGGTGCTGGTATGCTTATATCCGGCTACCGTCGATCAAACAAGGCTCCTAGCATGAGGCCGGCCTGACGCTAGGATCAATATAAATTAAAAGAGCCCGTTGCTGGAGTCGGTTATTGAATTACTCTTTATCATCTTATGATGGATAGGATGCATCAGAGATTTCGAGCTTATTGCTGTGACGCATCTAACGAAGCTTTGATGTAATCAGTTTATGCGTCTGTCTGGCTTCTCGCAGACAATTGGCCCATTGTATTGATCTTTTATCGGTAACGTAATTTAACTTGATGCTCCATGAATAAATGGCCTACGTAGTATTGGGCATGGATCACATATTTTCGCTTGATAAATTCACCAAGGCTTTATATCGGCAATTTGATGCTCATGCATGCATAGCCTGATGCGGTTCTTGTTACAAGAACTTATTAGTGAAGCCGCTTTGCGTGACCAAGCTTATAGCATCATTTGTTCTATTCATAAAGAGGTACACGGAATAATTTTGTATGAAAAGAAGCCAATTAAATGTCAGCGTTAATTCACAGTTATATGATCTCATCATGGATAGATACGCTGTCTTCACGCCCAAGTGCCCATATCATGAAGAACCAATGCACAAGCTGCATTTCCCTACATAGCACATACAGAGTTATTTGTCCACTCACTATGGGCATTCAATCTGCTAAATGTTGGAGGATCGTGTACGCAAATTTAACCCCCCAGATATCGCAATTCATCTCAATGGATACGGCGGAGGAAATGGTTACCCCCCAACTGCGCCGGCTCAACCGTCACAGCATCGCCTCAGCCCTCAACATGACACACTGCAACTCGATATAAACCGAGCAAAGGACACGTATTCACACCGTCAAACGTAGGCGAGATCAAACAAGGGCACTAGCCGTGTCGGGGAGAGTAAATCGCATCGTTTTTCTATCTCGAGACACATTCGCTCTCTGGGCATCTATTATGTACAAGACAACAATACACTATCCCCCTCCATGCCGGTCGTTTTCGAGTTTCTCTCTTTAGTGCTTCTTGTCCTGCTCCTCAAGGAATTTCCTGTCATCCCGTTAGCCGGTTGCGCCTTCAAGTCGCACCTGGTATATAACGCACTTGATGAAGTCGGCCTCGTCAGAGCTGGAGGCGTTGATCGGAGGAGTGGCGACAGCAGACGCAGGCTTCTTGGGGCCGGAAGTAGCATAGTAGGCACCGCCGAAGAGGGTAGCCAACCAGCCCATGGCAATCTGTGAGGATGATTTTCAGGTCAGAGAGCTGGAGGCAGAGCTAGGAAGTGCGAGTTTTTTCGCCGGCAAAACATACGTAGTGGCCGCCGACCTGTCGACCAGCAATAGTGTAGGTAGCGACACCAGCCATTTTGACCTCGGTATATGCGTCGAAAGGGTGGACGAGAGGAACGGACGGGAATCAATGGATTGCTGCAGAGTTGAGGATCGTTGAACGACTTTGTCTCAAAAACGGACCTAGACTTGTGCCTGGAATTGCAGGCCCGGCAATGCGGCTATTCCCCGGCTGATCCCGCTGCGCTGTGGATGCCCAACTGAGAGCAACTGAGAGGTTCCGCTTTGCCGGCCGACGTCACTGTACCGGCTAGGCCATGTTAGCTTTGCGGGAGTTCCAAGTAGCCCGGAGCTCCAGATCTTACAGCAGCATTCGCAATCCCTCAATTCATATCCATCAACGCGGGCATTTTGCTTTCTCCAGACACTCTTTTTTGTCCTTTCACTCCTGCATATCATCACTTTCTAGAGCATCATCATGGGCTGGTGGGGAAAATCATCCGACCCGAAGCCCGAGCAGCAGCCGCAGCAGCAAGAGGCGCCGAAAGAACATGTCTTCGATCCCACGCTTCCCAAGGCAGAGAAGCTGCCCAAGGCACTGCAGAAGATTGTTGACAAGGCCGACAAGGATGAGAGTTTCTTCGACAGCATAAAGGAAGGACGGTAATTGCCACTCTCACCCGTTTTTTCCGGCAAGTCACTAAGATCAATCATTGCAGGGCCCCCGACACCACCGAGAGCAACTTGCGATATGCCGCGTATGCGACTCGACTTCGAACCATTCTCCTGTCTGCCCATCGATACGTCGCCTATACTTCGGACATTGGCGAATCGTTCCGACCCGTTGCGCATCCAACCCTTGTTCGCTCTGCCTACGGAATCTCGTGGCTCTACATTCTAGGCGATGTCTCGCACGAGGGATACCGTGCCTACTGGCAGAACCAGCGGATCCTCAACCCCCAGCTTCTGCTCAACTCTCACCAGCAAAGACTCTCTGGCCTCCCTGAAAAGGAGACCCGCAACATTGCCCCAGGCGTAGTCCCCCCATTGGAGGACTGGCGAACAGTCATGGTGCAGAGAGCCATCTTCCAGAGCGTCGCCAGTATGGGATTGCCGGCATTCACCATCCATAGCATGGTCAAGTACTCTGGAAAGGCCATGAAGAATGTCAAAAACGTCACCCTAAGGACATGGGGCCCCATTGGACTCGGCCTGTCTGTAGTTCCATTCCTGCCCAGCCTCTTTGACAAGCCGGTCGAGGACGCTGTCGAGTGGGCATTCCACAAGGGTTTTGAGCAGTTTGGGGGCAAGGCATATGTCGGGGATTTGCCAACTACCGGCCGAGAGAAGCTGCTTAACAAGGATCCCAAGATCAAGGAGGAGTAGCTGGGATATGAATGGGATAAGGCGTTGCGGCGTACCAATTGCTCTCCACTCTTGGATTTTGGAGCATACAAACATGGATACAGTAGATGAAATTTACAAATACAATACAATAAAGATGATGATTTTTTTTTTTTGGTTCTCCATTCATGCATTTATTTCATTTTTGACTTCTATCATCTATCACATTGATGGCTCCGTTCGCAGACGGCATAATATCACATGTAAGCCAGAATCCTATTTCTTAGTACGGAGTACTATCACGAGTTTATGCTTCTTTGTTCAAAGTGGTGGGGCCTCGGATTTGACCCCGCGATGCCGACTCGACCCTGCAGCAGCCTTATTTACCGCCTCATCTACGCCTCATCTCATCTTGTCCCCGGTCGCTTGGCGAATCATTTGTCAAATTCCCTTCCATATTGCATATTCGGGCTCATCACCCGACTTATACGGTACAAAGAACGTTGTCGCTAGTGTTACCGAGCACGGCGCACGGGCTTCAGCGCGCGATCGCTAATTTAGCAGACGCTTATAGGGGGTTCCAGAGGTTTCCTTGCCACGTTTGGTCAGCCGACTGGAGACGCCGTCAGCCGCGCGCCGAACAAAGATCCGATTCCATGCCTCGCAAGGTGACGACAGTTGCTCTGCCTGATAGCACATGAACCGGATTAGCGAGACTGCGGCGACTTATTTATTTTCTTTATATTAATCACGTCCCCAAGATGGCGTCAGGATCGGATTCCGACGCTCCAGAAACGAGCTACATCATGAAGAACAGAGAAGACGCCAGCCTGGTCGGCAAACACTGCCAGTACGAATACTGCAATCAGCTTGATTTCCTCCCCTTTTTCTGCCAGTCCTGTACCAAGACGTTCTGCCTGGATCACCGCTCAGAAACATCTCACAAGTGCGCAAACGCGGGGGCCTGGGCGGAGCGTAAACGACAGGCTCAGCTCTCAAAACCCTCCATCGGCCAAGGGAGGACACTGCGGGATAAGATCTCAGAGAAGCCCTGCGCGTCGCCAGACTGCGATACGACCATCGGGACTTCACTGACGCCGGGCGTTCACTGCGAAACATGCAACCGGGACTACTGTCTGAAGCACCGCTTCAAGGATGACCACAACTGCAAGAACTTGACGCCAATCGGGGCGCGGCCTCTTCAGATCGACGTTGCCCAGAGGACGAAATCCGCGCTGGACCGGCTTCGGGCATGGGGAACCACCAAGAAGGAACAGGCCGGCAGAGCGCTGCCCAAGCCCAAGCCCAGCTCAGCTGCAGCGCGGATGGTCGCCGTCAACAGCCTGAAGAAGACGGCAAAGGGAGACGACAAGTTGGCCCCGGAGAAGCGCATCTACGTGTACGTCGAAGCCGAGGCTGAGACGGCAAAGGCCAAGTTCCCTAAGGGAGAGTTCTATTACTCCAAGGATTGGGTTGTTGGCCGGGTGCTAGACGCGGCAGCACGGAGTCTTCAAGTGCAAAACGTCAACAACCAGAGCTCAGACGAGAGAGATAAGCTGCGAGTGTTCCATGTTGAGGGAGGCAGGGTTCTTGACTATGGGGAGAAGGTTGGAGCGTCGATACAGAGCGGGAATACACTGGTGTTACTGAGAGGCGTTGGTGCGCCTGCGGACTTGATTGAGGTTTAATGACAGACACTGGATTAAGAGGGCATACACAAGAGGTAATACGGGCGTTTTTGAATAGCGAATCTGTGTTTCGAGCTGGTTGGGGGTATTGGGGATACAATGAGTCGGCGAGCATAGCGGCATAAGTAGACTGCCTAGCGATATTGATTTGGCATACAATATAAGTTATAATACTCTTTTCAACAGTCACGTAATTCATGCTACACAACACCATCGAGGCCAGTTCTATCAACACAGTATCTCACTATGAATTTTTGTCATGGCTTGTTCCTAAAGCAATTAATTGCTGCTCAATTCGATGTTAGTGCTTCAGGGTAGGTCCAAATGCTTTATCATCCTTCACACTTAAATAAGGCACGTGATCCCGCGTACATTTTCGCGTCAATGACGACATGTCACTTCTCACCAAAAGTCGACTTCGCATCGCACGATTCGCGTGTGGGAAGACATGCCTCCATATGTGCCTCGCAAAAGACTAAGAGCCTCTGAGCCCGAGGACGCAGCCTCGGCTGATACGAGCGCCAGCAAGGCAAATTCCAAGGCAGGTGCGCGAAGGAGAACGCTCTACGACGACCTCGACTCATCGCATACACCTGGAGGTTCAGACTCGCTCCTCCAGGGCCTTGAGGGTTCCGGCGATAGCGACAGTCCCCTCTCTTCATTATCTGACAGCGATTTCGAAGATGTTCCTCTCGCCAAGCGGCAAAAAACAGAGGATGCTGGTGTAGATGAAGACGATGACGATGATATTGAGTTTGAGGATGTAGAAGCCCCTCCGCAGTTCACATTTGCACCAGACGCCCCAGAACCGTCCGGCGATCTGGAGCTGACACTGAATCGGGACACACGAATATCCCTGACGAATCAATTCGGCGATAAAAAGGGACCCTCAAAGAGAGAGCGGCTTGTCCGGAATGCAACGCACTGCGTTCACATTCTGTGTCTTCTGTGGCACAATGCTATCCGGAACTCGTGGATATGCGATGCCGAAGTCCAGGCAATCATGGTTTCTCACATTCCTCCCAGACTCTGGGATGAGGTAGATCGTTGGAGACGAAACAGTGGCCTGGCAGACCCGCAGCCACCACCAAAGATGACTGCGATAAAGAAGAGAAGCGTGAAGCAAAAGTCTCGAGATTGGGGTGAAAGCGCCAAGCGGCTAGAAGAGGGAGCCATTGATATGAGCCATGGCGATCCTCTGTTTCGATTTATGAGGTCGCTAGTCGCCTGGTGGAAACAGAGATTTCGGGTCTCGACTCCTGGTCTCCGTAAATGGGGCTACATGTCGCTGGAGCGCCTCGATAGACTCACCAAAGCGTACAAGGACAATGAGGCAGATTATGAAGAATTTGGCGAGCGAATAGAGAGCATAGAGGATTTCCGACAGTGCGCCACAAACTGCAGAGGGAGTAGAGACGTTGGAGCTCAGTTATTCACTGCGCTACTTCGGGGCTTGGGCATCGATGCTCGGATGGTTGCCAGCTTGCAGCCACTCGGATTTGGATGGAACAAATTGGAAGATGCAGATGCCGAGGAGGACGACAACAAACAAGGCACGCCGATGAAAGCTACTAATACGAAAAGTACCGGGAAGAAGGCAGAGAAAGATGCAGCAAAAAAGAAAGCGAAAGAGAAGCCAGGAAAAAACAGCACTCCTTCTCGGTCACGTTCTGCCCGTTCTGCTACGCAGTCAGCTGCTTCTACCATCAAAGAATCTGAAGACGATTTGGAACTCGAGTATAAGGACACAGATGACGAATCCGTCGACATGAATCTTACCACGACCAAGACTCTGGATACAAAAAAGGTCGACAAAGACCTGGAGTTTCCACATTATTGGACCGAGATTCTATCACCAGCCACCAAAAAATATCTTTCAGTCGACCCCATTGTGAAGGGAACAATCGCCGTAAATCGAGATCTCGTCGAAACGTTTGAGCCTCGTGGCGCCAAAGCTGACAGAGCCAGACAAGTCATTGCTTACGTCGTGGGGTACTCGAGAGACGGAACCGCCAAGGATGTGACGGTAAGATATCTGAAACGGCAGGTTCTTCCAGGGCGAACAAAGGGTGCAAGGATGCCACTTGTAAAGATCCCAATCTATAATCGCCATGGCAAGGTTAAGCGCTACGAGATGCTGGATTGGTTCAAGTCAGCCATGTCTGGCTACAGGCGAGGAGGCAAGGACCGTCCCTTGACAGAAGTCGACCAACAAGAAGACGTCACGGACCTAAAGCCAGCAAAAGCTGAGAAGAGGGAGGTCAAGGAAGGCGAAGAGACGCTACAGTACTACAAGCAATCCAAGGAATTTGCCTTGGAGAGGCACCTGAAACGCGAGGAGGCGCTGAGGCGTGGTGCTGAACCTGTCAAGGTTTTCAAGAACAAAGGTAAGGGCGGCAGATTAGATGAAGAGGACGTATATCTTCGATCCGACGTTGTCCTCGTCAAAAGTGCGGAAACCTGGCACAAGCAAGGCCGAGCCCCAATTGCTGGTGAGGAGCCCTTGAAGAGAGTTCCCTACCGCGCTGCCACTCTCAACCGGAAGCGGGAGATACTGGAAACGGAGGCGATCACCGGGCAAAAGGTGCTTCAGGGTTTATTTAGCTTCGATCAAACTGACTGGATTATTCCGCCGCCTATCAAGGACGGCGTCATCCCAAAGAACGAATACGGGTATGTTGTGCCGTCTTACATTGGCATTATATCATGAAGACTGACACGAGATATAGGAACATTGACCTATTCGCCGAGCACATGTGCCCTGAAGGCGCAGTACACGTACCATTTAGAGGTGTTGTTAAAGTCTGCAAGAGACTAGGAATCGACTACGCAGAGGCCGTGGTGGACTTTGAGTTTGGCCATCGGATGGCTGTCCCCGTCATTCAGGGAGTCGTCATTGCACAAGAGCATCACGATAAAGTAATGGTAGAGCTAGAGAAAGACGAAGCGGAACGCGTGAGAAAAGAAGATGAGAAACGGCGCAAGGCAGCACTGGGCAAGTGGCGCAAGTTTCTAATGGGAATGCGCATCGTGGAGAGGATTCGGCAAGAATACGGCGAGATCGACGAGAGTGTCTCAGTCTTTGGCCACTCCCGTGGAGGGGCCCAGGTCAGTGAGGCACCCAAGGTTCACGGCGAAGAAATGGCTGGAGGATTTCTGCCTGAAGGTTATGAAGAGGATGGCGAGGGACAGCAGGCGCATGAGAAGTCACTCTTTTTCCCATCTCTCGAGGAAGACGATCAGGGCGGAGATGGAGATCTTATTATGGAAGATGGCCGCGACGAGAGCGAGGCGGTAGCTGATGCCCAAGACACGGAAGCCCAAGCAAACTCTCGGGCGCCGAGATCTCGCAAGGCACGAGCAACACGTCGAAGACAGCAAGCCATTGATAGCGAAGATGACGAAGATGGCGACTGGGAGGAGGATGGGAAAGTGTAATGACACATGGCATGATTGATAGCTGGTGCAAATGCCTTTTAACGAATAGACGCTTGGCTGACCATTTACTTTCAAGGCTTGGGACTAGGGCAGCGTTCTGTCGCATAAGAACAGCCTTTGGCCCCGGCCGGAGGAGTGTCTCCGCTTGTGCTGGGGCGATTTAAGGTCCATGGCAATGGCCCATCTTTGGCTACAGAAAGTTTGTGAAGCATGGGTATGTATTATTCCTGCCCGTGAAAGGCATATCAAAGCCTATCACTGTAGGTTGAAATCTGTTTGGGAATGATTTGATGGGAGGTTTGGACACGTTTTTGGGCATTTCTCTGATAAAGGACCCGTTGCCGTGTATTATAAGGCACCTGCCCCTAATCATGCCGCTAATAGGCATTCCATGTAGTTACTTATACGGGCGCCATTAAAGCAGCTGAGGCTTTGATATACTCAGCATCCATCGCCCTGATGCTTTTATTCAGAGTTTGGGCTGCACCCCGTCCGTAGTCGTCGAATTCCCACCCCCAATTCTGGCTATTCCCGCGATTGCTCTGGCAATCTGGGCAGATCGATCAGCAGCTACTCCAGACACGGACAAGGGAGGCCTGGCAGCTGAAAATGTCCCAAGACCAGGGATCGCTGCAGCTGCGGTACCTGTACATCCCTGGACGTCATCCATCATGCTCTTTGTCCAATGTGGTGCAACCTCAGCCGTCAAAGGTAGGATGGCAGTAGCCAGCAGCCGCATGGCCAGGTACTTGCTACCGCCGCCACAACTGCAACACGCCACCATTGTGCGTATTTGCTACTCTTTGACTTTAACGCCGGCCTATCAAGGGAACAATCTCCCGACACATAAATTGAATCAGGTGCCTCGCTCCCAACCTCGACTCTTAACCTCCCATCGTTCTTTTTTTTCCCCAGCCGTGGCCGCTGCAAGACCGCCCTACTGTACGCTCGCTCCGCCTCGACGACCCCCCTGGCAGCGATCATCGCCATTGCTACGGCCCAGATATTTTTATCCCCTCCTGTCCTCTTTTGTTTACGCCCGAGAGAGCCCTGGACTTGCGACTAGGATCGGGTGGAGCTGGAGCGCCGTCAACTGCCGGCACTAGACAGAGGGCAGCCAGAACAGCGACTGGCGCTGCCTCTCCTTTGTAGGCGACCTTTGTGTAGGCGACCTTGGGGGGCTGCCATTGCGACTTCAATCTCTTTCTTCGTTCCCTGGACGAGCGTTAGACGGACAACCGGTGATATCCTTCTACAGCGATGCTTTTGTCGTTGGGCAGCCATCTTTCGTGCACCTGACGAGGTATGATTATTATTGGACCAGCGCTACCAGGGTTACATATTCATCTCGAGCACCTACATCTCGAGCCCCATCAATCCTAGCCAGCACCCTGGCCGTCCTGCCGTCCTGGGTTCCTATTCTCTGCAACGCTGGGGATCGCGATACACGTTTACTGGCTAAATACCTTCTTTCCGGGCTGGCATATATCACTTTGTGCGTATGTTAGTAGCTTTCTAATCATTGGTGAGTTGGCTGCTTTCGTTTGCTGTGCCTTACTGCCCGACATAATGGGAAAATTATCATCATCGTCATCATCACCTCCACCACCTCCACCCTCTCCACCACCTCCATCATCATCTTCTCCTTCTTCTTCCCTCTGTTTACCTCTTCCTCTGTCCTCTCCACTGGCGACTGGTGCTGCTATGGATACGTATGCACCGCACTCTACTCTTTTCTGAGATGTGCTCAGCCTTAAAACTCAATGGAAGTCACTCCCTTGATACTACAACAGTCACCCAGGCCACTGACATATGGCTGTATGACTTGATAAATATATATAAAGTTGTCATCTATGGTCATCCAGACTCCTTCGCTCTAGTGGACAGAAGCTGAGGGCCTATAGCGTGGTGCTCCTCTTCCTGTGGGATATCCAACGAAAAAATACTTGTGAACCCGCCGCATTACCATTACCTTCCAACCACAGGTGGTTTGACGAAATGGGAAAAAAAATCTAACAAAAAAGGGTTTACAGACGAGACTGCATCCACGTTCCAGCACTACAGAATTTGAGCTGCTGCCCAGAGTTCAATGGATCAATCTCCGCTTGACAGCATGGACGCTAAACCTCCTGATCGAAAAACATGCCTGCAGAAGCTCATGTCAATTTTTCAAGACATTTGCCCAGATTACTTGGAAGAGTTGGCAGAAAAATGGAACTATTGTGCTAACGACATAGCCGAAGAACTTTTTGATCAAGCTGATGAGGGATTCGCATATCCAAGACGGAAGAAGAAGCGAGATGCTGAGGGGAAACGCATCGAACCGAGAGACGAGATGCAGGAAGTGAGAGACATTAGGACCAAATACGACAATGACTCGAGAGAGGCGCCAACAGGGGAGAAGGCGCAGAGAATGTGAGCTGGCCTCGACGGGGATGAGTACTCATGTAAATGCCGTTGAGCAGACTTCTGACTGCCCCTTAGGTACCAGCTGCTTCAGAAAGAGTTTCCCCATCATTCATCCGAAGTCGTTTCCGGCGCCATGAGCGACAACGGACACAGTATATTCTTGACATATATGACTCTCCGGGAGACGACACCAACGGAACAAAGCGAGGCTGATGGCCATGGACGGATACATGGCTCACCTGTTCCCGAACCATATGAACAAGTACCCGCCGATGTCGAGGAATCGATGCAGACAGAACTGCAGGAATCCCGACATTATTATGAATTTCAAGCACACCTGAAGCTGGGTCAAAGAATGAAGGAGGCCGAGTATCAGCATGCCAAGGATCATGGGCTTATGCGAGAATGTGAATGTTGCTTTGTGGAGTTCCCATTGAGTAGAATGGTCAGCTGCGAGGGCGAGCCCAATCATGTAAGTGCCAAGATTGCACGCGGATGGCCAGATGCACACGACTGACATGGTTTCTTTCCAGCTCTTCTGTATGAAATGCCCTCGCAAGCTTGCTGAAGAATTGATTGGCCAATCTAGATACCAGCTGCAGTGTTTATCGCTGGACGACTGCTCGGCGGCTTTTTCACTCTCGGAGCGCGCCAAGTTCTTAGACGAAGGCCTGGTGAGGGCCCTCGAACTCATTGAACAGGATGCCGTGCTGCGATCCGCAAACATCGAGGGGCTCGTGAAATGTCCATTTTGTCCATTTGCCGCAATCTGCGGCCCCACGGAGGAAAATAGAGAATTTCCTTGCCAGAATCCAGATTGTCTAGTCGTGAGCTGTAGACTGTGCAGGGCCGAAACACATGTGCCGATCTCGTGCCAGGAAGCTGCGCAAAAGGCTGGCGTTTCGGCACGGCACGAGATTGAAGAGGCCATGTCTGCCGCGCTGATTCGAACATGCAACAAGTGTAAGGCGCTTAGTCGTCTCCCTCCTTTCGGCAGCTAATGTTATGTCTTGTTTAGGTGATACACCGTTTATCAAGTCTGTGGGATGCAACAAGGTGTCCTGCACACGCTGCGGCAACATCCAATGTGACGTGTGCTCCGAGAATTGTGATTACACCCATTTCAAGGAGAATCGCCCGAAAACGGAAGTAGGAGTCAAGGCCTGCCCACTGTACGATGATGCCGAGCATCGCTACACCCGAGAGGTTGATGCTGCCGCGAAACAAACGCGCGAGCGTTTGGCCAATGAACATCCAGAAATCGATGCCCAGTATCTGGAGATACCAAAAGCACCAGTATCGAATAAAAGAGGCCGAGCAGGGATATTGAGAATGTTTGAACAAAATGCAGTGCGAGTTGGGCCGCGGAACGTGCAGCGCAACGCGCCGCCGAATGCACCGCAAGACGGCGCCCAAGACGGCGCCCAAGACGGTAACGAGGATGACCTTCAAAATGGCGTTCAAGATGATTCTGAGGATGGCTCTCAGGATGGCTCTCAAGATGGCTACGAAGATGACTACGAAGATGACTACGAGGACGGTTACGAGGGCGGCCACGAGTATGATTCCGACGTTGATTCACAACAAGATGAGGCTCAAGATGAGGCTCAAGATGAATCTCAAGATGAGCAAGAGAGGCCTAACAAGCGACAGAGAATAGTGGTAAATGAAGCGGTGGAAATCGAGAACCTCGAGATGCCCCGGACACCTCGACCACACCTCGCAGTGCCGAACCTATATCCTGTTCAGCCAGCCAACGGTTTGGCACAACAACAACAGCCCCAATTCAATTTTCGCATTGGCAATGCAAATGAACTTGGGCTGTGGCCCCGTGGACAGCAGCAGCAGCAGCAACAACAACAGCAACCCAATGTTCAGCAACAACTGACCCTACAACAACAACAACATCAGGCTATTTTGCAGCAAACACAAGCTGACAATGCTCGGCACATGGCGGCCATTCACCAACAGAACATATTAATGAATCAGGCGATGGAACAACAACAACAACAACAACAACAACAACAACAACAACAACAACAACAACAACAACAACAACAACAACCGGTCAACTTACAGCTCATGCGGGCACATCATCATGCAGAAATACAGGCACAGCATCTCCAGCGCATGCGGGCACAAGAGCAGGTGCAACGCGGACAACCAGGGACAGTGCAATACCAACAGCACGCTTTGATGCAGGCGAGACGACAGGAACATCTGCGATTGCTTATGAGAGCTCAGAATCAATTCCACCAGCAAGGGCAGCAGAGGATACAGCAACAGGCAATGCAAATGGCGCAGCAAGAGGCACAGCAGCAGGTGCAAGGGCATGGGCAGGCACAGGGCCAAACACTGGCGCAGATACATGAGCAAGCAGCACTGCAGCAGTTACAGCAGTTACAGCAAGAACCTTCACCATGGGTCGCGCTGGAGGAAGCGTTATTTCGCTCCCGTGATGAGGCCCTCAGTCACCTTTCACAGATGGGAATACCTCCGCTTGGGACGCCCCTTTCAACCATGGGAATACCTACATTTGGGGCGCACGCTGCAACCGTGAGGATGCCTCCGCTTGGAGCGAACCTTGGAACCCTGGAAATAGCTCCGCACTATCGGCCACTCAACCTATTGGGAGCACAGCAGCAGGCACTTCCACGACATCAACCACAGGTGGAAGCACAACAGCAGGGCCGGTATGAAATTCGAGAAGGACATGGGTTGATGGCGGCCATCGCCGAGGAGGGTGATTGGAGACAACATCGGCACCACGGGCAGTAGTATGTCCCAGAGGGTGGTTGGTGGCGTCGTATGCAACACATACGGCAGGATCTTCTTGAAGTGGGTGATAGGAGTCGTCGTCGCCGCCGCCGTCGTCAGGATCAGGGACAATAGAACCCAGAGGAATAGAGATTATGCTCATGATGGCATAGAATGTCAAATAGAAGCAGCGAGCCAATAAAGGGCTGCATCCAGTGTTTTAGCTAATGACTGGATAATATATATTTTGGACTAATTGTGACCGATCTCATATGAATCCGTGAGGGTAAGAACGAGGTTGTCGGCGGTTCGACGGGGTGTGCAAAAGGCCGTGATCATTCTTGAGGACAGCATTGCAGAGCTAGGACAAGGACGGGCTGCTCCTGTTTATTTGCCAAGTAGCATCATGATAATTAGAGGTTATACTTGTTGATAGTTAATGAAATGCCATGCAGCTCAGTATATCGGTGCTTCATCATGAGCCGTAGCAATCTGTATACAACACTTGAAGTTTACCGCTAAAACTCTTCTTTACCGATTACATCTGGTGACAGTTCAGTTCGATCATCGTCCCTTGCCGAACATTTCGTGCCATTTGCCCCTGCTGCCGGTGTTCTTGAGCGGGCCGCCCGAAGTAGAGGTAGCCTGGGGCACCAGCTCCAGCTCGACGGTTTCGTGGATGGTGGAAATGGCGGCCATGCCTTGGTCTGGCGTGGGGGAGAGGAGGATGACGGAGTTGGACGTGTTTTTCTGGCGGAGGGCGTATGTCCTATCGGGGGTCTTGAGGAGGGCTGATGTCTCGGAGGGTTCTAGAGTGAGGCTGGAGAGAGCTTGATGAGTACCTGTTATAGGCTAAAGAGAGAGAGAGAGAGAGAGTAAATCATGATGATGGATGGGTATGACAAACACGGGAGCATTTTCCGATTCGAGAAGACTTTCCAGTTCGGGAGGCAGCTCGATGAGGCGGTAGCCGGTGTCGTCGGGTCTGTGGTGGAGGGGGATTTTGTCCGTGGCCTGGGAGCTGGAGATTGACATTGCGATTTTTTGACGGGGACCTTGTGGAGCGTTGATGGGGTTGGATTGTAATGACGATTAATGAATATCGCCGATATGATTGATTACGAGAGAGGGAAAGGTAGGGTAGGGGGGGTTGAGTGAGATGGAAGCGGGGTCTAATAGAATGAGTTGAGAAGGGTTTAAATTTCCGTGGGTCGGGGTTGATGATTTGTTTTGGGATTTGGGGGAGTTGATGATGATGATGACGGATGATGATGATGATGATGATGGGATGAAATGAGGTTAAAGATGGGGTGCGTATATGTAAATTGAGTGAGTGAGAGGGGGAGTAAAGTATACGACTTTAGTAGGTAGAGGCAGATGAGGAATGAGATGAGGCTGAAGCTGGACAGAAAACATTTCCTCGAGGTACTCCGTACCTAGCCAATGATGCGACGTCATGCCCACGGCGCCTGGTACCTCGTTTGTACACCCGTCCTCTGCGCTAAAGAATTCCAGCAACTGGCGGGGTTCTTGCGGACAGCGGTACTCGCAAGGTACAGTGCCAGTGCTACGCGCCAGGTCCAAGCTGAGCTTCGATAGCTCCCCTCAAATCTCACTAGCACCGGCGTTTCCAGGGGACCTGCTCCGTTTCACAGGGCCTGTCTCATTATAAAACAGCGGGGGTGGTTGCTGGGGGGTTCGCGAGACAGGCGTCAATCAGTTCAGGGACTGAGGACGGCAATCTTTTCAGCTGGGTGTTTGCACCATAATGTTCCGAGAGCGGTGTCTATTTTCGAGGGCGGGCAGGGATCTGATCTTCCATGTTGAATCCTTCATACTGCCATGAGCAGCTCTTCTTTTCTCACTCATCCCTGGCTCTCTGGCTCTTCCTCTTACGATTATGCCCGCATTGTCGGCTCTCTTGGCTGCAGTCAATAGTACGATACGGCCTGCTGCTACTGCTAGCTGCTACTAGGTAGCTGCTATTAGCTGCCAGCTGCACTAACGACAGGTCCCTTCTTAACGCCGCGCTGGACAAGGCCAGGCCCCTTGGTAAGTCCATGATTTCGCAAGATTCCGGCCGTTGCCCACATTCATCTTATTTTCTCGTTTAAGCACCTGTTGCGTATCTGCTAGGCGAAGCACGGACGGAGCATATGCGCGCCTCTGAAGGTTTCTCTTTTTTTCTTTCCATTTTGATTTTTTATTTTTTATTTTTTATTTTTTCTCTTCAGCCCCCAAAAACTCAAAACTCAATCCTCCAAACCCAAACGGCCGCTTCCACGGCAACCAGAACGAGGCGCCCGCCATTTGCAGATCCGATCCGAGCCTGTGGATAGCTAACCGCCGCTGTTGCTAGACTACTACTCGTACTACTAGCATTTTTGAATTCGAATTAATTTTTTCAATCCCCATCACCCATCGGTTTCCTACCGCCGGAGCAAGCCACCGCCGGGCTTAGCATGTTTACTTGGTGACGGGACCTAAACAAATAGCCTGGGCCCACCCCTGGCCGCCCATGTCACCCCTCCCAGCCTTGACTCTTTCTGGGCCGTTGTTTCTGGACACAGATCTCCATCCCGCATTCTTCATCCCACATCCCAATTTTCTGCTGCAGTCCCAGACCGAACCAAACAAGCGATCCCGAAGCGAGCAACCCGCGGCCTTGACGAGGCCAACAGCACAACGAACAGGCGGGAAACCGACACGCTACAGGTGGCCAGCTGGTGACAAGACACCGTCAACAAACCAAAACCAAAACACTCCAAACAACGACACTCACAAGCACACCGAAACGCTCCCGAATCATCTCATCATCTCCTCCAGACATCGCCACCCAGGCCGTCGGGCTATGAGCGCCGCCCACTGACCAGACACGACACCATGGTGCGGGTTACGGACGAGCTGGCGCTCTCGCCCGAGCACATTGCTCTCTACCACGCCCCCGACCCTCTGCTGGGCCAGCTGCCCGTCCTCATCTTCCACGGGCCCTCGACCACGGCCAACTACACGCTCAACAGCTCCCGCGTCCAGGTCCACGTCTTCACCCCCGCCGGCTTCCAGTCCTTCCCGCGCATCACCATCTCGCCCAGCTCCCCATTCTACAGCGTCGTCAATCACCTGCCGCGCGAGTTCCAGGGCGACGAGGTCTACCGTGGCCTGGCGTTTGGCCTGTTCCGCTACTTCAAGGAGCTGCCCGACAATGTCAAGAACCACCTCAAGGCCGTCTACCCGCCCAAGGGGAAGCGCCCCGGCAGCGCCCCGACCCTCTTCAGCGAGCAACACGCCGCCGACCTGGTCAAGGAGATGGTCAAGAGCGAAAACACCGTCGATGTCGTTGCCACCCTGGACGAGGCCCTGCAGACCCAGCATGTGAGCAACGTCGACATTGACCTGATCCTGCCGCCGGGGTCCATAGTACCGCCCCCGCCGTCAGAGCTCGAGGACATGCCCGATGACGAGGACGACATCATCGACCCGACGCTGCGCCAGTACGGAGCCTATACACCGCTCGTCAAGCTGTTTGGCGAGCCCGTCTTCCTACCCACCAGCAAGCTGCGGCGCGCGCCCTCCAAGCCCACGCCGCTGAACCGCAACAAGACCTTTACCAAGGACCAAAAGATTGAGCTGCGCATGAAGATGGGCGAGCTCGTCGACACCGAGGAGCGCTACGTGCTCAAGGTGCAGGAGCTGGTCAAGACGGTGGCCAATGACTTTCGAAACAAGTCAAAAACCCGATCCCTCGAGAGTCTGAGCCCGTCCGAGGAGGAGCTGGAGAAGCTGTTCCCCAAGTCATCAGACGGTATTCTGCAGGTCAACTCGGCCTTTGTCGAAGAGCTGCGCAAGATCATGGATGAGACAGAAGAGGACGCCGTCAAGGACATGGAATTTCCCACAATGAACCTTTCGTCATCGACAAAGGCGGGCAGCAATCCCGTCCGGGTCAAGGATCCGCTTGGCGCCTTGGCCATGGCCAAGCTGTTCCTCGAGTGGTTCCCCAAGTTTACGCAGTGCTACCAGGACTACATCAAGGCTAGCCAGCACTTCCCGACACTGCTGAATTCCTTTTTGGACCAGCAGTCGAGTTTCCGACAGCGCGTGAGCCAGGCGGGCGAGCAGACCATTCGCTCACTCCTCATTGAGCCCGTCCAGAGGCTGCCGCGTTACAGCCTGCTGATTGACCAGATTATCGCTTCGCTTCCCATCACACACCCGGCGCTGCAGCCCATGCTCAAGGCACGAGACATCATCACCAACATCTGCTCCATGGACGACCCCCTGCCGGACAAACCGCACGTCGCCAACCGACTTCGAAATATGGTCGAGGCGTGGCCCGCCGACCTTGAACCCCAGGGCCGCCTCATCCTGGCCGCCGACTTTTTGGAGCTCTCGCCACCGTACCAGGCCACCGTCGACTCCGATGACGCCGGCATCTTCCTCTTGTTCTCCGATTACATAGTCATGCTGAGGAAATCGGGCGATAATAATATGACGGGCCGAGATTTGTTGCGCGAGATCGACAAGCCCTCGGCGGCTGAACTGCTCATCTCCATGACGAACGCAGCTGGTGGCCCGGGCCATTACGAATTCATATTTACCGGATGGCATCACCTTGCCGATGTTCGCTTTACGGAATCGGCAGATGGCCACCTCGTCTGGATGACGTCGAGCGCAGAGATGAAGGGCATGCACCCTGGTGAGCACAAGGTCCCCAAGGCCATCACATCGCGATGCTTCTTGCTGCAGGAATCCTTTGAGGGCAAAGCCGCAAAGTGGAGCGAAGACGTTGTCAAGGCTCGGATCGAGGCGCGGTTTCCCGAGACGGAGAGGGAAGACCCTCGCTGGACTTTGCGCTCGGTCCGGATGCCTGAGAACAACTTGGGACTGCACGCGGCGATATTCCAGGAGGGCGCCGATCAACTCATCGAGGGGCGACGGGAACCCGCTTTTATCCGCGTGGTGGTGGACCACGAGAAGGGAACTAAGGGTGCTCCAGTCGGGCACTATGGCGTCGAGGTTGTCATTAATGTGGCGAGCAAGAATATGAAGAGGATCTCCCTGCTCACCGTGGGCCTCAACGGGAAGCAGTATCAGGACGACGTGGCTCTGGAAGACTTGCTTCCAACCATGTCAAGACGAAGTGAGTTTTTTGTTCTGCCCCCTTTGTTTCTCAAGTGCTAACTCCCCGTTCAGTAATGCAGCTCTTGAGTGTCCAGTTCAACGTTTCTAACCGAAATCTCACGGCTCCCATGGTTTCGTACAATTCCAAAACGCTACGGACTCTATGTCTATCTAATCGTGCAGAAAAGACCCGTTCCTTCTTAGCGGCGTCCCCCGTCAAGCTATTCACAAGCCTATGGAGTGGTGGCGGTTCCAACAACGCTTCCGAGACGACTCTTTCCGAAATCAAGCACCATAGCCAGGCCTCTATCCAACGAGCGGACAGCCATCATTCCATGTACGGTTCTATCAGGGGTCGAGACAACTCGCGTCGGCCGTTGGAAGAGGTCATGCCGGAAAATCCACTTGTTCGGCTAGAGCAGACGTTTGAGGCCTTCACGACGGCACTTCAATATCGCAAGGGCTCTATCCACGGCAGGACCTTGATGCACCGCGCCATGGCCGATGAATTGCTGGTGAACGACTTGTACAATCGACTTATTGAGAATCCGTTCGAGGTGGAAGTGGCCAACGATGTCGGAACTGAAGTCGTCTTCACGGCTTTTGAGAACTTTCTCCACATTGCCTGGGCTGAACAGATTGGGCCGGTAACGACGATCAAGATGCTCGACACCCTACAGGAGCGAGCCAACAAGAGGGTTCCGGGCGAGTTTGCCGATTTTGTCAACTTCTTGTTCAAGGAGCTGGCTCCACAAAACCGGAGGGCTTTCACGGCTCTCATCAAGCTGCTGGCCGATCTCCTGGACGGCTGCAGCAACGATAGCGATCGCGGCGCGCTGACCTTGGCGTTTTCGGAGATGCTAGTTACCGATGGCACAGCGGCGAATTACATCAACCTGCTGGATCGCCTGGTGGACGACTGTGATAGGATATTTGGCGAGCCCACGTATGCTGGCTTTAGTTTGGCCGACTTGGCTCTGATCGAGTCGTTCCAGTCACGCGCAAACGGCGGCCCCGGCGGCGGTGTTGGCGGCGGCAACAAATCCCACCAGGGATCCGTGACCTCCAACACATCGTCCCTGCGCCGCAAATTCGGGTTGGACATGCTGCTCCGGCAAAACTCCAACTCCAAGGAGGAGCGCAACTCTGTCTGGAGAAGTCTCGGCAAGCACCGGAATTCGGCCGCTGGCGAGAGCGCGAGCATGTCTAGGGCGACGATGCAACAAGCTCTGCGTCAACGGTCAATAGACGACAACAATATTCAGAAGAGATTTACACTGGGCAGGCCGGGATCTGGAGACAGGGTCCACGTAGCTAGTGCCTTTGAGGAGCTGACCAGACCACCCAGCGCGCATCGCGCAGAGTTCCCGCTCGATACGATTGGCGAGCCTGCTTCCGAACCGCCAACCCCCGGATCACCCAGGAGACATTACAAGAGGAGAAGCTCCCTGTCGGATCTCCCGTCGCTGCTGGAGACTGAGAGCATCCAAGAAGAGAGAGAAGCCGAGGAGAGGGAAAATGCGCTACAGCCTCTGCAAAACACAAAGGAAACATCGGAAAGGGTCAACGGCAGCCCCAATGTGATCCCCACCCCGAACATACTCTTGAGTCCCGACTCATCACTACTTAAATCACCTCGACAAAAGGAAAACATTGCCTCGGCGGACATTTACGGCAGCGTCCGGATGAGAGCAGGGTCCCCAATCAAGGAGATTCAGGCCAAGCTGGAACAGGCGATGCGTGGGAATTCACCGACCAGACAAGATCCGCCCCCGTACAGGAGGCCGAAGCCGACGCACACCAAGACGCTATCGACGTCAAATATCCCCACGCTGCTGCCGCCGAAGCCCATCCGGCCCGGAAGCTCGTCTGGCGAATCACCGAGTCGACAGCCCAATATCAGCCCGATACGGTCTGGGGCGCAGAAGCTCCGGCTTCAATCCCCGCAAAAGCTACGGGAGAGATTACAGACGGAGAAGACTGCCGTGGGCGAAGCGGACGCCATGCTGCAGTCGGAACTGTTCAAGATTGGAGAGGAAATGGCACGAGTGAATGGTGATAGCTTGTCCGATTCCCAGGCAGCCAACCTCCAGCTGTTGGCTTCCTCGGTAGCCTCGCTGGAGGACCGCATGCCCGGTGTGATGCAGGAGCTGCGCGATAGACAGGATGAGCTGCAGCGAGACGTGGAAATTACCCTCAAGACAACCGAATCCAAGATGCGGTCAATTGACCAGCTACACAAGGAGGCCGTGGCAGAGAACGAGCTGCTATACGAACGGTTCAATACCGAGCTCGCAAAGATTGTCAAGGCGCTCAAGGGCAAGGGCAAAGAAGACAAGGAGGAGCTGATTGTCAAGCTCAAGACACAAGGAGAAGAGCTTGCCAAGATGAAGAAGGAGAACGCGCGACTGAAGCGCGAGATGATTAGCCTACGGGCGGCGCTGAAGGGGACAGAATAAGGGGCAATGCTCTTGATGATGCTTGACACGGTGATGATGATGTGGGGATTTTTACTCTTTTTATTCTTCCTCTGTTTTTGGAGAGGATTTTGATTTGGTGCTTTCTGGTTTTTATGATGATGGCATGGTAATGTCGGCTCGTTTTTTTACCCTTTGGTTCTCACGTCTTCTTTTTTTTTTTCCCAAAATCTTCTTTTTTTTTAATAGACACAGGCGATGATGGCACACCAAAAAAATAAGAGAAAAACTGCTGTATACTACTATTCCGCAGAACAGAGCTCTGGAATTTAAAGGGGGGTTGGGAGGGTTCAAAGCATGCGAATAGGGGAGTCTCGGGTGAGGGGTTCTGTCTTTTATGAAATTTGGGGGAGGGGTTTTCCAATCTTTTTTTCAGGTTGTTGCTTTTTCTTTCATGGCCCCAAATGGGATATGTGTTTTAGAATGGGCAGCTTTTTTGTTGTTTTTTATACTTTCTCTCTTATTTTAATCTTTGATATGAAAGGGTAGATTACGGGACGAATCATAGCAAGACGAAGATGTTATGACGAAGCAAACGCAATTAATTTTTACTATATTAGTATTGTTCTTCGTTCACATTTCTATTTTTAATTGTTCTTTTCTTCAGTGTTTTTTTTTTTAAAGAGTCTCACTGTGATATTACTTCTGATGATGTGTTCGTCACCACGCCGCTATTGGAACTTACAGCCTCGACATCTGGAGGACCTTGTTCGAGCCAACACTCAAAGAAGAGGGGATCAGCTCTTACAGAGCGAACGGGCTTCGTGGCAGCTCCTCGCAGCGATCCGCCCTGGTGCGGCTTCACCGCAGTAGGAGGTTGCAGAGGGGTCTCGGAAGGGATCCATGGCTGGGGATACTGCAGAGTGTTAGCCGGCGTTCTTTGATGAATCTGGGGGTAGCTCTCGTCTTTTTTTTTTTCTTTTTGGCTTTGTCAGTTCTGCTTACACCTATGGGGGCCTCGGCTTCGTCTCGTAGCTCTAGAGCAAGCGTGAATGTGCATCCTGGGGGGAGCTTGGGCGCGCCTTGAGCTGCGTATGCGAGTCTTTGCAGGGCCGCTCTCAATGCTTCGTGAATGTCGGCCCAGTTGAGCTGCTCGTCGGCAACGTCCTCCACGTCTTCCTCCATGGGCTCATCGTCATCCTCCTCCTGCTGCTGTTGCTGTTGGTGTGAAGTAGGCGCATCTGTTTCCGCCTCGCCCCAAGCCGGAAAGCGGTGGACGTCGAAAACCCATCTCTCGCGAACCGCTGCTTGCGGCGCGGGAGAGTGCACGGCGAGGACGATGCGGCGGACGGCGCCCGCGCGCAGCTGGACGGCGACGGCGGCGACGGCGTCGGAGATCCAGGCGCAGAGGCCCGGGTGGCGGGACTGGCGGACGGGGAGGTTGTAGGCGCGGGCGGCGAGGAAGGATGTTTCCGGGTAGAGGCGGCGGTGGTAGAGCAGCGAGTGGATGGCGATGGTGAGGAAGGAGGTGAAGGAGGCGAGGAGGGGGTTTGCGGCGTGTTGGGGGAGGGAGTGAGAGTAGGAGTCGGCGTCTTCGGGGGGAGGAGGAGGAGGATCAGGAGGAGGAGGAGGTGAGGCTGACATTTGGGTGGTGATGGTGGGGTTTTGGTGGTTTGGAGAGTTGAATGCCAAGTTGGAGATGGGCTGTAGTTGCGTGGGTGAGTGTCATGTGATGATTTCGTCATTCAGTGAATTAGTACGGAGTATACCTACCTAGTACCTGTAGGCAGCTGCTTCTGCCTGTATCTGCTGTATTCTTGCATGTATCCAGTACCAAGGCGTTAATACAGTTCATACACTGGACGCACACTCCATAGCAGCCCTGCTAAGTCATCAATACCTGGTGGTCACTGCAAAGCCCGCTGAAGCTCACTGAAGCTCACTGAAGCTCCCCCGCCGTAGGGCTGAGCTGAGCTTCCCCAAACTCAAAAGGCAGCAGTGGCAATGACGCCTCTCAAGGCGGCAACTCTAACTTGAACTCATCCATTACACACACATATCACCACTCCTCGAAACGACACATCACCACTATATCCTCAATATCCTCGCTTCCTCCCACCCACTGCGCATCATCGAAATCCATCGCCAAATCACTATCTCCATCAGCCTCTCATCATCATGACGGACCCGGACTATCGGCCCACGCCGGTCAGCACAGACTCGGTGCTCAAGGCCATGGCCGATGCTCTGCCTACGCACCAGGCAAACGACGAGTCGTCCGACATTGCAAGTTCCTACGAGGCCGTAGCGCTGCTGGCTCACGCTTACTTTGCCTCTCTCGACTTTCGCCTGTACGGCTTCAGCGAAGACAAGTTATTGCGTAAGCTTCCTCCTCCACTCTCATCGCCCTGTATAATTCTCAGCGCCGTGCATCATACGACAAGGCTATATCACTAACCCTCTCTCTCTCACTCACAGCCGAATGCCAGACCTTGGCGCCCCGGCTCCCCCCTCAGTGGAACAATGGATTCGGCGCTCTATCATTCGTGTACAAGCACAAGCAGTCGGCCATGACGTTTGTCTTGCGCGTCGACCGCATGGGCTCAAAGGTCGAGATCAGGGCCCTCGCCGTCGGCGCCGAGACCATCCACCGAGTCGAGTATGAGATTCGAAAGGTCGTCAACTCTAGCAAACTGCCCTTGCGCATCGCTCTAGACGCCGAGGGAAAGGAGGACCGAAGTAGTCTCGTGGGGATGCTGCAGAATCTCTTTGTTTCGTCCGAAATCATCGAGACGATATTACGGGACCTGAGGGTCAATCTTGTGCAAAAGTTGATCCCAAAGCTTCAGAAGGAGGGCTATGTTGAGACGGAGGAAAACAAGATAAACGCAGAAGAGGAAGCCGAACGACGAAATCAACAACGCCGTCGCAGCTTCGAACGAGCCGAACCACTCATCCCTACCAGCTCTATATTTCCTCCCCGCCCTGGTGCGATCCCACAGGCTGCAGAGCCATTTCGACCAGAACAACCGCCACATCCATATCCGCACCCCGATATACTACCTGCTGGTGCCCCTCGGCGACCTATACCTGGCGACTTCCCCCCTCCAGGCTTTGAGGATGAGCACGAAATCAATTCTCCGCCGCGGACCATGGGGGGGCTAAGAATGCCCTTCGGCAACGTAGGACATGACGATCTCAATCCGCAAGGACTTGGACCCCACGATCCACTCAGGGGGTCGTTTGTGGGCGAAGGTCGGCCTCGACCCGGCGGCTTCTCAGGCATGCATCCCACCTTTGACGATCCGCTGTTCACGGGACGGGGTGGCTGGGGAGGCCAAGGATATGACCAAGGCTATAACTCGCAAAGGCCTCCGGGAGCTAGATATGATCCGGTCGATCCTAGTGACGGGCCCACGTATCCCCTGGGACAGAGGCCGTCTTATCCAGGGAGAAGGGGCGGCGGCAACGGAGGAGGGGGTTTTGGCTTTGGCTCTGGACCGGGTGGTTTTGGTTCAGGCGGCGGCTTTGGTCCGGGCGATATTATTTGAAATAGTGCAAGATAGGGAGCAAATTGACTGGTTGTCGGTTGATGATTCTTCTTCCTTGTTCTTGTTACACTACCGTATATTGGATGCTTTGTGCGGTGTAGGTAGTAATGAAGAACGCGACTGATTATCGCCCATTGGAGATTTGTGTCCTATCAGAAGATTGCTGGTGTGAACGTTTTACAAGTGACATTCTGTGTAAATAGTATAAAAGGCCATCTATGCCAAGCCCTTTGAATATGTAAATACTGAAATCAATACAGAATTGGTCAGTGAAATCATCTCAGATAAACGCTGGTGCTGATACAAGGCTCCTCTCTTGCACATGTTCTCTTATGCTCTCTATACTATCAAGGTATCTATCACCACCGCCTCTACCATCGTAACTTGTTTTCATATCAATCGTGATCTTGTCCTTTTTTTTTTTTTTTTTTTTGTCCTTTTATAGTGTCTGTCGCACCGCTGCCATAAAGTAGTTTTGCTTTCCATCCAAGAACAGGACCAAACCCCCTTTTCACCTCATTCGGATACTAAAAAGAAAGGAAATTCCTCCCCCCCCCCAAATCAAGCAACCTAGCTCTCTGACACGCTTGCTTCATGATACCATACGTCTCGCTAATTACGAGCTGTCCAGTGATTCTACTAGCCCGAGGCGGTAGCAACCTCGTTCAGCTTGGCCTTCTCCTCGTCTGTCAGCATGTTGTACCATTCCTGGAAGTTGGCAACGTTCTCTCGGCCGCAGCGGATGAAGAACTCGGTCAGATACTGCTGCGTCTCGTCGTCGCGCTGTCGTGAGCTCGAGTCCATGCCGAATGCCATGAGATCGGCCTTGGTGGCGCCCAAGGAGAGGTCGAGTGTGTCGTCGTCGTCCTCCCATCCCTCGTCGTCGTTGTCTTCGTCGTCGAATTCGGCGCTGGCAACGGCGGCAGATGCAGCGCTGGCGGCAGCACGGGCACCCGAGGCAGAGAGGAGCTCCTCAATCAAGACCTTGACGATCTTGAGAGTAGCGGGGATAATGGTGTACTTGTCGGGGTCTGTTGGTTTGGTTGGTGTATTAGTCTTGATGTCTTCAATTGCGTACTGGTGATACAGTCGAGCCAGCATGACCGCTGTACTGGAAATGGTGGAAACACCGCGGGACATACTCTTCTTCGCGCGAGATCGGGTCTTGATCATTCCGTCATCGGCGCCAACGATCAAATCGCCCTTGACGGACGTTTGCGCTACTCGGGGGTCGTTGAGTGAGTAGAGCTTCGACAAAGCAATCACACTACCAAATCACGTTAGCAAATTTCCTACCTAAAACGGGGACTTTACACCAAGATTTCTGCAACGGACTTTTGTCTAATCTCGTCATATCCGGCAAAGCTGACAGAGTTTTCCAGCCACTTGGCCAGAACAACTTGAAGTCCGCTCTCGCCGTTGATCTGGATCTGGCTGAGGAACTCAACCACGTCTTGCGCACCGCCCAGGGACAGTCGAGCGAAGACGAGGATAAGGGACTGAATAAAGGCAGCGGCTTGCGCGGTAGCCAGTCGGTTAGCAACGGCTTGCAGGAGCTGGGGCAGGAATGGTCCCAGACGCTCTTGTCCAGCCTTCTCGACAAGTTCAGCAGCGAGTCCTCCCACCTCGGAGGCAGCGTTGTCCTCGATGGAGGGGCCCAGGAGTCGGTCAATGATGTGCAGGCAGACTTCCAAACCGGATCGGCCGTTGGAATCGTGCCAGTTGAAGACTTGTTGGTGGTCGTGAACCAGAATCCACTTGACGGCCTCGGATCCAGGTCGCAAAACATCGCCCTCTCCAGACTCCATGAGCAGGCGGTTGAGCTTGGGGAGAGTGGCGGCCACGAAGCCCTCCGGGAGAGGCTCTGAGCCATGCTCTGTCAAAACGCCCAGCAGCTCAGTCGCAACGGTAACAAGAGGGTTGTCCTCTGTAAGGTTAGCCACATCGAATGCACCAGTCAATGTAGGCAAAATACGCGCGCACAGAGCGCCATATGAAGAGGCATCCGAGAGACTGGTGACAATATCCTCAAAGGCCTCGGTCACAAGCATCGTAACCTGGAAGTTGCTAGCTCCAAGCTTGGCCAACAAGAAGAGGAGATCCACCGATGGAATTTCACTAGTAATGACAATTTGGCTGTCCATGCCGATGGCGGCTCTGAGAGCCTCGGTCAGGGTGACAAGGAGCTCGTCAGCCTCTTCCATCTCCTCGGGGTCCTTGCTGTTCATGTAGGCTTGGATGGAGGCAATGATGGGGGTTTGGCGGTCATGGGCCACACGTCCTGAGCTGACAAGGCCTTCGATGGCCTTGATGCACGCGACCTGCACAACCTCAGACTCCTCGTTCGTGATGGAGTGGACAATAGCATCAACGAGGTTGGGTGGGGTCTGGTGTGAGCGGCCAATGATGCCACCCACCAGATATCCTCGAGCGCGCAATAGGGGCTGCTTGGCTTGGGAGATGGCAAAGTCGACAAGCTCCAGGTATGCGCTTGCAACGGCGTCAGGGATGGGCTTGTTCAAATCCTGGAAGTCGCTGACAAGCATGACGAACAGGTAGAGCGCGGCCTCCTGGCTTCTCCAGGCGGAGGGGCCCTCGCCGGGGAAGAGGCTCTTGGTGTGTCCAAACAGGCCGTCGACCGTCTTCTCATTGAACCACTCGCCCAGCTTGATGAGCAGGTCACCGGCAGCAGTGCGCGCGGTGTAGTTGGCCGTGACTGAAGTCTCCTCTGCCAGGTACAAAGAGCAGTCAAAATCCCAGAGCTCTTGCTCCTCACGAGTGACGCGAGAGTATCCGACGAGCATCTTCATAAGATCCATCATCCAGGGGACCTCGTGGCCAGAGGCGTGGGCTTGAAGGTGGCTGTCAAGTTCGGCCTGGACAGGCGGGGCGCGGAAACACTGGTTGAGGAAATCAAGCTCCTCCAAGATGAGGAGATCGAGGGTATATGGCAGGTTGTCAGAGTCTTCCAATCGAGACTGCACCTCATCGATGATGTACAGCTGCTCGTAAGCGCCCTGCATGATGCTGAGCTCTTCCCACACAGCAGTGAAGAAGGCGGTGCTCTGGGGAAGGAGAAGGTTGGGGAAGACTCTGCGAATGCGGAGGAGGGTCTTGACCACTTGCAGCTTGAGAGCAATGATGCTGTTCCAGGCGTCGGGCTGAGCACCGGAGCTAGAGTCACCCTCTGGCAGACGGCCCTTGAGCACGGCAATGAAAAAGGGGTTCCATCGTCCCAGAAGCTCCTCTGCGAACACCTTGACATCCTTGTTTTCATCCTTGACCATGTACATCAGGTCGAAGCATCCTCGGAAGACGGAAATGGCAAGGGCGCGCAACATCGGCTTTCGGTTCTCGTTGAGTGCCACCTCGGTGAGAGCTTTGGCAATGTCCTGGGCCATGGAGAAGAACTGGTCCTCGCTCAGGCTTTCGTCGACCAGGTCGCTAAGCACCCTCAGGGCTCCGTGAAGCTGAGCATCGTTACCAGTGGGAATGACGCCTAGGATGGTTGGGAGAAGGGCGGGCCATTGTTCTGGGAAATCGTGAATGGCAATCTTGCCAACAGCATAACTAAAGTAACGACGACATCGGTCAGCTTCTTGTTCTTTAAGCCCGCACGCAGACTAGCCCCGGTATGAGGATGTTGCGAAGCGCTCCCCAGGTTGTTCAATGCGGGACGCAAGATGATTGTGTAGTCCTACCTGGCTGCAATCTTGACCTTTCTGTCTTCCTCGGGGCTCAGGGCAACCTCGAGCAGGGTCTGTTTCAGAAGCTCTCTGGCCTCGTCCGAGATGGGGATATGGGGCTCATCGTCGAGCTCCTCCACGGCCCAATGCTTCTCGATGAAGAGTCGCAGAGTGCTGAGGGCAGACTGGCGAATGCCCGTGTCGATGGACGAGTGCGCACCGATGCGAGCAAGAGAAATGGGAAATGCGGGATTCGTCTCAGCCCGCCTGATCTCGATTTCGGCAGCTTGGCGGGGTGCTTGTTCGGGGAGCTGAGTGTTGGCCAGGAGCTGCGCCAGCTGGTCCTCCATGATGGGCGATGGCGATTCAAGGGAAGGGACGGGCAGATCTGGCGCGGAAGAGGGGAGAGGGAATATCGCCGGAGATTTGGTGTATTTCGTTTCCTTTTCTCTCTTCTTTCTTCTTTTTTTCCCCGTTGCTCGTTCCAAAACGCGGTTCGCCAGGAGATGCTTGCACCAAAAATTGTAGTTAGGAGGGGAGATGGTGGGGGATTGAAAACAAAAAAAGCGGGCTGGTGACTGGCAGCGCGTCCCTGGTTGGCTGGCGGGAGAATATGCGATAAGCCGATAACGAACCACTGTATTTTTTTGCTTGAGATGCGCCAAGTTTTGGCTGCGTGGTCCAGGGTAAGCCAGGCTGCAAGCACTCAAGAGAATGAGAAAAGGAGACTCTTGTGAGGCATCGAGTGTTTTAAATAAAGAGTTTAAGAAGATATTTGTGTTCCCTGCCACTCTCCTTGCATTAACTTGCTCTTTACTTCGTGATAGGGACCGCGACTAGGTGCCTGGTAGATCATTGTGAACAACTACTAGGTAACTACAAGTAATCTGTATTAAGCTGCTCCCGATGACTAGACGGAACAAACTCAAAAAGACAAATTGGCTGTTTCATTGAAACTTCCAAAGGTGCGGTGCAATGGATATTTGATATTTAATCAAATAAGCAATATTTGCAGCTAATTGTCATGAGCATTGCAGCATTCAATACTCATACTCGTCTAATTGCATCCATGTGCTTGAAAGATGGAATCAGTAGCAGCACCTGGAGTCATGTTGTAATTCAAAGAAGTATCACCAAATCTTGATGCTGCTACCCAAAAAGAATTCAAGGCAGCGAGACAAATCCATGAAAATTACCTTCTCGTCGCATCTATTCATCAGTCGAAATTGGCAATAAATAGAATTGACGGAAACCAAGCCGAACCGATCAAGATGAACCAACGTGTAAACTACAACACCAGCCGCTGCTTTACTACCTACACCAATTGAACAACGAGATGATCCTCTGCGGAAAAATAAAAGTCAACTCCTCATTCTGGTGCCTCTCAGCGTTCTAGAATTCCCAGAATTCTGCAGGCAACCACATTGCTGCAGGGCCCATATTAATCAAAAGTAATCCTCTGGCCGGATCTCGCAGGTGGCTGCTGATGCCTCCCTTGCATCACATCACATCAAAATCCTCCTCCGTGCATGGGCATGTAAGTTTGTGCGGCTGCGGCCATCCGTTCCCCCTCCTCCACAAAGGGCAAAGGAACAATCATACTACTTTGTCTTGTAATCTCAAACTAGCACCCTTAGCATCCAGCGCTATTGTTGTGCTACAGTACACATACGAGTATAATCCACAAAATAAAATAGACCTATCTGCGGTTATACATATCTTCACTTATCTCCCGCGTATCTCTTCGTCCCGAGATAGCAGATAACGAGTCAGTCGGCAGTTATCGGCATCCATTCCCACCCAGTTACCCGTTGACTCGATTAGATGGGGTAATCGATTTCTCCCCTCGTCTTCTCTTTTTGCGGGATGGCGGATCCTCCTCCACACTCTGACTAGTCCAACCCCTGTCCCGCTGCTACTGCTATCTCACTCGGACCATGGCTTTAGCTTATCGTCGACGTATCACCACCCAATCGCAGGGTATCATCGTTTTTCGGGGACCATGAGAAGGCGTTTGCGAACCAGCTGACGGGCCATGTCTTGGGTCGGAGATGGTTGGATGGGCAGAAGAATCAAAAGATGGTCCCTGCTTTGCCACATGTCTAGCACATCCCATCGCCGATAGGGGCCAAGATGGAGTCAGCATGGATCGACTATCAGCTCTTTGCAACACCCTCCAACTCCGCTTTTTTATCGCATCTACCTGGGCTTCCACTCGGTATCATCTCGTCCTGCTTGGCGCTCGCCGGATGAGGAAATCAAATAAAGCCTCTGGACTCTCCCGCCTCTGCGCCGCCACCGTTGAGTTCAAGCCTCTGACGACTCTGCGCTGCATCTCAAGGTACTCGGCCAGCAGATCTTGTGCGAGTACGGATCCTCGCATCACACGAGTGGCATCAAGGATCCCGGCTCGCGTGCCCATCAGAAGAACAGAGACTGGCTGGTGGATCATCGCCCTCGCAAAAACCCCCACAAACGACGTCTGCCACCCTCCATCCCTAGAAAAAATAATTCTGGCTCCTCACGTCATCTGTGCGTCGATCATTCCATTTGGATGTTGTACTTGTCCGATCGTTTCTTATTAATATCTTATTTTCTTTGGTTGAAAAGAACTGAAATACGCTTCATGCCCTCTTCTCGACTGCAATTGAACCTTTTCCGTTCTTGAGAGGCTCATTGCTTTGCCGACCATCAACCATGGCGTTGCGACAGAGGTTCAGAAATTTAGCTGACAAGCTGGCTGTTGAGGCCGAGCCTGGCCTGACGACTACGCAGCTGATGGTGCGGTCCTTGTTTTCTTCTTCCTCTTCGTCTCATACCTGATCCCTCTCTTTTCATCCGTCGTGATATCGCGCCAAAGAAACGAGACCACCTACACCAGACATGATGGCATGAGACAGAGCGAGACGCGGTGCTGACTCTCCTCCTAGCTAGTCAACTATGACCTGAAGCCCGTGGAGAAGGAGCGCCGGCAATGGGGTCCTTGGAACTTTGTTGCCTTTTGGATCGCCGACTCGTTCAACATCAACACGTGGATGATTTCTTCGTCCATGATCATCGCTGGGCTCTCTTGGTGGCAGGCGTGGATCTGTGTCTGGCTGGGCTACTCTATTGCCGCCTGCTTCATTGTCACCACTGGACGCATCGGAGCCACTTACCATATTGGTTTCCCCGTCATTGGCCGTGCGTCCTTTGGCATCTGGGGCAGCTTATGGCCTGTTTTTAATCGTGCTGCTATGGGTAAGTGAAACCAGTCTTGAATGTTGAGGCCACTACGATTCTTCGTCTTCTCGACCACTCTGGACCCTTGCATCTTAAACCAAATCACTAACAAACCTGTCAGCATGCATTTGGTATGGCGTTCAATCATACATTGGCGGCACTTGCGTCTATCTAATGATTCGCTCCATTTGGAAGTCTTGGGATGCTGCCAAAATGCCGGGCAATTTCGGCACCAGCGCCACCAACACCCCCGAATACGTCTCTTTCGTCATCTTCTGGGTGTGTTCTCTGCCAGCTCTGTGGTTCCCAGTACACAAGGTCCGTCACCTGTTCACCGTCAAGGCCTACTTCGTGCCCGTTGCTGGAATTGCGTTCCTCATCTGGGCCTGCGTCCGGGCTGGTGGCGTTGGCCCCATCATAAGGCAGCCCGCCACCATTCATGGGAGCGAACTGGGATGGCAATTCGTCAATGGTGTCATGTCTTCCATTGCCAACTTTGCCACGCTGGTTGTCAACGACAGTGACTTTACTCGATTTGCGCGCAAGCCTAAGGATGCCTTGTGGTCGCAGCTTTTTACCATTCCGCTGGGCTTTGCCATCACCTCCTTCATCGGAATCATCGTCTCGTCGTCGTCCACCATCATCTACGACCAGCCAATCTGGAGCCCCTTGGATCTCCTTGGTCGGTTCATCGACGATGGTGGCTCCGGCCAGAGATTCGGCGTCTTCATCATCTCTTTGGCTTTTGCTCTCGCCCAGCTGGGTACAAACATTGCGGCCAACTCCGTCTCGGCCGGAACCGACATGACTGCCCTTCTCCCGCGCTACATCAACATCCGTCGTGGATCGTACATTTGTGCTATAGTTGGTCTGGCAATGTGCCCGTATAATCTACTTAGCAGCTCCAACCAGTTCACGACCTACCTGTCTGCATACAGCGTCTTCCTCAGCTCCATCGCAGGTGTCATCGTCTCTGACTACTACCTCGTGCGAAAGGGATACTTGGATGTCAAGGAACTATACGATGGCCGCAGCACCGGACCTTACTTTTATACCTGGGGAATCCATTGGCGCGCATATGCAGCTTACATCTCGGGCATTGTAATCAACGTCGTTGGTTTCGCTGGCGCAGTCGGAACCAAAGTACCCATGGGCGCCACTTACATCTACAGACTCAACTTCTTCTGCGGCTTCATCGTCTCGCTCGGCGTGTATTGGATCCTGTGCAAGATATCTCCCATCCCTGCTACCAGCGACCGATGGATGGAGGTTGGCGGAGACTTGGACGACGATGTTCAGCCAACGGACGATAGCGGCAGCCAGGGCAGTTATGACGAGGAGAGGAATACTGGAGTCAAGGGGCAGGACAAGAAGAGTACTGTGCGTGAAATGAATTTTTAGAGGGAGATGCCTAGAAGTTTGCTGTTTTTGCTCCGTTTTAACGACCCAGCGGATATTATGTGTTTATGACGGTGGATTATTCCCCCCCTTTTTTTAGAGTAATGAAGAACGATCGTTCGTCTCCTAGATAAGGAGACTGAAGTTTTAGACCGAATACATGAGTCACACACGCATGTTTGTTGAAGTATTGTGATTTCGTTCGTAGTTCTGGTGCAGTGAATGTTTTTGTTGTAATGCTCAACGTTGGCTCAAATGACGGCCTTGCTTCCCAAGCTAAATAAGCAGGTAATAGACGACTACTATATATAATCTTACATCATATCCGATCAAAAGAAAAAAAATAAAGCTATTTTAATAAAAAATAGGGATCCTCCCTAAAATCTCGCAATGCATCAATATTCCTTTTCTCGCACTGAGATGTTCTATCTCTGCAATGGTACAAGCTATAATTCAAATGCAAACAACAACGGTAGTCAGTCAATATCATCGCCTCTTTTTAAGGCGGTCTCTTTTAGTGGAATACCACCATCTCAGTGGCGTGAGGTCGAGTGATAGCTCTTGTGCGGGTTGCCAATGCCGCCAGGCCGGAGAAGTGGCTGGTTCTCTCTGGCAATCGCCCGCTCCTCTCTTTCTTCGATATCGTCCAGATCTTCCTCGGTTTCGGCGTATCGCTCGGGATGGCCCGTAAAGGGGCCCGGCAGGCCACGCTCCCAGCCCTCGGAGTAGGTACGAGGAGCGTACGGGCGCTGTGGCGTGGCGTGATGCTCGATGGGAGACTGAGGCGCACTGCTGGCGTAGCTGTGCGCGTAGTCATCGCTGCGTCTCGCCAATTCGTAGTAGATGCCCATGGTCAGCACTGAGCCCTGCATGGCGGCCGTCAACAGGTAAATAGCCCATGTGCTCCAGCCCTCCATGCCGAGTCTCATGTACAGACTGGCGGCAAATAAAAGACCGCCCGGCGTTTGGATGAACATCATGGGGATGCTCAAACTGCCGACGTGCTTAAGATGGTACGTCATCCAAATCTGGGGAATGTACTGAATGGCGGCCAACACGGCAGCCATGACGCCGAGGAAATTAGCCCAGTAGTTGAGCTTGTTTGGCATGGCAATGGCGAAAACGCCAGTCAGAGCAATGACTACCAAGCCGTGAAGGATGCAGAGGCCACCCACGGCGACGGCCGTTTGCCATCTGGGGCTCTCTCCACCAAGCTCCTCCTGGGGGACATTGGCCTCGCGATATCGGAAGAAGATGAGGAACAATACAAGGCTGCAAGGATCGGGGGGTTAGCGCAGGCTCTCAGGGATAGACAGGGGCCAGGGGCTGTTGACATACATGGCAGTGAAGCATAGCCATTGCGTTCCGAGCTGGGCAACACCAAGCAGTCCGGCGGCACACTCAAAGGTTTCCAGCTCTTTGCAGCAGCCAATGGCTTTGCGAGAGGGCGCCACAGTCAGGATATTGGCAAAGCCAGCAGTGGCAGAGGTTGTGCCGAGGAGAACGAAGTAGGGGGATATGCCTTCGGAGGTGCCGCGAGAAATGATGCGATAGTGCTGTGGCAGATACGAGATTAAAAGACCGATGAGAATGACGCTGCAATGCATTTGTTAGAACAAAGACAAGACACAAGATGGGAGATGACGAGGTCGCGGCTCACATGGAAACTGTCAGCTCCATGTAGGAGGGCGTCTTGAGGCTCTCGCAAGTGGAGGCCATGCCCATTGTCAAGGGAGAGGCATCCATCGTGTGTGGCATCGATGGAGGAGTCGAGATGGAGATGGAGATGGAGATGATGGAGCGACGATGGCTCAGTCGTAGTGGGAGTTGGTCGATGGGTCAACGGTTGGTCGTGGTGGAGTCGCGTCCAGTCAACGGTTTGGCAAGGGAGAGGCGAGGCGAAGCTTGAAGCTGCCGCGATGTCGGATTTGTTTTGTTGGCTGTGCTTTGGTCGGGCTGGAGCCGCGAGGGGCGACGAGATGATTGCAAGACGGGCTATGCGGGATTCATGGTCGGGCAGAAGAAGGGCGGGGGGCGGCAGATTGATATTGATTGACGCCGTCAGCCGGGGGTCACGATTTCGCTTCGCTGGGAGCCTCTCTCAGGGTCAGGGCAAAGTGAGCGTAGCAGAAGTGAAGTGAGACAGGCAGAGAGAAGGTAAGGCGAATGGATGGGAGGATGGATTAGGTTGTCACCAGCCAGATGGGAGATGGAGAGCTTGTGGTGCTAATGCTGGTACCTAGCAGTGGGTGTCCATGTGCCCCGTGCAGGTACCCAATACTGCCCACGGGTGGTGCTGAAGCCTAGCACGGCGGTACCTGTACCTGGTAGCGAGTACGGGGTACGGAGCACGCCCAGCGCCTGAATCCCTTTAGCAGCAGCCCTGAGTGCTAGTGGAGGTACCTGTTTTTGGGTGGTCGGGGAGATCATTTGGGTGCCTGTATCCGCCGTCCGTTTATGGGGGGGTGGGGAGGGAGGAGGAAGAGAATACGGGTTGCTGCTATAATACTTGACCAACTATGCCAAGGTGCCAGGAACTAAGGTACTCGTAGGGAGCACCAGGTACGCGATACATGTAAGGGGGACTCGGCTGTGAATTGGATTGGGGACATGGCATGGACAGAATGAGTCAATGCGTGCGGGCGGCGCTGCGGTATGAGAGGCATCTCATAGGGATTAGACCGGCCATGGGATAGGGACATGTGCGTTGGCCCATGCCCAGCCCGCAGTTGCAGTCGGGGAGCTCATCAATCAAATCCACCAATGTACCTTAGTACTTACCTACCTACTTCAGCCGTCCGGTAGTATTTGACTGAATTGATCACGGAGATCAGAACGCCAGCTCTCTCGGCACCGCAGCTGCAGTGTCACCCTACTGTACATGTTGGTGGCTTGTACACTACAGTAGCATTGGGTTGAGCTGCTGCCTCTGAACCTCCCTCTGAACGCCCCAAGAAGCTAATGTACCCCGTATCGCGGCCACAGGGGGCGAACACCACCACTCTGCGCTAGGAGAGGGAGCCCGAACCCGTTGTTCATTGTGACTCCCATAAGTTCAGTGTAGACCACTTGCTGCAGTGGGTGAGATTCAATATTCAATCCAATATTGATGTCAATCCTAGTAAAGTACCGATAGGGGGCTGTCGGTATTATTGCCTCTAACTTGGAGGCACCAAAGCAAGTACGCGCGCAGTATGGAGTACTCAGCTGGAGACCCTCAAGGTGCTGGAATGACGTCGTCTGGTCGCGTAGGGCAGCCAATTTAGATCTGCTCAATGCACGCGTCAAAGTACAGAGTACGCGCTAGGTACCTTAGTACTGAGCTAGAGTAAGCTTTGATTTTTCGGTGCTTCCGCCTTTAGCGTCTGTCCACCATCTTTTTCCTCCCTTGCATTCATCTAGCTGATTAGACGACCATCGCCATCCTCTACTGTACAGCACGGAGTTTATCGATCATGCAGCGGTGAATGTGGACCGGCTCGAGCCTTGCCTACCGGGGCAGCAATGCCAATTCCAGTGCCAATGCTGATGACAGTGCCAATGCCAATGCCAATGCCATGGACCAGGCCCAACCTGAAGCACCGCCTCTCGCAGACCATGACGGGCAACAAGAGGCGCCCGCCATTCGCCTGCTTGCTGAGCGACTCGCCGTGAGCAAGCCCGAATTGCAAGAGAGGCCATTACCTGGCGACGGCGACGGAAGCTCTGGGACCAGCGGGAGACGCCCGGATGACAGTCTTGATGCCTGGAACCGACGCTTCTTCTCGTCTGCTCAATGGACAGCCGACGGTACCGCCATTCTCGCCCAATCGTCCGACCAGACCGTCTCATCCTTCATTCTTCCTGCAGACCTCCTGCAGCCTGCAGGAGAAGCGCGCGACTTGCACTGCCAGGCCAGCATCAAGCTCCCGGAGCCCACCCAAACTCTCGCCGCCGCGCCCTACTTCTCCCTAGCCAATCCAGCGTCGCAGATGTTTCTGGTTGGCTGTCGAGATCACCCCCTCCATCTCTACCATGCCTTTCCTCAGCCAGAGGATACGGGTGCGGGTGCGGGTGCTGTCGCCAGCCGCCCCCTCTACACCTATAAGCTTATCCGCCAGGAGTCGGAGCAGTACATCACCCCTGCGTCTCTGCTCTGGGAGTACCCTGGCACGCACTTTGTCTGCGGCTCAGCAAACCGCATCGATCTCTTCGACGTGTCCGGCCATTGCTCAGATGGCCCAACGGTCACTGTTCCCACGATTCCATCCCGGCGTCACATCTCCAAGGGTAGCGGCGTCGGCATGAAAGGCACCGTAGCCGCCTTGGCATCATCACCTCCTGCAGACGTCAACGGGCACGGATCCATCCTTGCGGCTGGCACCTGGACCCGCTGGATGGGGACGTACGATCTCCACCGCTCTGATAGAGTTGTTGCGAACTGGTCGATCGCGGATGCCGACCAAAAGGCGTTTCGTATCAGCCTGGGAGGCCAGGGCATCGTGCAGACGGCGTGGAGCCCCTGCGGGCGGTACCTTGTCGTCAACGAGCGGCAGGCTGACGGGTTACTGGTGTATGATATCCGGGGAACCGGCCAACTCTTGGCCGTGCTCAAGGGCCGCAGGTCTACCACGCAGCAGCGGCTGCACTTTGACGTCTTTCCGGGAGAGACGGGCTTTGAGGTCTGGGCTGGCACCCAGGATGGCGTGGTGGCGGTATGGGAAGGGGTTGGCATGCGGAACGATGCCATTGATCCCAGCTGGACATGGAAAGCCCATGACTCTCCCATAGGAAGCACGATTGTGCACTCCAGCGGCTCTGTTGCGGCGACTTGCTCAGGGGGCTGGGGGTATCCGCGAGAGCAGGACATGGATACAGCCTTTACAGGACCGGGTTCGACTCTTGATGGAAACCATCATCATAGTAGAATCTTTGATGAATCTTCGCTAAAGATCTGGTCTGTCGGTGGGCAGGGCGTGACGGCATGACATGCATCAAACAGGTAAATATCTTGTAAAATATACATTGTTTCGCTTTCTCTCAAACACTCCTACTCTGGTGATGGCAAAATGCAAGTCGTGTTGACAGTATGTCCATAGTGTATTATGCTAACGTTCATTGTATTCGAAACAAGCAGTATTCCAGCGCCCCTCTACTGGTCACGTCGTAATCCCCTTCCCCAGCCGTATTTAATCGGCAACAGTGTACGTATGCGCAACAAGGAATAAAAAAAAGGAACAAGCAAAAGCCAGCAGTTTCCAATACCACGCCAAGGCCAAACAAGATTAATTTGCAAGGACAGGCAGATGTGAGCATGATAGGTGAGGTTGAGAGAGTCATTCTCGCGGAATGACATTTCGTGTAGACAGGTATTTCTAGAGGTATTTCGAGGGTGGTCTTCGGATTCAAACATTACAAAAACAGTATACAGGGTGGCTGCCGCTATCACTCAGCATATACAAACGGATTTTCATTTTCTCTTTTTAGGGGGTATCAATTCTGAGCTGGTTCCTTAAACCCACGGCTGCTGGCCTCGAGACCGAGACGAGGATCTGGTCTGGGACCAGAAAGAGGCGCCATCGCCATCACCTCTTCTCCGCGGGTTGTACGGGCGGCCATCGTCTTCGGGCTCCAGCGGTGGCGGGACAAAGCTTGGCTTTGGAGCGGGCTGCGTCAGGGGAATCTCGTCCGACGCCCTGCCGTATCCGGGATCGAGAGGCACCGCCAGGCCAACCTCGCCGAGCTGCGGGGCGGGCTCGCTGGGTCTTGGGGCAATTGGAGTGAGTTCGGCCTCCTCCGCGTGGATGCCCCTTTCTTCCGTCAGGAGAGCGGTGCTTGGGGGTACCCCGCGGGGGTCGAAGTTGTCGTATTTTTCAGTTGATGGCCTGTTTCGTTTGTCATGGTTAGTCTCTTGGCATCTTTGTGAAAGCAATGGTGCGTGTGACTCCTTACGCGATGTATTGAGAGGGCGTGGCCGTCTTCTTTTTGCGGAGGAACCAGAATATCAGGCCAGCGATGAGAACAAGACCGGCGAGACCACCGATCACGCCTCCGGCTATGGGTCCGGCCTTTGAGCTGCCGCTGGAAGTCGGCGCCGAGGGGTCAGGGGCTGAGGTTGAGGTGGAAGTTGAGGTTCCGGTTGCGGTTGAGTCGGTTGAAGTAGCCGTGTCTGTCTCTGAGTTGTCGGATGTGCCCTTGGTCTTGGTTGCGCGACTGCTTGTGCCGGTGGTCTTGGAAGAGGACTTGGTTCCGGTCCGCGATCCAATCGTCGTCGGCGTGGAAAGAATCGTGGGCGTCTCCGTCAGCTGGACAGTGACGTGGTCAAAGTCCAGAGGCAGACGACTAATCGCCGTGGTGGCCACCGTTGTCGCCAGACGCGAGGACGCGCCGCATCCAAACTGGAAGAAGCCGCCGTCGAACTGGTTCTGGTAGCACACATCGGCGCCGGAGCAAGTGAAGACGTAAGGGTTGAGCTCCGTCTGCGGCGGGCTGTTGACATCGACACAGCCTGTGAAGATGCCCCCCGTGCAAGGGCCGCCGTCCGGACAGCAGCCGATGGCCTTGTTGTCGACGTCGACGGCGCAGTGCGAGCCGGCCAGGCACGTGGCTGGGAAGTTGGGATCGCCCCCTATAAATCCGCAGATGGTGTTGAAGTCTCGTTGCAGCAGCTGGTCCGGCATTGATCTGAACGAGGGCGAGCGCGGCGCTGGCGTTGGGGCGATGGGCCACGGCACCACATTGAGCTCGCGCACGGCGATTGTCTTTGTTTCTCGGGGCAGCGCATGGCTGGATGCGATCTGGAGGAGGGTCGAGGAGACGACGAGGGCTGTGAGTGAGGAGGATCGCGGCGGAGGGGCCACGATCATCTTGTTGGTGGTGCGAGCTGGGCGCAAGGAAGAAGCACGACGACAGAGCAGACGAGAGGAGAAAACAAAACAAAGCAGACCAGAGGGAAATGACGTGTGCGAGGGAAGAAGAAGCTGCAGATGTACGGAGTAATAGACTAGGTGTTTGGCAGATGCAAATTGTGAGGTGAGGTAGCACTGGCGCTACTCGGTGCTTTTGCTCGGTAGTGTGCCTTGTTCGTATTGACCCCTGCAAGGCCCAACTGGCATACATTAGTCGAGCAATGCGACCAATGGAGGGTGCAGCGGGACGATTGAATCTTGCGTGGAGGGTGGATTGATGGTATAAATAGGCATTGGAGGCTTTTGGTGGTATATAAACAAACAAAGGGCTGTGTGTGTGGCCATTGTCGAGCATGTGAGTGAGTGAGTGAGTGAGTGAGAGGGTTGTGAATAAAATAATGAATGAGGTGCTGTATCAATACGAGAACAGCATTGTCTTGCGGGAGCTCTCACTTTTGAGGCGGCTGCATGTTTTAGCGGTAGCCGCTTCAGGTCCGTCTCCCTGCATCGCTACTAGAAGGGCGAAAAGAGCATCCAATTTGAATTGTTTGTACTTTGTATACAGAGCAATCTGACACAGACTCCAAGGTCCATGCGCTCTCAAATACACTAAGCGGTACACGAACCCGTGGTGTTTTTCTTGTTTGTTTGCCTGAGTCAAGCCCCCTTGATTTCGCGGCTACCGATTGGTGGCCCTGATTGGCAACGGCCCGGACCAGCTAAACCAAGCTCAGTAGCTGGGGGCAACGGGCAATAAGAGAGATGGATGCAGTGATCTTTATTATACACGCAGGGTAGCGCGGGTACAAGGTAAAAAAAAGTTACGAGTTGAGTGGGCGGCGAGGTGGTTACAGGTACTCTTACTGTACTCTACTCCGTATCTCTCTGGTGCTAAGTTGTGTGGATTTAGTTCAATGGCATGAAACGTTAAAGAGTTCCATGACGGGTGCATGCCATTCGAGCGTTTAAAAAAGAAACAGTGCGTCGTGGCAGCCATGAGCGTGAAACGCATGCAAAGGCACTGGGGAAGCGAAGCACGTTGGGCCAAAGGTTCAGAGGCAATTCGGCATCCGGTCTCCGGTCTCAGAGTAATCTGGAGATGCCGCATTTCGAGATGCTGTAAAAGCCCGCATGTGTCTCGAACACTGCCTCCCGAGACTTCTAAAACCAGCTTGTGTCCATCATCATCAGCGATGGCGCAGCATTAGTAGGTAGTGATGGGCTGCTCTTCTCCCTGCTGCAAGTTGGGTCCTATTGCGGACTAAGGCGATTTCCACGGATCTCATAGTGAGATTGGTGTGAGTCCAAGTCTGCAGATGAGATGACGTACTGTCCAGAGCAGTGGAGTTTTGCATCTTTCCCATTCGAGAGCTTCTCCAACAATTGGGATTGATTTGCTTTTAATTTTCAGCATCAATTACCACAAAGAGAAAGAGAACCTTGGAAAAAAGAAAATAAAGAAAGAGGCGCTACAGGGGTCGTGGCTGAAACGACACCAATGGAAAGCCAGTAGCATGGCAGCGGCAGCTCTTCTCATTGGCATGTGCGAGTGGGCGTTGCGACACTTGACCTCTACTGCCTAAGTTTTAGGGGACCAGCGACCCGTAATAGCGGCCTTAGCAGCAGCTGCTGTGGGCGGAGTACTTATGAGATACCTCTGCCAGTATAGTTGGAATGGCCCCGAATGTTGTGGCATAGTGTACTCCGCAGTGATACCTTTGTTTGTTCACCAGTGGCACCTGCGTGGAGCAAGTCTTCTCCTCGTACCGCAACGCAGCTGCAATCGACAGTCACCTGCGCCACGCACAGGCCACGCCGCGCTAGATTGACGTCGCTAGTAAGAGACCTGCAGCTTCCCCATCTCGACAGCTCCATATCTACTGCCTCGCATCACGTCTCAACCTCGTCTGGTGTCCCTCTCTCAGGCTTCTTTTCTCTTTTCTCGGGGCTGGGACTCACTCATCTCTCTTTTTTGTTCTCATCTGGCATCTCTTCTGACTTCAGTTCTGCTCTTCTTGCTCACAACCAGTGGATTGGAGATTGACGCCATCATCATCGTCGTCATCGTCGCAACACAAGATGCCCATCCGTGTCAAGCTCAAGCCCACGCCGGTGCGCGAGGGCAGTCCCTTCTCCGCCCGATATGATTATATCGAGCCCCCTTACATTGGCCCGGACGACTCGTTCCGCCTGGTCGTCAAGAAGCTGTCCCAGTACATAACCGAGGCCATCGAGCTCCCAAGCACCTTTGACCAGCTGCGCACGACTTCGGCCGGCACCGCTCTCCGCCTCTTGGTTGACCATCTGAGCGATACCTGTGCCAACCCGGCCATCGTCAATGCTCTTTTGTAGGTTCTCTTCAAGCCCAATTCCGACCTCCCATGCATGCTTGACTTATCACCTATCGCTAGGGCGCTCAAATGGCACTATGCCTTGGATCGTGACAACCAGGGCCTCGGCGAGGCTCGTTCCAATGCCTGTGAGATTGTAGCCTGGAGATTCCTGACCCACCACTCGGAGCGCGAGGCTGTGACTTTTTGCCTCTACGAGATCCCTGACCGTAAGAAGGCAAAGGCTCAGCGGCAGCAGCAGCCTGGTCAGATCCTCGGGTCAGATCCCGAAGCTGGCGAGGGCACTCCCTTGATTCCTCGCGTGCTGGCTTCCTTTGACGGCTCGGATCCTCACCCTCCCGTTGGAAGCTCGTCCAAGAAAATCCAGCTTCTATCGTCTCTTTCCCGTTTGACTAATCTCAGCATGGATGACGACGACGACGATGAAGATGATGATGACCCAACAGCCGCCTTTGAAGGCTTGAATGCTCTTGAAATTGCTGCCATTGCCAACGCCAAGAGATTTCTTAGCCAGCACGTCGTGCAAAAGATCATCTCGGGCATATGGAATGGTGATATCGTTTTCTGGGATTCCATGTCCCTCAATTCGACAAAGCACCCACACTTCTATAACCCATTCACGTCGGATCCCTACTCCCGACTTCGTGTGCCCAAGTATCTAAAGTGCTGGGAAGTCTTGTTCTTCAGCGTCTTCATGTGCCTGTATTACTCTGTTCTCATCGTGCGGGACGAGAGCCGCTTGACCGGCCCCGAAATCGCCTTGTTCTTCTGGATTGCTGCCTTCCTTTACGATGAATTGAGTGAATGGATTGATGCTGGAGCCATCTTTTACGCAACGGATATCTGGAATTTGTTTGACATGATTATGATTCTCATTGGCACCATCTTTGCTGTATTGAGTGAGTGCCGTCTCTCTTGCGCGCAAACAGACACTGAAATGCTAATCATGACCAAGGAATTATTGGTATCATGCGCGAGGACTTGCGCCTAAACGACCTGGCGTTTGATGTGCTGGCCCTGGAGGCTCTCTTTATGATCCCCCGTATTTGCTCCATCCTCAGTCTGAGCCCCTACTGGGGCACCCTCATTCCCTGCCTCAAGGAGATGGGCAAAGACTTTATCAAATTCATGGTGCTTGTCATTATTGTCTACCTTGGCTTCCTAACCACCTTTTCTCTCGTTGGCAGAGACATCTTTAGCCTTGGCAAGATGACGGGCATCTTGACCAAGATCTTTTACGGCTCAAGCTATGTGGGATTCGAAATCATGGACCAGATTGATCCGATCTTCGGACCCCCCTTGATGATCATCTTCATCACTCTGTCTTCGTTCCTCCTCATGGGCTCGCTCACCGGTATGCTCTCCAACAGCTTTTCGCGTGTCATTACCCACGCCAAGGAGGAATATCTCTACGTGTACAGCGTTTACGTGCTGGAGGCCTCAACCAGCAACCGCCTGACACACTTTTACCCCCCCTTCAACCTTCTTTCCTTGTTTCTTTTCCGCCCTTGGCGATACATTCTCCCGAGGTCCCAATACCGCGCAGGTAGGATCTGGCTTCTCAAGGTGACCCACGCGCCCATTGTTGCCGTAATCAAGTTTTACGAGTATCTCAAGTACAAGGGGGATGACGATGATGAGTTTCGCGGCTTCAAGGGCCCAAGAGAGCCTAAGGGGAGACGCCGCAGGTCAGAGGCTGGCCGACCATCATCATCCGCTGGCCGCCCGCCCGTTTCATCTCTTAGATCTGCGATGAAATTGCGTCCGTCTAGTCGGAATCGAGGAGAGGACGATGTGGATGCGCCGTCGTCGGTTGAAGTTCAGATTTTGGAGCTGCAGCAGAAGATTGACCAGCTGACGTCGATTGTTATCTCGATGAGGGAAAGCCAAATCGCCAATGACAAGAACGAAGCTGATAATAACAATGATGCCTAAGTATTAATCGCCGACCGTGGGCTGAGCAGAGCAAGGCATGAAGGAATGGATCTGTATATTTATGAAGATTGAATATTGTTAAGGATTGGCTGCGCATACGACATATGAAACAAGGTTTATTCAGACCTTTGGCTTGTTATTCTTTGCATGGTGGCTAGGATCGTTAATGCTCGAGGGAATGGTGGAATGGCGGAGTGGTGGACGTTTATTACTAGCAGCAAGCATCATTCATTGTTCTTCAGTTGTGTAAGCATCGCTATATACACAACCCTTCATAACCTTCTATTTACATCTGTGTGTAGCTTTGTAAACTCCTCCAAAGATTACATCTCGCTATCTGATCAGGCGGCACAGGTTCCATGGCGGTATTGTTCGTCTGCAGCCTAATGCGCTGGCCCGTTCCTTGGCCCCAGGGATCCCAGTTCGGCGCCGAATGATACTTGGCCGCGTTCGGATTCAGCTTCGTCACAAAACTTAGGAAGTAGTGCATCGTGACGGGGACAATTGCAGCGTTGGTCGTGAAGTAGGATGCTGCTGGTGTGTCTGAGTATCCAGGCCCAAAAACGGCGCTCGTTTCGAATGTGTGGGGGACGCCGAGGCCGTTGGCGACGTTATCCGGATCCAAGACGTTGTAGTGGTAGTTCCAGACGCGGCGAGGGTCAAAGTACCGGGCTACGGAGGCGGCGACGGTGTTTCCAGGACAAGTAAAGGTGGATTCTCCATAAGCTGCTTCTGCGGAAGGGAAGTAGGCTGCGTGCTTGGGCATGGGCGGCTCGAGAGGGTAGGCGTGGGAAATACTTTTCAGTTGGGAGTCTTGTAAGTAGGGGTAGTTGTTTTTAAGAAATGTCTCAACTTGGGAGGGGTTTGTGGCGTTGAAGGCGAAGTATGTGCCTTCGTTGGTGTCGTCACCGACGAGGACTGGGACGCGGATGAAGTTGCCGCGCTCAAAGTGGTTGTACAGGTGGTCTGTGATGAGGTCTCCGTCGATTACGGGGAGCCAATACCATAGCGGTAGAGGATTGTCGCTTGCTGCTCCGACAAAGGGCTCTTTGGGGCTGGCATTCAACAGCGCTTGAGTGTCTAAGCCGCGGAGACAGTCGAGGGATGAGCAGTTTGCGTTGGAGAGGATCTGGCGATACTGAAACTCCATGTCTGCAACGGTTCTGAGGGTTGGCCAGAAGGGACTCTCGGGGATTGCACCGACGAAGAGCTGGTTGTCCTTTTTGGCTGCGTAGGCTGTGAGGTGGTGTGTTACGGAGCCTCCGCCTGCGGAAGCGCCTTGGATGACGACGTGTTTTGGGTTGCCGCCGAACTGGTTCGTTAGTATGTTGCGGGTTGAAGATGATGGACTTGTATGGGAGTGATACACACCTTCTTAATGTTCTTCTGTACCCAGTGTAGAAGCTTCCTCTGGTCGAGTAGCCCTGCGTTGAGATCGCCATCTTGTCTCACATGCTCACTAGCAAGGAAGCCGAAAGCGCCCACGCGGTAGTTGAAGTTGACAAAGATGAGGCCATCGCCAGACTGCTTGATGACTTCGGTGCCGTTGTAGTTGGAATTGGAGTTTTGTGCGTAGCCGCCGCCTTGGATGTATACCCAGACGGGGAGATTGGAGCTGGGTGTTGCTGCAGAAGGCTTGTAGACGTTGACGAAGAGGCAGTCTTCTGCGTTGTTTGCATCTGCTGTTTGGCTGACGGCTACGCATATGGGGCCAAACTGCTGTGAGTGTTAATTAACTTTTCAAGATATCCTTGTGAAGACCATGTAGTAGTTTGACAGACCTTGGAGGCATCTTGGATGGACTCCTCGGGGGTTGGATCTTGCGGTGCGCGGAACCTGAGATTTCCCAGAGGAGCCTGGGCGAATCTCATGCCTAGGAATTGATCTACTCCTGCATCTAGCCTGACGCCACGGTATTTGGCGTATCCTAGGTCGACGATGGGAGAGGATACGCTGGTGTCGTCAGATCGCTGGTGAATTGCGGCGGCATGGGCGAGTGGCGGCGCGGAAGTGAACTGTAAGAGGAGCCACTTGAATGAAACCATGGTTGCTGCTGTAAATTGTGAGAGCTAGAAGCTCTGATCATGGAGAAGGAATGCCGATTTTACGGCGTCAATAATCTCCATTTGGTAACTTGCCTTTTATAGAAGTCTTGGGTTCTGCAAAGATGGACTAATCTCGATGCATGAATCTACCCCTCACTTTGCAATGGGTATTCAACTCGTATTTGATGCAACATTGCATCTGGGTATCACCGACCTTGGCTTGGAGTTGTCCGGCTGTTTGACTGAACCCCACACTGTTGATCGCCCCGGCTGCATGGCTAGGGTGCTGGAGCGAGTTCCCGATAGGGCCGCTCGAAGGGCATCTGCAGGTCCGGTTCAATATCCGACGGGATGAACGGGGGGGGGGTTTGATCTTGTGATTTCGTTGTTGAAGTGCCGATGTAAGACAGATTTGGCCCTTGATTAGTTATTTCTTCGGAGAGTAGAAGGATGAATACTCTGACTTGAATCTATTGCTTAGTATGATCCTAGATGCTCTATCTGATGTAAAATTGAATACTGCGTACTCTCTCCATCTCTTGGACGCATCAAAGAGTGTGTGTGGAGCGGAGAGAAGCACAAACCAAGGTATTCCGTGTTTGACACGGGATGGCGGGTAAAACCCGTACCTTGGGGCGGCTAATCCGAGACATGTCGACGTAACCACTCTTAAGGTTTAAAAAGGATTCGAGCTGTGAGACATTGAGTGAATGGGAGTATCGGTATGCGGATACTCGTCGGAAGTGGCCTCCTGTATAACTGCGGCTTACCCCGAATACCACAATGCATAATGCATTGTGGAATATTAACGATAGACCTCAAGTTTTTGAAGCTGAGGATATGACGAGCGGTAACGGAGTTTACCCAAGACTAATTGCGCAACTGTACAGTATTGACTCTTGATTTACTACTCGGCGATTTGGTGGTAGTTGGCCGTGCATGACGATGCCACATACCGCCCGTATCGGCTGCCACAGCCACGAACGTGTGCTGAAATTTGAACATGTCTCACCTTGTCTCACATCTCTCACTCCTATTGTCTACATGGACGATATAAGAGGAGCCCGCTCGCTAATCAATAGCTTGGAATACGGCGCAGTTCAAACTTTACAATAGTTTGAGTTACTCGAGAGACGCTTTCCTGTAGTGTAATCCTTCGCCAAAGTACTCCATGCGTCCATCATAGGCACATCAATTATACTCATCATGGTTACTCTTTACTACTGGCTAGCTGCGTCTCTCGCTGTGTCGGCCTTGAATCTACGCTTAATCAACAGACATAGCCTCCAACTTATTCCGCCTCCAAGCAATGATCCGTTTTACGCCGTGCCAGAAAATATAAACACATTATCTCCCGGCGAAATAATAAGACACAGAGAACCGCCTTCGCGGATATCCGCTTACGGATGGACTCCAGCTCATGTGCATAAAGCCTATCAGATTCTATATCGGACAACAGATAGCCAACAGAATCCTACTGCGGCTGTTTTGACAGCTCTTATCCCTCCCGACGCCGAATATGATAAGTTGGTATCTTTGCAAATGGCTGAGGATTCTGCTACGATTGATTGCGGTCCATCTTATACGATGCTCGTTTCAGCGCAGAGCAATCCACTACTCACTTCCAATATCACGCAGCTTCAGTTGTTATTCGCAGAGGCGGCGCTCGCTCAGAAATGGATTGTCATCGTACCGGATCATGAGGGGCCAAAAGGATCATTTACGGCAACTAAAATTACTGGCCATGCAATTCTCGACGGCATCCGAGCTACGCTACAGTCGAATCACATCACGGGAATTGAATCGAACCCAAAGATAGGGCTATGGGGATACTCTGGAGGAGCTGCTGCCACTCAAATAGCAGTAGAGATGCAAGAGCTTTATGCACCTGAGCTGGAAATCGCCGGTGCCGCCATGGGGGGACTTTCAAGTATCGGAGATGCGAGTGATATCTTTAGCATCAACAAGGGACCCAGTGCAGCGCTCATACCATCGGCGATGCTTGGACTGGCGAGTCAGCATCCGGATCTACAGAAATCTATTGAACAGTCCCTGAAACCTCAGTTTCGAGAGGCCTTCTACAGCCCGTTGCACCAGTGTCTACAAGCAAGCACATCGGTGTTTTCAAACCAGGATATTCTGGCCATGTTTCATGATGATTCGATACCAAGATTGACAACAGAGCTCAATAAAGCATGGAACGAAGAAACTGATGACGACGATTCCAAGATTAAAGCTCCAATGTATGTCTATCAGAGCGTCATTGATCACCTCTCTCCCATTCAAGGTATAGACGCCTTGGTGCACGACTATTGCGATCGGGGTTTCGCGGTCCATTATGAAAGAGCCAACTCGTCGAACTTGAGTCACGTCAAATATGGAGTTGTTGGGGTGTCGAAAGCATTATCGTGGTTGCAGGATCGGCTTGACGGGATTGAGGCGTGTCGTGGCTGCGTAAATCACACAGACACTACTTCGACACTTGATCCGCGTGTTGCTGCCCTTTATCCTAAAAACATTTCCGATGCTTTATATGCATTAGTTAATGCTTAACGATGTGTAATTGACTATTAGTTTGCCTGCTCATGAGGGAGATTGTGTGACGAGGAGGAGCATAATGGGCTGTTGCGTTATGTTGCGTCATGTTGCGTTATTGTGGTCGGCGGATATGAAAGTGAGGTTGGCATCCTTTGTTCCATAATAGCACCTCCACGTTACCTCCACCGGCGGATGAAAGAGTGGAATAACTATATATTAAGTGGCACCTTTGATATAACTCAAGTCTAAGTCGCCGCCGTTATGCCACCGACCGCCCTGTCTTGGGAAAATTCACGGGCGGAGTTCCGCAGACGGCGTGAATCTGTTATGGTATCGTTTTGTCAGCACTTTATCGCCAGAAAGAAATCATGGCGGAATTCCGAGCATGCATTATGGATCAAAGAGGTAAATGCACACACCGATAGATGGAGGCCACGGTTGGGGACAAACGAATACCAATGTCAAGTTATGCTACGTCGCAGATGTGTCATACATGCAGGGCGATTATATGTATTTAAGTCTCGATGGACCTAAAGCAGCTCGATAGATAGATTCACCAAGAAAAAGAACAGCTCTAGTGTGACTCAGTAGTTGACTTGCCCAATCATTCTGTCAAATTCGTCCACCATATCTCCAGCCATGGCACAGAAAACTACTGAAATCGGTAACTTTGTTGACCGAATCTTTACCGACGCCTTCTTCCAGCCCGACGATGAGCTATCCTTAAAGACTGTCAAAGAGAGTTTTGCTTCCGACTTCGAGGCCAAGTAGGTTATGTCTCATGGCCTAAATTCCTTCCATCACTAATAATGATAGCATCAATGGCGTTACCATACCGGGCGAAGTTTACAAGGAAGCTATTGCCTCTTCCCGCGCCAAATCAATCTTCAAGCTCGTCAAGGTTGAAGAAGTTCTTGCCAGCCATGATGCAGACAAGTCAACTGGAGGATCCGTGTCTCACTATACAGAATTTTTGGATATCGACAAAGAAACTGGCGCTGTGAAGCAAGAATCCTCTCTGACGATTGTCACTTGCGCAGAGCAGGACGGAAAGGTGGTTTTCAAGTCGTTGACTGAAATACATCGTAAATAAGGCAATCCGCTATTGTATGTCGCCATGTGGCATTTTGTTACTTAGATGTACTTTTGAATGATTATAGGGCTTATCTTCTACATCAGGGGCCCTGCGTTGGCATAATTAACTCTGACAGTCCTTTTGCGACGTGTATTTGTCTTCAATTATTAAACGTGATAATAGAGAAAATTGACGAAAATTAAGTATAAATACTGCTAGATATAGAACAAGATTCACCAATACGGTCTCACTTGTGTCTCAGACCATTCCCAGTACTGGTTTCCAATCTCAGCTTCGGTAAAGTCTTTGCGGGGGGCTTCGATCTTGCCAAACGGCGAGACTAAAGGGATTACAATTAGTCTAGCTGATCTCAATAATCTTTGCTAAGCTCTGTTTCTCAACTTACCCCACCCTCCATTATTCGCCTCTGTAATACTTGGACTGAGGCCTGCGAATAGCTCCGTATATGCGCCGTTGATGGGTTCGGAGGCAATCATTTTCTATAAACATTAGTATTTTCTTACTAAAGAACCATGATTGTTTGGAGGACTGGTGGACTTACAAATGCAGCAAGCTGTAGCTTAGGCATATTGTCCTGCAGATTAGTGACAAAGTTTCCGGGGTTCAGAGCCTTGGTTTTGTTAAATTAGCAACGTCACATATTTAATGTGGATAAATAAATCCATCGCAACTTACAAGACTAATAATACCCGAACCCTTTGTTCTTCTGGCGAATTCGCATGAGTGGATCACATTTCCAGCCTTGCTTCGAGAGTACATCTGCCAGATACCCTCCTCTTTGTGGTAATCCATGTTGGAGAAGTCAATAGCCGGGTTTGGCGCTGCGTCAGCAGCACTCGACGACACCCAGATGACTCTGATAGAGTTTTTCGGAGCCACCTGAGCTGTCTTCTCCAGCACCGGACGGAGGAAATGCGTTAGAAGGAAATGCGCAAGGTTATTAACACCCAGCTGCAGCTCATAGCCCTGTTTCGTCTTCGAACCCTTAGGAGGAACCATGACACCGGCATTGTTCCATAATACATCAAGTCTGGATTCGCGAGCGAGGAAGTCTTGCGCTGTTTGCTTGATAGTCGAGAGATCATCAAGAGTTAGTCGTAAGAAAAAAAGTTCCCCTTTCGACGTAGGATGGTCTTGCTTGCATTCTGCAATGATCTCGTTCGTCTTTTCCTCTGATCGGGCTGCAATATAGATTCTCGCGTTGTGCTGGTACAAAATCTTGACAAGTTCCTTGCCGAGTCCACCAGAGCCTCCAGTGACGATAAAGACCTAGAAAAGAAGTCAGTTTGGTTTCAAAATGCCGGCCGATATGAGTCGCTCATAGATGCGTACCTTTCCTCCCTGATCATCGAGGTTGGCGTGTGTGAGAGTCGGCTTGTAAGGGCATATGGAGCTCCTTCGGAGGTTAAGACTGAGACTCATTTCGGCAAAGGCTCGCCTTACTTCAAGACGGTGAGTTATGATTTGAGTAAATTGGACTTGGTATTGGAATTATATGTTCGTAGTAATGCTAGAGGTGTAGGGATGAAATGTTCGTGGCTGGAGAAGGCTGCACATAAGCTGTTTATATATCTGAGGCGACGAAGTAATTATATTGAAGTCCGAGCCAATTGGCCCCAAGAAACAAGTCCGCAGTGCTCTGGAGACAATGGTGACGTTGATTCAAGCGGTGGTGAAGCATTGTAGACCATAGTGAACGATGCGGAGGCTGCGGCCGCATATGATCTGGCACCGAAGGATTAAGATATGCAGGCTAAAGATTGTAGTGCAAGTAAATCACACAAAGAAGGTTGTATTGATTCGTGTGTAGATGAGATAAAGGATTAAATCCGGCCAACACTTACAAGCTATCCCTGTATTTGGCTGTTTCTGCATAGTACAGCATTACATATTGTAATCTGTAGCTTGTGACGGAATCAATGAGTAGGATTTCAGCAAGGAAATCGGGCGACCCAAATTTTTACCGCCGCAACTAATGCAGACTAAAATGCGGACGCTGCGGCCGCATCCGCAACTGTATCCTCACCCCTGCGGACTCAAGTTTTGTTGTGGAATCAGTCCACAATTACAAAATAGAGGGTAAAGAAGAGATAGGGAGCTGTGCGGATGGGATTCGTGTGCAAAGGGACTTAAAGAATTCGTTTTCAAGGCGAGGTTGTACAATTGCGCTGAGGATGCCCAGGAGTGGATTAATATCTCCGCAAAGTTTGATGACTTGCAATGTGCAAACACCAGACTTGGTGCATATAGTATTATCAAACTGTCCACCAGATATTTATCATCTGTTTCATCATTTGAAAAGGAATATGGGAAGAAAATAAAGCGAATGGTGGAAAGAAAGAACAAACACTAAACAACGACACAATAGCCGTAGGACCATTCAGCACCAAACATTCTTTGCTGCAGCAGTGTTTGTCAAATTATCTTTCGGATCACTTAAAAGAAAACGGGATGCTTTTATCCAGACAAAGACATCTGTTCCTTAAACGCCGAGGTATTGTCGCTAACTGAAAGGGGCTCAGGAAAGCACTCGAACTCTTTTAAACACACTTGCGAAATTGCCAAATCATTCTCAGGAAAATCTTAGTGGCTCGACCTTCCGGCTCAGCAGGAGCATCATGCCCATTTCTGTATGCGGCTCCAATGGTTTGCTGTGGCTTACAGCTTGTTGATGCTCTGGAATGCTGTTTATAGTGAAATACACACAGCGCATTTTTTTCTTAAATATTGTGGGATCTCTCAATTGTTATGTGTGGACGTTGGATACAATTGGACAGCTGATATATGCTCATCGTTTGTTTACTCACCAACATCATGAAGTCTGTGATGCAGGCTCGAACATATGTTCACGGGGGGGGCATCACACCTGCTGCCATATTGTACTCATCGATGTAATTGAGAAATACTGGCTTCTTGAATGCAACGTAAAGTTTCTTGGAGTTGGAGGATCCGATTGGCCCATTTAGTCCGAGTCAGACTACTTCTTCCGCCAAGCGTAATCCGCAATGAGGCGGGTGGAACTAAACTTCCGCTCCGCATCACCAAAAGAGAAATACAAGCATTACCACTCTCATCTGTGCGGCCGCTTGGACTATTCAATAGTAAATAGAACGCCAGGGCAACTTCACCAGAGGCTGCGTTCAAAGAAGAAAGAGAGGAAAATGAGTGGGATTGTGGCGTGCCGCTCCTGTCGCCAGCGTAAACGGAGATGTGACAAAGGGCTGCCAGCATGTGGCCTTTGCCGCCGAATGGGTCGCGTTTGCGAATATCAGCTGGATAATGTCGATCCAGCCCCATCTGCTACTGCGGCAGAAATCGAGGCCCTACGGAATAGGCTGGACAGGATGGAGCGCCGGCTAGCTTCTGGGCCAACCACAACGAACACGACGACGCCATCATCAGACAACGGGTCATTATCGTCCTGGCCACTATCAACTTCTGCAGCGCCAAGCGTATCCGCTCATCAATTCGATCTCCAGAACGATCCGAGTGTACCTACTACAGCATTGTTTCTCGACCTGGACGTCTTCGTATGGGCACGATGTTCTCTCCCGCCCCCAAATATATCGGCAGTTCCAATCCCCACTGTACGGTGCGCCTCGGAAATCTGTGTTATAAAGCTTATTTTGCTTTCATTTCAAGTTTGAACTAGCTGATCAAGTTGACTAATGACCCAAATTTTTAAGGATATCCTCACCGTTTTAACACAGGGCGGTTCCGTCGTTGATGCCTCCAACAACTATTTCAGCACTGTACATCGATGGCTACCTTTTATTTCCAGGAGAAGGATGGACCTAGGCTTCTCTATACGTGAAGCAGGCCCTGAGTTAGCCATGCTTTTCTTCTCCATGAAGTTAATTACTACCAAAATTGAAGATGACGCCAGTACAGACACTGGCGCCCATTATTTGAGCGCCAAGGGATTCCTAGACACGCTGCAACTTAATAATGCTGTCTCGCTAATATGCTTGCAGAGTATGATCCTTGTCGCATTATACGAGTTCAGTCACGCAGTATACCCTGCTGCGTGGATGACACTGGGAGCATGTGCGAGGTATGCCGAGATCCTAGGATTATCGTGTTCCGAGGCCAAGACGTCGCCTCTGAACCCACCTGTGAGTCAATAAATGGCAGGCTCCCAGTTTCTATCCTTATTGAATAGCGGAATGTCTAATGAAACCATATGTCAAGATGTCATGGACAGAGGCGGAAGAGAGGAGAAGAGCTTGGTGGGTTATCTTCGTCCTCGACCGATTGTTGTCCGCTGGCGGCAGGAGGTCATTTCTATTACCGGATCCTCCATCAGAGGGAAGGCTGCCTGGTAATGATGAAGCCTGGGTATGGTAACTCAGCTTTGGGTCTTTCACTATATAAAAAAAGGAATCTCTCCAAGCTAAGGTTTTTTCTTTGCACAAACAGGAATCAGGCGACGTCAGAGAAGCCGTAGGCTTCCCCGTCTCGACAGATAAACATGTCCCGCAGTATAACTTTGCTCGTCTTTGCCAATCTGCCATATACATCGGGCGTTGCGTTGATTGTGCGAGAACCCAGCGATCAGGATCAAGATCAAGCACGTTTATCGACGAAGTCAGCTCGCTAATCGAAGAGCTCAACGACTTTGCAGGCCTATTGGACTCGGCCACCGAGGGTCCTGGCAAAGGACCTTTTACGAACCCTCTGGCACCATCTTTCCTCGCGCGTTCTTCACTTTTCATTCTCTTGGACGTATTAACTTGCCCAGAGAAAGTCTCGTCAGATGCAGGATACGCAGTATCCCCCAGAGCAAAATCAGACGATGAGCTTGCGTTGCAACATCGGGCAATGACTCTGGTACAAACAGTAAGCCAAGATATCTGCGAAATGAGTCATTCTATCCTGGCGAGAGGAGACACAGGCGCGTTATCAGTCGTGAGCCCGGATCCGCGGGTTACTGAAGAGTTTTGTCCCTTTATCCTTGACGCAATCTACGCTGCTGCGGTTACGTATCGTTGGCTACAGAGAGAGGGTGCAACATCAAACTTTTTATGTCAGCGGAATATAGACACCTTGGAAGCTGTTTTAGAGTTGATTGGGTCAAGATGGAGGCTTGGGAAAGCATACAGCGGCATGCTGTCTTTATATGATAGTATACCGTAGCAGGTATGTAAGTGGGAATAGAGTTGAATTTTAAAATATAGACTTATAAATAGCCTTAATACAGTATAATACAGAATTTATTTATCTGTAATCCCTTTCGGAAAGGACAAGAGCCGCCTTTACAAGCATATAGGTGCTTTCCTAAAATCCACAATGATGGCAGGCAGACGACTAATAGCTACCCATTACTTGACCTGTTTTCAACATCTTTTACTTCTCTGGATCATCCAAGCTCGAAACTTTCTGTGCTGACTTTGCACACATCTCAACAAATTCCTCATCCCCAATCTCCTCTAAGGCCGTAAACTTGAGTCGAAGAATATTTTCGATCATACGCCGCAGTCCCTCAAGTCCATCGTATGGTGTGATCTCCACTTTCTTTCCATCCCGCACGTTGAAGAGTATAATACGAGGTATCCGACCCAATTGAACAGCCAACAAGTATGCATATGTGCATGCTTGTACGATATGTTCGTTAGAAAGCTGCGAGACGAACTTAATCTCCCAAACAGACTCAATACTTTTAGTATCACCACCATCTACAGTGATGGGCATGCTAACAACGTCAGCTCGACCATATAGTATAGTTCGCTCATTGTCAACATCAAAGCTTTGTTGAACTGCAACCTCAAAGTGAATATTAGCTGCCGAGTCACCGAGTTCTCTTTGAAGCCGACCCCTGGCTAATTCAAGCTTCTTTGGTTCAATCCAGTTGAATGCGTGTTCTTTCATCTGAAGTTGACGCGGGCGGTAGCCTGAGAAATCAGCTTGATATTTACATGCCTGCCGGCAAAGCCAAGGGATTTGCGCCTCCGGATTGACTGGAATGTTTTGGTCAGTGTCGTCATTGTTGGAATTGAGTATTGCTACGGTCCCTGTAATAGCGTGCTGATATGCTGCCTCAACAACGAGGCCATTCACGTCGCCCACAGCCTCGTAAAATCCCCTTTTTGGATCAGAAGACACAACATTGGGAATTTTAATAAGATCTTGTTGAGGCGATATTTCTTGGATACTCAAGTCACGCCGAACGATCTCATCAAGACGTTCACCCCGGACGTGTCTGGCTATGTCACTGATGCGGACCTTCTTGGGCAAAACAAGTCCAAGCTGTATAGGGCGGCCAGGTTTGTCGGGCAATGAAATTTTGCCCTTATTGGGCGTCATGTTAATGACGTCGGCCGTTTTGTAAAGCGCATCAACAGATACAAACGGCATAACCTCCTTGCGATCGTCATGGACCAAGACAAGCTGTTTCACCGCACGCGTTAAAGCTACAAAAACTTGGTTGGGACAGGTGTTGTCCGGAAGATCGCGACCAATGTATTCGAAGAATGAAGAGTCGATACCCAAGAGAATGATCAGATCACGTTCTCTACCTTTGAACTGGTGGATGGTCGAAATACACATCTTCCCATCAATGACCCTTTCATCTAGAGGGCCATCATCATCAATCGGTTCAGCAATTGGTACGTGATGCTCTTCAGCCAGGATGTTGACAAGTTTTATCAATGCGCCATTTCCGCGTATAGCGGGCGCTATAATTGCGGTGTTCTCCGCGCCGTATTGATCGATCAAAGTTAGCAACTTCTTGGCCAACCCATAACTGCGATAAGGGTTGCATCTCAAGACAATGGGTTTAGGGCCAGTCTTCGAGCTGGTTATATACGAGTCTCCACCGAGAAAAGCCTGGTTGATGAACTGAACTGTCTCGTTCGATAGCCGGAAGCTTTCACTCAATGGAAGATTCACAAAGGGGGAGGGGTTGGTATGACCTAGCAAATCGGAAGCCAAAGTTAGATAACGTTGGTCGGCGCCGCGGTATTTGTAGATGGACTGCCGCTCATCCCCAAGAATGATGAGGCGGGCGGGCTGCCCTCCCCTCTTCAGAGTGTTTACTCGGATAAAGCAGAGTATCAACCAATAGAGTAACTCCGAGCAGTCCTGAAACTCGTCCAGCACGATGATATCAAACGGCTCAAAATGCCCTGGGGGAAGCATGTTACTATTCACAATCGCTTTTATCTGCTTCAATAAAGTTACATCGTTGGGCACGACAACCCCAGAAAGTAACCTCGCCATTGTGTGCATAGTAAAAGCTTTGGCGTTGGGGTATTTTTTGAACCGGCGATCGGTCTCAAGTTGAAGGAGCTTCGTGTAGACGAATGCACCTGTTCGTAAGTGTGGGTACGCGGCTACAATAGCTTCTGCTGTGGCCGTTTTGCCTGACCCAGGTCGTGCTGATACAACAACATTTTGCTCGGCACAGAGTTGCACAACCTTGAGTTGCTCAGGTGATGGGATAAATGGCTTCTTTACTTGTTGCCGAAAGAGGCCGCGGCTGGATGTGTAGAAGAGAGAGGAGTTATAGATGCCGGGGGCTTGGAGCTAAGTGTTGTCAATAACTGTGTTAGCACTGCCTCGTCTTGGGGATTTCTGTTACATACCGTCGGCTTAAATGGCAATGGACGCGCTCCTATGGCTAAGCTCCGAGTCAAAGATGATAGAATAGCCATCTTAACTCGAACTCGTTAAGCCCAATAGAAATGCAAATGGCTCACGGGGTTGTCTAGAAACTTCGTGCAATTTTTTTGACTCAGAACATCTGCCGGACTCTGACAGGCTAGATAGACTGAAAACAATACTTTCAATTTCCGAATTTATTTGGCAGTTAAATCATTGTTGGGACGCAAACGAAACGAAGTGAATGTGGTTTGTTCCATAGATGTATTGCATGATTAATTCACCGCATATATAACATTTAGCTGTTAGGGTGAATACCATTTATCACGTATATTATATCCAATAGTAATATTTAATTAAATTGATACTCAGCATCACAATTAATTATATTGAGACCCCAAACGACCATTGTTTTAGTGAATTGCAACCTCAAAGAGATGTTTCTCTCATCACCCTACATTCTAGTCTACAGAGCTTGTTGAGACAACTTGCTGCGATTTTTAGAATGGCAGCAAAATAAACGGCAATCTCCGTCTTTATTATAAAATCTAAAAATACAACTCAGAGTAGATATAGTAAATGCTCCTAGTCATTCAGCTATTTCGGTGAATCGTAAAATAAATATGAGTTATTATAGTGTTTCCCATAAAGAAAAAATGCAATTGTTAAATTGTGGAAAGGAACAGTGTGAATATGTTTTGGTGCTCTAGGATTATCTCAAACAAATCAATTCACAAGGAGAAACCCCACCCACATCCGCAGTACGCATACACAAAGCATCCGTGAATCAAACAATCATCACCTCTAATAGGTACTCTTCTTTAGCCTGTTAACAGCGTAGTCGAATAGTATTCACCGAGAAAATATCTCCGATTGATGCGGAGCGGAGTCCCCATCTCGCATCATGGACCGTCAGTGCGGAATGGGAGTGGGCGGCTGGGGTGAAAATCCGGGTTTATCACCTAGAGCAAGAGATATGATTAGATTTCCGACAGATAAAGTATATACGAGATTCTAGCGCCATTAATAATGCGTATACTTGTTCATCCGCTCATGTGCGGGTAAGATTCGAAAACGCGGAGTTCCGCACCCTAGAGTTGCGCTCGACAAATCTCTCTATAGTTTTACTTTGTGGTCTGTGGGGATACATGACATCAATATAGCTGCTTATTGATACATTTTATACTTTGTAGACATGTAACTTGCAAATTTATGGGGTTGTTAGATAACCATTTATCTCCTCTCCGCCTCTCCGCAGAAGACATCCAAGCCTTTAAAGCCTCTTCATATGTATATATGGCTTCATCAGTCTTCGTCTATGTCATTTAAATTCGCGTTCATCTTACACATTCAATTTCTTATACTGCACTCCCGCATCTGACACCAACGAAAGATATTATTACCTCTGGACTTACGCACCATGGTATCATCCGAGACAAAGACTATGCTGGCGGTATATGCGGCCAACGGTGATGCTGAAAATCCTCTAGCTGGTCTTAAAGTTGGCCAGGTGCCCTTACCTAAGGTTCCAGAGGGTTGGCTACGCGTCAAAGTCGAAGCTGCTACAGTCAACTGGCACGACGTTTTCACCCTGAAGGGCATTGGCCATCACTCTCTCACTTTCCCGATTGTTCTAGGCTGCGAGGGTGTTGGAACTCTTGAAGATGGATCACGAGTCATCCTTTACCCCGTCATGATCTCGCCCGGCTATATTGGCGACGAGACAAAGGATGAAAAGCGTAACGTCTTTTCGGAACTTGTAGATGGAACCCTGGCGGAATATGTGGCTGTCCCGCCGGCCAACATATTGCCTCTACCTAAGGAAATCGACTCAGTGTCGGGAGCTGTGCTTGGAATTGCTTGGCTTACCGCCTATCGGATGCTCTTCACCAAGTCTGGCCTGCGCCCTGGCCAGACTATGCTTGTGCAGGGCAGCTCAGGCGGTGTTACCACGGCTCTCATTCAGCTTGGTGTGGCTGCGGGCATGCGCGTATGGACCACAGGCCGTTCTGCTGAGAAGAGGAAGCTGGCAGAGTCTCTCGGCGCTGAGAGAACATTCGAGGCTGGAGAGAAGCTTCCCACACTAGTCGACGCTGTCTTCGATACCAGCGGCACTGCGACCTGGAAGCATACAGTTGCCTCTGTGAAGACAGGGGGTACAATTGTGGTTTGCGGTGGCCACAGCGGCTTTGAACTGCCTACAGATGCATTCCGCCTATTAGTTGATCAGCTTAGCATCCACGGAGTTTATGCAGGAACTCTGGATGAATTCAGAGATCTCATTTCGTTTGTGGCGGCGAAGAAAATAAAGCCTTGTGTCGGAAATGTTCTTCCGCTTTCTGAGGCTGTAGAAGCAGTCAAGTCAATTCACGAAGGCAGGACTCAGGGCAAGGTGGTTTTAACAGTTGGTGATGTCGCCGTATGATTGACCACCCAATACACAGAGATACGGCCTATCAAGAGGGTATGGCAGCCGAGTTAGCGGGCAGATATACTAGATGATTGAGCAGTGGAAATGTAAGGGACCAATAGATGGGTAGATTATACGGAGCAGCTACCTATATAACAAAAATTTACTTATCAACCTCTCGTCCTATAATCACATTTATCTCTTAACTCGGGTGACAAATTTTTAGTGGTATGTTTAACTACAAACACTAATTCGTATAGTGTTATTTCAGGGTTAGTTTTCTTCGAATCTCCAGACAATAGCTGTTTTTTGGAGGTTGTATTTACAATCAGGGTGAGAGGGTTCAAAACACCAAAGTCCAATGCGCGCAACGAGGGCCAAACATATAGGTAGTTCAAACACCACGCAACAACTGGCTCCAAGATAACAAATCCATTTAATTCAATTCAACCAGTAAAGAACTGTTGCATTATTCCGTCAAGCTATAAAAGCCAGCAACAGTGCTCGAAAATGGATTGCGCATTCCGACGTTAGTTTTCCATATCTCCTCGTCTTACATGTCAGATATTAGGCATTTCTTGGGCTCACCACCTTTAGCCCATCTGAGCCTCGAGAATCTTACTGAATCCATGCATGTCTTTGCCTCATTTTAGGCATCTCTTTAAGCTCTAGGCATCTTTTTGTGTTCTAGGTATCAGCATCTTATTTAAACCTACACCAACGCTGTCTAAAAGTCACTTCCCCAGACACCAAATTCGGACTAATTCACCATTAGGCCAAAATTCGCAGAGAATGCCTGTCACAACGAGACCTTCCCCTTCCAAGGTGGGGAAGAATCAAGACCGAGAGATTGTGTTCAATTCAGATGATAGGACAGCTTTCAATACTGTTACTTCCTCCTGTCATAGCCCTTATGCGAAGGACTCACGTCGACCCCCAGTCAGATCGAGTACTGGGAGAATTCGCAGTACCGGTTTTGGCGATTTCCCAATTATCGCTTCCTCCGTCGATCCTAAGAGTACAACCGAGAACATTGTATCCGTATACGGCAACAATGGATTTGTTGATGGGCTCATCCGCGCTTTCAATCAGGATCTCCACCTAGTTATCCGACCTGACGATGTCTGGCAGGCTATCCTTTCGCAGTTTAGCCTTTTTGTCAACGGGAACGCCGAACGCCTGCGACACATGTTCGTCGCTCACGAGGGAAAGCGGGAGCTGACTGTCGAACTCATGAGCCTCTCCCAACTCGCCTTTAGCAAGGTAGCTCAGGAATTTGCCTCTGTTATTCAGGAGAACGTTGTCGATGCAGAGCTGCGTGAGTGGATGATACCAGACTTTTCCACTACAACAAGCCATGACAAGGCTGTGGCAGCGTTCGGCATGATGGGCGCAATGCAACAATACTTCAGCTACAAAATCATGATTGGATGCGGATTACCTAGTGTAACACTGCTGGGAACCCGACACGACTGGGAGATGCTTGCAAGCCGGGTCAGCAAGTTAGACAAGTACGGCGAAGAGTGCAAACGCTGGGCCAGTCTTCTAAAGCCCATCATGAATTATATGCTAAGAACCTTTGACGAGCCGGACTCGCAGGAGGTTAAGGATTTCTGGCTCCGCGTCGCGTATGAGGCTGGCAGTGCAGGTTCTGCTGGGAGCACCCTCACGCTGTCGGGCTGGATCACAGCCTTTGCATATTTTAAGGAGGATGGGGCGGTCACAATGAATTTGAAAGAAGAGGACTTTTGGGATTGTCAAGAAGTGGACCGCAGACGACTAATACTAGACGGAGTGTCGTATCCGTTGATAAGGCCAGGAGACATTCCGAGAGGTCTCGTTGTGCTCCCTGTGACAATAGTTGACTCGAATATGCACAAGTTCGCCACGGTGGTATCTGGTACTATTGGTATGTCCATCTCGGAGAATGGGACAACATCCCAACCAGTTTCGGCATGGTGGATTGTGCAAGAATTCGAAGAGCCGATTTAATTTTGCCAACCAAAGCGCTGGTTAGTCCTTAACGGGCTCAACCACCGAAGGAAGCTAACGTCTATTTGAGTTCGATTCATATCTTGGATAATAACAAGAAGACGGAAAGTAAAGATTTTCGTGACGGATACCTTTACGGCTGAAGCCGTTGACAGTTAGGATATATTTATCGGGCAATACATGACCAATTGGGCAGCTATTACGTAGACAAAAATAAGCTAGTTGAATTGATTGTCTTAGTAATGTGCAAGTTTCCTTATTGTAAGTAGTAGCAGGGTTTGATGACAAGTTGATGCAATTTAGCATATTTAATCTTCTCCCTGCGCATCCCTTTCCCCCAGCTCACCGGAGCTCGACTCTCTTTCTAATTATGCGCCCCGACGACTGTCGCTTATTTCGAGCATATACAAGTACTACCATTTACCACTAAGAGATTTAAAAGCAATGAGAATAATTAATTCAGATAGAAGGCAGCATGGAGTTGCATCAAATGTGTTCGTCCAGTAGCTTTGTTGTGGGCGGTTACCCTAGAAATGAATACGATGTCTCTGTCTTGCTCGTCACAACCAGGTGCTACGGCTATTCCATAGCTCGGATGAAAATCCACTTCGCAATTTACTCGGGTAGTGACACTTTTGGTGCTTCTGATCATGTTTTACTTGAGGTTTCCTGGCTAAGTCATCAAAGTATATTAGCAAAGCATTAACAAAGTGAAGGGTGGGCTTGTGCTCCGATTGGCGCGTCTAGCGTTTGCCAAGAGCTGTGTTGATCTATGCATAAACTGCGAATCTCATATCAAATAGGGAAATGAAAGCCCGAATACCCACGTAGCTACCGTTGTTACTGAAGATGACGACGCAGGCCCGTTCCGAAGCCCGTTGTGGAAAGCCCGGTGGCTTGGCCGATGATCCAGCCAAAACCATGCTTCATTTAGGTCGCGGGCTCATGTATGCGGTGTTCCCACAACGGCCTATAACATGGTCTGGACCTAAGAGTATAAGGGCGACTCGGAGCCTTGTAGAACTTAATACTCGTCCGTTGAGCCCGGATATTAGGGCGGCAGCTGTTATCCTAGTAGTCATCGCGCCCCGTGCTATGTGGAGTATGCATGGGAACATGGGGATTTGCTTGTTTTTGGGACCCCCTGTTATGGGTCGTGTTCCAGTCTGTTCCATGGACTGGTTCGAACACGACGCAGGCGCCTCTCTGGCTCGCTTAGCGCTGCGTCCCATACTTGCGACAGCAACCCTGGTAGTTGTGGAATCCCTATCAACTACTCCGTACTAGGTCATGAAGAAATGCTCAACTTGGGCACGTGGCACTGCTGGGGTTATCGTGAGGGCAGGCATGCTTGATATAGACTGAGCTTCGACCTTGGAGATATTCAGAAGCTAATAGTACGTAAGTTTAAATGGGTTAAGCCCAGAGCAATGCACTTTGCATGGAAACACGTAACCGGTAGAAAATCCAGAACGATTGTTGAGTCTAATATACAACTCCTACGGAGTACGGACCCACAAATCCGTCTTCCTTTCCTTGCGAGCGGTATCAAGTCGGAGCTGCGGTCTCCCGGCGCTGTCACAAATGAGTTGATATCTAATCAGATTAAAGTTGGTCAACGATTTTCCTTTGCTAAACTTAATAAACAGCGTCAACCGAGGCTATAGGTGCTGCGGCCATTATTGTCGCGCCTCTGTATGAAACGTCTGCGAATCCCTACCTTCGCCCCACCAGAAACGGTAACCGTTTCAGCTCTCCCGTCAGACCTGCGACAGGAACATGAGAAGCAAGGAGAATACTCTACTGTATATCAGACATTTGCTTACATAGTGCCCCCTGTATTTTATCTATTCGTCTTGGCCGGATTTCCAGATGGAGCGTTTAACCTTCCTTCCGTGTTTATGAAACGAGCGATACAGCGGCTACGGAAACGTCGCTTATAGGAGTATTGGGGTAGATATTCGGAAGCTCGAGGAAGCCGGGGCCGAGATATTTGGTATATATTGTCCAATTAGTCGATCGATAGAACAGTCTCTGCACCGTTGTCAACTCTTGTCTTCTTTTGTTTCGTTTCATTCTTCTTCTTATCCAGCAGGCTGGTCCGTTCTTTTAGAGTTTGAAACTCTTTTATTATTGTATTCTTTATTCGTTCTTATCTGAAAGTCTCTTTTGTTTTGAAAATTCCAATCACCCTCCTTACTCAATCACCATGAAGTTTCAAAGCACCTCTATCGCCACAGCTCTGCTGTTTGGTCAGACTTTCGCTTTTCCTCTACCTCCTACCAACTTGGTTCGCCGGGAGGTTCCCCAGGAGCATTCTCACGATCTTTTCCTCACCATTACGAATGAAGCTCTGAAAAAGAACAACCCCAAGGGCATCACAGATGCCGTCTTTGGCCTGCTTGGTAATGCAGCCGCTGCAGGTGGTGCTGGAAGTGTAACAAACTTGGACTGCCTCAAACAGGAGACAGCTGATCAGGCTTTCACCAACGGCAAGGCTGCTAAAGATCTTCGACTCATGGCTGGAGCATTGGTGTATCAGGCCTTGGAGAGAAATACCGGCAAAGTCGGACTTGCAAGTGTTACTTGCACTGAACAAGCTGTGAACCCAGAAATCCAGGCCGTAAAGCCTCACCAAGACCCGGCGTCTGCCAATGCTGCTTCCATCAACAAAGGAATTACTCTTGAGTTGGCGAAGCAGCTCAAGAGCATTGGAGCAGATCCCAATCTCGCCCTCCTCAGCGGCACCTTTGCCCCGGGTGATGTATGTTCATATTCTCTCGGTTACATATGTCGAATTACTGATGACTAACAAATTCATAGCTCAATGATGCCACAGCCAAGGGCAATACTTGCGACGATCCCGACCCCCAGCTTGGATGTATCTTCACGACGGGCAAGCTTGTTCTTGACGCTAGCCAGGACGAAGTCGCCTCGGCTGCTGCCGCTGTGTCTCAGACGTTTACCGGTACTGGCGGTATTCAGGCCACGGACTTGGTCGACTTGAGCAAGTTCTCCACGGCAAATGTTCAAGGAGGCGCCACTGCTCCAACTCCTAGCAGCAATGTTGCGGTGACATCTCAGCCAGCTGCCCAAGCAACTTCCACACCAGCTGCTGCCCCTTCTCAGACTCAAGCCTCTAGCGGTAGTGAGCCTTCTGCTGCTAGCGGAAACAATGTCCAGACCTTCACCGGCACACTCGGCGGCCCTCCTCCCCCTGTCATTTCGGGCACTGGAAACCGACCATTTTCCGTTAATGGAAATACCTTTGTCAACGCCGGAGCCGCTCTTGGACGATCCTGCGATATCCAGCACAACGCCTGTGCCGATGCTGCCAACTCTGGTAAGCTCTCCGGAGGAGTAGGTCAGTGTGATGACCAGAACAACCAGTGTAAAGCGGCCGCTACATCTGGAGCTTCCAACAGCAATGCCGGAAACAACAACAGCAACGCTAGCAACAGTGGAGCAAACAATGCTAGCAGTGGTAGCAACGCCGGTAACGGTAACGCTGGCAATGCAAGTGCAGGAAGCAATGCTACGGGTAATTTCGGCTCATGCTCCAACCCCAGCATCAAGTTCGCCAACGGGCTTGATGGCCGCACAGAGCCTGCCTTTGCGCCGGTCAATGAAGCAGATTTCAACCATGGCTCGGCTTTGAACATCAAGGTCATTGCCGACTTCATCTGCGATCGACTAAACTCTAGCTGCAAGGCCGGTGCTGCAGTGGTTTCTACGTGCCAAAGTGCTTCTGCTGCTGCGTCTCAACTGACGGGCCAGGCTGCAGCAGATGCCTTCAACAAGGCTCTGGGAGTTTCTGCCAATTAAGGGAGCTTTGTTGGGGGTCAATGTATGATACGAGAAGAATATTGGTGAGTGGGTATGGGTTTATGTTAGTAGCTCAGGTGAAGCTATTTTGGGCTATAAATTAGTACACTGGGTACACAGATGAGCGCGAAAATAAAACTAAGAGAGACTTTTTTGTTAAAAAAAAAAAAGGCCCAGACCAAATTGTTCGTGTGAAATTGTGTCCGTTAATAACAAGCGACAAATTTTTGTGGCTTATCAAGTCCCCTCTGTGTAGTAAGACAGGGAGAACTTGGCTGATATCTTCCAAGGCCTAGCTACATATTATTAAGTATATAATTTACAGTGATACCTCACTGTTACTATTCATGCTTCGTGAACTACCCACATGCACTCCCTTCGAAGCCTCTTCCTCATGCATTTTAACCAATCTTGACTCATCCTCATCGCTATATCGTACCTCATACATCGTGTTGAGTTCAATCCCGCGATGCTCCGGGCGGTTCTGGGATTTCACAGCCGAAACCGACGTCTGTGCTCGACTATTACCCATGTGATCTGATTTATTGACGTAGTTGTCCGGATAGTTCTGATAGCCACTGTTCTTATGTGAAGAGCCACCCAGCTGGGGAAACAGGCGGATCAAAAAGAGACGGAGGGATGGCAGACATGTGCAAACAATGCCGGTATTAATCTCAATAGTGGACCAGATAGAGACGTCAACCTGGTCAAAGGTGGGATTCGAGGAACTGCCCAGGTTCACAAGGAACTGGAGTCGGACGATGCTGACAACCGTAACACTTGGGCTATGTTAGTCAAGAGCTTGTTGCCACAGCATGGGTACACTTACAATGTACCAACGAGGAGCATCACAGCGACGCCAACCTTCTTCTTCCAGTGGAGGTTGAGATTGCGGATCTGCCACATTGGGATTGCGATCATCCATATATCCAATGCAATACTAATCGCGGCGTTTGCCCATCCGATAGCGTTACTGTTGAGACTGTATCTCTGTTAGCCTTTACCTTGGTCTATATGCTCGGAGGGAGGCCTAAATGCAGGTGAGAAAGTGGTGGATGAACTTGTACATACCATTTGCCTTTGTGCTGACCGTCCCAGCCTGTCCAGAAAAAGCTAATCGGGTGACACTGGAAAACCGCGAGAAGCATAAACGCAACTCCGAATACACCGTTAATGAGAACGGTACCCCATAGTAGTTTTCGGGCTTTGCCTGGGAAGATGTTGAGATAGAAAAACAACAATGTCATCTTCAGAAGCATGACCTGGGCAAAGTATAAAATCTCGAGGACGTAAAAGTATACTCCGAAACGAGTGATCATATCGAACGGCAGCGTCCAGATATCTTTGCCTTCTCCATTTCCTCCCGTGCCCCGGACGTTCATTACTGAAGAAGGGATACCACAAAAGAGCGTTACGATGATGGCATAGTCGTCCAGAGCGAAGGCCATCCTCATGAAAAGCTTGGAGCCGATACGTAGGAGGACAACCACGCCGGAGACGACACCGAGCACGATGGTAACATTGGCGAAGTCGGGAGTCCTGTTACGGACAGGGACGCCGCAGAGTGTATCTGTCGCATTTCTGGTAGCTAACAAGAAGAGTTAGACAAGGCATCACCGTTGGGGTGTTTTGGAGGATGAGCTGTTGGTAGAGAACTTACTTAAGGCCTCTCGAACCGTGCAGGTGCCTGCAATGCAGATTGCCGAGGTTTCTTGAATAGTCGAGCTTTCGCAGGTACACTTCACATCAGTTGGACTGCAAGTGGAATTTGCAACGGCAGATGCAAGGCATTTTTGCTGATCATCTTTAGTTCGAGCTCGGATCACGTCTGAAGGAGGAAAGAAAAAAAAATGGATAGCATACCGCACAGGCCGGCAACACCGAAAGGGGGTTATCAGCGGGGGAACTGTCTGCGAGTACCAAGGCAAACGTTCCCAGGAACGCCAGCAAGAGATGAAATAGCAACTTCATTGTCTTTACTGGTCTCCGAGGTCGATTTCCAGGATCAAAGGAATCGTTTTCGGGACGGGAAGGTGGGAGATATCAATCATCACATAAGGGCAAGCATTTGAGGGTTGACCAGCACTCGCCTTGTACCTGCTTTAACTGGGCATTTTCTACAAGTAGATTATGGGCACGCCCCTTTATTTCAAGATGGGGGACAGCATACTAGTTTGTTATTGCGGGCATTCCAAAGGTACTACACTGTAGAAAAGGGTAAAGAACCCAGTATAATTAATACGAAGCTGTGGCGTTGATGAGTTAAGGGACGGGCCTAATTCGCACTTTGAGTAACCGCGCTGCACTAGCATCCATCTCCTACGGCCCTTAGGTTCTAGAATATGGCTGACTTGGAAAAATACAGTGCTGTATTTTGTGAGCTAGAGGTGTCGCTGACTCGTGAATATGACGGCTCTTTAAGCCGAACAGTCTTGCTGACGTTGCATTGCATTAGCCCTGTCTGCTGAATCGGTTTCTGTTTGGGGGATGCGACGGGCAACGGCCGAAGGCTGGTTCATCGGGGAAAAACCTGGTGGGAAGAATCCCCACCTTATGCAGGGGCCCCTGACAGGAAGACTGCAAAGAAAAAAAAAATTCAGGAAAAAAACCAGGGAACTGGGATGCACTAAAGCACGTCTCTAAGCCTATGTTGGCGTCCGCTTAAGATGGGCTGTAGACCTAGAGGCTTCGGTTGCCTCTGCGCTGAGCTAAAGAGAAACTAAACCCGTGGTAAGACGCAGGAAGATTCCCCGTGAAACCATGGGTGGAGACTCGCAATCTTCAGCGGGGGAACAGAATACCGTTGACTGCATGAGCTGAACCCCTTGAAGAAGCTGGGATGTTTAGTTCAGCTTCGGATAGCTACGCGAACATACTGTAAAAGGGAGTTGCCGTATGCAGTTACCTGGAACAAATTTGAAGCACCAAAGGCGCGGTTCAGCAGGTACATGTGATGCCAGCTAAGTACAAATATGGTGACAAAGTCCGGGGTTGAGCTATCGATTGGCTGCATGCTTAGAACAAGTTCCTCGCGGTAGTTGCAGAGCAGGGCGTTAGACTACGAGTCCAGAGAGCACACGAAATATTAGTTTCGGGTAATAACCGGACAGAACGGCGCACATTCTTACCCAGTTCTCCGTACTCGTACTATAAACAGAAATGGAATGTACTTGTACGAGTAGTGTTGTAGAACGTTGAGCTGCGCTGTGTGGAGGTCCCACATCTTGGCAGCCCTCTTCATTACCAACCTCTCTAATCTCTAATGCATACTCCGCAAAACCAACTACCGTAATAACTACTAAGGTAATTCTCTGAGAAAGCCGAATTCATAGGCCGGCAATTCGTCTCACTTCCGTAATAGGGTATATTATAAATATCCGATAATGCCTTGGGTACGCAGTAGGCAACATAACTACTCGTAATTGCCCCGACCGGCCAACGGTGGGGGTGCTGCAGTTTCGAAGGGATTGGATCCAGTAAACCATTACTCGTATGTGGTTCCATGTAGGAGGCTCTTTGTAAATAAAATCCCCCCATCGAAGCAATCGTTGGCGATTTTGCAAATACTATGTATCTGTGCCTCGAGGACCGATTGTATTCTTCTTCTTCTCTTCTCTTCCCTGCCCCTCTCTGGTTTCTTCTGAGCGCTGGATTAAGGCGAGCTCCTGCGTCGTATTATAGTAGCGACTAGTCTGGACCGTTAAAGATCCAGGCACCTTAGATTACCTGGTATGTAATTTCGGTCAAGAGCGTCACTCATCTCTCCTTGTCAATGCCCAGTCAGCCTGAGAGATACAAGCGAGACAATTGATGGTTTGTGTCCAAACTTTCTATCTTCCTACAATGCCCTTCTGTAGATCCTTGGACTCGAGCAGAAGGGGCTGGAATCCATCATGGACTCTATGATCGGAGCTGTCTCCGCTGGCTTCCGAAGCTTCCTTCTCCCGTCAGCTAGGCTCCTTATCAAGCGTCAACAAGACGCCACCAGAAAAAAAATTTCAGACTAACCGGGCCGCTGTGGCTGTAACGGCCAAGAGCGCTCCCGTAAACCGGATTTTCAGGCCCGGCCGCTCTGACGGATCATCAGACTGAAAAGCTCTTACTGCTACCAATGCTACTGTACTGCTAAACTCCCTACTAACCCCGGATCTTCATACACATAGAAAGGGGTCCGCAAAAGATTGACGCTATGGCAACACGGTCCATGATCTTCCCTCGTATGGATTTTTCCCTATCATACTGCGTGATAAATCCCTCTCCGATCGTCGGTCAAGTCGTCGGTCAAGTCCATCCTACGCGTGAAGAGAAAAAAGAAAATACTTGTCGGCTCTAGATCCGTTGACAATCGATGTGGACCTAGTTCGTACTTCCGCTCCACGACCAGTCGTCCTGAGCCAGCCTATTGGTAGCAATGCCTTACGCTCCTTGCTCTCTCATAGGTTGATCGCGCGGTCTTTATGCCCACCTTATTACATAGTAGTTCCCAACGGTGACTGCTCTTAGTTCATCATAAGCATCTGCTGCCGGCTAGATAGCCGTATCCTGGGTGATGGGATTGTCTAAGTGTGCCGCCGCACCCGGGATTGGGCTTTGAAAGCGAAAGGACAGACGAGTGGAAATGGACTTTGCTCATTGCGAGCCAGTCTACCAGGAATGTGCACCAGGCTGTAGCTCGTTGTTGCTATGCAAACCACCCATTCTCCAGAGACCTGAGGCGGTTTCGAAAGCAGGTTAATCACAGCCGTTGATGGACCATACTGTTTCCAACCATCTTCAGTAGACTAGCTAACAAGAATGGACATACTCCTGTACAGTAACTGGGCTGAGAAATTTGTCAAAGTCTCCGGAGCATTCTGTCCTTCGATAAAAACACAGAATCAAAACCGATGTTAGATGTCCACCTCTTCGAGGCCCTTCGTTCGGGGTGACGTGCCCTTTATATACTTTTTTTGATGCCAAGCTCCTGCTGATCAAACACCTAATCTAGCCTATGTCCAAGGAGATATTAATTAAGAAGGCAGCATCTCCAGGGCCTCCTCGTGGGATGATTGGATTAGGTTCGCTGATCCAGACCGTAATTGTAATTTTGCCACGTTTTTGATGGTTGACAACCACGTGGTGATGTCGAGTCATTCGAAGAGGCTATACAGGTGATGCTGGCGAGGTGGATCTGCATAAAATAAGACGGGCTGTTTTCCCATACAAAAACCACCCTGTTCTGCTTATCCAATGCTGTTTGCAGTAACTTATCCGCCATACCAGCCAGCAAACAACCCCTGTCGCCACGATTAGCGAGTGGATTTGTTTTTTATGGAGAAACTGCAATCTCCGCTGATTCATCCGCTCTGTTGGGAAGAACCATTCCAAGATTGCAAAATGCACGAAGGCTACCCCACACAGCAGCACAGATATGGCGATGTCGTCTCCCGGCGGCGGGCTCAGTTTGAACGAACATAAGTCGAACGTTATCGAAATTCATGCCTCGGCTGGGTGGAGTTCATGGCATGGAATGGAAGTTTGCCATCGCATTCACCGACTCTTAGAACGTGGTGGCTTACCGGGGTTCTTCGGACATACTCCTAATCGTAGTAAACTGACCTGAGACCGGATCCGTGTTTAGTCCATCTTAGGCCAAGCCCGATCTACGATAATTGCATGTCGCCCCCCCAGGGGGTTTTGCCTCGACTGGAAACCACGGTGACATCGACTCGTTTCTGAGTCCTCATTTGCCTCTCTGAACATGACGGAGCAACATCCTCTCTTGGCATTCTGCTTCCTCGGTTCGTGACATCTCTAAACATAGGAAGTTTTCAATAGTCCAACTGTTGGATCCCACACAATGGAGCCAGTTTATGCCCTAAGTTCTTCTCGAGTCCTTCGGAGGCAGCGACGTCACGCTCGCTTGCTGTGCGATCCATGACTGTCTCCAATCTCCGTGTCTCCAACGTCTCCATAATTGGTAATACGACGCTGTCCGCCAGGCGATAAATATGGATCTGTTGCAAGAATATGTATACTGTCCATCGCGACACAATCTTGGTGTTTCTCAAGCTTCACCAGTTCTTCATCTGCTTTAGGGAACAGAAAGATGAAGTCCTTTTTCAATGTAGCGGCCACTGCCGCGCTGCTGGCGTGCGCACGCGCAGACAATTCTACCGTTGCTATGATGGACGCGACTGCTGCTCGCCCGCCTCCTCCGCCTCCATGTCGCTACCTTCCTGGCGATGCTAACTGGCCCAGCTCTGCCGCATGGGCGTCTCTGAACTCATCCGTCCATGGCCGACTTATTGCGACCGTTCCTATCGGAACACCGTGCCACGATCCCAAATACAACCAGGCCGTTTGTGCGCAATTGCAATCCAATTGGGAACTGCCGCAAACACAGTTCGTTGGTCCACCCTCTTCAACAACGCCTGTCTGACACGATGTGATAGCTATACGACGTCGTCGTCATTGATGCAGCCCTTCTTCGCCAACCAGAGCTGCGATCCCTTCACTCCCGAGTCTAAGAAGTGCGTTCTGGGCAACTACGTCAGCTACGCTGTCAACGTCACTTGTGACGCTGATGTCCAGGCCGCCCTGGCTTTCGCAACCAAGTACAACATCCGCGTGGTTGTGCGCAACACTGGCCATGAGTATGCCGACACTTATTTGTAACTTCTTATCAGAAACATAAGCTGATTGCTTTTCTTTCTTTAGCTTCTTTGGTCGTTCTACCGGTGCTGGCGCTCTCGGCATCTGGACCCATAACCTGAAGAACATCAGCATCTCGAACTACTCCAGCAAGAACTACACCGGCCCTGCTATGAAGGTAGGCGCTGGTGTCCAAGGCTACGAAATGCTCCAGGCTGCTCACAGCCATGGCTACGTTGCGGTGTCTGGCGAGTGCCCAACCGTTGGCGTCGCTGGAGGCTACACGCAGGGTGGCGGTCACTCTGCTCTGAGCACCAGCTTTGGTATGGGCGCGGATCAGACACTGGAATTCGAGGTTGTCACTGCGGCTGGCAACATCCTTACTGCTTCTCCGTCCCAGAACAGCGACTTGTACTGGGCTCTGAGTGGAGGCGGCTCCGGATACGGTGTCGTTACGTCTATGACTGTCAAGGTTCATCCCGGAGCTACCATCGGCGGTGCTACAGTAACCATCGCAGCCGCCACCACCACACAGGCTAACTTCAACAAGCTTGTGTCTGGATTCCATGCCCTGCTGCCTGCCATGATTGACAAGGGCGCCATGGTGATTTACCTTGTCAACAACGAGATCTTCATGCTCAACCCAGTTACCGTCTACAACTCCACAGCCGACTACGTCCAGAACACTGTCCTGGCGGATTTCAATGCCCTGCTCAGCCAGCTTGGAATTACTCCCGTGGCCTCCCAGTACACCGAGCTTTCATACTATGACCACTACAACACCTACATGGGCCCGCTTCCCAACGGAAACCTTGCTGTCGGAGACTACAACTACGGCAGCAGATTGATCCCCCGCAGCGTCCTCGAGAACAACAACGATGCTTTCCAGGCTGTCCTGCAAAACCTTACCGCACACGGCGTTCTGGCTGTTGGCAGTTCCGCAAACTACGGTGTCCAGCCCCACGCCAACAACGCAGTTAACCCTGTCTGGCGAACCACAACGGTGCACCTGCAGATTGGCACTCCTTGGAACAACACCGCGCCGTGGTCACAGATGATTGCGGACCAGAAGACTATTACCAATGAGTATGTCCCGCAGCTTACTGCTGTGACACCTGGTAGCGGTGCGTACATGAACGAGGGTGATTTCCAGCAGCCCAACTGGCAGCAGACATTCTTCGGCACCAACTACAACACTCTTCTTTCTATCAAGAAGAAGTATGACCCTAACTCTCTCTTTTATGGCCTCCGCCTTGTGGGCAGCGAAGCCTGGACTGTCGGCAACGACGGAAGAATGTGCCGTTCCTAAATACATAGATTTTACTGTCACCTTGAGTGGGCGGAGGGATATTTGAATAGATAATATATTGCTAATTGTTCTTGTTTTCAATATTCACTATGTTGGCCTTATCTCAGCGCCTTTGCCAAGATGCCTCTTATTGGAACCCTTTTCTCCTAGAGCTTTACTGATGGCTTCATCATGGGCTAGGATTGTCTAATTCTTGGCATTGTAAGACCAATCAATTAAACCTAATGACATCTTACCCTTCTTCTTCTTAATATACGATGATGGCGTCAAAACCGGCGAATTGATTGACCCGCGCTGTAGCATGCCCTTCATCGTGCGAAACCCGGCGGAAATAAATGTCAATCGTCGCTGTAGTGTCCAAGTATCGGACAAACCTGAATTGCTTTCCACTTATGCGACTGACAACCGCACCGTTACTTACTTCAAACATGGACAACTAAGAGCACTAGATTAAGACAGTTGAGCAATGATAAGGATGAGAATGATCAATACAGGTTGAAGCTACCAACTGTAGCAACGCAACCCCTCCCCTTCAAAGTAGCAATGCATAACAGGCTTTAAATAATTGAGACTGAGGCAATTATAAGATATAATCAATTGTGAAAGTCAAAATGAACACATGTACGGTTAAATCGGGCGGATAGTTTCCTTGTTCCCTTCCCCGATAGTGCTTACTTGGATGTCGTCAACGTGAATAATTTCAATATCATAGGCCTCATCTGCCATTCAAACGTCCCAAACTAGTTATAAATTTGCCCTATGCTTAACACCGTATCTGACAATAGTGACTCGTTCATGGCAACCCGTGATGATTACTTACACATATACATCCCCTGCTAGCGGCTCCCAGAGTAGACATTATTTGCAGGATGCTGACCGTTGCAGGATGTTATCAACATAACATATAGAAGGCTAGTCCCATATTCGAATTGTAGCATACATAGCAGAGACCTACCTGATAATTAACTTATCAATTCAGCATGGCGCAATCTAGTCAAACGCTCGAGAGTTTACTGTCGATAGTTACTGGGCTTACCACAACGCTCACAACCAATCTTCGAGCAAAAAACCTTTCTGAGCCATCATTTAACGAAGATGCCCCTGGATCGTTCCCTCCCGATCAAGATATCCAAGGCCCCCGTACGAAACTTGTCGAAGCGCTGATGGACATGCTGCATTTAGCCATGGGCCCGAACGAATTTTTTATGACCCAAAATATGTGGGTAGGTGCTACAAACTCGCATCTCTTATCAAGTTTATAGTACTGATATTACAGATCTTAGTTGGGTAATGAGGCCATGGCACTGGACGTCCTCAACCGTTTCAACTTCTGGGGTGCTGTTCCGATTGGAGGCTCTGCCAGCTATGCTGAAATTGCAGTTGCTACGAAATTACCCGAGGAAATAGTTCGCCGATTCCTCCGATTTGGCATGAACATTTACCTGTTTCGACAAGAGTCTCCTGGGTCCGACCGGATCATTCACACTGCTGCCTCTGCATATATGGCACGTAACCACCATATGCAATCGTTCACGAGTCATCTCCTTGAAGATGTGCGCCCTGCGACTACGGTGATGGCAGATGCATTACAAAAATGGTTGGTTGAACACCCGACGCCGAGCGAAGAGGTGGAACATGCTCCTTTTTATCTGGCGAGCTTTGACGGCAAGGTAGTATCTCGCCCGATGTGGGAATTTCTGAACGTGGATGAGAAGGAAGGCAAGCCAAAAGGCTACCGTGCTACCCGATTCGCTGAAGGGTTGCAAGATCTTGGTGGTATGGTTAATACCGAGACCTATGTGGAAACCTTTGACTGGGAGAGCCTCGGAGAGGCTACTGTTGTTGATGTATGCATTGTACACTATTCTAGCACGAGAGTTCTGATAGCTAATGCACTCACAGGTGGGCGGCTCAAGTGGTCATATCAGTGCTATGGTAGCGAAATCTCATCCAAACCTCCGCTTCACAGTTCAGGATCTCTCAGAGCTACAGCCAGCTTTCGACAGTGCCATGGCATCGACGCCTGAGCTTGCAAGTAGCATATCATTTCAGGTACATGACTTCTTTACGCCACAGCCTCTTTCCGCAAGCGCATATATCTTTCGCAATATCTTTCATGACTGGCCGGACAAATATGTTGTGAAAATTCTTCAGCAGCTAGTTCCAGCTTTGACACCAGGGGCTCACGTCGTGCTATTCGATATATTATGCTTCCGGACTACGACAAAGATCAGCAACGACCACCGTTACCCGTAAGAAAGATGCAGAGCGCTTTTGACATGCAGATGTTAGTCCTTTTCAATGCCAAGGAACGTACAGCAGAGGATTGGGCTACCGTATTCAAGATGGCAGACGATCGGTTTCAGGTGAATGCCGTAAAGGTAATCCCAGGTGCTAGTGTAGGGCTTATCGACGTTATGTTTGATGGGGAAAAGGAGGATAAAGAGTAACTTGACGCAAAGCATAGTTTGCGGGTTTAAAGACGAAAGAGTACATATATGATCGATGTTCTATTAAAAGATAAAACTAGTGATTTGTTGTATTTAGAATACTATTTGAGCTACAAGCTGGGCAAAGAGTGTTCCTCGACTTCTTTTCATTAAACAGAGAATACCGAAATCGGAGTATTTCTCAGCCGGTGGTGGGGATTTCGAACGGAATCCAAGTGAATGGCCTCGGATATGATACAAGTTAATTCATGATGAGCCGAGATACTTTGCCGTTCCATTCCGTAGAACCTCATTGAATGTAGTCATATCAACTCATTGCCCTAAGCTCTTTACGGATCCGACTATATATTGCCACTTTCGGATGATGGCACATGTAGCGTACAAACTAGGCATCGGCCCGGGATCGCCAAGGTTGTAGCTAATGTAGATTCGCGCATGCCAAGCAGCCGAGGAATCTAGAGCATTATCACACCATTTATTCGGAGATCCAAGTCACTACATGCCTTGGCACGCTGATTGCCCCATTTGTGCTTAGCCACTTCGTGGATAACCATGGGGTAGAGAAATACACGTATGAATCGCGATTAGAATTCGTGGGGTGCTTGTAGAAAGAACATTGGAACTTTTGATCATTACACGTATATTTTGGCAGGCAAGTTACATAAGAGCCCAGCCTAGGCTACATAAAAGTATTAGGCGTATTATCGGATTAGTATTCATGTGAAATTCAACATATCGACAAAGCTGAAAATGGATGCCTCAGCTGTAAGAGCATCAATAAAATCTGCCTTGGTGGCATTGGCACCGAAAAGCTCCAGCTGAAGAGCAGTATCCGGGATAGATGTCGGAGGGGGCATTAGCTCCGCCACCGGCGTTACGGTTTGCTCGGTAAGAGAATGGTTCAAAGAAATGCTGGCGGCGTCGTCAGGGAAGAGCTGCTGTATAGCCTTGCCGAATATACCTCGGCACACGGAAGCGACTGAATAGGTCTTTTGCAGCTCTTCCAAGATCATCATGCACATGTTCAGCATGTTTAAGCCGAGCCTTCTTGAAAGAGCGTCGCCGAATTTGCAATTGAGGAGGTAGACTTGCATTGCCGGGACCAAAAGAGTAGGTCTGCCGAGTAACATTAGCTTCTCTCGGTCAAACACAGCTAGTGAATGATATCGGTTGAGAACTGGGGTGGATGTGGCAATAACTCACGTCATTGGCCCAGCATAAGAAAAGAAGTTGCCCTGGGCGAGAGAATAGACAATGTTACAAGTCTTTGATGCAGCGGACATTGCTTTCCCTTGCATTTCCTGCTGCCATTCTCTCTGGCGGTATGAAGGAAGATCTGAAGGAGCCTCTACACTACAAGGTCGGTAAAATGTGACCAAGATGGCTCTGCACTAGTCAGTAAGTGAAAACCACATTACAAGGCAAAGAGAGGAAGTGAAGCAACGAAGGAGCACTAACTGATAGTGAAGCTGCAAATGGTAGTAATAAAAGGTTGCCAGCCGAGACAGACTAGGGTCTGGGTGTTCCGGCATATTAAAGCGCATCAACTCCGCCTCGAGGGTATCAATCTGGTTGATTGTTGGTTTTGGTCGTCGCAGCTGGTAGCATGTCATGAGAGTCTTGCCCAGCAATTTCGTCATTTGTATCAGCTGAATCCAGTATTCTGCCAATCGCGGCAGGTCCCTCGGAAAATAAGCCGAAGTCACAGACTCTGGTATACCTTCCAGGTCCACAGCAATGTCCGAGACCAACGGATCAGGAGTGTCAGATTCATCAAGATTTATTCGTAGGGGCCTTCCAAGGGACACAGAAAGCCAACGGTCTCGCCAGAAGCATGTCCACCACAGTCTGCGAAATAGGGAGCGCTGCCGTTCGGTTATGGATGTGTTGTATCCGATAGCGTCAATATCGCGGTGAAGGCCGAGAACATGGCATAAGTTGATAGCTCGGCCACTCCACTGCCATGGTTGCATATGATCTTCTATGTCCGAATTCCAGAAACCTAGTAGCAGCGCTCCTTGTAGAAGAACAAGGTTATTCTTCTCACCACCGTTGTTATATATGCACTATAAATATACCATGGATCAGTTTATGGGAGAAAGAGAACGAATACATAAATAAGAAGATGACTTACAACTGCACGAGCAAACATCTCAGCCTTGAAAGCTTTCCGAGATGCAAAGCCCTCATTCTCGTATATCTCTGCGGGTATGTACTGTGGTCCGCATTCAGTCATTACACACATCACAGAGGAATTGGGCGGACAGGTGTATTTACATTGGAAGAGATAGTATAAAGACCCCATAGAAGTATAAGGTTATAATCCTGAAGTCGTTTAGAGCGGTGATATTCCAGGAGCTTGTCCGCTTCCAAGATGGGCATGATTGGGTGGACATTGTGAAAATATGCCCGAATCAGACTATCACTTGCTGTTTCTGATAAAAATGAATAGACGCCTTTGCGGCGGAGAAAGGTTTTTTCATCTTCGGTTAAGATGGTTTGCTTTGCTGCTGGCATGAGGAGATGTTTTGGTATGAGGTGATCCGTTGTGCATATATGCATAGTAGAGGTAGGCCCCCCAGTCTGCTCACCTGTATGGATATAGAGTTAAAAACGCTGCCGTATGAGATCATGACACCCCCGATGATCTTTCTGGTTGACATACCGATGTAGTATGGGACTTGGCACTCTCTTCGTGGATGTCCCAAGGCCACTTCTACCATTTCGACACCGAGCTGTTCTTCTTCAGCAGCACTTGGTTCACTGGATGCGGCTGAAACTTTAGTATCAGGCGTGTCTAATGGTGCTTGTGTATCTTGTAGTGGCGCAACGTCGCCCCCCGGACTAGAATCTGGCGATGAAGGATTGGGGCCCCGATTGCTTTGATTAGCGGTATCTCGCATTGCCGAGCTTTCAGCATAGTGACGAGGTGCCGGGAATACGGTAGTGTTCTGCCGATGGCTGTGGGACACGTGGCTTGCAATCAGTGATCCGGTTAGATGATATAAACCTCTTCCCCAATGTATCATGGGAGTTTGCCTTACCGTTTGCCCTGTCTTGGCTTTAAGATGCATTCCGTTTGGTCCTGCTCGCAGCTAATACACGGCACCCCGGTCATAGACACGCTACATCGAACCTTGCGCACCCGGCAGGTTTGACAAGCAATAGCCGAACGATAGCGGCGAGTCGACATCTTGACGTCCAGAGCCTTGGTTGTCTTTACCTCAACGTAGACCTACTATCGAAGGGGTCTTTGCCTGTTGGGAAATAGAATCGAGGAGCCTCGATGCATGGAAACCTCGGAATCTTAAACCTCGGACTTGAATCCCACGTCAGCCGAGGTTCAGCTTGTGATTGGCTGAGTGATGACATACGACCCATTTATATGATTAGAATGATGTCTCCCTGCAGACGCAAGGATTACATTATATGATGAGTAATCGAGAAATCGAATGAGTAATCTAGAAATCTGAGTAGAAGATGAGAAGTACGGAGTAATTGCTGCAAAAATGTATGCAAACTTGTAAGGGGGGTTACCAGATAACTTATGTTGAAATGGTTTGAATTTTGAGTCATGAGCGAAATATACAAAGAGCTTTCTTACGGCAGTTGTTTGCCGATTACGACCAGTAGCTAGTCTGGGCAAAGTGGGAACATACGGAGCGGCCGTACGGAATGCTCCGGAGTGCCGAGGAATCTCTGTGTAGATACAACAAGCTTATTCCAAGTAGCAAATCAGGAGGATTTTTAAAAGATTCAAAATCTAGTAATGCCATATTGAGTCATATCGAGCCGTATTTGTATACCCCAATGGCCCCGGTATCCAAAACTCCGGACCTCTCAGGTGCTTCAATTGCCCCATTTTGGCGGGTATGCATGATCGCGCTATATACTCCGTAGGAGCGAGAGCTTAATTGTAGCTATGACCCTTGTTCATACTTGCAGATCTTAAAACAAACTATTGAGACCGCTTCTAGCTGCCGAGAGTCTAGAGAGGCATCGTAAAACTCTAGACCGGCCTCAGATCATCAACGGCTGTTGATGTCCATATTCCGGGCCATAAATAGGACCCCGAAAATAGCTTGGATAAGATATATGTTTACCACCCGCTTTTGATTGGTATATGGAATGCAAAACCATGTCAAAACATCATAAGTAGTTGATACTGTATGGGTCAAGCCCTGGTCAATATCGCAGTGATGGAGACATCTAACCAATCACGAGTTTAGCTTCTCCGGTATGAGTGGCCGTCATCCGGCCCGGTCTTCGGTGCTTGGACCCATATGGGATCCCGTTACAAAATACATGATAGGAGATGTATGTTGGTTGGCCTTTGAGACGAGTGAATTCCTCTGGTCCCAACACAGAACCAGGTCACACATGACGAGCTGCCCTAACCAACCAGCCCGCACACGATTCCTTTAATGAGCAAAAGTCCCCCCCTTAAGGGCTCAAGGCTGCTCTGCGGCTTTACAAAGACAAAATCCAGGTAGTTATTGAAGTCGAAATGTCGGAGAGTCATGTGTTTGACATTACCAAGTGTGCACGGCCGAATATTCTAGCTTTGAAGCCATACACTACCCCGAGAGAGTACATAGATTCCTGGTTTGTAACGCAGAGTATTGTGCGCTGACCATTCTGCAGAGACTGCATCAATGACGATGGTGTGACTTTTCTCGATGCCAATGAGAATGCATTTGGACCATGCATTCTCGTTGGTGACGCTGCCTCGCCTGCTGATCATGGTGTAACTATTCAGCGTGCTCTGGATCCTCAGGCGCTTCAGCTTCACCGGTACCCCGACGCGTGAGTAAATCAACATAACAATCAGGTACCTAATTGACAGTATTTTAGACAACAGAGAACATTGAAGCAAAAGTTCTGTGATCTTCGCAATACTCGCCAAGATGTAACTGCACCCTTGATACCGGACAATGTCTGTCTTAGTGTGGGTTCTGATGAATCCATTGACTGCATCATCCGCGCCTTTTGCACACCAGGTAAAGACAAGATCCTCATTTGTCCTCCGACCTATGGCATGTATCAAGTCAGTGCCGATGTGAACGACGTTGGGGTTGTCCACGTGGATCTCGACAGTCACAACGGTTTCGCCTTGCGTCCAGACAAAATTAGCAAGCAACTTTCCAACGACGCATCAATAAAAATTGTTTTCGTGTGCTCCCCAGCGAACCCAACTGGTAATATCATTGCCCGATCCGATATTCTCCAGTTGTTACAGCATCCCACCTGGAACGGTGTCGTGGTTGTCGATGAGGCTTATGTCGATTTTGCGCCAAGTGTCAGCTTTGTGGGAGAAGTCAACAAATGGCCCAACCTGATTGTGACGCACACGCTTAGCAAGGCATTCGGTCTTGCTGGCGTCCGGCTCGGTATCACTTACTCCTCGGTTCAAATCTCTCAGCTGTTGAACAATTTGAGAGGCCCTTATAACATGTCCGCCCCGACAGTCGCTCTAGCCGCTGCAGCCCTTCAGCCGGAATCACAAGCAAAATTAGACGAATATCGATGCAAGATGGCTGAACAGCGAGATCGACTGAGACAAGAACTATCCCAGATCCCCGGTGTCGGTAGATTTCTTGGCGGATTCAATACTAACTTCGTCTTGGTCGAGTTCCTTAGCAAGGCCGCTGACGAGGGCGGAGTTCCCGACAACGACATTGCGAAGTCTGTGCTGAGGTTCCTGACGATACGATCAAAAGTCTTGGTTCGCTACCGTGGCGACGAGGCAGGTTGTGTTGGTAGTCTCAGGATTTCGGTGGGCAATGCAGAGCAAGTCACCAACCTTCTTGCACAAATTCGGGTGGCTCTTGACGATGCATATGATCGTAAGCAGCAGCAGCAGGAAAATTAATAACATAAGTCAAATCAGTCTCATCTGCGATGTTAATCAACATTCTGTGAACAATGGTTTTGTGCATCTGTTCTAATTTAACCCGCGGTGGGAGCTCTACGCATGATCTGTAGAAATAGTTTTCAAGCGCAATCTAACCAATTGCACAGTAAGAATAAATATAGTATTTTTAGTTACTATGTAGAAGATCGAGCAAGTTGCATCTCTGCAGCACGTATGCAAGGGAGATCCAAGTCTTGTCTTGCATGAAATTTCCGCCAACGTGCGCAGGATCCGAGCGGCATGACCACTTGTTAAAACCTGGATTCATAAACCCCTCAATTCGTGCCGCTCAACAAGATTCAGTCCTCAACGTCAAACTGGCCACAGAGCCGCTTCAATCAATATCAATCACAATGGTGACTACCGTTACCGATACGGCCTTGCTTGTGACAACTCTGAGTCCTTTGTCCATTGGCGTAGCTTTTGTTACTATCTTGGTACTGAAAGTTCTCTACGGACTGAGTACTGACCGCCTTGGACATATTCCAGGTCCTCTCATTGCTCGTCTTACTCCAATCTGGTACTGGTATCTTTGCTGGAAGGGCATCGAATGTACAGTTATTGCTGCCTTGCACAAGAAATACGGACCCGTGGTTCGCATTGCCCCGAATGAGATTGACATTTCCGACGGAGCAGCTGTCAATCCTATATATGTTGACAATGGCGGCTTTAGAAAGACTGCCGGATACAGAAACTTTGATATAAATGGCTTTCCTACCATTTTCTCGGTAGTGGATCATGCTCATAGAGCAGTTCGGGCCAAAGCTGTATCGCCATTGTTTGCGCAGCAAGCAATTACCAACAGCAAGCCGGCTATGCAGAAAATTATCGATGCAACACTAGATGAGCTACAGCACCGAAGATCTCTGGCAGCCGGCCGACCAGTCGATTTATTAAACCTCTTTCGCTGCATGTCGATTGATGCTATGACGGAACATCTGATTGGGGAGTGCTTCAACAGTGTCGGCAGCGAAAGACTCAGCGCAGCTGCTTTTGTCGATAATTTCGTTGCGGGCGGTCGCTTCTTTTATCTTCCGAGCTGGATATTTAGCCTTGCTGACAGCTGGGCTGCAAAGCTTGACGAAAACAAGGCGTCAATAACCACGAGTACAGATATTGTTCAGAAGTTCGCAGCCAAGGTTGTTGATGACAGTATTGCTCAGGGAGAGAAGGATACCTACCAAGGACGGCTGCTCAGCGCAAATATCTCGCGAGAAGAAACCATAGCACAGATAATGGACATTATGTTTGCAGGCACAGATGGGGTTGCCAGGGTTCTGGCCGTCTTCTGCTGGCATCTGATCCAGGCCCCTGACAAGTGAGTTGCCTCCAAACTTACATATATGGACACCTTGTTGAAATCTTCTATAGGTACGACAGAATTTACAACGAAATCATCCAAAACCCAGAAGTAGACGCTCGATCTCTTCCTTATCTCTCGGGTGCTGTTAAAGAGGCTTCCCGTCTAGCGCTGGCCAATCCCACTCGTCTCCCCCGGATTGTCCCATCAGGCGGACTGAAAGTCTCGGGTTTACCAATTATTCCAGAGGGCACTAGCGTTGGCATTGGAGCGTACTCGCTACATTTCAACCCTAAAGTGTTTCCAGAGCCAGATGCATTCGTGCCAGAGCGGTGGCTAGAGTGTACGCCTGAGATGTTGCGAGACAGTTTTCCTTTTGGTAAAGGCCCGCGGCAATGCATTGCTCGCAACTTCGCCTCTGCTATTGTTTGGTGGGCTTCCGAGGCTCTAGTTCGGAGCCGTGTATTGGATGGTGCGAAACCAGTGCAAGAGAAGCTTGAGATTGTAGAGTGGTTCAATAGCAAGCAAGTGGGTGGTAATATTGAGCTTAGCTGGGCATAGAATGTTTGAACTTTATGATCCATCCACATGTAGATGTGATATGCGATGTAAGATTAAGTCAATTGTTTTCAACTTTTGTTCAAATCGGGACGTTAAGTAAAACAAAGTGTATGACAACGATGGCTTTGAAGGATAATCCTGAATTATATTGGACATGACAATACAGCTGAATCCCTTTCTATTGTGTATGTATTGTTGTTATGGAAGAGTAATCTTGCGTATCTCAATATTCCTCTTAAAGGATAATATGATTATATATATCGGCTACCTATCCTTAGTTTTCTTTGGCCGCTGGTGGATTCTTGATCGCCTCTTTCAGTTCCTCGAAAGCCTTCAAGATATCCCTCTTGTTTTCAGTCATCCATACCTCGCGCGATTTCTCCCCTAGTTCGCCTTTGTGCATGGCGGCAAAGATATCAGATGCTTCACCATTCTTTGCAAATACAAGCTGTGGCCGTGTAGGGCTTACACGCATCTCTGCCCCCTCAAGCGAAACCTTGACTTGTTCCGAGGCATTACTGCCACCCGTCATGCCGTAGCTCACGATAGCTGCCGGCTTTCCCATCCACTCATTCCTCAGGTAGTCAATAGCATTTTTCGTGCTTCCCGCCATGCCGTAGTTGTATTCGGGGATGACGAGGATGTAGGCGTCGTATTTGGAGATCTCGGCACTCCAGCGTCGGCTATGTTCGTTGGCATAGGTTGCTTGAGAGGGAACTTGGTACGGAACAATGCTCTCATCGTAGATTGGCAGCTTAAATTCTGCAACATCAACCAAGGAGAGCCTTGTCTCGTTTCCATCTTCTTTTTCGAGAATGTCTTTGACAATGTTGGCAATTTCCGGTCCAACTCTAATAGGTCTGGTGCTGGTGATGATAATGGCCACTTTGGCCTGACTAGATGCGGTCATTTTGACTTGTGTTAGGAAGTAAATGTTTATGAAACTTTAATAAGAAGCGTTGGAATGGATTGATGGTGAGAAAAGCGTACCATTCGCCTACTGGATAATTTTGGAGCTTCTTATACCTTCGACCAGTTCCAAGTCCGCTTCATCGGATCCAACATGTCCGCGGCAATCAAGCGGAGAATCATTCTCCACCTTCAAAACGATGATTATAAACACGTCGAGCCAACATTACAGAGTTGAATGAAGACAAGACATAATTCCGCGCGTTCTACCATCATCTTCCGGTCATCCAGATTAATAAGTGACATACCCAAAGTGGCGTTATTCCCATTTCAGAAAGAGTACGTGGGTACATGTGGATTATCCTCTATATTCAGGGTTATTCAAGCATTTTCTACTTGAGATTCAGAGATTCTGGCCTTGTCCTGGAGCTGCTCATAACTGCGAGCATCCGTACCGAAAGTAAAGTTGGTTTAATTTCTCATGCTAAACTCTCGTAATCCTTCTTGTGGAGATTTTGCTAAATAATCCTAGCAAGTAAGATGGGTCTATCCCAATCGGGAAAGAGTACAAAGGTACACTGATCTCGGCGTCAAAATGCGTTGTGAGCGGTGTCGGAATTTCAGTGATGGCATCACACAAACACACACACAATCCGTCGAAATTCAGGACCAGCAGTTCTTCCGCCGTGCTCTGGATCATAGTCCGCCATACTTATCCATCTAAGTATTGCCTGATATTGGCCCCCACTCTAGTGCGTCAACAGCCACGGAAAAGCCAGCTCCGAATCATGGCCTCTCGCCTGTAAGCTGAATGAAGCTCTACTCCGGAGCGTTGCCACCAATGGAGAGCAAGCTTGAGTTCATAAATTTGTCACATCCTTCACAAGCGTCTTCTTCTAAATTACAACGTCTGGCGTACTCACATGCTGCTCGAGTATCTCATGCTAGAGTGAGGCATGCCCGCAAAGCCGCAGGTCAGGCCAACATTGTGGAGCCGAGTATTCCGCATACAGAGAAAGGTCAGGCCGATGAAGCCACAGAGCGGAGAGATGATAGTTTGGTCGAAATCAGACCCGAGGCGTGTTCAATTGTGATCCCCGATCCTGTCAATCAGCTCACATCCAGTCGCCGGGATCTTTTTGGATGCTTTGCTAGGCCGCTTTCGCCGCTGGAGGAGTACCTCTTTGACCACTGTAAGTCGGTCTGTAGCTTATTACTAGTGGTTTGTTACAATTATTCTCGGACCTTGGCTGATTGATGGGCTCCCAGATGTGACAATAGTCACTACCCAATATGGATCCAAGTGCATGATACTCAAAGATCCAACCATCCATCACCACCAGCTACGGATAAGTTGGATCCAACTAGCCATATCCAATGTAGAACTTCTGAGTACTACCTTTTTATCCACTTGCCGTCATTTATATGAAGTATATAAGAAAGAGGAATACGCTACTTGGGCGACGCAGTATAGAATCTTCTGCATCCGTGCTATTAGAATGGCCATAGGGACTAGGAATTGCTCAGCGAGAGACTCTATAATTGCCACTATTATTTCATTGATACTGGATGAGGTAAGTGTGGTCTCCTATCGCTCATATAATACAAAAGAGGCTGACAAGGCTGGGCTAATGCGAATATATAGATACAAGCTGGTAATATTGATGCATCTAGACAGCATGTGCGTGGGCTTGCGGAAATAGTACACTCCTCTGGAGGGCCGCAAACACTTGGTATGAATGGCTTGCTGAAGCATCTGTTTGAGAAATTGGCATATGACATGGGACTTCTCCTAGACGAAGAAGCAAGTTCAGTGGGACTGATCGATTTTGTTGCTCGAGGCGGAATAAATATGCCGAGCATTCCAACTTAGAGGCAAGAAATGAACCTTCATATTAGAAACACAATCTGGCAGAATTGACATCTGCTACACTCAAATAAGTATAATATCCCTGCATGGTATCTCATCCCATACATCCTCATGCGCCTATTTTATGAACATCACATGGCCCCGTAAGCACTCTTCTATCGTCGTTTGGTCAAGGCGAACAGTGGATGGCATCCTACCGCCCTTGTATGAATGGCTTCAACACTGGACAATAAAATTAGAAACCGTTATTTTAGCTTTCAAACAGCATGTAGAGCATACCAGGGGCATACAATGTATCACCATCAAAGACCAAGCAGCCCCACCAAGGTTCATCACGACTCCACGACAAATCGAAACCCACAAAACTTATACACCGAGGGCAAAAAAAGAATTTGCAATGCGTAATCTGGGAATCGAACCCAGGGCTCCCCGACGTTGCTCGGATGGCAACGGAGAATTTTACCACTAAACCAATTACGCTTGAATGAAAGATACAGGGCTGATTTTTAGTATATGCACTTTGCTGCGATTCTTCGACTTGGACTGCTGTTCTTCTCCTTTACCATAGGTAGGGGGTTGCGAGTGCTTATATAAGGCTATTCGAGATAATTTAAAATGCAAAGTAAACGTAGTCTCATAGAGTATAGGTATTATGTTTGGCAGCATCTTGCTTTGTATTCATCTATGTTATATATTAACGGCATCATTGCGATGGCCAGGGAGTGCGCGTGTTGAGCCGCGATCTATTTCAGCCCACCAGAGAAAGCGAAGTACGTTTAGTACTAAGCCCCAGATATTCATTCATTTATTAAATTTTAAGTAAAAACAATGCATGTCAAAAAGAACCCAACCAAATCTCATTTCCCCTACCAAATGGTAGATGTACTTCATTCAGTCTCCGGGCTGGGAAGCTCGGTAGACTGAATTCCCCAGCTATCAATTTTGGCCAGGTTGCGGAGGCTAGGATCCCGACTCAAAATTCCAGGGAAAATCATTGGATCATTTCCAGAAATGTGCACATCTGCAGCTGAACTGGGAGCCTTTCGAAGAGATGGGGCTTCTGATGTAGGACTCGTGATGCTTGATGTTGCCTCTGTCGCGCTTGAGGAGGGAATGTTTCCGCTTGATGACTTTGAGGCCAACTCAGTCTTGATGCTCTTCTTTTCAGCATTTGGATCAAATGCAGCGTATCGACTAAGTCTATATGGCCATTTAATAAAATTGATTAGCCATGCTCCCACAATCACAAAGCGAGAAGAAAAAAGACACTTACACCTCCCTCTCCGTAAGCAAGGTATGATACCTAAACTCCTCTCTCCGGTCAGGAACATTGGTCTTGGCCATGGTATTTCCTTCTTTGCCCGGCTTATCAAAGTTGGGCCCTAGCCACTGCTCCTTAACAGCCGCCTCGTAGCCGCTCTGCTTAACCGAGTTCTTGGCCAGCTCGCACATGTCTGTAGGGCTGAGCTTGTAGATCTGTGCGGCAACAGCATATTCCTCCATCAAAGGCTCCTTTGTGAACGCAAACTGCAGCGGATCGTCGGTTGAGAGGGAAACGTTGAGACCTCGTTTAAAGTATTGAGGGAATGGGTTGCGGTCATATGATAGGAATAATGCGTTGTTGCTCAACGGCGACATAGCAACTCCAATCTGTTCAAGGTAAAACACATACTGCAACAACGGGACCTTTCGGAGAAGCACTCCGTGGCTGATGCTGTGGCAGCAAAGCGTCGCAACAGCTATATGCTCTGGGTCTCCAGCTTCAGCACAGTGAGGTCGCAAGATGAGAGTGTTGAAGCCACGCTTCTTGCGCCACGAGTTGAGAGACGCCATGTTGGCGAAGAGGTAGTAGATCCAATAGTTATACGGAGGGTTTTGCTTCGTGTTCCACTCCTTTGGAACTGGAAACTTCCTGTACAGGCGCCTCTCAATCTTGCTCTCGTCGTCAACGCTGTCGAGACCGACGACGCGCTGAAGGAAGATGTGAAGCTTCGGGTGGCTGGAAGGGTCCTTTGTGACTTCGAACAGCGGCTGGAAGACATTGGTGATGACTTGGTCAAAGGATTCCATCAAGCCGTTGTCCTTGTAGACATCGTACAGACGAGGGATCTGGATGAGCCACCGGACGTTCTGCGAGAACAGCTTGTTGTCAACAACCCAGGCTGCGAGTTTGTCCCATTCGTCGAGTGATTTGCCGTAGATGGATAGACGCCATTCGGCCATTTGGTACTTGCTAGCTTCAAGGTCGGAAATAACCTCTTTGGTGAGCTCGGCTAGATAGCGACCTTTGATTAGGTTGTCCGTCTTTAAGAAGATCTCTCGGAGTCGAGATTCTCCAACGGGGTTATATTTAAGATTGAACTTGTCAAATCGGTGAAAAGAATCAACGTGAGCCTATTATCGAGTCAGCTTAGAAATGTCCCTAGCATGTTTGATAACAGGATAACATACGTGCATATCAAGTGTATCAATACTCAAGTCATATGCCGTGAGATTAATACTGGCAAACACCTCGGCAAGCGTCAAGTGCTTCCCATCACGAAACAAGACAACTTCATCAGGGTTCTTCTTCATCCTGCTCTTGATGAAGCGCAGCAAGTGCTTCTGGTTCATAGACGCCGAGTGGTGCACGTGAGTGTCTACTTTTCGAACATTGTAAAAGTCTCTGTGAGGCACCTTTTTGCTGTCGGCAGTTTCCTGATACTCATTAAGAAGTGCGTACAGGTTAAATTTGCCTTCGAGGTACTGCAGGCGGCGGAAGGCGAAGCTCTTGCTTGGTCCGTCTGACGAGGCGGTAAGGATTCTCTCGAGATCCATGTAAAACTGCCTAATGGTTGGGATTTGGAAAGCAGGTGTTTGAGAATCGGCACCCTCAAAGACTTCATAAACGCCAGCATCGCTCAGCTTGAATGTCATGCTGTCCTCCTTTGAAGGCAATGGCATGACATGCTCCATGTCGAAGGAATCTCCGGCCTTGTCTCCAGGGGGGTAAATCTGCCAGTCGGTGGCATCTCTTGGATCATCGCCATATCGCTGAAGGGAAATGGCCATGTATTTCTTTCTCAGCGCGATAATGTCTTGGATGCTCTTGGAAATGGAGCTCAACTCTGCCGTCACCTGCGGCTGAGGGTCGAGGAAGTTGATGTTGGAGATTCCTCTGGTAGCTTCAGCTGCAAGTCTAGCGTTGTCTAATCCAGGTACAGACGCTTTGCCAAAAGACTCAGACAGCGCGGAATCGCCCTCATACTCAAGGCCGCCGCTTGATGCCAGAGCTGCGACAGGGTCATTAAAAGAGGATGACTGCGCCTGTTCCGTACTGTCTAGCTGGCTTCGCTGGTAGAACAGCTTAGCATCAGTTTGGGACATTTGCCGCTCAACGACGGAGTCGTAGAACGTGGTGCGGTGAGGAATATCTCTTGGAAGCACGCCATCTTCAGGAGTCTCGGGCGGCTGAGGGGTATTTTCTCTGTCACTCTCTTCTCTGTGATGAGAACACATTTTGGAGGGGGGAATGGCCCGAACACCACAGTCTTTTATTCTACGACTGAAAAGGTGATGGGTACCGATTTTTTTTTTCTCTAAAGAATTGGTGTTAATTAATGTATATTTGGTGCAATTACAACTATAGAACACGAATTGCAGTATTTAGGCATCTGAGAACATTGTAGGTATATTTTCAACGCGTGACAATAACTAAAAACAGCTTTGGATAAAGTGCAGAAACTCAATAAATTTTGAAAACTAAAAATAAAATAAAAAAAAACGCTCAACGTACCAGAGCAGACGGCGTATAGATCAAGGGAGAAAACAAATAGATGTATTATAGGTTCAGGGTAAATGAAAAATAACAACGGCGGTAGCAGTAGCAGCAGATGGAGTCGCCAATTTGCGAAACCTTTTTTAAGTTTTGGAAATTCTTCAAAGACCAGAGGCATCTCTCAGCTCTTTATACTCCGGACAGCCCTACTAAAAAATGAGTCAAAAGCATAAAAGCTAATGACACATAAAAGCCGCTCCGGGATCCGCTTCGGCCGGCCGCCACCGAAGCCGCAGGTGAGCCACGGAGGGTGCCTATAAGCGGGGATATGCATCAATCCGAGACATGTCGTATCAATCGTATATGCTGGATGATGAATCTCACGTTGCGGTGGTGAGTTGACGTGAGTTGGGCAGGATTGAGCATTGAATTGAACAAAACATTACATTTCAATGTCAATGGCATCAACTTGCGCTCACCATGTCCAGCACTAAAGTAGCAACCGTAACAATAGAGTCATCCCAGCCCTCTTCAGCTCCCATCGAGCTAGAGACTGTCGTCGATGAAGCTCAGCCCGGGCCGTCTTCCAATGCCACAGATCCAGAGACTGGAGGAGAGACGGCCGAGCCTCAGCCCCCTCTGCCAATCTTCAAGATTCTAGTCTCTGGATACTCATTCTTCTGTGCCGGCTTGGATTCAGCAACTCTCGGCCCGCTAGTGCCGCATATTCTCGACTCGTTTTCCATTGGCACAGGCCACATCGCCATCATGTAATTGAATCAGCCATCCATCTTCACCTCAATCAGATTTGATATATAAACCCTCATCTAACCAAATTCATTAGCTATGCCGCCATCTTCGCAGGCTGGCTCCTCGCCGCGCTCACAAATCCCTTCCTCGCAGCCCACCTCCACCTCGGCAAGCTCCTCTTCATCGGCGCAATCTTCCAAGTCTTTGCGCAATGTTTGCGTCCATGGGCCCCCTACTCTCTTTTCTTCGCAACCTTCTTCTTCCAGGCCCTTGGGATGGCCTTCCAGGACACGCACTCCAACACATATGTCAACGCTATCCGGGATTCGCATCGCTGGCTGAGCTTCATCCATGCCATGTATGCGCTTGGGGGCCTCGTCGGACCGCTTATCTCAACAGCTATTGCTTCCGCTGAGGAGGCTCACGAAGGTGGTTGGAGAATGGTGTATTATGTTACGATTGGGACTTCTGCTTTGAATTTAATCGCAGTTGCTCTGGCTTTTAGGGACACGCTCTTCCTGACGAAGTCCCAGTCCGCAGAGGCACAACGTGAGACGAGGCGAAACAAGGAAGCGTTGGAAGAAGTAGGACAACTGCTTAAACTAAAGAATGTCTGGCTTATGAGCGCCTTTTACTTTTTCCAGTCGGGTGCCTGGTCCACGTCTGGAGGTATGTTTTCTGCCTTCAACCCAGTTCATCGACTTTGTTCCCATCTTCCCATCTTCCCATCTTGCCACTCCTCCATCCACACCAAACCCGCCCTCACAAAACCCAAACCCCCTAACATATAACAAAACAGGCTGGGTCGTCGAATACCTCACCCAACACCGCCACGGCCAACTCTCCAAAGTCGGCTACGTCCCCACCGGCTTCTGGTGCGGCGTCGTCCTCGGCCGCACCCTCCTCGCAGAGCCCACGTTCCGCTTCGGCGAGCAGCGCATGATCCTGCTCTACAGCTTCGCCACCCTCGTCCTCCAGCTGCTCTTCTGGCTGCTTCCCAACCTCATCGCCAGCGCCACCGCGTACGCCCTCATGGGCTTCTTCTTCGGGCCCTACTTTGCTACGGGTATGAGGGTGTCGGCCAAGATTATCCCTCGAAAGGTTCAATCTACAGGGCTGGGTGAGTCTTTTTTCTAATTCTTCTCTTCCAAGTGAATAAGATTCATGTACAGTGCTCACAACTGACACAAATTAGGCCTCATCTTTGTACTGGCACAAGCTGGTGCCGCCATCTTCCCCTCGTTCACTGGCCTCATCGCAACCAGTGCCGGTGTTCAGGTTTTGCAGCCCATTGTTACAGCCTTGATTGTCGGAGGAGGCGTCTGTTGGTGGCTTCTTCCAAACGTCACCTTGAAGGAATGATTATACTCTGAGCAGGGAGATGTTTGGTGTATTATTTGTTGGATGTTTATTATACTTCGGGTGCAGGCGTGTATATCAATTTCTCAGATGAGATATTCTAGTTCTGTACAGACAGGCAGACAGCACGTCACAACTTATGCGATAATATATATCTTCATCACGGTATATTAGCAATGGTAAACTGGTATCACATGCTCAAAGTCCGGCCATAGTTTCTTTTCCCCTTCTCTTTTTATTTCATTTATTTCCATTGCTATGATGTATCCATTCAAAGAGGAGTGAGTACACCTACGTTGAATATCCATTGGTCTTGACCCAGTCTGCCACGTCCTGTCGGTCTCTCTCCAACCAGGAAATCTTGGACCGGATAGAGTCCTTGCTCTGTGCGAGCGACTGGTCGTAGCCGTTGTTGTTCTTGTCGCTGAAGAACTTCTCGACGCGGGCCAGCTGCTCTGACGTGGTGAAGCCAGATGTCAGCAGCGACACCATTGAGCCGAGCATGGGCAGGGTAGGTGGGTGTCGCTTGTAGAGCTCATCCCAGTTCTCCGTCAACCAAGTAAACAGGGCCTCGATACCCTCAGGGTGAGTGCGCAGTCCGGAAGCAGGCATGTAAATGTCCTGGTCCTTGACCTCACCGTTCAACAACAGGGCCAGGGTCCTCTTGATAAGTTCGGGTTCCTTGGCTCGGCCCAGAGATCGGAGACAGGTGTTGCGCTCATCGCTGTTGGTCGAAGAATGGTACAGATTCATGATCTGGTCATACTACGCGCGTACAATGTTAGCACAGCTCCATATCTATGCGTATCTCGTTGCCACTGGGAAAGGATGGGATAAAAAAAACTTACTTCTTCCTTGCCACCAAACTTGAGGGCAATTGCAAACACACTCTTGCGAATGTTGGGGTGAATAGCCGACTTATCACCAGCCATGAACTTGGTGAACATTTCCTTCGAAGAGGAAATGATCTTCTCGTCACCGCTCAAGCCAGCGCTGCCAAAGAGCGTGGCCTTGAACTGCTGCTCAACATGACCATCCGAATCGGAAAACTCCCATCCAAGTTGATGGGCCTTTGCGCTGACGAGCTCTCTCAAGAAGGCACGGACACCATCTCGAACAGCCTGGTCCTCAAATAGCCAGGCGGCTTGAATAGAACCAATCCGAGAGATGATTTCGTTCCACACGACAAACTCCGTCTCTGCGTCAAATCCCTTGAGGAGGTTAAGGACGCCAGATGTCTTTCCGTAACCGGAGCTGGCAAGCGCGGCAGCATCTGCAATCATGCCGGTTCTATCTTCGGTGGACAGAAGACCTTCCTTTGCGGCCTGGCCCAGCTTCTCCAGGCGGTTAGGGGTGTAAAGGGTTCGGTAGATTCCAGTGTGGTTAGCATTGAGCTTGAAGAAGTCGGTGCTGGGAAGCTTGAATTCTTGCTCTCGCTCTTTCAAGGCCACCGTCTCATCAATTCCCTCTCTAGTCTTGAGTCCCAAGAATACGGGGTACAGGGTCTTGTCTTCCTCGGGCTTCACGTCGCCAGTGCGGAGGAAGCGGTTCTGCTTAACATGGATAGCATTCTCGCCTTCCTTCTCGGTGACGGTGAGAACCGGGTATCCCACGCTCTTGGTCCACGCAGTCATGACCTCGTGTACGGGCTTACCGCTGACCTCGGCCAACGAGTCCCAAAGGTCGCTGGTCTGGGTGTTTCCATAGGCGTATTTGTTCAAGTACTTGCGGACACCTTCCAAGAAGGTATCCTCTCCAAGGTATGTGGAGATCATGCGGAGCACACAGGATCCCTTTGAGTAGGAAATGGCATCAAAGATTTGGTTGATCTCGTCAGCACGCTTGACGGGCACCTCAATCGGGTGGCTGCTTCGGAGGGCGTCGAGCGACAAGGCAGATTGCAAGTCATCGGTGACGTATGTTTGCCAAACGCGCCACTCTGGGTAAAAGATGTTGCAGGAATACCACGAAGCCCAGGTGGCGAATCCCTCGTTGAGCCAGAGACCCTCCCACCAGTCCATAGTGACCAAGTTGCCGAACCACTGGTGGGCCAGCTCATGCTGAACAACCTCGGCCACACGCTGCTTGGTGGCGGCGCCGCTGGCCTTTTCGTCCAGCATCAAATCGACAACTCGATAAGTGACCAGACCCCAGTTCTCCATGGCTCCCTGGGCGAAGTCGGGAATAGCGACTTGATCCATCTTGGGCAGGGGGAAGTCGACACCAAAGGCCTTTTCGTAGAATGCGAGAGTCTTGGCAGCGAGGTCGACAGAGAAGCGTCCGTGCTCGATATCCTGGCCAGGAGGAGCATACACTCGCACGGGGACTCGGAAGTCTCGCGACTCAATGTAGTTGAGCTCGCCGACGACAAAGGCAAGGAGATAGGTGGACATGAGAGGTGAGGGGTTGAAATGGACAGCCTTTCTGGTTCCACCGGTAATCTTGGACTGAACTTCAGTTTCAGAGGCAACATCCATGTTGCTCAAGCACGTCAAGTTCTTGTCAGCAATGAGCGTGACGGTAAACTTGGCCTTGAGAGCTGGCTCGTCAAAGCAGGGAAATGCTCTGCGGGCATCGGTGGCCTCAAACTGGGTGCTCGCCAGGATGCCCTCTGTGCCGTCCGGCCTCTTGTATGTCGAGCGGTAGAAACCCGCCATCTTATCGTTGAGCTGTCCGGTGAAGTCGATCTCCAGCTGCACCTTGGTATCCTTTTCGAGAGTGTGGGAGCCACCAAGGTCGAACTTGGTCACTTGGGTAGCTTCATCGTAGGTGATGGCAGGCGTGGCACTGTTGAGACGGCAGCCATAACTGTTAGCACATTCAATTGTCCTGGCGGCAAATGAAGGAAGCTGCGCAATGGCAGAATGACAAGCTTCTCACCTAACAGCCTGGCCACCAGAGGAGAGCTTTGCGCTGTGGATGTCCAGCTCCAGAGTGTGGAGGGAGATGGAGTTTGAGGTCTCGGCAACATCGAGGTCGATGACGACAGAGCCGCTGTACGTCAGCTTCTCAAAGTCGGGCTCGACAGTCAGGTGGTAATGGCGAGGCACCACGTTGGCAGGCAGCAGCTCACGACCCTGAACAGCGGCCGAGGCCGAGCCCTCGAGACCAGCTCTGGATCGACACATGGCGGAGCAGAAGCGAGCAGAGGAACGAGTCGGGGCAGCAGGAGGAGGAGGGCGTCGAGCAAGACGAAGGCGCGGGAACGACGACGATGGCGAGAGAGGAGAAGATGCTGATGCTGACGACGGAGCAGGGTAAGGAGAAGAAGAAGACAGGGAGGAGAAGGAAGACGAGCTGTAGAAGGGAAGTGAAAGTGAAGCAGAAGAAGAAGGAGGAGGAGAAGAGAGTGGCCTCTTGCAAAGAGAAGGCGGTGACGGTGTATAAGAAGGAGAAGCAGAAGCACGGCAGGCGACACACCAGCCCGAGGAGCTCCTGGTCCTGGACCTGGAGAGCCCCTCCAGCTTAAATGGCGGGGTCGGCCTGAGTGCCAGTGCCAGTGAGAGTGAGTGGTGGGGGGACCTTTTGGCGGCCCGGAGAGGCTGCAGCCACCCCATGCTGTGCTGTCAGGCTGAGGGCTATAGTGGAGGGTTCCAGTTCCAGCAGTTGCGGCGCGAACACAGCACTGGGCGGCGAATTGACGCTATTCAGTGTGCTCAACAGTGGTCTTTTATTGACACCCTGATATTGAAGCTCCGAGCTCAACAGCAGCGACGTCACGTTTGCAGACGCGGTTGCGCACGGCTATGCATGCGAACAGCAGCTCACGCATGGCATCCATTCATGGCCCGAAAACTTCAGTCCGCCGCCGAGGTTTACCCACTTGCCCACGTCGCAAAAGATCCAATGGACCGGTGGGGCAGCCCGGCAAACAGGCCACTTTCGCCGTGTCAGGGGACGGGACTTTTGCCCTTGCTCCTAGAGCAATACGCAAAGGGGAAAGGTGCAACATGAGGCTGACAGCCTTTATTTCAACTATGAGTACAGTACACAGGTTACATAAGGTGTTATGTGGATATACTCGTACAGTATAGGAGTATAGGAATGTATTTGGTGTTTGGATGACAGTTGATGTATCCAAGGTGATTAAGGCAGTGTTAGGTACATAAAAGCATCCATTCCTCCCAGACCCAACCAAAGCCCATTTTTACAAAAGAAATGCATATATCCAGACCTTGATCAGTATTTCAATCTCAATCTCAAGATGACGCCCAAATAATGCAAAAAATTAGTTCAAAAATGTGGTGAAAACATTGCAGCAACACCACTAGAGCTCCCTCCCAACGCTAACAATTTATGCCGCCAAACAAGAAACCAACCCACAATGTGCGCTCTGTCGGTGTGTACCTATTATAAATCGAAATATTAAGAATCAAATGGGAGGCTCCGTGTTAGGAGATTCAAAGTTGTTGAGAGGCGTGGTATAAGCAGACTCAGTGCAATAAGATTCCGGAGTCCCATACAGCGTGGAACCCGTATGGTCACTACCGTCCCCGCCTGTGCCAAGCAAAACTGATGCAGCAGGTGTTGCAACAGTATAATCCCCCAGAGCACAATGACTCTCTGGAGAAGCATTCCCCTCCGGAGATGTGTAATATGCAGGAGCGGTACGAGAGGGAGGCGTATCATATGCTACCCGAGGATTCTGGTAGCTCTCGGATCTTGCATGGCTTCCCGGGGAGGTATATGAGGCGAGAGTAGCATAAGTCGAGGGCGCATCAAATGGCACAGCAGCTTCAATCGCCGCAGAAGAGCCATGAGAGTCCAGTGGGCTATACAGCTTAGCATCATTAAATCCCGTCCAAGGAGGGTGTTGTGTAGGAGTCTGGTAAGTTGTAATATCCGTAAGAGTGGCAGGAATAGGTGTAGAGGATATTCCAGTATTTGGCTCGGGATTGAGGGTAGATGTAGCTGTAATATACTCGGAAGATGCGGACGGGCCATGTGTCGAAAGGCACGCGGGATTAACAAAAACTGGCGCCGCTGTCCTATAATAGGTCGCAGATGAGACGGTAGTATAGACTGCAACATTGTTTAAAGATGTATCAACAGTGTTGGCCGGCAGCGCATAAATGGCATGGTCAGTCGGTCCAGGCGCAACGTAATAAGATGTCGTCGCCACATAATTCGACGATCCTGATATAACATGGCCTGAAGACGGAGTTACAACAAAATCCGGAGATACAGCGGGAGCATAATCTGGCGGTGCAATAGGAATTTGCCCAGGTGGTATAAATCCAACATGAGTGGGTGTAGCTGCAGGCAAATACTGGGTTGTAATCCCATCATCATACCTGGGAGGCGTAGATAAAGAGTAGTGTAACGATGCAGAAGAAATGCAGTCCGTGGATGCAGCTCCGGTATTGGTGGGTATTATAGGCATCGTGGGCCCCGCATAGTCGAATGAAGCGGCTATAACTGAGAGGTTGTCTTGTGAAGAGGTAATCATCTGGTGTTCAGATGGTATATGTGGCTCCGCCCATCCAGCATATCCTCCAGGCACCATAGCCGCATCGCTACTGTAATTCGAAACCACAAGTGAGGTATCAAGAGCGGATTGCGGTTGAATCTCATAACTAGATGTCTGATCCGGAATCTCGGCAGCCGAGAATAATCCTGGGCCTAAATAATCGTCAGGATCCATATACTGAACACTCATCAGTGCACCGCCACCAGAGGTTCGATCTGGTGCATCTGATAAAACCGGCTGCGCGTCGTCGTGATTGAGGCCACTATCAATCCCCAGTGAAGCCAAGTATTCCTTTGGTGTCTTGCGAAATAAGTGTCTAGCAATTCTCTGAACCATTCTAAATCCTAGTTTGGCAGAGTCTGAAAGGAAGTAGAGCTTCCTCTGGAGCACCAGAGCAGTCTTAATAGTGCGGTAAACATCGTCCCGGCGAGGAAGTGTATTAGTTTTATCATTGAGCACCATGTTGCTCAGCACGGTTGCGGCATCAACAAGAGAAAAGATGATGAAGTGGAATCGCCCGTCCCGAAAGGTGAGAAATTTAAGCCAGTTATCCAGGACTTGCACTAAGTGCAACGTCAAATCAACAGCAATCCTTCGGAGCTCTAGCTCCTCCTCGGAAGACTTGTCGTTGTAAGGCAGCGCCATATGTGGGCGGAATGGGTTAAGGACCATCATATATCCCATGGTGTAATTGTAGTGGCGGTGATACTCGATCCAAGCCTGCCTCTTGTCGTTTGACGTGTCCGGGTCGACCAACGCAAATATGGGAGGGAAATTCAGCATCCATTCGTCAATCATGTCTTTGTATTCCATGATCTCACTGCGCGTTTGGACTTGAGATGGGGATGGGAAGCGCCCAGCCAATCTGTGGATCAGATCCGATTGCATGTTCATGTGCATCAGGGGAGAAAACTCCCCGTCCCGTTCCAACGTCAGCGACGGGCGTTTCCCACTGCACGCGCTGTGATCGATCATCGTTTTTCGGCAAAGTCCGGAAGCTATTTGCCTGGAAAGACATCAGCCATAAGTCTCGCTTACAGGCGATATGAGGGTAAAGCGAGACAAGGCTCCTAAAATGTCAATGGGTATGAGGGGGCACTCACCAGTCCCACGAATCTATTACACACCAAGCTCTCCGCCGTATTTCGAGCTCAAAGTTCGGCACACCACTTACATCTTGCTCTGTATCGAATCCTGTCACAAGTCAAAAGAAGAAACAAGGTTAGCAAAAATTAACGCAATGACTAAATTACGTGATAAGACGGCATACCGAGTACTTGGGCTTCGCGAACAGCTGTATAGAAAACATGACAAGCCTCAGCAAACATGGCCTCGGCCTTGTACCAATATGTTGAATGCAACATCCACAAGACATTGTTCTTGTGGTGACGATCAGCAGGCATGGAGCTATAGAGATATCGCGCTGAATAATGGAAAGACTCGGTAAGTTCCTGGCAGCTGGCACCGAGCATTTTCTCAAGTTTCTTCTGTATATCGATGGGCAAATGCTGGCAGGCGCACGCGCATATCATCAATAGCAAGCAAGTCCAGGGAACTGGTAACGGCTTATTGGCGTCCTTTTTTTTCCACCAACGGTTGTACTCGCGGCCAAAGTCGGTTCTGTGAATCATGCCATAGTGCGGGTTTACGTTTTGGAAAAAGCTCAGGGCGAGTGCATCTATGAATGGGCAATGACAATTTCTAGTTAGCCGAGGCAAAGAGCCAAGGTCGGCAACTCAAGGAGCAGACATACCTATGTGGCCTCGGTTTTCTGGAATAAGGTCGAGTGCATGACGGAGTTCGGGGGATTCGGCAGCCGATATGTAGTACTGATGGTTGCGTGGAGGGTCGTGTTCTTCCATCTAGAAACGAGAATTTACGTGTAAGTATGCCATTTTTCTTCATCAGCAAATCCGGTAGTTCAAGGAGCGGCGATACCTCTGCATCCAAGGAAGGCAGCGTAAGGTCGTCGTCACCAGACAGCCCAGGTAAAAGACGATCTGAGCTCTCTGAGCCCACAGCGGCACTATTCTGTCCAAGGGAATCAACGTTGCCACTGGCAATGTTATTGTTGGAGCTATCGTTGCAACTAGGGTGGTTTTCGCAGTCGGAGTCGTCACTGCTATCACGACGTCGCTTTCTGCTTGGTCCCTTGCCTTTTGCCCCAACCCCGACGGCCGTGCTACTGGAAGCTGCAGCATTCTCCTGGGATCGTTGACTTGCTATTTTCGACGGCTTTTCTATGTATTTGCAAAGCCGTTCGGCTCCCCGGCTTTGGCAATGTATACAAGGGTATATCCGATTGCACTGGGTTGCAAAAAGATCAGCATCTCCAGAACTGCCCGGTGGGCCAATGCGGCGTCTTGATTAGCGGCGTACTTTTTGCTTCCTCCTTTGGCATTCGGAGCACGCATGCTTGAACCGCTCGAGGGTGCTGGACTGATTTGTAGTCGCAGCTGTTCCTCCAGGGTTCGATGAGGCTCCCCTTCCTGGCTGTCCCATGTGCATTGGTGATGTAACAGGATGATGAAGATGGTGAAGAAGAAGAAAGGGAGCCGATATGCGAGGTTAAAGATGCAAAACTAAAGTCGAAAATCAGAGGAGAATGAGAGAGAGAGAAGAGAGGGGAACGAGTGCCAGAATTGACGATAACGACAACTTTTTGTTGCTTCCAGCTGCCAAGGCGACGATCCAACGGTGCAGAAGGCCGAGCTGCTGCCATCTCAAAACGGCAGAGAGAGACAACCGCCTTTGTGGGGCTGAGAGCTTGACCTTGCCCAAGCTTTCCAAAAGGGAATCGCGCCATCACGTGAATCATTAGCGGCGATTTCCCAGTGGATCTGAGACCTTTTGATTGGCTATGAGGAGCCCCAGTTGGCCTAGTGGCCGTTAGGTGCCCCCAGGCGGTGGATCTTGGATTCGCAGATGGATTTTAGCGCATGTGCGCAGGGGGGGAGCCGCACTGTATACAGTACATGTACTCCGTACTCGCACGAGATCCAGGAACCGGGGATGCAATGCCAGAACAATAAGGGTGAGGGCATCTCACACTGCGGCCCCCGTACAAGTATTTGGTCTCCATCGCTCGAAATGACGAGGATTGTCTCGAGTCATGGACTGAGATGCGCCGAGGCATCTGCTGTAGGTCACGTACTCGTACCTCGAGAAACCCTCTGACGCTAGAATCCCTAGGCACTCAACCTTACTTCAATAGAAAGAACTCCATCTCGCAGCGTCTCCAGATACAGTACTAGACCTACTAGTAGTAGTCTGCAGAGCTATTGAGGCGTGTCTCTCACACAAGGTACGAGGCACATGCCAATAGACGAGACAGGGGATCGACTGTCAGCGCTCCAAGGCGTCCAGAAGGCGTCCAAGACACCAGACCTTGGCAAGCCCATCTGTCTCACTCGATTCCGTCCACACAAGCAACAACGCCAGATCCCAACCCTTGCCAAGTATACAGTAGAAATGACACCCCTGCTCTCAGCCGCAGCCACTCCGGCACCATCGGTTTGTTTGTTTCTTTGCATTGTTGGCCATGCCCACGCTAAATCCCTTACCCGGGCGGGAGGGTCACAACGGTTAGATTGAGATTGGCGATGCTTGCCGCTGCGGTATCGTGAACCTCGGCATCCCATAGTACGGCACTTGCGCGTCTGTGTACTAGTTACATAGGAGGAACTGGTTTAGGTGCCCATCTACTACAAGAGCTTTAATCTGTGTTTCCGGTTCGTACGCGTACAGCTACTAATCGTACCTACATGTGCGTACCTTACGATGTACCTCTATATCAACATCATGTACCCCGGTTTTTTGACAACGGCTGGCCAGGGATCAATCAGGCTGGGTACATGTACCTACCCGAATTCTCCTGATTCCAAGGCATCCCAACACGGGTCATACGACATATTAACCGCTTCATTTTAATCTGCGCTGCGGTGCTGGTGGCACTGACCACTCGGCAGTTGTGGCTGTCACTCTTGCGGAGGCCGGGGGGGTTGTGTGAAGCTGGTGAAAACAACGTCAACTTTTTGAAACAGGAGCACCAAATCACGAGGAACTTGACTTGGCCAATGGTGAAGCTCTCGTCGACGCTTTCCTTTTTTTCCCAGCCTCACTTTAGAGCAGCATCCCTGTCTGGACTGCAGTAGTCTGTTTGCAGGGTTTCACATTGAGACCGGACAGCCTTTCAACATCATGCCATCGGCTGTCAAAGAGAAAGAAAACCTGGATCCGAAATGATGGGCAGTCGCCGATTCGTCAACTAATCAAAGTATGTCTCATTACATATTACAACTTGTAATATATTATCTCAGCGCTTCCATGGTTGACCGCCCCATTCCGCATTTGCAAATGGCTGCATCCTGCGTGCATATTCGCATCTCGCATACGCATGGATCCATTACTCCGAAAATAGCCAGCCCGGGTCTATCACTGAGCCTGGAGCCGTCATGGCCTCTAGTTCGGGGGCCAAAAGCACATCCCTAAGCGTCACGTCGAAGCCATCACTAGCAGACATGGGCGGCCACTCTAGTGTTGCATCCGGTCGCACATCATCCCGCTCCTGGACTTGTTCTTGTCCCTGACCCTGGACTTGTTCCTCAGATGGCGCCTGGATATTGCCCAGGTCGATAATCAAGGTTACTTCCAGGTCATTGATCATCGGGCGTGGCACTTTGGTTGCTCCCTGTTGCTTTTCTTGGCCCATAGGTTCCGGCTGCGACCCCTGGTGCTGTTTCTTGTGGTTTTTCACATCTCCGAGAGAGAGCAAGACATTGGCTAGCGCGTTGAGTGCCATTTGGGGGATGGCGAAACCTTCTGTCCCAGTTGCCTGCTTGAAGAACTCTTCAGTCTGCCTGGCGTAGAACATGAGTGCCAACACCTCCTCGTTCACAAACTCTGACAGACACCCCCGCTGATTGTATACTGACTTCCATACTGTGATAATCTCTTGCAGTGCATAAAGAGCCCGGATACTTGTGACAGTGGGACAGCGACGATACGTTGCAATGTCAAAGAGTACCAGGGTATCCAGAGCTGAATGGCTAGACTGTATGAGAGACATAATAGCTCGGATGTAGGCCATATCCCTAGCAGCTGCCAAGACCGGTGGCTGCTTCTCTGTGTGTGGTGCTGACCGTGTTGGATTGCATGTGACGGCCAGCTCGTACAGCTTGATGCGACAGTAGAAGAAATGCATCCGCAGTGGGCCTATCATGTGTGTCGTCGTTAGCTAGAAGAAGCAAGCCGCTCCAGGCAGTGAAGCCCCTTACCGTTCAGCACGGGTTGAGCAGCATCTCTCCATCCGCCAAAGTGGCTTTCTAGTGACGATACAGTATGCTGATCGACAGGACTTGCAGCCTCAGCCCCAGGCGGCGTCAATGATGCCTTGATTCTCAATGTTTCAACCCCTTCTGCTATCATTTGCAGCCGCACCCATGCAACCAATCGCTTGTCATTGTCATTCACACTGTTCCTGTCAAAGGCGTCCAAACACTTCCGCATGCTTTCAGTCCAAATTATGGACATGGGTCGACGAAGGCTGACGGCGGCGCTATGTTCGAGTCAGCAATCCTCCCAAGTCGGCCCGTCGAAGCGAGCAAACAAAGCAAAGGAAAGGAGAAAGATGCAATAATTCGCTTACATTGACATGGTCAGGTAGGCAGCGAATGACGTTCGCCATTCAGCGGCGGTATGCTCCACGGGCAAAATCTCCTCCCTCCACGGCCAGAGGCCCAGCTCACGCACCATTAGGCCAGCAACCTGGATCCATGTGTAAAAATTCAACTGTCTCATATCGTCGGGTGTATCGTACCACTCGGCCATCACCAGGATGGCCTGGACCAGCTCAACAGACTTGTTCCCGCGGACCATGACTTGTTCTGATAGGTCGCCTCGTAATTTGAAATGAAGCTTTCGAAACAGGCCTGGATCGGATGCCCTGCATGCAGCAGTGATAGCGGCGAGAAGTAACGTAGGCTGGTGCCTTCTTAGCCAGCCAAAGGTTTCTTGACTGGAAAAAGCCACGATTGGATGCTGAGGAAGAACATTGTTGACGAAGTCGTCGAATAGAGCTATGGCGGTGCCTATTGACAGGAATCCCGAGGCAAGCAGCGTCTCCAACGGCGACTGCAAGTGGTAATTTTCCACCAGTTTTCCTTCTTGTTCTTGAGGCAACCACTTTCTGTCTTCAACTAGTGCTGCCGCCTCGCTAGCATAGGCACCATTGACAGGTTGAGGTGGCAGCGGCTGCGACTGCGCAATTCTGCTGGATCTGGTCTGTGCTATACCATTGTCGTACTGTCTCAATCTTTGTGAATCTATTGCGGCCTGTAATTCCGCCAAACGCTGCTCTAGAACTGTGACGCGAGTGTCGGTGCGTTTCCGCCTTTGCCTGGGCGCGACTGTCTTGAAAACGCATTCGTTATTGGTTTTCAAGCAGCGCTTACACTTGTTATGCTCGGCAAACGTATCCAACGAGCAACGAAGCTTGGATGTACGGCATGAAAGGCAAGCAGTCTTTTGCATCTTGAAATGATGAGTATTCGTGTTTCCCAAGGAAAATTTAGAATCCGTGTATCAACTCTCGGGGTGTTAAAAGACAGGTTGCCTCCGCCGCCGAAGTCTCTCAGGAACCGCCTGGCTGTACCACCAATCATCTCAAGCGTCCAAGATCCGCACACGACCCTGGATCCGAGCTGCCCCTATGCTGGTATATCGAACAGAGAGGTTTTCCCGGGGTATGAGTGTCCGGATGGTCCAGAGAAGCTAAATTTCGTGTGACTAACTGGGTTTGGCAAATGATCCATATCAGGGTCGCGTCGTGGTGTACGGGATTCTGCAGTCTATGGTGGACTCCAGCTCGGTGTCAATGCCACCGGGTTGTCCGTTGATCAAATCGGTTCCCGCAAAATCGCATCTCCTCCGAATAATAATCTTGATGGGGATGATGCTATGAGACAAATTGAGAGAAGCTTTCATGTTTTGTATACTCCTGTATATCCGATTGATGTCGGATATAGGCATCGAAGGCAGCGAAAAGTGAGCCCAGCATTATCGATATGGCGTCGACGCGGACATCTCGCTCTTCCGGCGAGAATTTCTTAACCAATAAGAGAAAGCCGCAATGGATCATTTCGGCGCTAAATTGCCTGACAGGAATCTTTCGGTATCCGCCTGTAAGCACCGTAAAACTTGGCCCCAGAATTTTAATCGAGAGCTCCCACATTCGTGAAACCCTATGGCCCAGCTTTTACTGGACGTTTTAATGGCAGCCTTTGTTTGTCTTCTGCAGATATCAGAATGAGCACGTCATCTTTGTTCACTACCTACCTATGATCCTTTGAATGTGGATAGACAACGTGGTCATAGATCAGCACAGTGATGTTTGTACCCCCACCCGCCTCTCCCCAACGGACAGATATTGAATGGATATCAGCTCTATATAGAACAGTAGATTTGGTAGTCATGGATCTCAGGTCTAGATACTTAGGCCCGTGCTAACAGTCGCGCTGACCGCTTAGTCCAAGTCATTTTCCCGCTTAGTAAGGTGTTGCGGTTGATCTTGCTCCATACTGATGAAATTTCGAAGCTTCAAGTCGCGGAATTATATTTCTTACCCTAGACCTTAAACATACACACCGGAAAAATGAGAATCAAGGGTTGCTTTGTAGTATAGCTAAGAATGACTTCTCATATTACAGATTAAGGGGTTTGATTCAATTTTTATGTTGTCGGGACCCATAACAGACGCCGACCTATTTGGGCTTGTCTGTCTATTACAAGCCGTCCAAAATGTCAACGTGCCATTACAAGACTGACTGAACTCACTTTGAGGATAACAGTGACAACATTTGACCACTATTGATACAAACAATGCGATTCTAAAAAATACCAATTTCGATGCATCTCCGTGATCAAGAGCTTCACACTCGCTCAGACCCAATAATTGCACGTGATAAGAGAGAAATCCACCTACTCCGCCCTTTGGTTGACATTTGACATTTTGGGCGAGCTTACGGGGTAGCATCCGCACATATACATCCCATTAGAGCCAGAGCGATATGTACAAGTATACTCGTGCCTGGATCTTGATCTTGTAAGTATTAGGTTGTATTCAATACTTTGCTCTTTTTGCTACTCATTGCGGTCCTTACCGGTCTCTTCAACATGGCGATTCGTGTGCGCAAGTCCACTGAGGACGATCTCCCTGCCATTGCTCGCATAGCTGCGGCAGCCTTTCACCCGGAAACGGATGCCATTGCAGCCCGGTTGTTCCCTGCTCGACTCGCTGGAGGGGGTGAAGCCTATTCATGGCGGTATGCCAAAAAGACAGCAAGCCTGAGTTCCACAGATGCCGTCATGGTTGTAGCCGTCGATGACTCCCTAAACGACCAAGTGGTGGGATTTGGCCTGTGGGATGTGTACCAGCACTCCAAGTCTGAAAAGGCGGCCAATCAACCCCAGTCTGCCGCTCAACAACTACCGCCACCCTCGTTTGACCAGGCGGCTTATGCAGAGCTGCGCGCTATTGTTTCAGCCGACCACCAGGAGATGTTCGGAGAAAGAGGCATCAAGGACGTCTGGCGTAAGTTTTCTGCCTCCCTGAAATTCTCCGTGCCATTATCCGAAATTGCCCAAACGGGTAGCTAACAGGAGCTTTCCCGGCTCACAAGATCTTGATTACCTCGGGGTGGACCCGCAGCAGCAGCGGAAGGGAATCGGGAAGATCCTCCTAGACTGGGGCATCAGCCGGGCTGCAAGTGAAGGAAAGGACTGCTACCTGCTGGCGACGCCTGCCGGGAAGACACTGTACGCGAAGACGGGCTTCGAGGAGGTGAGGACGGTGCCAATATTTGGTGTTTTGCACACCTCCATGATACTTAGACACGGCAAATGATGATCTGCACGAAGTACTGTACGAGCATGAGGAAATGACAAGTAGCTACCAGTACGAGTATTCCCATCCGACCTCTCACAAGACATTGTGCAAAGGCATACGGAATTATCCCCTGGTCAATTTCAAATTTAGTAGATCGCAGTCGGCACTGGGCGGCGCTAGGAAACATTGTTGAAATCTGTCGGCCGAAAGCTTGGGGCTGTCCTCGGCATATTCATACACCCATGTCCGAGTTGGCCGAGCCTCGCCTTTTCAACCTCAATATCCCTCCCCCTTACATCACTGTGTTTCAATCTCCCTTGCATTGCTCCATCCAAGCGCTGTATCCCTTGATGTAACTCCAACCCACCACCCGAGATTTGCTTTTTGCGATACCGCCGAGACATTCCCAAGCCATGGACCAACGACAGCATGAACCTTACCGCCGCCGGAGACCCGCGCTCTCATGTCTTGAATGTCGGAGACGCAAGCTCAAGTGCGACCGAAGTAACCCTTGCGGCCGCTGCGTCTCGACTGCGACACAGTGCAATTACAGGATCCATCAGCAGAAGCCTGGAGCTAGGCATCGGCAAACTCGCCGGATATCCAGCTCCTCAGTGCCAAGCCCGGCAGCTGCCCCTCCAGCCTCGCCGCCATCACAAGTCGACGCAGTCAGGCGTACTTGTAATGTGACTACGAGTAATAGGGAGGCATCAGACGATGGCGGCCGGGAAAATGAGACAGGTGGCGCCACGGCATGGACGCTTGGGCCAAATGACTTGTCAAACACACCAGGTGCAAATGAGATCCAAAATCCGAGTCGCTCCCGGTTCGTGGATCCCGAGCTCCATCATCTCAGGGAGCGGGTACAGAGGCTTGAGCGGTCCCTTGTACATGTTCCCGTACACGATTTATCCCAGGCTGGCAGAGATGTCCTCGCTGGTGAGTCGGGTATGCCGGATGCCCGTATCATCTTGAATAAAACCAGAATTATGAGATGGAGCCATTGGGTTGGCATAGCCAAAGAGGTACAGTCTATAGCTTGTATATGTGTTGTAAACTTTTGGGATACTCACATTTGTTATGCAGTTTGCCCCCATCATCTCCTGTTATGGTGCGATCTGTGGCTATGGAGATATGAACTCGTTACAGAGCGCTGAAACTAGAGCGCTGATTGTCGAGACCAGCGGCTTGCTCCAGAAATGCAAAAGCGTGGCTAGAAATCTCAAGATTGGGCGACCTAGTAGATGCCTTTCGTCGCTGAGCTTTGATCTGACGCCCCCTTCCCGTGAGGTAGCAGACAAGATGACAGCCTTGTATTTCCAGTCATTCGAGTCAACGCACCGGATTCTACATGAGCCGACATTTTGGAAAGTATACAATAGATTCTGGAGCAACCCCGAGAGTGCTTCATCCAAGCTACGTCTCCAGGTTCTTCTTGTCATTGCGATAGGGTCCAGTTTGGCTCCGCATGTGGAATCCGATGCCGGACTTCGCCATACGGTGCATCAATGGATATACGCAGCTGAAACCTGGCTCTCTGGACCGCTGGAAAAGGATCGCCTCGACATCTCCGGGCTGCAAATACATTGTTTGGTCATGCTGGCTCGGCAAATCTTTTCCATTGGAGGGGACCTCGTCTGGATATCGTCCGGTTCGCTCATCCACCGGGGGATGCAAATTGGTTTGCATCGGGACCCCAAGCATCTGCCTCCCATGTCTATATTGCAAGCGCAGCTGCGTAGAAGATTATGGGCTACGATATTAGAGCTTGTTGTTCAATCGTCGCTCGACTCAGCATTGCCGCCGAGGATCTCTTTCGAGGAATTTGATACAGAGCCACCAGCTAATAGTAATGACAATGAGATAAGAGAGTCGGCGACTGAACTGAAGCCTCACACCAAGGAGACCTTTACTAGTACTTCTATGCAGCTCATCCTCCTTGATTCGCTACCGATGCGGCTTCAGATTCTTAACCTCCTGAACGGCCTAAACTCCGAGCTGTCCTACCTAGACGTGCTTGACCTAAGCACAGATATCCTTCAAACTTGTCGTCAGTGGAATGCTTTCGCAAGAGAAAATAAAGCCTTTGGTGTAACCCCATTTCACCGAAATTTACTCGACTACCTTTTACGTCGTTTTCTAATTCCCCTTCATTGTCCCTTTGCTAACAAAGCGCGAATGAACCCGTTGTTTCATTATTCTCTCAAGGTTAGCATAGATACCGCCACGACCATAGTCTCTCCTGAGCCAGATGAAGGATTCTCTAATCTTATGGCGATTGGAGGAGGACTGTTCAGAGAGGGTATTCGATATGCGACGAGCATTATTAGTCTCGAGCTTCTCGCTCAGGCCGAAACTCAGTATCTCGATGGGACCCTGCACCGCAACTCGCATTACATGAACCCGCTTAAAAAAGTCATAGAAGAAATGAAGTCCCTGTCATTGGAGCGGATTCGTCAAGGCGAGACGAATGTCAAGAGCTACATGTTCTTATGCATGATCACGGCACAAGCGGAAGCCACGGAAGAAGGCATATCCAGTGAAGGGCGTATTGCCAAGAGTGCAAGGGATAGCATTTCGTTGTGCTTGGAGCTGCTGCAAAATCGTCTTGGTACTACTTCTTTATCAATGCCTACGACAGATATCGAATCAACAAGTATTGATGAAAGAGAGGACTACACCTATGGATTGGACTTTGACATGGACTTTTTCTTGGCGGATACAGGATTTACTTGAGTTGTTGATACCTCCGTAAGGAAGGACTCATCACAACTAACATAGTGTATTACAAATATGCTAATGCATGTTTCGACTGTAAGTTGTATAAGTATTCGACCCCTTGTACAAAAGTAATGGTCGCGTCATGCCTCTATGATCGTTACGCAGATATAACGCAGCGGTTATAATTACTATTTCGAGAGAGAAAATGTAACACATTTCATGCATGCTTTAGCCCACCCGCATGAGTGACGGAATCGTGAGAGATTTTATAAATGATATTTTTTAAAAGGGGCCATTAAAGAACTGTTATGCGATGCTCCAGTTGCGCGGTGATCGCCCCCCTCGGCCGAAACGGCAACGGCGGATATATCGCTCGGCAATGTTTTGCGGGTTCAATATACCGAGACAACAGTTAGATGTAGGCGAGCAACACATATATAATCCTTCCATGGTGCTCTCATCTGTTATTTAGCTCGAAAACTTTTGTTAGCAACATTCTCATCTCAGCCACGGTCTCATCCGTACGCCTCCTACTCTTCGCCGATTCAACAAGAGCGTCTAAACTAGACTCACACAACTTCGGCTTCAACATCAACTTACAAACACCAATGGCACAAATGAAAGTGTTAATCAGCGGTGCTGGCATCACTGGAAATGCCCTCGCTTACTGGCTCTCCAAGTTGGGCCACGATGTCACCGTTGTTGAACGCTTCCCTGAACTTCGAACCACTGGTCTCCAAGTTGATCTCCGAGGTCCTGGCGTCGAGGTTCTGAAGCTCATGGGCTTTGATCAAGCTTTCCGGGCCAAGTCGGTTCCAGAACAAGGATTTCTCATCGTCGATAGCGCGAACAGACGACGCGCCTATTTCGGAGTAAACAAGTCAGGCAAAGGGTTGCAGAGCTTCACCACCGAATATGAGATCATGAGGGGTGACTTGTGTCGTATCATGTACGATGTTATAAAGGACAAGGTCACTTTTCGCTTCGGGGTCTCGATTGATAGCTTCAAACAAAAGAACAACGAGGTCGAAGTTCACTTTACCGATGGTACAACGGATCATTTCGACTTCTTGGTTGGTGCTGACGGCATGGGCTCAAATACCCGCAAACTCATGTTGGGCCCCGGTGTTCAAGACGCATTGCGTCCAGTTAAGGGTGCCTACACGGCATACTTTACGATTCCTCGCCCCATTCAAAAGGGCGAAGAGTACAATTCTACATTTTACCTGGCAACTGGAAGGCGAGCTATCATGACGCGGAGACACAGCCCACAGGAGATCCAGGTATACCTCCCTTGCAACACGACCTCTGATCGAATGAAGCAGGCACACCGAGACGGAGTAGACGAGCAAAAGAAAGTGCTAGCAGAGATTTTTGACGATGCAGGATGGGAGGCAAAAGACATTCTGCGAGATATGTTTAACTCGGAGAACTTCTACTGTGAACGGCTCGGTCTCGTTAAACTCGACTCTTGGTTCAACGGCAATGTCGCGCTTGTTGGTGATGCTGCTTACTGTCCTTCGCCGCTCACCGGCATGGGAACAACTTCTGGTCTTGTAGGAGCTTACGTCTTGGCTGGAGAGATTGGTCGTCACTGTGGGAAACCAAAGGACGGAGCCAAGGCGCCTACTGATGGTCTTGATGTGGCGTTTAAGAGCTATGATGACAAGTTTAGGCCATTCATCGACCAGGTAACACACGGAGTGGGCGATGACACAATCTTTTGGAACCAGATGCCATCGTCGGCATTTGCTGTTGCGCTCGTCAACTTGATTCTTGGAATAGCGGCATTCCTAAGGTTGAATGTAGTCGGAAACTGGATTCTGAAGGAGAATGTGAAATGGACACTTCCTAACTATGATGAGCTGATGAGAAGTTGATGGACCGGCTACTTTTTAATGTGTTTAACAAAACTGGCAGCATAAAACATATGACGATGTCCCTTACAAGGGCAACGGTCCAGTATCTACGCTCCACCTATCATTTAGTATCTCTATATTTTCTATCTAATCTACTTTCTTATACAAATGAAACAACTGTATTTCTACCGACTTTATACACCTCAATACTACTTTCTTCTAAGTGGGTGCTATATTCTCGGCAGGATATGTATAAAAAAAATATTACAAGACAAGCTTCTCATTCGCCTTTGAACTTTTTGCCAAACAGAACCATCTGAAGCTGATCATAGATTGACAAAGCACCGGCTCCAGCAACACCACGAAGAATATTTGCCCCGGCACCATTAAAGAGAGCTCGTACTCCATTTTTCGCAATAATTTGTCTGGCAGCATCGAAGGAGCTCTTATACTTGACTGCTTCTCCCGAGGTCATCATCATACGTCGGCGGATCGTGTCTAGGGGGTAGGCAGCAATGCCCGCTGCTGTGGTGACAAAGTATCCCAGACAAAATGAGGCCAAAAAATTGTTCTCCAGAGCACCGATAAGAACAAGCGGCTTGAAAGAGTCGTACATGCCAAAGTAAAGACCACGATAAACAACAGCGCCAAGGACGGACGGGAAGAAGCCGCGGTAGAGACCGACTATGCCATCTGATGCCAATGTTTTTCGGTATACGTCGATAAATCCATTGAACTGGCGTTGTCCTCCTTTCTTCGCGTCATTCGCCAACCGAGTCCGTGTGTAATCAAGAGAATAGACAAAGAGCTGGCCAGTCGCTCCGGCAGCGCCTCCGGAAGCCAAATTTCCTACCATCCACATAGCGTACCCGTCACGATCTTTCTTATAGCCAAACATCTTCTTAAATTTGTCGCGAAAAGCAAAGTTTAGGGCCTGTGTGGGGAAATACCGAATCACATTTGCAGTGTTGCCGCGCCACAAGCTGGCAAAACCTTCATCAGCTATTGTACGCTTGAAGCATTCGCCTATGCCGTTGTATCTACGATCTAGGCGACCGACTTTGATCATTTCATCTTGGTTCTGGATAAGGAGCTTGACTCGCTCGATGGGAGCAGCAGCGGTCTTGGAGACGGCAGCAGAGACACCTCCCATGAGAAAGTCGGCCATGAAGGGCGGCATCCCCAGGATCTTCTCAGAGGGTTGAGCAGAAAGAGCCATTGGGAATATTGTAAATGAACTTGATAAGAGAGCGTAGAAATAAAATCTGAATGTGATTGACAGAGAGAATGAAATAGAGTCCAGTGGCAGCATAGAGGATAGATCGAATTCAGTATAAATACGTATGCTTTACAGAAATAATCGATACGTCACCGGTCCTCAAGTCATTTTATCCTATCCCCCGTGTATGTTCGGAAGAGGCAATCGAAGACCAGGTGTTGTCCGTATCGGCGCTCCGGACCCTTTTATACGCTCCGGACCCCGGACCTGCGGCAAAATGGATCGGACAGGTTCACGGATATCCGCTCATGTCCTCAAAAGGACGCAGGCACGGGCTACAACTAATCAGAATTCATGTCATAATATTAACATTTTGAGGGTTTATAATTTTATTCTTTGGTCAGTACTTGCGAGTGTGTGCGAAATACATTGATTCGCTACTATTTGTTGCTTGTCCATTCATTCCGTTGCTGGCTGAAAAACCGTCATGCTGCCCCTGCTCCATAGTGGGACTACCTTCAAACTTTCAATCTTCCACTCGGACCCCTGTTGAGCAACCGTTGCTTCATATCGACACTTGACTATCAGAGAGCTATCCTGGGAGTCGGAGTGAAAAGCCTGTCCTATCTTGATGTGTTGAGATTCTGAGTAGCAAGTGATACTAGCGGCAGTGTTTTGCTCATTCAACTTAACCAAGAAATTAGTCAAGGAGTGAGTGGTTTCCATAGTCGTGCCGACTGCACTCATGCAAGCGCTGGTAATCTCTTTACGTCCTTGAATCGGCTTGTAGTCCATCCCAAGGACTGAAAACGGGCTGAGGTCGATTGTAGCATCCTCAGCGAAACAAAATTCGAATAGGTTTTCGTCGGCACGATCTAGGGCGTCTGCGTATCGCAGCACGACGTCAATTGCCGCTTGTCTAGCGAGGATCTCTGTGATGCAACCCATACTGATTAATTGAAGCTTTCAACAATTGGGTGAACTCGAGAGAAGCAGACGGCATATTCGCGGCTATTTATGCGATACATTTTGCGGCCAGCAAGCGTAGTCTATATTACTCCGAGCGTGTTGGTATGCGGCGTCGTTCATCAAACTCGCGGCTGGTTCACATTTGGATCAAGTGTCCAGGTGATTGTTCAGGCAAACAAAGTTGTCTCCATCTCAAATATTATCCAAGAACAAAGCGACGTCTAGCAATGGAATCTTGCTCTCATAGCCATGCACAGCAATTTCTTCATTGCACATGGTGTCCCAATAAACGCAGGATGTTTCCTCTTTGGTATCAGCCCAACGCCTCGGTCCATCCCTGACGTCTAGATTGACTTCATCAAACAAGGGTATGAGTAGTATCAATGTGTTAGTGCTTTTGACGCCACCCCAGCGAAGGGAGTGAAGGGCGTGAGAATATCATATCCACCTGATACTATGGTCAAAGCTTCGGAGCTATCGTAGTCCACCGATCGTCGATCATGACCCATCATTATCTATTCTATTATATATTAACTCACCCTCACTCCTCATTACTTCCAACCCTCTTGCTAGAATCTCATCGGACATCAGCCACCGACCTCAGCCACGTCTTGATCAAGTTGAAAGACAAAAATGTCAACCATGGAGCCGAACGCCGAGCCAAGCCGAACGCCGAAGCCGAGAGCCGCGAATCCTCTGCTCACTCCTCACATCGTAGGCATTCGGCGTTCCGTATTCACATAACTCATGAGGCGATTCAACTGGAACACCGCGGTGGTGGACCCATATATCACTTTTCACAATGAACAGTGCCTCTCCCAATTTCGTTGTTCCCTCTGAAATCCCCCGGAGACGGAATGGGCGTCCACAGGCCTGCGAGCCGTGCCGCCGGCGCAAAGTCGCGTGTGACCACCGGCTTCCCATTTGCTCGCGCTGCATCCGCAAAAGTACTCCCCAAAGCTGCCGATACCTCATCCAGGGGCAGCTCGTAACACCGGCTTTGCCCTCAGGTGTCACTAGAAGCCAATCGGCTGAGCTGCTTAATGAACGGCAACCCAGAGAACCAACAGGGCCAAACCCGACTACATTAAGCCCGTCAACGTTGGAAGATCTCTCCCCTCCGGATGAAAATGTTGGCTATCTCGGGGCAACCAGCTTCCCAGAATTCTTTCGCGAGACTCAGAAGCACCTTGACTACGTAGTTGGCCCTGAGCCGGTGCGTGATGGTCTAGCGGGTAAGACTGAAAACAACATGACTTTGGCCAAGATGGGGCCAGACGCAGCGGCATTCGAGGCTGCCTTTGCGTTGCTCCGGCTGATTCCAACTAAAGAGGCAGCACAATTTCTTCTCAGGCGGAATGTGAACCCCAATGATGCCTGGTGCCGCCTTGCTTTGGATCGTCTGCACGCCACTCTGTGGTCGGCATTGGGCCACTTCCTCGAGGGTGAGAGGAGTAACGAAGCAATGTCACAGCTGGCAATGCTACTTTTCCAGAACAGTTCCAAACCCCTCAAGGAAGACTTTTCAGATCCAGACCAGTGGTTTGAGGCCTTCTCCGGTGCTAATTTTCGGTGGGAAGGTCTGGGCATCTTGTTCACGTTTTGGATGTTTGGGTCTGCCTCCCTCACAGAGAACGGCACCGTTGAGCAACGCAAGTGGCTCGGACACTACAATCGTAAAAATCTTATGCAAAAGTACAAGGATGGTGCCACAAGAAGCGTTTACCTTTGTCGTCTGACGAGCTGCAACAACACAATGATGGTGTACCTCTTGCACATGCATAGTCTTGCTGAGTCGCTCATCACGGGTGATACAGGTAGGTGTCTTTGGATCTCATATTCGTCTCAGAGGTGCTTAAGCTATCTCCTATCATTTGGTGCCTAACTGCTATAAACAGGTGCGGAATTTTGGCGTCATCATGCTGAAGCCGTCGCTTTGGCCACCTTTCTTGGCCTCCACACGGCTCAGCCGAACAACTCAGTTCCAGAGGAGTGTGTATCTGTCCAGGTCAAACGGAGACTCTTCTGTTCCGTTTTTAATATTGACATGGTGGTTTCTACTTTGACAGGCCGGCCTCCATTAGTCAGTAGCAAGCTTTGCTCGACGCCGTTGCCTCTTGACGTGAGTGATGAATCATTGCTTAATCTCAAAGTTCGGCCGCACCGGCTGGACAAGGACGGATGGAATATGGAAGGGAAGAACCATCCGGTGACGTTCCTACGAGCTGCCTATATAATCGCGGGGATAAGAAGTGAAATTCTCGAGATTGTGCTCCAGGCGCCTCATGTCACCACCCAGCATAACTTTGAGTAAGTTGATACCATTACACCTGAACTAAGAAACTTCTCTACTAACACCAAAAGTGCTATGCGGAAACGAGAATTGGCTATTTTCTCTCTATTTCCACCCGGATTGCAATTCAAGAACGAGGATTTCACTAATCCCTCCGTCGATGCTCCCACCCTTTACATCAGGCTGTTGACACGACTTGAGCATCTAAGCAACCTTTTCTTCATTGAGCGACTCTCATATAGAGGAAGCATCTTATACACCCCCCAAATGCTTGAAATCAGTCTGGAAATGATAACACTTACCCTCTCCTTCTGGACGCAGCAAAATCGTCTCGAAGGCCTCCAGGGCGACTACGAGTGGCTTGTCATGCTACACGCCGCGCCTGCAGCCGGTATTTTGTGCATGGAGCTTTTGAAACAGCCTTCCAGCACTGAGCCACCAACAATGACTACAATCACAAAGCCCATGATCATAAAGCAACTCAGTTTGCTCATTGGTTTCCTTGAATGGATCGGACCGGGAGCACCGGGTGCTCATCTGTGCAATAGCATCAAGACTGTAGTTGAACGGGTGATGGAGCAAGCTCTGAATCCCGCGATTCCAAGGCCCGTAACTCAACAGGAGTTCGACATGACATGGGACACGAGTTTACCGGAAGATATGAGCGATTTCAATTTCGGTCTACTAGACACGTTTGACTGGCTGAGGCTTCCACCGAATACAATCTAGGCTGCTTGGAACTAGAAGCGTTACTCGCTGGTCTGAGTTCTTTCTTCTTTTTTGATGTTATATGTTTTATGCGCTTTAGGTTGAGACGTTTGGATCAAACATGCCTTGAGTGTGGCAATTAATTTGTGCGCATCGGAACGAATTTTTTTTCTCATGATTGGAACGAAATTAATAGTTTATGAATCGGAACGAATCGATATACCAAATTGACACGACGGATGGGAATGAAATGATACATTGTGCGACTAAAATTTTAGGACCAACTAGTATTAATAGATGGCTTCTGTTGATACCTGCTCCATCCTACTTCAAGCTCTCTTACCACGGCTCGGTTCCATCGATGTTGGTAAAAGTCCCCGTAGGACCATCCTTGTCGAGAGTGGCCAATGCTACAGCCCTCACAGCTCCCTCTTCCACATCCATGGCGACAGACAGGTGGTTGTTGAATGCCGTTTTGCGGAGTCCAGGACAGCAGCAGTTGACCTTCCAGCCTTCCTTCTCAAACAATGTTGAGTAACATGCCCCAATCATGTTTGCTGCAGCTTTGCTAGACTTGTACGGTATAGAGGCGTTGTGCTGATAGTACTTCCATGAAGAGTTCAGCGTATTCCCAAAGGAGCCCATCTCTGAGGTAATAAACACAATTCGTGGGACTGAGCCTTGGTCTGCAGCTTTCTGCAACAGAGGAATAGTAGCGTCTGTCATCTCCATGGTGCCAAACACATTGACATTAAACAATGCGGCCATTTTGGCCCTAAGGCTAGGTAAATCTTCCACTGCATGTCTTCCAATGCCAGCATTGTTGATTAAGACATCAAGCTTGCCGTACTCGCGATCAATTTGCGCCGCACAGGCCGCAATTGACTCATTTGAAGTAATGTCAACTTCAATTGGAGAAACTGAGCCAGCAAGCTTCTCGATCTTTGATATAGCTTCTACGCCTCTTGAGAGAGCTCGGCAACCAAGAAGGACATGATAGGTGGGCTGCTCCGCCACAAGCTTCTTCACAATCTCGTAGCCAATGCCCTGGTTGCCTCCGGTAACAAGCACAACCTGTTTAGTTGCGGGGTTGTCAGCCATTGAAATTGACTACCTAGTATTGCCAGGTTGCGAGACTCATAAAGGGCTGCTTATGTGTGGTTGTCGGCGCGCTTAATAATGATGAAGTGAGAATATGTAATAAAGATTCCAAAGACAGGACAGCAAAATGCAACCCAAAGAAGCTCTGTAGCAAGCTGAATGCAGTCATGCTAATTGCTCAGCGGCTTACTCATCTCCACAATGCCTCTCAATTACTGCAAGCTCGCTTGGTATCGGGGCTTTTCCTGTTCTCCGGCATAGACTCGCGCTAAAGTCGCGATCCGCATTGGAGTTTTCGGTGTCCGCACGAGAGGAATAGGCTTAGTACAAGCCTAGAACTGCCTGTCATCAGCGCATAATAGCAATAAGAGGTGGGTTGCTAAACGGCCTCAACTAACCACAACTAGCGGGATCTGTTAACGACAAGGCTACGATACACGCGTGCAATACAGATCCCGGTAATTGCTCATTTTCTATTATATCAGTTAGGTGTTTTTGATATATATATGGGTTACATTCCGTATGGCGATGTAAAATTATCATCGGCACATTATCATTGTGTACATACCAGCTTTAGAGTAGGCAATCAAAGACAGAGACGTTCCCTATTATCCAACACTCGCCATGACAGATTTCAGTTACCTCGCCGGGCCTTCAAAGGAATGGACAGCATACATAACTCGGAACCCAATGCCCAAGGTTGACGTTATATCAACCGAATTTCGTCGCGTCCACAATGCCCAACGATACGCAGCCAGAGATGCAGCCATGAAGGCCCTCGGCGACCATCAAGTCACATGGGAAACAAGAACAATACCGACAGCAGACAGCCTCGAAATCCCGATTCGAATCTTTCGCTCGCCTACCCGCAAGGAACGAGCCTCCGTCTTAATCTACTACCATGGCGGCGGGTTCTTGACAGGCTCAATCTCAACTGAAGATCCCTTCTGCATATCCTTAGCCCGGGACACTGGGTTTACGGTTATTAGCGTCGGCTACCGGGTGATACCAGAGTGGAAAGCTCCTACGCAATTTAATGATGCCTGGGATGCTCGCAGTTGGGTGGTTGACAATACAGCAGACTTGGGATTCTCAGAAGACTTTGATCTATACGTCGGAGGTACTAGCGCTGGGGCTTTCCTGGCAGCAAGTGTTGTTCAAAGAGAAAGAGAGGTATGTTTTGGTGATATTATTACTATGAAGTGAATTGCAGAGTATAGCTGACGTCTGATAATAGCTGGGTGAATCACATATCAAAGGCCAACTCCTCGCCGCACCTTGGCTCTGTCTCCCAGAAAACTTTCCCTTTGACCACAAAGTCGGCGACAAAACTTCGCATATACAATGTCGCGATGCTGACTTCCTCCATCAATCCCACATTGAGCAATACCGTATCCTGATGGGAGTGCCGGACGAATATCGCGATAGCTTGCTCTTGAATCCTCTTCTATTTGATGAGAAGAGCAGCATCAAGAATTTGCCTCCCACGCACATTATGGTCTGTGGAGGCGACCCCTTGCGGGATCAAGGCATGATTTATCAACAGAAACTTGATCGTATGGGGTAAGATATCATAGTGCTATCCTTCTTCGGTTAAACATAACTTTTCTGGACGAGGTCATTGCTAACGAGAGCTTTTTTAGAGTTCCCACAAAGCTGAATACTTATGCAGGATATCCACACGTCTTCTGGATATTTCCAGGTCTTGCCATGAGTGAAACATGGTATCGCGATCTATTAGAAGGCCTCCAGTGGTTGACTGAAAAGCAAGAGAATGTTCGCAACTAGTACAAGGAAATAGACAATGATAGCATATAAATCATAAACATTCATTTATTCATTCTTCATTTGCCGCCTCGCGGTAGTATCTAGAAATAATAGCATATCTTAATAGCCACTCTGGCCCAGGTAAGCAGCCATGACACCACCATGGCTCTGCCAGCCACCGGCATTCGCCGTATCAACGACCTCTGCCACGCTCTTCCCCCTTTCAGACTCCAGCACCATGGTTCGTACATTGTGCGTGCTGACGCCATAGCTGTACAACTTCTGGTTGTCGGCGTAGATGACGGCATTCTGTTGGCATTCAGCCTTGCAGCCATCGCGGTTGATACCGTTAAAGAAGACCCAGTATCCGCCTCCGTAGGCATTGATGTTGCTAGAATCGTGGATATACTGGAAGATAGCCATACGGCACTGAGCGTCATCGGGAGCGCACCAGCTAAAGTCCGGGTCGCTATCAAGCAGGGAGCCGGTCCATGGCAGCGGCGTCAAAAGGCCCGAGTTGTTTCCTTGCCAGTATGGCGTCTCGCTCTGCTGGAAGCCCAAGAAGACATTCTGCGCCTTGTAGATGTTGATCTGGTACAGAGAATTGTGCTCGCTGCCGATGCCCAGCATCCAGGTAGCCCTGATAGATTCAACCAAGAAACCACCAGCTGTCGATGGGTTGGCACCGTTATCATCGTCAAGATCGTGGTCGGCACTCCAACACCAGCTGTTCTCCCAGTATGAAGACGACAAGGCAGTGAGATGAGCACAAACGCGCGCTGCCTTGCATGTGGCAGGATCATCGCAGTTCGTCTGAACCTTGGATCCCCGAGCTCCTCCAATACGGAAGTGGGTGTTGAAGAAACCCACGTCTCCGGCCTTCAAGCCGGCCATGTTAACCTCGACGAGCTCGCAGCCGGGAAGAATGTCTGCAACGGTGAAGAGCATGTCGACAAACTGGGCAACGCCGAGCTGGCCAGGCTTTCCGACCTGAACCATGGGAACCGGCTTATTGGCGTTCTTGAACTTGTTGCCCGTGGCACTAATCTCAGACCAAACTTCTCCATGGAACCTAGAGTCCTTATTAGCCTCTTTTCTTTTCTCTATGACCAGTGTTGAATCAATCCCATCAGGATGTCTCCTACTTACCGGCTTCCAGGGGGGACCACAATGGTGTCGCTGACGAGATACGTTCCATGAGGGAAGTAGATGACCTTTTTGCCAGCAGCTTGGTTAATGATCTTCTGAAGGTTCTTGGTACTGTGAACCTTGTCAGCTTAATTCTCTGAAGCAGTTGTTGAGCGGACTTTGGTTAGAGCTTACTCGTCTGTAACACCATCACCAGCGACCGGCAGCCCGTGAACAGTCTTGACATTAATCACCTGGTCCAAGCTATACTCTTGGAAGGTTGGCGGAGGAACTGCGTGGTATTTTCCGGTGATATCTACAAGTGCCGCAGGACGAGATGCAGGGAAGAATTTGCCTTGAGCGCGTTGGCCGCTTGAGGGTCCGTAAACGTTACCCCAGATCCAAGACTGACCGGGCTTGACAGAACCCTTGAGAACATTAATTCCTCCAGCAGTGACGGTCTAATAGAGGCCGTTAGTCTCTCTTCGTTGGGTTTGAGTAGCATTAGAAGATAAACTTACAGATCCAACGGTCTTGTCCACTTGGACGTTCTCGAGCACCATTGATCCTTGGGCGGTGGGGGAGGCTGCCGCATTCCATAGAATGCCGACATTCTTGGCTGTCGAGTCGATAAGGGCAAAGAATCCGGTGTTGTTGTTTGTCGTCTCGATGCCGACCTTGCATGACTCAAAGATCAAACCCTGGCCGGTTCCTTCGAAGAGCTTGTCAAGCTTCAGGCCAATATCTTGGTCTATATGAGGCAATTTGTTAGCAAAACTCTACTGTCATACGAAGAAGGTTAGATATCATTCTGGTATAGATCACTTACTCTTGAAGGTGATTCCTTTAAAGTGATACTGCTGCTCGTTCATGCGAATGCCAACAGATCCGCCCTGGAATACAACATCGTTGATCATCAAAGGCGAGCCGCCCTGAGGCATCGACAATCCAGTGTGTGCCACGCCTCCAATGGGCATGTTGAACAGAACGTTGGTAAGCTGCACAGCCTGGCTCACGGCCCAGTTAAGAAGCGTAATGTTGTGAGCCAGGGGCACCTTGGTAGAGTCTAAGACAACATTCTTCAGCCCAATGTAGAAGTTGATGGTCGAGTCATAGCCGGGGTCATAGCCCAAGTAGAGGAAGGGATCGGTAAAGTCGGAAGAGGCTTGAAGCACTGGTCTGTTGGTAGGATCACCCATAACAACAGTATCAACATACGACTGGAGAGGCTTGCTCAGACGGTATGTGCCAGCTGGGATGTAAACAACAGCTGGGGCGCCGGTTGTACCCCAGGCACCCGAGCTGCGCTTCTCTGTGGCATTGGCATAATCAAAGGCAGCTTGGATGGCAGCCCAGTCGTCAGTGACACCGTCTCCCTTGGCGCCAAAGTCCGTCTTGACGTTACGGAAGACTTTCCAGTTTTTGCCGTCCGGGATAAAAGGGCTGATGCCGTTGTGCTGGATTTTCTCGTACCAGTAGCCCGATGAGTGTCTGGCCTCGATGCCTTCAGCCGGTAGAGAACTACCAGCTGCAACAGCAGCCAGGCCGAGGAAGAATGGCGTGAATCGCATCTTTCCAGAGGGTCAACAGGTGAGATCAATCCCAAACCTGCTGTTTCTTTGTTCCCCTGTGCCTCAATTGGATTGCTGGAAGAGCCAGTTCCTCCTCTGTAACCGCTGAGAGGACCTCCCACGCCCTTTTATAGATGCATTGATCACCTCATCATTCGCCTTCACCCCAGAAGCCCTGCTGGCAGAATCGGCAAATGGACGGACGGACATTCCAAGCCTGGCAGCATTTGCAGAGCATCACAAGGTCCTATGTCTGCAGAAACTCCAATCCAATCCATGTCTGCGGGCCACTGTTTGCGGAGAAGGGCAGCAAACAAGCATGTCATGGTCGACCCATTCGGCACATTCGCCTCGACCTGCCACCCCTTGTCGTGTCCGGGGGATCTCATCTCATCGTTTGTGCCGACAAGGCTAGGCCAACCAAGTCTTTTGAAGGGGGAAAACTGACATCTCGGCCCTTTTCCTGCTGGCGTGCGGGGGAAGCTCAAGCTAACAATGGACGATGCAGGGGAACAACCGCATATCCCCTGATGCTTCCCCACGCAACGCGGATACTTTTCGCCGTCATCGCAAGGGGAACCGGATGTTGTTTCCAAGGATGTCTTCGGCCGACGGCATAAGTTGCCTCACATTCGCAGCTCTGGACCTGCGAGTCCGGATTATTACCCGCCAATTGGACTCCGCCTTGCCAGTGGTAAGCAAACAAGGCATCCATTGCTGGAGACCCCACGTATAGAAGCAAATGCATGGCATGGTAACATCGGAAGCTGATCTTCTTTCGTACCATCTCGTGTAGCAGCGTTTGAAGTGGTATTCGTTAAGGTTATCCGAATGCAACACCGCCACAGATGAGAAACAAGAACCACGGCCATCCTGAACCAGATCGAATACGATGTAAGATTAGTGATTCATGCGGCCTGACCCTTTTGTATCAGACTCTCTTTCATTCGATTCTATACACACGGAGCTTTGGAAACCAAAGAGGTGTCCGTCTTCCGGGCATGCTTGATGATTACACATGATTGTCAAAGAATGAATAGCGAGTTAAACGAAGCGGCCAATCGGCACCAGAAAGTTCAAATCCACCGGGCCTAGACAAATAAACAAATCGAAAATCGAAGCTGCTGCATGCTTTCTGGGCCTTACAAATCTCTCGTCGTGGGGTGGATACTTCAAAATCTCACTCGGCATGGCCAACCATTTTTTTTTCTCCGCCGCCCCCGATCTCAAGTCTTGGCCGCACCGGCAAGTTGCAAAGTATTATTTCCGCAGCTCTCAATCAAAGGCCTTGCACTAGCTGGACTAGCTTCTGCGACAAAAGTTCTACGTCGCCGGGGAATCTCGCCGTCACATAGTTGTAGTTGCCATCCTCAACGACAAAGCTAGAAGAAACATATTAGCCGGCATAATATGACTTGAGTGAGAATCGACACTTTTGCCTCGGCGAAACTCACGGTGATGGCCCAATGCTATTCTTGAATTGTTTAGGACTTGCCAGCACTTTGCGCACCTAAAAAGATTGTTGCCCTAGCGTCAGCATTTCTCGCCTCATCTCCAAATGGACGGGAGTTTGCCAGCATCTCACCGAGTCTTCGACGTTTTCACTCCCCGCTCCATACGTCTTGTAGTAGTCTCCCAAGAAAAGGCGAGTGCCCCAGAAAGCTAACTGCTCGAATCGCGCCGGCAGCGCTGTCGTCACGCAGTCGCGAATGACACTGCTCCCATCTGGATACTTGGTTTCTGATAGCACCATGACGCCGTGACATACCGCGCCGACGGCTTTCTTTCCGGGCTTCTTCGTCTTGGGGAAGAAGTCGACCAGCAGCTGGTGAACTCTCTCCGAATCAATGACCTGAGTCACGGCCTTGTCGTGTCCTCCAGGCAGAAACACAAGATCAAACGCGTCCAGAGTGAAATGCTCATCAGTCCATGACAAGGGATTCTTCCATTCTTCGGATTCTGCCATGACGCGATAATTCTTCACGATAGAGGAAGACGCACCCTATGATTCCAGTTAGATTCATCTCGGAAGACGCGCGTTCATACACAGAGACACACCAAAAGGCGCTGTGTGAGACCCTCCAGCATCTTGGTGTCGCATTGAGGTGATTTGCCTGCTTCGGTAGCGAAACTGACGTCGAATCCAGCCTCCTTAAAAGCTGTGTAGGGTCCGCATGTTTCTGGACAAAAGATGAGTCTCTCATCAACATTCATGCGACGGTAGGAATCGGTCTGCTTACCTGTAGGATCATGGCCATAATCGGCCATCAAGAAGACAATCTTTGCCATTGAAGCGACTATTTTACACTAACTGTATTGGATGAAATCGATGTCACTGCTCTTGTCCCGCTGCTTGATGGGAACTAGAAATCAACTTTGAGATGAGCAGAAGGCGGGCAGATGATGCCATATCACGACGTCAAAATGAGCTAATGCTACCCTGGAGCAGCTCAGATAAGCCGAGGTACCAGAATCATCGAGTCTGGAAATGGCGCGCTTACATTCAAGGTTGTATTACTGCTACGTTGGAGATGCTTATTAAGATAAAAGACTTAATTGCATTACAGCGATACTAGTAAACTCGTCGAAGAAAACACCAAGCAATAGTACATCGTCCATACAAATACATACAATTCCAAGCCTCCGTATTTCGTCCATTTTCCAGCCCATTCTGAGAGTCATTATTCCTTTCGTAAATCATTTTTACATAAAGATAGAAAACGTGTCAGACATTACTTATTTCTTCTTCTTGTCACCCTTGCCAGTCAAGGCGTCGGTGACCATGCCAAGTCCAAGGCTGTCGAGCACCTTGTTCAATCCAAGCGTTCCGAGGAGATTGTCGACCAATCCGCCGAGACCGAGGCCGCTCAGCTGTGAAGCGTGTTAGAAATGATCTTTTGTTGAGATGATGAAAGTAGGATACTCACCAGTTTACCTACGAGGCCCAGGACGCCGTTCAACAGCAATCCAACGGCAGCAATGATTTGGAACAACGGCTCCGACAAGAGACCCCAGAGCGGATTGAGCTCCTTCTTTGCGTGTGGCATACCCTCAATCTTGCTCTTTGCGTTGTCGATAGTCTGGGTTATAGTGCCAGTGAGCTAATATTTGCATGTTAGCCAACACTACTTGAAGAAATAAAACGCGTAGAATGACAGATATTTACCTCCTTAAGCACATCTGCCAGATGATACTCCTCTGGCGTTGCCTCCTTGGTGCCCGCCTTATGCTTTGCATTCCGCTGGATGCGCCCATCGGGATCAAGCCCGCGGATGGTGCCGTTGGTCTCGGTCAAGATCTTACCTCCCTCTTCAATCAAGGGCTTTACCTCTCTGACCAACTGCTCTTCATCAAGCTCCTCCTTGGGTGTTCTCTCAGCTGTGTTAATCTTATCCGTAATCATCTTGCAGATGGGGCGGATCTTATCAAGAGACTGCTCGATACAGCCAGCCAGCTTCGCAGCCAGCTTGCGATCACTTTCAGCCTCTTCACGCTTCTTGATGTCTTCCTCGGTTTCTTTAGGAATGTCTTCGAGGAGAGCGACATGTCCAACAGTGTCGCCCTTGTAGTTGATCACATCACCATCTTCGTCAACCTCCTTGCCAGAACAGGCGGCAATGTCGCCACTGACGAGTTTCGCAATGAGGTTTCCTTCTTCATCGAGGACATTGCCCTCACGGTTCACCTTGCGGCCAGCATAGGGGGCCTTCTTCCTCTCCACCTCTTCCTCCTGCCAGCGCTCAGCCTTGCCCAAGACATTTCCGTTGCTGTCGACAACGTCGCCATCTTCGTCAACAGTACGACCAAACAACTTCTTGGGATCTCCTTCAGTAAGTCTTCCCACGACATCACCCGACGGCGTAACAACTGTGCCGTCCTTGGCGACGGTGCAGCCAGAGAGTTCAGCAAATGGTCCCTCCTTCATACCCTCTCGTTCACCTTCTCCGACAATGTCGGCCTTGCCAATTATATCTCCAGACTCGCTCAGGACGTTGCCATTTTTATCGCACATGCGTCCCACCAAGGCCTTGACATTGCCCTCGACGACTCTGCCCCAGATGGCTCCCGATCCGTCGACAACGTTGCCAGCCTTGTTGACTCTCTTGCCTGCAAGCGAAGACTTGTCAACGACAGCCTCGGGCTCAGCCTCGGGCTCATTCCAGGCCTCTGCCTTGCCAACAACGTTGCCTCGCCGGTCTAAAATATCGCCATCTTCGTCGACATGGCTGCCCTTGAGATGCTTTGGGTCACCCTCAATAACGACGCCTACTTGTTGGCCGTTGAACATGACACGACCATCCGCCTCCACGACAGCATCGGGGAAATTTTCGAAGGGGGCAAAGTCCTTTTCATCGCCGCGCTCCTCGAAGGATAATAGCTCAGCTTTGCCAATAATTTTACCAGCGTCATCCCAGATATTTCCCTCTTCATCTGCTCTTTTGCCGATAAGCTGCTTAGGGTCACCTTCAACCAGACGTCCGATAATATCGCCGTGCTTATTAACGAGATTACCCATCTTGTTGACTTTGGTACCTGCAAGCGCAGATTTATCAACGGCAGCTTCAGGCTCAGCCTCGGGCTTATCCCAGGCCTCTGCCTTACCAATAACATTACCTCGCCGGTCTAAGATATCGCCATCCTCGTCGACGTGGCTGCCCTTAATACGCTTTGGGTCACCCTCAATGACAACGCCTACTTGTTGGCCGTTGAACATGACACGACCATCCGCCTCCACGACGGCATCGGGGAAGTTTTCGAATGGGGCAAACTCCTTTTCGTCGCCGCGGTCGGGCAATGGCTCGGCTCTGCCAATAACTTTGCCAGCATCATCCCAGATTCTTCCCTCTTCATCTGCTCTTTTGCCGATAAGCTGCTTAGGGTCACCTTCAATCAGACGTCCGATAATATCGCCGTCCTTATTAACGAGATTGCCCAGCTTGTTGACTTTGGTTCCCTTGAGCTGCGAGAAGTCGATTGGCTTTTCTTGTTCCTCCAGCTTGTCTTTCGCAAGGTCTTCACCTTCCTTGAGTTCTTCACCTTCCTTGAGTTCTTCACCTTCCTTGAGTTCTTCTCCTTCTTTAACGCCTTCTGCCGCTTCGTCAGGCTTCTCCTCCAAGCCGCCAGCGGTCTCTTCGGTGCCTTCTTTGGTAAGTACTTCGTCTTCCATTGGCTTAGGGACCTCTTCCTGAAGTTTATCTTGACCTTCCTGGTCTTTGGTATCTGGTTGGAGAGTCTCCAGATCTTCTTTCTGAGGCGGCACATCCACGTCCTTGCCTAAATCTTTGCCCGTCTCTTCTTTGACACCCTCCGTTTTATCTTCCATCGAGATGGGGGCTTCGTCTTGCTTTCCAGTGGCCTTTTCAAGTTGTTGTTCTTGGCCTTCGGTTTCTTTCTCGAGTGGTTTTTCTTGCCCCTCCATCTCTTCCAGGCGCCGTTTGTTGTCGCCTTGGCTCATCTGGAACGAGGACTCAGTGGGTGAGCTCTGCTCATCGTCGCTGGGTTTCTGTAGCCCTCTAACCAGGTCCATTCCTTGGGAAACGGGCTTTTGGAGAGTGCTGGCTGTTTGGTAGGCCGATTTGCCCTTGCCCATAAGATCCCAGCCGCCACCGCCAGGCTTTTCGTCCTTTAGGTCCTTTGCTTCCTTCAAGTCTTTCTCTTCTGTCAGGTCTTTCTCCTCCTTCAGGTCTTTCTCTCCCTCCAGGCCCTTCTCTCCCTCCAGGCCCTTCTCTCCCTCCAGGCCCTTCTGGGTAGGTTCGGTTGTATATTCTCCTTCGTCCTCGTTGAGAGTAGCTTTGGCGAGAACGTTTCCGGACGAATCCAGGATATCTCCCGAAGATGTGACTGCGTTTCCCACAAGCTGGCCAGCGTCTCCAGACTCGGTAAGCTTTCCGATAGACCTGCCGGATCGGTCTAGAATATCACCCGAGTCGGTCACGACGCCAGCGGCGGACCGAGGAACAGATCGCATATCGACTGATTGCCAAGCTTGTTAGATATAGGGTTGCGAATAACTGTAGGCAAAAAATGTCTTGATAATACTAACCTGGGTTTCCCTGCTCCTGAGAGGGACTCTCCTTAACTTGCCATCCCCCCGGGACAGCGACTGGTTTTGGGAACGGCATTTTGGATTCAACACTCAGATTTACAAATGGTTAGATTGGGGGTATTGCAATTGAATAACTTTACGTGACAAAGTGAATAGTTTGTAATTAACTCAATTGCATGTTAAGCTTTTTTGTGTCATAGATATGCATAGATATATATACTCACATGAAAGCTGACAGAAAATAAAGTTGCAGCTTTCCATCATCAACTTCCAGCAAGCTACACGGAACACATGTTTGACTGCCAACATGCCAATCTCCGGATGTTCGACAGCGTCACGACGACAATCTATGATCTCGATGAATACGCATCTCAGCAACCCGTCCAACACGGCATGACGCACATGGACCCCAATTACGTCTTACAGCATGGATAATCCCCGATGAAATGCACCATAGCGGAACAAAGGACACGTTTAACAAGGGGGATATCATATCACAATGATATCAGACAAGCCACTGGCCGTCTTTCAAGCTCCCATACAGGCTGGGAAGCTGCTTGGAGCTTACCGTAGCGCGGGCCCGAAACAGGGATGTCCTCGCCAGAGAGACCCGAGAAGCGATCTGCTCATCGTGGGCAAGCCACACTCGCCACAGCCTAACTGGATGGGTGTCGTATTCATTTATCATGTGGCGCTGAATATCTCACGGCCAAACAGGTTTCGATGGGGAGTCTGGATAGAACGAGTGTGGCGGTGAAATCATGCACCGGCTTGATTAATTGCTGTACTGTAGGGGAATCCTTCGAGGCTTTATTGTCAAGGGTTGGCTATGACGAACGGGGCTGTAATTACAACTGCTGGAGATGCAAGAATCTCGAAAATCATGTGAAATTAATAATTAAGAGCCTTCTAATAGTCCCATGCATAGTAGCATCGTAGATGATGCTATCGCCAGATTGACAAACGGACAAATGCCAAACAACGCCTGAGTTCCGTCCACCCATGATCTTGGTATATGAAAAGCAGCTATTCTGGTGAAGTCTTCATTTTTCATTTTTAAAAATGGTGGGTATCTTGATAATAAGCTGAATGCCGTCGTGTGTCGATTTGACGTCCAGATACACCTCCGACGGGCTTGGTGTTGAAGCATTCCCCTTCCCAGCATCATGCGATGTTCTGTTCTGATCCGCATTCTGCTGTCCAGAAGCCTTTTCCTCCCCCGTAGAAGGTCCATTCATCTTCCCAACAATATCGCCATTCTTGTTGTAAATGTTGCCAGCCCCGTCAATCTTCAAACCACCCTCCAGGTCGCTCAGAGTCGGCCTCGTGTGGTTCTCAGAGACATATCCCACCACCTCTCCGGCATTATCCAGGATCTCGCCGGACTCAGACACAGGCCGTCCCACCATGGATGGAAGATCCCCCTCTACCGACCCCAGCACGGTGCCATCCCAGTCTAGGATGTTGCCGAACTCATCGACAAATTTGCCCACCAGGCCCTGGGCGCGGGATGCCAGCGGCTCTCCTTGCTCAATAGGCTGTATCCGCGGAATTTTAATGTCAGGATTCTTGTGGCTGCTGTTGCTATTGCTATTGCTATTTTGAGACCCTTTTTTGTCTTCTGGTCGAGGTAGCATGACGAGTCTGTGGCTAGATGAAGGTCGTCGTTCCTGACGATCTCTGTCGCACGACGGCAGCTGTGGGCTCTGAGAAGGGGACTGCATGTGTGGCATGACAGAATAGCAGACAGTAAGTTGAATGAAAAGGTTGGTATGAATAGAGAGATTGCGCGTAATAGTGGACAGCAACTTGACAAAAAGCCCAACTTACACTGATGCAATACCCTTTCTAGATACGGCACCAGGCCTCAACATCCAAACCTTTTCTCTCTCGCCCCGACCAGCAAAAAAACAAGTAAATGCGTCATCATGTGCGAATAACCACATGCCCTGTGATGATGACATGGCCGTACATCATCCGTGTGCCGATCACTGCCGTAACATCGCGGCTGATACAGGGGTTTCTCCGCGAATGGCGTATGTGCTATTTACAGCCATGCATGTGCCATGAATTGCAGGTTTACAGTACATACAGCACGCTCCACGTTTCTAATTCTAGTGGAGAGAAGCACGAAAGCACGAAATACATGCCGCATGTCCACGATACCGGTTTCTGCAGTGTCTAAACCGCCGTCTCAGGACCGTTTCTTCCGCCCCAGCTCTTAGTTCTCGGGACGCTGCCAAATCCATCCATCATCGGCAAAGTCAACAGCCACAGTGACAGCCACTCCCCAGAATAATGGCGTGGCGCCGAGCAGTGGCTTGTTCACGGCATCTACTTCGAAGCAGGATTCACTTGAAGGAGCTGTGGCTGGCGACAATGTGGCTGGTGACGTCGCTGTGGCTGGACTTATCGTAGCCTCTTCATCATCAGATTCAGAATCTCATCTTTGATAGTACAAGTTGTTGTATAGCCATGTGTAGTATTAACTCAGAGAACGGGAACAGAGTTCTGCTCGCATCTCCATCTTTCTGCGACAAATACATACGTGTGATAATCGTAATAGTCCACCGTAAAAACAGGGCAATCTTCACCCTCCCGCGCTGTAATTGGTTCACTCCCACACACTAATCAAGTAGCCTCATCCCATTCTCATCACCCCTGCGGATCCCTCACCATCCCAAAACAGAAAAAGAACAAAAAGAGGCTGCCCGTAATAACTGATTAAGCAAAACAACATTGGGGAAGAAACAAAAGCATCCACCGAATAACCCGAATGCGCTCGAAAATATCGGCATCGATCCGGGCTCTCGTCATTTAACAAAGCGCCAGCCGGTTTGTTGTTGAGTCTTTCGTTGACTTCTCAGTTCCTGGTGATGTGAACAAGAGCGCAACGCCATTAGCCGATCCGTCCAGTTATTTTTCTCTATTAATTGCTTATTGGTTTAATCAACTAGCCAGTCCTGAAGAGAGATGCGGGTGCCGCATTTGTAAGATAATGTGATACCCAATAGGACGGATGTAGATGAAAGGATGAGGAATGGATGGCCGTTGTTGGGCTATGGGGCAAGGGGAGAAGAAAGTAGCAAGAAAATGGGGTTTAACTTACAACAACGCCAGCTCCAAATCTCCGTGAATCTTGGCCTTGAGCTGAATCTCAATATCCAAGTTCAAGTCCAGCCGCAGTCTCAGCGTGTCGCTCTTCCCGCCGTCTCCCTGCTTCTGGTTGTCGACGGCATTGTTCGTCACGCCGCCCAGCGTGTTCGTCACGCCTCCCAGCACTCCACCAGCTGTTTGTCCGACTTGTCCCAGCTCGCCGCCTACGGGCAGCTGGTCCAGAGGGCCGTTTCTGGCTTGTGGGCGGCGCTGGGTTCTCTGCATTTGTCTTCGCTCGCGGCGAGGAGGCACTGATTCGGGGGCCGAGTCGGAGCCGTATTCCTCGGCTGAGTCGGTGCGCTCCTTTTCCATTGACTGATTTGACATTGTTGCTGTAGTTGTTGTTGACGCTGATGCCTATATTCTCAACAGGCAGGAGTATGAGAATCGGGTGAGAATGAGATGGGATGAGAAACAATGAGATGAGTTTCGTAAGTTGAAAGAAAAAAGAAGCCTTGGAAGTAAATAGAAAAGATGAGTTTTGTCTGTGCCGGCAAGTATGAGCAGCTTTTCTTTTTGCTATTTGCCTTTCTACTATATCCATCATCCCACCCTCCAATCCCCGGAGCATCATAATGATATACCCATCATTCTCCACCCTTCGATCGTCAGCCTCACCCAGTTTTCCCTCTTCAATCCTGGTCTCCATCAACATTGTTCATTCTCATTTTCTTTCTCACACGCCTCACCTCTACATTACCCCTATGAAGTCATCATGAGGCAATCGCTCGTGGTTAATTCTGCCTGCATGACCCCTTCCAGAATATAGATGGACATGGATCAGCATCCTGCAAAATAATATGGGACCCCGGCCGCTTTTCCCGAGCAGCGGCTACTTGTACTCCATATCCCTAGCCTCTTTTGCTTGTCACTCAGCAGCCACCTCATCGAGATGAAGCAATTAACCCCTGTCCCACGAATCTCCGTCAAGGCACACGTCTTTTTTACTTTTGTCATTTCTCCTAGTCTCGCACATACTTGCTATCCATGCCCAGTAAAAGCCTCCTCCTCAGCCTCAGAGGCTTGCACTCCTCCACCTCCGTCGTGGCTAGTATCTCGTTATCCGGATCCCAGTACACCACCCATCGCGATTTTCCATTCTCATCTTGCTCCAGCTTCGCCACAAAACACTCGTCCTTGCCCTGTATAGTCAAGAAAGACTCATCCTCGCTCCATCCCCAGGGCCCAATGACGTGACCAAGGGTATCTTTGCGTCCGCCGTACTCCACCGCATGCGTGTCCTTGTTAATGTAGAGCCAGTTGAGCATGGGCGGATCATCAGAGATGGTGCTCACTAACCCCAGGTGCTGCTCCTCGCTGGGGTACATAAAGTAGTAACCACAAAAGGCGTACCCAGGGAACTCGGTATCGAGCGGGATATTGACATTCAGCTGTGCGAATTGCCCAAGTTGGTCTCATCAGCCATGTCGTCAGCCGCTAGGGCAAACCTGTCTGCGGTGGCCTACCTTTCCATCTTTGAGCACACAGAAATCCGTCTCGTAGTCGTCGTCCTCGTCCCCGCCCTCGACCACTGCCGTCAGGCGAAATTTTTCCTTCTCCTTATTCGCCGCGTTTGCCTTCTTCTGGGCGCTGACGGCTTGACCCACGCCCGTAACGGTAGGAATCGCCGTTATGGCAAGAAGCCCAATAACCATTGTGTAATCGTCGGCCGAGTAGCTTTGGCGTGAAGAAACAATGCCCCGAGATCCATGGGGGGCTCCCGTAGAATGACGTTTTTATGGATGGGCCATGTGAGTCCCATTTCCATGTGTATATGCTTGTTCCAAATGACCCCATAACCCATGAGGGGGCTTGCATGAAGCGATCGAGATCCCGCGCCGTAACTGTGGGGGCAGAAGCTCCATCCCGGTCACAGTTCCAGGATTGGCCATCTGATGACTTCACCAGGCATGAATTGACGCCCATGGTGTGAGCCTTGGGAATTTTTCAGATGACAACCATTCCCAGGTTTTGGATGTGTGATCATAAGGTTAGCACGTCATGGACGCCACCGAGATGACAGGGGGGGAGTGAGAAAGCTTGTCTGTTCCTTAGACCCTGTTGTCCAGGTTATTGTTTTGTTTTTTTAGCTCCGTCAAAAGACAATGAGACACATCGCTGTTGCGTCACTCGATATCAAGACAAACCTGGAGTGGGACCTTGATCCAAATGTTGCTCTAGAGCCACAAAAGCCAGCCGTCGCGGACCTACGCCTCGTTTAGACATACAGAGAGAACTGAAAAACTCAACACGACGATATCTTGCGTTGTACAAAACTCCAATTGATCAAAAAGTCTCAATTCCTTTTTGTTGCTTGTTCCTCACTCGCCCGACATCTATACTATCTGTTCATAGCTCGAAGCTTTTGAAATCCACCAACCATGTCTTCAGATGAGGTTCGTCTCCAGGCGATAGCGTCCATGTACGGCAACGAATAGCCATATCAGCTAACCATCTTGCAGAAACCCAAGGACCAGGAGACCAGCTTCCCACCCAAAGAAGAGCCAGAACATCAGGAACCAGAACATCAGGAGGAGCAGGAGCGCGGTGAAGAGGCTGGCGGCGACGTGGCTGGCGGCGAGGACGACAACGCATCGGGAGAGCAGCAGGTTGGACAGCAAGATGGACAGCAAAACGGCAAAATGGGAGAGCTGAGTGAAGACAACTCAGACGACCAGGAGGATAATGAGCCAGCGACACCACCGCAGCAAGAGCGCCGGCGACCCAGTGGTAGCCGCGAAAAGGAGCAAACCCAAACCAAGACCCAATCTCGCCGGAGGAGAAGAGCCCCCTACCAGCGCCAAGTAGAAGACGACTATGACGAGGAAGAGCAGTCAATGGTGCCCCGTCAGCAGCGGCAGCAACAGATGTATCAACAGCAGCAGATGCAGATGCAGCAGCAGCAACAACAGCAAATGCAGCAACCTCAGAAGAAGGAGGATGGCAAGAATCCCCTTAAGCTGCGGCTCGACCTAAATCTGGATATTCAGATTGAGTTGAAGGCAAAGATTCATGGAGATCTGACACTGGCTTTACTGTAAGAGATACCCCCCTTAAGACTCTTCCCGGCTCATCGAGTTATGTATCGGGCATTGCTAACAATCAACGCCCGCAGTGATATGGACTAAATGATTGGATTGCGACGAATTTGTTGATCTGGCGGCTTCTTTTAGTTGAAATCATGCCTCACACCTTTGGTTGGGTGGTGTTATTTTTCTTATTGCTTTCCTTGCTTGTCCCCCTCGCCTAGTATAATGATTGAGGCCCCCCTCGGGGGCATGTCGTTTGTTCTGTACATATAAATGTGTATCGGCTCCATTATCATTAATATTACGTGAAAATCTTATAAGCTGCTTCCTGAGCAGACGTCTATCCGAAAATCCGATTCCACACGGATTTGTACCATACATTGTGCTTTACCCCGTGTTCTATCCGTCCCGTCTCGTCGACCAGCGGCATGCACTGGAAGGCATCGGCAAAAACATTCAGACACTTGCTGCGCGCCTCCATGTGGCCTGGGTGTCTGCTGATGCCACCTGAAGGGTCCAGGTTGACATACTGGCCGCTGGCACGAACTAAAAGGGGGCCCGAGCCAGTCAACATTGAGGCGACAAAGTTGAGGCCAATGTCTTCGCAGTTGAAGGCTTCGTCGACATATTTGCGGATCTTAGTGGCAGCAGGGTCGTCGGAAAAGTAAAAGTCGAGAAAGGCAATGTGGGTGAATGCCAGATTGGTCAAGATGAGGGCGTAGACGTCTTCGTGCTCCTTTTGCGAACAAAAGTTGTAGTCCCATTGGCCCGATGGAAGCGCCGTAGCGCAGCGCGCAAGAGCCCCAGTCATCCTGTCCCTGCCAAACTTGCGCCACATCTGGAATACAAATTCGAGATCGTCAGGGCGGTAATAAACGTCGTCATCGGAGAGGAGAATGGCCTTGGTACGGTATTTGGGATCGGGCCACAGCTTCTCGTTTAGACTGTCGCGCGTTGGTTTGCGGTATCGCACCACGACACCGTGCTCGGAGACGAAGCTTTCGGGCTCCTGTTCATCAAAGTTGTTCCAAATAACGACGATTTCGTGCAGCGATGGGATCTTGGTGGATAGGAGCACGTTCAAGGTGCGGTGGAGCTCCTTTGGGCGATGGAAGGTGGACATGGCAATCCTACAGGTTTCGTTGTCAATACGAGTACAAGCCAGTATACACGGTTGGCTAAGGTACAGAACATCAACCCTGTACATACGTAAACTTGTCATCCATCAGCCCGCCAAACTTGGTTTCGGCCGCGTCCCGCCATGATTCCAGAGGCCAAGTGATGTTGGCGTCTGTGCGATCGCTGCAGCGAGGATATCGGGGCGCCAGTGCCTCGGACACCGGTTTTGAGTGTCCAATGGCCCTGAGATCCGACGAAGGATTGGCAAGCAGCACGATTGTGACGATGGCGAGAATCAGCGCGGACAAGATGGTTGTGCTTCTCCTAAACCGGGGCACCTGCAGCCAGCTGAGGCAAGACGTCATGGCGGCGAGCATCTGGACCGTGGATTTTGCTGCTTCTTCAAGACGGTCGAGATTCAGCTGCGGTCACTGGCGGCTCTGCAGCTGCAAACATGCGGAAATCGCCTCGAGACAGCATCTTGAAAGAAGCTTTTGGCAGCAATTCCTTGTGATGGCCAGCAGAGACACTGGGTGAAGGGGGTCACGTGCTCTCGACGATGATTCTCCTTGATACTACAGCACTCAAGGCGCTGTAACTCAGGCAGGCACGGAGTCTAACGTGCCGTAGCGCCAACCACGGCGGACGCGGATCCAGAATGACGTAACCCCGGCACTCCTAGACGGCCAAGACGGCTTAGCTCAGAGCCGTGCAAATTGAGGCTCACGTGCTGCGTCTATACTGTAGGATTCATTTGATTATCAACAACGTTGGGCTCTCGATTCGAGCCCAAGACTCCGTAATTCAGGTCTGTCCATGAGGTGAAGCAAATCGCCTGATGGCCCCTTGGCGGAGCTGCCCGGCCGAGGTAACTTTAATTCAATTCCCACAAACCAGCCAGCTGGGCCCATTGCCGCGGAGTCTTCCAGAAGAAGAAATGGGCCTGGAAGCCTCGGATCCGCGCTCAGGGCCGTTGAAAAATTATCGCTCAGCGCGTATTTGGGCTCCGTGTTTACTCGTATCTGACAATTGCCAAGTAAGCATACTATTTAGTTACCTAGTAGTATTTTCTTCTTCCACGGAGTGATAAATAGTACGCATCAGATAGGGCATCGACGATCCGCTGATATAAGCGGAAGGGCTGCGGCTCCTAGTCGAGCCACACCATGTTGTGCCCACGGGCAGGCCGTTTCTTTTCTTTTCTTTTTTTTTTTTTTTCTTTTTTTTCTTTTTTTGCCTTCCTGCTCTTCTTCTCTCCGTTGTTTCCACACAACTAGAACCGGAACTAGAATTAGATCTGGGACTAGAACGAGAGTCAGAATTCCACATCATCCCAGAGTTGCAGCATCATGTTGTGAAATCGGACTTCGCTAAAGTCCAGCCCCCGTGCCTCGTGCCATGTCGCCCATCCTCCGTCCCTCCGTCCCCAAGCCTAACATTAGAATAGTATCCGCGTCCCTCGGGCCAAGGAGGCACCCCGAAGCCCGGCTTAGCTAGTGGCAGAACGATGGACAGCGTCGGAGCGCCGTGACAAGAATCCTCCGGGTCCTGGCGTGGTGAATCAGGTAATCTACATGTAATAGGGCGTTGCTTGCAGGAGCACAGCCAAGTGCCAAGCCCTGTAGAGAGACGCTCAGCAGCTCAACCACTGCACTCAACTACGCTGCCAAGCAGCAGACAGGGGCCACTTGGATGGTGATGCGCGCCCATGGGTTTCTGCCCAATCACAGCGCGCTCTACCCGTCACCCTGCACCCGCGGTTGGCTGTAGGGGCCTGAATGGCGCTGCCGTGAAGCCGCTCCAGGTCCTTCGCGCCAGGCCATTTCCAGCGCATTTGCATCTGACGGGCAGCGTCATCAAATCGTGGGCCACGCCAAGGAAGCTTGCCTAGCCCGAGTCCGCCTTTTTATTTGCCGGGTCCGAGGAGTCGCAGAGCTACGGACTGCCGCAGTTCCAGGCGCAGGTAGACGGTACTTGCAGATGGGGGCCCGAGTACTACTGACAGACACGCGACAGCCATGTCCCGGCCAGGTACCGGCCAGGTATGCGATACCCCCCCTCGTCCGCCGCAGCTGCCCGTCGGCAAGGAGACGACAAGGGATGGACAGACATTTTCCTTGGACAAGCCACCAGCTAAATTGCGTTTGAAGGCGTTCCATTCGAACTCTGTGATTCCACGGCATGCTATAGTGAAAAAAAAAGGGGGGGTGTGGCCAGTCCCATAATTATAGTTGTTCGTAGAATGCTTAGCACGTCCATGGCCGAAATGCTATTTCTCTTCTCTTGCGCCTCGCTTGCCCGGCCCGAAGCTTTGCAATAATAAACCTGGCGGGCATCGAATTTCACCACACCTTACCGTATACACATCCTTACTTATACGACGACCAAGCTTGTGAAAAAGGATAGAGGGCCACTATAGGAGACGATCAAAGAAAGGAGCTGGGATAGACTGCGAATAAAGGGGAAAAGGGAACTCAGCTCGGTCGGGGATCTGCGCTTTTGCGATCCGCTCTTTATCTTGCTTGTCTCATTCTTACGTATCTTTATTTTTCTTTCTTTTCCCACTCTGCCATCGCTCCCTCTTCCTCCTCTCGAATTAATTTGTCTTCTATCCTCGTCCTCTCGTTCGATCTTATCGATCGTCTCCTCCATCTCCCCATAGTCACCCCCACGATGCGGACCCGGAACATCGTGGCCCTGGCGGCCATCGCCATCTTCTGGTTCACCATCCTGTTCCGCCGCCACATCCATGAGTTGGGCGAAATCGCCCTGACGTACAGCACCTTCTACCCGCTGCTGCATAACCACCCGGACATTCTGTATCGACACCCAGAGAACGCCTCATTTCCCGTGTCCGATCTCGAATCGCCGGAATCCTCGTCGCTCGACCCTGTCGTCGTGCCCAAGATTATCCACCAGATCGCCCTGGGCAACGCCAGCGTCTCCAAGTACCAGGCGGCCATCACAAGCTGCACCGATCTGCATCCCGACTGGAAGCACCAGCTCTGGACCGACGTCAACGCCACGGCCTTCATCGCCGAGTTCTATCCCGATATCCTGCCTCACTACACCAACTATGCCCAGAACATCCAGCGCGCAAACATCCTGCGCTATGCTCTGCTGCATCACTCGGGCGGCATCTACGTCGACCTCGATGTCACCTGTCGCGTGCCCCTCGACTCGACGCCCATTGTCCGTCTGCCGTATGTCTCTCCCGGCGCTCACCCTGCCGGCGTCAACAATGCCTTTATCGCGACTGAGCCGGGCCATCCTTTCCTGACGCAGCTGCTGGAGAATGTGCCCAGCCATGACCTGCATTGGGCGCTGCCGATGCGCATTCCGTACGTCGAGAACATGCTCAGCACCGGCTGCATGTTCTACTCCAACCAGTGGATGTCCTACGTCCGCGGCCTCATGGCAGGTCGCGAGAGCCGCAAGGTCTACATTCTGTCTGACGAGCAGGGCGATATGGCGCCTCACATGCTGCGAGGCAAGGTCACGACGCCCATCTTTGTGCACGGCGGTGCCAGCAGTTGGCACGGTTGGGATGCTGCTTTGTTCCTGACGATTGGCGAGCACTACACTTTTTACCTGGGCCTTCTCTTTGTGGCCTTGACCTTCTTCTTTGGCGCTGCCTACTTCTACACCACATCGAGGAGATCGTACCGCCGAAGATGCCGCCTGTTTCCCTTTGGTGGCGTGGCAGCCCGGAAAAGCTGGTCGCCGACGAGGCCGCGGAAGCCCAGCGTCAGCCAGTCCATGGTGTAAAGCAAGTGACGACACCATCACCCTACTCGTCACTTTGACTTCTCTCCCTGTTCTCCGCACACCGTCTCTAAAATCCGCTCCGCAACCCATCCTCTTACTCGACCTTTTTCTCTTAATTCTACTATGCCACCAGTAGTACTCGACATTGCTTACACGCTTCTCCAGCCCTTTCTTAGAGAGAGAAAGATACCCGCTTAGTGTTTTTTTATTTATTATTACTTTTTTTTTTTTTGTCGACTTACACCATGGGCTGCATGCGATGAGGGGCGCACAGGAACACGCTGGCGATGGCTTTGCCCGCTCGATTTGGACGGTTCTCTTTTCATACTTTTTGTTTTTCCAACTGTGGTTCCAAGGGGGGACCAACGATACGAAACACGGGATGGCAACTATGGGGCAACATGTTGGCTTTTGGCTATCAGCTCGGCGTCATTGGATCGGACATCTATAGGGGTTATGAAGCATTCTATCCTATAGCAGCAGCGGGGACAAAACCGCATCACAGAGTTGTAATGATAGAGAATACCAAAAAATATCCACCTTTGAGTTTAATGATAATTTTTCTGTTTGTGTTTCATCATCTAAGCTTTGCCATTGCTATCGGACCGGTCCTTGGCCATTGCTCCTACTGAAGCCTGTCAAGTCTATGCTGTTGGCTCATGGTCGTACTATCTTTGATCCATCTCTTTGTCGATGCGCCTCATGACGATCCAGCCAGCACCGTCAAAATGATCTCCACCCCACCCACACATAGTCAGTCGGGCCAAGAAGGAAAAAAGAGAAAGGGAGAAAAAAAAACTAAGTCGGGGGGCCGCCCAAAGCGTGGTCACAGAATTACGTCGCACCGCGCAGCTCATGATTTCCGTGCCCCCGGTGGCGGGTAGCAGCAAATCAGCAGGGATTAGACTGATATCGCCAAGCAAATGCTGTGACAAAGTCCGAAACGGCTGATGCTTTGTTGCTCCACAGGTGATGAGCATGCGTGCATATTGCACAGAATGTATGTATGTACTCTCTGTACAGCCCCCGCTGGTTTCCCACAAAGGCTGCTTTTCGCACCCTTCTTACCTTCTTCTTCTTCCTCTTCTTATTCTTTATTCTTTGTAATTTTGATTGTAGGTTCTGTACTCCGTATTTGGACTGGTTCGATACTCGTATAGAGTATCCCCTGTTGGTAGCACAGCTTTGCGGCATCCGTCTCCACGTAAGGAGTACTCGTACTTCTTCCTGCAGGCAAGGAGCAATTCAAGTAATCTATCCGACCCGAATCAAGGGCGTCATGGTTACCCATCTTGCCATCACCAAGACGCTATTACTAGGCCCATTTCATGCAGTGGTGGGGGCTTGGCAGAAAACAGCAAATGCTGCTTACAGTACGGAGTAGACATGAACAAAGACTGAATAATACAGGGGGGCTGTGCCTGAGGGAAGCCGGAGCAAGACGCCACCTTGTTTGATTTGCTGGTTTATTTTTACTCTCGGATGAATTGACTGAGTAAGATTACGTGTATAGCAAAGGAGATCTGTCAGTTCCCAATGTTTCATCTCGAGGCAGATTTGGTCTCCATGTGCAGTGCCGCGACATCCGAGGGGAGCTACCCTAGATCTATCAAAAACAAGCTGCAGCGATCCAACTCCAAACTGAGTAGGTACTTGCGTTATCGCTGATATGCCACTCGTTTCCGTTCCAGGCCATTGTCAGGGCATTCGAACTGGGGCTGTTTATCTAATGTCATTTCCCCTCATTCTTAGTATTCGTTTGGTTAGTTGGCCTCCTAAAGGCTAGAGCAAATGGCGTTGACGGCGGCACCTAACAGGAACTCAATTCGAAGCCACCATGGAAAACATCCTTCCAACTTGCTACCTCGGTTGTTTGTCTCGATGTTCTAAATTATTATCTAGATCGGGTCTTTCTATACTCTTTGAGAGGCTACATGTCTCGTAGTACTATATATATGAAGATTGGAAGCTACATAAAAACCATTTGCAGCGTATACCTGACCATCTCTATTCTATTCTAGCTAAGAGTTCTCTCGCTAGCTGTAGAAACGCATGCTCAACCAACAAGATATACAATGGCATGACTGGCGAGGTTCGTCTAACAATATTGATATTACAAGTGAAATCACTCCAAGTCCTTGTCATGATACTGCAAATATAAACTACGGTTATAGACATTACCCATTTCTACCTACTAATATCTCATCATGTATCGTGGTACTCCAGTGAGCAGGGCCTTTCATTTGACACTACAACCACTTCAGAAGATGGTGTTGAAGCTCGTTGAGTTGCTTATAATGTCAATCTAAATATTGAGAGCATTCATTCATAACAGCAGAGCAATATCATCAGAAACGCAACCTGTCCGAGCATGACCTGGAAGATCCGAGTAATGTCTAACGTCTTGCGTGAATAAGAATATGAACATGTTGGAACCTATCAAATGGAATAAGAAGAGTACACAACAAAAACGCTTCAAACCGTAAACTCGCTCATTCAACCATACATGCACTTCTTCCATCAACAAAGCCAAACACAAAAGCCCAGAGGTATCTCCATGCGACATCCTAACAACCAACAAGAACAATAAAAACAAAAGGAAAATGCATAATCTACTGCTGCCACGGGATAGCCACCCCGAGATCTCGCGCCACCCGCATCGCCGATATAATGCATCCCTCCAGCAGCACCATGCCATCCCAGCACCAAGATCCCACAATCCACACGTTATCCCTTCCATTCACCCACACGCCCGTCTCTTCAAGACCAGATTTGCCCGTGCCCATGACCCTCTGCACCATGCCTCTGCTCTCCGTGGTGCGCAACGTCCGTGTAAACCTCGATGTGTCCAGTGTCCCCTTCAGCTCGGGCGCATCTCCAACAGGGCTCGTCCTAACAATCAGTCCGTCAGACAGGTAGTGCAATGACTCGGTCTGCACGACGCTCTCAGAAAACGTCGTCCTAAAGGCCATGACTTGAGCGTCTCCGCGGCGATATGAACACTGTCCAGACGGAACATGGGTATCTTCGTGCACAACGGACAAGCCTGAAGAGAGAGGAGCAACGACTGTGCTTGTGACGGGAACCGTGGGGATGACGCTCAGCATGGGCTTGGACGGATTAAAGATTGCGGCTGCGACATTTGGCGATACGGCAAGCACCACACGATCAAACGTCTCCTCGGAAGCAGAGCGTGTGGCGTCCCGCGTGCTTTCATAGCGTATCAAGACACCTCCGTCAACTCGGTCCACCTTTGTCACTCGAGTTTCCAGCCGGATGTCCTCAATTCCTTCGGCCAGCGTTGCCTGGACCCGGTTGATGCCGCCGCTGGCAACATACGTCTTTTGCAAAAAGGATCCCTTCATGAACTCGGTCACATCGCTGGCCGGGAAATCCAGCATCTCGGCGTGTGAACAGCTGCAGATGATGCTCAGCACGGGCAGCAGGTAATACAGCACGTAGCTCTGCGGCAGCCGGATGCGATCGAGATACTGCCGAAACGACTCGCAGTGGGCAACGTCCTTGGTGGCCGATTTCACATCCAGATACGCCTCGGGCCTGATCGTCCGCGGCGCCAGCAGGAAGCACGCCGCGAAGAACCAGATGTGGCAGAGGGCCAGGTAAAACGTCTGCAGGATGTTCTGCAGCGACCCGCGCCAGAAATGCGGCGAGATGAGCAGCGCCTCGTGCAGCCGCTTGCCGTAGACAAAGTAGTTGCCGGGCATCGTCTCGGCGGCCTCGTGGCTCGGGATCTGAGTCTGGGTGGCGGCAGAGGCTTTGGCAAACACCCAGATGAGCTGGATTCGCTGGAAGGGCACGCCGAGGTGGTCGTACATGCGGCACAGGTTTTCATAGTAGCCTCTGCAGAAGCTGCGAGGCGGGATGTCGATGCGCTCGAGGGTACCCGTCTTTTCATTCTTGACGGTGACGGAGGCGGCGTCGAGCGAAAACCTGGGGGCCTGAGGTTGAGATTGAGATGAGATGTAAGTTGAGGTGAACATTACGACTCTCCCATATCAAATGCGTACCTGTTCAAAGAGCGTCACCTGGTAGCGCTTCTGCTTGTCGTTGTGCAGCAGATACGCCGTCGTCAGTCCCGCCAATCCAGTGCCGATGATGGCGACTCGAGTCTTGCCCTCGCCATTTGCCTGATGCTGCTGCATCATGTCTTGAGTCGCCTTGTCCCTCGTTTGAGCACGCAATAGCCGGTGTATTCAGCTGGTCCAGGGGGGCAGGGTGATGAGTTGAAAGGCGGTTTCAGCTGCCGTCTCTATAGGTATACATCAAAGTTTCTTATCTGGAAAAAACATCAAAACGACCCCGGCAGATAGATGAATGAATATAAGCACAATGACGGATTCACATGCATGCGGTGATACGGTATTTACAAGAACATCAGCATCTCGGCAGAAAATAATGGGCATGGACCCCCCAACAAAAGCTGCAAAGCGCCTGATTTGATTGGGCCGGACAGGGCGTTTCAGACTCCCCGCCGGACCGCACAAGGCCGAGTCCATGGGGCTTTTTTCTCTCTTTTTTTGCCTCTTCCTTTTTTTGTGATGCTAAAGACTCAGACAATGGAGTTGGCACGTGCTGGCCCACTGGAATCTATTTAATGTTTAGTCAAAGTACGAATAGAGCGAGATGCTTGATTCATTCAAGATGCATCAATGTAATATCATGCTGACCACAGCGGGTGGCTTGAGATGTGAAGGCTTCTAGTGCAGTGGCTGCAGGATGACAGAGTGACCACTCATAAGATGTTACATGCCCCTAGATAGGTACGATCGCGGAACACAAAGCTTAAATTTTAGATGCTGCTTGTGAGACGGACGTGAGACGCAGCGTCAAACCACACCATCTTTGTGTGCGCCTGGCCCCGCCAACTTCCATGGATCAGGTCTTTAATTATTTCCATCCTGGAGCTCTACTTTGTACGCATGCAATTACAATTACAGTAACGCCGCAGCTACTATTCAAAACGCCCAAATGCCCGGGTCATTCTCCGCCAGCGAGTTCGCCATTGGCTTCATCGCCGGATGTCTGACCGTCATTGTCCTGCTGGCCCTCGTGGCTTTTTCGCTCACGCGGGCTGGCGACATTTACGGCCTGGGCCATTGGAAGCTCAACTTGAGGACCCCGTTTCCATCCATGTGGATGAACCTGGGCTTCTGGTGAGTGTTTTTCTCTTAGATAATATGTAACAACTGATTACTGAGATTCAATCTGTAAAGGACTCGAGATGATGGCAAACCCATTCAGCACTTTGACGAGGCTGCGCGAAACATGCTCGAGAAGCTCTTACAGGCCGCAGGTCTCATGTCCACCTCAAAGACGCAACACTCCGTCGCCGTCCTGGACGTGGGCTTCGGATGCGGAGACCAGACGGTTGCAATCGCCGAGCTCCTCCACGCTTCATCACGGCCTCAGTTCCGCTACGTCGGACTCACCTTGAACGCCGTGCAGCTCCAAGCAGCGCAACAACGTCTCGACGCCGCACTCGCTATCCCAGAAGGCGGAAGCAGCAGCGCACTCGGCCTCCCCGAAAGCTCCTTCAAGCTATTCCAGGCAGACGCAGCCAAGCCCGAGTCCTGGAGCCACGCCGTTTGCGCATCCGTCGACGGCTTAGCAGACGAGGCTTTCCGCGAGCGCTGGCTCATGGGCTTGGACTGCCTGTACCACTTCTCGCCGTCTAGGAAGCCCATCTTCAAGCGTGCTTCTCAGACGCTAAACGCAAACGTCATGGCCTTTGACCTGGTCCTCAGCGACACGGCATCTGCGTGGCAAGTCCTGGCCGTCAGGCTCTTGGGCTTCATCCTGCTGTGTCCATGGCGGACGTTCTTGACCGAGGAGCAATACCGGGACCAGCTCGTCGAGTGCGGCTACGACAGGGCGTGCGTTGAGATTCGGGATATTTCTGACCATGTGTTTGGCGGGTTGGCGGGCCACTTACGGAAACAAGACGCTGCTTTGAGCCCGTACGGTGTCTCGTTGTCGGGGTACACGATGGTAGGGAGGATATATGAGTGGTTTGATCGGACGAGGGTGTTGAAGGCTGCGATTGTGGTTGGAAGGTTAAAGAGCAAAAGCCAGTAGAAACAACATGTTGAGTGTGAATGTTGTTACTTGTATGACTTTTATCTGCCCAGTTGCGAGGCTATGAATCGCCTCAGCTACCTATGCTATGGCTGGCTACATATACACGCTGGATCTACCAGGTATGCAGCCATCACGTACAGTACGCGCCCAGCTGCAGGGCCTACTACATGTACTTGGCAAAGCACAGCATCATCTTGTGAAACAGCCGTCAAGTTGTGGACTAAACTACTGACCATTGAACGGGCTGTTGTCTTCTGTTACATAGGCAGCAGCTCATCAACTGTGTCGCTCTTCTCATGTCAACGCGACAGACGAGGCGAGAATGGCTGGGCTTGCACCAAAATACGCCGTGGCTGGCGATTTCACCGCTGGAGACCATCACAAATCACATTTGACATCCCATGCCCACCCAGGCAATGAAATATTACTATGTAGAGAACAGAGCCACTTCAAGGAGCGGCCCGTGCAATAAACTTTGCAGCTAAAATCCTAACCTTGATCCATACAACAGCAACAACAACACGTATATGTAATGTACCTCGCAAGTCGACGACTTCTTCAAAGCGCGCAACATTTATCTGTTTACCCCAACTACATACCTAAGGTAGGTAGTAGGTAATATCCAGAGCACGACTTTATTTCCACACCTGAATTTACCCAAAAAAAACTCACCTCAACCAGTGTACATGTCGTGCTTTACCCTTGTATAGGTAGGCCTCCCTCAAATGCCCCTACATCACTCACCAGTCATACCCCAACTCGATCGACAAACCCATGTCAACGCAAGCACAGCCACACATCGCCAAATCCCTCAGGAAAAATACACCAAAAATTGCCGGCATGACCGGACCCGGCACACGACTGTGGGGTTCTTGATCCTAAAAGCATGGCATCCCCGCATCGTGAACTGTCCCAAACACATTCCAGTCAGGACAAGAACAACTACGCACAATACACGGAAAAAAAAGGGACGCAAGAAAAGAAAGTGGTCTGTAGGATGTCTCTATTGGTATCTTTTCATATACATCCAGCTCTATATGATCTTTTTTTCCTTCTTTTTATATCTGACTGACTTGACCAAGTCTCAAGATCCTCTTCAGAGATGATGGCTCGTGCGACACATCAAGCTCCGCGACCCGTGGTTCCACTGGGCTAGCAAAAAAAGATATCATTTCAAGCCTGCCATAAGAAACAAAAAAAGAAGTCTACCTTTTCTGCTGCAGTATACCACATACCACTCGCACACACAAACGCAAACGCAAGAGTCTAACACTTTTATGCTTTCATGCCGCCCAAATCTTACTCGGGCTTGGCCATGACCATGGGCTTGGTTCCCAGACCGTTGCGGTTGCGGAAGAACAAGACGCCCTTTCCAGGGCCCTTGGCCTCGGCGCTGTGCTCGACCCAGTGGCACATGCGAGCGCTTGTCCACATGGCACGGATGAAGCCAATGGCACCGTCCTTGGTGTCGGAGCGGTAGTGCTCGCCCATGACGGGGCGGATGGCATCGGTGGCCTCGTCGGCGTTGTAGAAGGGGATCGTGGCCACGTAGTGGTGCAGGACGTGGGTCTCGATGATGCCGTGCAGCAGGTGACGGCCGATGAAGCCCATCTCACGATCGATGGTGGCGGCAGCGCCACGGACAAAGTTCCACTCCTCGGCAGTGTAGTGAGGGAGCGAGGGGTCGGTGTGCTGCAGGAAGGTGATGGCAACTATGGGGAGAGACAAAAAAGGTCAGTAAGCGGGAACTTTTGCAGCTGTTTCAGACATGAGGATTTGAGACTAACCGAGCCAGTGGTTAACCCAGAGGTACGGGACAAAGTACCAGATGGCCAAGTTGTACCAGCCAAAGGTGTTGCCGAGGTAGTAGAGGGTGCTGAAGGCAATGATCAGGCCAATGTCGCTCATGACGATGAGCTTGGCATCCTTGGCCTCGTACAGAGGGCTGGACGGGTCGAAGTGGTTGACGCCGCCACCAATGCCGTTGTGCTTGCCCTTGCCACGGCCCTCGCGCTGGCGCTCGTGGAAGTTGTGGCCGGTGATGTTGGTGAGCAGGTAGTTGGGCCATCCCACAAGCTGCTGCATGACCAGCATGAAGAGCGTGTAGACGGGCGTCTCCTCGGTCAGCTCAGACAGCTCGTGCACCATCTTGCCAATGCGGCTGGCGTGCTGCTCGCGAGTGCGGGGGAGGAAGACCATGTCGCGCTCCATGTTGCCGGTGGCAGCGTGGTGCTTGCGGTGGGAGATTTGCCAGCTAAAGTAGGGCACCAGCAGGGCCGAGTGGAGGAACCAGCCGGTGATGTCGTTGATGAGGCGAGAGTCGGAGAAGGCGCCGTGGCCACACTCGTGGGCAATGACCCAGAGGCCGGTGCCGAAGAGACCCTGCAGGATGGTGTAGACGGCCCAGAGACCAGCGCGGGCGGGGGTTGAGGGGATGTTCTCAGGGGTCACGTAGTTGTGGAAGACATAGAAGGTGGTGGCCAGGCAGATGATGTCGCGGATGATGTACGAGTATCCCTTGAGGGCGGATCGCTTGAAGCAGTGCTTGGGGATGGCGTCGCGGATATCCTTGATAGTGAAGTCGGGCACCTTGAACTCGTTGCCGTACGTATCGACCAGGCGGCCAAAGTCGGTAGCCTTGACGCCGGCACTGGCATTGACGTCGACCGAGGACATGGACGACAGAGACGTGGACGAAGCCGACGGTCTGGGGGAGTCCATGGGGGACACGGCAGCAGAGGACTCAGTTGAGTCGGTCACATTGCGCCGGAGAAGAGCCTCTGCAGGCTGGGGCACAGCAGTTGAAGCCATGGCGATGCTCTCTTGGGGGGAGGTTGCTCAAGTTCTCTCAGAGACTCGAAGCAGTGAGGAGTTGAGGGAAGAAGAAGAAAGGAAGAAAAAAGAAAAGGTGACGAGAGCACAGCTCGCTATCAGATAAGATAGGATAGGCGTGTGGTGAACGGGGCCTCCAGGGGACGAGGAGAGAGAGCAACGAACTGGGGGGGTGGCCTCGCTTTTGTTTTGGCCCGGGGAGGGGAGGGAGAGAGAAGGAAAAGAGGAGAATAGGGGACCTGCAACTGAATGGGATGTGATAGGTCCGTTTCACAGTCCAAAGGAGGAATGGAAGGCAAATCGGGATAAGAGAGAGCAGAGAAAAAAAAAAAGCGAGAGCCCAAGTCACTCACACTCACACAGCAGCCCAAGCCCAAGCAAGCCCAAGTCCATCCCACGCAAAATCACAGCCAGAGTGACTTTGCTTGGGCCCCCTTGGACGTTTGGCCTCCCCCCCACTGGCCCGGTACGGTAAAAGTACATGCAGAGGCAGATGCAATGGCATGGCAAGTATGGGAGATATTTTTTGTTGGGGCGGGAGGAGACGAGGAAAAAAAAAAAGGGCTCCAGAACCGCCAGGCGTGGGGCTTGGGGCCAAAAGATGACAGGTACATGTATCAATGCCTCTTTCATTCTTTTCTTGCAGTGCATCTGCTACTATTCCATTCTACTCTCTTGCTCTTTTCCACTCTGGTTTTTCTCAATTGAGTGGTTTCGCCGTCCAAAACAAGCACAAAGAGACTCTGCGAAACCACGATGCCCCTGGAAAATAGAGGAGAAAAATTTGTGCCAATTGGAGGCGAGCTTGACGCCAGATCTGGGCCCGAAAAGAATAAACTGGACCCTGGATGGGAGGGCCTGGCCACCCCCCGTATCTGGACCTCTTCTCCGTACCTGTATCTGTACCCGCGAACCAGGGAATACTCGTAACTTCACGGCACCATCAAGCCAAGCACTCGGCTCTGCCGCACTGACAGATTTGCCATTGCCGTGTCTTATTCATTGCGTTTTGGCTGGATTGTACTGTAGACATTATTCGTGCGTAGATCCAAACGCGGCGTCGCCTTCGCCGTCACCGTCACATGAAAAAAAAAAAAACGATCTTGTCCGGGGAACTAAGATACGCCATGTCCGATTCTCTGTCAACATGGCGCACTTGGCTTGACTCAAAGGAAAAAAAAAAAAAAAAAAAAATCTCCCACAAGACAACCAGCAAATACTGCCTGCATCGTATCCTCACATCTCTTTTGGCATGCTCAGCAGAACGTCGTAAATTGTATTCCCGCATAAGTAGCCTGATACATGACATGACCACCACCACCTTGGTACTCTAAGATATCCTCCGCAACGGAGATAAAGTCCCCAGCACATACGCTCAGACAAGAACTCCGAACGGCTGCACCAACTCGCTCCCAGAAAGACCACGTAGTGCGCCGCCGTTCGCCGGTAAAAGCAAAACCAATACCCTGCATGAGGGGCGCGGGCGTGCCGGGGGGCTGGGCTGAAGGCGCCTAAAACAAGATGGGCGATCGTCTAGCAAGGACGCAGCTCAGATAGGAGGAGGAAGAGACATGTGAAGCCGAGTTTCAGTTCTGCGGGAGGGCGCCAAAAGTTGATGGTGTGCTCTGGATGGAGTACAAGTACAAGCCAAACAAGCATACGATTCAATGCTAAAGCGTCTACGCCCGATTCGTGTGTCATGCTAATACTACCTTGACTACTTACTTACTTACTTACTTACTGTGCCAACAACTAATCCATCAAAGCTTAGTATTGTAGGTGCTCAGAACCGATACGGCGTTTGGACGCCTTCTCCCCGATCCCAGCTGCTTCATGCAAAGAGCTCGCGCGTCACACTACCACCCCCAGCTTTTTCTTATTCCTTTCGTTCCCGTAAAACGGTTAAAGAAGCAAGCCTCGGAGCATGTGAAATCTCGAACTTCTCCCCCCCTCTCCGCTCCTCACCACCTCTCCTCATACTGTTTTCCGCCCTGGCCCGCTTCGGCATCTCACAGTGCCGTCTCGTGTCATTCTTCATGTCACGCAACAAGATCAGATCATAAAGACCAACAAAACAAAACTATGGCTCTCTAGATGGAGCAGGAAGACGAGCAGTTTGTGAGCTGGTATGTTCCTCCTCGACTCATTCGTTTCCATTGGGCCGTGGAAATACACCATGCAGGCAAACGCAGGTGGCGGCGAGGCAATTTGCTTACTACCTCGTGTACTTACTTGCCTCTGGGGGGTAAATCTGAGTAGGGATGTACTGGTACAGCACTCTTTCTTTCGCCCCTTGATTCTCGCTCTCTTCACTTTGAGAATCGAGTACTCAACTGTCTCGCATCAAGCATTCTCTCCAAGCCCAATCCCCAACTACTCATAGAAACCTGCAGCCATCTGTCCATCTCCCCATTCTACACTACACACAAACAAATAAAACATCCCAAGTACTGCATCTCTCAGATGGTACAAAACCCGTAGCACTCAACTGTCTCTCCCCCACATCTGTTGGGAATTTTGTTGAGGGCCACAAAACGCCAGGGTCCCCTTTCCCTGCCCGTCGATCTGGCGTGGGGCCCGATTCGCCGCAAAAACCCACGTGCTTTTGCCGCTTTGGATTCCCCATGTCGGCTTAGTAATTGCGACTGCCATCATTGGTGGGATTCATCGATCGATAACTGTACTGTGTGAGAATCGGCTATCTGGTATCTGATTGCACTGTATTGTTATCTTTCCCACCAATGGCTTTGTATTATGTAAGCAATGATTTGCTTGGCACTTCTCCGTTTGAAAACTACATAATTATGCACTCGATTCATGTGCAAATAATGCAGCACGCGACCGCGTCGCTCGAACAAATTACCCAGAAGAGAAGGTGATAGGAGGAGATGCAGTCTGACGAATGCCGCTGCGTAGTATATGGTTTATAGGGACGGCTTATCAATCACTCCTCGCTTAGAGAGTATCGCGAAAAATTGGGACCTGTGGCTGTGTGGCTCGTGACTTGAGGTATGATCGATGTCGGTTATTCGGCGCGTTCTGCATTGGAAAAAAAAACCACAGCCAACCCACTGCTAGCTTCAAAGTTGAATTCAAAGCCGTTGAGAATGTCAAAAGTAGTCGTTTCTGTGTGGTTTTAGCATTATGAAAAACCGGCAGCCCGTTATATGGGAGCTTGTCTTACAGCGCCAGCTAGCAGAAAAACTGCAATTTTAGAACTTCCTTTGCTACAGCGAAGTGTGACACGATCGGGTTAAACTCGCTGCTTAACGAGGTTATATTAGCTCTGATTTCTCGGCATATCCCCCTCGAGTTACGGGCCACACCGCCACAAGTCCCAGTTATTTGTGATACTTGTTAAGCTAGGCGTTATACTTGACAAGCCGTCCCTACTTGGTAGTTATATGATATAATCTCGGTGTAAGAGGTGTACGAGTACATAGTAGTAGTGGTAGATTAATAAGCTTGAGATTTCACGACATTCCTTCATGCTACTTCTTTACTACCTAATACTAGGATGGCACGCATGTTAGTAGCTTCACAAGAAGCTGTGGCCTTTCAAATCACTCCTGATAACCCCAATAAGTGGCAGAATTGCTTCATTGATATTTCTAATCACTCCTGATACCCCCAATAAGAGGCAGAATTGCTTCGTTGATATTTCTGACAAGAGAGACATGAAAACTACCCAATTCGAATTACTTTCGATAAAAGGGTCAAGCTTCAGTCATGCTATTTCCTCAAATTAAACATGTATCATATTAGTCCCAATCAGCTAATCCATTATCATACCCATAATGCGTGTTCTCATGGTAGACTCCATCCATCATCGTCATGTCCTGCTAGCTATGGATACCAACCCCATACGCCATGCCAAGTACAAGTAAACAACGTGAATCAAAACCAATCAATAAAATCCCCAAAATAAACGCTTCAGATTTCCGCATGAAAAAAAAAAACTCACCATCTCCAACCCACCATTCCGAGCTCTGCCGTAGAGCCATAAAGCCGAAGCCCCGAATCCAATCCGAGCAACGAAAGGAAAAAAAAAAAGGCAGAAAAAAAATGCTCAGCTTTGACGACGTCATTCACCACGACACCATGCTGCCATTAAGTTCCACCACCAGCTGCAACCGCTGCGGCATCGCATCCACCCACATATTCACCCTCTCCTGACTCAATCCCGCCCACGCCTCCCGAGCCGCCTGCTTCAGCGTGTCGTCCTCCCAGTCCTTGAGCAGGTCCGATGTCCACTGCTTGTTCGGCGGCCACAAAGACTCCAGTGGACTCAGATCAGGGCTCTCGCCACAACTAAACGAGCATCGCAACCCATGTGTGTCCTTCCACTGCTGGGCGAGGTTGATCTTGCTCGCGCTCCCGTGGGCAAACACATCCGCATCCTCCTCCAGCACAAACGACAGGGGCCCCGAAGCCGTGAGCCACGGCTTGACGACCTTGTCGAGCACCTTGTCGCAGTAGTCGGCCATGGACATGGCGCCATTTCCCTTGGGGCTGGTGGATGGGTCGTAAAACACCAGCTCGCTCTTGAAACCATAGCCCACCGCCGCCCACGCGTGCAATCGCCGAATGTCCCGCGGCCACACGTTGCCCATCTCCTGCTCGCATCCGCCGCAGAGCTTCTCGCCGCTTCTCGGAGCCAGGCGCATCCTGCCGTCGAGCCCAAAGCCAAAGTGCAGCTCTCCGCTGAACCGGATGCGGCGCCAGTCCTCCTTGAGGGGATACGTCCGCAGGGCCTTCCTGGCAAAGTCGCAGCGCTTCTCCCGATGCCGCTTGTGCGTGTGAGTCCGCCCACAGACAAGACACCGGCGATAGCCCAGCGTCCCCATGGCTCGGTGCAGCGTCCGCCGGTTGCAGTTCATCTCTAGACCGGCCTCCCTAGCTAAGCCGCTCCAGTTAAGGCTCACATCCTCGTATTTCTCATCCCATAGGATCTGCTCCATCTTTTGCAGGTCCGACTCAGCAATCTTGCTGGGCCGCCCTCGCGTCTCTCCCCATTCCGGGTCGTCACTCTTGGGCGTCGATGATGTATTGAGAGCCGCGTAGCCCTGAGATCGAGACAAGTCAAAGTGGCGGAAGATGGCTGACTTATTCACCGGCAGCCCCTGGGATTCGAGATACGAAATGGTGCCTCGCACCATAGCCTTTGCCGGAGTATCCCCATGTTTGTATCCAGAAGGCATGGGGCAGTTGTTGGTACCAAGGCGTTGCTGTAAGTTGATTGTAGATGCCCGCATAAGACACTTGACGCCAGAAGGAGGGAGAAAAGGGCAACGGCAGATGATGAAAGTCCCATTGTGTTGTGCTATTTTTGTCCAGTCCCACTGTCGGGCCGTCGACCTATCGCCGTTGACGGAGCGTCGACGCAAAATTACCCACACATTCGCCGCACGTGACTTATTCCGTCAACCTCACCTCATGATGTCGATCATCTTGCACAAGAGCCCAAGCATAAAAATGAGCACATCTGCATGGACACTTATTGCATATGTGAATGTCTCATCTCATGTGATTAGGTAAACTACCTAGCAGACAGAGGGAGTGAAAAAGAGGCAACACGCTATGAAAACCAAAAGTCATTCAATTTTGTCCGCTTCTCTAAAGCAAGACTGAATAGACACTAGTAATTTAAGGATTAAGATTGGCCAGCTCCAGTCATGCCCATATGATAAATCCCTTGCTTGCTTAAGCTTCTTCGATGTAATTTCACGCCAATTTTCTGTCTCGAAATGATAAAAAACAAAAAAGGAGGGAAAGAAGAGAAAAGCAACAAATAAAAGAGAAACGTGCTCAGCGTTGCTCAACCAAGGCTCCCAAAATGTGTAACCTGACCAACGCCCAACCTCACGTAGCCAACCCTTATCTCCGTTTCTATATCTTGATATACATTACCACCGGGAATCAGACCAAAATATCGTGGGCATCAATATGTCTGGGGGGAGGTGAGGCCCCTAGATAGTGAGTTGATATGAAAAAATAACATGGAAAAAAAAGAAGAAGCCCACTGCTTCGCTATGTCTTTTATGAAGAGAGAATTAAGAGGAAAAAAAATTGAAGCGATCGTTTAGTGCTTTCCGGCATCGCGGACGCTTTGCATGAATCGATCCTCGGCGCCAACTTCGCTCAACGCTCGTGTCGATGAGGCGCCTGCACTGGTCCTGGACAAGACAGCTTTGACTTCTTCGGCCGTCTTGCTTCCCATCAAATCCATCTCTCGGCTGAGAAGAATGGCAACAGCTGCGCGAACTAGGAGTGTGTCACCCTCAAAGACGTAAACATCCCAAAGTCTTGCTGCCTCGTCGATGGCTAAATGGGCGGTAAACAGGTTGGTGAAGATGTTGGCAAGGTGCTGGTCCAGCTGGACGCCTTGTACCGTCTTGGTCAAGTGTTCGTATAGGGAGTTGGACTTGATCTTGAGCGTGTCATACACGAGATTGAATGCCGCTGCTTGCGCGCCGCGATCAAAGGTGTAAAATGAGAGGGGTAATGGTCGGTTAAGGACGTTGGCTAGAGCGATAAAAGTTGATTCGGGGTTTGGTAGATTAAGTAAAAGCAGGGCGGCTATGGTCTGTTTTGTCATGCACGAGTTAGCAACGGATTGCATTCCTGTAGAGGTTGAAAAATAAAAGAGAAATGGTATTACTCACGTTACATCCCGACACATAGCCGATATCGTTCCTGTACATGGCATATGCTCTCAGAACATCTACCAGGCCCTGGTGAAGCGGACCAGTCACTTCGAAGATACGAAGCTCCCTCCACGTCTTCTCGGCGACATCTTTGCGGATTTGCTCAAACCACTTGACTCGCCTCAGGTCCTCTGCATCGCCCCTGTCCGTCTTGACTCTCTGCTCCAGCTCTTCTGATCGGGTCAAGGCTGCTCGGAAAGATGCTTCCGTCAGGCCAAGCTCGTTTCCAATGGCCTTGGCCCATACGGATCGCCGACTGCGGGGCGCCACTCCCTTCCACCATAGTTCTCTCGTATTCTTCTCGCGTATAGCTTGGTTCCATCGAGGAAGAATGTCATCCTCCCAGATGTGCATGGCCTTGTCCGCATTGTTGTCCCTTGCGTCAACCTTGTTCTTTCGCGCTGCTTCTCGGCGCTCCTCCGCCTTGACACTGGCTACCATCATCTTCTGATACTCGCGTAGATGACGTCGTTCTTCGGCGGGATCCTTGGGTGGCAGCCATGATGGTCGAGTGCGGCTCAGTACGGCCTCCTTTTCCTTGGAAATGGGGAGCGGGTCAATCATGATGTTGGAGCGGCGCAGTGGCGGAAGCTCTGCAAAGGACGATTTGACTCGTAGTTTCTTCTTGTCATAATCTACCTTTGCTGACTGGTTCGGGGTCCACGTATTGGGTCGTGCACCATGTTTTTTGGCTTCGATTTCATGCAGCTCGTCGGCGTGTTCCTCCAACTTTTCCACCAGGTCTTTTGTATCGGCATTTAGATCCGCAAGCGCAATAGTCCAGCTGCGGGCTTTGCCTCTGAGGGGGCTCGGTGGAAGCCTGTCGCCGTCGGTTTTCCAGCTCGGTGATCGCAATGAGCCCTGAGCTTGGGCGACGGGAGGCGTGCCATTGCCAACGCTACGGACTCGCTTGTTGCGCCGGCGGTCAGGCGATGGCGACACGGATTTTATCGACGCCGGCCGGCTGGCAGGTCGCTCACTTGGTGGGCGCGGGGAAATGGGCACGTTATCGAGAAACAGCCCGTCGGGGATGTCGTCGTCATCGTCGTCGTCGTCGCATTCCTGCTCAAGCTCCGAGATGGACTTGCGGTCGCGGCTGACCTGCCAGCTGCCCCGTCGCGGCCTACCAGCGAGGCTTGGATCGCGAGGATCCGGCGTCAGGCCCGGGCTGGTGCTGCGGTGGCGGCGAGCCTGGGGGACGGATGATGTCGAGTATCCCTTGGTGAGAGTCGCGGGTCGCGGGTCGGCTAGGGACGAGAGAGTCGTGCTCCGCGGATTCGATCCCGCCGCAGCGCCGTTGAGGTTGGGAAACGACCGCTTCGCGCGCGGCGCCCGCTTGGCAGAGGCGAGGTCTCGAGGCCCGCGAGCCTTGTGCGACGCAGCTTTTGGGGTGACACCGTCGTCGTTCAGACCAATGTCTTCAAAGTGGCCGACGTCGGCCAGGACGCTGGCATCGTCGCTATTTAGCGAATGGAACGAGGACGACTTGGAGCTCTTGGAGGTGGTCATGCCGGGAGGCGAGTCCGGGCTCGTGTGGCCGTGGATCGTGGCGTGGTTAGCGGCACTTTCCAAGCCACCGTTGATGATGCCAATTCCAACACCATGATCCCGAATCATTGCTGCATCAACAGGGCAACCAGCTGCCCTAAGTCCAGTCTGCTTCGTCTTCAGCTGGAGAGGCCGGATCGGCTGGAGGTGGGGATGGTAGAAAGGGATGATGGATTGTGATGTCTTGGTAACGGCGTGCGGTGCGACAGAACAGAACTGATTCTCTTTCGCGGGGGTATGGGTAATTCAACAAGAGGTGTCTCGAGATTTGAAACAGCGTTGGATCCTCGCAGGGCCGAGAGGCCGGCTGTAATGAATTGAGCAAGAAAGTAGAGACCGAGAAAAGAGTGTGGGAAGAAGAGAAGAAAAAAAAAAGTAAAAGTAAAGAATAGTAGAGGCAAAACGACTGAAAGCTCTCAGCTTCAATGTTTGTTCTAACGAGTGTGGAAATGGGAAATGGGAAATGGGAAATGGGATACAGTACAGAAAAGGAAGCTGAAGAAGGAATCTAGAAAAAGAGGACGAGAGAAGATGCAGAATTGCGGAGGATCAAGGAATGACGAGCCAAGGAGACGCCAATCGATGCTTCAAACAAGGAGGGAATGGGTACATGTGCAATTATCTGGGAGCAGGTACAGGGTACCTGGTCGTGCGAATCTGGCAAGGCTCGCACCCCCTTCTTTTGGTCTTTTTGGTCTTTTTTGCGGTGCCTTTGCTGCAACTCAGGCTCCAATTCAGGCTCTACTTTGCATTAATCCCCAGCAGGTGTGTCTGTGCCTTGGTCGCTGAGCGCTAGCCCCGTTTCCAATTGTGCTTGTAGCCGATACACGCGCGCCTTGTACTTGATCGCGTTCAGGGCGGAGTCGCCTGTACTTGTACTATAGACGAACTAAGCCGGAACCTGGACAAGACGGATGCAGATTGTGATGCTGCAGTCATAAGCCAGTAAGACTGCGTGTTGACGCTTTATCTGACGTTGGGTTGGCGTTATCTACAGTACAGAGACAAGTACCGAGCGGGATGGTGTGGCCATGCTTGTATTTCCCGAGGGGGGAAACAACAACAAGATGCATCCTGTGCTGTGTTGCGTTGCACCATCACAAGAGGCTTGTCTTAGTCAATCAAAGCATCAACCCTACCAACAGCGTCCGCAATGTATCTGACACACAACAATTAAGCACTTCCACCCTCTCAAACAGCCGGGGGCCTCCCGCCATTGGTCCTCACACAGTACGTGCGGTTGCAATCTCGCCGCAGCACCACAGTGTCGCATCAGCAAGCCCCTGACCAAGTGGAGATGAAGTTCAATCTCGGCTGGTTCGGGGGCCGAATAGAACTGTGCAGCTCATCCTTGCCGCTGTATATCAACGCTATCAAGTGCGGTCTGATAATGCAAGCAGTGTTCATTCTGCTTTACTATTAAATACATTCGGTACTCGTACTCGTACTGTGGTATTGTGTAGCCAGACGCCAACTTTTCCAACTCACGAACACAGTCAGCCCTACCAGGAACCAGAATAGCTTCACCGCCGTCTCCTTGTAGGTTTTGACGAAGCGAATTCCAAAATTGCCATAGTCCGCTTTCGCTTGTCTGCAGACTCTCTCGGCTGCCTAATAATAGCACCGTTTGATTATGACATGTCTTGCAAATGCATGTACATGTTAGGTATATCAAAGACATGCCAGGACATACCTGCCAGATTGCTACTATTAATATCTGTTGATTTCTTGTTCTTGTCCCCAATCAATGTCTTGATCGTGGTTCTGGGTCAACTTCACGTTCTAGATCCTCACAGAACGTCCAGAGTCCCTTGCTTGGGAAATAAATAGGCCTGGCTCGCCCCACAATGGTATGGCTGAGAAGCAGCGTCCTGAGGCGATGCCGGCTTACTGTAGATACATAGTATTGTATATGTGGATTATGAGAAGATCTATTTTACTTTGGATGCTCCAAGCTGAGATGAATGGCACTGCATCTCCACAGCGGATGGTAAATTTCCTTGATTTCATTTATTGTGAATATCCATGGTCCGTCTATACATAACACTGCCTATCCTCCTGCTCCCTCGGAAATTGTTTTTGCTACCCTATCTAGATATGCCAATGTTGAACAGTCCTTATCATAAGCAACTACCAGCATTAACAAGTCCAACTTAACAAGATGCTACATTATTGTGTTTTCCCTTTCTCTCCTTCGTCTTCTGTGCCGCCCTCTCTTCCATCATGGATTTGTATGTAACGGTACCAAGTATCGGTTTCGGCCGGGTGAACAATGGCCCTGGTAGAGCTTTGAATGCAGCAATGTTGACGACTGATTCCCATGCCAGCCGTCTCCCTGCCCGACGTAGCTGGCCACCAGATGCAGATGCTTCTTTGTGAGGCTGCAGCGGAGCATTTATCGGCCCAAAGGAAGAATCTCCTTCAGAAATATTTTGCCCGTTTTGGGGATGCATTGTCAAGATAGCTGCATCCGGCTTTTCTGGAGAGGCTTCTGGAGTTGACGTAGGGTAATCGCCATTATGTGGCATCACCCCCACGGTAGACGCATCCAACATTGTATTGTCTTTTGTATCAACCAGCTTTGTCGATTCAGATGGCTCGTCAAGCATGCCAATGATCTCCCGCGCATCTCCTCCTGAGCTCTTATGGCTTTGCCTCTCGGGAGAAAAATCGAGAGTCGCCGTGGAGCCAGATCTAGAACGAACACTCCGGCGCTGATCTTCGTCTTCATCTTCATCCCCTAGGTGTCGAGGTTCTCGTTTGCATTTCACACTTTGCCACGAGGTCGGAAATGGAGTGCTCGCCGCTTTCGAATCGGCAATGTACCGTTGAATCGAGACATGATCTTCTAGATCAACGTGCTGTATCGCACAGCTACCTGCCCTGGTAAATGTACTTGTGTCGTTTGGCCCCGTATCAGGCAAATACATGTAATCCGTCTTCGAGTTCGTACCCTGGAGGCTACAAGGTGTTGTCATCAAGCCCACACTCGGATGCTTTGTGTATCTTCTCGATGCTGATGACATGCTGGGACGATCCTCATAAACAGCTTCGTTTAGTTGGCGCGTCGTCATATCTCTGCCTCTCCAATCCGCCGGAGTTCCTCGTGTCTTGCTTGAAAGCTTGTTCTGCCATCTCGACTTGTTCTTGCCTCGCTTAGCAGGTGACGGTATAACCTTCACAATTCGGCAGTCCGAGTCGTTGTCGGATGATTCGATAGATATGACGTCGTCGGCTGAATCCATAGCCATCATGTTTGTCTGTTGCTGCTTGGTTGCTTGCTCTGCGTTAATCGCCAAGTAGATATTTGTCTGGTGATTGGCGAGTATGAAGGGGTACGAACGAATGTTTGCAGAGAAAATCGTAGAGTAGCAGGGGGACATGAGGAAAAAGCAATACGGCCAAATGTGAGCAACAAGTGACTCTTGCGCCCACGAGATTCACCTTGAAGTTGGCACCCGCAATTATGTGACACCTACCTTGCCATTGAATTCAGCACTACAAGCCCTCTATTAACTATACTCCAAATGCAGCACAAAAGGCTATTGTTCATGGCATTGTATTTGGTCTGTCCATGTTCATGCGTCTATGGTATCGCTACAATCCATATTAAGCTTCTATCTCGTCGAGATCCGTGGCGCCTGAACTTTTTTGCTTTATTTTTCCAACCTTTCCAACATCTTACATGCGCTCTCGTCTCCGTGGGGCCGCCCGTATAATGTCGTCGACTCTCAGGAGAAGCTGTATCGTGGGTATCAGCACAACGTCATATAAGGTGACAAGGGTGGCCGGGGAAATGGGGAAATGGGGAAATGGGAAAAGGCCTTCTTACCTCTGCTGCCTCACTGGCAGATGACACAACCGCCTTCTTCAGCTTGTAGCTTTCAACCACACCAACCTCGCGCATATCAGCAATGCCACCACCGGGAGTCATCAGGTCAAGACCATACGTGGTCAGACCGTCATAAATGGCCTTTCGCAGGCGTGCAACCAGCTCGCCAGAATCCAATCCAGCATTGTCAGCCAGAATGGTGGGCAGCTGTCGGAGGGCGATTGCGAAGCTGGAGACGGCCACCTGCTTCTTGCCCTCGATGCGTGTGGCCGCACCCTCAACAGCCTTGGCCATGACCATCTCCGCACATCCACCTCCCAGGGTTGTCCTGGGCTCGATGACGGTTTGGGACAGCACGGCCAATGCGTCGTGTAGACTTCGCTCGGCCTCGTCGAGCAACTGTTCTGTCGCGCCACGCAGCACAATGGTGCATGCCTCGCCAGCCGCCACACCAGAGAACTTGATCAACGTATCCTCGCCAATGATGACCTCTTCGATCAAATCGCAGTGGCCAAGCTTGATCTGGTCGGGGTGGTCAAAGGTGGAGGCAATCTCGCCTCCCGTCACCAACGCCAGTCGTTCAATGCCATCGAAGTCGGCGTGCTCGATAGACATGATTCCAGCATCGGTGAAGAGCTGTTCTGGCCAGTTGTAGATGAGCTGGCGGTTGATGAAGCAGTTGATGCCGTGGGCCTTGATCTTCTCCACCTTGGCCTTCATCTTGTCCTTTTCGGCCTTCTCCAGCTCTGCCAGCTTTCCAGTTGAGCCGACCTTGACTCGTGCTCCGAAAATCTTGACCTTGTCTGTGTCCATCGATGTGTTTGCGACCAGGATCTTTGCCTTCTCCAGCCTCTTGGGCTGGTTAACGCCAATCTTCTTGTCCAGGATGAAACCCTCATCCAGGTAAGAGTCGCTGAGCTTTCCTCCGGCCTTCTTGATGATCTGGATGTGGCTAAGGTCGGATGATTTCTTTAGACGGAGGATTGCGTCGACGGCAAGCTGGGAGAAGTGGTCTCGGTCCTGTGACAGAACCTTGGAGCTCAGGGTGGTTCGTGCAATGGCAACGAGATCCTTGCGGAAGGCCTCAGGGCTCTTGCTGTGGTCAACGGCGGATTCCTCAAGGGCTTTGAGAGCAGCCTGGCTGGCTATCCGATAACCCTCAATGATTGTCTGAGGGTGAATCTTCTTGTCGATCAGCTTCTCAGCCTCTCTCAGAAGCTCAGCAGCCAACACAGCGACCGACGTCGTGCCGTCACCGACTTCGTCATCCTGAACCTTTGAGATGTTGACCAACACCTTGGCGGCGGCGTTATCGAGGGCTATTGACTTGAGGATCGTGGCACCGTCGTTCGTCACCATGATATCGCCGGTGGAACTAGATGGAAGGACGGGTCAGGGGCTGAGGGGCTTGGCTGGGGATTTGTAATGGACGGGCACTCACGCAGATTGAAGGATCTTGTCCATGCCTTTGGGACCAAGAGTGCTCTTCACCAAGTCACCAACGGCGATGGCGCCGACAAAGGCAGCCAGACGCGCATTCTCACCCTTCTCCTCGGTGGTGCCCTCCTCGAAAATTTGGGTCGGGAAGAACGACTGTATGGCGGGGGAGATTGATACGTTAGTTGGGCCTCAGAAGAAGCTGGCGATGGAGCCGCGTAAAAGACAGCAACAGCAAAACATACCATGATGGACTGCTAGTGACGTGACAACCGGACAAAAAGATACAATGGAAAGTAAAAGGAGGCTATATCGGGCTGGCCTGCAAGAAGAAGAGAAGCACTCCTTGTTGCCTGTTTTTCCTGACGACGCCGCCGAGCTCTCCTTTACCTCGAAAGCGCCATCTCAAAAAACCCCCACCATGCAGAGACGCGGCCACGTGACTTGCCCCTCTGTCGGAGAAATCGCGGCTCAGGAACATCGCTTCTCCGCCGCACACTTTGTTCAAAGTTAGAACAACAAATTTGTGCTGTGTTCGGGTATCGCCGCCAAAAAAAAATCCACGTCTGCAGTCACGCCGTCGTTTGCTGCAACCAACACCCACGCCCTGCGCATCGAACGCACCGGCCGACCGCCAGAATCGCCTCTCGATACTCCTCTCTTGGAGATCCCAAACCGAAGCCCCTGAGCCGTCCCCCAATCCTCGACTTTTACCGCGCCGAAGCGGGGCACTCTCGGCACCCCTCCTCCCATCATGGCGCCCTCATTCGACCAGCTGCGCGAGGCTGACCTCGACGACGACGAGTTTAACGAAGATGAGATTGACATCTCTGACCTGCGCGAGAAGTTCGAGGTCCAGCTGGAGCTGGGCTACGACACCTTTGTGGTCATCGATGGCCTTCCCGAGGTCACGGAAGACCAGAAGCCAAAGCTGGTCAAGTTCTTGCTGAAGAAGCTCAACACTGTTGGCAAGACCAAGGAGGAGCTCATCTACATGCCCATGGGCGACGATGGAAAGTCGATGCGGTAAGCAGGGCCTTTGATATATCCTTTGTTTGTTGATTCCTCGGGGGAACTCGTTTTTGACTCGTTGTTTGTTGGGTGGGGATTTAGCTTTGCTTTTGTCGAGTATTCCTCAGCTGCTGAAGCCGCTGCCGCAACTCGCCAGCTGGACGGCGTCCCCTTGGACAAGAAGCACACGCTGCGCGTCAACAAGATTACCGACATTGAGCGATATGGCCGGGAAGGACGAGTTGACGAGAAATACGTGCCCCCTGTTATTGACGAGTTCACCGAGAAGGAGCACTTGAGATGGTGGCTGAAGGACCCCTCTGGCCGTGGCCGAGACCAGTTTGTCATGTATCGTGGTGACTCTGTCGGCGTCTTCTGGAACAACGAAAAGGACCAGCCCGAGAATGTTGTCGATCGCCAGCACTGGACTGAGGCCTTCCTCCAGTGGTCGCCTCTGGGCACATACTTGACCTCAGTCCACCAGCAGGGTGTTCAGCTGTGGGCTGGATCATCGTGGTCTCGCGCCGCCAGATTTGCTCATCCATTTGTTAACCTGGTCGCCTTCTCCCCGAATGAAAAGTACATCGTTACCTGGTCAAACAGACCCATCTCCATCCCCGAGACTGGCCACCCTGCGCTGTCAGTTGACGACGAGGGCAAGAACTATGTCATCTGGGATATTGAGACGGCTACTCCTCTCCGATCATTCGCCAACCTGGATGCCCCCAAGGGAGAGGAGGGCAAGCCTCCCCCAAAGATGCAGTGGCCTGCGTTCAAGTGGTCTGCGGACGACAAGTACGTTGCTCGTCTGACGCCCGGTGCCTCCATCTCCGTCTACGAGCTCCCCAAAATGAACCTCCTCGACAAGACCAGCATCAAGATTGAAGGTGTGGTTGACTTTGACTGGGCCCCAGCAACACCTCAGCGTGAGGGCGTCAAGACTTATGAGCAGCTCTTCACCTTCTGGCAACCCGGAACCGGCAGCAACCCCGCCAAGGTGGGCCTTATGAGTATCCCCTCCAAGGAGGTCGTGCGAAGCCTCAACCTGTTCAACGTCAGCGACGCCAAGCTGCACTGGCAGTCGGATGCCGCCTACCTGTGTGTCAAGGTCGACCGACACTCCAAGTCAAAGAAGTCGCAGGCTACGACTTTGGAGATCTTCCGCGTCAAGGAGAAGGGCATCCCCGTCGAGGTTGTTGATACTATCAAGGACACCGTCATCAACTTTGCATGGGAGCCCAAGGGCGATAGGTTTGCTCTCATCACCACCACTGAGCCTGTCGGCCCTACCGCCGTCCCTCCCAAGACATCCGTCTCCTTCTTCTGCCCCGAAAAGTCCAAGGGCCCATATGCCGGCAACTTCAAGCTGCTGCGCACTCTGGACAAGAAGAACAGCAATGCCATTTACTGGTCACCAAAGGGTCGATTTGTCGTCATCGCCACGATCGCCAACCAGCAGAGCTCTGACCTCGACTTTTACGACGTCGACTTTGAGGGCGAGAAGCCCGAGTCCGCCAAGGACCTGACTGCTAACCTGCAGCTCATGAACACAGCCGATCACTACGGCGTCACAGATGTGGAGTGGGATCCCTCAGGCCGATTCGTTGCCACGTGGGCATCAGCATGGAAGCATGCGGTACGTATTATCGTGTCCACACGAGGTGTAACTTGAAGATTTTTTTTTTTTGGTACATGAGCTGACTAAACGAAAAACAGATGGAAAATGGATACCACATCTACGACTTCAAGGGTGAGGCCCTGCGCGAGGAGCCCATTGAGAAGTTCAAGCAGTTTGCTTGGCGGCCACGACCGGCGACACTGCTCTCAAAAGACGAGCAGAAGCAGATCCGCAAGAACCTGCGCGAGTACAGCAGAGTATTCGAGCAAGAAGACGCCGACCGCGGTGCGTCAGCCGACCTCGCAGTTGTCGAGGCCCGTCGCCGCGTCCTGGATGAGTGGCATGCTTGGCGTGCGGAGGTGGAGGCCGAAGTGGTGGAAGAGCGGGAGGCACTGGGTCTCCCACAGGATCCACACGCTGCCCTGCTAGAGGCAAAGACCAAGGAGATGGAGGGCACCGAAGGAGGCAGCATCGAAAGCGATCGGGTGATTGAGGAGATTGTCGAGGATGTGTTGGAGGAGAGCGAGGAGGTGATAGGGTAGATGGTCCTCTCTTTTGTCTAGCATGGGCATTCCGGGAGTGCTTTGCGCGTATGTATGGGTAGATTTCCACCGGATTTTTTTTACGGAAAATTGGCACAAATAATGACAAGTGTTTTGAAGAAGCTACCGAAGTTTGGCTTGGCTTGCCCCGGCTCCTTGACCTTGACCTTGACTTTGACCACACCACCACACCACCACACTGCCGCCGCCGCTTCTTCTTTCTATTACCTACCTATTCCACACTTGTTCTTCTTTAATTGGTACCGTGATACCTTTTTCTCTTCTTCATCTTCTCTCTCTCCCTCTCTCTCTTTTTTTTTAAGTGCCAGGGGGAGGCAAAGTCGCGGGGACTGGCATCTGGCCATCCGTCGCGTCATCCTTGGGATTCTGCCTCCATCTCATCGTAACCCAGCACCTTACTAGGTAGTCAGTGCATGGATGCTGGTCCCATCAATTCCGCAAGCGTGTGCTTCGTAATACTACTCGTACAATACCTGGACAGTCCGTCAAAGTGCACACGTATGCCGTAACCCGTACTCGTACTGACTGCACTGTAAGCCGCGACCGGCAATTTTAAACAGCCTGCGTCAAGTTGTTTTGGTGGGCTGCAGGGAATGCAAGGCAAGCTCTCGGCGAGCCGTGATCTTATTCGCACGAATCTCTGCAATTGGCTGCTGAGCACGTTTGAGGATCCAGCCCTGGTGAAGCCGGCATGGCAGGGGGGTTTCTACTTTTCTACTACGTGGGGATTGCTGGCGGACACGTACCGATACGCCCAGGGTACTTCTGGGCCCGCCGCCGGTGCGCTGCTGAGGGGGTATCCGCGTGGGCGGAGGACTCGTTAAGCGACTGGCACCGCGTACAGGTACCCAAGCAGTGTCGGGCCAACCCACAAACCCGCACCACACCATCTTGGATGTTCTGGAGGACTCTAATCTGAGCCACTCTCCCTCTCCCTCTCCCTCTGCCTCTCCCTCTTCTCATCGCCCTTCTCCTGAGTTCCCTTGCCTGTGCGAGTACGCAACACTGCCCCTCGGAGCATCGACAGCCATATCGGTGCTGGTACCGATACAGCGTTTTGCACCAAGCACACGCGCACATTCGTGGTACCACAACTAGCGAGAGGGGGAAGAGGCTTGGTCCGTTTATTCGCGTGTGGATACAAAACTACCTCTGCCGACAGCCATCGAACCCACAGCCTGCGTCACGTCTCCTCATCACCTACGACGGCCTCGATATCCGCGGGAGAGCTCTCTCAACCTCGATTTTGTCTGAGCGGCACCTGCGAGTCATTTCGGCGATTTTTCTGCCTGGTTGCCGCGCAGGACTGGTCCTGCCCAGCCTTTTCTCCTGGGCTCTCCCTCTGTTAATAATCCCTCCCCCTGAGGCTGAGGCAGAACACGATATCCATCCATTTCCATCCGGGCCGGGAATGGCTCCTCTGGCATCTCAACAGCCTCTACCTCTCTCTTGGTAGAGCCATAGCCTGCAGCTCCCCATGTGATCCGTTGTCCCGCAGCCGACTTTCGTCTCAACCATGATTCGACGACCCCCGGGTCAAGGACGATGGTCCTCACAGCAGCAGAAGCTCCTCATTGCTTTTGCCTTTATCCTTTTACCATGGCTCCAACTTGCCGATGCTCAGCAGCAGCCTCTGCAGCCGCAGATCCGAATTCACTCTCAGAGAGGAGACGTTCCTCTTGACAAAATATCCGAAGACACCAACAACCGTTGGTACTCAGCTCAAGCAGCAGCACAAGACGTGCCCGCCGAGGCGAGGTTCGACACCATCAACAGAAAGCAAAAGCAACAGCAGCAGCAGCAGCAGTCGACTCCTTTGCCGCAGCAGAAGAATTATCGACGAGCCCCACATGACTACGCCAACAAGGCTCAGAATCGATACCAATCCCCAAGCCGAGAATCCGATAAATCAAACTACATAAATGTCCCTAGCGATGCGAGCGCCCTCGCAACTTTAGCTCCGGCTCAGTCCGTTCGAGCACCACACACTTCACGACAACACTGGCCCAGCGCTTCTGGGCTGGCATCGCCGCAAATTGCGCGGAGTCTGGAGGACTGGGAAGTTGAAGACTTTGTTCTTCTGGCGACCGTCGATGGAGATCTCTATGCCAGCGACCGAAAAACCGGTCGGCTCCGCTGGCACCTCGAGGTCGACCAGCCAGTGGTTGAAACAAAACACTACCGAACAAACAACTCCGTCCTTGATGACGATTACAGCCCCGTTGATCATTACATCTGGGCCGTCGAGCCAAGCCGCGATGGAGGCCTTTATGTATGGATTCCGGACTCCGGTTCCGGCCTCGTTAGAACAGAGTTTACAATGAAGCGGCTCGTGGAAGACCTCGCTCCATACGCGGGCGAGGAGCCGCCCGTCGTATATACCGGAGACAAGAAGACGACCATGGTTACGCTTGATGCGGCTACTGGTCACGTCCTCAAATGGTTTGGCTCCAGCGGCTCCCAAGTAAACGAAGGCGAGAGTTGTCTCCGACCCAATGCCTTTGACGAGAAGTGTAGCTCCATGGGCACAATTACCCTGGGGAGAACCGAGTACACGGTGGGGATCCAGAGGCGAGATGGTCGTCCCATTGCAACCTTGAAGTACTCCGAGTGGGGACCGAATACTTTTGATAGCGACCTCTACCACCAGTACCATGCCTCAATGGATGGCCAATACATCACCAGTCAGCACGACGGCAGGGTTTATGCATTTGATTATGCCCGGGCAGAAAATGACTTGCCTCTTTTCAGCAACAAGTTTTCGTCTCCCGTGGCCCGCGTTTTCGACATCTGTCGATCTTGGGAAGTGACGATAGAGAGCAACCCGGAACTCGTTGCTCTTCCTCAGCCCCCCATGCCGACGCGCGATGAGACCATTGCCAAGATGCGAAGCAACAGCATCTTCCTTAACCAGACCGAAGGCGGCAGCTGGTATGCGATGTCTGGTCGGGCATATCCGCTTATTATTGATGCGCCCGTGGCCCAGATATCGCAACGTGAATGGTGGGAGCCTTCTAAACTTTCCAAGGCGCTGGTGGGCACTCACTTTCTGAATCCCTTGCGGAGTGGCGGCCACCAGCAGCCGCCAATGCTCGATCCTGGTAACCTTGACGAGTATTATGATTATCATGACGACTTGGAGAATGAAAACGCCTCGAACAACGCCCACGCCGTGACAAACACCGTCCCGGAGGAACCCACTATTATAACAAAAGTGAAGGCTCTCCCGCAAAGTGCCGCGAACAGCGTCATCGACTTCATCAGTAACCCCGTTCTCATCATCTTTTTGATCGGTTCGTTGATATACAACGAAAAGAAGCTTCGACGTTCGTACAACCGATTCAGGACCCATGGCACAATCAAAGATGTTTATCCCTTTTTGTTCCTAGATGCTGATGCAGGAGACGAATCGGCCGATGACAAGGAAGGAGTGTTTTCTTCTTCTTCTTCTCTGCGCACTCAACCTCAAGACGACAAGGTGGAAGACTTGCCTAGACCAAAGGTAGACAAGACGGTTGACGATAAAGACAAAGACAAAGACTTGCAAGACCTTCCCGAGTCTTTAGAACCGAGCGATAAATCAGATGGCAAAGAACCCGTAGTGGTCAAGCAGGTGGATGCTGCTGTTGCTGCCGCAGATGCACAGTCCCAGGACACTTCTAATGGCGCCGCCCCTGAGAAGAAAAAGAAGGCACATAGAGGGCGTCGTGGTGGTGTCAAACACAGAAAGGGCCGGGCTGCTGAGGGTTCGCAATCGCTTGAGGATGACGCAGGCCTCACGACGGTAGATGAGGCTGTAAGCAATGCCAAAAAGCTGGGTGACCGGCCTAGCCTGGAGCCCGATGTCATGACCATCTACAACGATATGCAAGCCGTCACTGGCTCCATTATCAGCATGGGAAATATCGAGGTCGACACGGACGTGGAACTTGGCATGGGCAGCAATGGTACTGTCGTCTTTGCGGGCAAGTTTGATGGCAGAGACGTTGCCGTCAAGAGAATGACGATACAGTTCTATGACATCGCCACACGAGAGACCAAATTGCTGCGTGAGAGTGACGATCACCCCAATGGTAAATATTAACTCTATCTGCAACAGCCCCTATTCACCAAATTACTAACATGATGTCCGCAGTCATCCGATATTACTCACAGGTACAGCGTGGTGACTTTCTCTACATTGCATTGGAGCGTTGTGCCGCGTCATTGGCCGACGTAATTGAGAAGCCGTATCACTTTGGTGAACTTGCCAAAGCCGGACAAAAAGATTTACCTGGCGTTCTGTATCAAATCACCAACGGTATCAGTCACTTACACTCACTGCGCATTGTTCACCGAGATTTGAAGCCTCAGAATATCCTGGTTAATCTGGACAAGGATGGCAAACCCAGGCTGTTGGTCTCTGACTTTGGTCTGTGCAAGAAATTGGAGGATCGACAATCTTCTTTTGGAGCAACGACAGGCCGGGCAGCTGGAACGTCAGGATGGCGTGCGCCCGAACTTCTTCTCGATGACGACGGACAGAATCCCGCGGCCATTGATAGTACGCACAGTGGCTCACACACTATCCTGGTTGGAGACGGCACCACGCCAAACGGAGGACGGGCCACGAGAGCCATTGACATTTTCTCTCTTGGGCTTGTCTTCTTCTACGTGCTGACCAACGGGTCTCACCCCTTTGACTGTGGTGACAGATATATGCGGGAGGTCAACATTCGAAAAGGCATCTATAACCTCGATCCCTTGGACTCGCTAGGCGACTTTGCCTACGAGGCAAAAGACCTGATTGCGTCGATGCTCCAGGCGGCTCCCAAGCAACGGCCCGACTCGCGAGAGGTCATGGCTCACCCTTTCTTCTGGTCTCCTAAGAAGCGCCTAGCCTTCCTCTGCGACGTCTCGGACTCTCTTGAGAAGGAGGTCCGCGATCCTCCGTCGCCGGCCTTGATGGAGCTGGAGAGACATGCGGCGGATGTCATTGGAGGAGACTTTTTGAAGGTGCTCACGCGTGAGTTTGTCGATTCGCTGGGCAAGCAGCGCAAGTACACGGGCAACAAACTTCTCGATTTGCTGCGCGCTCTTCGCAATAAGCGGAACCATTACGAGGACATGTCGGACTCGCTTAAGCGCAGCGTTGGGTCGTTGCCGGATGGCTATCTTGCGTACTGGACGGTCAAGTTCCCGATGCTGCTGCTTACTTGCTGGAACGTGGTGTATAACCTCCAGTGGGAGAATACGGATCGCTTCAGAGAATATTACGAGCCTGCTGGATTGTAAGGGATTAGGACAGAAAGAAGGTGAAAAAAAAGGGGGTGGAGGGGTTCAGATGGGAGGAAAGAAGATGAAAAATTGGCGTCGACGCATATTCGTCGTGCATCGCATGGCTAAGCGGGTTTGTCGTGTATTTGTTATGGTATATGGCATCATAAAAGCGGTTTGAGTTTTCTTTTCATTTCTTTTCATGTTTTTCTTTTTACTGTATTACTTCCAGCTTCATTCATACAATGAAAGAGTTTCTTAACTAATTCTTCCGTGACTGCTACTAATACGTAGGTATCCGTGACGTGACATGTCTCTTTATTCTTATACGCTTGTCTTATTTCACATTTGTTCCCATCTCGCTGGTGACAATCTAAACAGCCCTTCAGACGGCTTTTAGGAGAAAGAAGAGGCCAACCAATCCAACGCCTAGCCAAAGTCTTCACACAGATCCTATCAAAAAAAAAAAAAAACACCACGAATATCAGGGAAAAGATGGAAACATCCCGGAAAGTGAGACAAAACGGTAACATCCCCTCTTTGTTTATCCCCACTGCACCAGAATCTGCTTCTTGCCCTTCTTCCCTCCCTTCTTCCCCTTCCCTCCCGTCACCTCAGCATCATCAGGCTCTTCCAAATCAGCCGCCGCAGACGACGACGCAGGGGCAGCTCCCCATTGGAAATTCGACTCCTGCTGGCCAAAGTCTCGCCTCACGCCGCGGCCCTTGCCGTATCCAAAGATGGTTGTCTGTGGCTTAGGCGCCGCAGGGAGTGCAGGGAAAGCATCTTCGGCGCGAGTGTTGGGCGGCGGGGGTCCGCGAGACTGTGTCGACTGCGAGGACGACGAGGCTGTCCAGGAGGGAGTAGATGCACTAGAAGCCACGCGTGCGGCGGTCGATGACGACGACGACGAAGACGGCGGCGGCAGAGAAGGGAATGCTGCCGACGAGGGAGCCCTGGAAGACGACGAAGCCGGGACCCAGCCGGGAACACTTCTCACCGTGTTGGGTGCCGGACCGCCTAATCGAGTACTATTCTTCAGCTTTAGGACCCTCGTTGAGTTTCGCTGCGATGCACCAACGACGGTGAAGTTTGTATTCACGGCCGCAGCACTCGCCCATCCGCTGGAGCTCGATGTGGCTCCTTGCATGCCTCCGAGGCCGGGCAGGCTAGGATAGTCTTCGTTGATGGCACGCCAGTCTTGCCATGCCTTTCTAAGGCTGTCGGCTTTGCTCTTGTCATCAAACAGATCCGCCAGCTCTCGCACCAAAATTCCTAGAGCATTGGAGGAAACATCAGCAAATAGCGTGAAGAAGGCCTCGACGAGTTGGGGGGCTGTGAAGCCTCCCTGGCGATATGTCGAGATGTGGCTACGAAACGCCGCCATCTTGTGCGAGTCGTTGCCCAACAGGTTTGCGGCCCGCTCAATGACGCTGCCGTGGCGAACTAGACGAGCTCGCTCATCGGCCGAGAGGTTGGCCGTGTCGGAGAGGCTGAGAGTCTCTATGGCAGTTGTGGGAGCAGCGGGGCCGGTGCCCGGACCAACACTCCGGGGCCTTGAGGGCGCTGGAGCAGCATTCCGAGTTGACGAAGCTTGGGCTGGTGTTGGTGCGAGCGTGGGGGTTACGGGAGCGGTAGAGGGAGCAGGAGCAGGAGCTGGGGTCGATAGCTGGCCACGGAATGTCCGGTTGGAGCCCGAGGGCGCCGAGACGATGGCCATTTGCCTCTGGAATGCGAGCTCGTCTCTCCGCAATGGAACGCTGGATGTCACGGTGGGCAATATGCTGTCTTCGTTGGGGTCTCTCCCCCTGTTGCCCCTTCCTCTGGCTCGCGCCCGTCCCTCTCCATCTCGCTGGCCACCACTGCCACTTGGTCCTCCACGTCTTTCCTGCTGATAGGATTGACGGATATCAAAGGCAGAAATGTCAACGAGCCTGGCATCTCGGCCTACGTGTTTGCCGGCATGCTCGGCGAGATTGTGTGCCTGTAAATCCAATTCAGACTCGAAGACGACAAACTTCTTCTCCATGCATCCCCGATCAGAGCACAGAAAGTGGTCCTTCTTGAAGTGCTTCTCAAGCTCATCATAATTGAGGAAATAGTGCGGCTGTCTTGAGTCTCTACGATCGCAGAGGAAGCACCGCTCGTGCTTCATGCGGCAGTGCTCAAACAGCTTATCATCGTCATAGAAGCGTTCGCCGCAGAAACCGCACAGAGGGTGGCCCTTGAAGCCTGTCTGATCGGCAGCGCCCGGCTTGTCGTCGCCGTGCCGCATGTGCTTCTCCAGCTCCTTATCGGTGAAGAGCTCGTGCTCGTGGGTGAATACTTTTTTGTTGCGGGTGCAGAGGTCGCACATGCGCTTGCGATGCGCCGACTTGACATGGCGATGCAGATCGGCCCAGCCCAGGCCGGCAAAGTCGCACGATTCGTCTGGACAGTTGTATCTCAGCAAGAGGACGGTGTCTCCAACAATGTCCTCGTTTGTGTACTTGATGCCGATGCTGCTGTCGGTGGTGGTAAAGTCTTTATCTGTGTAGTCTTCGAATCTCTTTTCGGCATCGTCGGTGAAGATGACAAAAGCAGCTGACGTCTTTAGATGGTGTTAGTACATATACAACGGAGAGCAGGGAAGGAGATGGAACAACTTACACGACAGTGGGCACAATCTTTGGTCTTGTACAACGCCCTCATTCGTAGACCGCAGATATGGCATGTCTTGTGGTTGCACGGCGCAATCGAGTGGTGGGCAACGGGGTTGGCGCAGATGAAGCAGACTTCGGCATCGTCGTCGTCATCAGGCTCTGGAGCAGTCGCCATAGCCGCCTTGTTCTCCTTGTTCCCAACAGCAGCGGTTGCCGGCGCCGCAAGACCTGCTTGGCCAGCAGCTTCAGGTGTAGCAGCCGCAGCTGAATCAGGGCCCTTTTGTCCTCGTCCCTGTCCTCGATTGCCGCCGCCTCTTCCCCCTCGCTTGCCGCCGCTTCGATTCTGGCCTTGGTTTCCCCTCCCTCCGCCTCCGCCTCCGCCACGACCGCGTCCTCTAGAGCTGCCGTCGCTTCGGCCAGTGGTTGCAGATGCTCCTTCAGCACTCGACATTGTAGATGCTTGTGGATGGATATTCGATACGGGATACGTGTCGCAAGTCTCCGTAGAGACAATCTCGATGGGATCGAAGAGGGTTGCCGGATGCGTGTCTATGAGTGCTCAAGAAGGCTGTTGCCTCGCCCCTAGAGCAAGCCGTAATTCAGCTGTCGGTGGTGCTGTTGCTCCCCCACAGAGCTGAGAAGCCGTGCTGAGAAGACGTAAGAACAGGAGGAGAGAGAAATGGAAACGTTGCCAAAATTATGTGGTAAAAAATATATTGGGGGCGCTTGCAAATAGCCAAGAGTGGCAAAAAGACTAATGATTGAAGAATGACCAAGAAGTGAAGATGGAAAAAGATCGTGTCTGCGCTCGTCTCAAAGTTTTGCTGCGATTTTTTTGGCCTCTTTTGGCCCCTCTAGCTGGGGTTTTGTACAAACGAGGCAGGCGCAATTGGGGGGCAAGTCGGGCTGGTTTGAGGGTAGCAGGTGCGGCGCTTGTTACCCTGGAGCTGTGCGGGCCAATCAGCGGCGCCGGATTCGCCCAGCAAGGCTGTTTTTTGTGTGCTGCCAAATCAAACTCGGTGCTGTCCGCCTGATGACTCAGCTGCTATTGGGAGTAATTTCGCATGTACTTGGTAGCTGGGAGTCATCCGGCCAGCTGCAGTCAAGTTGTTTGCAAGGATCAATATTTCACAGCCCTCCTAGTCTCTGGGGCCGCGTGAATGAAGGATCGGGGATTAAAGCCGTGACTCGGTATTTCCATGACTGCAATGTCTCTGGAGTGACGTCTGTTGGTCAACCCATAGGTACATATAATTGATTACATCGCAATTCCCCCTTTGGGGTTTGCATTGTAAAGGGCAACACTGTCTAGTGGCAAGCAAGTTAGCATGTGGAATCATTTCACACATGGAATCTGATCACCGCCGCCATGGAAGACTGGGGAAATACACGTATAGGAGATAGATACCATTTACACGTATACAACATAATCGTCATTTACACGTATACAATGGCACCATCCGTGCACCTCAACAGCCCTCCCTCTTCTTCACATACACGCATATAGGTTCAAGTAAATCATCACAACCATTGCAGATCTCCTAGTCAAATTTGCACTTGATATATTTCTCCTTTCTGGGCTTTGGTTATTGTCCAATGCCAAATGATTCGAAAAGCTCCCAAAAAAATGTAACCAACCACAGCTAAACACCATGAGTCGATCGAGATCCCATCTGTCCTAGTCCTTCCACCGTCCGTTTCCCGATACTTTGAAAACCCAGTTGATTCGTTGCTATTTCCCCCGTCCCCTTCCTTCGTCCATCCATCCCTCCCTCCCAAAGAAACTGTACTTGAAAGATGATAGATGATAAACCAGCCTTGTGAAAACCCCGAATACGCCACCGGGCGCCAGAACCCCACTGCATTTGATAAAACCGTTTGCTTTTATCTTGGCTGCTGCCGGTTCAAGTGATGATGATGATGTTGATGATATGATGTAGTGTTTTGAGCGCAGACACCTTTACTCCTCCACCGGATAGAGGTGGCTCCCAATGTCCTTGTTCATGCGAAACATGTCGACCTTGGCCTGCTTGAACACGGCCTGCATCTTCTCGTCGCAACGAATCTGGCGCTTATCCTTGGGATCTTGAAGATCGTTGGCCTTGATGTGCTCCCATAGCTTCTTGACGACTTGTGGGCGAGAGAGCTAAAGAAAAGGGAAGTTAGTATACAGAGCTCAAATCTGTACAATGGAAATCAATTCCTCTTTTGCTCTTACCTGGGTTTCACCGCACAGCTCTGACAAGGTGGGACTCAGGATAAAGGGCTTCTGGAAGCCACCGCCAGCCTTGCGCTTGGGAGCAGAGTCTCCGCTGGCGTCCACCTCGCTGTCATCGTCGTCGCCGACCTTTTTGGCGCTCTTCTTGCGAGGGGCCTTCTTCTTCTTGGCCAATCGCGCCTTGTCGCCTCCGCCGCGGGTGGTACGGCTCCTCGCGAGTCTGTTTTCCTGCGCCTGGAGCTGAGCAGCCAGGCGGGCGTCGGCATCCTCGGTAGACGAGGACCGCTTGGTCTTCTTCTTGGCCGGCTCGGGAGATGCAGAGGGATCATCGTGCGATGAGGTGCCATTGGTGGCTGACCGTTTGTTGCTCGGGGCATCGGGCATGGAAGAAGGGGGTGCATCGCCCTGGTCGGCGCCAGAGACGGCGTCGAAGCGCTCCTCTATCAGCTTCTTGATGGCATCCTAGAACACGCCCGGCAGGTTAGTTTAGAACCAAGACATGTTGTTTACAGCGTCTCTTGTTCGCTCCCGTGCATTTTGCTTGCCTTTTGCTCGCTCAAGTCTTTGCCACCCAGAGCATTCTCCAGACCCTGGCGGACCTTTTTGCGCGAGATGGTCTCGAGATCGGCAGTGGAGAGGATATCGTCAATGATATCGGTATAGCGCTGGTTCTCGTCGGAAGACACTGCGGCGGATGCTGGTTAGCCATGTGATGCCATTGTCACCGATTCGATTCGGACGAGCCGTCTGTGTAGACGTTGATTGGCTCCCACGGATTACACAGAAGACGGGGAGGATAAAGGGAGATGGAGGATGAGGGAAACAGAGCAGAACAGGGGAATTGCATAAACGAGAGAGAGTAAAACAGAGGGAGATGATAATAAACAGAAACAGAGCAAGACAGAAACGCACATGGGAGACTCATGTTGGCCGCGTGATGCACAGGCCCGTTTGGTCAGGCTCGGGGGTTTGTCGCGCGAAAAGAGGTGGAGCGGCGCGCGCTACACGCCAACAGACGAGCCTCAGTTCAGTTCAGAGCAGGGCAAAGCGACGAGGCTGGAGCGACAGACGGACAGACGGGGGGCGCGCACCAGCTCTGCGGCCTCAGAGCATAGCCTGCGGGTTGCGCGGATGCTGTTGGAGCAGAGGCGGATGGATTCGCAGCTCAGGTCTCGGGTTTGCTCGTCCAGCTCGACTTTTTTTTTTCGCTGCGTCTGTCCAGCCGTTCGTTTCGTTGCACGCGGGGCACTAGCCGGATGCGTCGATGCTGGCGAGTTGCAGAGGGCAGAGTGACAGAGGAGGAAGACGGAAGATGCAGGCGAAGCTGGTGAGGCAGAAGCAGAAGCAGAAGCAAAAGGGCACAGCAGCAAATCCAAGGGCTTGGGGCGGATTCTGATGCTTCTCTGCGCTGGCGGTTTTCGGGTCGGTACGTTGCGGGTGCGGTGACGTTCCCCGTGCGACGGATAAAGGTGGATCACGAGGCTCCAAAGGCGCTGCGGCTTAGCGTCAGCCCTCTGAGCGACAGGGCGCTTGATTGGGCTCGGCAGGCGGTTTTACAGGGGGCAATAAGGCCATCAACTGCCAGGGCAGGGCAGGGCAGCAGTGCAACTGGTGGTTTTGGCAACTCAACTGCCGGCCGGCGCAGCAGCGGAGGGGGAGAATGAGCAGGACAGGATGGATTTGAGGGGATAATCATTTGATTCTTCATTGAGGGGAGGTAAGCAGACGCGTGAAAAACGTTATTTAGATAAGCAAAGCTGCAATACGACAGCTTGGAGAGCGATACTGTGCCATGTCAGCCGAGCAATGGAGACTGGACTGGAGTTTGTCAGATCAGCTGTGGTTGACGGCAGTTCAGTTAGGTAATACAGGTACCTACACGTATCCAGTAGCAGTCAGAGCTTAGCGTGCTGGGCGCTAAACAATTGGATAGGAGCATTTTGCTTTTCTCTCAACATTCAAGTTGAAATCCTTCGCGTTAAGCGCCTAGTACGTTACACAGACCGGTGCTGATGTACATGTTGATGTTGATATCGATATCTTGTTTCTTGTATTCCGGGTGGCTGTTGATGTGGCTGGTCGGTCAAACTGCAAGGTGCATTGATTGTACATGTGGCTAGCTGATGCCTGCATTAGCATGTAATCTCGCGGACATTGGGCATGACGAAGCTGATGCTGGCATTGATCCAATGAATCACGAGCTTGATCTACATGAATAAACACTGCATAGGTACTAGGCAGTATAGACAAGGTGTATGTATGTATGCTTATGCGGTTGATGTTATATGTATGTACCTATTCTCCATTGATGTCTTCCAAGGGTCAAGACCGCAGGTACTTGCAAATCGGCTCTCCCCACTGCGGCGCGCCCTTGTACCTCCACATGCCCGGCGCATTGCCCGTCTTGAGGCCCTCAATTGCATCTGCCACCTGCGGGCCCAGTCCCTCCTTCTTGAGACTTTCTACCGGGTACAGATATGTCTTGAAAGAGAAGAGAATGGCCCGCGTCTTGGGCAGCCGGGTGAGCGTCTGGAGCTCGATGCGGGCATATGTCTGGGAGCATGGGAATGTCACGTCAGCCATCGAATACACGTGTTTGCGAGACATTGGGTCTCCGTTTGGGTAAAACTAACCTTGCTCATGTCGATTTCCTCTGCTGCCACTGGTTCATCACTCTTGTGCTGGTCGTGTCTGTCGTAATGGAACAAATCGCTGTGCGTTTGCATCGACCACTATCCATCCCAATTGGTTAGCCATCAATATCTCAGAGCTCTCTCAAGAATGGAAAATAAAGAGAGAGAGAGAGAAAAGCAAAAGGAATCAAGCCACTCACGTTTGTCCGCTTCACACTCTTGCCCACCTCAATCTTGCTGAAAAACCGCTCCATGCTCGGCCCAATCTTGTCGTATGACGGCACAGGCGAGTGAATCTCCTTGAGCAGCTTCCCAACCTTTGTCGACGGATCAAATCCCGACGGAAAGCAGCACAAAAAGGCCACTGCCCGGTGTCCTTCTGGCTCCTCCATCAGCAGAAACATGTCCTCCTCCACTGTTTCGCCCAGCACACGCAGCGCCGCCTCCGCATCGTCCGGCGTCGTCGTGGGAAATGACCGACCCGTTACGAGATTATCGAGCTGCCGGCCCTCATCACGGAGCCGAAACATGGTCGGGAACCGGGTCGGCAGGTAGTCCCGGAGGAGATACTGGTGGAGCTCACGGACAGCCTCAACGCCGGCCGGGAGACACGCGTGAACCATGTCGCCGTGCTGGGCGATGATCTGGCGGCGCAGGGAGACTCTGTCAAGGTATTCCGAGTCGACGGTGATGAGCCCCGAGGGTGAATCTGCTTGCAGGGCTTTTGTTTGTGTGAGTTTAGTCTGGGAGTACAAGTACCGGGCATATATATGTACATGCATGTACATATTCAACATTACGTGCATGGAGACTTACCCATTGTGATGTGAAAGATGGGCTTGAATGGCCGGTATTTTGTGGGCTCAACTGCCTTATAGTCTAGGCCATTTAACGGCTTGATCTCTAGAGAATCCTTGGACGCCTCTGCAGATCGCTGGGTGTGGGATGATGAGCTGTGACGACGGCTCAACGAAGTCTAGATGTCCAACCAAACAGTGTTAGCTGCGCCGTCTCATCAAGAGAGATACTGCATGATTTGAAAGCAGTATATATCATCTAGGGGGTTTCTTACAAGTGTATATACTGTGCTCAGAATGGCCAAAATAACCCCAAGCGCCATCACCGCAGGAGAGAGCGGTAATGTCTCGGTGAGATCACCGGGAAGAAGCTCCAAAAGCGAATCCATGCTTAATGCGCTCTGCTTCTCTAAAGAAAACGAAAAGACAAGGAAATTCGCCCAAAGAACGCCCCCTCCAAAGATTGTGAATTCAGTAGCTGATCTGCCGGTATTTATATCTCAACACCCATAACCGTATATGATAGTCGCCGCTGCTCATGCGTGGTGTTGAAAATACTTGACCAGACCGGGTATTGTTAGCATGACTCTACAGGCTGGGGAAAAGACGTTCTCTCACTCGTCCTGCCCGATATAGGCAATACCGCTACAGAAAAAAGCCACCATCTCCACAGATCTCTTTCAACCCCGCCAATCCGATCCGTCCATCCTCATTCACTCTCACAAATAGCGTCGAGTATTAAAGAATGGGTTGTCTTGTCCTCCTCCACTTCTCCGCATATCGGATACATACACATACAGATAAACCATCTCTTGGTATCATTAAATGGGGTGCTGTTAGGAGACGTTTCATGTCTACTGCCTAGTCCTATCTAGCCTGCTGCTCGCAGTGTGAAGATGAGGTGAGATGCCCAGCCGCCGCGATGTCCTGCAACAATGGATACACGCTTGTGCAAACGGTGTAATATCAATCAATTATCAGGCAGTTAATTATGAGATTTATCTGCATCTGACGCTTGTTTACTTTTCAGCAAAATGTATAATTTATTGTGGACATGTATCCAGTTAGCTATGTTATGATATCCACGACCCGGAAACGCCATCACACTCCCAGCACCAGAAGCCTAAACCGCCATCTATCCCTACCGATCGGTTCATCGATCAAGCGTACCAATACCAAAATAAACCCAATATACACCGAATGCCCGCTTAGTTCCATGCCCATGTATGTAATCACTCCCGCGTCCACTCCCACCAAATCTCCACAACCTCATCCATGGCCTCCTCTTCGCCATCGTAGTCCAAGTCCGAAGCTCCGTGATGCACAAACACCTGCCGCAAGTTCCCATCCACCTCCTCGGCGTCAATGAGCCGGTAACTCTTCTTCTTAGTCCCCTCTAACTTGTCTCTCATTTTGCCCATAGTGCCCTCGTAGCCCATGGCCGCCTCCCACGTTCCCTCGATGAGGCCCAGATCAGCTTGGCTTATGCCGTCTTCGTATACGCTGATGCTATATCCGTTGGCAAGAACACTGTTCCCATCGAACCTCCACCGCTGCAGAAAACAATCTCCGCAGAAATCGGCAATCTTGGCCATCTTGTCGACCGGAGCCTGGTGCCATGACTTCCAGTGATGTAGACTTAGAGGAAGAGCACCTGATTCGTAGAATCCGCTCAAGTCCCCCCTCATATCAAGCTGGTGCAGCCCGGGGATAGCCGTCAGCTCCGTTTGTGTATAGTTGCGTATGCAGTTGTTCAGTAGTCCGTCGCCTTCTCTTGTGAGGCTCTCGGCAAGACAATCATCCACATGGGAATCGAGCTGTTGGAGAAGCGGCATGCTCATGAAGATGCCGGCTCCTCCGTAGGCCATGAATCCAAAGTATTCCACTGCCCCTGGGCTTTCAGAGAGGCCACCGATGTACGTTGGCACGGTTGGATCGTGAGCTGCTAGGAGTTGTGTGATAGAATATGGCGACGGAAAGAAGGTGTCGTCGTCGATGATGACGGCCCATTGGGTTTCATGAGTTGAATAGTCGACAAGATCGCGGATGATGGCAAAATGCTGCTCGTTAACATCGAAAGAACAATTCCATGGCCGGATAGCTGTGAGGCTGATGTCGTGGCTGTTGTACATTGACTCTAGTGAGTCCAAGTCGTCGTCCGCAACGGATTCGTCAACAACAATCGCTAGGAAAATTGCACCCGTCCCGGACATCCAATGAGAAAACTGAGGAATCGAGTCCTTCAGGCGAGATAGTGTCGTCGCCACGCCAAAGATGACTTTGGAAAAATCCGCCACCGGGAATGGCTCTGCTACCTGGAGCGTGATGGGCTCGCAAGATGCGGTTTGATCGGGTGAATATGATGATGAGACCTTCCTGCATTGGTCGTCGAGATCCAAGATATCTACTCTTGACCCTAACAACGGGCTTTCGACTTCGGATACTGAGTTTCGCAAATTGGCATCCGGGCTATAGACGCCACGAAAACAACGCTTCCGAAAGATGATGTTCCGAGTCAGCCCGTACTCTTTGCGCCTCAGATAATCCAGCTCTGAAGCGCACGGCTTGACCGCATGGAAGCCATCTTGCGCTGAAATCGCAATACCTAGGTCAAAGGGAAGCTCATATTGTCTTGTTCCTTTGTTGTGCTCCCGCTTCGCAAGAAGGGTGAGGAGAAACACAGTGGCTACAATGAAAATGAGCGTTATACCTCTGTGTGAAATGGGCGAGTGGCAACGCGTGATGAGCATCATGGGGATCACGCAGTGTTCATGATCCGTATATGGAAACGGGCTGGACTAGTTTTGCGAATGGTTGAGATCGACCGTAGATGTTAGTATATCTAAAATCTGCTCTGCCAATTCTAAATCTGAAATATGGCAGACTGGAGTTATACCCTCCATCACCTCCTTGTTGGTCCAATGTGTCAGGGGAATCTTTCAGGGATACCCATACTAGTAGCGCCAATACATGTATCATCATCTTGTCGCTATATTGCCCCTAGTAGATTGCATCTCGAATTGGTTGACGTCTAATTTGCACGTAAATGCTCCGATTGTGCGTTGACAACCTGCGTTGTCTGCTGGGCTCCACAGATGCGATAACCAAAAGAGGACGCGCGTGCCGGCAGTCACAAAGCCGTGATAGCCGGGGTTGGCATTGGTGAGGAGGGAAAAAAAAAGCGCTATAGTTGCTGAACCCCAAAAAAATCGGGACAAGTAGAATTAGCTGCCCTAGGTGAATGACAGGGACGAAGAGAAGCTGGGGAAGAAATGGCAGAGCCCTGTCCGGGGCGGATTTTGATGCTCCATACGGAGTTCATGACGGCTTGTTAGAATAACCTTCATGGACTGAATCCGCTTGCATATCTCACACCTTGAATCTCGAGGGCCATTGCTTACCCTCGAACAAACCACATTTGCACAAACAATCCCAGAATGTTGTTATTAGTTGCAGCCATCGCCGGTCGAGAATGAAAATGCCGGTGGTGACGTGCATGTACGCGCAATCAATGCGCCAAGAAAAAGGGGGCCCGCCTCAATTGTGATGTTCACTCCACATGCAAATGACGAGGCCCGTTTCAGGCACTTGGCGTTTATTTTCTCCTTTTGTCGAGTAATTGGCCATTGCGGCTGTGTCAAGTCTCTTGGGTTGTGCCCAGTAGGAATTACTATGTAGTATGAGGGTTGATAAGAATACGTGTATTGAAACTACATGTACATTAGTACAGCAGCGACCGAAACAAAGTGCCCGCATTTTTCAGTTGTAACCCAATTTTAACAGAGGAATTGACGGGTAATCAATCTTCTATATTAGATCGGCCAAAAAGCCTTAATCAGAATAGTAGAGGTCGTAGTCGCAGTCATCGATGATGTCCCTACAGCTGGTTGGACCATCATCAACATCATCCCAGTATCCTGACTGTAACGAGTATCTCCCTCTTTTGAATATAACGTCGGCCATGGGAAATTTCTGAAAGATACAGCGCCCTGGCATTGCTTTTTCCAGTACTTTCACCATCCTTTCTTCATCATTTGCATCCACCACGATCTTGGCCTCGCTATTAAGAGACTGGCCCAAGTACTCAACGATTGGTGTTATCCACGCAGTCCATTCCTCGAGGGCTCTCTCTAGTTCTTCTTTAGGCCATTCCAACAGAGAAGGCTGCTCCGCAACAATCCCTATAATCGAAATATTACCGAGAATATTGTCCCAGACATTCGGGTCCATGCGAAAATCGCGGTCGTAAGAAACTCCCATGGGCCGTAAAATGAGAATCAATTTGCGTATATTCTCCCTTGCGTTAGGACTGAATGAATTAGCGAGAATAAATTGGCCGTCACCGTGGAGTTTGACCTGAAAGGTATTCTCTTTGTATAGCATGTCCGTCACCTCCTCAGTGATTTGGCGGCAACAGAGAAGGAGACCAGTGAAGGGACTTCGATAACCACCATCCACGGAGGGCTCATATATGATCTCTTCATCATCGGTATCAGTCCAAATTTTATGTTCATCCTCTTCACCATTCTCACTATAGACCACACTGTCCACAAAGGGCTTATATATGATCTCCTCGTCAGTATCTGTCAACAGATGAGATTCTTCCTCTTCGACACTCTCACTATCGATCGAAGAGACGCCACCACTCTCCAAGTCATTGTGATGGCGCTCATTTATTTCATCGAGCCTGTCAGAGGGGTTTCGATAGCAAATGCCACTAGAAATATCGATGCGAAGATTTTGCGGAATACAGTATCGGTAGATCTGTCGGCGAATCTCTAGTGGCACAGCTAGGAACGCACTCGAATTTGAGGAGGGAGGAGGAAGAGCCATTTCACCCTCAGGTAAACAATTTTGTTTGTAAACAGAAAATATCTTCAACAGATATCGAGGTTCAAGCGAGGCAGATTTTCGAAGGCTTGCTACGATCTTGTGATAAAGTTTGTGGGCGGGGTTTCGACTGTGTGAAGAACCGATGACGGTCCGTATCGTCATCTACACAGTTTATACACTTTATCTAAAGCTACTTATTTACTACAGAGCCGAAGAATTGTTTCGGTCTATACTGTACATGTCCATGCATATACATCATCCTTCATCCAGACCACTCTGATGAACGCACACTTACGCCCATTTGACCTGCTGCCATCCCTTGACATTTGATTGCCAGCTATCAATCAGCCCGGGAAGGGAATTCATGCTGAAGATGCTCTTAAGATCGTGTTCGCCATCCAACAGCCACCTTTTCAGCTTAGGCTCAAAGTCTCTTGACATGACTTCCGTCTTGAGCCCTGAGATCCATCCCTGGCCTTCCTTGATGCTTGCATCGGCAGCTGTCTGCAACTCTTTCAATTGAGAAGCCAAGTCTTTGGGAAGACCGCTCTTCCCAGACCTATCCCGCGTCTTTTCCCTCTCGTTGTGGTTCAATATCCATTGAGCACCTAACTTAATCACCGCCGTCGTATCTCGAAGCATCGTGATGTTATGCATCGAACCCAACATTGTAATCGTACGATCTATTGAAGACTCCCTCTGGTGCAAGATTTGGCTTCGTTGGTTCTCTAGAACCAATTTCAATGCATTCGTAATCTGAGACAAGGCATCGGAGCTGTCAGAAGATCGATCAAAATCGACACATAGAGACATCAAGGTACAAGTGAGGCTGGTAGCCTCAAAGTACAGAAGTTCTGGTCGGGTCATTTCGTCATCTGGACCGGCCAAGAACTTCGGGAATGAGTTGCTGAGGCGTGCCAATGTCTCGATAACATAAATATGATCATATTCCAAGCTCCCAGCTGAGGCTTTATAGCTGGCCGGAGGTTTATAGGCCAGCAGCTCGTGGAATGCTTCAGCTAACATGGATAAGTGGCATCTGCGGTTCTGAAGTTTTTCTTGTTAGTCTGAACGCTATATCATGACAGGGCGGACAATGTTTCACTTACTGATGGAGCTGGTCCAAGCCTGAGATTAAGATGCATCGGCCGGATTGTACTGCTGTTCCAGGATGGAAATGATCCGTAATCAATCGTCTGGATGAGATTTGCTTCGTCATCTACCTCATCTGTATGCATGTTAGTTTACCCAAAGCTCCAATCAAACGCCAGAAGGAAAACATACTGAATCGCGGATCCGACTCCAGTTCATGTGAAGTTTGCCCCAAGAGTCTTTCGATTCTTCGCGCCTCCGCTAGACTCATTGCCCGTGTACAACTCATGCGAAGACGGTCAATGTACTTTGGTATCCCCATCACGCTGCTGTAGCTTCCTGATTCGAATGCGTCGACCAAACGCCGAGGCATCTTAAGCTTCAACGATATCTGGTAGTGAGACTGCAGAAGGTCCATGAGATGACTGCCCCAGCTATCATAAGACGATAGTAACGCAGGGGCAATTGTTGATAGGCGATCATAAAAAACAGGTCCGAGAGAATCGATGATGGTGCGCTTGACACCAATAACATCCCAAATATCGGCAGCCCTGTAAGCTGAACCAAGACGTATATGTAGCTGTGTTAAAACAAGAGATAGCTGGCTGTGACCTGGATTCTGTGCAAGCTGATCATCTAGCAGGAGAGTAGCATGAATGAGGTGACGTGCTTCCTGTGGCTCCAGTGGCTTGCCAGTCTGTGCAGAACCATCAAAAGCTAGGTTCAGGCTGCAGAACGCAATCAATATTGCCAGTTCTGGGAGTACTTCGGTGTTGACTTTAGTGTTTTCACCATCGGACTTCATAACTGAGTCGTAAAAGGTCACACTGGCCTCAGAAAACCGCGAGAGGCAGACGTTGCACAACGTAGATTTTACCGTCGCTTCGCAAACGGTGCATTGAAGTTGTTGATTTTGGCCTCTGAATTTCGTTTTCCGGTGTGTCAATAGCAGATATTGTGTTTTCAGAGCCAATAAGCGTGTGATGGCCACCTTGAAGTCTTTCGAATCACCCTCAGACAATCGAGGTAGATGTTCAAACGCGAGGTACTTCAAGCCGTTCGAATCCAGGCTTTCCATCAATGTCTTGACATCACTGAAACAAGCAGGGCTGGTATACTGATCATTCAGGTAGTGGATCAGCTCTCGAAGTCGTAGCGATGAGGGACGACCATCTACTACGTCGCTCTCACCACTGTGACCAAGATTGAACACTGACAAGACTCTTGCCAATAAGATATTGCGTCTATACATAGGTCGCATGTGCTCAGATGACAACAATTTTGCGAGTAGTTGTTGAACAACGCTCGTAGACCTAAAAGCGATGAAATAAGTACTCACTCGAACCAGTGTGCTGTTAAGTTTAGAGAGGTAGGGGGAGGGAGTCACTCACTCCGGGTCAACATCCTTAATGTGGCCTGCAGCATCAATTATATGTCGCCACACAGCAATATCAGATGCAAGCAACGTCAATTGTCTGTCCGCATCGCAATCGGAGAGACAATCCCTGCAAAGGTTGAACACAGCAAGCCAATCGCCATCCTGTTTGAACTTGGCAATTGCGCGCAGGGCCACTTCTTTTCGGCCTTGGCAAAATTGCGCGGCAGGAGAGAAAACAGGGCTAGAAATGAGCTTGAGGAAGTCTTGAGGAGTTCCGTGGGTCTCGACAATGTCATAGAGCAGGAGAGTCTCTTCTTCTGTCTTCACACGCCTGGCTGGAGGTTTGGCCGATGTATCGTTTGAGCCTGCTTCTGCCTAATGAGGAAACAACGTTTAGAACTGAAACCGACCCGCCATTGTTTTGATAGGGTGAAAACAATACCTGCTCCGTCGCTTGGGCAGCTCGCTCGATCTGCTTTTGGGCCAATGTACCGTATAATTTCCTCTTATCTGGTGAGGCTTGAGGACTCATCTATGCCAACGTCAGCAGGCTGGTACACGGAAATTGTTCACAACAACATCGACTTGTTCAAAGGTCTGACTTACGGAAAGAAGGTGTGTGACTACAATGTTCCAGAACAACATGTCTCTGTCCTGTGGGAACGAGCGGTCGATGATGGCGGCAATCTGCGCCTCGTTAGCTCTCTAGAAGCACACCAAAGGCGCATATTTGCCAATATGAATGAGATGCCGGGACCTTACCTGTTGAGCGCTGGCAAGGTCCCAGTGAAGCAAACATGATTCGAGACACCGAGTGGCGGCAACCTTGTCTTTCGGTGCAGCCTTGACAGCGCGCACTCTCAGTGGCCCCAGAGTCTCGGCAAAGTCGTCTTGATCGAGCAGATTTGTCGTTGCCCATTCCATCAAGTCAATGGCGTCTACATCCTTGATAGTGCTGCCCTCCTTAACAAATTTCCAGACAGCAGCAACGGCAGCAAACTTGGCGGCGGGATCATCCAGCTGGCTCTCGGCGCAGATTTTGACGGCCTGTATCGTGCAGATAGCTGGTTAGCCTGGTGGGTTTGGTGGCGAACTCAAGATTTGAGGCTAGGAACCGGCGAAGCTCACCTCATAATACTGATCGTTGAGCGTCTTGGCTCGCTTCTCGGCCAGGCGGATCACAACCGGCCAGTTGCCGTCTTGAAAGGCCGACTGGAGCTGGAGATCGACCCCATTCTTAAGGCGAGGTCGCTGGCGATTCATGAGGAGCGTGTGGTTGAAATTCTATGGCTGCACGCACTCAGTCGCTTCCAGGTTCCGTGGCAGCGAAAGCCCATGAGAATCGTTGGATGGTTTGGAGGGGTCACTTTGGAGAAGCAACATGGAATGTTGATCTGAGCAAGGCTGACAGCTGAGCCACACATACCCCACCAGATGTGGCTGGAGAAATGTGGCGCATGACGAGGCTGTCATCACAATTTGCTAAGAGAAGAGCGCCGTTTTGCCAAGGTACGTACCTTCACTGTGATGAGCCTCTTATTACAGCTGGACTAAACTCAGAGGGGAACCTTATTCATATTTACCTAGGCATTCACTGGGCGTTTTACAGTTGAGTATCGCTATAGATGATATTTTACTGCTGTTTTGCACTCAACTTCTATCACATGTTTGGCAGCATGCATTCTCCCTAAGCTATAATAATAATTGACTGAACCCATGCCATGTCAAGTGCCGTCCTCATCTTCCGCTGTGGGCCGGATATTTTCAATCTGCAAATATTCCGACGAGTATTAAGATATATCCCTGGTCTGTACGAGATATAAGACAAATCTTCCGTGGCTGGACGCCGGAATGCCGGCCTAGCCCACCCAAATCCTAGCTAATAAAAGGATGACAGATCATTGAAACCGGCTTATCTTCTCCACATTTAAGATGGAAGCTGCCTGTGTTTGATGGACGTCAACAACATACATGTATATAGGTAGTCACCTCCAAGCTCCATATCTGTATTAGATGTTCATTAGCGTCATATTGCTTACTGGACGATGGGCGACACTTGTGCAAAATAGACGGGCATCTGCCGCTATTGCATTACATACATGTACTTAGCCAAGAATGGACAGAGGCAAAACCAAAACCGGCAATTAATGACGCCTTTTTCCGATCCTTATGATCAATCTCGTACTTCGTACATGTACAGCCCCCAAGAATGCCCCAAGACGAACCGAAACGGAAGAGGACCAAGTCCGAGTACGACTTGATGCTGGTCAAGAGGCGGAGGTTTCGTCCTGCAAAGGCTTGCTATCCATGCAGGCGGCGCAAGGTCAAATGCGATCTCAACCAGCCCTGTGAGAGCTGCAACATCCGCGGACACCCAGATCTGTGCGATTATGCTACACCCGCGCAAGCAAATGCCTTGCATAAGGCTGGCAATGCCTCGATTGTAGGCAAATCACATCCTGCGAGTGATCACGAAGATGCATTGCCCACTCCCAAGGAAGAATTGCCCACTCCCAAGGAAGATAAGTTGACAGGGCTTTACGTGAACTCCGTCGCGCCATACAACACAAAGTTGCACCTAGGGCCGGATTCACTCCCCAGTCTTCTTGCGAAATACCAGAGCCTCAGCTCCAACCAACATCACCAAGAACGGAATAACTCTAATGGGGCTGCCTTCAAGCCACCGACAAATCCGCAAACTATTTTCGAACTGCTTTGTCTGCAAGATTCTAGTACAGTCTCACCATTTACCAATCTGTGGAAACCGGAAGACGGCCCTGAAGTTGTTTATAATGCGCTGCCCGAAGATGAATCTTTGACAGGGTAAGCTTCAAAGATGCATAGTGCCCCGGCTACAGTGATGAGGGCTAACGATAAAAACGCTGAAGCTATGTTCGCTTTTTCCAAACCTCTCTCTTCCGCATTTTGCCTTTTACCATCAATTTCACTCAACTAGAAGCTGTTCTGTCGGACTTCCTTCATGAGCGAGCAAAACACCCTGCAGAGACTTTACAAAGCCCTCCATCTGCTTGCACACTGACGTGGTTTGGACTACTGTTCGGCATTCTGGCGTGCGGCGCACAGCTTGGGTCTGATCAGGAGTCCGAATTGATCAAGGCTCGTGTTTTCGGTGAGTGTCCCAGCAGCCATCATCTACGTACTAAAGGGCATTCCCTTGGCTTCTTACTAACACGCAACCCATGTAGCATGCTGTTCATTCCAGTGCCTAAGGCTGAGCAATTTTATTTCTTTTCCTGACATCCACACTATTCAGGCTCTCATATTACTTGTAAACTTTCTACAGAATCAGGCCAATGCGGGGGCTTCTTGGTCAATTCTCGGTAAATACTTCAGCTTTGATTCCGCCTAAACTATGCCTTTTACTTGAACAAACAAGTACTAAACACATCAATCCTAAGGGCTTACTATACGTCTCGCACAATCACTAGGACTTCACTGTTCTCCAGAGCCGAATACTGTTGATGTAGATCAACAAGACGAGGCTACTGTTAAATACTACATCTGGTATATGAGTAAACTGCGTCTGTTCCTTCAAAAGCAAGGCTAATACCAGTCTGAATTGACTAGGCGATCATTAATATGGCAGGATACGTTAGTTTCTTTATGCTACGGGCGGCCGTCCTGCATTGCGGTTGTAGAAGACATCCCACCTGAATCGTCATCATCAGTATCATCGATACTGCCTCGCCTGAACTCTTTTACAACCAGCTGCAATCATCTGTTCATAACAGCAAACAAAATTAGTCAAGCAATCAATAAGGCCAAATTTTTAGGGCAACAACTATCACTCCCCGAAATACACGACTTTAAAAAGGTAATTGATCATATCGTTAAGCAGTCGACTTCTCACCTCCAGGATGTCTCAATATGCGAGAATCGAGACGAATGTATCCAGCATAACTTCTTTCGAGAGTTTGTGGACTCAGTCACGCTCTGTCTCTACCGTCCAGTGGTGCTCTCCCACGGAGATGCGTACAACAAAGAACTTACGGATATGTATCTGCAGCGCTGCCGCTCTGTTCTTCACACATATTTGGAGCTACTCAAACTCGGGTGCCCAATCAGGCGATCATGGGTTTTTGTTCACGTTACGCTCAGTTGTGCCTTGACTCTTGGGTTAGCTGCTAATACCCAAAGTGACATCGCCGACAAGCTTTTTTTGAAAGGATTTTTGGATACGTTCTCTCAGGCAAATATTTTTGCCAATGTGTCGTCGTATCAAGATGCGCTGAAATTACTTCGACAGTCAATGAGTACATATGATTAGAGATGTAGCAAAAGCTATACCTCTGATAGTCAGTGAGAAGAAGCATTGATATTGTGGGTATCATCTAACTGCTATCTGCTGTCTCAGCTTGTTGCTGGAGGTATTTCGGCACGCTTTCGCCAGCTCTCCACTTGTACTGGCTACCCGGATGATCTTCCGGTAGTCTCTTAGACCTGATAAACACTTCTCTTGCAGTTGCGCCTTCTTTCTCGACACCACTTCGGAATACGCCTCGACTTCGCAGTTCAGGAAGAAGATACTCAATGATATCTTCAAAACTACCTGGGTTTGTGACATGAGCCAGATTGAAGCCGTCTACCCCAGACACTTCGATCCACCTCTCTAACTCATCTGCTACTGTTGCAGGACTGCCTACAACCTTTGCCCCGAGGCCGCCAATGCTGAGATATTCTACAATTCTTCGTTTGGTCCATGGGAGGTTGTCTGTTCCTGGGACAGTGTCTGACCATCTTCGGACTATCGACTGCAACCTAGGCGAATCAGTGAAGCGGAAATCTTCATCATCTGAATAGCCAGAGAGATCGACTCCAGTCCATCCTCCGAAAAGTGCCAAAGCTCCTTCTTGGTCAGCATACTGAAGATAGCTTTCCTTCTTGGCCTGAGCTTCCTCGTCCATTGAAGCGACAATAACGTTAATTCCCACAATCACTTTGATGTGATCTGGATTCCTCCCTTCCTTTCGTGCTACCTCGCGAATGTTATCAACAGTTTTCCTGACGCCTTCAGGCGTCTGGCCTCCGACAAAGATGGCTTCGCCGTGTTTTCCCCCGAAGCCATTGCCCGCCTCGGATACTCCAGCTTGGAAGAGGAATGGGGTACGCTGCGGAGAAGGCTCACAGAAGTGCGGGCCAGGTACCTCAAAATATTTGCCCTTGTGGTGAATCTGGACAACGCTGTCACTGGCGATGTAGCTACCTTGCTTGCGATCTCGAACAACAGCGTCATCTCGGAAACTTCCCTCCCACAGTTTATACAATACTTCCATATACTCATGGGCAATTGCGTATCTTTCGTCGTGGGGAATCTGCTCCTTCAGCCCATGGTTGCGAGCTGCACTATCAAGGTATGATGTGACGATGTTCCAGGCAACCCGACCTTCACTGAGATGATCTACTGTCGATAGACGCCGAGCAAGCGCATAAGGCTTTTCATAAGTCAAGCTAGCAGTGACCCCGAAAATGAGGTTCTTGGTCACAGCTGCCATTGCAGGAACCAGATATAGTGGGTCATTGACCGGAAATTGAGCTCCAGATGCTAGAGCTGGCACGACATTTGCAGGGCCCTTGTATACGTCATACGGCCCCAGGGTATCTGCGATAAACATGGCATGGAACTGTGCTTTGTCGAGGAGCTGTGCTAGGTCTGTCCAGAAGGAGAGTTTTGTATATTGATCTGTTTTGTTTCTTGGATGTCGCCAGAATCCAGGTGCGAGATGGCCAGGAGTATTCATGACAAAGGCATTCAAGATCATTTGCTTTTTACCTTGGGGATGCCCATCGCCAGCGGCGGCAGCAGCAGTAGGTGTGCTGTCGCCCATTGTTGAATCAGTGATGCTGTCTAGCAAAATTTGAGAATATTTTGAAAGACTTGTCGTGGGGTATGCATATGATAGTAGTGCTGCAGTATGCTTGTTTAGGATCTAAAGGCTTTTAAATAAGAAGCGGAAATAACGTTCCACATCTTGACACATTATCCCATCAATTAAAATTATCCTATTGGCTCTATTCAGACATCCTGGGCTCAATAATTATTAAAACATCAGAGCTTCGTTTAGCTAACGTTGCGCGAAAGGCAAGGCTGATGTTCCCGCATAAAGTCGTCACACTATGCGCAGAGCACGCAATACACACCATGATCTCACATCAACGGCCGATCTCGCGTGCATACGGCTATCAATACCCAGTAAAAGATCGCAATGCTATTGAAATGTATCTCATTTAGCCGGGCAATGTCATCAATCTTCAATTGCTAAACGGCATTTGCGCGGCAAGTGTCTAGTTCCGTTTGTCGGCCGCTCTATGGGCCCTATCTCGCTTCATCTCAACACCACGAGGGCTTGAGGTAAGATTTTGAACAGGCCGCTGAGCAATTATCGACCCGTTTAACAGCTTGAGGGGACGAGATAACGTCATTGCTTCCTAATGCAACGTGCTGAATTTATGGGCCCTTTTCCAGGTTCCCCGATATTTGGACGACGGAGATAGACCGAGATGGACTGCATGAAGATAAGAAGTCGACAGCAGTCAATGCACGATGATTTAAAAGAAGATGTCTCTGCATTTGGCTCTCCAGGCCATCTGTTGAGCGTTCTCGTTAATACAGCTATAGCTTGAGAGAGCATCTTCTCACTGTACACTGGGAAGTCGTCGTATTTCTCAGCTAGTTTGTTTCAACTGGCTTTCATTATGTCGGTTCAGCTTGGAGTTTCCGGGGTGCCGGTGATCCCCCAGGGGACGGCATATGGCCTTCTTATTGGACTTGGAGTGGCATTTTGCGGTGTCATCCTAGTTGCCATCAAAGTGCAAAGGGCCTATCTATCGGAAGATTCATCAACATCAGAGATGTTCATGGTCGCCAATCGATCAGTGGGCACCGGTTTAACGGCGTCGGCGGTGTTTTCATCATGGATGTGGATTAATGAGACAGTCTTTTCAGCTGCTTTCTGTTATAAATTTGGATTGGCTGTCCCTTTTGTAAGATATCTATTTTCTGAATATTTTTTTATACTTGACTAAACGGCTGACAAGTGTTGATTCCAGTGGTGGGCTACAGGATTGTGTTTTCAGATTGCCTTGATGGCAGCACTTGGTGTTTTGGCCAAGATTCGAGTGCCATATGCTCACACCTCATTGGAGATTATCCGCATGCGCTATGGCAAAATCGGACATATTGTGTTTATTATCCTAAATATCACAAATAATGTCTTTGGATGCGCATCCATGATCCTGACAGGGTCACAGCTCATATATGGCGTCTCCGGTATGCACTTTGTTGCAGCTACTATTCTTATCCCTCTTGGAGGTAAGTGTCGTGTGATATATAGTTCTATTTTGCATTCAAAGAGAGAAGTTAATAACGCAAACTCGTCGAATAGTCGTTCTCTATACAGCAGTGGGTGGTCTTAAGGCCACATTTTTGACGGACTATCTCCATACAGCAGTTGCCTTGATTCTCATTATTTATTTTACTCTGACTACCTTAACTCACGAGGCTGTCGGAGGCCTTGGGGGTTTATATGACAAAGTTATGGCAACAGCCCCAGAAAATATCATTGCGAGGAATTATCAAGGATCCTTGCTCACAATGAAGTCCCAGGATGCAATTATATGGGGCTTGATCCTAAAATTCGGAAATCTTGCCCTCGTCGTCATGGTAAGAGATACAGCTTCACACACATCCTAGGTTTTCTCACAGCTCATTTCTCTTTTTTTCCTCCCATAGGACACTGCATTTTGGCAAAAGTCTTTTGCTACTGAGGTCAAAGCTACTGTTCCAGGATATAATCTTGCGGCAATCGCTATATTCGGCATTCCTTGGGGCCTTGGCACTGTCATCGGTCTTACAGCAAGGGCCATTCATAACACGCCTATCTTTCCGACTTACCCCGGCGAGTTCTCTCCGAATCTGGTTAACGCAGGGCTGGTGATGCCATATACTATCAAGGCTCTTATTGGCGACAAGGGCATCGTTGCCTTTTTTGTCCTCTTGTTCATGGCGCTGACCAGCACTGTCTCTTCCTCCATGATTGCTGTCAGCAGCATTCTATCATTTGATCTTTATAAAATATACATCAACCCGAAAGCATCGGACAAGAGGCTTATGAAAGTCAGCCATCTTGCTGTCGTTTTCCACACCATCTTCATCACCGGCATCTCGCTGGCGCTTAACTACGGAGGGGCTGATATGACATGGATCGGCTATTTCAGGCCTATTCTCTCTTGCCCAGGTATTATCCCGCTGGGTCTGACCCTTGCCTGGTCAAAACAGACACGATTAGCCGCGATTGCATCGCCCATTTTGGGATTTCTCACAGGCCTCAGCGTCTGGCTAGCCACTGCCAAGTCGCTCTATGGAACCATCAATATTGCAACCACGGAAGCAAGTTTCCCAGCCCTGTATGGAGCCATTGCTTCATTTTTCTCCCCTGCTCTTTACTCGGTCGTCATTTCTCTTTACAAACCAGACTCCTTTGACTGGCGACGGTTTCTGCTTATCGAGCTGGCAGAAGCCCCAAAAGTTGATAAAATCGAATCATCCTCTCCGTCGAGTGATGACGAGAAGGAGACTAAAGTTAATGCCCAATCCGGTGGCCCTCAGAGAAATGGCATAGTGGTGTCTGAATCTCCAAGTGAGAATATTTCTGTAACTGCTTCGTCTGACCCTGAAAAGGCAAAGACCACCACCGCCGGGGAAAAGAGCACAGTGAGAGTATCAACCGATAGCGAGATTAGCACGCTTAACCTGGACAATGTGCGACACCCATTCAGTGAGGAGACATTGCAAGAGCTGAGCCGGTGGTATCGCATAGCATGGATTTTTTTCGTTGCGGTTATCCTCATCACCTTCATCGCATGGCCAATGCCCTTATATCGCAACTACATCTTTACCAAGACATTCTTTTCAAGCTGGACCACTGTCGCTATAATTTGGCAATTCTTTGCGTTTTTTGCGGTAGTTTTGTACCCCTTATATGACGGAAGGCACGCAATTGTTAAAGCATCTCGAGGTGTTTGGAGGTCGATTAACGGTAAATTTAACAAGACATGAGCGGATAGCCGGCAATAAAATGCTCGATGGATTGGCCGAAGATGGTCTATGCACAACAGAATCGATACTAGTGCTTACTATGCCAGCCGGGATCTATTCGTATGCCAGTAGTAGATACATATGCATGCTGCCTTTCTGTCAAAATTTGTACTTGCATACGTCTATTTTAACGCATTACAGATAAGGCAGGTAGATCATTCGCAAGAGTGGAGCCTTGGTGGTCAACACTTTGGTTTAATATAACAAGATTCTGCAAGGGGCCGGATTGATTCTTAAAAATCATTGCGGGTCCGGAATGTTAGAATAATCACGATATCAGGTTTTATAGCTACTAGCCATAATCTCCGTTTTGCTCAAGTGGTTTAACCCATGTATCTCCAGCTCATACCTATAGAGCACGTAACTGCACTCTATAGGTTATAATGCACGAAAATTGGACAGATTATAAGTGAGAGTTTGTTGTACATGTATGTTCATGTGTATTTAACTATATGCGTGAGTTGACAAGAGTATTTACAGTGAGAAAATATATAGAGAAATGAATCCAAAAAAAAACATCAGCGGCCATCAATCATTCGAACCCTGCTCGTCTACTTGGAAATAGACATTTAGCACTGGCCGTTCTCGTTGCAGAAGTGCCTAAGTAATATTAGTAGAGTATCTTGATAGATATTAACAGGGAGGACTTACCACTCAATGTTGACGGTTCCGAAAGGAGCATTGCCGGTGAGCTGGTTCCAAGCTCCGTGAGACAAGTCAATGCTGTCAGCTGAAGGGCAGCCAGGGCAGGTGTCCTTGACAGTGGCAATGACAGTTCGGCCTTTGCCGCCAACACCATCGTTGCTGCCAATGTTCTGGATGAATACCTTGCGGCCACAGTACTTGGGAGGCCAGCCGCTGCCCTGCCAGCTGGGGGTAAGGGCAACAATCAGCTCATTGTCACCATGCTTCTCGCCACAAGATCCGTAGGCTCCATTCTGGTCGTAAACAGTGCCGGTACCCCAGTGCCTAGAAATTGGATGTCAGTAAATGGGAGAAACTTTACTAAAAATTTCATTCAGAAGGAACAAGACTCACTCGGTTCGCTTCGCCTCAGGAGCAGATCGAACACGGGTAGGCTCAGGGAGAGCGCTGACGAGGCTGGCGGCAGCAGCCAGAATAACAACGGCGGTCTTGGCGAACATTTTGAAAGTTTGGTATTTGGCCTTGGAACTGAAGTTCGAAGAAGTAGAGAAGCTAGGTTATCAGGAGCTGTGATGAGTTGCTGTGCTGGATGATTGAGATTAAGACGGAGAGACAGAGATGGCCAAGGGCTTTATATACCCATTGCTCGCGTCGTTTAACGGAGCCTTTTACTAACTCGTCCATGTCTTCATCATCATCAGATGTCCTTCGGCTGCCGTTAACTCAGGGATCCAGAGTTTCGTGAATAGCTCAAACCGGCGAGTCCGACACATGGTTCCAACACACCATCATGCATTCGGTGTAAGACGTGGAATTCTTCCGCTATTGCGTTTCTCAGGGATTTACACGCGGGAACTAAGCAGGTCGAACAGCCGTGGCCCATGTAAGCATGATGGATCGCCTTTGGCCCCAAGTAGAAGCTAGTTGGTAAGGCGTTGGTGTTTCGGGAAGGTAGAAAATGGACCGGGTTGGACTACGAGTTGTTTTTTGTAAGGCGCAAGTTGCTCCGTAAGTCGACCAGGCAGAAGCAATTAATCTAGGCCACCCCCCCTGACTCAAAAATGCTCATAATTTGCCTGTATTTTCGTTGTTTTTACAGGGGGCAAGTGGTCCCATGAACCATCGATCGCGAATCTCTTGGATGCTCATGGCTTGTAGAATGAAGATTACTGGTGGATTTTCCTAAATGGGGACAACTGCTTCAAGGTTCCTATTCAGGTGCGCCAAGAAGGCGAGGCTGACAGGTAGCATCCGCAATTAAATTAGCTCTGTCGTCGCATGGCATGCACAACTGCGCATATTAAAATGCTACTGTACGGATAACTCTATATGTAAATCTAAGTCTAAAATGCAATAGTTTAATCTAGGCACTCTATGCCTACCTACCTATACTATTGTGTACCTGTAGGTCGAATAAGCACATGTGATATTTTCACGTTTCCTGGAATAATGCCCTTGTCAAGAATAAAGCCGCCTATGAATGCATTGGAAGATGGTCTGATTGTAGACAACTGCCTTGTCGGGGCAACATCATTTTCTAAATGCAGAAGCAGCGAAGAGGCCTCACCTGCTCTTTATGAACCTGATACTTTTATTCCATCGCCCTGCAAATACTCTGACATTCTTTTTTGCCATGCAAGCGGTTTCGTGTTCGCTGTTTCTTTCCTCGGGTGCGAATAGTTGAATTACGCTTTGCACAAAAACGAAGACTCAAGTGAAGACAAATTTCAACTCGAAAATCACCAGGCCTGTGCTAGCACGAGTGCAAGGGCGCAGTCATCAAACGGCGGGATTTTCTCCTTCCTATCTAGTAACACGTACAGCCGAAAAAAACCTGAGATGGTAAATGCTCTGTCCAGGATAGCTAGGCCACAAAACTAGGCTACCATTACGTACCTATGTATATATTCTGAGCCTCAAGCGTTTACGGACGTGTTCGGCAATCCGATATGTCCAATTAGGGTTTGGGCAGTCGCATAAGGCATGGAAGTCAAGAAACTACAAGTAGACATCTGTATGCCACCGATATGCAGTGGGCCAGCACCCTCAGCACCCCCGAAACTTGAGACATCGTACGGAGCACAAATGTGGTGTTATCGATAGCGATCAGGAGATTTCCAATTCCGAATTTCCATTTTACACAAGGGTCTGTCTACCGCAAGAATACCAGTATTACAGGGCAACTTCTTCCAGCATGCTAGTTTCCAATCACAGTCTCAATATTCGAGATGAACGAATTAGTAGTAGTATTTTGCCGTTGTTGAATGTCCAAAAGATCCATGCACCGCAAACTTCCCTTAGCTCTACTAGTTGATGAGTATTCCGTATTAGCCATTACCCCAGCTAGTGCAGCCAGTCCCATGTGGCAGTGCTTCAGGGGTATCCTACTCTGCATATAACCTCCTCGGATTTCGTTCACTAGCAATACTTAGACGGCAAGATCCGACCCAAATTCCATTTTGTAGAGGGTTACCGGGCAACCGGGGACACAGCCCACGTTTGTCGCCTAACTTCTCACACTGGAGGTTTCGCCGTTTGGAGCTTGATGTTTACATATATAGAGTGAGATGCATGTAGCCAACTCTACATGCTCTCACTATCTAGAACAGGAAAAAGATGCTAGGGAATTGTAAAATTGCCACCAAATAATTCATGCGACATCACTATTCTTAGCAGCGGCAGTAATTTAGGGAATTTGTAGGATGCTGACGTCTCGGCAGCCCGGCGTAATATCTGCCAAGACAGCGGCATCATGCTGTCGATCCTGGCAATGGTCTCGATGATCACGATGTATCGTAGACATCCTACAAGCGCGGATGATCATCTCATCAAAAATTAAGCATAGTAGAATTATTACATCGGAGTAGGTGTCATGTTTAGAGGCATATTAAATTTAGGACTCGCTTTGGAATGAATCTCACGTTATCCTCATAGCTCACCATGATGCAAAGCCGTGTGACCTTGCTAGGTAGGTAGCATGAGGCAATTAATGGGAGGATACCCTAGAGTGGGCGATTGAAGCGGGGAAGTAGAAGGGCAATGTACATATACTGCGTATTCTAGAAGGGAAGACGTGAGAAAATCTCGCTGAATCTAAATCAAGATAAATAACATATTACACGAATCTTTTAGTGGGAAGATTAAAGCTAGATGAAATGGGTTTCTTCTGTTTGAGTAACAAATATCACGGCTTGGGCTACATGACTTTGATAACCTTGATGTCCACACTAACATTGTAAAAATATGCACTAGCGCTAAAAAGGTTAAGCTTTACAGCTATCAAATCGGTTGAAAGGAGTTCCAAGCTTCGCTATCTGCACGTGAAACTTGACAGTTCAAAGCGGGCAGCTTGATTAGCTCATCTTGCCACACCAGAAGCAATGGGCAGATATTCTCAGATGGATTCGGTATTAGACATAATCATTACCAGTGGGAAAAGAAAACCCCTGAAATGGAAAATAGCAATGAAAAGCCACTGTTGTTGCCATGATTCAAGTAGTTGACGCCCAGTGACTGTATCTTGTTCGTTCCGACACCGGCCTCATAAACCTCTGCCGACGGAAGCCGGTCACGGGACCGGGGTTTCTCCACAGATCGTTACCAGATGCTTTTGGATCGACCACCAGTCATTGAGCTTGCACCGACTTGAAGCGTCCTCGGTTTCCCATAAGTTTCTGGCCATTTCAGCATTCCACAGTCTGATTCTCACCGGTAACTCGCAGAATCCCCTCCAGCATATTTGCATTCTGTTATCAGGCACAACCATGGCAGCGTCATTGCACAACAGCAAGTTGGCCTTCATTGGCGGGGGCAACATGGCCTCTGCCATTATTGGAGGGCTGGCCAACCAGGGCATCGACAAGCAAAACATCATTGTATCAGAGCCTTGGGATGTCAACAGGGAGAAGATTGCGGCTACTGGTGTGAGGACGACCACCTCCAACATCGAGGCTGGCCAAGATGCGGACCTCATCATCATTGCAGTAAAGCCTCAGATTACGAAGACGGTATGCCAGGAGCTAGGTGCATCTTGGTCTCACCGTACTACTCTGCCAATTGTTGTCAGCATTGCTGCTGGAATCACCCTTGACAGCTTGCGAGAATGGCTCAAGACGAGCGAGGGCAAGACGGCGCCAATCGTTCGTGTTATGCCAAACACACCCGCCCTCGTCGGAGAAGGTGCATCAGGGCTCTATGCTAGCGAAGATGTCAAAGAAAGTGAGAAGCAGCTCGTTGATGCTCTGCTGGGCAGTGTCAGCAAGGCTACCGAGTGGGTGGACAAAGAAGAGTTGCTTGATGTCGTGACTGGATTGTCTGGTAAGTTCAAGGTTGTTTTATTTCCTCCCACAAAGGGCTTAGCCTAACATGTGTGCTAGGATCTGGACCTGCATACTTTTTCGCCATGGTTGAACATCTTATTGCTAGCGCAACTGCTCTGGGTCTTCCGAAAGAGCAGGCTACCAGACTGGCGAAGCAGACATGTCTGGGAGCTGGCCAGATGCTTGTCACATCCTCAGATGAGCCAGCTCAGCTTCGCAAGAATGTCACGAGCCCCAATGGAACCACTTACGCTGCTCTACAAACATTTGAATCATTGGGCTTCGACGAAATTGTCAACAAGGCCGTCAAAGCTGCTACTGCCCGAGCTGCGGAATTGGGGAAATCATAGACGGAGAATGATGTGTAAATAAAAGTATTTTGTGATTCATTTTTCTTTTAAGACTTCGAGCTAAAAGAAAATGTCAAGTGGGGTTAAAGAAGGCTCATTAATAACATTTTGCTAAAATGGGAAAAAAATAATAATGATAACAATCAACGGGATCTCTTATCCACCATATCCTCTTCATTTGACCTCTGTGTGAGACCCCTTCTCAGCCTTATCCTCTTCACTTGAGTTCTGCGTGGAAACAGGACGGCCGACAACATCACCAAGATCCGCTACTATCAAATCTTGCTGTTTTCGGGTGTCAGACAGAAATTTGACTAATTTAAATGAGGGGACATGATATATGACTTACAGGACCTAAAAAGTTCTTTCCATAGAAAAGCCAATAAACGCCAACGACGATTGCAAAGATGCCGATTACAACGCATACGTAGTCTACGCAGACACATTAGCTATTTGTAGTTCCAGGTTGAATAAACATCAAGACTTACTCATGTTGTCTCCAGTAACCGGAAGAAACGTGGGGAAACAGAAAAACTATAGATCCCGTCAGCTAGGTCATTTAGGCTTGCCAAAGTAGATATACTCACCACAGAAGTAACAACAACATAAATTGAAGCGATGATGTTCACGATCAGACCAAATGTCTTTCCCATTTTAAAGGGAGTCCTTGCAGTCTGGTAGTTGGCAAGCACCTTCCTTCCACGGACGAGGAGGACCAGGATTGGGACAGAGTAAGACATGTTCAAGAAGATGGTGCAAGATGCGACGTATGCGCTGAAAGCAACCACTGGTCCCAGATACAAGAGACCGAAGAGCATATTGAAAACGAAGCAGAACATGATGGTCCGTACTGGCACGTTTAAGCCCGACTGGATATGAGCAAAGAAATTGTGAAAGACAATGCCGCGGTCGCGAGCCATGGCGTAGAGCAATCTGCTGACGCTGGTAATGCTGGCATTTGTACCGTTGATGAAACAGACGCTGAGCATCAGGCTGAGAATGGTGGCCGCGGCTCGGCTCTTTGTTGCCTGGAGAATGAGCTCGACAATGGGCATCCCGGTTGGAGTAGCCAGAATGGTCTCGGGGTCGACAAGGCAGAAGAGCATAACAAGAATAAAGGCAAAGCCACTAAGTTGACTTGTTAGCCATGTTCTGATTTGAAAAAGACAGGATGAAATGGCATCGAACTTACGTGACACCACCGATCCCAATGGAGTACAGCATGGCTCGAGGGGCATCTCTGGACGGATTCGGCATCTCCTCTGTCATATGCAAAACAACGTCGAATGCAATGAGAGAGAGAGCAGACTGAAGAAGACCCAAGATCCAAGCCATGCCATCGGACCAGCCAGTCTCGTTGTTGAAGTTTGTAAAGACAAACTCTGCACTAGTCTTGTCTGACATGGAGAGCAGAACAATGCTGATGATGACAACGCCAAAGATAGACCAGTACACTATATTCAGAGTTAGTTATCATGCTGAAACTGCTCTTTGGACTCTGCCTTGGGCTAGCTTACAGGCGGCATCGTTCCATTTTCCCAATATCCTATTGCCCCAAATGTTTGCCGCTGTTGTAAAGACGAGGACTGCCACGAAGATTCCGTATGTTCTGGCGGGGGTGATTTGGTAGGCTCCGTTCGATGCAACCACTGCTGCAGCAGAAATAAACTGGGCTAAGTCGTCTTGTATTAGCAGCGTCCAAAAGGATTCATATAGGTCATGAGTGATAATGTTTGATACTTACAACCAAAGTAGTCCTGAACAGTTACAACGACCAGCCAGCCGACGATGTTGGCCCATCCGACTACAAAACTCTATAGAATAGCTACTTGTTAGTGTACCAGATACAACGTGAATCAGGGGGCGCTGAGCCGGGAATCTTACCATTGGCTTCCTCCATCTTTCCGTGCAAAGAGCGTAAACAAAGTGGTACTGTCCACCAGCCGTCGGCCAGATAGAACTGAGTTCTCCAAGACTCGCAGCCACGCAAAAGCAGCATAAGACGCAGAAGATGAAGCCGTACAACAGTGCTACAGAACTACCGGACGGCAGAACAAGACCTATTGAGCCAGCAAGCGCGATCCAAGTACTATGTTGCGAGTCAGTAATCTTGAACACTTGATTCAGTGCATATGGCAATGGAAGTGAGTCGTACTTGAGAATAGCAAAGGCCATGGCCATTGTTGAAAGAGTTGACAGACGGGGCTGAAGAGCCCCGTCTCCTGATGTGGCGGCATTCGACCCAAAGAGCGCCATTGCTGAAGAGACTCGACAAAGGTATTGATGAAAGAGGATATACGATGGATGTACAAAAATCGAGGTGGTGATGGGCTTGATTTGTATTCACCGACTGCCTTCAGCTATTGGTCAGGAAAGCGGAACGTCTGGAAACCTCCTAATGGACATGATCTCCGCGCCTTGTGCGCTCCGATTGTGCCAGAGGCTTTTGATAGACTACCACAGTTTGGTTAGTCCGGATATGATGCATCGTTATCCTTTGATAATGATAGTGAACTGTTGACGCATTGTCCAAGTGACAATTGGTGGCGATGGCTTCGCAAGTGTCTAGAACAAATGATACTGGTATTGGAGATATGCCCGAATAGGCAATTTCCTGAGAAACTTACTGGTGTGTTCCCCAGACCCAACTTGCCATCCACTAAAAACGCGGGGTAGGAGGACGCCTATCTAGATAAATGCTTTGGTTTGGGGCGCTGTTTTCTCGGAATCCTGCCTAAATCAGCAAAAACGAATGATAAATGTGGCTCTATCTCAGCGGTCCGGGAAAGCCTCAAACCGTCAGTGGGTATGGGGATTGATAGCAAGGGTGAAGATCCGTACCGAATTCTCAACCCAACTGATCCGTATCACGGGTGGAGTTACGCTTGGACCGCGGACCGCACGTTCTTCTTCGTTCCCGTTTCTCGGTAACACGGTGACACGCGGATGGTATTCTTGTGATATGGTGGTTGCAGAGAGCGCCACGGATTAGCCTAGAACCCGGAAGAGATTCTCACTGGCCGCTGGGCACGAGTATGCTTCTTTTGTTTGAGGAGAAGATGACGGCGGCGAAGGAGAAGAAGAACAGAGAAACTCGCACACGCGTGCGGGCTGAGGGCCACGTTCTCTTTTATAGATGCAGCAATATACACACATAAGCAGGCCCCCCCGGACGCATATTTCAGGGGTTGGCCGTGATAAGAGCCGTTCTTAGCTGCTGTCGACCAACCGCATGTTGCATTTACGCTATTATTGGGAGCTACTTCCGTATATCGGCAACTAGGCGTCCTGCTAAAGATATTACTATCTTTAATACTTGACTTCGCGATGCTAAATTGATGGTGTTTTGCAAGTGAATCTATATCTGGGGAAGTGGGCCAGGGGATGCTCCGCAGACAGCTATTGTGGATTAACATCTTAGCTGATAGCTTTTCATTACCTCTATCGTAATTGGGTTCTATCTTGAATCAGAGTGCTTTTGGCGCTGAGTGGACCGATGTCTTTAATTTCTCCCACTTTTCCACGGATACGGCAGCCTCGGCCGCCCGCATGCTATATCGGGCAATTCTGCGAGAAAGTGTAGAACGATACGCAACACAACACTTTAGCCGTTTCGCCACCTATCGATTAAAAGGGCGCCGATTCTCAGGATATTTCCGCTTGGAGATAAACTCAAAGTGGATTGTATGATTTCCATGACCTGATGTTGAATATATGTACGGAGACCACACAGAGATCATCCATCGCGACCCATTCCCTTGTCCCACCAGTAAACAATATTAATAGTTGAAGTGCGCCCTTTACTCTGTAGAATTGCACATTCGCATACTACTCTGCACTTCTCTTGTCCTCTACAAACTCTAATCTAGCGACCACGACATCCAATGACATCCAAGGACGGCTACTCATGGACAAAGGCCCAAGGTCTCCGGGCCGGCGTTCCTTCAATTGGTGTGATTGAGCCGCCGTCTAATGTTAAGAGTGCCGACACCGTCTACGATGTTATTGTTGTTGGTGCAGGTTATTGTGGCCTCACAGCAGCTCGAGATGCCAGTCTGGCAGGTAAATAGCCCAATGCTGGCCACTTGGATGAGATGTGAAGAAAGCTGACCTTGCTACCTTTCCTAAACTAGGCTTGAAAGTGCTGCTTCTGGAAGCACGCGACAGAATTGGCGGTCGATCATGGTCATCCAACATCGAGGGATACCCATACGAAATGGGCGGCACATGGGTTTTTTGGGGACAGGCCAATATATGGCGCGAGATTGCAAGATACGGCATGCAGGACGAGCTGGAGATATCTTACGACTTTTCCAGAGGCATCAATAAGTATTTGCTATCAAGCCCACAGGGCACACAGACCTTTACCCATGAAGAAGAGGTAATACAAGATTTGCTCCAACGCCAGTTGACAGACCAAACCCGCAGCGGATTTCCTAGAGAAGCTGACACCGTATAGGATGCGCTGATGCAATCATCACTCGCCAAACTCGTCAACGTCGATGGATGCCTGGGAAAAACCGTGGTTCCTTTCCCCCACAGCGGCGTCCTCACCCCAGAGGCCCGCAAGTACGATCACATGTCCGTCGCCGACCGTCTTGCCGAAATCAAGAATGATCTTACACCCAACGAACGACTTTGTGCCGAATCATTTGTCCTTCTCTGCAGTGGAGGTACCCTCGAGACAACAAGCTTCTATGAGTTCCTTCACTGGTGGGCGCTCAGTGGCTACTCATACGAGGGCTGCATTGACTATCTAGTCAAGTATAAGTTCCGCGGCGGCCAGTCGTCGTTTGCCATCAACTTCTTCAAGGAGGCTCTGGCCTCAGGCAACTTGACCTACGCCTTCAACAGCCCGGTTGCCAGCATCCAGCACGGAGGCAATGGTGTTCAGATTACAACGCGTGCTGGCCAGACGTACAAGAGCGCGAAGATGATCTGCGCCATTCCGTTGAATGTCTTGAACGACGTCGCATTCGATCCGCCATTGGCACCGGGAAGAAAAGCAGCAGCCACCACCGGTCATGTTAACCAGTGTGTCAAGGTCCATGCCGAAATCAGCGACCGAGATCTTCGCTCGTTCACGGGCATTAGCTATCCGCACAACGGGCTTATCTACGGCTTCGGAGACGGAGAGACTCCGGCGGGCAACACGCATGTGGTAGCATTCGGCGGGCAGCACAACCACTTCCACCCTGAGGAGAACCTTGAACATACAAAGGCAGCGTTCCAGGGTTTCGCACCCATGAACATTGAGAGATTGGTGAGCAAAACTCATCCAATATGTTGAAAACAAGGACCATCGACTAACGCATTCAAACTAGGTCTTCCACAACTGGTCCAAGGATGAATTTGCCAAGGGGGCTTGGTAAGCATTGAATCTTTCCCATCTCTCCCTTCCTCTTTAAGCGAGCCCATCCCTGACTCTGTGGTTTTCTGTTGTAGGTTTTTCCCAGCACCAGGCTTGCTATCCACGCATCTGAAGGATATGAGAGCAAGAGAGCGTAACATCGTTTTTGCCTGCTCCGACTGGGCCTTGGGATGGCGTAGCTTCATCGATGGCGCCATCGAAGAGGGAACCCGCGCTGCAATTACTGTACGAGCCGACTTCGCGGGCCGAGCCAAGCTGTAACAGCTGGTCTCAACCGATATCCGAAAACACAAAATAAAAAAAAGCGATAAAAAATTGTATAATAGACAAGCGAAGAATAAATTCATCCACAGCGCCGCCATCTGCTTTCACATGATTAATATTGGACGTTGTCGAGTGACTACTTCGGTCCATCTTTGAGAGCCCTGGTTTGCCCATATATGTTCAAGGCTTTGGACTGCGATGGGAATAGTGCCAAACTCTGTGCAGCTGTAGAGGCTTTGTAGTCGGTGAGAAAAGAAGGCTCGGTGTTCTGGCAAAATACTTTCCGCGGCGGCCACAAAATACGTCCAGACTAGAGCATGGCAACCATCGACGCTTGGATCAAGGTCGAGAACTGTCTCTCGAAGCCGCTCTACTGATTGGATAGATTCTTCTCTTGATATGAGGTGCAGAGCACGATTACGATATAAATCGCAGGCTTGCCGGATAGCCTCCTTCATTGTAGCGACGTTGGCGTACTGCTCAGGGTCTTGGCTGAGCGATGGATACGAAGACATGAAGTCTAAATAGTAGTCGGGGCGCTTCGACAATGTTTGCAGGCCTTTGGACTCGCTGGATAGCGGAAACCCAAATAGTTCGAACCTGGGTGATTTGATACGTTAGCATATTGCCTGCTTATGGACAATAGATGGAAGTAACCTACATGCGTGTTTGTTCTCTGATAAAACCCCTTGTAGTTATCGACAAAGACTGCACAGAATCGGATGATTGTGCCAAGTTTGAGAGAATCTCGAGGAGATGCACATAATTGTTGGCACCCGTGATTGTTTCCCCCACTAGCAACACAAGGATAGTAGCCCATGTTGATAGACTAAACAATCTTTTTGGCTCTAGCTGGAGCGAGTCGCGAAACAGTTTCGATAATATGGCGTGCTGGCCTACCTCCGCCGCCATTCGCATATGCGGCGCCCTTTGCGACAGATGAAAGGCCGCGATCACGGAGATGGCCTGTCCGACAAGTTCGTCTTCACAGGCGAGAGGTAGGAGGATGTCGCGATAGCCATTGCCGTTAAAGTCAAATACAACCATTTTCGGCGCAATGAATTCCGAAACTGCGATTTAAGACATTTCGTGTTAACAGCAGCTATGGGCATCGCTGCCAGGAATTAGAAGGAGGCATCTTACAGTGGTTAAAGAACAGTCTGGATTGGGGGGAGACAACTTGGATAGCACGTTGCGGTGGACTAAGTTGCATTTCTCTCGGTCCAAGCTCTTCCACATCGTCGTCCAAACTCCCATCTGGAGAAGGTGTATCAGATGTAGGTCTATTTGGGCGCACAGGCCCAACGATGGGCCGCTCATCCAAGGTCTTTGGTGGAGAGGTGGAACTCCGGTGAGAAGACAGCCTCGCCGCATCTGGCGAGGATCCCGGTTGCTTGCTGGTTACAGTGACCCATCGGTAACGATTTGGCGCTCGTGGTGCAGCTTTGGCAGCATTGCCGACAACGCGATTTGTAGTTTGTGAGAAGCGTTGCGAGCTACCATTCTTCATGTGAGAGCTGAACCGACACTCGATCCCTTGGCCGGAACACTTGATCCCCTTTTTGCAGCACTTGAAGCATTCGGGCTCTGTCTTATCGCAACGCACTCGGCGCGTGCGGCACTCGAGACAGCCTGGTCTAGAGTCAAAATTTACGCGCTAAATACAAGGGAAACAATGTAGAGATTGATAGGCGTACCGTTGTTTCTCTTTGCCAGCGACATGGCGACGTAGCTCCAGACTGGCCGTGTTTTCGCCACTGAAGCTCTCTTGGAACGGAACAAATGGAAATATCAGAGCTGAAGGCGGCGTACGTAACCTTTTGCGATAAGAGCTGAGGGGGGCTCTTTGGCGCAACTTAATTTTCAGCGACGGGGCAGGGCTCTGGACAAGGGGCGAAATTCGGCCATCGATAGGGAGGCCAAGAAAATACGGAGTAATAAAGAAGCACGGAATACGGCGTGGAAGATGGAGGAATGCGGAGACTCAGCTTTGTGGGGGGAGCCGTGATGTCCGATAGTGCTAGTCCCAAAGGACTCAAGATGAGGTTAAGACTCGGCTCTCCTGGCCGCGGCTATACTGACAGGTTTGCTGGCCGATCGGCATTAAAGAGATGAAATACTAATGCTTGGATTCCTAATTTTTCGGCGGGCTGTATAGGTCATACTCGTAATCGCCGGTCCTCCAAACTCTTCACACATGCATTAGATGCGACTGTCGCTGTCAGATATCGAATCTGGCCAGCTGCATACGCCAGAACCAACAGCAGGTGGCACCCAGTCGTGGCGAGTCTTGAAAGCTACTGAAGATTACCAGAGTGCGGATATACGGATCAGTGGATACAGCTAGTCGTTGGACTGAATCGAATGCCGGCTCATGTCAAAACCTAGTGCTTACCCCGACCTTGTGCCTGGCAGTTGGAGGAACGCGATGCCATTAATGCACGCCTCGCTGACTTTGGAGAGCGTTGCACTGTTTGCCATCACAAGGATCGCATGTCGGATGGAGAAAACGCGCGACACGTGGGTGCCTAAGTGAATGATATTCTAAAGCCCCAATTTCACGATCAGAACAACATTAGTACACGATGGAAAGTGAGTGCAGTGTACCTATTTTTGCTAATGTGTACGTACTGTACTAACGCAACTGCTGACTCTTCATCTCGCTCCGAAAAGCCCTACCGAAGCGCAACCCCTTTTACGACGTCTTCACATTCATGATAGGGCCCAACCACGACTCGTAACCGTCAGCACTTATTCCATTGGCGCCGTAACGCAAAATGCGTAGCAAGGGCCGGAAAGCACCAGCTGTCAAGTTAAAACCCGTGCCATTCTCGTGCATAATAAGCGGCCAGAACAAGATAAAATCTGGTTGTAGAGTAGGAATACGGCCAACCCAGAAGAGATGGAATACCAATGCCTCATTGAGCCATTATGCCGCAATTTGGAACGCTGAGGGAGCCCTACTGCAATGGTTGGGTCCACGTCTAGAACGTCAAACTTGACAGACAGGCCATAATCGTAGTATGTTGCCTCGAAATTTGTGTCGGCGGGCGCAATTTCTAGGCGTGTAAGATTATTTAGCTGCACGATGATAAGCTTCGCAATGGGCACATTGATATCATCCGGGACAGAGCCGTCGCTGCTAAGGATGCTATAATTGGTAATGTTGACTATACCAGGACCTGTCGAGTCTGATCCTACATAACTGTAAGGCCCTGCTGTCGGTGGTAATCTTGATGCGGCTTGAGTAGACGAGTTCTGAGTAAGGTTGTGGCTCATCTGGGACCGTAAATTGATTGCACTTCAATCTTTGCCGGCTCTCCCGTTTGCAGGGATAGTTTCGACTTCGAAAAATTGGTGGCGGCGTATTACTTGGCTTTATGTACGTGGGTAAATTTGACGAATATCTGGTCCGACCCCGCAGTGAAGTTGTGAAAGGTACGGATATAGACTATGATGCGTCTTATTGAGAGATGGAGTAGGTCTTGGCTTCTTCGGACGTGTTTTTTCCTGGGTTGTCTGTTTTGCCGGCTTCCGTGAGTCGTGTAAGCTCAACTGAGAGAACAAAATTTGGGAATGGGCAGCAACGGCAGCGTACCCGTTAATTAGCCCTGTCTTGCTGTGTAATGGAAGAGATGATATCCAAATTCAGCGCCCTCATCGGCACTGCGGTTGACCGTAGAATCGATGTGATCTCTGCGATCTCTGCGATGCTAAGATCCGGTTGCTGTGAATTGACCAGAGCATAGACGCCAGCGGTAAAGGGCGCGGCCATCCATGTGCCCGACAAGACAGCATAGCTGCCAGCTGAACGTGGATACGTGGATACGTGGATAGAATGTTACCTCCTGGTGACGATAAATGAGGCTTGAGTATCATTTCCACGGTCGGTCCGATGGGAGGAGAAATAGTCAATGGCATGACCAGCTGAGTTGAGAGAGTTTTGGGTTATAGTTGAGTTGAAGAGCAGCATGTTATCTTCCCCGGCTGTAAAACTAGCAATATCCTTGACCATCTATTGTGACTGGCTATATGCGAGGAAGAGAACGGCGAATTGACCAGTTGTATCTGGCTCAGGCAAAAGAATTGGAATGTACGGATTACCCGTATAGCAGATGGCGGTTGCCACACTGAGCGCCATCAATTCCGATGAGTACGCGCGCTGAGAGAATAGAATTTTGTTAGATAGATCAAAACGGCTGTATTTGCTCCATCTGTTATCTCTTCTCGAGCAGCTATCCAAACTCTGGTGTCACAACCCCCCGGCTTGCAGTTCTGTGACAGGGAAATCCAGACCACTGCCGACCTGGAAAATGGTCATCAGCGATGAAAAGAAAAACTGAAATGTATTCCGGGGCGCCAGGGAAGATGTTCTCTGTTTTGTGCACCGTAAGATAGACTTCATTTTCCACAGATCCCATCGTCTTATCAACGTCAAGATCAGCAGGGCAGTACGTGCCAAGATGGCTAAAGTATTCATTTTTATTGCTTCTGTTCTGGTAAATACGAGGTGCCTATGTTGTTCAACGGCTTACACTCGATAAGGCAATTCGGATGCCAAGTTTGTATATTTGTTGACAGAAGTGTACCTTATACTTGGCCATGGCCCACCACAAGGAGTTCAGCTTTTAATAGAATGCTGATGTTATGCTCACGCAATCATGTTTTTCACAATCTGCCGATTGGTCTAGAAATAAGTCGTGTGAGTTGAAGCTGGGCGGCATAGTCGAGTTTATCCATCCCAACAGCACAATCCGTGAATAAATCTTATCGATTAGTTTCATACTCATGGCCGGTGGTTAACTAAGAGATCTAGGTGGGGCTCAAACTTCAAAATTGTGCGAAACGGTGCTGCTTGAGATATCAATCGACCATACATTTCCAACGAGCGAGATCTCAAGGCGGACATTTCTTTGATTAGTTGCATAATCACTCTTGGTTTTTAACTCAAGGATAGTATCTTGACTGAGTTTACGCACTTGTATGGCTCAAATTTAGCCGGCTATGATAGCCCTCTTGGCGCAGTTTAAAATCCATTGATCTACAGGCTCTATTAAGCATCTTGTTTCATTGCGTTGCCCAATTCCGTTGCATTGTTAGCCCTCTTGGCGCGGGGTTCAGAGACCGTTCCGTAATCGTATTCCGTGCTTGTGCGATTTACCAGAAGATTTCAGCTAATAGTAGCTGGCGCGAATATATTAGGCGGATCTAAAAAGCGCCGAAATCCGGCTACTTAGCTAGAACCCCGTGAATCAGGAGGCGGAGCGATGTCCCAAAGTCAAAACAATTCTTCTTAATTTCCTCAACTTCATGATCATTTGGAGATATAACACTTGGATTGTGTTGTCTCTGAATACTATCGTCGTCATAATTTCGGCAATATCTGAGCCCTGAAGCCATCTGTACAATTCTTGGATCCACGACTTTCAACAAGAAAACAAGTGGAATACCATGTCCTATTTTGATCAAATGTACCATGAAACGGCTTTAGATCGTTGGAAACGATTCACGTATATCGATGATCTCCCAGAAGAAATAAGCCCCTTTCGTGAGCTGCTAGAAGAATATAGCAAAGTGCCCCCTGGCGAAACCGATGAACTTCTTATCAAGACAGTTAGTATTTCTTCCCCCATCGTTTCCACTCTGAGAACTTCACATTTGTATCTGACACTCTCTTAACAGCGTAGGAAGCTCTGGGAGGTAGCCATGTACCCATGCATCGGCCGGTGGAGCTTTCTTAATTTGCGCAGCGTGCAAGACTCTCATTTCAAGACTGCATTCGAACGACTGAAGAATTCGACTGGTCTTGATATGGATTCGAGCTCTACAGACACGCTCCTTGATATTGGATGCTGTGTTGGCCAAGTGTTACGAAAGCTGGTGCATGACGGAATCGAACCGACACGCTTGTTCGGCACGGATCTGCACTCTGAATTTATTTCTATTGGAACAGAGCTATTCGATGATGAAGGATGCGGGTTGACTTTTGCAGCCGGCGATATGTTAGACCCCGAAGATAAGGCTTTGGATACGCTGGATGGCAAGATTACGATCATACATGCAGCGAATTTCTTCCACCTATTCACATGGGAAGAACAAGTGAAGATTGGGATGAGAATAACACGATTTTTGAAGCCGGGAGTGACTAACGCCCTGATTTTTGGTAGACAAATCGGTACTCATAATCCAAGAGAAAGAGATGGACGGAAGAAATCCTTCCTACACAACCAGGAAAGCTTTCAGAAATTGTGGGATGAGGTCGGGATGAAAACGGGAACTCGGTGGCGTGTACAGGTGGGCATTAGTGAAGAGAGAAGGGTTGACATTCCAGGGTTTGGGGATATGGACAGATATATTCGGTTTGGCATATATCAATCAGCACTGTAGATAGAACTGTTGGCTGCTCATCAAGAAGCATACAGAATGAAAGGGTTACATTTATTCCCCACTCCAGTAACAGACGATTTTGTAACTTGACTCGTTCGTTATAATCCACCAAGACTCTGCCCAAGCCACTCAAAATGGGCCTCGCAGATAGCACGAAGGACAGCTTTAATAGTCAAGGAAGCGATAGATATATCAATTGACCTGCTAATAGCCGCAATTACTGAGAAGGTAGCTTTGATGGTGCATGAACACTTTGCTGATACAACAGACTATATTTGCTGAGAGAGACATATGTGTGTCTCGTCAGAACGCAACTTACGCTAATCGATCATACATTTTTAAATTTTCGGCCGTCGGAGGTTGAAGCCTCTCTCATTCTCCCTGTAATTCCTTATTTGGAAGAGTGTAATGCCACTCGCGGAAAGTTGCCTTGTCGCTAGTGGAACCTATAGCACTCCTCAGTGATTTTCTTAGTGGTGCGGAGTATGTACTTGGAGTAGATTGGTGTTAGTAGTACGCCCTTTCTTTTGGTGGCTCCGTTCAGGGCGCTCCATGACATGAAGAAATTGGAGACGATTGATCCACTTCAGTTGCCATCGTATTAGTACCCATGCTGTCCGATTTTAACCGCTCTGAACAGACCTTGAATTACCTGGAGTTATAAATCTCCCTCCGCATTGTTATTCTGCCTTTGAAACACGAGCAAAAATATCGGGTTGAATTCCATTAAAAACGAGCATCATTCGAAAGCTTCTGACACCATTCAAGCAATCATGAAAACAGTCGGCATCATTGGCGGCAGCACCGACCTTGCCACGGTAGAATATTACAAGCTGATCAATGCGCACATTCGAGCAAAGCTGGGAGGGTTTTACACAGGGGAAATCATTATTAATTCCATGAATTTTGAGCGCAGCGCCCATTTTGTGAACAATAATCTCTGGGACGAAGGAGGAGAGTACTTGCATGGAAAGGCGCTGAGCTTGGAGAGGGCTGGAGCCGATTTCATCATCTGCGTCTTGAATACGTGGCACAGAGTTTCTGAGGCATTCATGAAGGATGTCAAAATTCCGCTCTATCACATCGTTGATCCGACAGCCCAGGCGATACTGGATCTAAATCTGCGGACAGTTGCCTTGCTGGGAACTAAGGCCACAATGTCCTCCAATTATCTGCCGAATGAGTTCTCAAGTCGCTTCGGAATAAACATTATTGTGCCAACAGAAGAAGAACAAACTTTCGTTGACGACGTTATCTTCAACGAACTCGCTAAATCTCAATTCACCGAGGAATCGAGACAAGGCTATCTCAAAATCGTCGACAAGTTGGTTTCGCGAGGGGCACAGGGTGTGATTTTAGGATGCACGGAGATTCCGCTACTCATTGAACAAAAGAACCGACCAGAGGTTCCAATGTTCAATACTCTCGAGCTACATGCTCGGGGTGCTGCAGAGAAAGCGCTATTGGATTAGGATAAGAATCCCAGATCGGAGTCTTGGACGAAGTGGCTTACTTTTACCGGCGATGCATGGATTGGATATCATTACAAGGAAGCCTTTGGATCGGCGAGGGCGTGCAAATTGTTTGGACGCCAAAGACGGCGGTGGCGAAAGACCACTGAGACGGGTTGAGGCTCTGTGGTTCTATTATTCACGTAAAACGAAATCTCATATACCGTAATAGACATGTCGTGGAATGCATCTCTTAGAGTCTAGAAATGGAGGTGATATTGCGTTACGTGATGAACGCCGGAAAGATGTTTGTTGACGGAATGAAGCAATAGAGAAAATGCAGTGCAACTTCGGCGTCCATCGAAGCTCGTTGTGTTCATTAGCCATGAACTGCGGCGTTGTATCTTATTGGACGCGCTCTCTCCCGAGATTTGCAGACGGAGTAAGGGGTTCAACTACTAATCATGCATCGTGTAGCTGCGCGGCTATAACCCCTCATTTATATAAGGCAAGTATATTTCACCAAGCGGTTGGGATAGATCATCGATCACCTGGCACACTTCAAAAAGAAAGAGGTATTTATTATTAACCCGTAAATGACGTGTAAGACCTCCATTATCCCCAATTCAGGGCTATCTAACACGAAACAGATAAAATGACAACTGACACTGGCGATGAAGCAACCCAATACGCAGCGGGCTTCATCAAAAAACACCGTCCTGATATGACATTTTTCCGCGAGACTTATCGCCAATTGCATAGCATGCCAGAACTGTCTGGTCAAGAAGAGGAAACAGCTCGTATTGTCGCCGAATATCTCCAATCTCTTGGCAGCTTCGAAATATTCACAAAAATTGGCGGTCATGGAATTGCCGCGGTTCTCACCAACGGAGAAGGCCCTACACTCCTTCTGCGCGCTGATATGGACGGATTGCCGTTGCTGGAAAAGACTGACCTCCCTTATGCGAGCACGAGAACTCAGATCGACAGGAGTGGTATTGAGAAACCAGTTATGCACGCGTGTGGCCATGATACACATGTTGCATCTATGATGGCAGTAGCTAAGTTATTATTGAGGACACGTTCTCATTGGGAAGGAACTCTCATTTGCCTATTTCAGCCAGCAGAGGAACACTTGAATGGGGCCAGGGCAATGGTAGATGACGAGCTCTTTGACAAAATCCCTCACCCTGATATTGTCTTAGCACAACATGTCGACAATGCACGATGTGGGACAATACACTTGAGGAGTGGTCCGACCATGACGGCAAGTGTCTCTCTACAGATCCCTATCTTTGGGCGTGGTGGGCACGATTCAGCACCTCAGGATTGCATTGATCCTATCATCATTGGATCTTCGGTTGTGGTCCAGCTGCAAACAATCGTCAGTCGTCAAATCGATTCTAGGCAATTGGCGGTTGTTACGTGTGGAAGCATACACACCGGAGATGCCCCAAATATGATACCCGATTTCTTGGATCTGAAGATTAACATTCGGGCACTTACAGATGGCGTTATCAGCCGAATACTTGTCTCCATAAAGAGAATCGTGGAGGCTGCATGCAAAGCTGGCGGATGCGACCGTGAGCCACTAATCGAGACCATTTCGTCTACGCCAGCAACTACAAACGACGAGACTACTGTTCAAACGCTTGAGAAGAGCTTCAAATCCTATTTTGGATCGAGCCTTGAGCATATGGACGTGGCAACTGCAAGTGAAGACGTATCAATCTTGGCAACTACGGTTGGAGCTCGTTTTGGCCATATGGTTCTTCGGCTCAACAGATCCCATCCAATGAGATATCGCTCGTCAGAAAGGGAAATTAGACGAGATTCCTTATAACCACTCGCCACTCTTTGCTCCCACTATTGAAAGCTTAGACGTTGCTGTGGATGCGATGTCATTGGCAGCTCTCACACTTTTTACACCTGCCTCAAAGATTGCATAGATATTGAACCTTTGCGAAGTCCGATAGAGATGGTCTTTAGTGGTTTTTAGTATGTAATTAGGTATATTTTTCCATACTTCAACGTCTAAGAAATGTCTTAGGCAGCGTTTCTCAAGCCCATAAATTCAGGGCTAAGAGCTTCATATATGTGTGGCTGCGAAACAAAAATTTGGTCTAAGCCTTTCCAAAATATAGAATCAATCCTCAAAAGGCCCAACCTAAGAACAGGTAGTTGTTTTGATCTTATTCTCAATGACTCGCGGGTCTCTCGAACAGTCTGCATTCTCTGTTTAGCTTCCTCTGAGGAGCTTGACATTACAAGTAAATGTAGCATGAGATTGACAATTGAAGAAAACGCCAACGGCGCCCAAGCCGGCCAAAATTGGGATGAAGTATCAAGTTTGAGTTTGTTGACAAAAAGTAATGCATCTGACAGGCACTTCCCAGCTTCCTGGCGCGCGCGCTGCATATCAGCATCAGCGGAAGACTAATTCAGCCGCGCATCCGTGACATGGCATCTCAAGATGGCACGAAAAATGTTGATATTTGTGTAGTGGTAGGCCAACAAGTTTATTACAGATACTGGCGCGTTATCGACTGATAATTTAGTCGTGTTGTTATACCAAATCGAGAGTTCCTCTCGAATTTTCATAGAAATGCCTAATGTCTGCGGAAGATTTGACGATAACTGAGCTAAAGCCCGCAAGGAACTGTAGAATAGCAAATGATTAGCATCCAGGAGAACCTTTAGTCACAAGAAACACATACTGGAGTTCCGAGAGGACCCTGCGAAGAGTAGACACTAGCTGGGCATGCTGGAGGAAATCTCTCCAGTCCGCTTCCTCTATGCAAGCTCCATGGCCATTTTCAGTGGAGAGAGAGGTGACGAGCCAGTTTTTCTCGCTCAACATTGGTGGTCTGCCTAGACTGGATGCCATCCACGTATCCATTTTATAGATCATGAAAGATATCCTACGCCGCTGCGTAGTCTGCCACCGAGGAATAGACCATTCAACAGGATCCATGTGAAATCAGTGTATGGGCCGCCGAAATAAGCATACCTAGCAATTTACACCTGAAGGATGAATCAGATATAAGATGATGGGGAGTGGGGCGCGCAAGTAGTAATATGAAAGTTTGAACAACAGGAAGAGTCGGGCCATATATCTCAAACTCTAAATCTTTGAGCGAGATCTGCAATAAGGCCGAATTTGGTAATGGATCATATGCTAGGTCCAACGTTAATGCATCATCAAATTGCATAAATGGCTGCGCAATCGCGTAGATGGCTGCTAATAGATATGTAGGTGACGATTTGGGCGAAGGATGCCACTGAGTTGAAAAGATGGGATATTGAGGACCTATGAAGCGTTCATAGAGACGTATCAAGCGTTCTCCAATATCTATAGGGACAAGTGATTCTAATTCTTCTCTGGATGTTGTTGTATCCATCTTTGATGCTAGGCCAGCCTCCTCACGGCTCTGTGAATACAGAGACTGTGAAGTAAGCATAAAATGAGCAGGCAGGCGACCGAGGTGAACAGATTGTAAGGTGAGCTTTTTGAAACGCAAGCGACTAGACACATCTCTTAGATAGTGCCCAAATAGACAGGGCTCAAATTCTCCTGTGGTGCCAACAAACTGAGGAGTATCATCGGTATCGTCAGTATCGAGTAGGACTTCGGGAGGCATGCCTTCATGGGGCCGAGCTTCCTCTTGTGGTCCCAAATCACCCAAAAAATCAGCTGCAAGACTTGGTTGAAAGTTGGCGAAGTCGGCATTAATTTGTTCCCAAGATAAAAGGCCAATTTCGGAGGCCATCCCGTACGACAGCTGACCAGAAGATGAGTTCAATGCTGAAGCAATTGATGGGCTTCCTGAGGAAGTATTCTCAAGCAGGAGCTGTTCAGGTAGCGCAATAGGTGAAATCTCCTGCTCTCTAGAAGGAGACCTAAAGAATTCCGATATGGAGACATTTTGAGCAAGATTTTTTGTATTGGTAGAAAGTCTGTGCATTGATGTAGTCTCAACAAATGTACACACGCGAGAGTGTAATATGCACATGCGGCAAGGAGGACCGCCTTTTATTCGACAGGCTGACTTTCGAGCACGGCAAAAGTCACAAGGACGCTGCCGTTTACTCATATATCTTCGATTTCCAGTCGACATGTGAGAGTTGATTTCAGGCATCGTGGAGTTTGAAGCTTTGTGCCTTGAAGATGAAGTAAACCGGTTTGTAACAGTTGCCTGGCTGAAGAAGACAGTTGACAGAAGATGATTAATCATCATGCATAGCGAAAAATGCGGATGGAGAGATTGGTAAGCTTGCCTGGTCAGCTGGAATGCCGCCAATCAGAACTGACGCCGTTTGTTGCAGGCCGCTGGTCAAGCCTCTAATGGTTTATGGACATAATACATAGATAGGAGTACTATTCGCATAACCATATTTAGCTGTAATTGCACTGTAAACTCGAGACAAGATTGAGTATTTGGTTAAGATCGAGCCACAGCATGTCTGACAATCCGTGGGAAATCGACGAGACAAAGAGTTGTCTTGTCTCTATTGGCAGCCACCGTTTGCAGCTGAGCGTTGCTGGGCCACCCAGAAGGCCAAAGGAACCGGCAATTATAATAATGGCTGGTCTTACAAGCAGTGTTCTGGAATGGACAGCTACGATACGCCTCCTGAGCAAATTTGTACGAACATACTCCTATGAGCGATCGGGATTTGGTGCTAGCGACAACCCTCCGCCAGATATACAGCCTACCTCCACTAGAATGGCAGTTGAACTGGATCTTCTTCTTAAAGCAGCCAATATCAAACCGCCGTACATCATAGTCGCACATTCGTATGCAGGGATCACGTCACACGAGTTCATTCACTTACACAAAGAGAAATCGGATGACATTGCTGGCGTTGTCTTTGTTGATGCGAATACCGAAGAGTTACCTGCAACCTATCCCGATGCAAACGTATCTGCGGTGCTTGCTGAGCTTGATGCGCTGCGTATCCGGTCTGAGAATTGTCACAAGTTGTCAAATGTCGAGTGGCAGACGTTACTGGATGAAGAGACTAATACAAAACACCAGCAAACTGCTGATGCTGAAGTAAGCTTCTACAAAGCCAGCGCGCCGGTTCTGAAAGAGAAAGGTCAACTTCAAATAGGAAGAGCGCCGTTGTTGGGAGATTGCCCTGTGAGCATTCAAGCCAACTATGCACAGGACTTACAAAAGATATATGATGCTGGCATAGCTGCTGGGAATGGCACGGAAACACAAAGAAGTCTGATGCGTAAATTGATTGCAGAAACCAACGAAGCTGAGGCAAGCATGCAGAAGGAAATGCTAAGACTATCTACGCGGTCTCTTTTCACTTTTATCCCAGACAGCGGTCACAGCATCCATATGGAAAGACCCGATGCTATTGCAGATCATGTTCGATGGGTGTTGGATCAACTGAGTACCTAGCAGATAAAATGCTAATCAATAAATTGAAGGAGATACAAAACCACCCACTCTCGGTGTCTTACGTTTACTTTTCATTACTATGACTCAATATTCCTTTCGGAATAGCATTGAATACGCTCTAGATGCAGGCCTATCATACCTTCTCTTCATGATTTATGTTGGATTGTCTACTGAATTCCTCAACGCCTCTTACTTCAAAACTTTGCTTCTTTCTTTGAACGTGCTCACTACTTTCACAGTGCGCCATGTCAGAATATCTGCTTCAAAATAGTATTAAACACTTTGAGCGACTTCTTTATGGTTCCTAAGTATATGCAATAGAAATGGAACACTTTGGCAATACAAAAAGCTCCAGAGATGATGTAAGCCTCTTATGGACATTTGTGAAAGCTGGAGGAACAGAAGATTAAGGTAGGGTTGAAACTACCCAAAGTAAGTGTATAACTATTTACAAACATATTAACTCATTGTCGTCAATTGTATTTAATTACGCCCAATTTTCTGCAATTGCCAGGCCAACATCTTCGGTACTACACTTCAGGGAAAGATTCTCCGTAGTAACCTGGGGCCCATATAATAAATGAAGTATCAGCACAGAAAAAGAGATTGAGTGAGTGCACCGTTCCACTATTATCCCTCCCAGGCTTAGATAAAGAGAGAGAATGCTTGAGAAATATACAAAATGCCCCTGGTGTTTAAAAATACAACGTCATAATAGATTTATATCATCACATGAGTGTGCGATATACTCAACAAAGAAGTAGCACTAAATAGCTTAACAATTATTATCCACAATATGGCCTGTAGAAAGATAAACTCGATACTCCTCAACTATGATTCAATATACCAATGCACTGAATATTATCTGCATATCTCCTAACTCTTTAAACACGTTATTAGAGCACAAGACTTGCTGCTATTATCCGCTTTCGGCATATGTTGACATTTCACGGTGTGATTGGCGCAAGCTATTAAATTGAAGAGCCACATCTCCGGCTCTCGGTTGCAAACACAGCGAGCCCCGAACAGGATTCTCCTGATCACCCCGCATTGGCGCTACAGGCAAATTCTGAAAGCAAGATATACATGTAATGGTCATAATGTGAATAACCGGCACTGTTGCGCACTTCCACCGTAATTTTACGATTATAGTGCATTTATTGAGTATTCCAGTATGGAATACAAGCGGCTGGAGTGATAGCGGCATCTGAGAATGAGGATGTTGAAATGTCAGATTGAGACCTTGGCCCGTCTGCTACGTAGTACGCTTTCATCTTTTTATATTATCTTTTTATAGCCAGTAGTATTAAGGATAGTTATATTTATTCATGGAAGAATACGATAACAAATAAGTTACGCAATGGTGCCTTGGAGATGCCAGTATGATATGGTTCCAACTTTATGGTTTCAGCTTTTTGGCACCGATCATGAACTTGGACATAGAGGGAAGAATACAGATGAGTTGCCAAGGTAGGTGATTTTTCAGCTGCTTACAGTACTTGCATCCATAATATCCACGTATTCAACATTATATATTCCCATGAGAACTCCAAGCCTCTTGCAATGACTGTATTCCTTGAGAAGTCGCCAATGTCGTAACCCGTTCGATTTGCTCTAAAATACGGACCAATTCAGCTTGCTGTTCCGGGTTCTTCAAACTTTGGCCACCTAGTCATTGGTATTAGCAACGAAACTTGTATTTGGAACTCAGAACTTACAAACAACCAGAGGCTGCACAGCGTTAACGAGGGCACCGGGGTACTTATCGCCAAGTGCTTTCGTCATACCGCATAATTGAATTGTATGCTTCAGTATTTCACCCTTCTGCGTGTAAGGAAAGCGTTGAAATTATTATATCAGTTGATATGAGTCCAACTTTCACATACCTCGACGGCTCTTGCAAACTGTAGAAATCCAATGCCGCTTGGACGATGTGGATTATGAAGCGCTAGAAGAACCTTCACTAGGTGATAGAACTGCATCGCCACGACTGGAAGATGTCAGCCTGAAAGGAGCCACTTATCGGTAAATAACCTTGCTCACTATGCCAAGTACAAAGGTACAATATTTCTGGAAATCCTTCACCATCTTCTATGACATATACTGGGTCAAATGACTCTGGTAGTGAGTCTTTCCAGGCGGCTGCTTCATTATGCAGTTCGTCCCAGTTGCTCTCATCGCCATCATGGCTTCCGGGGTATCGAGAAAAGCAGTAATCTATTACTTCAGCTGTCAACATGGTCATCTTCTCCGTTTTCACGTAGTCAGTGTCTCCTCCCCACGTAATATCAACTTTCCAGTTGCGAGGACCGATGGTGGTTGGCTTCCCTGTTGCAAGAGCAACCATGATCTCTTCCCGAAAATAGGTCCAGAACGCTGTCCTTTTGAGTGCTCGATAGCCAATATTCTTTCGATTATGTGTAAATAAAGATGAACATCCCCGTAGATGTCGCTGATGATCCGTTTCATAGCTCATCATCTCATACATTCGAAGAATTACTGTGGATATTGGCAGTACGTTATCAAGGGTTGTAGATGGATCAGCTAACGCTGGTATAAGGCCCTGGACACATAAATCATGGTAATGAGCAGCGCAAAACTCATCACAGGATCCATCTAATCGATTAAGGTGGCATGCTGAAAACGCAAGAACGGCGTGTAGTAGAATCGGGCAACTCATCGCAAGGTAAGGTACAAACGTCTCAAACTGGCGCTGCGGATCATTTACATCCAGCTGCATAGTATTAGCGAAAACACAAATATAATAATAAAAATGTATACATACCCAACATGCCAAATTATTTATGTAGTGATGGAGAAGGCGAGCTGTCAGCGGATCTCCAAGTGGTACGGTTGCACCTTGTATGTATATGGTGGATCCAGAAGTCCGTCTAAGGATAAGGGATTTTACTGGATCGATGGTTTCCATGCTACCACCGCTAGTAAATGAATGAGGAGACGCATAATTGGCAGCATCACGAGATGGTCCAGGAGTTAAGACCTGAACCACGTCATCTCTTCCTGAGCCTAGTAGAGGAATATTAGGCGACGGCTCTTCAATTTCATTAGTACTAATGCTACATAAGAGAAAGCAATTTGCATTACCATTTGCCAGTTGATTGAGCGGTGTGTGGATATTTGTTGGGTTGGTCGCTTGTGCACGTGTCGGTGCATTTGACACTTCCTCATCATCGTCATTGTTGACGTCGACAGAATGAATAAATGTGACTGGCCTGAATTAGTACGAAGAGTTTTTCGAAATCAGCAGAGAAAATGAGCGCTTACTCTCCGATGGTGTGTCTAACCAGACATGATCCGCCGAGAACTGGAATAGCCCATTGCCGTCCTCACGCTGAGCAGAATTGTCGAGCACCTCGTATTCGCAATCACGGCGACTGATTTCGCAGTGCCGACATTGAGGTTTCCGTTCATCGCCTTCATCACGTTAGCAATTACGAAAAAGCCTAGTAGTGGTCCGATATGAACCAACATTTCATATGTCGCTTCCGACATGTAATACTTTTCGGCACAAACTGTGATTAGCATCATCGAAAACCCATGTATCGAAATGCCACTTGGCTTACCAGCCTGGGGGGGAATTAGCAGCGATATCATATACTTTAGGTGGGTAGTTATTGGTGGGATTCTCACCAGTTCTGACCCGCCTATGAACCTCTTGTGCTGGCGCCATGATTGCAACGCCCCAGCGACGGTCAACGTCGAGGATGTATCATGGCTGTAGGGTTTATAACCAATCATGGACAGCTGTACTTTCAAAAAAGGTGCACGACCAATAAATTGTATGTAACATGGAGAGACAGCTGCGAAATTGCGGGGGAAGCTGGTGATGGAAACTAAGATTAGTACATAGCCCACGTGATCCAATAGTCGAACTATGAAATGGGATTCTGACCATGGAAGACGATCTTTCAATTTTGTGCATTTTTACAACTTTCACTGGGAATATATTCTTATACAAGATGTATCATATGACATGCTGACTGACTGGTAAATCGTGAGGTAATTGATGAATCAGAAGTAGCATTGGAATTTAACTAGAGACACTGGTATTAAGTCATTGTTTGTAAGTAATTCATATAATTATAAAACCTTCGTTCTGTTTCCCTTGTTAAGCATCGCTTCCATCATCTTGAACATGTGTTATGGTGCCATCTTGCGCGACACTAATGTTCTTCTTCTCAAGACTCGCTTTGACAGGGTTTTTTGCCTGGAACAGGTCTTCGATTTCTTCCAAGCTCCAGCCCCTCGTTTCAACAAAAAAGAAATAAATGACAACGACGCCAAACGCGTCCCAAAAGACATAAAGGAGGTAATATCTCCAGCCGGAATTGGCGATGGCAATGGGCGGAACGTATGTATTCATGACCTTGACAGCGTTGTTCATGAATGCCAAATAGGCCATGCCCTTTGCTCGGGAGTTGAATGAGAGAACTTCAACCGGATATAGTGATTGCATTGGAGTCTATCACAAAGCAAAAATAGTTAGTGCCATTCGTATGAAGTTGCCGAGGAAACATACCCAAGCGAAAGCGAAAACAATTAGGAAAATGTAAAGAAAAGCGATGCCAGTTCCGCCGACGGCAGGTCTCCCAGCCTGAAGAGCAGTGCATGCTGTAATAATTGCGACGGATACAGACATTCCAGCACTGGAAAACATGAGAAGTTTGCGCCGACCAAATTTATGCACAACACTAAGCCCACAGAGCGCGGCAGCTGCCATGACCGGAGTTTGGATCGCGTTCAAGAGTAATTGAGTAGACACATTCGTAATGCCCACTGTCTTGACTGCATAATATATGTTAGAATAATGGACAATACGGCAATCACATGTATCATGTTAGGGGAGACACACCCATCAGAGGGAAGTAATAACTCGTCGGCGGCAAGTCAAGTTCTCCAAACCAAGCAATGCAGGTAACGAGAAAAGTCCGATACCGTGCTGCTCTGGTGTTAAATAATGACCTAAAATCCCACCACCGTTTATCGGAACCATCAAGTTCAATGACTTCGATCATTTCTTGTAGTTCGAGATTTGCGACGAGAGCATCTGGGTCCCCATCGCCATGATACTTGATGAGTATATTTTTGGCTTCAGCTATTCGTCCTTGGCCCACATACCTATCATCAATGTTAAATTTATGACTCTGGGATATGGAAGACAAACTAAGTACGTACCATCGGGGGCTCTCAGGGATAAACCAAACAGAGCATAAGATAATGACGGATGGAAGACCCTGAATCGCAAGAGGAAGTCTCCAAGGATAAGAAAGTGTTGTTTTGGCATGATTCAAGCCAAATTCTAGCCATGTTGACACTATGGTACCAAGGAAGAAACACGCTTGATAGCCACCTGTAAGTTGGGCACGGTATTTGGGATAAGACATTTCCACAACATAACTTGGACCAGCTGTTTGAACAAGCACTGCACCCATGCCCAGAATAAATCGCCCTCCCATGAGCATGGACAGATTTGTACCAGCTGTCTGGAGAATGGCACCGACCACGCAAATGGCCGATCCAATGGCCATGCCTACACGACGGCCATATGTATCCGAGCAAGGGCCAGCGAAGAAAGAGCCTGCTATGTTACCTATGACATAGAGAGCCGCAACAAGGCCTTGATTCTGGGTAGTAATACCGAAATATTTGGTAAACTGGGGGATGGCCGATAAACCCCCTTAAGGTGGTGTTAGCATGGAGATTCAATAATGCTGCTGCCACATTGTGGACATACCAAAAGTGTTGGAATCAAATCCATTGGTGGCCGAGCACAAGTAGCCAACGAAAATGCATCCGTACAATTTCAAGAAACTCTTTCGAAATACGCGAGGATTCTCCCTTAGTAATGCAGCTTGCATGCGTGACTCCGTCATGCAACTCTGCGTGGTGACCTTGATTGGGTCCTCATCATGAACAATGTCATGAACAATGTCATGCTGGCTCATTACTTTCGGACTATCCATGATAAAAGAAAGGAAGCCTGAACAAGGCCTCCCAGGACATTAAATTTAAGATGAGATATGGCATTGATCTGCCGTCCCGGTGAAGAGGGGCCATGCAGTTATATGCAAGTTCCACATGTTACTACTAGCCTCCGAAATGCACAGCTCCCCCACAAGTTAGCATAGCTTCCCCAGAAACTGCTGTGATGAAATCCAGATTTCCCCAGAAACAATGTTTTAGACCTCCTTCTCCGCACTTTGATGAGTGGCATTTTCTCCACTCAAAAGGACATGCGATCCAATGCTGTTCACGAGATGCTGGGCAAGGATCTTCGGCAATGTCCAGATTTTGAAGACAGGCGATGAGATTCCAATCAGCAGTACTACTTGATCTTCACGAAATTGACCCCTCTTGCTAAATCTTTCATTCAGCCGACGTGATTGCCGATCAGGTGATCGGCTAAACCATTATTCTAGGGCACGCCCGACATAAACCATGAATTTCTTTCAATTGGGTCAGCTCCAAAGCTATTAGGCTTTACTGGTCACAAATATCAGCAAGACATGAATTGTCGAGATAATTTATCTACCACACAGCCCATAATGCATGTCAAATGAATCGACTAGAAGCTCCAAGCGCATCGATGAATGTAGAAGCATTCTTTTTTGGAAAGTTCACACATATGCTTACATTAGTTGTCTACTATCGCTTATAGGTACACTGCTATTGGATCTGCCCTTATTTGTTCGTGCGTTCTAGCTCAAATAAAAGAATAATATTTCGCATGCACTATATTCGATGCATATGTATCAGATTCGTTATTTAGGAATTTATCTACTACAAGAGACATATACATCCGGCGTCTTCATAGTATGGTAATATTCAAGAGCTGATGGCTTTTATGCAAATGCCTCCTCAGAAAAGAGGACGAATATTCGCTTCAGTATAAGTCCACCTTGCCTCCACCGGAGCACATGCTTTCTATAATTGCCAGATCATTCAGTGCTTCCTCTGGGCCTGCCTTCTTTTCCGATTTCCCCATTTTAACCGCTTCTAAGAATGCTTGAATTTCTAGTTCCACCCCTTTACTTCTTATTGTTTCCGATCTCCTCTCTCCAGTAGCAAGATCAAGAGACAACAAGAAGCCATCGGGACCATCAGTCAAGAAGAAGCTACCCTTTGATCCAATGATAGTAAGCTCCGAAGCCCGTCGTGTAGACGCAAAAGACATTGATATGGTCCCAGTTCCTCCGCCACTCAGTAGGATACCGGCATTAAGAGTATCAAGAGGTGGGAGGTGAGGCGCAACCTGACGAGCAAAACCTGCGGTTTCAACAACCTCTTGACCTGAAATGTATCGCAGCATAGCTGTTTGATGAACTCCACCGTCGAGCAAGAAACCTCCTTGATATTCTGGTACTTTTCTCCACGGAGTTTCGTACCATTTCCCGTTTGGAGGTTGATTGCGCCATATTCTGAGGTGCGCTTGGGTAATATCGCCGACAGCTTTTTCTTCCACGATCCATTTTCGACCAAGTTCGAATTCATGCATAAATCGAAATTGCTCAGCAATGTTGAAAATAAGCCCTTTGCCTGCGTACAGCTTGTTGTAGTCCTCGATTAATTCGCGGGCAGTTGCAACATCTTTGGCAATTGGCTTTTCGCAAAGCACATGTTTGCCAGCAGCTAAGCAACGCCTAACAATTGATGGCTGCACCAGAATTGGTAAGACGATAATCACTGCTTCAATATCACTGCGTTTAAGAAGATCGTCGAGCGTATGTCCAGATGTGTCTTCTGAGTAAAGGTCAAGATTGGTGACACCGAGTTTGTTTGCTTCTGCCACAAGTGTGGATGCAGTAGATTTAGAACGAGAGTAGACTGCCTTGATATTCGCCTTGTTTAGCACAAGCGCAGGCAGGTGTTCTAGAGAGAGTTAGTGCCATGGATCTTTGCAACATGCAGGTTACTACCTACCTTCTGTGGCAAAAATGCCAGCTCCTAAAATTGCAATACCCGCCATTTAGCAAACTTCAGTCAGATGTCTATCTTGCGCAGAGTGAGTGTAGGCTTAAGCATCCAAGAGCGCGAAGTGAAAACTATAGAGCATCAAGGAGAAATATTACATTACAGACACTGGCGGGGGAGACATATATATTGCGCGCTAGGACTGGCAAATTGTGAGGAGTTCGGCAACACTTGCAGCATTCTCCGTACTTGGTACCTGTTTGCCTATCTGTGCAATGATGAGGTATCTCCGGCTATTATCAAATTCGGATTACCCGAGACTCGATAGCACAGAATTTCACCACATCAGGCGATCTTAGCCGGCTGGCGGTTGAACCAACCAAAGCGACTAACGGAGTATTATCTGCGGACTGTTTCCGAGTGCAGAAAGTGCAACACCAGAATTAACCCGAATAGCGAGTAGGAGGGCACAAAGACAATTAGTGCAGCAGTTAAGGCTCTGGCTGAATCTTAGGCGTTTAGACGAAAATCGAGAAAGAAAAAATTGGGAATGTATCTGGCCACGCGAGACGCCACTGCAGCCACTTGCTGGGGCACTCATACATCCCCATGTGTTCCAGCTGCACAAGTTCGTTCATTGGTCCGCTAATTTGCGCGGCGGCTTGACGAAGTGACAAACAGTCATCCTACGCTATTTAGTTCCAAGTTTGTTGTCCTCCATAATAGTCTGTCAAATCTCACCATTTCGGCCAGCTGTGGACGACCACTACCCTGCATTTCACGGTAGTCAAGTCCATCAGCCGACTGGACACATGTCGGGCGGCGAGATTGGAAATCGGGGAGTTTTGAATTGTAGAACAATATCTTACCCGTAGAGGCACTTGAGCTACCTTTCGCTTTGGGAGTTTGGTTGGAAAATTGAGAAGTAAGCATACTTGTTTGCTGGTATCAATGATAGTAGTAGATTTTCGTAGATGTATGGGACTTATCCATTATCGTGGAGTAAGTCGTTCATTAACAAGGTTGAGAGGAATAGAATTGTGTATTCACGGAGTTCATTATCAATATATCCCCGCTGGCATCTCGCATTATAATATGCTTTGGTGCTAGAGGGATCAGAGGGATCAGAGGGAATGTCAACCCAAATGGAACGATTCAGTGGAAACGATAGCCACTTAGCCAGCAATGACATGATTATTAAGCGTTCGTCTTGAGCCGTTTTCACAAGTCATAGATTAGATTCTACCATTAGTAATTGAAGTTGGATAGAGCTGCCATAGTTTATAGCTGTATATAATGCATTTGTCATAAGATGATAGCCCTCGTTAAAAACTTTGTACGGAGAACATAGATTGAAGCAAATTCTTTCTCGATTGAGAAAGCAGTAGCCTTGCGGGTTACGTAAATAGTGGCGCTATACTCGTTACGGACAACAGTACCCTTGTAAAATAACCTCTATTATGGAAAGAAAAGACTAATCAGCATTCAGAAAGATAGCAACTGGCAACTAGACTGCTAATAGGGAGATAGAAGAGATTTATGAATACTAAACGCATTGTTGGCGTAATAATAAAGAACAAGCCCTTTCCCTCGCCAGTTCTATTCACAGATTCCTTCTTTTTCACGGCTCCACTGCCCTCTCCTACACATCTTGGCCACTACCTGATCTTCTGGACCCCCTATCAACAACTTCAAGTTTGACAGTTCTGTTCCATTTAAAAGCATTAAAGCTGCTCGCTGATACTTGTTCCATACGGCGACTCAGAGAATAAGAAGTTGGATTTTTTTTAGGGATCTATTGGCACAACTGGAAAGATGGCTTCAACACGATCTAACATACTTGATACCATCGGAAATACATCCATTGTACAGCTTCATAATGTTGTCCCATCAAATGGAGTACGTATCCTCTTGAAGATTGAAAGCAGCAATCCGACTGGTAGTATGAAAGATCGCATGGCTCTCGCGATGATTACTGCTGCCGAAAACGACGGTCGTCTGAAACCAGGCGGTGATGTCGTTGAATACACTGGAGGCAGCACTGGAGTATCACTAGCATTAGTTTGCTCCGTTAAAAAACATCCACTTCATGTGGTGACATCAGACGCCTTTTCAAAGGAGAAACTTGACCATATGAGGCTTCTCGGCGCCAAATTGACAGTCATACCAAGTGACAACGGCAAACAAACTGAGAAGCTCACCAAGTATATGATTCGCGAGGCACATGCTCTGGCCAAAAGAACGGGGGCATATATCACAGCCCAGATGGATAATACCGACCAGATCTCTGCCTATACAAAGCTCGCAGATGAGATTTATGAACAAACAGAAGGCCGCATCGACGTCTTTGTGCAGAGCGTCGGATCGGGAGCTGCTCTCCGAGGTATATCAGAACGCCTCCGACAGCGCGACAATCGGATCCGTTTCGTTGCTGTTGAGCCAGCAGAATCTGCTGTATTGTCGGGTGGTCCGTCAGGATCTCACAACATTGATGGTATAGGAGCTGGCTATGTTGTACCATTATGGCACGACGGAATAGCAGATGAGTTCCAGGGAGTTTCAACAACCGAAGCGAGGGCCATGGCATTTCGGTTAGCCCGTGAAGAAGGGCTATTCTGCGGGCTTTCAACTGGGGCTAATGTCACGGCTGCATTACGTGTAGCAGAACGTCTCAACCCTGGTTCTACAGTTGTGGCCATTATGTGTGATTCAGGTATGAAGTATATGACAGGATTTTCTCAGCACCTAGAACCGCTATAGAAATGATGTACTTTAAAAACGTTCTAATATTTGCAACTCTCAATTGCTTAAGCATTGTACCATTAAGTTCGAGAATTTCATGCCAATACTGATTCATGATTTTCCCTCAAGTTTATTAAGTCTTCAAAAATGACCACTGGGTGATATTAATGGATGGATGGATGGATGGATGCGGGGGAAAAAACCCTCAAAGAAAATTTTCAGCCATGTCTGTCATCGAATAGCTGAGAGAAATTCGTTCATCATGACTTATGCGCGGTACGGAACGAAGGGGAGCCGAACCGTCACCGCTACGTAAACCCATGATTTTTTCGCCTTCCGGACGGGGAGAGGGTGGATGGGGCATGATTATTACCGGCAACATCGATATTTCTTCGACGCTTTGGATGACATAGGAGATATGATTATCACTCCTGAATGTGAATTTCACGGGTCTCGCTTTGAAAAATTTCAAGAAATAGCCCAAGGTGCTAAAGCACATGGAAGTTTCGTCCTTAGCCAAATTAGTCATCCAGGCAGACAGGTTCAATATCGGTTGAGCAAAGAAGCTATATCCGCGTCTGATGTACAACTCTGTGAAAGAAGTTGCCCTGGACTTTTGGGTACTTGCTAATGAGTGTAAAACAGAGCCAAAGATGGACATGATGTTCGGCAAGCCTTATGCTGCTAGTAAGGCGGAATAGATGAAATAGTTGAAGGCTTCGCATACGCCGCCGAATATCTAGAAAAGGCTAGGTTTGATGGAGTTCAACTTCACGGAGCACACGGTTACCTTAGCTCACAATTCTTATCAAGACGAACCAATAAGCGTACGGACGAATATGGAACTCAGACGGTCAAAAGGCGCAGCTTACTCAAACCGCATTGGGTTATCAGCCAATCGACTTGAGTGATGGCGAGGTTGTGAAGCATTTCCAGCAAGATATTGACAAGTGGTGGACAAATATGGTAGCCGATGTTGATGAGCTCGAGTATATACAATCACTTGAGTATTCCGGTCCACTGAAGCTGTATGAGTAATGGATATACTAGGTATTTACTACTTTTGTAACCAGCTTGTAGTACATAGCTTCAGAATCGTTCTATCAGCGCTATTATATGTTAACGAAATACTCTATTCCCCCCTTATTAAAGCATATTGAATAAAATGATTGATACTTTTCCCAAACTGAGAACGGCTTAACCTCTGTCTGACATTCTCCCAAATATTAAACATGTCGAGTCTCATTACCACGATTCATTATATTTTTTATTCCGACGGCAATACTTAGGGTAACTGTATTGTCGATCTCCATACGTCACTTTATGGAAATTGAACTAGTTTGGACTCGAGTCTTTATCCCAATGCTTAATTCTAATCAATCATATTAATGCTTCTCTAGTATGCAATGGTGTTGCTCTCAAAGCGGATCGGGGATTTGCCGTTCCGTCGGATGTTATCAAGATCCACACCACCAACTCCCTCTCCCCTCATGATCACATCAGAGGCGATCGTAGAAGCCTCTAAATATTAACACGACGATTTAGAACGTAGAAATGAGAGAATAGTGCGAGTAATCATATTCTGGCAGAATAAAGCTCATGATTTTCGTCACCTTGCATTTAGATACCTGAAAGAGGGAATCCCCCGCGGAGACTTCATTCAATTAAAACCTGTTTTCCCCAACGTCGAAAAGATCAGCAGTGATGATTCCCTCTAGAACATCTCACCAAACTTCATTCTTCAATTGATAAAGAAGAAAGATGCCAATGAAATGGCTGAACTTTAAATAGGCTGAATAAATACATTCTCTTTCTGGTGAACAATCTAATATGGCTAAATTACGAACCAACTCGATGCTGTGTAATATAAAGTTGAGAAGACAGCTAAAAGCAAAACTAGCAAAACAAAAAAGAAGTGTAATCATCTAACAGAATTTTCGATAGTGCAACCATATTTGATCTCTCTCAATCTAGTCATGAGGATACTCTTGTTAACTACATTGGTAGAGTTATCTCTATTTCCAAGGGCTTACTCCCTCTTCCCCAATAATGAAATACCGTTTCCAGATTGTACTCAACCCCCTCTAAGTCAAGTTGGCATCTGTATACGAGTCTCAGCAGAGAAGCCAGAGCCGCAGCCATAATTGCTGAGCTCACATTGGACGAGAAGGCTGCAAACTTGGTCAACAATGCACCAGGCGTCAAGCGACTTGGCCTTCCTCCATACGAATGGCGGAATGAAGCTCTCCATGGGCTTGCAGGAGTTTCTCCAGGCCAGGGAATTAATAGCACTTTCACTCAAGGGAATGTGGCATTCAACTCATCCACTCAATTCCCATCTCCCATAGTTCTTGGAGCAGCATTCGATGACCATCTTGTCCATGATATTGCAACAGCGGTCAGCACAGAAGCACGAGCTTTCAGCAATCATCTGAAGGCTGGCTTGGACTACTGGGCTCCAAACATTAACCCCTATAGGGATCCTCGATGGGGTCGCGGTCAAGAAACTCCCGGAGAGGATCCTTATCATGTTGCACAGTATGCTTACAATTATGTTGTGGGATTGAAAGGCGGTGTTGGCCCAGCCAAGTCCAAGGTCGTCTCGACGTGCAAGCACTTTGCTGGTTATGATATTGAGGATTCTGATGGAGTAGTCCGCGGCTCATACAACGCTATTATTAGCACTCAAGATTTGGCCGAATACTACCTCCCCAGCTTTCGGTCTTGCTTCCGTGATGCCAAGACTGGAGCCGTCATGTGCAGTTACAATGCAGTCAACGGACATCCCTCATGTGCCAATTCCTATATGCTGGACACTGTGTTGCGAGATCATTGGGGCTGGGGAAGTTCAGCTCATTGGGTAACCGGAGATTGTGGTGCAGTAGATGGCGTCTTTAACCAGCACCATGTTGGTCAATCTGCTGCCCAAGGAGTAGCCTTCGCAATCAACAACGGCACAGACTTGGATTGCGGAACAGCATATGCTTCAAATATAGCATCAGCTGTTCAAAACAATTACACTACAGAAGCTCAGCTTGATCAAGCTCTCAGTCGGCTGTACAGCTCTCTTATTGTCCTTGGGTATTTTGATCCTCCTGAGGGTCAAGAGTATCGAACTCTTGGAGTTTCAGACGTAAACACGCCATCGACACAGAAGCTTGCCTATACTGCACTTGTTGAAGGTATTAATATCCTGCCTATCCGTCCAATGGGCCAGACAGTCCTGTTCGTCGGTCCATGGGCCAACAATGCTTCTGTCTCAATGTTCGGCAACTACAACGGGGTTGCTCCTTATAAGACTATTCCTGTTCCTACTGCAAACTCGTCTGCATACAACTGGAATGTTACATATTCGCAAGGATTACAGTACGTCCTCTCAAATGATACGTCACAATTTGCCGCCGCAGTCAGTGCTGCCCAGGAAGCCGATGTAGTTGTGTACATTGGCGGAATTGATGAGCAAGTTGAGGCCGAGGCTCATGACCGGACCTCCATTGACTGGCCTGGAGCACAATTGAATCTTATAAAACAACTGGCAGCAGTAAAACCTGTTGTTGTGGTGCAAGTTGGTGGTGGCCAGGTCGATGATTCCTCTCTTTTACAAAATAAAAATGTGAAGGGTTTGCTCTGGATGGGTTATCCCGGGCAAGAATTTGGATCAGGATTGATTGACATACTCAGCGGCGCTTCTGCTCCGGCTGGGCGACTACCTGTTACCCAATATCCTGCGAATTATATCACTCAAGTGCCAATGACAGATCAGTCTTTGCGACCAAGTTCATCTAATCCTGGCAGAACATATCGGTGGTATAACGGCTCAGTAATACCATTTGGCACGGGTATACACTACACCAAATTCAATATCTCATGGAAAACAGGAGGCAGCGGCAGAGGCACATATGATACAGCCGATTTCATCAATGCAGAGGATCCAAAAGACTTGGCTGAATTTGATGTTTTTCAGATCAACGTGGAGAACGTGGGTTCAACAACGTCCGACTACGTTGCGCTGCTCTTTGTAAAGAGTTCAGATTCTGGACCACAGCCTTATCCTCTGAAGACTTTGGTATCTTATGCTCGTGCTCATGGTACTCAGCCTGGTGAGACGACAAAAATTGACCTGAGAGTCAATGTTGGACAAATTGCACGCAATGATTCCAGCGGGAATCTTGTTCTGTATCCTGGTGCATACACACTCGAGATTGATGTAGAGAGTGCAGATGGGCCCACAGCAGGATTCCAAATCCAAGGAGAAGAAACTGTGCTAGACCATTTTCCCCAACCATAGAAGGGTATTGATCTTGAATGGCTATGAGCTCGGCGTCCAAGGTCACAGATCAGTGCGGACTACGATGATTCATGCTTGCTGTAGAACATATTAAATGATACAAGCATCCCTCCATGATATTATCTATCTCATCCTCTAAGAGAGTTTGTATAGACTCAAATTAGGGAGGTAACGATTAATGTAGAGTGCGTTACGCCAATCGGCTCAAGCCAGACAATGAACTGCGTCCATGTACAAGGCAGAGGTTAATAGCGACTACATCTATGTTTATTGACGTAATTCTACCAGTAAATACGAATTTCGTCCATGAAACGTTTCGTCGGACCCTTTTCTCCCTGAGTCGTGTTTCGGCACCCCCAATGCGGTACCAATACGAAGTGGTCGATGTCCGCTTTTACGAGCTGATACGGCAGTTACGCCCCCCGCCAGGGTAGTGGCGTTCACCGTAACTCAATCCACGCCATCATGCCGGTATTAAGCTATCAATCCTAGAGATGTTGTTCAGGAGAAATCAGCCTTCGTATACGACCTGTTTTGCTATACGAGACATCTTTTTACTATCAAGGTGCATGCTTAGCATGTTCCATGGCACATTTGACATATGCTCAGCCTAAGCTGCAGCTTTCTTTAACGGTTAGCTGACATTTCGATGGCTGTATATTGGTGTACCAGTTAATGTTAGGTACATGTAGTTCCTTATCCTTTAATCACTAACATCGGCTGTGCTCTTGCCAAAGCTGTCTATTTGGCAAGCCGTCTGACTAAGCAATAGTTCACACAAACGGCGAAAAATTCATTGAGTCGCACGGGAGCATTGAAGCGGCCTTCGGCTAGCCCGACTTAGTCTGCGAGAGGTACTTGTTAGGTAGGTTGCAAAGGAGCGGCGAGGCTGGTCAGATTTTGTGACATAATACTAGAACAAATTGCCATCAGTCGTCAGGAATATCCATCAGAATCAATCGCCACCAGGATTTTGCGCTATGCTCCACTGTATTGTTCCTTTCATCGTGCAAATACAAGCTATTCACCACAACTGCGTGATAGCCCATCGCGGTTTTCTCAGGGAATGCGTTGCACTGTGTGCTTATAGATACAAGCCGGTATGTTATTATGAAAGGAGGGGGTCCTTTAACACGAGATGAAAGATATCTGTAATCTATTTGTTTCGAGCAATCTTTGCCATCGGCAAGTGAGTGGGTGGGAATACTAACACTGACGATTATATTTCCTGTTAGTAAGCTGAGTTCAAATTTATCAAATTTCAGGCCTCCATAAGTCATCTTTCTCCCACCCGCCATGAGACTGTAGAACAAGTGTAGCATAGGGCTTGATTTTGGTTTATTAATTTGTTCCTTCATAATTTTTTTCAACGGAACAGAAAGGATGCAGAAAGGTTGATATCAATAAAACCACGGTCTCATTTACCCTGTAGGGACATATTATTGCGGCCTCATTAATTTGACATGGGCGAAATGACTACCTCTGGAGCCTCTTTTGTCGTCAACCCAAAAAATCGCATCAGACCAACAAGGTATATAATTTACGAATTTGGCGGCGTCGCTGCTCTTTGGTGCCACGTTATTCCTTCAAAGCTGTTCACGCGAATCACCTCTTGCAATAAGCACTCACTTGGCTTAGACGATCCTCACAAATACACTAGCAGTGTCCGCAGCTAAAGTATGTTGCCCGCATTGGTGATAGTGCGGCTGCAGCTGGGCTCATATTGCTGACCAACTTTTGGCTTGTGACAAACCAGAGCCCAGTCATCGCCGTCAACGTGGTCAGCAACCAAGTGTGCGGATGGCGTCCCTCTTCTGCTCTGTACAACAGCTCCTATATTCGACAACCCGGAGCCATTCGGTAGCTCATGGGAATGACGAGCTAGATGCCAAGATGTAGAGAATGGCACTCTTGTTAAGGCCAAGAGATGATTAATATAGCATATCGTCTTACTGTACTCCGTACTGCTATGGAGCATACTGTCACTCCGTAATGTGTCTCTCGGATTGCCACAGACCCGCAAAATTTGACCTGTGGAGTCTGCGCCATTTCGAAGGCCGTCCGTTCCGTGCCTGGATTATCCGTTGCATACATGTATTCAACACTCGACAGTGGCTGAACCGTAATTCAATAGCTCACGCCACTGCTTCGTACCTGTGGCAACGTTAACTCAAACCCAACTCTGTAGCGTGGTTTGGTCGATCGTCAGGCACCAGGAGGCACCAAGCGGCACCGAATGAACCCGGTGTGGCTTATTGTTTCGTCCGTGATACTCAGCCTCACGCCAGGACGGGGCGTTTAGACGCGCCAAGAGCAAAACTCACCGCCGATTAATGCAGTAATGGAGTTTGCCAGAAGCTACCCCTGCAGATGGCTAGCTTAGGCTGAAATTAGCAGCGGACGGAGCCTTGACGGATACGCTAAAAAAAGAAGGCGTCGGATATACTTCGCATTGAAGAGCGGAGAGGCAGAAAAAGAAGCTGGTGGAACTCGCGCTGAGTTTTCCCATGGCCGCCCCTGGATTCTCGTCAACCCAAGAGCGTTCCCAATATTTGCAGACCTGCGTCAGGCAGTAACGCAGATTCACTTGCACTGCGATGCAAGAGTTTGAGTACAGGCACTGGTAGGGAGTATTCTTGGACATGAATCTTTGGAGCTATATTTCTCGCTCGTCGGCCTGTTCCCAGCGCGATCAAAGTCGATGTTCACAGGTACAGTATTCGCTGCCGTACTATTTATATAAAGCATGCTGTTTGCTTGGATGATGCTATACTAATGAATCCTAAGTTGCATGGCAAAGATTAAAATTAGCAAAGGGGAGATGCTAAGGGTGCTGCGCGCGTGGGCGTCTGGCAAACCTGAATAGCTCGTAAACGTCTAGGTCAGGTCATAGGATTAGGTTTAGCTCTCAACTCGGACCTATCACATACCCTAGGCATAAGCGACTTGAGGCTCTAGTCTAGGAAGCCTACCAGTAGATTGGAGCAGGGATTCTTATCCCTGGCTGTGAACTATTGATAGCGCATAGCAGTAAGCTGCAGTTGAGTAAAGCCACGAAGGAACTAGACTCTATCACTTGCGGCATACAAAATATGACCGGAAGAGGAAGATGGAGTCGCAGCTGAGCCATGATAAATCTAAATATATAATCATATTACTACCACTATATATCTAGCGGTTTTCCCGTGCATAAGGCTCCATGTCCCCCAGAATTACAGAAATACTAGGATAGCCGCAGCCCTAGATCTTGTCAAGTGTTTGTTGATTATTGCCTTCTACTTTCAGGTAGCAACACTTTATTCCAACTTCCATCGTTTACAATGGTCAAGGTAAGACTTTTGAAGCCCCCCAAGATGCAGTGGTACTAAGTAAACGATCCAGCTTTCCGTCTCTTCGCTTGTAGCGGGCGCAGCCCTCGTGGCAGCTCTGCCCTCATACTTGACTTCTCTCACCGGCCTTTCTCTTCGTGCCTCCAACAGTGGCCAAATCGCAGCCCGCGAGATAGGAGGAAAAGTCACCAACAAAAACCTGGCCCGATTTGATAATAGCAATATCGAGGATGGCGTTGGCAATGGAACTGACTGGTATCACCTCTATCTTGGCAACGGATCTGTCGCTGCCGGGTGGCCCTCCAAAGATAAATGGGTTTCATTTGAGGATATGTAAGTGTAGATCAGTGCAATACCGGTATGACCGGCAAACTCTAACCGAAGCAGGTTCAACAACTACAAACTCCAAATGTATGTCGCATGTCAATATCTAAACTGGCGACTTCCCAACAATGATATTGCTGAAGTGGTATGTTGACATTCCAAACTTGTTTCTCCGCAAGCTCATCTCTAATCGCCATAAACTGTAGCAAGCTATCTGGGATGGCATTCAAGTCGCGGCTGATGCAACGGGAGTCGATCATCGCCTTATTCTGGCTGTGATTATGCAGGAGTCACATGGCTGCGTGCGGGTGAACACGACTGATCTTGGCGTCCGCAACCCTGGCGTGATGCAGAACCATAACGGCAAAGCCTCCTGCAATGATAATAACAAACTTACGACACCATGCCCGTCAAAGACTATCCATGAAATGATCAGGGAGGGTACTGCTGGCACCACCTCTGGCGATGGCTTGGCTCACTGCATCAATCTCTCTGGCAATGGCGATGTTTCTGACTACTATCGCGCTGCTCGTATCTATAATTCTGGTTCAATCTCAAAGACTGGTAACTTGCAGAGCAACATTGCTACTCACTGCTATGCCAGTGATATCGCCAAGTAAGTTCACCTTATAGATCTCAAGTGAAACATTGACGGAGCTAACAGAAGTACAGTCGTCTCACTGGCTGGGTCTATGCACCATCAACTTGCACCTGTGACGATGACCCTAAGAGCTGTGGCGTTGCAACAAATTAATTTTCTTTTTCCTTTCATAGAGGGCTTTGCACTTTTTTTTTTATATAAATGTTTTCTTAGGTCTTTTTTCTTTTACGATGGGACGTCGGGTGGCCATCATATACCCAAGCGCTGATATTTAAAAGTTTTTTGGTTCGGCGATTACTTATCGCAGTTATGGTTGCAAACGCAGATAGAATCAAACCACAAAGGTTTATGCATAATATGAGAGTAATCTATTATGACTACAGTATTTAAAATGCGTTCGTGCATCTCGATCAATCAGTCTAAAATATCCAAAAGGTAATTAGTCTATAATAAAAGTTGCACAGACATTCGCCATATGGCTGAAATTACATATCACCCAAGAGTCTGTGACACAGGTCTTCGTCGAGGTGGAGCGGGAAAACCGTACCAGTATTCACGTGATAAGGTAGCTGAGGTCCTAGCACATGATAGAATAAACGCTGTCTCTTATAGAGAAAAGATGAATAGCTATTTTTATTATTACGAAATGGTGGTGTTACTAAAGAAAGATCAATAATATGAGTCTAACCCAGAGCTTGGGGCATAGCTTTTTCTTGAACTAGATGTTACGGCTTTATTAAAACTCTCATATTGATCTTAAATTTAGTCTCTATTATATGGGTTCTAATAGCAAGCTCCCGTACTCCGTAGAGTTTGAACAGCTACGAGGTTGACAGGGCTTGACTACCTACACAGTTACATACTTCCCTTGGTGATAATAGGGCCTTTGGTAAATTTGGTCATTACCAGCACATACCTAAGCAAATAGCATGGACCTACTACGTGGCAGTTATATACAGCCCTAATTAGCTCACGGGCAGCCGTGGAGTTATTGCCGTCATTACTTAGAACCTAGGTCTCTAACCGAATTGACACTTTGATGGTACCATTATGTACTGAATCCTGACCAATGTATTTGAAGTTGGTATTATCGTTAAACGGATATGACTTGGTGGCGCTATTTCCAGAATCAGTCACGCATACTCTCAAAGATGAAAAAAAAAGGTAACATATACCAAATGGCAATCGTCGGTAATGGATGCCTGCATAAATGGGGATATCATGTGTAAGAGTAGTGCTTCAATATAAGGGTCAATATTTAGCTCAGTTAAGCTTATAACCAGGCCTTGGATCCTGTGGGTAAATAGAAAATCCTACAATAGACTGACCATCATCGGCTACAGCCGTTTAGATCCATGCGTAGGGTTACAAATAAGGAGTCAGGCAGATGTCATGAAACAAGACAGTTGCATGAAGGGCTCAAAAGGAGATGCCAGGTAGAAATATGTGACATCAGTCTGTAGACCCAGCAAATAAAGTTCTGTATAAAGTCTGAAAATTGAAAGCCTGAGTTTCTATGTGTTGAAGCCACTCTCTATCTTTTTTCTTTTCTTTCTGTGTTGAGTACTCAATGAACAAAAGCATTTCGCCAAATGCCGCGTATTTGCGGGATAAGGCACAGATAAAATTTCTTTCGCTCCGGCTCGTGCACGCCTTAGCGTCGGCATTGGCTCAAGTGCGCCCTTTGCTTAATCTGTTAACCAATCATGTTGTCCCACTATGCACTTGTCTGAACTAGTTGCTTTGAACGCCCCATATATTCCAACATTGTGCATGTCAGCAGCGAAAAACATGTCAAAGATCTCTCACAGGGCGCGGCTATGGGTTTTGCAGTTTTGAGCTGTAATACGACGTGGTTCATAGAGTATATTATGATGGCAGATATTTGTGTCATCCTATTCAGAACTTGTGTGACTCTGGCCAAATTGTGGCTGTCCTCATGGCGTGGTCGTAACGGCCCTGTGTAAGCAGAAACTTATGAATGCTTCGGTTCTTCACCGAGATATCAAGTTGGAGTAGAATATAGAACACGAATCTTCCCATTTCTTATCTCATTTTACCAAATCATATGCAAAACAATGGATCTTGTACAAATATCATCCACAAATAGTCCCGCACAAACGCCTGGTCGTCATGTCATTGGAAGGTTGCTCCACCAACTCGGAAAATTTTACGTTTGTGGAACATGACTCGAAAACTTCTAGAAATTTTCTCGCCGCCACAAAACCGGTTGTAGTACACCATCTTATTTTGGGGAGGCACCACTCACAGTGTCATCTATGGGCTTCCCCATTGTATCAGGGATGCTGTGGATAGATTTTGCATCAAGATCAAGGCATCTTGCATTGCGGGGGAAAACATCTTAATGCTGTGGTCATACGAAAAGCGGGATGGATTCGTGGAGAGCATACTGTAAGCGGACAAGGTGGTTCGCACAACCGACTGTTTAACATCTACCTGGATCTGACGGATTTTCGGCATAGGTATGGGTCCTGTTTGAGGAACATGCCGCTAGCTTATCAGTGTAGCAAGTCCACCTGTTTAAAAACCCGTTCTTCGGCTCTCAGAGTTTTCCCTCCTGACCAGCCCACCCATTCTTTCTGGGTGAAGTGTATTCATAACTCCCTTTTCGTAGGAATTATATACTTGGCATCAACCGAAGCGACATTTCATCTTCTGGTTTCTCAATATGGCGGATAATATTGCCGGTGCGCATTCTGAAGTCTACACTCAGCATTCCCCAGAGGGTAGCGCCAGAAAATATGCAAACCATCAAGATAAATCAAGCCCTACAACCGACAACGATATCTTTGGAGAGACGAGCGATGAGTTGCAAAATGATCGACTGAAGCAAATTGCTGCAGATGGCAATGCGCATTTCCACCGACTGGGCTGGAAACGTCTGGCTATTGTGACCATCGTCGAAGCCATTGCCCTAGGAGCTCTCAGTCTACCAGCGGCTTATCATACCCTCGGAATGTTCCCAGGAGTTTTCCTTACCATCACGCTCGGATTAATTACAATCTTCACAAGTTACCTCGTGGGACAAGTCAAATTGGCCTACCCTCAAGTCTCTCACTACGCCGATGCTGGAACACTCTTGTTCGGAAGATTTGGCTATGAACTGTTTGGCGCTGCCATGGTTCTCGAGCTCGTGATGTCTGTTGGTTCGCACGCCCTGACTGGCAGCATCGCTCTGAGCACTTTGAATGGGAATCACGTCTGCTCTATTGCTTTTTCGGCTGTATCTGCGTTCATCCTGTTTTTGCTGGCTATACCGCCTTCATTTACTGAGATTGCTATACTTGGATACATCGACTTTGCATCAATTATCGCTGCCATTGGAATTACTATTATCGCTACAGGCATTAAAGCACGAGACTCTCCAGGCGGTCTTTCTGGCGTGGAGTGGTCGACGTGGCCTCGAGAGGGTGTTACATTCTCCGAGGCTTTTGTGGCAGTAAGCAATATTATCTTTGCTTTCAGTTTTGCCATTGGCCAATTTTCGTTCATGGACGAGATGCATACTCCAAAGGACTTCATGAAATCTATCTGGTCATCTGGTATTGCTCAAATCATTATCTATACGTTGACGGGTGCACTCTGCTATGCATTCATCGGGCCGTCAATCCAATCTCCCGCATTACTATCGTCTGGCCCTCTTATATCCAAGATCACGTTTGGCATTGCGCTGCCTGTCATCTTTATCTCTGGCTCCATTAACTCGACGGTGGCTCTTCGATATATACATGGTCGTCTTTGGAAGAAATCGATCATTCGATATGTAAATACTCCCAAGGGCTGGGCTTGCTGGATTTCGCTCGCGGCATTCTTGACAATTATTGCCTGGGTTATTGCTGAAGCTATTCCCATCTTTTCTGATCTACTTTCCCTTGTTTCGGCACTATTTGTTACTGGATTTTCTTACTGGATCCCTGCTATTATGTGGTTTAAATTGCTTTGCAAGGGCAACTGGTTCTCACGAAAGAATATCCTCATTACCCTTGGAAGCACACTGGCGTTTATAATCGGGGTTGTGGCTCTTGTTGCCGGCACTTACGCCACTATTGATGATATTGTAAGTCGAACAAAATTGATTCCTGCAAGACAGACCGGCTAACTTTTGCATAGATTCGGGAAACATCTAATGGAAGCACAACCCGCCCCTTTTCTTGCAGAAGATAATGTTTTGTGATAGCGTTCATGTTGAATATAGAACTATTTTGGTATTTAAATACATCGAAGTCGCTAGGCTGCCGTATAACATATAGGCCCTAGATGAATAAGTAATAATAGCCAAGTTGATAATGTCCCTCAGATACTTGCATCATAATGAGCCTCCAGGAACTGTCGCCCCATGTTATTGAAAATATTGGAGTAAGATGATTGAATTCCTACAACTTTCGCATCGTCACAGTACTGGTCTCCGAGAATATGGTTTCATCCTACAGATAATTGGCGGTTGAATCGCCAAGATCCCGCCCTTTGCATATGTCCATAAGATTGAGCAGCTAAGCACTCGTCAATGAATCACTAGCTGTAGAGTTCTGAAGGAAATCCTTGTACTTCCGATGGTGTATATTGAACTGTCCAAGGTGTCTTCTCTTGGACTGACGTTGGTTGGCGGTCGCTCGTCAGTTGTTAGCTCTATTACCCCCCATAAAATAATATTTTTTCACACAATACCACTAAGCCAAATATTTCTCATCTGAACTAAGAAAGTGCACTGAATGACAAAAAAGGGATACAACCTATAGACTGTTTAGCCAGTTACAGAGGGATAGCAGCATTTGTCGAGAAATGCCCACACTCTGTCATATTCTATCGCAATTACAATTCAGGAGATTGGAGTATCACTATATACGAGGGATATGGAAGAGCTTTGAGCAAATAAATAGTGAGTTACAATTAACAATGTGATAAGGTGCTCTAAATAATACCGTCTTAAATTTCCATTACATCCAGAGTGTGTTTAGGACCTTTGAACCATTTATGAGCCCAAAGAAAATAATAAAGCAACGCACCCCCCCACACTGTCCCATTTACGACTGCGGAGTAGTTCATGACGGATGCTTCACTGAGGTTAATATCACCCTGCTTCACCTTGATGATATCTGAGGATGGGGGACTTACGATCAGGATTTGGCCCTTCGGTTGGGAACATGCATAATATGGTTGCAAAAGTCAAATACACCAAGGCAGCAATTGCGATAACAACGCTGAATCGACCAGTGTAGAACGGTCCTGGATGAAATTTCTCTCTGCCCCAGACGATACGACACAGTATTGGAATTGCCCATGCAACGTTATTGCCAGCCGCTGCGAGAGAAAAGAGCGCGTTGGCGGCGGCGTTGTTGATTAAGGATAGTAGGCCAATAATGATTGCGGTCAGACAAGTTGCCCACACAGTTCTCAAAGGCTGGTATCCAAATGTTTTGCTTATTTGGCGGAGGAACGAAGAAAACGGCAGTGCCCCATCGCGTGAGAATGCCCATGTCTGTCTAGACGCTGCCACAACCTAAATAATAGCTGTTAGCATCATGAAAAAAAGAACCGCAATTGGAGAGATAAATCATGCAGTGGTTGCTCCGAATGGTTAACGTACAATGCTGAGTCCCATGAAATATTGTAAAATCGATATGGCAGACATAAAACCCAGAGCACCATTTTTACCCAGAGCATTGTAATAGATCTGCCAGTAGAAAGTCAGAAACGAAGGCAATTTGAAGCTGGTACTTTATGTGCCAATAGAATAATCCGAGATATTCTTACCTGAGCTATCGGCTGGCCAAAGGGGGTGCCTAAAATCTCGTCGAAGTTGTTACCAGCACAAGCAGCTAGCACCGCTGTCACAAGGAAGCCGAATATCCAGCAACCTCCAATTGAAGCGAGTATCCCGACTGGGACAGCTTTTGTTGGATTTTTGGCCTCCTCGCTCATATGCACACAAGAGTCAAATGCGCCTATTGTCCAGATTGGCGATAGCCAGGAGAGCATAAAGGCCCATCCAGAGGGCCATGTCGTCTCATTTATCGAATGACTGAATACGTAGCTGCCCGAGTTGATTGGTATGTTGCGTAGTCGCATGCTGACGGGCAAAGCGATTATTGTCGCAACGATCAAGGCAAAATTTGCGACAACAAACCAAGTTTGAAGATGGTGCATGACCCTCCCGGCCGAAGTCGCCAGGAAACCGTGAGAGAGAACTGTCGCCACAAATATCGCATACAAATGACCTCTGCTAGGGACCCATTCTCCATCACTGCTGATGGTACTAAGTGAGACGATGAAAGAGGCGAAGCCATCTAAACTAGAATTAGCCGGAAGGGTAAGAGAGATTCTTGGGGGCTTCATCTTACAATCTATTGAACATATACCCCCAATTAATCCTATTGTGTTGCTGTATCCTACAAGAAAACTTAACGGGTTTTTATATCGGTCAGCTGCGAAATAATGTGTCCACCAGTATAGCCCGCCAGATGTCGGGAGAGAAGAACCGAGATCAGCCTAATAGGATTAGAGGTGCTCAAAGTGGGGGTCACCGTAGGGAAAACTAACAATTGCTAACCCAACGATGAAAATGAGAGCACTCGCGGAGAACCATCCCTATGCCTGTCAGAACCTGCTGTGCTTAAGTATCCATAGATACACACTTACCCAAACCATTCCAACTGGGCCTGCAGGAACAGAGAACCACAATGTTGCGGATATAGATGGGAGCAACCCCATGATGCTAAATGCTATAGCAAAGACTTGAACAGTGGAGTAATGGCGCTGGAGTTCCTGTTTGTAGCCGATACTTGCTATGCAGCACATCAGTATGGGAAGGCCTCTAGTCGCACGCGCAACAACCCTAAACGCACCTAGCTGCTGTGTATCTGCTGCATTGGCGAGTGCTGGATCATATTCGATCAATTTTTCGTCCGTATGATGTTGATTCTCCAATTCTGTGACAACACCCTCCAGATTTTCACGAGAGTCCCGAGGCGCCATGGTTCACACAAAACGCTGCAGCGCTACAGTTGGATAATGATAGGGATGGCTATTGGAGGTTAGCAGAGTCAAAGGTATGTCTCTGGACACCCCGATCCCTTGCATATATATCTGGACTTCGCTTATCTTTCCCATTTACTGAACGGTTTCGGATTCGGATTCGGACTCTACGATCTCGACGCCCTAAACTTAGCCTACAGACTATCTCGGCTCCCCACACATCTAGTCAAACGCGGGGTCTGGGGAAATGTAAGGGAGTGGTCACTAAATCGGCTCTTATATCTCTTCAAGTTTAGCCTTCGACTTCCGATAGGCAACGGCTGCAGTTCAAGCTGAAAGAGTTCTGGTGTTGCGTACTCCACATGGACAGAGAGGCCCTGTCGGAATTACGACGTCAATAGTAACACAGATCTCCATGGCTAGCTCCCCCATTTAAGCTAAAGCAGTGTCATTACGAGGCTATTGAGTAAAAGCGGTTGGTAATGCGATTCCTGGGAACAAATGAGAACCGGAATAGACTCAGTTGTATGGGCTAGATCTGCCGGAATTAGATTAGCATGATATAGCATGGTACTGTGTAGCTTTTAAACTCAGAAACAGAACTATGCGCGATCCAATTATCTCCATGAGTGGCTAAGACACCACTATTCCTAGCCGTGCCTCCGACAGTCGCTCTTGAGCGAGGCATTCAGCCTAGAGTCTACATTTCCTTGTCCGATCAACCCAATTCAGAGACGAGAGAATTAACTGATATCCCGGAGCTTATTTTTCATACTGTCCCATGGATCATTGTCATATCTACCTCTGTACATTCAATGGGAGGCACATCAAATCCCAGTCGTATGACAATCGTATCCGATTCTCTGGTTATTTCAATTAACGAAGTCCATACGGGTAAGATTAGGATTCAGTAGTGAGAACAGTAGCTGACCTACCATCAAACACAATATACTTTGAAGGTGCTAGACTTTAGGATGGGTACAATAAAATCTCGACAAGGAACGAATCGCCAAAAGACTTCTCGTCTCTATACGAGTATACTATGCAACGAATTACGATTGCATGTTGCACACGCTTCCCCAATGCGATATCATATAGTTTCATGAGATTCCGATATGTACCTGATGCAGACCCAGAGAATATTGGAGCTGACAAGGGTGAGGTATAGGCAAAATATTGAGATATTTTCTATGTCTAACTGAGAGAATGTAACCCTTGGGTAAAAGTTCAATCACACTGTGTCATCAATGAGGACACAGTGCAGTGCAGCAGGTCCTCTAACGCTACTCTGGTTGTCTGGGTACATGTATTCACTGCAACCTCTCTCGAAATCCCTTGGGAGTTCTCAATTGCATACGGGTGTGTCAACCCCAGTCATCGAGCTTCTCTTATAAATTTTGAGTATTTGTATCTATGCTAAGTGTCCTTCTTTTAATGTACCCCCTACAAGGGATTGTACTCTACAACCCAAGACGACGTAATTGAAAGCATTACCTAGGGACGTTTCGAGAAAAGGAAACGTGCTTGAGATCGAATCGATAGCTCAACCACATGTATTGTGGTAATGTAACCTGTCAGCAATAATAAATTCATAATTGAATGATTAGAATCTACTACATGGGTGCTTTCTATAGACAGCTTGGGCTTTTAAGCCTTGGGCCACTTTTGTGCATAGGCGAGCCATATCGACCACTCTGGCTGGCTCTGCACCTGCTTATGGCTTCATAAAAAGCGGCTTCCATCCCTTTAACGTCCTTCAAGACATCAAATTCTCCTTCAAACCGAATTGCCCAAAGCTAATGATAGTGTTGTGCGGACGTTACATTTTTCCAAGAAGTTGTGTTCCCATCAATTTTCAATGTTTACCTCAAAAACGTGGTGATGGCCGCGAAGAATTGATCTGGCTTCTCAATCCATGGGAAATGCCCACATGCAGGAATAATAATTAACTGAGAGCCAGCTATGCGCTCCGCTGTGATACGAGAGACGTTCTCTGAGCAGATTGGATCTTCAGAACACCCCAAGCATAGCGTTCGAGCCCTGACTTTATCGAGTCCCGCATATAGATCAAGACGCTTGATCTTGTCGGCTGCGGACTGAGCTTTGTAAACCCACCATGAGGGCTCACCCATCGCCTTCTCAAAGGTGGGGTAATCTTTGTCTGGGTTGGCAGGATAAAACGATAATCCCACACGTAAGCTTTGAAACCACTCCTGCTGCGACCGAAAATTGTGAGTCCTTATCATTTCAATTGCCGCAAGTGCCTTCGAAAATGATGCATTGTCCTTTCGATCATTCGCAAATCGTTGCCAGGTGTGGCTGTCATCGTATCCTTCAAGCCAGTGTGTGACAAGAACTAAGTTTCGGACTGACACTGGGTATCGCTGGGCATAGGCAAGCGCAATGGTGCCCCCATTAGAATGTCCAAGAAGATCAATTTGCTTGAAGTCTAAATACTTTCGCAAATGCTCGATGTCGTCGGCCATATCGGAGCTGCTCATCATGTCTTCCTGCAGTGGCCGCTCGGAAGAGCCTGAACCGCGAGGTTCTAAATATATGATGGTAAATTCAGCCTCAAGAGGCGATAGCCCAATTTGGAGATACTGTGAGGAAATTCCCCATCCTGCTGCTTGAACAACAAGATACGGTCCAGATCCTCGCACCGTATACGTGAGTTCGATATCAGAACCCTGAAATTTATGAACTCCAGAAGTCAGGATCGACATTTCGCTAATAGATGTTGGATAGAGTCGTAAATTGTCTGAATGCAAGTTATTACCCTTTTGTCGCATGTCAATTACCGTGAAATTTCGCTAGGCAGGATAGGAGGATTTATAGATCAGATTCATCAAATATTTATTGTCATTTACATTTGAACCATACATACGATATCCACTTGAGTTTAAGTTAATCATGCCATATTCGCTAGACTTATCAACTTTTCCTTGCTCCCTCAAGCTACCATTGGCCAAGAGATGGCGTTTAAGTCTGGTTCTAATCTTAGAATTGACAATGCTGAATCTCGAATGCATCGGAGTGATACACCTCTCGTCACAACCTAAGGCTAAACTCACCGCTAACTAAATCAGCCCACATATGGCTGACGAGGGGTAAGCGGCGAAGGGCGGCCCAACATGTTAGAGCGTATGCACCTCACACTTGGCCCGTCTTTATTCGACGAAGGGTTTGACGGCTATTTGCAGCGTTTCATCGGTGGAATGCAAGTCTCACTGATGGATGACTTCAGCGTATGCATCCACACATATTCTGAGAGTTTACGTCATTTTTGTCATACTTTTCTCTTGTCAAGCTTACCTATGATAAATACCATGAAACTCTCTCTACTTTTACTAAAGGGTGACGTAATATTGGATTGTTAGAATCTTAAAATCTCTTTAAACCCCCCCTGCGGATTTCTACGATGAGGGGAATGCAAGCCTTAGCACATCTGACGGGAACTTAAACAAGAAAAGATAGTGAAGGTCCATTACAACCCTACGCAGAAATTCCATTGGTTTCAGCAAACGATATAAAATGGACGCTTTGACAAAGAGGACAGTCAAATCTTCGAGGGGCTTTTCCTACACGTATTATACATCAGCACCATCAAGTGGGAAGCCGATCATTCTTCTCCTCCATGGCTGGCCTGACCATGCGGCACTGTGGGGAGATCTCGCAACGTGCCATCTTATTTCACATGGTTATGGGGTAATTATACCTGACTGTCTAGGGTATGGAGATACCTCGAAGCCTACCAATCCGGAGGCCTTCAATTCATCTGGCCTGACCAGCGATTTCATTGACATCTTAGACGCTGAGCAGATTGAGAAAGTTGTTAGCAGTGGTCACGACTGGGGCGCGGGTCTTGCTCATCGCTTTTATCTCTTTCACCCTGAGCGTTGCTCTGGGCTGATTATGCTGAACTTCCCAGCATCCCCTCCGCCACAAGGGCCAATTGTGATGGACCAGCTTGCTCCGGCTATGATCAAATCGATTGGTTATTTCACAGGGTGGTACTGGTCTCTGTTCAGCGATCCGGTCGCTGGACCTACGCTTCTAAGTCAGCATACTGAATCTCTGTTTACTGCGCTGCATGCGGAACCAATGGAGTGGATGAACACACTCTGTGCCAAGGATGGACTAAAACAATGGTTGGAGCAGGACAAGAAAGGGCCCGTGCAAAAGTACGCCACTAGCCAGATGCGAGAGAATTTTATGAAGCGTATGACAAAGGATCACTTAGAATCGTCATTATGTTATTATCGATCGCTCCTAGATGGCCGCTTCTACGAGCAAGATTCGCGGCTCCCAGCTGAGAGATACAAAATCGACGTACCATATTTATTCGTGGCTGCTACCAAAGATGTTGTTTGTCTAGCACAGGGAATTAAAGATATGGAAACCCTTGGATTGCTGCCTCACCTAACAGTGAGAGAAATAGATGCAGGCCATTGGTGTATGCTTGCGGAACCTGATGAAGTCGGGAGGCACTTTGTAGAGTGGCTGGGGGATAATTATTAATGAGAAAAATTATATCCAGTTGATGGCTAAGAGGCCGTTTCGATATTGTGTGGGCTGCGACAATATCAGGGAGGCCTAGAAGTAGAAGCGAAGAGAGTGTAGTCATAGGGGCTTAATGAGATATCTCTGAAATAAGTTCTTCCTGTAAGGCATTATTAATAGAAGTTTAGGACATGTCTATATGGAAAGGGAATGGCTAGACGAGAGAGGAAGCTCACTGAATATCTCAAATAAAGACAAACATGAGACGCTACTAAGGCTATTCAATGGCCATGATATTCAACAGGATCTTAATTGAACATATTCTTTTAATCTAATATGATTGCTCCCATACGAAACAAAGTGAAAACCATCTACAGGCTTATATATAAAGTAGAATGGCTATACACACACTGGCGGAAAGTTTCCGTGTTCTAGAAAAGTATCAGGTGGTTCTCGTCGACTAGGGTCCCATTAATAGATTCCTTTGTGGCTCTAATGAAAACTAATACCAAGGCTCTTTCTGTCATCTAACCAGCTTGTCGGACGAACAGCATCCAAACTACGTAATTTATATAGTCGGGTACAGTGGGAAACTGTGTCCTGTTAATAGCGTATGGCCAAGTTTACACCAGTGGAGCGGGCGCTAATCATGGAACCCAGATTATAATGAAGTTCCAAATTTGAAGATTTGGAACTCTGCACAATTGAATCCTTTCAATTATAGTGATAGGCGACTTTTTACATCGTATATAACAACATTTAATCTATTAATAACAGTTACAAATCTTGAATGTTGTGCTAGCCAGCGATACTTAGGTTGAAACTCAAGGCATTGTGATGAAAGTCGAGGAGATCAAATGGGCAATTAAACAAGTCTCTCGCGGCAAAATCAACTAGCGTGTAACTTCAACCCAAAAGGATGATGCGTATGGCTATAATCACGTCGTTGCGCGTATTATAGTGGGAGGGGACCGCTTCGAAGAAACCTTATGACCTTTCAGCAATTAGATACCATAGTGCCATATCCTGGCCCCACATAAAAAAAGCCGAATTCGTCCGGCTTACTCAACGACGGCGCATACGCATACCTTGCGCTTCCCGTAGGCTAGTGTAAAAGAGTTGACCCCTCCTGGCGAGACTTCCGGTGACTTTATGGTCTATTTCTAACCAAAGGTCATGCTAGGAGGGTGCACACTTCACTGTGGCTCGCCAATCGGTCAAGCTAAAGGCATCAGAATCTACCGTACACAAATCCTGTTTCTGACACTAAGAAAACACCGTTTAACAATCTTGTTTAAAAGTTGGTAGGCAATAGATACCACGATGAGATTATGTTGTTAATTTTCTCTGCCCAATATTCATGGGGAAGTGAATCGACGACATACTCAAAGTCGAATCGCGGTGAAGTTCATATCTTAGGGGTTCATGGAAAGCCCAATCATTCAACAGGTGGGGGGATCGTGTTGGGAAACTGCGTGGGGTGGTCGTTCAGAATTGATTATGTTTTACGGGCATCTTATGGAACTTTCCGTCATTGATTCGCACAGCATACTCCCTTTTTTATAAAGCATATGCAATTTTGACCAGCCGATAGAAATTCTCAGCACGTATTACTGAGGTTGAAGAGTAATCATTCAGTAGCATTGGATATGGCGTTATACTATTGGTTGGCGAAGTCTTACTCGCCCCCCCAAGCCAACTATAAGGCTTACTTGATCCATTAATATTAATTACAGTGTGCGCGGATTAACGCACAAATCCACCGCCTCTCTAGGTAGGCATATAACATCGTCTCTTCCATTTAAATGCTCTTGAGAGTTCCCAAGACATGAGAGACAGTTTACTACTCTATCCTTAATGCGAAAGAAATTGAACGCACCTGCGTACTGATTTTTCCTTCATCTGATTCCAGTCACATCTGTTCAATTGACCAGTTGTGTTTCCTCAACCCTCTCTCTCTTTTATCCCACTCACTCCAACCATGTCGCCATCATCGACTTCCCAGTTTGATGTGAAGAAGATAGCTATTATTGGCGCAGGACCAAGCGGCCTATCTGCCGCGAAATATCTACGTGCGCAAAACGCCTTCGACTCTATCGTCATATTTGAGCAACAGGGAGAAACTGGAGGAATATGGAACCGCTCGAAATCTCCACTCGAAACGACCCCCATGCCCAAAGATGATAGATTCAGTTCATCAAACAGCCTCATTGGTCATGACCCAAGCATACTGTCACCGATATATGATCAGCTTTACGCCAATATTCCTGTACCTATGATGCGCTTTTCTGACCAGCCCTTTCCCCAAGGGAGCTTATTATTCCCTTCGCGCGAGGTCATCCAGGAGTACCTTCTTAAATATGCCAAGGAAGTCAGGCACCTGATAAAATTCGGTGTTCAGGTAGAGAAATTGGAACCTATATCCAAGGGAGCGAGAACCACTTGGGTATTGGAGGCAAAGTCTATGCATGATAACCAGATCATGAGAGATCTATACGACGCAGTGGTTATTGCGACAGGGCACTACTCTGTCCCATTTATTCCAGAGATTAAGAATATCGCAAAATTTATGGAAACCCATCCGTCTGTCGTATTACACTCCCGCGACTATCGCACACCCACGTCTTTCAAAGATAAGAAGACAATAGTGGTGGGCAACGGGGCATCGGGTACTGATATTGCGCTCCAAATCAATCGAGTATCAGCTCGAAGAACAATGGTTTCTGTGAGAACACCAACGCCTCAGCCACGACTAGCATACATGGGTTGCGAAGAAGTTTCAGAAATCGAGGAATTTCTTGCGGATGAACGGGGAATTCGATTCAAGGATGGAAGAGTCGAGAGCGGGATCGACGCTGTTATCTTTTGCACGGGATTCTTATATGACTATCCTTTTCTTCCCGTTTTACAAAGGAAGCTTATTACAACAGGCGACGGTGTACATGGGCTTTACAAACACATATTTTGCATTGATTACCCAACTCTAGCTTTTTCGGCACTCAATGTGAAAACTGCCCCTTGGCCACTTGCCGAGGCGCAAGCTGCAGTGTTTTCTGCTGTATGGTCTAACAATATTCAACTTCCTTCAGTTGACGCGATGCAAGAATGGTCTAAGAAGCTTTATGAAGACGAAGGAGAGCAGCTGCATATTTTCCGTACGTCATCGGCGGACGGTCTATACATCAATGACCTTTATGACTGGGTGGTGAGGTCACATCATACTCATAAAGGGAAAGAACCGCCTTTTTGGAATGACATTTCCTTTTGGCAGAAACATATTTTCCCCCAGGCTAAACTCAAATTTGAAAAAGATGGCTATAAGGCGACCAGTTTAGAAGAACTCGGATTTCACTATGAAGAGAACTGGAAGACAAAAGAGTGAAACGAATCGGCATTGGTGAGAAAGAGTGGAGTATCACAGATCTCGAGCATAACTGAATCAAATATAGATATTGATAAGCTCCAGGCATCATTTCACTCAGGCAAAGAGTGGTAGAGAAGGTGCCGTTGAGACCACCGCGCCAAGAATTCTACAATATCCCACGTCGTTTTCGATAGCTAGATCGTTCTGATTCCATATGGCCTCGATCATTTGCTGGATAAGAGGAATGTGGTTTGATCTTTGCCCTAGTTCTCGGTTTGTTTCAGAAAGAATAGAGAGTATCTGAAGACGCTGTTCATCCTCATTAGCCTCGCAGGCTATGATAAACAGCGGCCACGCACTCTCACAAAAACCAAGGTTTTTTAAAAGCAGTATGCCCTCCCTCACCAGCCTCCTGTGTGAGAACGACGATATAGAGATATTTGATAACGAGCGGTTCAGATATATCAATGCAGCGTATTGATAAAGGCAAGTCAGCATATCTTGTCTATTCGACAATGACTCTAAGTGTTCATGAAAAGTTCCATATTCTCCTATAATTCCGTATATATTTTGTCGGAGTTGCTGGATTCGCTCCATATCTGCGTTATCATATGGTATATCGTCGCTTGAATAAGTCGATGGCCGCTTGCAAACGTTTTTAACAAGGTCAAGAACATCCATGGGACAAGTAATTCTGTTAGAAACCTACCACCGGATTTATCTTAGCATCCTATTGTCATCATGTAATAGACAGTATCACTTACTGTAAGGCCATCGATTATTATGTTGTTTGGGCGTATCGCCAGAGGCCCTTTACAAAAGTCATCAATTGCACTTGGTTCTGCCCAATGTCGTAGGCTGAACTCTGACATTACTTCATGGTAATAGATCCAATCCATTAATATCGCACAGTCATGCTGATATAATGTGACTGATTCGGAAGCGGCAAAGATAATTTTCTTAGCTCCGCAAAGATAGAAACGCCATAGCACTCCAGGTGTAGCGGTATTGCAAACCTAACCCACTCAACATCTAAATTTCGTAATGGGGAAGAAGACTGTATGTACCTCACACTGATATAGGAGCATGGTAGCAATCAGGTTTTGCAGGACGCTTTCTCTATCCATTCGGGTTATATTCTTTTGTAGCATCGAGATAAGGCGCGATTTATGGCCTTGGCTCTTTGAGGGCCCCAGCAAAAGGAGAGATGACAATGCGAATATGCCTTCCATGACTAAATTGATCGTTGAGCCATCGCCGATTACTGCCATTTTCATAATGAAATGAGCCAGGGACTCGTCAATGATGGGTGCCAATATTCGCGTTTTCGTTTCATTAACTGTTTTAAAATGGTTAGGCGGCACGACCGTTCAACAAGTGTTCTACTACCCACAGTAGTCGAGCAGCTGGTAATTCCCAGATAGCTGGGATTGTGAAAGGACTGGTAAGTGCGGCACTTGCAAAGTGTGTAAATAATGGGCTATTAATCTCTAAGTCAGTGAAATATCCTAGAAGCGAGCGTGTAGCATTTTTTTTTTCCCTTAAAAACAAAAAGAAGGGTTACCAATGTCGCGATTTTCCTGGAGCGCGCCTGATAATGCCACATCTGAGGTAGAAGCGTTCAAAAACATCAGGTCACGTCCCCGGTACTGCTGTGACATTTTTGCTAGCTTTGTTGTGTCACCGTTGACTAGAGCCCGCCGCTTGTTTCCCTCTCGAGGCCAGGACAATTGCATGCCATAGCCTTTACATAGTTGAAATGCTTTAGCACAATTGGTGCATGTCGGCATTTGCAAATCGCACCGAACCTTGCGGGCTGGATAGAAATGTATCATTCAGCTTCTAAACTAGGCAGATTGTTCAACACCCCTTACCTCGACATGTCCAGCATCCTTTGATACCCATGTGGTGCAGCTATGAAGAGAGGTGAGACTTATTGACAATTCTTCTTGTGCGTATTCCCGCACCAAGCGACTATTATAAGGCTTTCGAAACTGATTTGAGCTTAAAGAAGGAATTTAAAGAAGAGTAGCAAACCTAAGTCGAAATGTTTGCGACTATTGGCACTCCGCCTTTTTGACGGAGTTAGAGAGCCAGGAGAGCTTACTAATTGCCCAGCATTTAGTCTAGATGGAGTAAGCACGGCGGTATGAGCGCTAAGCAGCCTTTGGCAGCATCCAGAGACGAGGTGGCGCCTCTTTGTGATTCATGCGGTTTGGTAGGACTGGCGCATATTTTCTCCTGTTGAGGCTGATGAATCTAACAGGCAGATATGTTTAGTGACGACTGCGCAAGTATCGAGCCTTTACGGTCAATCCGGAGGATGTGAAGATGGGCTGGGTCCTATTCTAAACAATGGGTGTGTGAGTTATACCAGGCCTTTTGAATAGAGTTTTTTTTTTTTTTTTTTTTTTTGTTTTATACGAGTACAAACACTTGTATCTTGTATTCGAATAGACGAAGACGACGCATAGAGTCGTTCATGTATGCCAAAATATCTACAAGAGTAAAGAGTCGAAATTCGACGTCTATGAAAAGACTATTGTGGCGGGTCGCATCATGACAATACTACATCTTCCGTTCCCATCTATCACGATACTTGCTATTGCCGCTAATATCTTGTCTCGTCCTTCAAATCTGCGATATCTATTTAAAACTCGCGGGCCAGGACGACATAAGGCATCCTAAGCGCCAATCTTCTGTAAAGCTTCAATAACCATCTCCTTGAGTGTCTTCTTCTTCAGCGCCAAATAGCCGTCGCCATCAAAGTCCAGGCCGTCAATCAGGTCACCTGCTCCGCATCCGTTGAAGGCACCCACAAGAATGGTAACAGCGAGTTCACTGAAAGGATTGCCAGCCGCGAGGTTCGCATTGCGCTGACCAAGCAGCTCTTGAGAAGTAATGTGGGCCTTGTCAAACTTTGCGCCCAAAGTCTCCTCAAATACTTCCGTAATCTCGTTCATAGTAGTACGAATCTCACTTATATGTATGCGCTTATTCTTGGTTTTATCCTCGTCCATTTGGAGAACTGCGACGATGGCAGCTCCCAAGTAGCGGAGAGTACATCCCGAGAAGGTAAAATCTCCACTATCGACGACGGTAACTTTGCGATTTGTTGGGTCAAATGAGCCAAAAGCTCCTTCTAGCCATCCATCCATAAAGGCAGATGGGATCAATGTTGTGAAACTTGTAGGCCCACCTTCTTCGGCCAGGGAAACGAACTTGCGGGCTGTCAGCACGGGCGAGCTGTCATCAGGCCAATTTCCACCTTCTGTTAAGAGGGTAACTGCGTCCTGGTGCAAAATGTCGAGAGTGTACTCAGACGGGAATATACGCCGGATACCGGCCTCTTGCGCAGCCTTGAGCAGCAGCTTGTCGACGATTTTGGACGGCGGACCAGAGATAAACGACAGAATTGCGTCAGCTCCAGTGAAAATTTTCACAAGTTGATCGTGATTACAGTAGTCAACCGCTATGACCTTTGCGCCTGGTAGGGACGGTACTTCCTTGCCGCCGTTGGCTCGGGTCAAGATTGTAACATCATATTTGGGCTTTGCAGATGCCAAGATGGCCCGGATAGCATGGTCAGCTATCCAGCCGGTGCTTCCAGCAATAACAAGTTTGGTGAACCCCATATGGAAATAAACGTTTTGATTTATCGTTATTGTTTTTTTTTGCTTGGAAGGGGAGAACTAAGTAATGTATAGAAAAGTTGAACGCCAGGTTTGAAAAGACTTCTGTTCAGCATATATACCTCCGGGTAGAGGGACTCTGCTGTTATATTTTCCCACTTCCATTGTGAAATATGTCGCTTCTGTTACGTCAAAATAGGAAACTTTTAACGAAAAATGCATGGCTTTGGCTATATGAAGATATGAAACTTTCAACAGGAGCATCCGTCACCATCCGCGAGCGGCGACAAAGTAATAAGCAGGAAGCACTCGGGGTGGATAGAATGAGGCTCTCTGGTTGTGGAGTGGGGGCAATACTGCTTACACAATGTTGGCAAGTATTTCCGACAAGGGCCAGTAGGCGCCACAATATTAGGTCAATGAGTGAAACTCAGCTACCGACAAGTGCGTAAGGGCATTTGGTTAACATTATCGATAGCGTGATTGATCTATATAAGATGAATAGTGCCTAACTATAATGAATGACCTAGGACTATGAGAAATACTTATAAGACGGCCATATTCTTGACAGCGTTTGTTACATTCATTCCCTAGCATGGCTCAGGCTGTGGCTCTCATTTTGGGCTACGGACCAAATGTTGGATTTGACGTTGCTGAAGCGTTTGCAGCACAAGGTTATAAAGTGGCGACAGTCTCACGTTCGAGAAGGGACATCCAGCATCTTCAGATTTAGGCAGATTTTTCTGACCCCTCCTCAATTCATGGCATATTCTCCAAAGTCATAAACGAACTTGGCCATCCCAGCGTTGTAGTCTATAATGGTTTGTTCTATTGTTTTTCTCGTTCATTATGCGATTAGTGACATAAGTAACAATGATTGAAACCTGCAGCGTCATCATTTTCTCTGAAACCTTCAACCTCTTTGGAGCAACAGATTGCGGCTTTTCAGTGTGACAACAACATCAACATTGTGTCTGCATATGTTGCGGCACATTTGGCCACAAAATCTTTCGCTCTTCTCCAACCTGAATCATCCAAGACGTTCATCTATACAGGCAACAAACTCCCTTTCATGGTTGTACGACCACTACTATCTCAAGGGGTTGGCAAAGCAGGGTCGGCGCATTTGATGCACTATTTAGCAGAGGAGCACAAGGACTCTGGTTACAAGTGAGTCAAATCAAGTAGATAATTGGTCCACTTCTAATGAATGACTGCAATGCAGATTTTACTTCGCTGATGAGCGGAAGCCTGATGGAGATCCGGTATATTCCGATATTGACGGCCCAGCACACGCTGCCTTTTATACTGAGCTGGCTAAACAGAAGGCTCAAGGACCATGGAATGCAACTTTTGTCAAAGGGAGGGGGTATGTTGAATTCTCTGAAGCAATCGTAAATGACAGCGTCACGATGAAACTCGACATCCCTGGCCAAGAAAAATGAAAACAACGCGATAGCCGCATATCTAAATATAGAATTGTATTACTGAATCGCCAAATCGTGCTCAACTCGGATCATTTTAGTGTACCCGAAAAAAAAGAAAAAAAAGAAATAAATAAATAAAATAAAATGCATGATACCCACAGGCTGTTAAGCAATCCTATTTAATGGGTGTTACATTTTATATGTATACTGGTAGTGCCATATTGACTAAGATATCCAATATTCTATCCGGCTAGGCGCCGCCATCAGCTATCAATATGATCATTAAAAGCAATTCCTATTATTTGTAACATCTATACTCATCTCAAACAGACAAAAAAACTGACACAGGAAATTAAGAAATTCCGGCTGTTCTTAAAGCTTCCTCTGTAATCCGCCAAAGCGACTGAGCCAACTCACTATTACGTGATCTTTCCGATCCAGGATTGATCTTCCCTGGCGCGCTCAGAAATTTGCCTTTATATGTGTGTGGCTCATTTGCAACTTCCTTTGCAGTTGCGCAAAAGAGTTGATTCAGGGCACCCTTTTCAGGGCTCTTCATCACTAATTTTAGAACTGGCTTCAGAAAACCAGGAAACACACCCATGCCACCATCAGTAGCAACTGGGCCAGGATCAAGTGTCAGAGCAATAATTTTAACTTCTTCCTGATCCAGTCGCCTTTGCAATTCCCTTGTAAAGAGAATATTGGCTAGTTTACTAGCACCATAGCGGCTAAAGACAGTCTTTCGTGAAGTATAGTCATTCGGATTCGTCGTTCCAGGATCACAAAGATCTTTGGCTGTCGCAAAGACATTATGTTTCGGCGCAAACCTCTCGGCAGAAGAGCTTATCTGTGTATAGGCTGGTCAGGGAAGTTTTGCCATTGTATTGATTGGCACCAAAAACGACTCACTGTTACAACACGCACATCGGAGCCAACTTGAGACGCCGTTTCTTTAAGAAGTGGCAGGAGATTTGTGGTTAAGACGAAATGGCCAATGTGACTAGATGTGTGTTTATTAATACAGCGAATGCCGCTTTTCGGGCAATATTATTACTTACTTCACAGCAATTGTAAACTCAAATCCTTCTGCAGTAGTTGTGAAATCCTCAGCGGCAATACCTGCGTTATTGACTGGGAAGAAAGAATTATTAGCATCAAAGTATAGCATTTGGCATAGGAAGCAAGCTTACTCAGGATATCTAATCTGTTCTCCCAAGATGAAAGCAACCGAGCAGCCTCCACAATATTGGATGGTTTAGAAAGATCTAGAGGCAGCCATATGATATGCTCTTTATTAATGGTTTGGTATTCAGAAAGGATGCTGTCGATTGCTTGTTTTGCTCGAGATTCAGATCTGGCTCCCAGATACACCTTAGCACCATGCAATGCTAACTGCTTGACCGTTTGTAGTCCAATTCCTGCACTAAACCGTAACTATTAGTTTGGATAACAAATCTTGAAAGTTGTGGAAGTATGATGATGACTGACTTTCCTCCTGTCACTAATGCAACTTTCCCAGCAAGATCAGGAATCGCAGTGTCGCTCCACATCGTAGTAATTCGGCTGGTTTTGCTTAAAATTTTATTAGTGATGGGTTTATCTGAGGGAAAGGACCAGTTTATTAGTTCAGAACATCAGCCTACTTAAATGCAGAGACACGAAGCATCACAATTGTAATAATTGCATGACTAATGCAGCTAGACTCCTTTTTGAGCTCGGAAAAAGTTGCCATATATTTGACATCAGCTTAATATGGTAATGCGAACTTTGTTAGTATTCCAACTCTGGAATTATGGCGCATCAGTGTGATCTATTAGTAACCCAGCCTCACCGCCCCCCCCCCCCCCCCCCCAAAAAAAAAAAAAAAAAAAAAAAAAAAAAGAGTCTATTAGAAGCCATCAAGTCCGAGATTTCTGTAATAAACCTCACGACCCTCCTACCACCGCTCTGCTATTCGATTCATGCAATTTATTGTTGATGATCTTATTTACTTAACGGCATATTCTCATCTATTTTTACTTACCTTATTTTAATGATCATGCAATCGAACTAAAACATTGTTATGTTGTGATATGATAACTCTTGAACACGACAAGACCTAGCGCGTTTTGTATTCCTTGATCTTCCCAAACTCATAGATTGAAGCATCTTCAGCGAAAAGTCCCCCATCGCTTGGATAGCAGTAGTGTTGCAGTCCCACTGCTGCTAGCATCTATCATCCTAGTGGGGTTTAACACTTGGGCATCGAGAGACTTCTGAAGTTAAACTGTGTGTGAACATGCGCTAGAAATTGCAATAGGTATCACAAAAAGCGGTAATGAGAATATGTGCAATATTGAGGAAAGCTTGTGAAGAAAAAGGTAAATACCAAAAAGTCCTTGGTTAAAAACTATGTTCAGTCAGAAGAAAAAGAAGGTTTAGAAAATTTTGCGCCTGCGCTCAATCGCTCACTTTCTCAGCACTATTTACGAGCGATGCATGAGCTTACAAGAGACGTATCAGTCCAAGAGCTTCCACTTCCAGTTGGTGTCTCCGTCAGGATATAAGTGCTATCAAATGAGCCTGCACCCCACCCAACGTAACCAAGGTAGACGTCAGAGTTCTGGTTTAGATATTGGAACTGTTGGCAGAGATATTGAATGCATGACTGAGTATTACCACCGCCAGTCTCAGTTAGGATAGCCTGGCGGTTATTTTGACGGAGCCAAGTGGCAACAGGTGAGAAGGCATCATTGATGTTGTTTGTAACACAGTCGGCGTGTGTGCCAGAATTGTCGGAATCCAGATACTTATGCAGATCAAAAATCAGATTAGTAGTGGAGCCATCGGGGTTCTTGACCTGAGATAAAGCTGCCGCACTTCCATCGGAAATAAAAGCTCCAGCAGATTGCCAATCATTTCCTGGCAAGGAAATGAACTGCGAAGTAGCACCTGCCTTACGAATGGCGGTGACAACAGCTTGAACAGTGGTGGCCCAAGTGTTGATGTTCACATCGTGTGGCTCATTCATTATTCCGAACCAAACCTTCGACTGAGAGGCATACTTGGTTGCCAATTGCGACCAAAGACTAGTGAACTGATCATTTGTAGGCCCACCTTGGCCAATGATCCCACCATTCCAACGTGCATAGTTGTGTATATCGATGATGCAGTATACACCTAGAGAGAGGCAAGACTGAACAAGCTGGTCGTATTTGGCAAGGTTGTTCGCATCTAGAGTTCCGCCCAAGTTATTGTTCACAAGGTATTGCCACCCGACAGGTAAGCGGAAAATGGTCAATTTGTCATCGTTGACAAAGTGCTGCATCTGACCGACACCATCAGGGTAGTTGTTTGTACCAGCGTAGTTCTTCAGTGGCGGGTATACCTTCGAGGTGACGCAAGTTCCATCGGTCCCACAGCCGAAATCAAATCCGGCAATGTTGACTCCCGCAAATCGAGTTAGGCCAGAGCCGGCAGGCGGAGTAGCTGATGATGTTGAACTCGCCCTAGTTGTTGATGCTGGGACAGAAGTTGGCTTGGTTGAGGTGGACATGGTGGTGGCGCCTGGGATACATTGAGCATAATAAGGGTTGAGAGTCGAACAGGCCGATCCAGCGGCGCAGTTGGTCGGGCCGCTATATCCTATCCCTCCACACTGTCCCCAAACAGTTTGCTGTGCAATGGAGCCGCTGGCCAGAAGAGTAGCTGCAAGCAGCAATGAACTTATTGGTTTGTTCATTGTGAACGAATGGAGTGTTGTAAAGATCAATTACTGATAATCATGATTAGCTGAAGGTCGCATAACAACTGACCATCCATTATGTGCATACTCTTGTTTCAAGGTGTATTAGAATATAAAAGAATCTGAAGCGACAAACGTTTGTGTGTCTAAAGTTCGATTTGTGACCAAATGTTGAGTAGAAAAGATATCACTTTGGTGGTACAAGAAGAATTTAGAGGATCAATTTGGAAAGAAGCTGCAATGATGAATTTCGAATTCTATTGTGTGATACTCTAGAGTCGAAAATATGAGTTCTAGAAGAGCTTATATAGTCGCGGGCGTATCTCACTGAACACCTAATCTCATATAGCCGGCCTCGTAGAGCGACGTGACAACGTATGAGAGAATCAAATAAGTTCTCCGCAATAGCAACATTACGGAGTAGCCAATTGAGTATGTAACTTAGGTATATGAAATTACAATGTGGATGTCTATGCCATCTTACCCTCTGGCAATATACTCGGGAATTGAGCCTGAATAAGAAATTTTCGGCTTTTTGAAGTTCTCTACAGCGACAGTGTATTCCTTCAACCCTATATGCAGGGGTCTTATTTGCTAATTTAGTATAGATATTAAGGCAGAAAGGCACCAAATTGACCACAAGGTTACATGCCGAAACTATTACCAACCTGTTCTCAGCCCTCACTTCAGCCCTTGCGGTATAACCGGTCGGCAAAACTCTTGATGCAACTAACCCCACTACGCGAACAATTGAAATCCTACATACTTAGTCAAAGCCTCGAATTCAGCCAAATAAGGGAAGGGTTCTTGAAACAGTAGAGAAGAGAGTATTCAGCAACAACTGTTACTGAATATATAGCCTAACGGATGTGATGATGCCTTACAGCCTTAATCTATGTTCCAGATGATTAATGATAACTAGTGTAGATGTCCAATGTACTGCGGCATATGTTCAACATTTATGTGTAGTAATATAGTAATATGTCTGCAATTACTGCTCCAAATAAAGTGCTTCTAGAAGCAATGTTAGCAAGGAGATGCTACTTTGGTGTGGTGGATAGTCCTTGCATCTCCTGATAGTTGCTTAAACCCCTTAATCCACAATCTCTAGATAAGAAGGAGAAGCTTATATACGTAAAGTAAGCACCAGTAGCCCTGTTATTTGGTATCTATTAAGGCAGACCCGACAATTTTTAAATACATACTGGCCAATGCGCAATGTTTTCCCCCTACCTTTAGAGTATATGTAGTGCAGAAGAAACAATCATGTGTTACACGTTTCCAATTTAATGGAAAGATTTTAATTGGTTAATATAAGGTGATCAAGCAGGCTCCGCCCCGATACAGCGATCCGCAACTTGCATTTGATAATTGTCTTGAAAATACACTACAATTGTATTTCCCTATTAATTGGGTTACGCTACCCGGGGATTGAGTTAATCTACTCTTCATCTAGCAAGAGGCGATCCTATAAGATCATGCAGACCACCGGGCTATGTGCTTTTGTTTTATATCAATGCTCCTGGTCACTGATTTCATTTCTCTTGATAAAGAAATTCACAAAAATAGTCAAATTGATGGGTGTGATGCAAAGCAAAATCATGCCTAGAATTGCATAGGAAGTGTTGATGGATACAATGAACCATGAGAATGGAGGTCACGAGGATACAAGATATGTTTAATATATTCTATGTTATTCCATTTTATATGTTACTAGAGTTTCTGTTTCACTCTATTCCCTTACTACCAGACCCTGTCCTGTCGAATTCTGGTTATTATATACCCCAAGCTCATGAATGTCATTAGTGATGCTGCTGCATGACGAGTGCATGTTTGCTTAAATGTCTTCAGTATCGACAATGATGTCATTACCGAATTTGGCCTTGATCAACTTGACGTTCTCCTCCGTTGTCCTATGCTGGAGTTAGCGATGATGTCACTCAAAGCGAAATGAAATATTTCAACATACTTGAAAGAGAAGACCGGGACTCTGGAGGCGGTAGAAGAGACAGGCTGGTTGATGAGAGATTCGATGAAACTTTGATAAGGTTAGCGCCTATCATAATGTTTCAAATGAATAGGTAAACACATACACCTCAAGCTCGTTGAGATCAGCGGTTTCGTGAGGGCGAACTAGAACGGATTGCTGCGAATATTCTGTTAGATGCGGAAAAGCAATTTGGCAGATATATGTGGACGTACAAGAGCCATTGTGAATGTGGAAAGACAAAGGTCAAATGCGAGAAGTTTGGCTCAGAGTGTTGGTGTTGTGTAGGTTATTGGAGTAAGTGGATGTTGCTGTGATACAGAATAAAACTCTCCAGGACAGTTCATGATGGCCTCTTTTATAATCCCCTTGATATTTTTTTTTAAAGTGCGCTAACTACCAACTGGGACCACGCAATATTGACGTGGTTGCCTTAAACCACATACATGTACGGACGTATCCATTTCTACAAGCCACATTGGGCAGCAGTATATACGTGGCAGCATGCGGCGCCAATAGGACATGTAGCGCGCAGTAATAGGTGCATTTGCCAGCAATCATGCGCTGTTGTTCATACATGCAGCACTCCTGCATCACTCCTGCAGCAACTAGCATCCAATAGGTTTCGTTATTATGACTCGCTTGTTAGTTCCGTGGCCCGCAAGGCCGCTTCCCCCTCTCTACCTTTGCTATTGGGCCTTAAGTCGCCACAATCTTCAGGCTCCTTAGTTCTGCAGGCAGAAGCATCACGCAAAGAGAATAACATGTCATAATATTCAATGCGGACTCATTCGTAGCCATAGAAGGCCTATAGCCCGCCCATGTCATCTCTACTACGGAGTACTAGCAACATGACTTTTGCACATGCTCTAACATAGTTTATCGGTGCCTGCAAATACTTCGTGGAGATAAACCTCTCTCCTGAGTAATTCATACCTTAAGTGGAGATGGTGGTGCGGGGATGGCGGTTAGGCGCGCGGTACTTTTCGTCACGGAGACACCTAGTGACCCTACAAAGTTGCATGACGATTCTTGTCCAGTATGGAGAACGGCTGATCCAGTTTCCCTGTTAAAGCCTTATGGTTCATTCAAACACTATTATCATTGATGATGATCATAGTAATTAGGACATTGATCGGTAGGGCAATTTCTGTAAACTGCTACTACTATTCGCAACCTACATTGGGGCAATCGTCAGATATAACCCTAGTCCTTAGCACCGAGTGCGACAAAGATCGAAAGGCCACAACATGGACGTTTTCAACCACTTTGTCTTCTTACTTAGTAGATATGTTAAATGATTATGAAATCAGGTGCCGCAACTAGTCATTCCGTACCAATTCATCAGTATAACCTCAGGTCAAGGGAGATAAACCCCCGCTGAATGGGCTACCGCGCGATAAATCCACCCTAATTGAAAAGACGGAAGTCATTTTCCTATGAGTATTCGGCGCAGCTGGCATGCCATTTGCTGGATAAAACTTAATGGAAAACTTCCATGACTTTTCAAAACTGAAATAAATTTTCGAATTTCTCTAGAAGGATGTGATCTCGTTGGGCAGAATGCAAGGCCGCACGCGACGTATTTCTGCACAATTCTCCATGCTATTTTGAGCCGTGGAAATGCCGAAACGCATACAAAGACGGGATCGCTTTGCGGTCAGTCCATATATTACATATTCACCTTGTTTATATCTGTAATTTGGGAACATGTATCAATGCGGTGATTTCCTCATCCTATGGTATGATGTGTATCATTTGAATAATGACCACAAAGGATTTGGACCAAGGGCGCCGCTTTCATCATTTCACATTGGTTGTGGACGTTGGTAAGGATTTTCTTTTTTAAAACAAAGTGACAATTGCCAGCTTTGGCCTGTTTCCGCAACATTACCGTAGGTATCATTCACCTGTGTAGAGCGACATGATACAGTACAATCTATGTTTACTATGCGATTATATCCAAGTCAATCCTATCGCATTGTAATGTGGCATATAATTTCAACGCGCAATCGGAGGGTCTATTTGGGTATCAATACAAAAGATTTCAACGAAGTTTCTTTTGTCGCAATTGGCACTGCTGATGCTGATAGTGTTTACTAAGTTTAGTAGATCTCTTCCCAAGTTGTAGAACCTTCGTGCTATTGGTTCTTCGTATTTAAATTTGGGAATGGTGTGGCTACCACACATAACAAACCTTTTTTTTTCGTTCCAAGGAACGAACCACCGCGAATTATTAATGGCTACTTGGTCATAGAGCATATGTTACCAAAATGGAACAAGAATCATCGTCATGAAGTATTGAGTCGAACTATATATTGTGACGTCGGGTACAATCCCCGCACAGATAAATTATGAAATGCACGAGCTTGATATCGACACTTGATACATTGTTATTTTCTCATTTTTAATTTTTTTCAATGGGTCCTAGGTTTAGTACTAAATAAAATATGTCGATAGCAGCTCATTACGTGAATCCAGCAGGAAATAGTTAGGTGGACTCTAACAGTCCGCAGTAAACTGAATATCGCATGGAAGCAAGATATGTAATGTATTCATTCATGGCTGGGAGAGTACTCCGTACCGTATCATCATTTTCCCTGGAAGCTGCACCTTGTGCCCGCGATAGCGTCACATCATTCTAATTCATTTCGTACTAGATATGTTCTTTTGATCTTTCATGATGTTAATGAATGTTGTTTGATTGCAGTTGAGTGCTCCCGCTTGATCCAGTTTTGGACAGACACGTCGTGAGCATTCAAGCATATGTAGCTTGGCGTCTTATCCACTATTGTTGGCAACAGGCCTTATTCACGCAACCATTCTCTCGTCATCATGTTCCAGCTGAAATTGATCAAATTCTATTGCTTATAACGCTAAGCCTACATCGAGATGTTGATGATGAAAGCCGCTCTAAAGTTGTAGCTGCTTGCCTGCCACCCGAAAGCCGCTGGCAATTGAGGAACGGCGAGAAAGCCCCTCACCGTGATCCTGCCGAACTCCGGTAGATAGCTGCCGAATACCGCCACCATACCCTCTATAGCAGACTGCTTCACGGGTTTCTCCCCTGATTGACGCTCCCGTATAGTCCCCGAGGCCAGTTTGTGGATTAATCCATGCCTTCTTTGAGCTAGCCACAATGACGAACTGCCTAGGTTGAATGTCTTCATTGGAGTAACAGCTTCAGAAATGCTCTGAATGCTTACTAGTACTAGCTGTGGACGGATGCGTCTAAAAGGCTGGCATCAGGCAAAATGGGTATAAAAGCTCAGCTCTCGAACATTGCATTCGAATATCGAGTTCTTCAGACCTTATACATCTCTTCAGCCTCGACAACGTTGATTCCTTCAAAATGTTGCGACACACTCTTCTAGTGGCTCTCTGTCTATCCCAGCAAGCCGTAGCAACTTCCAATCCCCCAATTAGGATTGCTGCTCCTGGTATCGTGCCCCCTGGAGCTTCCCAAATCGTGGATCATGCTTTCGCATCTTTCTCTTTCCCGGCCCATTGGCTTCCTGATTTCGCTGGTAGGTTACTTCTAGGCAAATCGATAGTGACTTCTTGCTAATCCAGTCTCTGTAGGAAATAATAGTCACCCTAACCTGTTCTCCCGTGATATCCTAGATCTACTTTATAGTAAGACTGGGAAACACCCGTACATCCGTGTGGGCGGCACATCTGCGTAATTAGCTCTGCCTGCTGACTGAAAATGTCTAAAGTGCTAATACCAAGTACTAGCGATCGAACGTACTATAATGCTTCGCAAGAGCAGTCAATCCAGGTGGAGACGGGTGCTAATGGCATTCCGTCAGCAGTTTATATTGGACCTGTTTACTTTGAAGCCTTTAATAATTTTCCAGGTTCATTGTGGAGCTTCCAGGCTAACCTTGCCAACAATGCAAGCTGGGGTCTCAACAACACCATGGAAGTGTGCAAACATGTAATGAACACGCTAAAAGGCGACCTGATTGACTTTGAGATTGGAAATGAGGTAGATCTCTACCCGTGTGCCGTTCGGTCCTGTGAGTATACCGTTTACGACTACCTTCAAGAGTGGACTACGTATGCGGATGCAATTTCAGAAACTGTCCTCAAAGGAAATCGGTATGGCCTCGATGAGCAAAGGTTCTTCCAAGCTCTGGTATTCGCCAACGCGCAATTAAAAACCTTCACCACGTCAGTTAAGACAAGGAAACTATTGAGATTATAACGCAGCTAATTCTGAAGAAGTCCTAACGCGTTTAATGGCGGCATTGACTTGACTGACCACGTCAAATCCGTTTCTCTACACCAGTAAGTCGTGATTATAGCATGCTGACCCGCATTTGCTAACACAGGGGGTAGCTATGCTGCTGGCAACCAGGGTTGGGTCAGACTTCAGGGTCAGTATTCGGTTTCTTTTCTTTTCTTTTTTCTACTATCTAACAATAGAGTCAGAAACTTTCATGAACCACACTGCTGTTGTGGCTAATCTTAGCATCTATTCGCCAGCAAATGAGTACTTGAAGACTAACTACCCTAACATCACTTTCTTGCTCGGGGAGACAAATAGTGATTACACTAATCTACTGATGAATCAAGTAGAGGGAGTTTTCGGTAGCTCGCTATGGCTGATTGACTACCTCATGTATGGAATGTCTCTGGCACGTCAACCCCCATTCTTTCTCGTGTTTTGGACACCATATATTAATAAAAAGTACAGAATATCACACGCTTCAATCTCATTCAAGGAACCACATTCGGATATACGGGTTGGGTTCCTGTACCCACTGGCAATATGCAACCCTATGTCAGACCACCACTGTATGGCCAAATCGTTGTGGCCGACGTAATTGGCCATAATCCCTACGTTCAAATTTTGCCCATCGATCTCGGCCCTGAGCTCTGGAAATTCTCTGCGTATGGTGTTTACGAGTCATCAAAGTTGAACAAATACGTGCTCATCAATCTTGACGAGTGGAATTCCACTACTAGATACCCTCGTCCAAGCCAACAGATTAAGTTGAACTTTCCCTCTGGAGTAAAGGTTGCCAAAGTGCAGAGGCTTCTTGGAGCAGGAGCTAGCGCAGACTCGGGTATTTCGTGGGGTGGGCTCAGCTGGAACTATACCCATGGGCGGCTCACACAGTCGGGTAGACCCCATAATGAGGTGTTACGCATTTCAAAAGGAATGGCTAAGTTGACAATTCCATCCACAGAAGCCGTTGTCGTGACATTGGATGAGTAGATAGTTTCTATGCCCGTTGGGGACAAAAACATCCGTTGATATCCTCTGTCCACAAAAACCGTAGAAATGACAGATATAATTTAAGAATATGAATAGGAAATTAGTGTATACAGATGAGTTTCCACTTAAGCCTTCATGCCACTTTCTATTACCGCCAATCACCCAATCCGTTCTCCTATAGAGACAGGGTATTGGTTCACGCCGTGAATTTTACCTTGATCTTGGAGAATTTGGATGGTTTGGTTGATGCCAAATTCGTGAGTGGTAGCGAAATCTCAAATATAGTGAGTCAAGGTACACGTTATATGAGATAACAAACATCACTTACCAAATACCTGCCTAGTGGAACAAATCACACTTCCCCAGCTGATAAATGTCTCACTGTCACTTAGGTATAATGTCTCAAGCCCTATCCAGTAGCCATAGAATTCTCCGGGGGCATGCTCTGGTGCGAATTGAAGAGGGGCTGATTTAAGGTCCGTGTTAGTAAATATGCGGAATCAAGCTGAGCATAGCTTGTGCACAACATACCATTTGCCAGATTGAATAGCCACTTAAGGGCCCCATGAGGAAGCAGAGTATAACCGAGCAACTGAGTATAACATGAGCATAAGACATCGTTACCGTCTAGAAAAATTATACCTCTTCTTCGGCAGTAAGAGTTCCAGCTCCTGGAAAGTCAAAAGTGGCAGTTCGTGTAGCGCCAGGCACATTATCTACGCCGGTAGTACTAGTAAAAGTAGCTCCCAAAAAGGTCCCATTAAAAACTTCAAACATTAGCCAATGTAAAATAGCACGAGGATATACATGTCTTATTTACAATCTCCAATGATCGAGCTAACAGCACCTGCGTTAGCCCCAATCGTAGCATAGGTAGTGCCACTGGATTTAATAAACCCATTTGGACAGCTGTACGCATTGGGGTCCGGCAGCTGAGCAGAAGCCAATATGCTTGCTAAGAGCAGAGAGATCGATTTTAATGTATTCAACTTCATACTGAATGAGCAGTCTTGGTGTCATGAGAATTTCTTTTTCCTTTAAATCGAAAAATGTTTTATCGGTGTGGAATTACGCTTTTTATACCCTATACTCCAGGCCGCTAAGACCTGACTTACAGCTGATAGTTGCGACAGTTGTATGCGATAAAGAATCGCAGAGCTGTATTGATCACTGGATAATCAATTACGGTGGGTTGCGGGACTACTATGATTAGTAAAGTCATATCCCACATCGCTCTAATCCGCATCCCGCATCATCCCAGATCACACCGCCACCCCATCCCACATCTCTTCTGGGGCTATATCCCACAATCTCTTACAGTAATCGATTTGTTTTCTTCTTGGTGAATGTCCTAGCCCCCTAATATGATCTTTTTGAAGCTTTTTATCAGCTTTCACAATTCCACGATGACAAGGTTCCAATGCCAATACCCCAGCTGCAATCGCTCGTATCTCAGAAAAGAGCACCTCTCACGCCATCAGAGAGATCATACTGATCTCCGCCAATTCACATGCCATTTTTGTCAATCAAAGTTCAACAGAAGGTAATACGCTTGATCCAGAAGCTCCAAATAGAAGTGAATGGTTGTAAACGCCTTTCATCTAGGGACCTTCTAAAGCGCCATACCATACTGAGTCACAGCAGCTCAAGGCGCCGACCTGTTGCATCACGATCTAAGTGCTTCATAAGTTCAGACCTTGTAAATGCAGTTGGTGATTGCCTGAAGACAGCAGCTCCTAACCATGAGCGATATGATCTTCATGTGAGTAATCAGGGAGTGCCAGCGGACTCAACTCTATTGCTCCTTGAGACGCCACACCAAGAACTGCTCACGGAACTCTATTTTCGCAATTTCCATGGGCATTGGCCTCTTTTGCATCAACAGACATTTCGAAGCACGCCGCAGCCACCAAAGATTATGCAAGCTGTCTTGGTTGTAGGTCTGTGGACTGCGCCCGAAACACGCTGTCAGGCGAGAATATTTCACGACGCAATACTTCGACGCCTTGACAGGGATCTTGTGGGATATTCTCTTCCCTAAACTCCCTATGAATGGTTTATTTACTAAACATTACTAATAGTTCAACGTCAAAAAGGGCTACGATTTACCTCGACCTCCTCGACAAGAATATCTGCCGGATCTTCAAGCCCTCACAATTTCACTCGTTCTAGCGGTATATAGAGGAGCAGATACGTTTCCGTCGTCTATGATTAATAGCAAGCATCTTTGTCAACTTTTTCAAGGAACCGGTATTTTCGACCAGGAAAGAATTGATGCCGAGAATATTAGCCCGGTAGCTCGGGAGCAATATCAACGGTGCGTCGAGTGATATTCTGGTTATAACATTAAACTAAGATGCTTAGGCTCGCTCTTGTCCTCTTTAAGGTACAAGTTCATTTAAATTCTCTCCTGATCAACAATTTCCCTCAGTTCAAGCCTTTTGAGTACCTCACGCCACAGATGCTTAATGTCCGAGTCCCATCGCCGGAGAAAATATGGGAAGGAAATGTTAGTCAGTTATTTGAAGGTAATGAACGCAATATCTTAGTTAGAAATATTTTCCTAGATTGCGTAGGATCCGACGGCTCTAAAACCTTGTCGCTAGTGATTGCATGGGATTTTACACTGGGAATGGTCCTTGGCTGTTTCTTGACAAGGCATCCTGAAGAGAGCTATGTTACATTGATAAATAGAACAACACCATTTTTACTTCTTCATATAAAACAATCAGAGCTTTCATTGCTTGATTGAATGAGTATATAGAGAATATATGTCTTGGAGCTTTCATAAATAATAACCAGATGATTAAAATGTATTGCTCCCTAGCATATAGATATATAGATTCTCTATGTCGGCGACGGCGACAGATTGTTCTTCTGCGTTTTATACTTTATATGCATATTTACTTTTACAATCAAAAGCTCATCATTTACCTGATATATTAACTTATTCATACACGCATGCAACTGGTCTATAGCTTAGGTCTTTTTCGGCGATTATTACAGCCAAGGAGATATGCATGGAAGACTAAGCTACTCCTTTTAATTCTTTTAATCAAAGGTAATTGTCTACCGAGTCACCTATTGGTATACGCCCCGCCAGAGGTCATTCTATAACGGTCGTTATTGATGTCAAGGCTAAGATTCGAGATCGGTTCCTGCCGTATTCACGTATAGTGCCGATATTGCAAAGTTTACTGTCGCCTCTTTACCCTTGATGAAGGAGAGAAAGAGTTTTATATCACTTAATAATAAGAGAGCACTATAAATATAGTCCGACTCTCATACTTGCTTTTTTGATTTCATATGTCCATTCTTCAGCAGTATATAGAACTGCTTGCGGCTATTGAGATAGATAGGCTTGTGATGTTTTTGTGATATTTGTTTGAGCTATGGCTAAAGATGTTATAGCAATGCGATATTATTAAATATTTCTTCTCATTATTTTTTTTTTTTTGAATGCACGTGCTCTATTAAGAAATCCACAACACGAAATAAAATATTATCGGCAAGAAGAGTTCTACCGTACCTATTTATAGATTGCCAACGTACTAAGTTCATACATTCCACATCCCTTGTCTGACTTTATACTAAATAGGGATATAGAATGCGAAGAGTTGCATTTAGTTCAATTAATAGACGCAGTGGAATCCTACTATAATATTTCGAAGTATAAATGGGCCATGGACTGGCCACTTGATCTGCCCTAAATGCCATTTTATATATTGGCATATACAAAGATGGCTAACTTAACAGTCACCTCTGGTAACTTAGCGGCGGAAACTTTGCATTGTAACTTTACTAGCATTGAAGCATTCTTTAATTACTCAACGGAACATGGTCTCAATATTACGGCAGAAATTGAACAGTGTCCCAATCTATGTATCCTCACGTTTGGTACAGGAAATCCAGACTTGTCTGGAATTGGAGTATGCGGCTTTTTATGACCCCACGCTGCGAATATTGCCAGATACTAATGATTAAACATGCTGACAGATGATGTACGCTTATTCATTCCAAGTCGCATTAACCATCATTTTCGGGCCAGTTCTACGTGGCCTTGATATCTTTGACAACAGTCTTCCCCAATGGGATGTGTTCTATCTGAGGAAACTCTTCAAGGAGATTATTGACGTGCAAACAATTTTTTGGGAATCAAATGGGTTTCTCATTATGGCGTCTGCAGTGGCAACGCTAGTTCGCATGGGCCAACATCCTACGATTTTCGAAATCGCCGAGATGCAAATCTTGAACTTTGTACAGCTTAACTCTCTGTTAGTCATATTCTTCTGTCTCATTCACCCCATTGCCAGATGGTGGCAACGTTTCTTACAATTCCTTTTGGGCTTCGCTCTGGCCACTGCTGCTTTATCCCAAAGCCAACTATCAGGACATTCGGAGACGGACTGGCTGCAGGCAAGCTTAGGCTGCCAGAACGAACCAGCTTTCCGCAAGGTAACACCAGTGCCATATAACAAAGCCGTAGTGTACGCGGCTGCCGGCCTGTGTATATTGTCATTCTTTGCGCAGACCACCACCACGGTGTTCCCTCGCATCCAGCAACGGCCGAGCTTGCGCAGGGTCTTGGCTATTCTGACGGTCGTGTGGAGTCTGCTGACAACACTATCTCTTGTTGGCATGGTGTGGGGGCTAGTCAAGCTCTGGGGTCAGAGAAGTGAGCTCATTAAGGTAGCAGGACCTGAATTTGAGGATAACGAATGGGGCTTTGGTCAAGTTGCCGCACTCTTTACCTGGTTGCCAATTCCCGTGGAGATCTCGTACAAGCTGAATGGTATGTCCGAGTTGAATACATTGTTACCAAGCGTCTCAGTATCCTGACATTAATGTCGCTCCTAGATTGGATGAAAGAGCAATCCAGTACATGGTCTCGGTTCCAAGCCGTTGCCGCGCCATATGGCGAGTCAAGAAACGATGACAGGCAAGGCGAGCACGTAGCGATGGCGCCAGCGACTACAGCCAATAAAGGGGGAACCGTAGCACAAATACGCTCACAAGGCTCAGGCGATGGATCCGTGTGAAGAGGGAAATGCAAGGGAGTCACTACGCATAATGAATGAGGGAAATCCAGCCCCAGGCAAATGTATTTATAGAAACACGACGGCTATATACAAGATACTACGAGAATCCACTCATCTCTCATAGCCGAATAACGAGCCGTGACACCAGCATGAATTTGCGCATCTAGTTCTGAATTGCATATTTATTATAGCCCTGAACCATGCAACTCGAGAACCCGCGTGGAGTTCTGATCTGAAGGTGGAATTGGTATAACGTCTTGCTAGCCCTTCAATGAACCGCTACGTCTCGCATAAAAAGGTCAGAACAAGCAAATCGAAACGGTCTCGTACAGTTTGAATCAATCCTATTTTCGTATGTTTGATAGCTGAGGAATAAATAGTGCACTTCGGTTTGGTATGAGGTATGATCTACAGAAAGTCGCATGTATTAATAAATGCCCATATGGCGTGCTACTCATACTCCGCTAGAGGTCGCCTGATCGCGAATGTCACTAATGCCAACTCATTCATTAGCCTCACACGTTACTCCCAACATCTCAACAAATACCACCCCTTTATAGGTGTAGTGAGCTTCTGTAGCCTAGTCTGATGTTAGGTTAATCCTTGAGTCCGTCCGAAACAGTTTGTCATTAACCGCACTACAAGGGCCGGCCGCTTCCATATCGTTGGGTAAGCTTTCAATGGGGCATCAATCATAGGACACTACGTACATATAAAGATACAAGGCACCTAACTAACTACTTAGGCAACTAGGTATACAGATATGTGCATGGACATCAGTGCGGCCTATCCTGAATCTGGTCCCCATATTTTTTTTCCCCCAACAGGGCGCTGCAATCCTCTGCCGCTATGGGTTGCGTATCCCAAATAACTCGGTGGAGCAAAAGAACCGTCGTGAGACTCGCAACCATGTTGGTAGAATCAACTGCTAGTAGTGGCTATGTAATGGTTATAAGATCTTCATACTGGTGGTTTCGGCCTGGCATCGCACAAAATATGTCGGCATTAAATACAGTAACACCGGTGTTTTCTACTATTCACCTTACACAGAACGACCGAAAGGCACAGCGTGACCGTAAACAGTTTGAACCGTTCAGAAGATGGCTCTTGCTAACAGATGTAGAAACCATAGCAGTGTCTTTCCTTACGTTAGGATTTAAAACTAGGTTTTCTCTGACACTTGAATAAGTTCTAATAGTTCCGTCGTGTGAGCAGCATACCTTTCCAATAAAAGCTATATCCAATGATATACTCTATTCTTCAAGCTCAATTCGCCTTGCTCCCAAAAGCCGTTATCTTCGACAATAGCAATAAATCCCACAAGACAGTCTGGTTTCACGTCCGCTAGCCTTAATCGCATTGGTCTAAGCAGTCGACTCCTCTCGTAGCCCTACATTACGCTTCCCAATCCCCTCCCCTGATATAAATATTCCGAGTTTGATAGCATCGTCGAAGCATATCCCAAAATATCCGGGCCATGTATCACTAGCGCCAGAAACGTAATGCAGCTACCATTTCCATGACTGCCGAGGAGATTATAAACACACTGAACCATTTCCAGTCCACAACGTGTTTTTGGCGAGCTACAGAAATTACACATGTTGATGTTCGGTTTAAGGTATTAGCAGTAGCTGTGCTTCCCAGCATGGTCGCGGGCGAGAAACTGCCGTACCAGTAGGTGTTTATTACTTGCTGGAGGCGCCTGGTAACTTGCTCAGTCGTTATCACCTTAGAAATTCGCGCCCGCAATTCCGGCTAAGTCTCTAGTCTTGGGATCAGAAAGAAAAAAATTCGATGGGACTGCTGGTATCGTCGTGTAGGTCTTGGCCAACTGAGGGGATGAGATTCTTGCTAAATTTCTTGAAAGTTGCGGCAAAGCTAAGGCCTGTGGAGTTGCTGTTCGGATGATCTTGCCTAAATGGCCGAATTGCTTCAACGACACAATCTATACCAGAACAAAAGATAGAGGATTCGACATAGGGTACGTTTATGGGGCATCGGGCACGTACACGGAGAGGGGTTACAGTCGCAATGGACTGAAAGGAAACTATTCCAGCAGGGAAGTCGAATAGAGTTCCGTTTCCAAACATAGAGACAGCACCGTGAGTTCTCCATATTGTGCTATCGTAGAAGCCATTCATGCAAATAGTAAAAGAACCCGTGGATGTTTCACACAAAGTCGCATTCCACCACTGGGCCGCGTGATTGGCGACGATTGAGGAAGCAGTCTGGTTGGATGGAATAATAGATGTAGGGCGTGGATCAGCTGCCACCTCAGTACAGTTTTAAGATAAATATGCGGTCTCTATACTGAAGGTGGTAATGACCTCAAATGATAATCCAAGAACCGGTATACCAAGTAGTGATGAGTAAACTACACGACTTGAGTCATCGCGCGTCAGCCAACCGTCATTGCGAGGAGTCGGCAAAGATTTTGTAAGATGGGGTATTTTAACCCTACCCCATGGATCACTGTCCGAGTTTCACATCGAAATCGGCTCCAGGAGACAAGCGTTATGTAAAGCGTTCAAAGTCGGTACTGCAAATTGATCACCGGAGGAGAACTGGGTGTTTCCGATCATATTTTAGGATGGGTGGGTTCTATATACATGGAGTAGGAAATGTGACCACTTTGGTAGGATTGTTAGAGGCTCCGCTATTAATAGCCATGAAAGATGTGTCATTTGGCGATGTAAATCCGGTACTGGTCTTTTGTATTCATTGGCACATTTTCATCGACTCCATTACTGATCGGAGCTTTCATTCTCACCGACTGGAGTGAAACTGTGACGCAAGCGCACGGTAAGCAGCAAGTAATAACAAGGGCTACAGCTGAAACATAGGAACGCAGCAATGAAGCATGGAAACTCAGCGTGAGGATTTATTGGTCGCCCGCATCGAGACTATTGAGTTAAATTCAGTAAGGGTTTCCATATTCCTTCCTTCTAAAAATACTAGGATTGACATCAGGACTTAATTATTAATCGACGGATCAAGTAATGCTACGATCGTTGCGTTTGACTTTGTACACCGAGGATTATGTTACGTTTGTAGGTATATGTAGATAGATGTAACATGCAGAACAGCCATCAAGGAGATCAAAACAATATGCGGCGACAAAGCGGCGAAGCATGAGATCTCAAGGTACTGCATAATAGGTAGTACATGCACCTAGACAGGAACCCTAATAACTACCTAAGAATAAATCCTATACAACCCCCCTATTGGATGTTAATGCAGTTTCTTGGCAAAGATGCACTGTATTCGGTTAGTGTAGAGGTCTGCGACATCCAATCGTGGGCACTAATGTTCCAGGCGCTGACAATCAGCGTAAGCAACGATTATGCAACCGCCTTTGAGTGCTGCGCGCTTTTTGGTTAGGTACCTAGTCAAAGAATCGCCGATATCAAGTAGATTCGTAAGAGCTAGACTACTGCTTAAACTCGCACAAGGTATCCTATTCTGTAAGTTTCTTTTCCCCTAATATTTTGCATTATACATTTTTTGTATTTCTCAGAGTACCCGCCACAAATGGGTTCTAATCAACATCCTAGGGGCTGCGGGACGTGTCGCAGAAGGAAAATCCGGGTAAGCCTTGAATCACTGCAATTGCGTTTGCCTTGACTGACTAGAGGATTGGCAGTGTGACCTTGGATTTCCGGAGTGCCAGCGCTGCTTTACTACTGGCAGGCAGTGTTTAGGTTATGATCGCAAGTACAACTTTAATATAACGACCAGTAGTAATTGGCCAAAGGGCGGAAGTATTGATAAGACACGTCGTGCTGACGAGCGTCCGGCCAGTAGGCCTGGTCATGTTATCAGCCAGACAAGCGGTTACGCTGAACCAGGCTTTCAAGCCCCGCTATGTATGCAATTGGGGCAAACTGCAGTGGTTTGTGATGCCTTTTCCGGCGTTTTCTTGGATCTGCTCTTCCCCAAGAAGACGAATCAGCAGCAATATGTCAATTCTCCTGATGGTTGGATAAGCTCCTTGGCTACGTTGCTTAATGGTCGCAATGAAACTCTGAATCAAGGACTGCTTACGTTGTATACGGGATTCGTTAGCCGAAAAAATGGTGACGCTGCACTCATCAACCGCTCAGCAGAGCTTTACTCGAATGGACTCCACGCTCTGCGGGGAAGCGATATAATATGGGTCAGACAAAAGCCATCTCCCATGGATATCGGATCCACCCTAGCGAGTATCATAATTTTCTCGCGTGTTGAGCTTCTAGCCGGTGAAGGGGCGAATGGGGGTTACATGGCCCATATCAAGGGTGGTTTGCATCTCGTGCAACGGTTCGGCGCAAGTTTTCCATGTAGCGATTTGACGAGGGTTCTTGTTCAGAGGCTTCGCTATCTTGGTGTACGTTCATCTCTCAAATATTTGGCATCTCCGTTGCTCATATCCTCGGCAGTTTTACGATGCTGCGAGACACAGACGAGGATTCTTTGTGTCATGCACCATACAATACCCTTTGCCTAGCCAAGAAGGAAGATCCAAATTATCTAACGCACAAGGCCATCGAAGCAGTTATAGCATTGCCTACAATATGCGAGTATGCAGATAGATTGGACGCTATTGTCTTTCTAACTGAGAGGAAAGTGCAGCGAGGCCTCCTTGCGACTCGATATCTACTCAGCCATGCATCCGTAATGGAGCGCAACCTAGATCGATGGCTTCGAGAAATGGCTGCTGTTACACCATGTCCTATTGCAACAGCAGTTCCAGACGGTGATATTGCTCAGCCGCAGGTGGTAGGTATTGCTGCTGCTCAAGCCAACGACCTTTGGATGCTCCATTGGTCATTAGAAATCCGCTTCAATTTGCTCATCAAGCAGTTACAAACCCGATTTACAAGCTTGTCAGCACTTTTTTCCGATCCCGTTCAACTACCCGGTAGATTAACAAGCCTTGGCAAAGATTACAGCATTTTAGATCTTTTTGCCAATTATATCAAAAGAACACTAGCTAGGGGTCTAGGAGATAATACACTCCAAGTCCAGGGTGCTATGGCATACTTCTTTAATCTTCATTGGTATTGGGAACAAAGAGGCAATGCCGAACAGAAAAATTGGTGCTTACAGAGACTTCAAGACATGACAAACAATCAGCGCTTAGCGCTTGATGTTCAAGTAGTAAAGGACCCCCAGAAACGCCCTTCTCTGTCTGCGGCATTCTTTGCAGATGATTTTATATAACTCTTCGCTCATCTTTCAATTTATTTATTGACTGAGGTATAAATTAGTTAGCGTATGACGAGTTAGTCAGACTACGGTATAGGGTACTGAAAGTATACTACTGCAACAGTGAAAACATACAACATCAAGCTCAGCCTGCGCGCGACAGCAATCTTTAGTGTAACTCATTTGATAATCCTCAGAACGCCCTAGTACATTGAATTGGATTAATATCGGACTATTGTTGAAAATGATAAAAAGCCATGGAGATTACCCGTAATTGTTTGCTGACAGTTGTCGAATAAAGACATTATTAAAGATCCCGAGACTTGTTGTGGAGTGTATAATGGAAATACTAAGCTGCTGCTATTGAGTCTATGAGATTCGCTTTACTTTGATCAGTCTTAACATCAGCAGCATGTCCAACTAGGTTTTGGGAATACATTACATCTATTGACGCAATCAAAGTCCACATGGAGAAATATGTCAAACTCCAACAACCTTTGTCTCGTCGATTGTTCGAAAATGCTCCTGTTACTATAATGGCATTAGATCGGAATAAGAATGTCACAATTTCCAGCAACGGTAATAAGGGTGGACGAAAAGTTAAGTGTAGATGACAATCAACAAGCTTTAAATAGCATCCCATTCAATACTGATCCTATTCTCGGAGTGGCGTGCATTTATTGGTAGATTTATTCGAACTGGCGTGATTCAAAGCCCGCGTACCGAATTAATTTAAGTAGTGCTGTTAGACTCAGCCATTCCTACCGTCATGGGAAGGTCTCCAGTGGAAAATGTGCGTTAATGACCTTCTCTTCCGCCCGATCAAATTATTTTTCGGCCTCTTAGCTGTCTATTAATCCAATTGGCCACTTGTAGACAATAAATGGTCACCTTGCACTTTGAGGAGCTGTGGCAAAGATCACTGGAAAATAGGGTTTGGTGATTCAAGGGCAAGGCAATGTGCTTTGATAAGGACCGACCTTTAAATATTGCTCCAGATAGATGCAAAATTGGACGCGAGTAGAATGTAGTGCGGCCTGTGAGATATAAGCGTCCGAAGAATAGAAGAGGTATGCTTGAGCAATCTGGTCACCCATGGCAGATTAGGACGGTGCTTCTGTTGGTCTTATTGCCGATTGACTTCTGCCCAGAAACTGATGTTGGAGGGCTATCATGCTCGTAAAGATGGTGGCAACATTGTCCTTAATATGATACAATATACTGCCAACTTTGACGTAATTCACGAGGAGTCGGCTGAAAGTAGGACAAATTAGAAACTACCAAAGTCCCTAGCGAGCTAGGTACCCTGGCCGAATATGTTATCACAGCCGGAGATGTATGATATTGGGCAGTAGCAAATCTGTTGGAGATGGCAATATTACACAGAAAAGGCTTGTTTTCGATGACATAGAGTGTGTGTTCTCTCACCCGGACGTTAATAAGTCCGAGGACGCTGCGTCAAAAACACTAACATTCAAGGCTATCGCTATTGAGAAACGTACAAAACAAATCAATTATCAATATGCTTCATTGGAGACTATTTTAGTCCTCCGCTAAGCAGTATGCTCTGGCCTGTCATATACCCAGTCTTGCACAGCATTATGACTACATTCGCGACCTCTTCCGGCCTACCGAGTCGCCCAACAGGTATATTCCGTACATCACCTGGTGTGCCCTCGACAAATTGAGCATCTGGAATCATACGTGTGCCCCCAATCATCGCAGGGGCAATATCGTTGATGGTGATTCCGTCTTGCGCGTGTTTGAGAGCCAGATTCTTCACCATACCCATCAATCCCGCTTTGGATGCTGCATAGTGACAGCCGTTGATTCCTCCTCCGTAGCCTGCAATGCTTCCCATCAAAATGATTCGCCCCCAGCCTTTCTCCTTCATGCGTGGTATAGCTAGTTTACATAATATGAATGATGCTGTCAAGTTCACGCGAATTGTATACTCCCATTCATCGAGACTGATATCTTCAAGATTCGGGATGCGTTTCCCATGACCGGCATTCGAGACGAGAATATCAGGAAATTGTCCATGCTTAATCTTGATATGGTCAAAAACTCGGTCAATTTGCTCAGGAGAAACCATGTCGACTTGATGAGTAGAGACCTTTGGCCGGCCGAATCGCTCTGGTAGCTCAATCTTACTTAGCTCATCGACGAGGCGGTCGGCATCACCTTTCGATGACGAATAGGTAAGAGTAAGGTGCACACCCTGGCGATATAGAACATCGGCACAAGCTTTGCCGATCCTGACATAAATAAGAGACATGAGCGATTATCGATGCACGTAAGTCAAGATCAGGTTTCGTTTAGTGAAACCTACCCGCCAGATGCTCCCGTGATCAAGGCGAGTTTGCCTTGTAGTTCGTCGATGGATGTCATTTTTTTAATGCAAATGATTTGAAAAGGAGATAGACTAAATGGCAGAATCTAGCCTTCCCATGTAGGTAGTTCATACGGAATCGGCTGCTTTAAGAATGACAGGCGATTTGGATGTGCCATGGACCATAGTCGCCCCCGCACCCAGCCACCGAACTAGAGAGGAAATCGAGGACGAAGTATTGCCGCTCCCCCACTGCGGAGCAAGGAAGCTACGTCCGGCAGACGAAGTTTGCAGAATCTATGAGATGTCGATTGAGGAAGCTGATGGCGAGGTCAGGTTACCACTTTGAGTGCATGTTCTCGAATTCAGGGTAGAATGACCACGAACTTACGAACGCCAGTTTTCTTCTCCATAGATTCTTCGTTTTTGTCCTGTTCACATCAAAATTGCACTTTCGTTTAGGTATGATAAATAAATTGATTGAATAGTACCACAGTGTTGCACCCTTAAGATGCTCGTTATATCATTGCGATTCGCTCCTTAGGGCACTGTACAGCTTCTGTTTAAACGAGACAAATACATGTACCCTTCAAACATGTAGAGTAAGATGATGCATGCCTTAGTTTTCAAGAGGAATCTCTCGGTGAAATTAGATCAACGATGTATTCCTAAAATGCAGCATAGTGAAGATATCAATATCATGGCCGGATATCTACATGTTTCTCCTTCAAACCTGTGTGCATAATCTTATCTAATCTACTATTAATCCAACGGGCTTCATGTATTTGCAGAGCTGACGCAGGGAATCACCGTAAATGCTTGAGCGCTTTAGCTATTATCTTGAACCGTGATAATTCGTATCACGATATAGGTTTACCGTATTAAAGGCTGCTCATACCAGCATCACATGACATATATCGCGAAAGCAGCAGGCATATTCTGTACAGCTATGAACGGGCACACCTTCCACAGATCCTACGCATCATCAACAGGGATGCCATCCAAATCATATGATGATAAAATGCTGCAGCACCGTCCGATTTCAAGAGGTAATTATTCAGTGCTGACAATGGTGAGCGTGGCACTTGACTTGTGCTAAGCGAGATTGCGATGCTTTTCGTCATATCTCGCGTTACAGTTCCCAACTTCGTGAGCTCTTAATTACAATTTGTCACACGATCTAGGAGACAGTCTGATGTGTTAATAATATGAGTGAATCAACGCCACTCGGCAAGTTTGAATCAGGATCCACAGCATCAGAAATACGTTGCAAACATACTAGTTTCTCAACCGGACGGCTGTTTACATATACGCCGCCGTCAAGGATGGCAAAGTCTGATTGTTCTGAAGATTCGGACTAGACTCGGACTTATCACGAATCCCCTTTACCTTAACAACATTGAGCAGCTAAACCGGGTCTTCACATGGGAGATTTTCAGAACATGTGAAGCTATTGGACGCATTGTGATGTTCTTCTGTCCCCATCGATCAGTTGTTCTATCTGCTCGTCAAGAAGAAATACTAGCTAGCCATTTCATGTATGCACTGAGTCAAGTGACAGTCGACACAACAGCGGATATTTGTCTATAGAAGGATTGAACCAGACTAATTCGACGCTGTATCCTCCTTATTCAACATTGTGCTTCCGACAATGCGTGCATCCTGGAACCGCACCTACCCATCTAACCCATCGCTGTTGGGGTAACAAGTTTGGGGCAGCAGATGTGCATCCGCTTGTCACTAATCTGCTTCTATAAATAGACCGGCGGCTTCGTTTAGGGAATGTAAACATAAGAGCAAGTCATACCTTTCTAATTTTGACAGTTGAAGCTTCTAGTAGCATGTGGAAATGATTACGGTCTGATCTAGACATGTCTTCTTGTAAGGTCTTAATTACTAAAGGACCAAGCTCAATTCACTTCAGGCGACCAAGACGGAGATTGTGTCCCGGAATTTAAAGTATGCACTCCTCAGAATGAGGAAGCTAGCTTATTAGGTCGCTTTCGCCTCTCCCAGAATGGCGATACATTCCCGCCCTATGTTTGTTCAAAAAGTCGGTGTATGCTCGTCCATCCACCGACTATAGGTGTGCCGGCGCAAATGGCTCGGAGTATATGACCTTCTTAATATTGCCACTGACAATGCATGCTTCTTTCGTCATAGAGTTGCTTAGAATCTAGATTGTGATGATCATGTCTGGCATGGGTTTTGGTCAATATGGCAGAGGTAGAATCCTCGGTTTCGATCTACCCTGATGCTCCCTCGTGCATTGATTTGCGTCTGGAGCCTTGATGGCTCTATGGATGAATTGGCATACGGTATGGGAACTAGAAGGTTTTCAGAATGAGGTGCACATGAGCAATGCCAAACTACGAAACGTGAGCATTAGTCTTACTGCTTGACAAAGCACACAAAACGGGGCCATGATACCCCGGCAGCGCAATCGTCAGACGCCCTAAGCAAGGATGAAATTTGGCTTATATAACCTTCACTTTGAGCTGCCTGGTACAGAAATAGGTCTTTCGAAGTAATTTTTAATATTCTTATACCTTTACGACAGTATTGTTATCACCGGGTTGGTTGGACTGTGCTACCATTTACCAATCTTGACATTGAGGATCGAGTACTCCGTACACAATCCATAATCCCACAGAATGGAATATGATATGCGTGGCATTGGCCTCATCAATATCATTTTTGTAGAAAGACTTAAAGAAAATCGATATCTATGGCAGAAATCAGACGTCGTGGCGTCGGTGAGATAATGTGGCAAACGACCTGGTAGCCTTTACCGGAACAACGATTCATACAAACTGTTAGGTAAGTGGCAAGTAACACCCAAAAAGCCAAAAATTATAGCTAATAGCAGCTTAGTAATATCGTTGTTGCTGGATGGTTTTCCTCACGTCAAATATGTGCTTGAATGGTATGTAAAAGCAGATATAAACATGTTTCTAGTTTTTGCCATCTTATTAATACATCATGACTAGATATATAACATCAAATACTGCGCTAACACGCTCAACTACTCATCAATTTGAATTGTTCGCATGAACATTAAGGGGGTTGATATATGTATACTTAAACTTACGCTTTCTAATACATGTCATATTTTACATAATCTTTAATATGTAATTGGAATGAGATCAAGGTGGAGGGGCCCAAGAGGACAGCTATGCCCTTACATGGATAATTTCGCTAGGTGCGAATGCGGCAGGCTTCTATTAACACATAAAGTTAGTAAGGTTAACTATATCTCTGCCATTCACTTTCTAAAGCCTTACTAAGGATTGCTTTCATATCTTAAGAAAAAGGAAAGAAGAGGAAAGGAAAATTAGCTGGACCGTGAGAAACATAATCGGAACTGTCCAGAGTAAAGTAGACTCAGTTACATCCTATAATATATTAAAGCAACGGTGCATTGACAACGGTGCATCGCAAACGTCGTTGGTGAGATTGTACCTTCATATTTCAGGTGACGTTACTTTGCCCTGTTGATGATATCAAGGAGCGTCTTTGGCAAGTGGTCTGTGAGAGAATAGGCGAGACGGTAATTGCAAAGATCAATATGCCCGCGTGTGAGATCCGTTATAAAACTGTGCAGCAAAAGGACTATTACATAGCAAAGATTTTCGATATACATATATCTCCGGTTATTATTTTTCCATTACCAAACATGGTGAACTACAATACGAGTTTAATTTTCTCTGGTATTTATTACAGTGGCTGATAGATTACTCGATATATAAATCTTGTAAATACACAAGTTACCCAAGAAGAGGAAACCAGGCGAGTTATCATAGTATAAACAATTTTTAATTAAATGCAATGAACATGCATTTATTACATTTCCGAAGAGCTATTGACCACGTTGATTGGGAGTATATGCTAGTGAACCAGTTGCTTGTTACACCCCGACTTTTCCACTCAGTATGATGCTGCTATATTGAGATATGCAACACATCGCTTGTCAGTAAGCTACATCGGGCCGATTAAGTTTCCCAAACTGCGGCGGTTCAAAAAGTTTAAATGTAACATACTTTATTTTAGGCAGCTGGTTAAATACGCGATGGTAGAATATTGTTCCTCTATACAAACAGTCCCCCGGCAGACAAATCCAGTGGATTCCATCGGGGCATTAACTGGCCGCGTCTAATTTTTATTGTTCCGGAATTCCTTAACCTGGCATTTTACAGATAAAGTTATCGGCGAAGCATAATATTGCAAAACTATAAATTAGACTCCCTATTGCTGTGGAACTGATCATTTTCACCCTCGATTTTCACATTTATAGATCAACCACCTTATTTTCTCTTGTAATCGAAGAAGCCCACTTCAGAATGCGCTCTAATTTCTTTGCTCTGGCTCTTGCCGGTGTCGGTGTCAGTTCTGTAGCCGCTAATCCCGCGGACCTCACTGCAGACCAGGCCACAGCTCTCCTCAAGGGTGTCATTGATTCACTTCAAACTAACGGAGATCTTCGAGCCACTCTGCAGCAAACTACCCCAGAGTTCACTGAGCAGAACGCTGCTTCTCCTTATCAAGTGCGTTCTAAGAGAAACGGGGCGTAATTCGGGAGTGACTAACACTGAGGTCATAGAGTCTTGCCGATAGCTTCACCAGCACACTAAATCTCTTGCCCAACAAGAACGGCGATGTGAACATCGGCGGTGCCACTGCCGCACAAGCTGCTGAGATTTGTGCTTTGGTTCCTAAGTTCGTGGCTGCCGGCACTCATGCAGCCGACACACTTGGCAACCTACCAGGATTTGAAGACAGTTCTAGCGATGCACGGACGTCAGCAATTAACCTTGGCCTGGCATTGGATGGCTTAGGATGGCAGTTGAACATGTTTCACTGGGGCTTTATTAATTCCGGTGCGGCCGCTACTTGTGACCAGGCTACTCAAAATGCCTTTTACACTGTTCCTAACTTGCTCATGGATGCCGGCGATGCTATCTTGTACTAGAGTTGGTTGTTCAATGAAGTATAAAATCTGTAATTTGTTCAAATTGTAGATAGCAACGCAGGTTTATATCCGTATGATACATCACCTAAACGTTCTATCCAGCTCAAACTTTACATTACTTCTCTCTCTAGGTGCCTCTGTGTAGAGCCTGACTTATACTACTTCTCGTGACCTCTTGGATTCTACCATATGGCTATTTTTCCCGATTCGCTTCACCCTTCGGCTTCTCATTAAGAAGTGGTACGCTCCGACCACAGGTGGCAAGACCGGACTGTGCCACTCGTTTTTGGGCATTTGCGCTGCAACAATCGCAGTGCTATTGGTTCGCTGAATGCGGGGTAATGCATCCACCCCACCCCGTCCGTAATGCTATGCGACACACAGAATTGTGGTAACTTGGAGCGTGAGAGGAATTCCTTTAGAATTGGTATAACGCGGAGTTGATTAGCTGAGAAATGTTTGAGATGTTGTCTTGCTAAAGGATCAAGTATAATATGTGAGGAGAATACTGCTCATAATTTGCCTAGCTTTCTACAAGTGTATAATGATATCTATATTTCCAGCAAAGTAGTACTTTGAATGCGCTACTTACATCGTGGAAGAAAATAGCAGCAGTCGATATCAACGTGGTTACCATAATGATTTTAGAGTGATTAATGCTATCAAAGGAATAAGGTTGATTATGGGCTATACTAGTTGACTCAATTGTGACTTATCATTCGTGCAAGAGGAGTCATAGTCGTGAGTAGATTGTAGTTTAATTGTCGTTTGCGGTTGGCTCGGGCATTGTAGGTTACTCTTATCCTAGGTTATGACATACTTTGATACTCATTCATGTGTCAAGCAAATATGAATGGGAAAGCGGCGAGGCGTGTTTCCGGACAGTATTAATAGTATTAATATTGGAAGATATTGGATAAACATGTCGCTAGTTAGCTGTTGAGCCCCAGTGGCAAGAAAAACTCAAAAGTCTCTCCGCGATTGTGTTCGTGTTAATAAATGAACCAAAACCCTACTTCTTTCACCTGAAAGCCGCAGTAACCGACATACAGAGACCCTAAGCATTATGGAGAAGACAATCTGGGTTATCAGGGAAACAAAAGAGATGGAAGCTTAATGTTCCTATGGATCTGCTTCATTGCACCAGATTCTAAGGCGCCACTATGGATGGATTAGTAGAGATCTAGGGTAATTAAAAGCACTCAACTAGACCTAATAAGCCTTGGAGCTGTCTAATTTCGCCCCGCGTTCCCCAGACTCTATCTCTATGTGCTTAGGTGTTTTTCTTTTCTTTTAAATCTCCCTTGTGCAAGGCTGTCTCCAATTTCCTCTCAGTACCACATTGCCTGCAAAAGATGAGGCTGATCTCTACCAAAAATGTCCCCGCCAAGTAAACGACGAACTCTTTCTCCCTCGCTACAATGTCCTCACTGCACAAAAACGTTTTCTCGCCCGAGCCATCTCGACCGGCACCAACTTACCCATCTCCCCCCAAACCTTAAGGCCATCCTACCATGCCCTCGCTGTGACAAATCGTTTTCGAGACGTGACGTTTTATTTCGCCATCTGCGTGCCTGTCATCTGATTAAGCAGCCCAACGTCAAACGCTCGATGAGAAAATCATGCTATCGCTGTATCATCAAGAAGCGGAAATGCGAACGAGCACGGCCTTGTGGAGGCTGTGTTGAATCCCAGGTTCCGTGCGAGTACACGTCGCCAGGGTCTGGAAAATCGTTTTTTGAGAACATAGGCCTGTCGCAAAACTTTGGAGATGGCTCGCCGCAGCCTCCTTCAGCGCAAGGACGGCAAGGGCGGAATGATCTCGTCTTTGTTGGTATGTCATCGACATTGAGTCCATCTGAAGCCGCACAAGACGAATCGTTCCTGCAAACTCTGCAAACTCCAATATCCAATTCCGAGGATGAGCCCGCTGCGTCATCCAGCCACACAATGTCTCAAAATGGATCTTTTCATTCGATGCCCGCAGAATTTTCTCCTACGCTGCCGCCTACTTCAACCATATTTCGCGTCTCACAGTCTGTTACCGACGAGATATTTTCGCAAGCCAATCACTACATCCCCAGTAACGATGAAACGATGCCTCTGAATTTCCCGATTTCAAGTTTCCCTGATTTTCGAACGACCGGGCTTGATTGGCTCAGTGTTGATATGCCCAGTTTTGGTCTCAATTCTGAGCCATGGCCTGTCGCTGGTATTTCGAACAACCCCCATATTCGGTCACCAACTACTTCGAATCAATCAGGCCTTGATACGGAAAGAATCCCTTCGTCTCAGTTTTATCAACCTGTTAGTCCACCAACTGCCATAGGCCGAACAAGAGCCTCAGCGAATAGCCCCAACCTACACCCACTAGAATCCAGCTACGCAGGACAATCTTGGCCATTTGACCAAACCCGAGATTCACCTCCCCATAGGTATTCCCTCCCACCTCTGAGGGAAATTCTCAAAAACCCCTCGGGCAATCAAAATAAGCGTCTGGACAGTCTAATCTCGTTCCTATCTGACGGCTATCTTCCGAATCTGTCATTAGTAAAAGATAGTAATGCTTCGCAGGTATTTGGCGATTTGCACAGACTGCTTGATCTTTATTTCTCCCGATTTCATGACATTCAGCCCATTATCCACCGGCCAACTTGGAACATGTTTTCTTGTCCAACAGTTCTTCTCACTTCAATGGCTTGTGTGGGAGCGTTACTCTCAGATGATGAGCAGGATATAGAACTTTCATGGATGCTTAGTGAAATATGCTTGCCAATGATTTCATGGCTGGTAGGCCGCCCCATACGGAACAGGTTTAATGATCCCTGATGACGCGTGCTAACTTAGTCTAACATAGGGTGCTGCAGATGGAGGAAATTACCGCGATATATCTTACCTGAATGCACTGTGTCTGCACCAGATTTACTCTCTTGGGTCAGGCAATAGGCAGCTCTATCAAAATGCTGACCGTTCTAGAGGTGTTCTCATTGGAAGTTTGCGAGGCATGGGCCTTCTAGGCTCCTCGTCTTGGGGAATCATGGACGATACTCAAGACAGTACTGAGTTGCCAGAGGTGGAACACGACATGGGGCTTCTGCATCGTCATTGGTTATCTTGGATTAGCCAAGAACACGAACGCAGAGCGGCTTGGGCCGCATTCGAATACGATTGCAGCCTCTGTACTCTCACCAGCCGTCGAGGAGCTATTGACCTCAGTGAACTGCCTCGAAAGTTACCTTGCAATGAATCATTGTGGAGTGCAACCTCCGCGCAGGCTTGGCTGGCTCTTCGATCACATTTAAATATCACTCCAATCCTTTCGGATACTTTGAAAGCGATATTTTCGGGGAAACAGATAAATAATTCCCTGGGGACATGGGCTCGAAGACTTTGCTCGCAAGTAATTGGGCGCCTCTTGTGGGATTTCAAGCAGCTTGAAGTCGTCGGAATGCCGGAACATTTCGGTCTTCCATCCCTTTTGGGTGCACACCAACAATCGAAAAGGCTTTTACTGCGGTCCCTCAACCACTTACTTGACTCCATGGCCTCTCCTTCCAATACCCCGGAGCTGATTAGCTATAAGTAAGAGACATTTGGACAATTTCACAAGAGAGTCGACTAACAATTGGTAGCATATCTGGGCTTCTCTGCAACTACTCGCACCTCTACGCTGCAGAAGATATAATGGATGCCGTTATCTATATAGTTCGCCATCATATCTCTCAGGATTGCTTAGAGCATCGATATAATATTGATGTCGCCCAGATGAGATTGAGATCCGCATTTGCAAATGACCCTCACAAGGGTCGGATGCTCCTTTGGCATGCTGCACAAATCGTTGGCATTGCCAACGAATATCTAGTATCAGCGCCATGCGAAATCATGCGTGTATTTATGGCTTATACCTTCATAATGGCGTACTCAACATATGGCCCGCGATTCACGAGTTCTGCTGGTGACCAAGTGCATATCCAGCTAGACCTTCCTTGCCATGAACACGCGCCTCGAAGGCGCTCTATTGCGGGCTGGATTAGCATGGGAGGGCCGGCCGGTTTGGGATCTATCAAGAACATATTTGACGACGGGTGTGTTTCTACTTTGAGTCGCGACGCGCAAGCTATAATGCAGCGATTACGATGTTGGGGGTTGGCAGGCAAATTTTGCAAAATTCTTCATGTTTTTGAGAACAGAGGTTTTTGAAAAGATGTCTTGCCATATCAATTCATACATTAACGGCCACTGTCGAGATTTCGGTGTATTAAACTAGTAAAATTCACACTACATGCAATAAACTGCTCAATAATGGATCAAAAAATGGCGATACAATTTGGAGGGCTGCTAACCCCACCAGGCATGTTGAGCGGTGATGCAACGACGAAAAATTCCCATCTGTGTTCCTCTTGACAAATTCGACTAAGTTCCTCCAAGTCGAATAGTTCACCGACAGGCATGCCCCATCCAGCAATTAAATACTCATGCAGAAATACGCCGGGCGCATCTGCCTGGTCTCCATAGCGCGAGTATGACTCTTTCGGAGGATAAACCTCAAAGGATATGGCGTCACTTGCAACAGCAGAGAATTTGGTGTTCCAAATCCATTTTAGAACTTCTTCTGTGCCCTCAACGCCCGCATGGAGAGGGTTCGAACTTTGTGCATACGCAAGTTTATCTGCTGGAGTCATTTTGGTATCCCACTCTTTCGTGACTCCTATGCGAATAAAGAGAATATCACCCTGACGGAAAGTAATATCTTCTTCTTTCGCAATTTTGAGAAGAACCTCTAGCGACACTCCATGGCTGGAAAAGGTGCTGTACTCTATTCCATGCCGCTCTGCGTAAGAAACATAGTCAAGAAGCACGCCTCGACCACATATACCCTGTTTTGCCCAATGTTGGATTCCAATGCGCGTATTCTTTCGATCTTCAATCTCGGCCGAAGTGACACCACCATAGAAAAGTCGCTGCTTGGGATTTTCCTTTGTAGGAAAGGGCGCCGAGAAGTGGCGCAGCCCATCCCACTGTGAAGACTGCTGCGGATTGAACACGTAGAGATCATCAAAAGCCGTACCGTTAAGGAGGGGAATGATGTGGTGCTGTGCTGGGGCCCGGTTGAAGTTGGCGACATCTAGCTTCGTGAGGTCCCAGTTAAGAGATGTACGACGGCCAGTTTTGATACATGATGAAGCAGCAGATGCCACAACATCGGGGGTGAGAAGGACAAGGCGGCCCAAGCCCTCTTCAGTCGATCGGGATGGAAATGGCCAGACTTGGCGGGGATTTGGAAGACGGTCGAACGATAGGGAATTAAGATTGACAGGGTTACCCGAGGTTTCGGGTAACAACCTAATGGACTCTATGTCTGAGACAGGACGCGTATGCATCTTTGTAATATAAGAGTGAGATGACTTAGACACAATGGCTTACGATGTCAGGATTGCATTCAAGATTAGATGATATTGATGGGGTGGGTGCATCTGACAGTCATGATTTTGTTCAAAATACTATTCCAAATACACGGATCCTTACCGCACTCCTCCGCTTCTCCGCAATTTAAAGAATGAAGCTATCTACTGCATGGGCGGAGTGTGCCACCACATCTACACATTTACGTGACATCCCCACCCCCAGCATTTCAATAAAGTGGTACGCTCCGAGCTGCTTGCCACTGAGCCGTGCACGCCTGGCGCAATAGTTTGCGTTACCACATCTTGACTAGACTTAAACTTGAGTGACCAGAGCAATGCACTTGCATTCCTCACAGTCTGTCCCAAGGGTATAATGATGCCAACAACCCCCTCGGCTCTCAGTCCTCGTATAGTGTTTACATATCCCGCCTGTCATTTCGATAATTCGCAGGTAGGACGCACCCCAAAAATAAACGAAAACAACCACTATATATATATGTATATATATATTGGCCGCAGCTGGGCCACGTACATTTAATTCACCGCCTTCAAAATGGTAGTCTCACACGCTACTCTCTACAATCGCCTAGTGACCGTTGCGGTCGCTTTCGGATCTCTTGTAAGTCTCTCCCAACTAGATCGAATAAACCAGAAGATTCTGAGATGTTAGACCTACGGATACTGTTCTTCAATCATCGGCAGCACAATCGGTCAGCCAGGATGGTATGCCTACTTTGATCTACCTCCAAGCGGCACCCCAGGCTATGCTACCAAAACTACTTCGACCATTGCCACCGCCAATGGTATATACAGCGCTGGTGGTGCTATCGGCTCCCTATTCATCATGTGGGCAGCATCGGCATTAGGAAGGAAGCGGTCAATCCAAATCGGAGGATTCTTTGCTCTCTTGGGAGGGGCTCTTCAAGGGGGCGCCGTAAATATCGGGTACGTTGGCTTGAGTTCACTATTCACAACAAGTAAGCACCCAAGATATTGAACTGACTGTGATATCCTTTGGCAATCAAAAGCATGTTTCAGGCAGGACGCTTTCTGGCGGGTATCGGCATCGGCATTCTGGTAACAGTGTGTCCTATGTATATGAGCGAGTTGGCGCCACCCGAGAAGCGCGGCTGGCTGGTCGGTCACCACGCCATTTTCGTTGTCTTCGGCTATATGCTTTCAAGCTGGCTTGGATTTGCATGCTACTTTGCCACAGCCCAACGCCCAGACTTTGCTTGGCGTTTCCCTCTGTGCATGCAATGCTTTGGCCCTTTGGTGTTACTAGCATCATCATTTTGGATTCCGGAATCTCCGCGGTGGCTATTACACAAAGGAAGGCTGGAAGAAGCGTGGATAGTTGTGTTGAATCTCAGAAGGTCACCGGAGGACCGGGAAAATATGGCAGCCAAAGAGGAACTCTACCAGATCCGAGCCCAGATTACACTTGACGCTGCGAAGCTAAAGGCTATCGGTTGTAGTCCTTGGACAGCCGTGATCAAGAAAAAGAGCTATCGGAAAAGAATGATTATTGGGTTTTTGACTCAGTGGGGTGCCGAGTTTGCTGGGCCTCTTATCATTGTGAGTCCTCTCATCTCCACTATTAGCACTCGTCGCTGATATGACAGAATAATTACTCGGTGATACTATATACCAACTTGGGACAAACGGGTTACATGCCTCTCTTGCTATCCGCACTCTGGCTCACCACCGCCGGCTTAATTTACAACCCATTTGGCGCCTGGTTACATGATAAAGTCAATTCACGACGGTGGATGTTTATGGTTGGTCTATTCGGTTGCCTAATTACTACCAGCGGGCTTGCGGCTTGTGTAGCCCAGTTCGCAGGCACATCAAACAAGGCAGGGAATGCGGCTGGTGTATTCTTCATTTTTCTATATCTTGCATTTCAAGGGTATGGTATTATTTATTTCGCTCCAAACTGCCTTCTTCTTAGGTACGAGGACATTCGCTCACGAGCACTAATAGAACCGGGTGTGATACGACAATGTATATATACGTTGCTGAGATTTTCCCTACTGAAATTCGTCCGATCGGCATGGGGTTCTCTCTTTTCGGACAATTCTCCAGCACTATTATCCTTCTTCAAACTGCACCGATTGGAATTGTCAATGTTGGTTGGAAATACTATCTTGTCATTATTATCTGGTGTATCTTCTTTATCCCGGTCGTGTACTTTTTCTTCCCCGAAACAGCGAAATTGTCATTGGAGGAAATTTCGGCACGCTTCGGTGATGATGTTGCAGTCCACGTTACCGACGTCCCAGAAGATGAGCGCAGAGAACTGGATGATTTTTTAAAAGGAAAAGATATTGTTCATCTGGAAGAATCACAGGAGCCCAATGGCGGCATCATAAAAACTTAGCACACATGAAATAGGCCATGGGAGCGTGTAGCTTGTGTTCACTTAAAAACAAGATTCGTGGCGACGAATAATTTAGTACCAAGAATTCTCTCACACATTATAAGTTTCTTTCGCTAGAAAAGCAATTTAAAGTACCAGTGATTGGGTTAATTCAGGCTCCGGTGTGTTGGATTTGAGACTCTGGATTATTGTATCACTGCACCCTCATTCGGGGGGATTACTTTCTATTAGGAAACGTAATCGATCATTGAGCCATGTCTATATATTTATTTATCTCCATTGTTATAGTCGTTCTTAATATTTCAGAATGCAGGTAGATGCCTTTCCTTTACCGCTTTGTGAGATTGAAGAGACCATCCAGGCCTCTCAGTAGTCCATGCTTCCTCCTCTCCATCGTCTGCCTTCTGGCTGGCCCGGAAAAAATCAGGATAGTAACAAAGAAAAGCATGTAATGTGAAACTACAGCGTCATCCTCAAGATTGGCTTGCTCTCAGCAATCTAATATCACAACTGTATGTTGTTTTAATAATGTAGCGCCTCGCCTGCTGCTGTAAACTTCTTTCCTAAGCCCGTGATTGTCTTCCGCATTACTGTTACGAAACAAATATATTCGACTTAAATTGTACTGTTCTGCTTCATATCCATCATCTCTATTATTATACTTTTACGTTACGACATCAGCCACCCTCGAAAAGATTAAATCTTGAACAAGTACCTCACACTCATTGCAACAGCTTCTTATTTCAAAGGAAAACTATAGTCATTACTCGTTATACGAAGCTGGTATCTATGACAAAGGATTCCAGGTAACCTGCAATGAGATTGCCTGAGGACTCGTGAACACAGTGCCCTGAGTTTGTCCAGTTGGAACATCAGTAGCATAAAAGGTTGATGATCCTTGAAATGTCAAGTGAGTACCATCATAGGCAAAGCTGCTAGCGGTAGAGATAGAAGAATCGCAGCTAAAGGAAGAATCGCTCAAAACTGCGCACTTGCCCTTACTTGAGTTTAGGGAAAACGTCGTGCCGTCAGCGTTTGGCGTGGCAGTGTATGTGGCTGGGGTACCGCCACCGCGATACCACGCTCCCTTGCTGATGAGGAATCCAGGACTTGTTGTGCTGGGAGTGTCAACATATAGGTATGCCTTGCCAGAGAGAACACCAGGTGGCGTGGTCGGACGTGTGGTACTCGTGCTTGTAGCCGTCTGGGTGACCGACTTGGTTGTTGCTGTTGATGTAGGGGTGCTATACTTTGGCAGATATTTGATTCCAGTTTTGGGGCAAGTAGATGGTGCTCCAACGGGGTCAACGGGGATAAACACGCCGCTCTGTACCGAGCCACGGACGTTGTAGTGGTACCATAGCTCATCAAGCTCGCCATTCTTGTTACAGTTGATAATGACGTTCTGGCCGTGATGCGCAGTGAGAGCATCCTGGATTGCAGCCAGAGTGTAGGTAACTGTTGTCGATGGCAAGATACCGGCCGCGGCAAGCCAATCATACGAGGGGAGAGTTTGAAAAAGAGTGACAGTTCTCTTAAAATAGTCACCGACTTCCTGGGTAGGCTGGTAATTGGGATAGCACCTTGGTTCAAGAGTGCTAATGCAGGTGCCATGTTTGCCAAACTCGTGCTCCCAAAAGCTCTCGTCGTTGCCTGTATAATCTTTCCAGTATATTTTCATATACTCCAAAGTGCAAGGATCTTGCTCTTCAAGAATTGCGGTGATATTGGTGTATGCTCTAGAATTATCACAATTTTGTTCATAGGTTCCATCGCAATTGTCGGGCCTGCTCCGAGAATCAGTAGGGTACTTAGCTAGTACGTGAGCTAATACCAGGGTAATTTTACCAGAGGCCATGGATTGTCCATGAGTTGTTGGGGCCAGTTGATGGGTTGGTATCCCAAAATTGCGTCTGAAGGAGCTGACCACCGGGGTAGTTGAAGCGACAAGTGTCAGCAACAGTTGATATATTATGACAACTCAGCGGCATGACACATGAAAGAGAAGCGGCCATCACGGAGCCGGCACTCAGAGCCGCACCCGCCAGCAATTGTCTCAATCCCATTTTTACGAACGACTATTAGGAAATGGTCCTTTCGAGATGAATAACCACTGTTGGAATTACCTTCTACCATGAGCAAGACCTGCCTTTTATATACAGCTGAAAGATTTTCTCTCGGATGGTCTAGCCCACATTGGACAGAACTATTGTCAAAGCTTACGCCTGCATTTGCACACCGAAGTTCCGCCAAGAGTTGATTTGCCAAGAGCTGAATTGCCAAGGCCTAGATAGAAAATCCCCACGTGTCACTTTTTTGAACTTCCCTTCCCAGTTAGATCAACAACCGATAGCATGAGCACAGATAAATATATTTTCACTATTACCACCTAGCTAGCTTAACCATTCATGATTTTAATCTTTTGCTTATCGCCGAATCGTGAAATGAACTAGACATTCCCAGTGCGAGCTATTATGGGAATTGCTCTTAGGTCACTCAGCGGCTAGTCAGTTGAAAGTCAGTAGCCCCGCTGCACAACAGCACGTTCATCAATCCATCCATTTGGTGTTGCAGACTCCAAGGCACAGCAACTAATTTCCGCGCCGTCCGCTGTTGAGCCAGTCAATTGCACGCGTTTATTTGTCATTGAATCTTTAGTAGACAAACCAAGCTATGCAGACATATTTTTTATGCGTGGTTTACCTGCCACTATGCAAGCTTGACTATGGCATTGTCACTGGACGTTTCCCTAATCAAAGCTTAGATCACTACATCCCAGGCAACATTTTGTTGCACAAACCAATGAAATATGTACCTGATTTGGGTAGAAATGAAAAAGGCTGACGTCTAAAGTACTAATGGTCATAGTCTTAGCACACTCTATATTTTCGAATTTGTATATTGGTAAGTATTGTCTCTAGTGTTGAGGCACGCTTCATCTTCAACTGTCACGAGATTGATGGGTTGAGGCACCTGATGTATGGAAAGCACCCGCAGTTCATTGATATTTGATGGAATAGGTAGGATCAAATTCATTTGCAGGGTAGCTCATTCGTTATTCCCACATCAGAAGAGAAGAAGAAGAAGAAGAAGAAGAAGAAGAAAAAGAAGAAGAAGAAGGAGGAGGAGGAGGAGGAGGAGAAGGAGGAGGCTTATGAATTTCGGCATTGACTGATAACTGCCTGGATATACTTTCGATATTCAGATTACGACGCGATGCCATATATAGCATGGAGGCGATACCCAGGTACTTCGCGCCTCGAGGCAAAAGCGGACTTTTGCCTCTGCTCCACCCCTCCCAGTTCCTGATAAGGGGAATGATACACTCACTTTCTTCATCTTTTTTTTACTGTACTGCCTACATAATCAAGGCTCCATGACCTGTCAGATCTGTTGTTAACTGGATATCTCCATGCAGATAATTTCTGGAACAAAATAGTTCCACTTCTCAGCTACTGGTTCACGTCGTTATATCCCCACTTGTGGAAAACCCAAAGATCAAAACAGTGGCTTAGCTCAACATAAATTTGATAGTGTACTTTGTAACGCTGATAATAATTTATGCTTAAGTAGTTAAATTGCACAGGGATTATCCCAGAGAATTAGGCTTCAGTGTTAGAGGGTGTCAACAGCCGATGGTGTCTCTATGGAGACGGCAACTGGGAGAACAGAAAATTTATCATTGCTCTTCCATTCACACACGATATCATTAAAATGCGTGTCTGTTACACAACACACAAACTATCCAACCGACTCATTGAGGACACAAGAGGTCATCTTCCGGAAATAAGCCTAAGCGAGGAAACGGAGAATAAAATTTTAATCGACGGCAGCAATATTACCTAGTTGTAAGAACTTTGGTACCATAAAGTAGGGAGGCATTATTAGTCAGATAGAGGATGATTTATGGGAGGAACAATAGCATGGCGCTATTGAGTTAAATTATCCGAGGAGATAGATTGATACGAAAGTGACAACGTGTGAGCCTGATGCGTTGATATATATCAACGCCCATGCACCTCAATACGTTATGCTATGCTATGCAGGCCATTAAATACGTAGGGTATTTGAATGGATATTTCCATGCAAGGAAGCATTGAAGATTCCATAGAACCAGAGGAGGAATTAAGAGAAGATCCTCTTGAAGAGTCGAGAAACGATCACAGCGCTATTGGAGAGTATGAAGAATACATCTGAGGTTGCGAGGCATAATAAAACATTAAATACATAAAAACGCCTCTGTTTTATTCACCGCGTTTTGCTAGCCTATGGTACTGAATTACATCGAATCTTCTATATGCCTCGAACATTATGATATAGTTTAATCATGAGCTTGTTATTTCTGGGGTTTCACCTAAATTCTTCTCTATATATTGATATATTTGATTCATTGCATCTTTCTTAATCGCTGCTGGCTTTGTTCAGCTGCCATTTGTGTTCAATCACGTCTCTACAGAGTTCTGCAGTTTAGTTGCATCCCAAGAATGCTTTGTCGAGATGCTTATCATCCAGGATCATCTTATTTTAAATGTCCCCTTCTCTCACTATGTACTTTAGGTAGCATGTTATTACCATTTATATATTTTAACCACGTCTATGGAGTACTGCAGAATGCTTCCACCATAGTCTTGCGAAATAATCGAGACAGAAGTCTAGAGCAGGTATACCAAGCGCTAACCCGAGCCAAATGCTTTTTCCCATTCCTCCCATTTGATACGAAAACTTACTGCCTTTCACGACCCATCTGTCGCACATGCTTTGGAATGTGGGATGTATATCCAGCCAAAGGGCACAGATAGACCACGTGGGGTGATGGGAACTCTGCATATGCTGTTCTCCACTGAAGCGAACACCGGGCTTCGCCGATATCCGGTTCTTTCGCCTTCAAAAAGTGCCGCTAGACCATCCATGTCCTCTGCAAGGCCAAATGCATGAAGATAATTATTCCCCTCAAGTCCCTGAAGCCATTGATGTACATTCCGAATGCGAACTTTATCTGCATTACGGAATACATGGTGCTTGGAAGCCTGTGATAAAAAAAAAAAAAAAGTGCGACGAATGGTGTGATTGCTGCTAATTGTTGGAGCAGGCTCCAACAATGATACAGAAAAAAAAACATCTAAGATGCCAACGATACACCTTCAGCAGAAACTACCTACATGACGGGGAAGAATATCACGAGCTGTGAATGACTCCGTACAAGCTGGAAGTATTCCGTAACACCATCTAACTTATGACAATACTCTAATCTTTCGTCTCGCTATGGCTGTTCTCGGGTTACAGATGTCAATTGTCTGGATCAGCGAAGCATCACCTGTTTGGGGCACCCAGCGCATCCCCTCAAAGAGCAGATATGAATATTACTTTTTGCATATCTGCTCTAAATGCCTACGAGAAAGTGATTATATATGAGAATAGGGATTTATTGCATCTGGTAATTTTCCAACCCTGGTAGGTCTACTTTATATAGTGCATTGGCTATAGTGAAGAAAGTAATTATTGTGTGTATACCACTCACCAACGAACGCGTGGCGCCAAAATACCAAGAATTACTTTCACTCGGTCGCTGTACTCCTTACCAAGAGCTAGAGCTTCCACTTGTGAGATTTTCTTGGAAATAACAGCTCTACAAATAGTGCCTGTATTAGTGGATTGGGATAAGAGGTTGTTGTCGGCAACCATCTACACTTACGGTATCTTGGAAAGTTGCGTGCAACAACAGAAATGAATACATGTTTATACTGCCTTGGAAAAATCGTGAGATTCGCCAGTAGTATTATTAATTTTACTAACTAGAAGCAGTAATATAGTCTCACAGGCAGCTCAAGTGCAAAGTGAAAGTACTGTTCGTTTCTATTTGAAGAGAACATTTCTGACATACTTATGTAGAGCAATAGCAATATACTATACACATTATTTGTATTGGTCTCTTCACGAACTTGCCCAGACGCAATACACTGAAAGCACCAACGAAGTTTATCATAGAAGTTAATTATAAATTTATTAAATTTAGTCAAAAAAGTTATGCTTCAGACATTATCAAAGAATCTATGTAATCAGGTATTGCGAACTGCGAATCTTGTGCCATTATTGGACATGTTGCTTCTCGATTTGTAGAAATACACCTCCCATATGCTTAAGAATAGCTTCAACGGGTTTGTAATGTATAAGTCCCTCTTAGTAACTCATACGATCCCTGCAATTTACCCATTACTTATTTATTTATTTATTTTATTATTAACGTTTATTAAATAAACTAATTATATAAATCCTTATTTAAGTATTAAAACAGTAAAAGCTATAATTATTTAAATCCTATATTTACTATATTTTAGTTTAATAAAAAAAATAAAAAAAGAAATATTAATTTATATTTATAAAAAAAAAGCTATATAACTTTAGTTTTTTTATTAATTTTTAAAACTTTTTATAATTTTTATAATTTAAAAAATATATAAAATATATAATTTTTAATAAAAAGTTTTTTTTTTAAAAATATTTAAAAAAAAATATAATTATTTAATATTTTATAAAATATTTTTAAATTTTAAATTTATTATATTTATAAATAAATTTTATATTAAAATTAAACTTTTTATAATATTTTATAAAATTATTATATTTAAATTTTTTAATTAAAAATTTATAAAAAATAAAATATAAAAAATAAAATTTTAATAATATTATAATAATATTAAATTATTAATATTTATAATATAATAAAAAATTATTATTTTAATAAATTTTTAATATTAATTTTTATTTTTTTTTATTTATTTTTTAATATAAATAATTATAATATAATTATTTATATATTTTAAAAGTTTTAAACTTTTTTTAATTAATTTATTTATTTTTTTATTATTTAATATATTTTTATATTTAAAAATTTATATTATTTTAATAATAATATATAATTATAGTTTTTTAATTATTT